>NC_136063.1:138893148-140142212 GCF_964261635.1 Lissotriton helveticus | reverse complement strand
AAAATGTCTGCTATGTTCCCCAGTGTATCAGCCAGGTGGGTGGCGGAGACAACAATGTTTGACAATACTATTGAAAGTGTTAGAGACCTACAGAAAGAAGCTAGTCCTGATGAAATAATAAAATGGGAACAGGAAATAGGGAAGTTGGATAAAAACAATTGTTGGATTGATTTGACTGAAAAACAATGATGGCTTTTGCCCAATGCACTGGTATCTGCAGTAGTTGTGATGGCCCATGGTCCCGCTCACATTGGTGCAAAAGGTATTTGGGCATTATTAGACCCTGTGTGGAATAACCCAAATATTTTAAAAACTGCTGCCCATGTGGTTAACTACTGCATGGTCTGTTTGCAGTATAATCCTGGAGGGAGGGAGACAGTCCTTAGTGGGAATTTTGCGCCTCCTTCTCTACCGTTTGAAGTAATACAAATGGATTATATACAACTCGAAAGGGTGAATAATCTCAAATATGTGCTGGTGGTGGTATGTGCTTTTAGTAAATGGGTTGAAGCATATCCTACCAAAGATAACACTGCTATGGACACTGCAAAAGCCCTAATCAAAGAGTTCCTGGCCCGGTTCGGTTTGCCTCGAGTCATTTGGACAGACAACGGGGTACACTTTAATGCAGACCTTGTCAAATATATTTGTAATGGTTTACAGATAAACCAGAAATTTCATGCAGCACGATATCCGCAGTCTGCAGGACTGGTTGAGAAATGTAATGGTACACTGAAGTTAAAGAAGGCAAAGATTCAGGAAAGCACGGGCTTGAGCTGGCCTGATGCTTTGCCCCTAGTGTTAATATCATTAAGAGTAGCCCCCATTCACGAGCCGGGCTATTACCTTATGATGTTGTTTTTGGTCGATCAACTAATGTGTGGGGTGTCCCTAGACCTAGGTCCTTCCGTGATATTGATTACCCTATGATGACAGATTATCTGTACGCTTTAACTAAAGATTTGCGTTCCATTTATCAACAGGTGTCAGCTGTACTGCCGCCGCTGCCGGAGGGTCCCGGACATCCCTTGGAGCCAGGACAGTGGGTCCTAGTCCGAAATTATCCGCGGAAATCGAGTTTGGAACCAAGGTGGAGCCGTCCTTACCAGATTCTTTTGGCAACACGGACAGCAGTGAAAGTGGACGGGAAGAAACACTGGATTCCCGTCTCCCACGTGAAAAAATTGCCCTTCCGCTCCCTTTTGATCAACAGAACTGAGACGGAGTTCTAACGCAAGAAGGAGAGCTGAGGTTGAGTTTTGTGCCTTTCTCAGATGCCCTTTAAATCGAGCAAGAGGAAGGATTGTTGATACCGCAAGGAGACGAATCAGCCCCAGTCCCTGAATCTTTTGATAAGGCTTAATCCTCAGAGGCTTCTGAGAACCTTGTTGCACCGAATGTCCCTGCTGCTGTATTGTTTCATGACCAGGAACAACCTGGCCATCTTTGATACAATTTACGGCCCCGAGAACAATGCAGTACCACAGTTTCGGATTTTAGGAGATAGGGAAAGACTTGAGCTGTAGGGTTGAAGATAGCTCTTTACTGGGCAAGACACTGGACTGAACCCGTTGAGAGCTTGGTACTCACATTGCTCTGTTCAGAAAGAAAGACTGTGTTACATTAAGGGCCTAAATTGCAACGGTGGAATCAAATTGTGAAGTTGTTCCTTTTTGATGAACAATAGAAGCCTGCCTGTGAGGCTCTAGACGGACACAGGGAGAAGAAACCCTCTGGCAGTTGGCTTGCACCTTTTTCCGAGTTTAGTTTGGACTATTAGTTAGGATATATCCCTTTGCCCAGTTTGCCCTTGAAGATGAATGACCCCTTGCTCCCCGACCTTTCTCTGAAAATATCCCCATGTTTTCCGGTTGGGCTATCAGAGTGAAGATAGCCTTTGTAATAATTATTGCAGTAATCATGATAATATTAATGAGTGTGTTTGTGTATTTAGAATTCCAATATCCTATGCATAAGGTATTAGGTACTACAACAGCTTTGCCTGAACATTTCTTTTATACTTTGCCTCCCCATAAGGAAAGACATCGAGAAACGTATGTTAAAAATATGTTCATTGAAATGCTACATCAAGCTCATAGCACCACAAATAGGATAACCTGTTGGGTATGTGGCCTTTTGCCATCTGTAATGCATTGTCATGATTTATTCATTTCTCTGCCATTATCACACTTAGCGAGTTGTGAGGCCTGGTTTCAGTTGGTATCTCTTATGTATTTACATTATGTAGCCGACCCCAAAAGATATACCGAAAAGGATTATGAAGCGGTTTTAAGGTATATAGAACAACATCAGGGATTCGACGCTTTGGGAAACTAAAGAGAGGGATCTTTAGACACAAATGCCTGTATGAATATATATACCGCTTATGAGAATGCTACCTGGTTGAAGGAAGAAATGTTAGATTTTGAACACTTTAACTCCACGCAATATTTTCAGTATTTCCAAGATCGTAATGTCACCGAATATGATAAGGCAATGCCAGTTCCCATTTTAAATAGTACTGCTTCATTTTGTATTTAAGGTAAAGGTCATGTTAAGGTAGGAGATAGCAGATGTAATTACACCTACACTTTGCATACCAATAGCACCCCGCCCTTGATAACTCCGCCTAATGTGTATTTTGTATGCGGCGAAAACGCTTACACTTGGCTTCCCCGAGGATGGACAGGGCAGTGTTACCTGTTTTTCCTTTATCCTCCAGTATATATAGCCCCTTCTAACTATCATAAGAATCACCAGTTGACTAAACGAAATTCAGATTTCATACGAGCTGGTAGAAGTATCGATACTGATAGTACAGGTCAGACTGACACGGCCTTACAGCAGTTTGTGGACATAGCAAAAGGTCTCTTTCCTATATGGGGTCCTATTTTTCCCAGCAGAGATGTTAGACGTCTCTCCAGAGTGGTGGAAAATGTAGTTCAAACCACTGCTGGAATTTTGACTAACCTGACGGTAGAGCTTCAAGCCACGAGGCTCGTTTTGCTTCAAAATCGGATGGTGCTTAACGTCATCCTAGCTGATCGAGGAAGAGCATGCCGCATGATCGGCAGCTCCTGCTGTGTGTATATACCTGATTCTGCTCCAACTATACATTTGGCCATTCAGAAATTACATCGCTTGGCTACGGAAGTCCATGCTGACACTGGTACTTGGTCCTTAACTGGGTGGTTCTGGAACCTCTTGTCCACCTGGGGTTGGAAAATCTTCATGATCTTTTCTGGAGTAATTGGGGTGGTATTTACTTGTTGCCTGTACCTGCATTGCGGGCCAGCATGTTGCTCCTATTGTGCTGCCAAGCTTACTTCCTAGTTGACAGTTTTGCGCCAGGCGAAAATAGAGAAAGTTAGTGCTAAAGGAAGTTACAGATCTAATGCAAATAGATGAAGGTGTGTTTTTGGATTAAAACCTGCCAATTCTTTGTATATATTGGCTACATTATTCCAAAAGGGCGGTCTGAAGGAATATACATCAATATTGTATAATGTTGGCCTAATGTATCCAGTATATCAGCATGCCACCTAAGGTAAACCCCTCGCTAATACACTTGAACCATGCATACATTAAGAATCGGGCCTCGACTGAACAAACGCCATTTTGGTTCAATTTCCCTGTATCTCTTCTTTCATGCTAGGAAAACACGTGACCTGCTACTGTGTAGAGAGCCTGAGAGGTCGGCCTGGGCTATGAACGGATCATTTGTTTTAACTTAGGAAACTCAAGGTCACATCTGTCTTTCTTGTAGGGTGAGCACATTCTTGCAGGCGCCCTGCCTGTACTCCCGTGCCCTAGAACGAAAGGGAGGCACCTTTACTGACCTACCCCTCTGGAATAATTTGAGCTGAGTTTCGAATCAATCAATTGTGCCTTATATGGGTTTTACTGTTGGCTTCACGAGAAGTGGTACTTTTCCATGTACGGAGTCTTCATGAGGTATGCTGAAAGTATATATGCACTGTTTTGAATGTAATCCAGCAGTCTCCTCCGCGCACCTTTGAGGGTGAAGACGAGAGAGAGGCTCCCCTATATAGGGTGCTTTGCAAAATAAACGATTGAATCTTCTCCATTGCCGACCAACTTATTCTTGGTAAATAAGGTATATTGGCTATTGGTAAGTATAGCTCTACGATAAATATTTTTGGTACTTCAGATCCTCTAAGTTGGCGAGAACTTGGGAATTAATGGAGCCATAAAATGGCCACTGTAATTCCGCCTCACTTTGTTTTGTGTATTTTACCCAGAATGAGGAAAACATTATGGCAGACGGGCCATTTTTAACATACATCGTATGGCCAGGGGTCCCTTCTGGGGGAAGCGGACAAGCCGCCTCCAGCTGGGAGTCCTGTGTACACATACAACAACGTAATTTTTTGAACATTTCTACTGACTGGCATGCTTAAAAAAAACAGATAACAGACACCAGCGGGTTTTTAAAATTCACCTCGCTTGCTTGGCTTTGGCAAAAGTCAATAACAGCTTGGCTTTTGCGAAAGTCAATAACAGAATTATACAGACAGACTTGGTGGGTGATCAGTCCACCCTTACCTTACAGGGATAGTTCTCTTCTGCAGACGTAGGGCTTGTCCTGCTCCAGAAATTATTTGCTAGGGGACTCCAGCGAGAACGCGGTCAAGTGGCCCAGACCGGGTGGAGAGGAACAGCGGGTGAGTTGTTCAGCTTATCGGATTGCAAGAATCCCTCAGGTAGGGTACCTCCATCGGAGTCTCTCTGTGCACTCCCTCACATCCACCGGGCCTGACCTTCGTGCTCGTAGAGTCCCTGTTCAGGTGCCATTTGAAGAACCGGAATAACCCACTTACTGGGTCTCAGGGGTGGGGGAACCGCCCAAGTCTTCCATACCTTCCATACTAAGTAAAAGGAGACACAGGAGCCTTCGTCTGCAGGAGGAACCCATGATTTATTCAAAAGCCCGGGCTATGGAACAGAGTCCCAAGCAAGTCAGAGACAAAACCCAGGAGGCTGCTGCTTCACTCTGCAGCTTACAAGCCTTTTATACTTTTTCATCCCAATCTGTTGGCTGTTAGTTCATTGTTTAATCAGGGCAGTGTTTGCAGTTGATAACCAGATCCAGACGACGTTTGTAGATGGTGACCTGGTCAAGGCTTGGTACACACATCATTGTTCACTCTGCTTTGATCGAGGATCAGTCTTTTCAGGTCATTGTTCAATTGCCTTGATCAAAGCCCGGTCTTTCAAGTCATTGTTTAATCACCCTGATAAAGGCCCAGTAGTCAAACCATTGTCCAGATAACCTGATCACCGTGTCAAGGATGTTTACCAGGCTGAGAGCAGGAGATGGAAAACAAATTATTTACTCAGGGTGTGAGTGTCTTGTGGCTTTTAGTTGAACTGCAAAGAACAGGGGGGGTTGGGTGTGTGACAGTTGCTGGGCAGAAATGCAGGCTGCAAGACGATTTTTGTCGTGTCAGTTCGAATTTCCTCAGGCATCAGCAGAAATGACCAGGTGGGTCGTGTGGAAGTGTTTGACACGAGATGGCAATGAAAAAGCAATGGAGTCCCGGTACAAATGATGCCAATCAGAAGAACACTTTTCCTCACCTGCCAGTCATGTGTGCGCAATCTATTCTTACCGGGACACCCTTACAGGTAATCACGCCCATAATACATTCGAAATCAAGTCATGAAGTCTCTGTAGGAAAGAGCTGATCTGGCTGTAGTGGTTCTGGAAGGATAAAAAAAAACACCAGCAAGGAGCAGAGGGCAGATAAAGGTCCAGCACTTGCGCCCCCAGGAAAACAGGTATAAGTGAGGTGTGCAGTTCCTGTGGGACGGTCGGACAAAGAGTTCCTGAGGAATCAAGTCAGGGGGATCCGATCCTTCAGGAGCAAGAGCCCTCACACACCCAAAGGGGTGTCATGCTGCTTCATTGGGCAGCTCATCAGTGGGCTGGCGCTACAATGCCTAACGGGCCCTGCGAACAGCGTTTGACTTACCTGCTGCTCAGCTGATGCTCAGACGAGCAGTCACACACTGTACGCGGCGATCCGTAACCCCAGGATGGCGTTTTTAGCGCAACTTCACTTTTGTTCATTGGAGCACTGACACATTTGTATAGCGGTCGGTACATTTATCGATTGCAAACAGGTAGATCATCGCTCTTGCATTAGGGATACCACGGCACAAGATGACACATGTGCTCTTGACTGCTTCCCTTGGAGTAGTTTAGTTTTTAACATTTCACGGTCCTGACGAATTGCTTAGATTTTTTAATGCTTTTACCGGCAAGAAACAGGTTAACCAACATATACACCTTGAGCTAGTATGGACCGTTATATCCACCTTGGCCTACACTTGCTTTTAACATAACCTGGAGTCTAACACATTAAAATGTTACTTATAATTCCCTATACGTTATTTTTAAACTCCCCACTCTACTCATTCACTACACCCTCTCATCCACACCCATGCTGCCCAACAGCAACTTAAATTAACTCCGGGAAAGAGCCCCCCTGCGGGGCCCGTCGGGCATTGCAGCGCCGGCCCAACGAGGAGTTGCCCAATGATGAAGCATGACACCTCTCGGGGTGTGTGGGGGCTTTGCTCCTGAAGGATCAGATCCCCCCTGACTTGATTCCTCAGTAACTCTTTGACCGACCTTCCCACAGGAATGGCACACCTTCACGTATACGGGTTTCTAGAAGGTCCTGTGATTCCAGGTGACGTATAGGAGGAGACCGAGCATTAAGAAGTATAGATCCAAGCGGACGTCGAGCAGGCATGTGCAGGCCTTGGTGGCCACTGGCTGCGGTGTATTAAAGTAATGCCGCTGGAGTTAAACATACAAACCGACAAAGATTACAGGAGCAAATGCCTTCAGGGTTGTGGGAGAGCGGCCCCATAGGACTGGGCTCACCTGAAGGGGTTGTAGGGCTTCTGATGAGCGAGGAACAGGCGGCCCCACAACACGAAACACAACAAATTGATCTTTGCTTCATGAGGAAGTGGTAGAGATTCACAAGGGAGGAAAAGGTAGTTTCACCGGAGACTGTAAGTTTGAGTCTGGAGATGAAGGAGATCTGGGGTCACTCCGATTTAAACAAACTGTGATCCTGGCCAATTCACTTTTTTCCTGGGTGTCAGGTCATTGATTTGCCAAAATATGGGGGGCATCTATGCACTATTCAGTTCGCACTTTCACTATATGAAAGAACATGAATTCATTCACATATGACAATATTTAGAGCAATTCCATGTGGGTAATAAATAGTGCAAGGTCTAGTTTATTATCTTATCCCGTGTTATCTCATTACCAACGTGTGTCCCCAAACTGCCATGAGCGCCGCACATCTGTGCACCCCTGAGCTTGGTTAAGGTGCCCCAGAAGTGATCCTTTATCTGATGGAACAAATGAACTTAGCGCTTTACCAGGCTGACACTTAGCACTTGCACTTTTCATGTTAAAGACCCCGGGATTTTACCCGTTTATCGTTCTAAAGCACAAATGCTCTTAAAATGTTCATGTGCGGTTTTAATACAAGGAGTCATGTTATAGATAAACTTGAAACTCGTTTTATGAACATTCTAGACTAGAGAATAAAGCCCAGGGGGCCCTGAAGCTGCCTCGTGGGAGTGTCTTTGATGTTGTACGAAAATATAATTATTCATAAGAACACTGAATACAATGACGTGAATGGCAAAATAATAACACCAGAAACATTAATATTGCTGAACACCAAAAATACTAATACAACTACAACCTAATAATAATATTGACAAAATATCAACAAGAACAATAGCGATACTCATAATAATAATAACAATTATAGTAACGTTAAAGACACGAACAGTAATAATGAGAGTAATAATGAAGGCACCAATAACAATTATAATAGTAATATTACTGGCAGTAATAACATCAACAACGACAACAAAAATAAAGAGAATAAAAAGAAGTACAGTATTAGTGCGATTGAAAACAATACTAGTTATCTCCAGGGCACGGTACCTGCTCCAGCTCCTTCTGCAGCTCCATCGCGCGGATGACGATGGGGCCCCGCACCGCGTACTCCACGCGCTTCACGCACGGGTTCATGGAGTGCAGGGAGAGCACCCGCTCCCGCGCCGTGCCGTTCTCCATCCTGACCAGGGCGCTTGAAAGATGCGCGCACCCACGTGGCACGGTCAGCGGGAACAGAAACTTTCACCCAGTGTCACGAACTTCTCCTTAAACTATTTGTGGTTCGTCTGGCACACACTACAAACTGAGCCTTCAGAGGTCTCCCCCTGGCGGTGCCCCCTCTCCTGGCAGCGGAGGTTACCCGTGCTGGGAGATCACGAGGGTTGGTAGAGCCTGGTATCGCCGAAGTGGCACCTTCGGTGGCTGTCGGAGCTCTGAGACTCCGGCTCAGGAGGGAAGGAAACTTTCTCCGTCCTCCCACTCTCTCGGAAAGATGTGTGCCACTGCCCCACACAATGGTACATTAGGGAAGGGGTCCCAGTACACATTCATTCAAAATAAAGAGAATATTAAATTCAAATAAACAAGGAAAACATGAAAATTACAATAAAGGTCAGATAGGTACACTGTTGTTTAATCAAAGTGTGCCTTTGGAAAATCACATCAAGTTTGCATCATCTATAGTTATACAATAAAACATTGTGCCGGGGGTGTATCACCACAGGCTCTTTCACTTGACACAGAGACGGTTTTCAGGAGACGCGCTGGATTCCTTTAACCAATGACCCCCAGGTATTTATATCTCGCAAACTGTGTGTTTGCTGTACCCGTGAGCGTACTGAGTTTTTTTTTTGTTCAAATCGTTTTCATTAAGAACATGCAAGGGCAGACAATACAAAAACCAAAAGAATACAAGATGAAAAATAATATAGGCAAAGTTATAACCTGAATAACATTACATGATAATAATAATGCAAAACCATTCAAGTTCGGTGAAGATTAAGATTAAATCAAGAGGCATTGTATACATAATAATAGTGACATCTACAGCGAAGAAATGATAACAAATTAAAGAGGAACACGGGAGAAAGAACAAGAACAATAAATAAAAGATGACAATAATTAGCCTAGCCTTATGAAAGTAATCGCATCAGTGACATGAAAGTAATCGCATCAGTGACAGAAAACCTATCTGCGTCAAGTGTGAGTTTGACAATGGCAAGTGTGGAACATAATATGAGTACTACTGAACGAAGGCTCATGGTGGGTCGTAGCATAGAGCTGAGGAATCAAGTGAGCTCCGTAGTTTGTTATGCGATTTACGCCATGGTGAGGTATGGAGTGTCTCATTGTCCGCCCCTCTTAGTGAGAACAACCACTCTGGCCACATTTTAAAGGAAACTTCATTGGCACTCTTCCATTTACTTAATATAGCTTTGCACGCAAGTGTGAGCATGAGGTCCATTAGATGCCGATCATGGACATTATTAGGCAATCAGTCATGTTGGGCCCGTATTCTTTTTATGTATTCTCAGAACGCTAAGTTATAGAGCGACATAGGCGATTTAAGCACGAGACGAGGGAGGTTTCCCAACCGTTTTCAGTGAGTGTGACCTAATTAGTTTGTGTTTTTCCTATCACGTATTGTCGACCGAGGCCCCTAAGCCCCATTTTTAGGTCGAGGACCGAAGGCTGCGCTTGCGCAGTCTCCAGGAGGAGATTTAATGATTTAGAGTATGGGGGCTTGAACCCGCCTCTCTACTCCATTCTCCTCCATTGGCTGGCTTCCTAAACGGAGGCCAGCCATTGGAGGAGAGGGGAGTCACTCCAATAAAGCCCCGTCTCTTTCGGATTCGGGGGTGTGTTTTTTTGAGTTCTTTCGCCCTGTGACGTCATCCGTCACTCAGAACGCCAAAAAATGCCCCCGATTGCGACATTTTCGGCCGCCATTTTTTTTGTGCCGTTTTTTTTTTTCTTGTTTTGCTCTGTGGTGGATTCTAGTAAACTAGACACCATTCCACAGGTCTGCAAAAGGGATTACAGCTGTCAGCAAAAATACGTGTCCCGTGTGAATGTGCTACGAAGGCTGCTTTTATTGTTTGGTAATTCTATCTGATGGGGGTGTGTTTATTCGGGACTCCCCCCTGTATTTGGATCCCATGGCGGGTGGTTGTATGAGATCAAAGGTTGTGGCGGGTGTACCTATGGAGGACTGCATGCCCCTTCTCACTTGGCAGGTGCTCTGTGTTTTGGCGCCTCCTGGGCACGGGGTTTGTTCGCGGGTTTCCCTGGCGCCTCTGCCCCGCCCCGAGAGTCCGTTACTCCCTCCCGCTTTAACCGCCTGTGCTACTCTTGCATTTCTCTGTGTTTTTCGCACTTGCGACAAGCCCCTACGGCGCTTGCTACGTGGTGCCGTTCTCAGCAGCCCATCGGAGAGCACTGCTTTCCACCAGCTGCGTGCCTGTGGTGAGTTCCCATTGTTCGATCTTTTCAGTTGTAGTGGTTGCTTTACCCCGCTGGAGAGCTTTTTACTGTGTGATAGTCTCTGTTACCTTGCATAGCTTGTGTTGCACGTCTGTTCCCCCTTTGCCCCAATTTCTCGGACGGTATGGGTGTTAATGCCAGGCACTGCTTGCCTCAGAAGAATAGATCTCTCAACACATGTGGGCTACAGATATGTGACCGCGTTTTCGCTGTGTGCTTTATTTCACCCTACCCCCGCCGATTCACCTGCTGGATTAGTTGATGCACTTGGTGGCTTCATGGAGGCTCCGCACGTCCAGGGTTGGTCTCCATTTTTGAGGCGAGAGAAGCAACTTTGACAGGAGTGAGGGGGGACCATGCCTCAGACAAAACAGATACACCCCAAAAACCTCAGAGGTAAGAGGTCTTCTTTTGTTTTTGAGAAGGGGTGCTGCTGCATTGCATGTAACTCAGCTGTGGTTTGGAATCGGGGCGGGCATTCGTTCCCCCTGGCACCCTCTGCTGACAGTCAATGTGAGATTTCCTGCCACCAAATGTGATAAACGCATGCAGTCACGGGGTGATGCCCTGGTACATGGTCGCATGATGATGTGAAGCGCTATGTCCATGTTATTCCTTCTTGATGATGCCCCTTGTGGTTGCTCAAGGTCGGATGCTCAGGGCTGGATGCCCCCTTCTTGCTTTGAACACAAGGTGGGCATGCTGTCAGCCATCTGCCCGTTTTAGGGCAGACATCTCAAAGGTTTCTGCGGCGTGGGTGTGTGATCGTCGGTGTGTGCGGGGTTGTATGAATGTGAGCCGCGGGTGTCTGAGACCGTCGGTACCTCCGGTGGAGTTTGAGCGCGTGTTTGAGTGCGTGTGGCACCGTGGCTCTCTGTGGCCGTGTAGGGAGGCTGACGCGGGGCACGCGCATCAACGCTGCTCTGACATGACCTGCGGGGAACTATGGTAATGTACCGACCTGTCCCGAGGCACTACAGCGTGCAAAAAAAGTTACTAGAGGTGCCATCAACAGGGAAATAGTGCAGGTGCAAGGTATGGCTTCGGCCTCTTCCTTTCACCATTGTAAAGCCGATAAAATGAGTGCAGCTTAGGTGGGTAAGACCCACCCAGCACTAGGAAGCTTCAAGGCTGGGTAGCAAGCGCTATGTCCATGTTATTCCTTCTTGATGATGCCCATTGTGGTTGCTCAAGGTCGGATGCTCAGGGCTGGACGCCCCCTTCTTGCTTTGAACACAAGGTGGGCGTGCTGTCAGCCATCTGCCCATTTTAAGGCAGACATCTCAAAGGTTTCTGCGGCGTGGGTGTGTGATCGTCGGTGTGTGCGGGGTTGTATGAATGTGAGCCCGCGGGTGTGTGAGACCATCGGTGCCTCAGGTGGAGTTTGAGCGCGTGCTTGAGTGAGTGTGGCACCGTGGCTCTCTGCTGGTGTGTGAGTGCATGCGAGCTTGCATGTGTCCGAGCAGGTATGTCTGAGCGTGTATGTGTGTAAATAACAGTGTCCTTGGGTTTGGGAGTGTGTGCTAGTGTGCGGTGTGTGCGAACAGGCGTGTGCGACCATCGTCGAGTGTGAGTGCGTCTGAGTGTGTGTATCTGTGTGTGAGTGTGAGGCCCACAGCCTGTTCATTCCATTTATTCAAAAACAAAAAGAAAGGAAACCAAAGTCCCATACAAACAGCCCAGGCGGGAGATCTCAGTTTTACTTTGTTCCTGTGTGAAGTTGGCCTTTTGAGGAACGCTTGTGTGTTTCAGTGGTGAAATAGTTCAAACAAGACGGGCACAGACGTGAGGCAGGAGCCTCTGCTGTGTTTGCTCTCCTGGGGCCTTCAGGCTGTCAGAACAAACCGGCATCTTCTGTGCTCTGATTATTAATGGTGTTTGCAGCAAAGTGAGCCAGGCCGTGTCACATTTCTATGAAGAGGCGCCTTGTACAAGAGCAGACCGAAGGCTCTGTCATATCTCCTTAGACAATGTCAACACCCAACCCGCGGGCATTCGTCAAAACTTTAAATTACGTTCTTTCCGGTATACAATCACACGAACTCTAGGCTATGGCACCACCGGTCTACCAATCGCTCAGTAGTGACCCCCATCAATCCACCTATGCACCCAACCATCCACCCACCCATCCATCCCCATGGCTATGTCATATCTCCTTAGACAATGTCAACACCCAACCCGCGGACATTCGTCAAAACTTTAAATTACGTTCTTTCCGGTAAACAATCACACAAACTCTAGGCTATGGCACCACCGATCTACCAATCGCTCAGTAGTGACCCCCATCAATCCACCTATGTACCCAACCATCCACCATCCACCCACCCATCCATCCACCCACCCATCCATCCATCCATCCATCCATCTATCTATCCACCCATCCATCCACCTACCCACCCACCCAACCAGCTACCCACCCACCTGTGTGTGTGTGTGTGGCTCTGTGTGTGTGTGTGGCTCTGGGTGTGTGTGTGGCTCTTGGTGTGTGTGTGTGGCTCTGTGTGTGTGGGGGGCTCTGTGTGTGTGGGGCTATGTGTGTGTGTGGGGCTGTGTGTGTGTGGGGCTCTGTGTGTGTGGGGGGCTCTGGGTAAGCATGGGCGGATTTTGCGGATCCACGATTCGCGGATTCAGCGGATTCACGGATCGTGGATCCGCAAAATCCGCGGATTCAGCGGATTTGCGGATTTGGGGGCGGGGCTTCCTCGAGCGTGTGGGCGGGGCCAAACGGACGGGGCTTCCACGCGAGCGCACATGCCTCTTGTGTGTCTAAAAGGTCAGAGACCGATCAGAGCAGCAGATTAAGAGACAGAAGCCCCTGGTCACAGGAACAGCACGGGGGTTGCGCTCGTAAAAGTCAAAGATGCCCAGCCTCCCAACGCTCACGTTTTTTTTTGGGCTGCTGAATGAGTCACTGCATTTGCGCTTCAACTAGTTCCAGCGACCAAGTGTGTGTCACTATGCAATCGCGCCGAAGTGCGCAGGGGTCCCTTGAGTGAAATGTCCATCATAGTGGGTAAATGGCGGGAAGACGGTGCACACCTCGAGTGTGTGGGCGGGGCCAAACGGACGGGGCGTCCATGCGAGCATGCCTCTTGTGTGTATAAAAGGTCAGAGACCGATCAGAGCAGCAGATTAATTATTTAATTGTGCCAGGACCGTCGTGCCCGAATGAACCCTGCCCTTCATATTTATTCAAGACACCACTGTTGAAGTAATTTACGATGGCGCCGGCAAGCTGCCAGCGCCATCCTGCAAAAGTTACTTAATTAGCTTCAACAGGAAGCTCCAACTGCTAAAATAAAGCAGGCGCTCGAGCCCCTGCTGTATCTTATCTGTTAGAGCTTCCTGTTGAAGCTAATTAAGTAACTATTGCAGGATGGGCGCTGGCAGCTTGCCGGCGCCATCGTTAATTAGGCGCGCGCGCTTGAACTTTTGACCGCAAAATCCGCTCCGCTCGCGGATTGCGGATTTTCGGCAAATCCGCGAGAGTTCGCGGATCGCGGATTTGCCGAAAATCCGCAAAATCCGCGATCGGAGCGGATTTTGCGCTCATGCTTAGCTCTGGGTGTAGGGGGCTTCTTTGTGTGGGGGGCTCTGTGTAGGTGGCTCTAAGTGAATGACTGTGTGGGTGGCTCTGTATGTGTGTGTGGCTCTGTGTGGGTGTAAATGCAATAGGTCATGCATTTGCGAGCGATTAAGCTATTGGCATTGTAAATGACAATGCCATTTATTTAACGATTAAGCTATTGGCAATATATATGACAATGCCATTTATTTATGATTAAAAAAAAAAGTCATGAGCAATGCCAATAGAGCTACCTTTAATAATGACGAGACCATTGCATTGTAAATGCTTGTTTATGCTTGTTTTCAGGTAATTCACCGGCCTTTAACCGTTCTCCACTGTTTGGAGCCAACATGCCCACAGACTCTCAGTTTATCCTACCCTTGATTAACTCTTGAAAGTAAGCTCTTGTTCTCGCCCTAAACATTTTGAAAATTTTACTCTCATTAAGGTTCAAGTGATACCTATATATACGTTGGGGTCGAAACGTCGACAACCTACACACCCGCCAGCTTTGGCGTTGAACTAGGAAGCACTGACTGTAGTGTTCGAAGCATGGTTCTGTAAAAGTTGTGGACATTTGTTGCACTGTTCTGCGGCTCTATGTTGAAGCCACTAACTAGCATTTTATGTTGATCAGGGTCTCACGACCTACACTGCATTCTTTCCCATTCCTTGCACGAAATTTCACTTATACCCTCACCTACTCCCTCGCCTTCACCTATTGGGGCACAAATGTTTATTGTATAAATGATGCAATCTTTATGTGATTTTCCAAAGGCACATTGTGATTAAACAACAGTGTACCTATCTGACCTTTATTGTAATTTTTATGTTTTCCTTGTTTATTCGAATCTAATATACTCTTTATTTTGAATGAATGTGGACTGGGACCCCTTCCCTAATGTACCAATATACACCCAGGTCCCAGCGACACGAATTTGGTCTATCCTTCCTTGTAATGCGACTGCCCTGCACAAGATAGGCGTCTCTTCAAGGCGCTATATCGCGCTGGGTGCAGCCGGGGGTCGGGTGATTGCGCGCCGGTTGCCTGCCTGAGAGATAAAATTCGATTTCCCCAATGTGTGTATCTGTAGTTATACTTATATTTTGTGTTAGCATGATGTATCTATGTATTTGTGCCTTTATAGAAAAGCACCATATCTAATATAGGCCTGATTTAGCTAATAGGCAAAGGTATAATACATTTATGTGTTCAGCTCATGTCGAACAGGCCGAGAAGCACACAGTCACCCCTCCCGACCTCCCCAGGGATACCTAAACTGAGCTCTGAAACCAATCATGTGTGCCATATATGGTCTTTCCTCTAGGTCTAAGAGCCAAGTAGTATTTTTCCATCTACGGTGATTTCATGTATTATGCTGAAGGTATATATGCCCTGTTTGAACGTAAGGCAGCAGTCTGCTCCGCGCACCTTGAGGGGTGAGGATGGGAGAGGCTCCTCTATAGAGTATTTTTGCCTAATAAAGCTCTTGTGTTTTCTACACTGCCAACTGACTGGTTATTTGGTAATTAGTATTTGGGCTATTGGTAAGTATAGCTCCTTATGTTATTTTTTATGGTACGTCAGTTGGCGACTCTGGTGGGACTCCGTGTTGGGGTCGTCCTGCTCGTACTTGGGTAGAAAGGGGAAAAAAAGAGGGAGCTCTGGTCAAGGTGGTGGACTGATCGGAAACTCTGACTTACTCCGCTCTCGTGATCAGAGAGCCCCAGCTGCTAGTGACCCTGCGCCGGAGTCCTACGGGCGTATCCCAGGAGCTGACCGTGTTTGTCTTCAGGAGTTGGCAGTAGAGTACACACAATTATACCTGTGTGCACCAGGTGAGTGAATTGTTTGCTTTGTGTTTTTGGAGAACGTCGTTAAGCGACCCATTTGGAAACAGTTAACTGGGTTGGACTTGGTGGTCGGTGTACCACAGAGAACTTTGGGGGTCTGACGGGGCAGCACTGAGGCTGCACGTGCAGATGCTCCAAGCACTTGTTTTTTTTGTGAATAAATAGAGACATCGATCGGACACCTCGGTGTGGCACGTGTGGTGCGCTCCTGGCCAAACTGTTCTCGAGGAGGCCCGTGGTTGTACCTGGGTAGCCGTTGGTGCACATCTGAAGTGATACTAAGGCAGCAGGCTTAGAATAGTCCTGAGGGTGAACCAGGAAGACTTTGGGATGATCTGTAAGATAGTCTGTGGCTAATACCTGTCCGGTGATCTCTGGCCAGTCTCTGGGCTCCTTTGATTTTGGGTGTTTGTTGGTCCGGGATTTGGATTACTTTGTTCTCCACGAACGGGAGTCGACGGGCTCCGTTCTTTAGTTCTGAAAGGACATGTCATTTTGGATAAATTCAAATTAGGTTCGACAAAACTACCTCAGTGTTTGAATATATGTACTGTTCTGTTGTGTTATGTTCCGAGAGTGAATGAATGGTTGAGTATATGGTGGATGGATAAACATGGCCATGCTTAAAAGCGCAACATTTTGATTGTATGAGGAACACATAAACGATCGTTGCGATGCTATTTTTTTGTAAATTAAGTTGCCTGGGATGTTGTTGCCGCCTCAATGATACTCGCTTGGCTGAGAGTGAGCCTGCCCCCACCCGAGGGCAGCCTGAGTCATGATATGTATGTGAAACATGGTCTTACTCCTATCCTGTTTAATACCCTGTGGCATACATATACCAAAGATAATGTAGAATTGCAATGGCCTTTAACTGGGTCTTTTGATGAGAAGAAAATACAGTATTTGCAGGACCGATTATTTTGCGAACGTAGTCGACAATCCATGTTTGATTCCTTAAATATGTGTCAGAAGGAAGCGAAGCGTAGGCGTATAAGACAGGAGAAATTATACCAGATAAAAAAGGAACAGACCATTATGCAGAAAGCTATCGCTTACGATAAAGTCCAAACTGAAAATAACATTGAGTGTGCAGATAGGCAGTTCAGACTACAGGTAGATAAAAGTTATGTGATTCGGCCTGAGGCGGAAGATGAGATAGGAGATTTATTGGACACACGTCCACCTCCCCCTATGCCCCACAGCGCATATATCCTGCGGTCCCTCTGACCCCCGCTTCGGCTCCAGCGGCTCCGCGCCTGCTGTCTCCTCTTCCCCTGCTCCCCTTGGGGGCCTCCCGTTTTGTCTCCCTCAGCATTTGGAGCGGCCACTTTATAGCCGGATGCTTCGGCATCTCCCACTATGTCCACGGTTGTCTTCTCTCCCCTGACATCTGCTTGGGCTGCTCAGTCTTCCAGTTCACCTCCAGCCCTAGCTGACCTTACCCCCTTGGCGCACAGTATAGCAGTTGGGGAAGAAGAGAAACAGAGGATTGCCGATCAGCTGTCTCAGTGGATGCGTGATCCAATATACACTTTAACAGATATATGGAGTACCCTCTGAGATTATGAACCAGTTATGCAGCAATATGCATTAAAGAACATGGCTGTACAACTTATTTCCCTATGGGAACATTGTTTCCCGGAAGGCCAGGCCCCGCAAGTATTGTACGATATTCGAGAACGAGCTTATAAATTTGAATTGGAATTACAGGAAGTATATAAAAATGTGGAAATTTTACTAAAATACAGAGGACGGCTGCAGTTGAAATATTCAAATTGGGACTCTCAGCACCCCATGAGGGAAGTTCATCCCATCTATCATCCTGAAGTACCGGAATTGCAAAATGATCAGAATGTAGTAACAAGACCCGGCATAGAAGCCCGTTTCCAAGAGCAATGGGTTTATACCCCTTGGAAAAGGAGTGAAGTTCTCTCGCTAAAATCACAACTTCCTGACCCCCGTAAAAATCCTACAGCTTAATATAAAGAGCTTACTGAAGCAGCAGCTTCAGCTGTCATGACCTTAGCTGACATAGAGCTATTTTTTGGATTACTAGTCCCCGTTGACGTATGGCGTCAGGTGCACGACCACGACCATGCCGTAGAGCTGGGAGGGACTAGGGACCAAATTAAGGGTTGGGATAAGGATCGAAAACCTGGAGATAAGCCGAGGCCTGAGATATTGGCTTTGCCGGATCGAATAATCACTTACATGCATTCCTTGATTCCACCCCGTAAGGTGGATTGGGACAAATTGACAGCGTGTAAGCAAAAGAAGGATGAAAGTGTTTCGGATTTTTTCACTAGATTCAAGGGTGTGTTTATTGATTTAAGTGGACAGGATTTTTCACAGGAAGGAGGCATACGGCTGTACGTTAATAGATTTGTGACTAATCTGCTGCCAGAAGTCTCCACGCGGCTACAAGTCATCGAGAGCACTTCGACTACGTCCACACCTTCAGTTATACGGAGTATGGCCCAGTATTATGGGCTAGAAAAATCCCAAAAATGGTCCTAGTCCTGCAGGACTAGTACCTTAAAAAATGTCCTCGACCTAACTGCAGCCTACTTGACCTCCGTCTCTGAAAGCGGAGCAAATGTGACAAGATAATAAGATTTAAAGGCACCTTTATTGCTCATTAACTTTGCGAGCAATAAAAATGCCTTTAAATCTTGTTATCTTGTCACATTTGCTCCGTTTTCACATACAGAGGACAAAAGTTGGTTTGTTTTCCTACTTGCCAGAACGGGCGAGTAGGACTTAAAAACAGCTCGACCTTGTTAAATTTAGCTCGACTATGCGAGTGGTCGGGTGGAATTTTCGAGCCCTTATTATGAACATAGAGAAAATGAGAGTAAGGATAAATCAGAGAAGAAGGCGAAGGTCCTTAAAACACGAGTATTACTGCAGCAAGTCGGGGAAAGGAGAGAGGCGGTAGAGGTTCCGTCCCGAGGGGGGCGGGAACTGGCCGAGGACGCGGTGGACCAGATGTCGCTCTGGGAATAAACCAATGCGCCTATTGTGAATAAGAGGGCCATTGGAGAGCTCAGTGTCCTTTGCTACTAGCACAAAACGACTTTTTGAATACAACAAGGGAACCCAAAGAAGTCGGCAAGGGACCTTGGGAGTCAATATTATTAATGCAACAGTGGTCACTTACAAATAATAATGCTTAATCAATAAATATAGACAAAGTTGTTGCAATATTTGAAAGCGACATGCCCAGCCGGGCAGGGGTCTTGGTATTTACTTTTCAGTCAATGTAAAACATGAATAACACACAATATACAAGACAGGGCACAAGCCTGTACCCAGTCAATCACACAAGAAATATCAGGACAAGGAACAATTAAAGGAAACAAACAAAAGGGCTTAGGCAAGAGCTAAACGTTCTGTAAACTTGTTAATCACACAGTTTTGATTATAAAACACAACAATATTGACACCTGAGGGACAGTCTACCTTATTCGCAGTTCCTCAGAATAAGGAGAAACTGCTCACACAAAACTGACTATTTTTCTGAAGCAATTATACTTTCCACCAAACTCATTTCCCGAGGCTATCCCCGCCACCTAGTGCGTAATGCATCAAAGAGAGCGTGGTACTGCCCCCGAGACACTCTACTCGAACCCAAACCAGTGGCAGAACGCCTGGTCTGCGTCACAACATTCTCCGCAGTTTCTAGCATAGTTCGCAAAACCATCAGGAAGAATTGGCCAATTTTCAATGCGGGCTCACTCAACATAGACCAATGGGCGTCCGCGGGGGGGGCAAGGAGGGGCGCTTGCCCCCTCTGGAGTGACCCTCCTTGCCCCTCCCTGCGGACGCCCATGAAAACCGCGACTTCAAGACGGGGTTTTAACTCTCTTTCCTCTCCTTTCTTTTATTTGCTTCCCTGTGAAATGGATCCAAAAAAGAAAGTCGCTTTTGCTGGAAATGTCATATTTTTCTGACATTTTAATTCCAAAGTGCAGCATTGGGAATAAAAGACTAAAAATATATAAATAACTAAATAAAGTAAGACAGAGTGGTAGCAAACTGGCCAAACTGATTTTATTCACACTGAAACACATTAGCGCCACTTTTACAGAGTTTGCCAGTGAAGCGCTATTTTTGTTTTCTTGTCTTTGTTTTCCCTGGACTTGGAAATAGTGCACCAATCCTGGAGGTACTACAATGTGTGGATTGGAAAACAAAATGTGTTTTCCGGCTCTGCGTCCAGGGATGTGGTCTTTTTACCATACTGCTTATGTTTTATAAGGATATAAGCAATGGCCATAGAAATGGGTCCATTCAGTGCCCTGTAGTCGTGTCCTTAACTTTTCTGGAAAAAGCCCTCACTGATTTCTGAATAGTGAGTGTAAAAGCATTAAGGTAACCATGTTGTTCCTGCTTACATTACCCATGGTTTGCTAAATTTTGCATTCCCTATAAGTGTTTGCTTTTTCCAGGATGTTGTTACTTTATTTTTGTAGGCCACATATTGCTCTTGTCTAGTGCGTAATTTAAATTGAGCCGCATCTAGGTGTTTATAGTGGGCAACAATTGGGTTGTAGTTGAAGACAGTGGGAGTTTTTCTCAGTGGGGCAGTACGGTGTTCAGTGGGGGAGAGGATGTGGCACTATGGTCAGAGCTGCTGAATTTGGAACTGGGAACCAGGTTTAGCCTTAATACCCAGTCCACCAGACCACTCACCTGCGAGAGCACAATCACATGCTAGATCTTAGAAGGCTTCGCAACACCTTAGAAGTCCTGGTGTATTCGCGCCAGCAGGTGGACCCTAGCATGACAAGTGTAGGTTAACCTTCAAGGCTTGTCCACCACTATCCATACTGAAGTTCACCTCCAGTCTTGCGGGCAGGCCTATGAAGCAGCACACCCTAGAGCAACAGTGACCCTGTCACTGAGGTCACAGGACCCTTGAGAAGGGCCAGCTCTAGGGTGGTGCAACCAGTGTGACCGCACCAGGTGCTGACTTTAGGTGGAGGCATCATGTTTGCAAGTATATTATGGTTTTAAAAACGCTTGCTGCCTTCTTCCTGGCCTCCAGCAATTTTCGGCAACAATAAAAATGCCATGATGACTCTGGTGATTAATGTTCTTCCTAGAGAGAGATCAGAATTTTGTCTAGTGGAAGTTTTGACTCATGGAAAGGTAGCTCAGAGGGTTAATGTACCGGCTGTAAAGAACATGCGCCATGCAGATCACAAAGTGCACACAATGTAAATAGGTCAGTGGGCTACTGCTTTTGTCAGAGAGATCCTTTTATTACATGCAGTTTATAAGTTAAAATCCAAACTTAGAACAGTGAGCTATTAACTGTCATCTAAGAGCTGCATACAAACTGCAAGGTATACATTAGAGTGTTATGTTCTCCCCCCACCCCCCCCCGTCCCCCCAGTCTTTGATTATCCTAATGTCCCAAAAAGTGTTCTTTTGTACAGAAATCAATTCTGATTATTAAGGAGAACCCCCAACCATGGTATTACGTTTTAAATTCCGGGTATTGTGTTTCTCCAGACCAATCACTATCAAACTATACGGGCTACTAGTATGGTTGTCATGTGACTCCTACACCTTGTAGTCCTTAGTCTTATGTAACATTATCTATACAGTAATTTACACACATATTGATTTTCTCTGTGGAATGTGTGTGATGTAAAGTGCTCTGATACCCTACAATGGCATGAGTGGCGCTGTAAATCAAATTAAATGCATCTGAGAGAGAGTGGTCATGAAAACTTGGGGGGCACAGTTAAAGGTTGGTAGTGAGGGAATCCATGGCAGAGGTGGTCATTGGGGGGGCACTAACAAACATGAATGCACAGGACACCACCAGTGCTATGGCTGGCCCTGCCCTTGAGGCTAGTCTGCATCACCCATAGGTACCCCCATTGGCTATGCTTCAGCAGTAGTAGCTGCAACTCACCAGGGATTGGCAATACAGGATTTGCACGCACACCAAACTAAGTTCGCAAACTTACAGTCACCCGGCTTCATTCACAAGCACTTTTAACATGTGCTGCCTGCTGTGGGGCCATTGGAATTAATTATGCAGCAAAGGATGACAACATTATGCCGTAGTGTTGACTAAATTATGCATTAAAAAAAGGCTGCAGCGTAATGCAGTATATTTTCAGATATTTTATTATTTTGACGTCTGTACACATGCTAATAGTCTCTGGAAAGATTTTGCCTTATTAGTACCAGTGTAACATACAAACGCAGCAGTGAGAAAGGTGATCATTCAACCTTTACAATAGGCCATCCACTCCGCAGCAACACAAGTCACATTTTATATTAACTTTTGATATTTTTGAGCTACAGACAATTTATTAGTTTAAATTGTCAGATCATGCAGCAGATCTTGCATTATGGGGCAAATATGGCAGAGCCATAATTTTAGAGAAAACATTTGCAAACTAGGATATTTTGCCATTCATGTTTGAACTGCTGTTGTGGAAAAAGGGAGTAGTGCTGATGACAGAAACGCAATGGCTCGGAGACAAATGGCTTGTGTTTCCACATTTTATCATATTTGGTACATTCTGTGATTAGAAGCATATCCCACTTTGTGAATATATTTTAATGTCAATAACTCATTATAACCTTAAAGAATCATGTGTATCCATTGGTTGATTAAACTGGGCAGTGAAATGCAAAAACAAATACTAAAAATTGGGATGTCTGCGCATTCTGGCCACACCTCTGGCTCCACCCACAGATCCAATCCTTGGGTTATTCCCGCCCTTTGATTCTCTGCCCACTGTTCCCCTACTTTTTTTCCCCCACTTCGACCACTGTGTAAGATTCAGCATTTCTGGACCTGAGATGTGCCGCAGCTGCGGGCGCCGCATGTGCCACATATTTACGGTGCCGGGCTTCCGCATAAGGGAGCTGGCCATTATTGTATCCCTAAACGTGGGCACGTTGTCAGTTTGACACTGACTACACGTAGAGGGACTCTAAGTTTCTTTAAAAAAATATAACTAACATTTGGACCTATACATTCTATTTTGAATAAATTAATTGAATGTGTGTAAAATTTAGCAATGCCCGGGGAATTCTAGTAAAGGGAGCACCCACTGGCAAATCACTAGCGTGTGTGATTGCTGCATTATTTATTACTAACTTTGACGTTGTGCTTTAGCTTTGGATAAAAGTTATCATGAATTCTAGCACCAAGAAGCAATATTGGTAAATATGTGTGCTACAAATAATCCCTAACATACACTGTGCATACAGTATATTTAATCTAGTGCTTTAATCATAGCCTGTTTTAAAGTATTCTGATAAAAATCGAATCGTGCTGAAGACAGACTGGATTGGTGTTGGATCGAGGACCCGGAAGTCTGCACA
Organism: Lissotriton helveticus; assembly: GCF_964261635.1. Lineage (NCBI taxonomy): Eukaryota > Metazoa > Chordata > Amphibia > Caudata > Salamandridae > Lissotriton > Lissotriton helveticus. Next base: position 140,118,984 of record NC_136063.1, on the reverse strand, counting down.
CCTAGCAGACAGAGATAAAGCACCTTGTCAGAAAGTTTAGCGTTTTCCCTACAGGTGGTGTTTGTTGGTCTGTGGCAGGGTCAGTCACATGTCCTGGATTCCTGGCATTTAATTGAGTCTATCCCAGTTCTGCGCCCCAGTGTTTCTTGTGCCCCACCTAGCACACATCATGTCAGAAGATGGTGATGACGTTAACATTTTGCCCCCCCTGGAAAAATGTCTGCGGACGCCCAAATCTGGTGACTTCAATTTTGATGTGCAATAGTTCTAAATGTATGTTAAACCTCTATATCCTGATTCAGATGTCCTCATCCATATGGCTTTCCAGAAGACATAAGGTCAGAAGAATCATAACAAGCATTGGCATAGCCAATAGGGCTCGCCTTTGGGACCTTATAAGTATTTAGTTATGCAGTACAATATCCTTGGTGCAACAACATCAACTGTTGCATGCCTAAACACTCATAAGGTTAAAGGCGAGACCTATTGGCTATGCCAATGTTTGTTTATTTTATTAGTTATCGAGTACTACATACGAGTGCATCTGCAGGCTGTCTTCTCTCCAGCTTGTTAACCCACCACCCTCAGCCCATCGTGGCTGTTTCAATTAGCCCTCCACCCCGCTGCTTTGAACCCAACACGTCCTCCTACCTGCTCACTGTTCTTTTACTCACCCCTCCCTTTGTTTCAGTCTCCTCTCACACTCGCACTCATGTTCCCAAAGGTATTGGAAGTGCTTTGCATGAGCAGCATTTATATCACACATAAACACTTTACCTACCAGCACTTTTGCCCCACCGGATCGTCACTTTTTTGACGTTCTGGCGGCGCAATGTGCCACTGGCATATTCATAAGGCTGCGCAAAGCCACTTTACATGTCTTTTCTTGGCCTTATAAATATGTGCCCCTTTCACACAGAAAACTGCGTGAAAAGGGCGTCTCATGGGTGTTGCTGGGGGCGTTCTCAGCAACATCCATTGCTTTTTGACACTGCCCCTGATTTACTAGAAATTGTAAGCCTGAGGTGGTGCCAAAAACTTACACTTCCCCATGGGAGGCATAAGGGAGGCACAATGAGGAGAAATATCTTTATTTCTCTTTGTTTGTCTTTTTTTTTATGTGTGCTGCATTCTGCCCCCCATCCAAGCATGTTAGCCCACCACCTTCTGCCTGCTGCCATTGCTTTTTAATGCCCCCCAGCTTTTAACCCCCACTTCCTCCTCCCTGCTCTCTTGTTTTACCCACCCCCTTGCCTCAACCACCTCCTGCATCTACACTCTTGTCCCCAAAAGTATTCAAGTGCTTTACATGTCCGCCATTTACTTTACACAAACACATTCATTTTGTGTTTTTTTTCTATTACAGATGGAGGGGGGATTAAGTGATGTGTCCAGGATCACAGGATGTTGAGTCGATGCCGAGACTCAAACCCGCTTCCACAGTCCCAAGGAAGAGGTACGAATGAGAACCACTCGAAAATTAAAGGGTCACCTTTCTTTTAATACTTTTTCCATGTGTATTATGTCTGTTTTCGTCCCACCGCACCTGCAAACACTCACGTTTACTCGTCGTTCAGGTTCAAATTATTCACAATTGTCGCAGCTTAAGTAAAGTGCATAGAGTCCTGTGGTCGTACAGCTACGGGAAGAAATGGGCTAATACCAGTACATGTCTCTTAATCTGAAAGCTGCCGAAGAAAGTGATAAACTGGAACGTTTACATTCTTTAGTTTCATGAATAGTACCAAAAAGATTTTAGTGTGTAATCAATAAAAATTACAATAGAAAAAAAAACGGACCCTTGATTATTAAGCAATATTATTGCACGCAGGGTATTGTGTCTATGTTCGGCTGGTAGAATCTTTAAGGTGTCAGCTCTGAACCAAAATAAAAGAGAGCGATCCCAATTCCTTCTTGGTTGGGATCGGACTATCATGCATTTTCTGATACAGCTTGATGTGCTGGTATTATAAAGAAATGTGTGCCTGCACTGTTGCTAGCCCAACTACACGAAAAAAAGGTCGGGGATTAATCCCAGAAAGTAACCATTGCTAATTATTTGATGATTCTTATAGGGGTTAATTCAGACGATTGTATGTTCTTACAACGCATTCCGTTGCAACGCATGTCTTTACCACGCATGCGTTACAACGGAATGAAATTTATACGCATTAGCTTTTCCTCGAATACTAGCGTGTTGACGTCATACGTCGTTAAGAGGAAACAAAAGTTTTTTACCGTTTTCTCTTAAACGACGCTGATTATCTGCATATCCCGACGTGACTTCTGGTGAGTTTTTTTCTTGGGGGGGAGACCCCCCCAAACCCCCCTTTTTTTTACTTTTTACCTTTACCACATATGCCTTTACTACAAACCTCGTAGTAAAGGTATGCGTGGTAAAGGCTTTCGTGGCAACCACGCATGCGTTGTAATGCATGCGTGGTTAAGGTATTCGTGGAAACGGCCGCGTTGTAGTGGCCGTTTCCCCAAAAGATTCTTTTGCATACACCAGCCAAGGAATGGTCGGACCTTTATCACATGCCAAACAATAAATAATCGTGGCCCTTGTTAGATATGCTTCTCCACTCCCACAAATCGTGATCCACAATTATAGGGGGGGTCTGGTCTGAATAAAATCATTAAAATACGTTAAACCCAGGTCGCTATGATAGATGAAGTGTTAGGAAGATACAGGGACAGCCAGAATTCTGTTACAGAAGTTATTCTCTTCCCTCTACAAAGTCATAGAATCAGCCATTCCTCAGATACCCGCACTATAAGAAGCTGTTGGGGCACACTTTATAGCATAGATGTGTAACAATGGGGCCAAAGACCACCCACTAAAAGGACGCTGAAGAATAAGAAGCGAACCCGTTGACCTGGATAGGTTTGCAGTGCTTTGCAAAATATGCTATTTCCAAGAAGAATTGGAAAAGGTTTTTGTGCCTAATAGGGTGTTTGAGCCAACTATCATTTTAGAAACCTGGGATCTCTTTGGGCCAAACATCATTATAAATGATTTTGAAAAGTTAGTAGATAAATCCGTTATGGCCATAAAATTCACGAAGGTGTGTATTAACATACACAGGGCCTTAGGTGTGTGGGCCATTAAGTCTCTGTCAACCACGTCCGGTAGTGCCCGCAGCTGTGCACCATTTATCTTTGGAATATCCGGGGTGCTTGATGTCAACTAAGTAGTAAGACTATTAATATATAAGATAAAAAGTAAGGGTCAAGGACTCACCCATGACGCACTCCACGCCTAATGTGGATGACATCTGATACTTCACCTCTCTGACCATATTGTACCACTGCTTTAGTTTTTGAATGAAGTGTGGCCAGTATATGCATGAGAGCTTTATCAAGTCCCATCTCATGAAGAAGTTGCCTCAGCTTATTACGGTTAACGCAATCGAAGGCCATGGATAAATCCATTAAACCTAAATGTAAGGGAGGCTGCTTACCCACTATATACTTGCTAATCGCCAAATTCAAATTTAAGCACTGCTCCACCGTGACAATACCAGCCCAAAAGCCATATTGGTATGGGTTCAAAATATTATTGTTGTGGGCCCAGTCATGAATCCTCTTATAAAGCACACATCCAAAAAATGTTGCCGGTATATTTATTACAGAAAAGGGACGAAAACAGTGAGTTTTTGAGCAGTCACCTTTTAAAAAATGGTCTTTATAGTGGAGTTGGCCCATGAACTTGGTATATTGGAGTGGCTTAAACTGTTAAAAATATTGGTTAGGAGGGAAGCCCAAATGTCCAAGATGGATTTATTTGATAAATATGGAATCCGTGGGCCTTGGGATTTACCCCATGTGCTCTATTGCGTGGCTAAAACTACTTCATGAATAGAAAAGCTTAAAGGTTTTGAAGGGATAACAAGTTATAGTTAGGCTCAGATTTCACTTGTACAAAACCAGTGAAATTCAGCAGCTAAAGATACCGGCGTTAACTATAACTTATGCTTGTGCAATCGACTGCTAATGACTTCACATATGATATCATTCATTACATGGTCAGTTGCATCGCTCATGACACACTAATTACATAATCCACAGAACCACTCTCACACTAACACAACCACTTATACACCCACTCACAACACCTATACAGCCACTCACAAACCTACTCATACAGCCACTCACTTCCCATACACCTACTTCCACAGCCATTCTCTCACCCATAGTCACTCACACAGCCATTCACAACCCCATACAGCTACTCACACACCCACTTATTTACCCATACAACTATTCACACACCCTGTCACTCACAGAGCCACTCACTCACCCATAAAACCACTCACATATGTACTCACTCACCCATTCAACCGCTCACAAAGACACTCACTCTCCAATATTTTAACCAGTCACTTACTCACCCATCCAGCAAATCACACAGCCACTTAGTCACCAATACTGCCACATGTATATACACTCAAAGACCCATACATCTACTGAGACAGCCGCTCACTCACCCATATTCGCTCATACACCCACTCAATAATAGACACACACACATCCATAGAGCCACACACATACCTACCCACTTACCCATTCAGCCTCTCTCCCAGCCACTCACTCACCCATACAGCCACTCCCACATACACTCACTAATACAGCTAGTCACACAGCCACTCCCATACAGTTACTCACTCACCTACTTGTTAGCCCATACAGATACTCGTACACCCACCTATTCACCCATACAGTCACTCACACACCTATACAATCACTCAGACATCCAATCACACACTGATACACCCAGTCACACAGCCACTTACACAATATATGTTAAAAATAGTATCACTCGTTAGTAGTACACAAAGTATAGTAATTTAACTTTTGTAGTACCTTAGTATAAATGTTGAATATTCAAACAGTCAGAAAACACTCACAATCACTGAATGATGTCTCCTTTGTTGGATTTATGAGGAAGGTGCAGCAGGATCACTATAGAGTGGTGGTTGTTATGGAAATATTATATATATATATATATATTCCTCACAAATTGCCCAACAGCTTTAGAAAGGAACACACAGCTCACCGTCCCTCCGGACTTCTGTTATGCACTCGCCACCAGTTTCCAGTATTTATTCATATTGCCAACGCGTTTCAAGTCACACAGACTCTTCTTCATGGGCTGATTTCAAATGAAGTGCTAACTCGATTTCCTGTTTGTTTGTATCTTTTATTGAACATGTGGCCCCTGATGGGCCTGGCTGACGCTGGTTTCGCAGATTTGCATCATGGGAAACGTAGTCCTGGAAAAGAGTTACAATTATGCTTAGATGAATTTGTTCTTCATTTGTACGTTAAAACAGTTCATTATTCCTTATAGTAAGGTCCAGTCACTCAGTGCAAGTGCGCGATTATCTGGCTTGCTGTACTGTAATTGACCGAGAAATAGTTCCCGATCACAGACTCCCCTGGGATGGTTCACTTCCCCACGGCTCAGGCGGCCGTGCAGTAATATTCCTCACAAATTGCCCAACAGCTTTAGAAAGGAACACACAGCTCACCGTCCCTCCGGACTTCTGTTATGCACTCGCCACCAGTTTCCAGTATTTATTCATATTGCCAACGCGTTTCAAGTCACACAGATTCTTCTTCATGGGCTGATTTCAAATGAAGTGCTAACTCGATTTCCTGTTTGTTTGTATCTTTTATTGAACATGTGGCCCCTGATGGGCCTGGCTGACGCTGGTTTCGCAGATTTGCATCATGGGAAACGTAGTCCTGGAAAAGAGTTACAATTATGCTTAGATGAATTTGTTCTTCATTTGTACGTTAAAACAGTTCATTATTCCTTATAGTAAGGTCCAGTCACTCAGTGCAAGTGCGCGATTATCTGGCTTGCTGTACTGTAATTGACCGAGAAATAGTTCCCGATCACAGACTCCCCTGGGATGGTTCACTTCCCCACGGCTCAGGCGGCCGGGCAGTAATATTCCTCACAAATTGCCCAACAGCTTTAGAAAGGAACACACAGCTCACCGTCCCTCCGGACTTCTGTTATGCACTCGCCACCAGTTTCCAGTATTTATTCATATTGCCAACGCGTTTCAAGTCACACAGACTCTTCTTCATGGGCTGATTTCAAATGAAGTGCTAACTCGATTTCCTGTTTGTTTGTATCTTTTATTGAACATGTGGCCCCTGATGGGCCTGGCTGACGCTGGTTTCGCAGATTTGCATCATGGGAAACGTAGTCCTGGAAAAGAGTTACAATTATGCTTAGATGAATTTGTTCTTCATTTGTACGTTAAAACAGTTCATTATTCCTTATAGTAAGGTCCAGTCACTCAGTGCAAGTGCGCGATTATCTGGCTTGCTGTACTGTAATTGACCGAGAAATAGTTCCCGATCACAGACTCCCCTGGGATGGTTCACTTCCCCACGGCTCAGGCGGCCGTGCAGTAATATTCCTCACAAATTGCCCAACAGCTTTAGAAAGGAACACACAGCTCACCGTCCCTCCGGACTTCTGTTATGCACTCGCCACCAGTTTCCAGTATTTATTCATATTGCCAACGCGTTTCAAGTCACACAGACTCTTCTTCATGGGCTGATTTCAAATGAAGTGCTAACTCGATTTCCTGTTTGTTTGTATCTTTTATTGAACATGTGGCCCCTGATGGGCCTGGCTGACGCTGGTTTCGCAGATTTGCATCATGGGAAACGTAGTCCTGGAAAAGAGTTACAATTATGCTTAGATGAATTTGTTCTTCATTTGTACGTTAAAACAGTTCATTATTCCTTATAGTAAGGTCCAGTCACTCAGTGCAAGTGCGCGATTATCTGGCTTGCTGTACTGTAATTGACCGAGAAATAGTTCCCGATCACAGACTCCCCTGGGATGGTTCACTTCCCCACGGCTCAGGCGGCCGTGCAGTAATATTCCTCACAAATTGCCCAACAGCTTTAGAAAGGAACACACAGCTCACCGTCCCTCCGGACTTCTGTTATGCACTCGCCACCAGTTTCCAGTATTTATTCATATTGCCAACGCGTTTCAAGTCACACAGACTCTTCTTCATCTTCGTCTGTGATCGGGAACTATTTCTCGGTCAATTACAGTACAGCAAGCCAGATAATCGCGCACTTGCACTGAGTGACTGGACCTTACTATAAGGAATAATGAACTGTTTTAACGTACAAATGAAGAACAAATTCATCTAAGCATAATTGTAACTCTTTTCCAGGACTACGTTTCCCATGATGCAAATCTGCGAAACCAGCGTCAGCCAGGCCCATCAGGGGCCACATGTTCAATAAAAGATACAAACAAACAGGAAATCGAGTTAGCACTTCATTTGAAATCAGCCCATGAAGAAGAGTCTGTGTGACTTGAAACGCGTTGGCAATATGAATAAATACTGGAAACTGGTGGCGAGTGCATAACAGAAGTCCGGTGGGACGGTGAGCTGTGTGTTCCTTTCTAAAGCTGTTGGGCAATTTGTGAGGAATATATATATATATATATACACATATATATATATATATATATATATATATATATATATATATATATAAACACAGGTTGCCCCGAATGAGAACATTGCACCAGCAGGGGTTACTGCACACAGCCACCGGCAGCAGAATCACTCAGTCATTTCCATCCAAGGTACGTATGTGACTGCCAAACGCGTTTCGAGCGAGTAACGCTCTTGATCACTGGCCCTCTTCAAATTATACAAGAACAGCGGTTTTGGAGTGGAACACACCTTTTATTTAAATATTAGTCCCGCCTCCGTGGGCGTCAGCAAAGCAAGGCATCATGGTCTTTGTAGTATTGCCCATCGCTGCTTAGACCAATCAGTTCCATCAAAAACCCGGTTGGGCACCGCAATTCAAATTGAAAAGTTCACTAAAATGTCAACCCCAGTGGGCACGGGCTCTTGGAGGGCTGCTGGTAATTCCGCCAATGAAAATCCGGCGGTTAGGCCCCCTGCTCTCCTCACAGCGCTCGATGTCGAATGCCAAGGACCCGCAACACAGCGGTGGGACATCCTCGTGGCTAGGCTTGCCGCTAAACATAGAAGAACACAGGTTGCCCCGAATGAGAATATCGCACCAGCAGAGGTTACTGCACACAGCCACCGGCAGCAGAATCACTCAGTCATTTCCATCCAAGGTACGTATGTGACTGCCAAACGCGTTTCGAGCGAGTAACGCTCTTGATCACTGGCCCTCTTCAAATTATACAAGAAAAGCGGTTTTGGAGTGGAACACACCTTTTATTTAAATATTAGTCCCGCCTCCGTGGGCGTCAGCAAAGCAAGGCATCATGGTCTTTGTAGTATTGCCCATCGCTGCTTAGACCAATCAGTTCCATCAAAAACCCGGTTGGGCACCGCAATTCAAATTGAAAAGTTCACTAAAATGTCAACCCCAGTGGGCACGGGCTCTTGGAGGGCTGCTGGTAATTCCGCCAATGAAAATCCGGCGGTTAGGCCCCCTGCTCTCCTCACAGCGCTCGATGTCGAATGCCAAGGACCCGCAACACAGCGGTGGGACATCCTCACGGCTAGGCTTGCCGCTAAACATAGAAGAACACAGGTTGCCCCGAATGAGAACATCGCACCAGCAGGGGTTACTGCACACAGCCACCGGCAGCAGAATCACTCAGTCATTTCCATCCAAGGTACGTATGTGACTGCCAAACGCGTTTCGAGCGAGTAACGCTCTTGATCACTGGCCCTCTTCAAATTATACAAGAACAGAGGTTTTGGAATGGAACACACCTTTTATTTAAATATTAGTCCCGCCTCCGTGGGCGTCAGCAAAGCAAGGCATCATGGTCTTTGTAGTATTGCCCATCGCTGCTTAGACCAATCAGTTCCATCAAAAACCCGGTTGGGCACCGCAATTCAAATTGAAAAGTTCACTAAAATGTCAACCCCAGTGGGCACGGGCTCTTGGAGGGCTGCTGGTAATTCCGCCAATGAAAATCCGGCGGTTAGGCCCCCTGCTCTCCTCACAGCGCTCGATGTCGAATGCCAAGGACCCGCAACACAGCGGTGGGACATCCTCGCGGCTAGGCTTGCCGCTAAACATAGAAGAACACAGGTTGCCCCGAATGAGAACATCGCACCAGCGAACGTTACTCACTCGAAACGCGTTTGGCAGTCACATACGTACCTTGGATGGAAATGACTGAGTGATTCTGCTGCCGGTGGCTGTGTGCAGTAACCCCTGCTGGTGCGATGTTCTCATTCGGGGCAACCTGTGTTCTTCTATGTTTAGCGGCAAGCCTAGCCGCGAGGATGTCCCACCGCTGTGTTGCGGGTCCTTGGCATTCGACATTGAGCGCTGTGAGGAGAGCAGGGGGCGTAACCTCCGGATTTTCATTGGCGGAATTACCAGCAGCCCTCCAAGAGCCCGTGCCCACTGGGGTTGACATTTTAGTGAACTTTTCAATTTGAATTGCGGTGCCCAACCGGGTTTTTGATGGAACTGATTGGTCTAAGCAGCGATGGGCAATACTACAAAGACCATGATGCCTTGCTTTGCTGACGCCCACGGAGGCGGGACTAATATTTAAATAAAAGGTGTGTTCCACTCCAAAACCGCTGTTCTTGTATAATTTGAAGAGGGCCAGTGATCAAGAGCGTTACTCGCTCGAAACGCGTTTGGCAGTCACATACGTACCTTGGATGGAAATGACTGAGTGATTCTGCTGCCGGTGGCTGTGTGCAGTAACCCCTGCTGGTGCGATGTTCTCATTCGGGTCAACCTGTGTTCTTATAAATATATATATATATATATATATATACATAGTAAGGGCAAGTTTTGTGGGAAATTTAGTTAACAGAAAACACACACACACACACACACAGATTTATATTACCAAGTGGCGGTCGCCAGTAGAAGTTATAGTTAGGATCTAGTTACCATAGGAAAATAGCAATATTCCATTCCCAATAACATTGGTGCCGGTTGACGAATCTTCGCGAATTTTTCAAAACTCGTGGGGCGCTCTGGTCCGCTCCTATCTTGAAAGTTTCGGGTGATTCGGCAAGCGGGGACCGAGAAAAAAGGTGGTTACAAAAACGTGTTTTCTCCATGATGATTTCCATAGGAAATTTTAGATACGGCTACAGCCCGAACTGCTGAACAGAATTACACCAAATTTGCCAAAAAGGTATCCCTATGTTCAGAAAGAAACGGTGTAAATCCGTTCAGTAGTTGCTGAGAAAATAAAGTTAAAAAAAATATCGATATATAGAGGCGCGCTGGATCCACGCACCTGCTGTTCACAAGCTGCATGATAATTGGCTGTCAACACTTTAAGTCAGAAAGTGTTGGCAGCCATCTTGTGCCTCGGTAGAACCGAGGCACAAGAAAAGAGATAAACGCGCAAAACACGAAAAGGGGGCAGGGTAGAAGAACCCTGACCCCCTAGGTCTGCTTAGGGGGTCCTACATAAGCATTAAAAAAAAAAATCACGGATGTGCCCTGGATCAGCGCTTCGGCCGCAAAATTTAAAAAACGAAGCGCGGGCTCCCGTGATTCGTTTAAATAAAGCCCCAAGTGAGCCAGATCCCAGGGGCAGAAACAAAATGTTCCAGGGGACCCCAATCCTCCCCACACTGCCCCAGGTCTGCCACCCCCCGGGGCTTTGAACAAAGATTTGCAGTGGGCACACGGCCCCCCCGCAGGCCCAGGGACCGCCATCCCCGGGGCTAATAATACAATTGCGGGGGGCACATGGACCCCCTGCTGCCCCGGGGACTGCCATCCCCGGGGCACTTATTTTTAAAATTATTCCTGTGTGGGGGGGCTTTCCTAAAGAAAAAATAAATGAAGAAAAATAAATAAAGGCCGGCCCCAGGGGATGGGGTGCCCGGGGCCAGTATTGGCCACGGGAGGGGGGGCCACACGGCCCCCTTCCCGTAATATTTAGATTTTTTTTTAAATGGGGGTCAGGCCCAGGGGGATGGGGTCCCCAGGGCCCATAAAATAGAAAAGGAAAGGAGGCTACACAGCCCCCCTTCTTTAAAAAAAAAAAAAAAAGACCGGCATTGTGCCAGAGGCCCCACCCCTCCCTGTAACACTCTGCAAAAGCATCCCCTGGTGCATTGTAAGATGGGGAAGTAATTCCCCCTGAACACTGGGGGTCCCTGGGGGCCAACTATCCCACCAGGAACTTCCAGTATGCGTAAGGGAGCTGCGTTGCAGAGAGGGATTCAGAGGCCACGCCCCTCTTTATACCTCTCTACAACGCAGCTCTGTGGCACTTACTGGAGGTACATGGTGGGCAAGTTGGACCCCAGGGAGTCTCAGGATTCAAGGGGACTTAATCCCCCAATTTAAAACGTGCCACAGGGCACGTTTGTACAGTGGTGAAGGGAAGGGGTGGGGCTTGAGGTGACATGTGTGCAAACACGGCCTGTGGCGAGTTTGGAGTTGGGGAAATAATTCCTCTTTGATTCGGAGGGTCCCTGGGGGCCAACAACCCCACAAGGTACCTCCAATAAGTGCCACAGAGCTGCGTTGCAGAGAGGTGGGCCGGGCCATGCCCCTTTTTACACCGCTGTGCAACGAAGCTCAGTGGCACTTACTGGTGGTACCTGGTTGGCTAGTTGGACCACAGGGACCGTCAGAATTCAAGGGGACTTAATCTACCACCTTAAAACGGCCACAGGGTGTGCTTGCACACGTCACCTCAGGCCCTCCTCCCTTCACCACTGTGGAAACATGCCCCGTAGCGCGTTTTAAGAGGTAGTTTTAATCCCCCTGCCCTATTATGTACGAGGGCCTTACAGAGGAGGTCATGCTAATCACAGGGGTACCCCAACGCAAAGTGTTCCCTAGTGTATGTAGGTGTTTTAACTGTATTCAAAGTGTGTTTTAGCATAGCACTGGCTCTAGGCCTGGTTAGTAATGTAATGAAATGTAAATTGATACTTGTATAGCGCACTACTCACCCGCAAGGGTCTCAAGGCGCTTGTACGAATACCGCTGTGGAACCCATCCTGGCTTTCCCTGTGAGGTGTCCCCTCCTGGGCACCCCCAAGGTGGAGGCCAGGCATCCTTAGCGTTGTGGGGGCCGTTGCGGAGATTAAGCAAGCTATTGCCCACAGTTGCAGAGTGGGACTCCATGATTGGAATAGGCACCGAGGCGAGAATTATCAGGTCCGTGGAATTTTTTGAGCCCAAGACCCGCCGAGGCGGGGAATTGAACCCTGGTCCCAGGCTAGACCTCAGCATCAGGGTCTGCCGCTCTAACCATTGAGCCACACTTCTCAGGTTAGTCAGAGTTAGTTGCCACCAGTACCCATCTGAAAAAGTTGTGGGCACAGGATAATTTTGGAACAAGGCCTCTTTCTGCTCCTCTTTTGGTTCTTTCTGCAAGTCTTGCTTCTTCCTGCACTTTTCTTCGTAGACTTCTGTTGCTTCTTTCTGCATTTCTTTTGCTTCTTTCTGTGCGTTTTTTTTCTTTCTTCACATGTCCTTCCTCTGTAGGCATAGTTAAAAACTAGCATTTGAAAAACCTATGAAATTCACTGAAAAAACCATAGGTTTCAGGCACGTTATAGTTAGAAATTAGCATTTAAAAAACCTTAGAAATTCACTGAAAAAACCATAGGTTTCAGGGGTGTTCTAGTTAGTTGGACATTTCACTCGTACAAAACCATAGAAATTCATCCGTTATAGTTAGTTCTGCTAACTATAACTCGCGCCCCCGCAATGCACTGCTGATGACGTCACATATTACATTACTCATGACATGGTCAGTGACATCACTGAAGACATTGTCCAGTGACTGTGTGTTTCTGTAAAGTTTAAATATGTTTAATATTTATAGGTAAAGGCGTATTAGAGAATGAGTGGGTGTATAAGTGTCTGAATGGATTATTTAGTAGGTGTGTGACTAACTCTATAAGTGAGTGATTAAACGTATCTTACTGAATGCATGGGATAGTATCTAAACTGTGTGAATGTCTGTATACGTCTGTCTGTTGGTGTGTAACCGTCTAAATGGGTTTGTGAATGGCTACATGAGTGTCTATGTGTTATTGATTGGTTGTCTGAATATCTGTATGGGTGCTTGAGGGTTTATGGGGGCGGGGTGTGTGTGTGTCTCTGCATAGATGCGTGAGTGGGTGATTCACTTGGTGCATGGTTTCAAGAGTGCATCTGTGATGGACTGTATGGGTGGGTATGGGTGTGTTAGTGAGTGAATGAATATTTCAGTGGTACATGTGTGAGTAACTGCATATGTGAAAGGCAGTATATATGTGTGTTGGAGTATATACATGGCTATAAGTGAGAGTGTGTGATTCTGAAAGTGGATGTATGGATGACTGTGTGTTTGTATCAGTGATTGTATAAGAGCGTAAGAATGTGCTAGTATTTGTATGAGTGGTTGAGCAGGTGTGTGTGTATAACTGTATAGGTGAGTAAAGGGCAGTGTGATTAATTATTTGCATGACTGACTCGTTGTGTGAGTACCTCTATGGATGAGTGGTGGTGTGTGTTTATATAGGTGAATGAGTGCATATGATAGTCCTGTACTGTGATCATAAGTATGAGTGACTGTACGGGTGAGAAAGTGGATGTGTGTGTAAAACTAAGAATCAGTGAGTATGTAGTTATTGCTGTTGGGAGTGTCTATGGTTTTGAGAATGGCAGTCTGTAATTTAGAGTGGGTGTATCAAAGGTTATATTAGGGTGTGAGAAGATGTATCAATTTATCACATTGATGATGTTGTGCCTGAAACCTATGTTTTTTTCAGTGAATAAATATAGAAATAAAACGATATATGTTGTGTGTATGTATGTATGTATATATATATTTATATATATATACACACACATACCAGACATAGGATTCTATCCTGGGTGCATCATATTTTCTCACAAGTATCATCATCTTTTTGAAGAAATGGTTTTCCCACATTTTTTAATTTTACTAAAATGAAAATTCACCAGCCTAGGTTTGTCAGCCTAGAGGTCTCCATTTGGGAAATTCATGGAAATTAGGGGAATCTATGTAAATCTGTGCTTTATGCTTTTAATATTGAATTGTCTGATTTTCACAATTTTGAATGTAAGAATACTATGGTGCGTCTACCTCTAGTGCGTGTCGAGTCCTGCGAGAGAAACACAAGCATGCACTTGCGTACAAAATCTTCTGTCTTCCAACTATACATTTTATCACTAAGAGAGCAGTGAGATTTGAAGATTTTTTTTTTATTTGGGGCATTTTTTGTTGCATGTTTCATTTCAAGCTGTAGTTGAGTGAGACTTGGGCTTTGGTAGGAAGCTCTGCACACTGCACTATGTTACTTTTATCGAATTTATGTTGCTCAGGTCCATATTAGAAGTAGAGATGTCCTGGGACCGCTGTGCTCGCTGTGGCGATTCTACAGCCACCACCCCAGTTGTCCGACTGCCGAATTACTATGGTGGCAGTAGGACTGCTGCAAGACTGCCATCACCACCACCACCAGGATCCTGTGGTGGTGGCTGTGGTGAGACGGGCTGTAAATGGTGTCAATGCCAGCACCGCTGAACAAATTAGGACTTGCATTTCCACCGTCCATTTGATGAAGGGGGCTCAGACCATGAAAAGGGTGGCGGAAAGGCAGTAAAGGGGGCCCAAACTGGGCCCCTGGGCTAAATTGCCCAAGGGGGTGCGTGCAGGGGGCCTCATGGAAGTGCACCATTGTGAGTCCACTGTGTAAAATCCCTTTTCCACTGGATTCAGGCAAGCCTGGCTGATGAGGGGTGTTACCCCGAAACTGGTCCTGGGGGTGAGTGTCTGATAAGTTTCAGAGTTCCATCCATCATCTCCTTGGGTTTGCTTTGTTCGCCCTAAGTTGGCAGGCTACGTCCAGATTTGGGCCCCTTGCTCACTTTGCCACTGGATTCAGGCTAGCCTTGCTGATGAGGGGTGTTACCCCGAAACTGGTCCGAGGATGCTGGTTTCCTTTTCAGGGAAGACCTGGCTTGGCAGTTGGGTCTGGACTGTTCCCATGAGGCACAGGGTCAAGACTGATTTGCATATGGCTGGGTCTGAACTGGGGTTGTGAAGTGAGCTAAAGACCGATGATGGACTCAACCCAGATTTGTGAATGGGGTGAGTGTCTGAAAAGCTTCAGCGCTCTGTCCTTCATCTCCTTGTGTCAGCAATGAATAATAGATAGTAGCAGAAAAAAGTGATTAAAAGCACCAAAAGCATGAATAGCAGATATAGATCTACCACAGTGCTAAAACAATACATATATGCAGGTATATAAAACAAGGCAGTAATTGAGCGGACACATACTATGCAAACTCTTCTCCAAGTGTACCCAGAGTGTGTATAGGTATAGAGCCAAAATATCCCCCTAAGGAACGATCCAACCCCATTACCTGATGGGAGAGAATGAAGGAGCGAGTCTTAGTCACAACCTGGACTCCCTTCATGAGATATCAGACCACTACGTGGTGATTTCTTGGCATGCATGGACCCTCGATGTCAGTGGAAGTGCCTCCTCTGCTAATCTATCAGGATGCTCATCTTTTATAATAGAAAGCAGCCTTGTGATGTACGTAGAGATTAGTGATGTTATGGATATGTAGATAGCCCGGTCACCCATGGAGGAAGATAGTGATGACATTTGTACACAATGCAAAACAAGACCTTGTACTTGATGTTCAGGATATTGTGATAATGTTGTGTAAAGCTACATGTGTAAACAAGTTTAATTTCAGGGAAACTAATTCAACATTGTTGTGCACTGAAATATGTGCAAATGGTCACCGCTGAAAATATTATTTAGCAAGGACAATGTAATAAATAAGCTGCTTTGCTACATGGGCCTAACTTGGGAAAATAACACCCACTCCTCATACTAAGGGTCAATATCTAACAAGCCAGCAGACCAGTTTAAAAACATTAAAAACTACTCTTAAAAGTTTTTTAAAAATGAGATACCCTTTAAAATATTTATTTTAAAGTCTAAGTCATTATTCTCATTTGAGAACCCACTTACCCAAAAAGCTATGGTGCCTAGAAAAAGTAAAAGTAGTTTAATGAGTTTGTTTGAAAAAGCCAAACTGTTCCCACAAGGAAAAAGCCAATTGTTTATATATTCTGAGTGGTAGACACAACATTGCTGTTGCCCACAACAGCAGATGTTCCCAGGGGCGCACCTCATAGCATGTTTATAGAGCAAATGTGATTCCATAAAGTTCCCACAGCAGCCGCTGAGAGAGGTGTTGAGTACCATAAGTTGTGCGCAAAGCCATTGTTCACATCACCAGGAGTTAAAGCATCCCTGGGTGCCTCTAAGAATGCATTTATCATCAATAGAATAAGCTGGGGACAGCAATACGGATGGGACTTTGGGGGGTACATTAGTACTTCATGTGTCGCAACCAATTCTGATCCGAGACATATATCCAGGATGGATTTGTGGCTGCAAAGCAGACAGAGGAAGAATGAATGAATGATATTAGGTCTTATAAAGCGCTAACTTAGCCCAAGGGCATCAAGGCGCTAAAACAGACTGTACATAAGGAAGGCAGAGAGAATTAAGCTGCAAACTGAGTGAAGAGCAACGTCTTCATAGCCTTACAAAAAAGTAGATGAGAGGAAAGGCCAGTAAGATCCTGAGGAAGGGAGTTCCAGAGTTTGGAAGCAGCTGAAGAAAAAGATCGGCCTCCCCATCTGACCTTACGAAACCTTGGCACTATAAGCAGTTTTTTATCCGCCGACCTAAGTTTTTTTGGAAGAGTATAGCGATGTAAAAGAGTTTTAATACCATCTGGGCCAGACCCAAAAAGAGTCTTATGAACTAAACATAAGTTTTTAAAACAAATCCTATGGTCAATAGGAAGCCAATGCAGCCTCACAAGAAAATGGCTGATGGAGTGAAACTTAGGTAGGTTCATCACAAACCTGGCTCCTGCGTTCTGAACCAGTTGCAGCCGTTGGATCATACCTCTGTTAATGCCCAAATAAAGGGCATTGCAGTAATCCAATCTGGATATCTCCAGTGCAGCCATAGCGGTTTACGGGAATCAAGTGAAAGATAAGGTGAAATTTTCTTTAGCATTCTGATGATCCCGAAACAGGTGGAAACTGTCCTGCTCACCTGCCGGCTAATGGTGAGAGAGTTATCCACAAAAATGCCAAGATTCTTTCCAAGTGAGACAGGGCAGGGACATGCGCCAAACGAATCGGGTCACCAATCCCTGGACCAAATATCAGCACTGCTACCAAAAACCAAGACCTCAGTCTTCTCCCCAATTAGTTTAAGGAAGTTGGAGCTCATCCATAATGCAACTGCTTCCATACAGAGCCTAAAGTTGGAAGACGCATCTATGGGGTTATTAGTAATTGATACCATAATTTGCGTATGGTCTGCTTAAGATAGAACCTCCAAGCCAAATGATCTTACGACTTTGGCTTGCGGGGCCACATAGATGTTAAAAAGCGTAGGGCTTAAAGAAGAGTCCTGAGGCACACCACACACCATAGTTTTGGGAGCAGAAAAAAAAGGCCCAAGATTCACCATCTGAGTCCGATCATTCAAATAAGAGGCAAGAAGTTCCAATTCAGAGCCCCGGATCACTATCTCCCTGAGGTGCTCTACTAGCCTCACAGGGGAAAGGGTATCGGAGGCTGCTGTAAGGTCCAAAAGGATAAGCAGCGTAGTGTGGCCTGCATCTACCTGCCTACGAATATTATTGAAAACAACTGTAAGGGCCGTTTCAGTACTATGCAGGGCTCTAAAACCATGTTGAGAATCATCAAGCAATCGGTGGTCATTCAGACAAGAAGAGAGACAAGAATTAAGATGCCTTTCAAGAATCTTCGCCGGCACCGGGAGCAATGAAATTGGGCGATAATTATTAAGCTCTATCGGATCGAGGGAGGGCTTCTTTAGCAATGGCTTTACCACTGCCGTCTTCCAGGACAAAGGGAACTGTCCCTCAGAAATAGCTCGGTTCAAAAGCGCGGTAAGGTGTGGTATAATAACATCCCAACACCGTTTTAGTATCTTAAGAGGGCAGGCGTCTAAAGGAGAGCCCGATATAATACCTTCCAACAATCTATTCATGTCTTCAGGCCCTAATAGTGGAAAAATCCAAAGCGCTGGAGGACACTCAGAAAGATCTGGTTCCTTCAATACTGTAAGTGCGGAGGTGGTATTTGCTGTATTTGAAGCTTGAAGGGCCAGATAGATGTCTCTGATCTTACTGGTAAAGAAGTCCGAGATTTTATCACAGAATGACTGAGACATCCCCGGTGTGAGAAGTTGTCGGAAGTGAGAGGGAGTTAATAACCTTAAACAGTTCCCTCGAGGATTTAGACGAACTCATACTTTTGGAATAGAAGACCTTTTTTTTCCTCAATAATAGCTTCTTTATAATGTTTCAAAGAAATCTTATGGAGTTCCTTATCAGCAGAATCTAAATTGGAGCGCCATTGCCTTTCAAGTCGACGACAGATTAGTCTCAGTGTTTTTAGTTTCTCCGAAAACCATGGAGCGGAGGGTTTGAGTCTAGCAGCATAGTGCTTCCTGACTGGAGCCAGGATGCCAAGAGCCTCAGACATTTTTAGCGACAACTCCGTAGCAGCTTGATTGACATCATGATGCTCAAGGGGAAAATAGTTCTCTAACAAAGCGGTGAGGGCCTCATTTGTTATGCAGCTAAAATCTCTTCTTTCCACCCAATGCTTATGTTCTGAGACAGTAATTTTGGTGGGGGAGCCAGTACCAAGATGAAAAGGTACCGCAAAATGGTCCGACCAAGTCAGAGGGACAGGGTCTCCCACGGTAACTCGAGGGTCATTAGAAAAGATCCCATCCAGAATATGAGTCGCCGTATGCGTGGGACTTCTGACCAGTTGAGAACAGCCCTAACCATTAAAAATTTCAATAAGGGATTGGGTGTCCCTACAAAGAGCATTATCTAAATGAAAATTAAAATCACCAAGAAAAGTAAAATTCCATCTATCAAGAAAAGGTTCCACAAGGTTACAACATTTCAGACCAAAGGATGTTCTGGATCCTGGAGGCCTATAGCAAAGAACACCTGAGAAACTTTCAGTGGGAAGAAAGTTAATGGAGAAATACAAAGCTTCAAAGGGGTCTGAGGGAGCGGAAAGCTGGTGTGTACGACAGGCCAGGCCATCCTTATAAAGGACAGCAAAGCCTCCGCCCCGTCGGCCAGTCCTGTTGAATCTGGCAAGCTGATAGCCAGTCGGAATGGCCTTAACAAGAACAGGCCCTGAGGAATCCGAGGCCCAGGTTTCAGTAATAAAAACCCAATCTGGGTTTCTAAGGGACACAAAGTCTTCAAATGCAAATCTTTTTCTTATTAAAGATCTAGTGTTAATAAGATAACCCCTTAACATGCAGTCATAACTATGGGCGTGCGTAGCCGGCGCCAGCACAACGTTATTGACCAGCATACTGCAGTTAGTACAGATTAAACATTTCCTATCTATTTAGAGCTCAGGGTCGATAGTATGGAGGCAGAGGGGCCTTACCAGCCGTAGGTTCAAAAGCGCCTCTCTGGAGTAGCTTAGAAGTTCCTGATGAAGTGTAAAGGGGGCAGCATCTCTGGCCCCTGGCGCGAACTTGGCGCGGACGCACTCAACATGGCATCTGTTTTAAAGAGGGTGAGGAGGAGACTAGAACGCCAACCTCCACCTCCACTAAACCGGAAGTTGTCTCCCTCCACAACAATCGGGACCAAAGAGCCCGCGGTGGAACGGGCAGTACACCCGGCAAAGTTAAAATGCAGACAGGAACATTAAAAGGTGAGAAAACAGTAACAAAGTATTTAAATGAATTTTGAAAGCTTTCCGTCTATTTAGCAGCAAAAGTGAGTGCGAAGGCAGTTAAATGGTAGCAGTGCAATATAGCGTCATAAAACATACACCTCCACACGCGCCTCCACTGCGCGCTCGATATGGCATCTGTTTTTAAAGGATGTGAGGAGGAGACTAGAATGCCAACCTGCACCTCCACTAAACCGGAAGTTGTCTCCCTCCACAACAATCGGGACCAAAGAGCCCGCGGTGGAACGGGGAGTACAACCGGCAAAGTTAAAATGCAGACAGGAACATTAAAAGGTGAGAAAACAGTAACAAAGTATTTAAATGAATTTTAAAAGCTTTCCATCTATTTAGCAGCAAAAGTGAGTGCGAAGGCAGCTAAATGGTAGCAGTTCAGTATAGCGTCATAAAACATGCACCTCCTCACGCGTGAAGACAGGTTGTATGCAGTCAAGCCAGACAGGCCTGAAGGATAAGAAACAATGCTCCTTTAGTTCTTGGAAGAGGGTTGTGCTGAAGCAGTGTACCATGCATTCATGCCAACGCAGCACTAGCAAGTTGAACTGGGAAGTCTATTGCGGAGCAGATAAAATAAAATCAGGATCCCTTAAACAGGTCCTCCAAAAACGTATCCTACCACAAATATTATGAAAAATGGTATAACTCCAAAAACTGTCTGAAAGGTGCTAATCTAACCAGAGCCAATGCATTAAAAAAAGTGCACTATTCCTTTCGTATCAGACATTTTAAAGATACAATGGACCTGCTCCCCAAAATGCAGAGGGAAGTTAGTGTGGAGTAGTGTCTATCTCAGATGAGGACCTTGCAACCTGGAGATCTAACGTCTCTCTGGCTGTAGTTAAAGTCACATCCTTTTAAAAAACATGGCCTTCAGCTTGCTAAGAGAATCGCATTTTATGTTAAAACATTTATTAAAGGCCATAACACTGCCTCCCTTACTGTGAGGGCAGGTGGAAACAGTACTTGTGTTCAGCAAGTGACTATGGAATTAACCGTCACTAGATAAGCAATGCCGGATTCCATTACGCAGCAACCTTGATCATTCAGCATCAAATAGCTCTCAATCGAGAGAAGCCTGAACACATGATGAATCAAGACAGCCGTGAAACCCTTCAGATAACAAGACAAGTTTGCTACTGAAGCATTGCATGCCTCAAGGAGAGAAATGTCCTTGCAAACTAAAGAGCCGCATAAAGCATCTTCACAGTCGGAGCAACTAAGAAAACCGTCCATTTCCCCATTCCTGCAGGTAACTCTGAACAGTAATTCCCAATACGTGTGCACATATCCTTCCCCTAACGCTTCATATCGGCCTACCTGTTGGTATTGGAGACAATATTGGAATTGGAAAGTCGTGACAGGTAGTGTAATATAACCATGGATTATGCAGTCAGTGGATAGTATTTCAGCCAGAGGGAAAGTTAATTGGTCCAACAAGGTATATTTTGCATCTCTATATGCCATTCTTATCTTTCTGTTAGACTGTATACCAAAAACAGAATTGTACTATTGATGTAACACCATGGCACATGGCCAGAACGCAGCATTTGTAACCTCCAGCTCAGTATTACGATGGACCTTAATTGTAACTATCCATGTTGTAAAATAGTCATGTCTTGCTGTATTATGTCAATTGTGGAAGACACGATGTTGCCCAGTGAACAAATTCTGGATGTTAAAGTGGTCATACTGTTGTCAACCATAGCGAAAGCCCTTCCTAAATTAACCCTGTTGATCTCAACAATCTCTCAGCAGCTTCCTGTTGAAAAATCTTCCACAGCTCGTTGTATATGTCATACACAAAATGCTTTGATGTGGTTCCAGGGACCTAATAAAAAACTGCCGAGATCCAGGTCATCAGAAAGAAGGGCCATGCGTTGCTTCACCTCGGAAAGTGTTGAGGTCTTTGGCCAATTTAGGAATAACTTCCCAACACTGTATGACGTTACCACCACCAAATGTTCCATTTGTACACATCGCTTGATAAGGCCTCTTGATCCTAAATCCTACTGTGTTACCCTGGAATCTAGAGTGACACCTGTTTGCGTCTTTTGGCCAAACCAACCATCCCTTCCAAATGTGGTCTGATGAATTGAAAGAACCATTATGTATCATGGTATCCAGTGTATCTTCACTGAAGTGTGTCAAGTACTACCAATTCTTAAATCGTGAGGATCAGGGACTACGTGGTGTGTTAAAATCCTTAATTTTTGCTAACCAAGACATGAAGTGTGTTGCACTGTTTTGTTCCGCAAAATCATTTAGTGTCGTATGAGGCATGAGCTAAATGTAGCCTCTGTTCTCTGAACCTGACAATCTTTTATCCCCCAGACAGATGTTGTGCCTATGGTGTATTTTCAGAAGTCGAAACCGTGTGTAGACAGTTGGGAAATAAAGGAAGCAGAGTATATCAGCTTGTTGTTTGTTAGCCTATTTTTCTTTGCAGTTTTGCAGGAAGCCTATAATATGAGGCGGAGTCTGATGTTTCAAAACCCGAAAAATAAGCAAACTTCTGCGCAAAAGTCTTTGAACTACCTTTCGGCGTTTTTGGGTAGTGTTCCCATTGTGTGTAATAATAAACTGCCCCCAGGACACTAGCTTTGTGGTGACCATAATGCTGGTAACAGAACATGTCTCAATGATTACTTGTACCATAATACAATTCATCATTAGAAAATGCAGCTAATTGCTCTAGATCTGTGAGCAAATTATGCACAATTTCAAAGTCCCAATGATCAGAGAAAGTTCTAGAGGTGATGATGTAATGTAAAGAAATCCTGATAAAATGAGGAATTTGGAAAATGTCATTAGGACCATACACATTATACGATACACTGTCCCATACAATTCCTACAGGAACTGGAACTGCTGTTATGTTATCCAGGTGTTACAGCTAACAAATGATGGACGGAATGCTGACAATGCAAACATTCTCCCCAGTCAAAAGATCTGGGTTAAATCCATTGTTCTTGTGCCCACTACGCCACCCCAGTTTGGACCCAGCCATATGCAAATCAGTCTTGACCCTGTGCCTCATGGGAACAGTCCAGACCGAACTGTCAGGCCAGGTCCTCCCTGGACCGGAAACAATCATCCTGGAACCGGTTTCAGGGTATGTCACCTTTCTTCAGCCAGGCTAGCTTGAATCCAGTGGCACAGTGAGCAAGGGACACACGTCTGGGCATACCCGGTGCACTTAGGGCGAGAAAGCAAAAGACACACAATTGATGGACGGAATACAGAACAAATCAAAACATTCTCCCCCAGTCAGGAGATTTGGGTTAAATCCATCATTCTTTTGCTCACCATGCCACCCCAGTTTAGACTTGGCCATATGCAAATCAGTCTTGACCCTGTGTCTCATGGGAACAGTCCAGCCCGAACTGCCAAGCCAGGTTCTCCCTGGACCAGAAACAAGCATCTTACGACCAGTTTTGGGTTGTCACCCCCTTTTCAGCCAGAATAGCTTGAATCCAGTGTCACAGTGAGCCCGAGACCCACGTCTGGGCATACCCGGCGCACTTAGTGCAAGAAAGCTAAAGACACACAATTGATGGACCAGGGACAGGTCCCTCAGGTGTGATAAGGCATGTGGTTTAAGAACCAAGTTCACGAGTGGTACTGCAGAGCGTTCTCGGAGAAAGTGTTCATTAGGAAAAAGACAGCCATTCTACCAATCCAAAGTACCAGGAAAAGTAATCTGATTGTGATCCAGAGATGTATGCAGGGACCAACAAAGTAAGTATTTTTTAGCCAAAGATCGAAAGCATACACTCGTAGCTTGAAAGGGAGAGCAATGTTGGCAGGTTCACTTGGATGCAATGAGAAATCGTCAATGACGTTGTCTGGTCTATTCTAAACAGCTCAGCAGGTTTTGTAGAACTGGTAGATGACTTGATCTGTGGCATGTTTACATAGACATCATCAATATGGGAAGGGTGTGTCACCGTGAGTATAGTGAAGGAATCAATACTCACATGAGACCATGGGAAACTTCCCTGTTGTGCTATTCAGAACGTTGCCAGCCTACCTCTAACCCTTACATGGGGTACATTTCTCATTTCTTTGTACCATCTCAGAGTAGTGTAGTGTTGTGTTGTATCCCTAATGTATGGGCCTGATAACACACAATCATTTTCTGACATGTACAGCGCCCTGCTGGACCCCATGTGAGTATTGAGTCCTTCACTATACTCCCGGTGACACACCCTTCACACATGGCTGCACATAGAGATGCTTCAGGTATTACATAAACAGCTCCCTCCATTTACAAACATATCTGCTTCGTTACGAGCGCACACTGATGCTATCCCTCCATCTTTTTGTAGGTGCCCCTATATTCCTAGGTCCTGAAGAGACCCTACATTGCACAAAGGGTCGAAACGCCGTCGACTGTTTACAAAAGCGCATCAATAAAAACCAGCACCTATCATTGTATAAAGTGTGGTTCATACACTATACATTTTCCAATGGTCGTTTTTAAGATACATAGGAAACCTTGTACATATGTCACCACTGTTTTAAGGTTCCAATTTTTCGCTGAGACACCACTCACTACTGTTCAACTATTATTTAAATATCCTGTGTTTATTTTTGTTTCAAAAATGAAATAAAGAATGGTTGAATTACAAATTTAGAGTGTGTTGGGCTTTCTCTCCTTTTGACATCATAATAACCCGTTGTATTGCCATTGAGCATCATTTTATCAAAATTACGTTGCCACTAGTCCACAGGAGCCATTGTTTTTGTTAACAATTATAGTACACTGGTTCCACGTGAGTAGGGTTCCCTTGTTTTTGTTCTCAACCACAAAGGTAACATCTCCACCCATTGCCAGGAGGCAATTTTGTAATAATTTTATAGTAACTGCCTGTCTGCAATTTTCTGAAATATTTAGGGCCACTACCTGCTCTTCAACGTCCTCAGCTGCTTCTCTTTTTATGGACATTATGTGAGGAGAAAAGTTTATTTAAATGACATAAATCCTATGGAAATTTGCTTTGCCTAATGCAGAAACTTCTAATCTTCCAAGCTTGATTAACCTACAACCAATACATAGGGTATACTTACTCAGCTGAGGTGGATTTATTTTCTTTCCCACTATGGATGTCTCCTATTTAAATGTGAGTAGGGGGTCTCTGAGAAAGCACGGCTGAACTACTCAGATTGGCCTTTAAATAAGACCCCAACCATCATTGGCAGCACCATGTTGTGTAGTTCCTACTAATCCATAGGATTGTTTGAACAAAATAAACGTTGGGGCTTGGGTCAAGACTGAGTCAGGACACACCTGCATGAGATGGTGATCTATGGACCAGCTAGCTCAGACTTCCACCGTAAGCCGCTCTAACCTACCAGGGAGCGAATGGTTTCTGGCAACCACTGAATATGACAACTCTGACCCCCTCAGGGATCGTGAAAACACTGCAGAGCCTTCCGCTCAGTCACTCTTGCTCACTTATTCTCAGATAATATTATAGTGAATATGAAAAATTAGCTAGGAAAAACAACACAGACATTAGATGCAGGCAAGCTATAAAAAAGGCCATTGGTGATATAAATTAAATAAATGAGTAAGAAACGTATTGGGGTCAAGAACAGATTGATTCACATTTAAACTGTTAGCTAATCAAAATGAAAATCAAAACAAAAACAAATGTAAACAAATGCATTCAACTGTGAAGTTATAGGCTTATTTCCGAGGAACCTGATTGTGCTTACACGTTCGCAGACAGTACAACTTCACACTGGGCTGAGGTACAGGATATGCAAAAACTTTCACTCATATGCAATTCTGTAGATAGTGAAATAGTTAGATAATTAAAGAAACAAGCAAACATTTTTCTAACAATGCCAGAATAAAGTAGAAAAAGTGCACCATGTTTGTATGATTCTTATTTAATATATATCTTTATTTACTTTCATTTCTAAAAATGTTACTGTGATCTATAATATAATGCACAGGACATTGTACAATCAAATTGAGACAAGTGATGATCCTCGTGTATCGTAGCTGTAAATACATGGACAGTTTGATATTTGCTGGCTGTAGCATGTGCTATAATCATTCAGAACAGTTCAGAATAGGACTTAAGCTTTGGATGGAAGACTTCAGCCCAAAGCATCACATTGCTTGCTCTTCACAAATAGAAATGAGTGGAGACTGAGGTTGAAAATGGCAGTACAAACCCTGGTGTTGCAGAGGGAGAGCGGGCTCATGGCAAGTGCTACCTCGTGGACCCAATCCAAGGGGTTGATCTACTGCTCATTAAAAGTCTTTAATTCAAAGGAGGAGAGAGAACAGCATGCTTGAAACAAGAGATTTGGAAATAATTGACTTTTCTTCAAATTGATGTCAGTCCCAAATGTTAGGGCTGACCTGAATCCAAGTTTGCCACCCAAACCCAAGCCAACAGCAGCAGCAGCATCATGGCACAGAGATCCCGCATGGTCCAGGATAATGGATAATGGCATGCTCAAGGATGGAGGGATATATTATGGCTCTCTTGGATGGCCATCTGAGACGGACAACATCATGGCACAGAGGTCCAGGCCGATAGATAATGGCATGTCCCATGATAGATATTGGGTTTCTTGGCTGGCCATCTGAGACTGACTAAGGCACCAGTGATTATTTGGGAGTTTAAAAGGATGGATGGAGTTGAAAAGAAATTCAAGGTTTTGAACCTTGGCTTCACACTAGGATGTAGAAAATGGAGGCATTCGAGGAAGGACGAGAGGGACCTTTAAAGGGATTTCAATAAGTTATTAAAGATTAATACTCCGGTCTTGGGAGGGTAAGTGGGAACCCCCAGTGACATCACACCTGATTGGCTTTGAAGGGTACCACTGTCTCAGTAGATTGAAAGAGCTCCGTCCAAGCATGTCAGTAGATGGTTGTATTGGCAGATTAAGTAGTATCAATGCTAGCATCTCAGTCGTTTACAGAAGATAGCTTAATTCATTCAGGTTGGTTCATACAGGTCATTGAGGACAGGTGTTGAATTTGCACTCTGACTGTGAAGGGGTTTGTTTACATCTCTAGTCAGAAATTGAAGTTAGCATCTGTGAAAGGAAGAGGGAATAGGTGATGCTTAAATAGGTGATGCTTGAGTAGATGATGCAGGAATACACGATGCGGGAATCGAAGAGAGCCGATGTGGGTTTATAGTATCCTCTCAGGAAAGGGACCAAGGATGGTTGGCATTAAGCATGCTTAGCAGAGGTGGATGTTGGCAGGTCAGTGGATTGGTGTGGAGGGGCGTTGAATGCTGTCATAGACTGTGGATTTACAAATAGCCAGTGATTGCTTGTATAATTCCTAGTTGGCATTTCAGAACGTGTGCTTAAATGGTGGCTAACACTCACGAGTTTCTCTCAGGGTCAACAGGGATGAACACTAACAAGACAGATAATTTATGCAATGAGTGTGGCATGTCTAAGTATTGGTGAATAATGACCCGCAAGAGCGTTGGTTCAGATGGTCCATGCTAAAATAATTACAACTGCGAAGGTGAAAATATAGTTCAGAGCACAGACCTCTGAGCCACCTAGTGTTTCAATCCACCTCCCTTAAGGCATCTGCGAGTCTGGAAGTCTTTGACAAGTTGATATCATGGGAAGGTTTGCTCCCGCTATTGACCATTGAGTGCCATGACTCAATACCATGACTCAATACCATGTAAATACAGCTCTATTGTCACTGTTGAGTGACTATGGGTTATTGAAATATTTTAATTACCTATATTGTTCATATATCAGCCACCTATGTGTGACAACATGGACGCCTACGTATGCAGAGAAAGCAGTGATGTTGAGAGTGCCGGAGAGCCTGGGCCCTTTCCTAGAGTGGTCCTCAGGGAGCTCCGTGTAGATCCAAATATTGGTGGCAGGACAAGGATACTAGACTGGCAAAAACAACTGAGACGTCCACCCATCAACTCATAAAATGAGGCATTTACCACTATATTTCTATGTGAGGCAATCAATAGTCACAGTGTTTCTTGGATTCCTGAGACATGCCCTAAACTAACCAACCAAAAACGAACTTGTAGGAAGGAGCTTAGCAGTGCCCTTCCAGCAAGTAGTACACAGTTGACATCATTTCTCTGACATGGCTGGTGAGGAGTTTGCAGCTGTGAAGGATAATCACTGAAAACTCAGCAAGAGAACAACTCTTTGAGATAGTCCATGAAACATATCCCATAAAGCAGCAGCGCTTGATAGCCATCACCCACCGCTAATAAAGTGACAATGTGCATCCTCACACGACTGCTGAATTCCCAGCTTTGATGGCACTGAGGTCCAGGTTCCTCTAAACCACTCAGAATTACAATATCACAATACAAATTCATCATCTTAACCCCTGGGTTGGTCCTGTGCCTTGGAACCTGACAATATGGGAGATTAATAACAGAATAACAGCAGACAGCAGGTTTTCATTTTGCCATCTCAGTAGATATAATCCCTGTGGCAAACACATGCATCATCTATATTACATTAGTAGTTTCACTACTCACATAGCCATCATAGAGATGGAGGAGAAGAAAATATAAGAATCCTTTGTGGGCCCTGGAAAACTACAAACAAAAGAGTATTGGTGCATTGCTGAAGGTCTCCAAAGAAGGGCAAGAACCATAAGTGAGTTATAACCTTCCAAGTGATAGACCACTGAGATGGTAGGTGAACACTGCCTAGGAGAGAGAACCCAGAAACAGAAGGGGATCATCTGAGATGCATCATTCAGATGATACAGCCACACTGGTGAAGGTCTCAAAGGGGAGCTGCAGGAGTAATGGGCTCCCAGAGATGCCCGCTCTAAAGGAAACAGGCTGAGCGCCATCGGAGTTCTCTGGCTAGTGAACAATGTAGGAGCATTGTGCGTTTAGTAAGTTCCACCACTGACCGGTCACAAGTGACTAGAATGAGGAACAAAATCATAATCAGGTGTTGCTTCTTGGGAATGCACCAACTAGATGATGCAAGTGCACCACCAATCACCACCAATGAAGATGCACATAAGTGAGTACTGAGTGTTCAGTCGATGCACCACGAAAGGTTTCAGGCACACAGGCAAAGTGCACATGCGTTAGGTGGGGTCAAGAGAAAAATGCTGCAGGTCACTTTGCACATCACAGAAGCCATGTTCTGGACATAACATAGTGACAACCTATGGGTTTTTTATTGTTTCCGACATTGGCACAGTACCAGGTGACGGGGTCACAACTGAACTATAGATGCCCACGTAGAAAGGCATCACAGGCACGTAGAAGTTAAGGCTTCAAATGACCAAGATACCCATAGACAGCACACCAACAAACTAGTCAGATGAGGAAAGCAGCTTTAGGGAAAACCATGGCTGATGCCATTTTCAATGGCCAGTGAGTTCCCATTGGTTTGTTCTGTTGTCATCTTCAGCATCTCTCCTTAAACAAGCTAAGCCCCGCCCAGTGTGCAGACTGGCCCTGCACTGTGTGCCACCTGCTGCTCATGCATTGATTTGGTTGATTTCCTAATCCTGTCAAGCTCTGAATCAAGTCCCAGCGCTGGGAGATGGGCTCCCTTAGGAATATTCCTGGGTGAATTTGGCATGGAAGTCCTTTAGCTTCTCCAGGAGGGTTTTCAGCTTCTCCTTGGGAGGGAGGATGGTCATCCTGGTGGGAGAGAGAACATGGGAAAGACTAAGAAACACATTTACTCCAGTACACCCAGAGATGGGACAAAGACATTAAGCACTAGAGAAAGCACTAGACGAAGAAAAGGCAACAGAAAAAAAGAAAGTGGAAAGGAAGGGAAGGGAAAAATAAGACCACTGTACAAATAAACACAATGAAAATTACTCTTCTGGAGTAAGCAAACATCAAACATGCTCCAAATATGTAAAAGGCGGTGGATAAGAGAAGGTAACATGAAGAATAAGAGAACGTAAGGGGTGGAGTGAAAGAAATACAGGAAAAACATATTGAATGATGAAAGCATAGGAAAGGGTGGAAAAAGGAAAAGTTACTTACCTGTAATCCTAGTTCTCAATCATAAAAACCTTCACTGAGTAATAACCCCGAAGGGCCAGATTGTGAGTTTGGAGGTCCACGACTGCCAGATTCCCTGTGGGGTGGCGGTCCAGCCACCACCCCACTGGCGGTCTGACCGCCCCATTACAAGTTAGGCAGTCAGACCGCAATTGAGCGACTGCCAGGGATCAGAGATCCCTGGCAGTGGCGCGGTGGTCTTGAAGCCACAATATGCTTTGCGGGACCACTGCTGTCCCGTCAAGCATATTATAAGTTTCCTCTCCAACACAGTTTTCATGGCGGTTCCTCCTCCATGAAAACCGTGGCGGACAGGAAGCAAAGGAGACCCCTGTTGCCTCTGGGCCAAGGGGTGTATGCAGGTGGCACATGCTGTGCCCCCCTGTGTGCATGCACCCCAGTATCTGCACGGCACGTACCGCATCAGTCCATGCATCCCTTTGCGGTGCCTATTTCTAAGGCACCGGGGTGGGAACGCGAAACAACCACCCACTAGTGACTAAAAAATTCATAATTTGGCGGGTGGTGCACACACAGGTTTGCCAGTGCAGGAGTTCGGCTCCTGAGCGCCTGTCAACGGAAGACTCATTTTGGCAGGCATTGCTGACAGAGTTATTATCCAGTTCCAACACAAAGGTTACAGTACAAGTGTTGATTAAGCAAATTACCTCTGACCTGGATGTAAAATTTCCCAGAAGGGAGCACTGTGACCCAAAAAATTGAAGGCCGAATGTGATTTCAACAAGAAGTAATTACATTTGGTGGCAATCCTAAAATGCAAGTTATATAGTTTGCAGATGACTATGAAAGGACTTGTGTATGAATTAACTTAATTAGGGTAGCAGAAGATACTGTTCCAAGTCTTTCATAACTAAGATGGAGTGTATTATGGGAACTTAGATTGTCAACACAAAGCCGGTGCAAAAGTGAAAACACTGGTAACAACGGGCACACAGTACATAACAAAGATAAGCACACACCATCCTTTGGTTAGATTCACTCTTAAACAAGTTTCCACATGCAAAACAGGAGCAGAGTCAGTGCAAAATGTACTGCTTCCCACGCCAGGTCAGAGGACAATGGACGCCACAGTGAGTGCTGCTAATAAAGGAAGTCACAAGAGCCAATTAGGCATCCTATCCACTCCATGGAATCATGGGGGCTGTGGTACGTACTGGGTTTGTGACACGCATGCGGATTGCATCATGTTCTCGCAATGATCGATTAGCAATGCAGTCTGTGTAAAGGATGAACCACAGGTATGCTAGGAACGTCTGAAATAACAGTCAAAGCGAGCTTCTGTGGCATTTACACAAATAGGGATTACAGGCCAAGAAAACAGTCAATGATGCTCACACAGTAGGTATTAAACCTCATTAGTATGAGCTAGCAAGTATCCATGGGCAAGGATGACACAGGCGCCACTGGAGCCGAGGCCGCGTCTGTGGCGTGAATGGAGTGTGGCCGTTGGGCGAAAGGGTGGAGTTGATGGATTGGGAAGAACCTATGGTGAATGGGGTAGGAGTGGGCTAGAGGGATCCTAGCATCCTGAAGTAACTAAAGGCATATGTTCCGGGGACATTCGATATCTGGAGAAATACGATTACGGACTATGTGTTATGGACTCCTCGATTGACGTTTTGGTTGATTTCGCTCATCTCTCGGAAGTTCACTTGCGAGGTACCTAGAGGGATAAAGTTTGGGGGGAGAGAAGGGGGGAAAGAGCGGGGGAATTCTTTTGGGGGAAAAGTTACATGAAACTGTGATTATTACTGCATACTCCCATGTGATGCACTGTATGTCTTGTATCGTTATACGATAAAAGTTGAAAAATAAATAAATACATTTTAAAAAAGTATCCATGGGCAAGGTAGTATGCAGACAAAAAAACAGACATGAAAAGAGCAGCAAAAGCCACAAAACACAAAAAAAATCTGTAAATACTAAACAAGATAAGCGCAAAGCGAGTTGTTGCAGAAATGAAAATGAGCAGCGGCAAGCCACAAAAAAAAAAGAAGAATGTCACAGAGTATCATAAATAACAATAAGAGTAAGAGCGCCTGCAACAGGAAGGTCACAAAGGACCAAAAGGAGGAACTAATAAAGATATTCACCAAACAAAAGCAGGCATTTATGAAGGGCAGTAACAGAAACCAGTGAAAAAGATGGGAGGTGGTCGAAGTTCACATTTTAGATACAGCATGTCTTAAAGAGACATGCCTAGGTGAGATCTATAAATGTAGAAAACTGAAAAGTAAGTAAAGAAGGATAGGATAATAGTAAAGTATGAAGAAGCAACAAAGGAATGAAGGTAAAAAAGTACAGGGAACTGTGGAAAGAGATTGAGAAAGGGACAACAGTAGGAAAAGAACAGAGGAAAGGAAAAAAAGAAGAGGGGTATTTTGATGTAAAGGGAAGTCAGAAATGAGATAAAGAGGACCAAAAAAAGATGAAAAGAAAAAAAGGTAAGAAAATGAAAGACCAGTAGACTTATGAAAGAAGGAGCAAAGAGAAGATGAATAGAGGGTAATAGAAAATTATGGTGAAAGAAAGATGGGCGGATTAGAAGAAATCAATGTACAATAAAAGCATGGACTCCGATGAAACACACATAATTACCAATGCTTATGATCAAACATGAATGTAAACTGATAAGATGTAGGAGTGCCCAAAATCTTTATTATAGAAACTAAAGGCAATATGTATGAAACTTCCATTTTGCATTTCCTAAATAGTTAATCCTAAGAAATCGCTATTTAGGAAATGCAAAACGGAATGTACAAATATTGCGATTTCCTAATAGCGATTCCTACAGAGTCAGAATCGCTGTTAGGAAATCGCTTTTAGGAAACGCTAAACTATCTGTTTCTATGGGCCCTAAATCCCACGGAAAGGAATGGGTTTGCATTTCCAAATATGCGATTTCCTAGTCGGAGATCGCAAATTTGGAAATGCAAAACCAAGGGTGCCTATGGGCTTAAGGCCCTCCTCAATGCACCCCAAAAAAAGTGGTGGACATTTGCCATAGGGGCAAGTGTGCACTCTATGGCACTACTAAAACTGCAGTTTTGTGCGCCTTTTCCTAATTTGCACATTTGTCATCGACTTGGATTCAATGGTAACAGCATTTCCTAAATGTCCATTTTGCATTTTGGAAATGCTTTCTACATGTGCAATGGCAATCGCAAATAGGAAATATATATTTGCGATATCCTATTTAGGGAATCGCAAATTGTGATTTCTACTGAAAAAAAAATATCACATTTTGCGACTGCTTTAATGCCTTTGTACATATTGAAAGGAAGTATTGCATTTCTTAACGGACCAAAAGAACAAGTTACTTACCTTCTGTAACGCTTTTTCTGGTAGATACAGTATCTGCCTGTGGATTCCTCACCTTGTAAATATCCCCTGCGCAGCAGCCAATCGGAAACTTTTGCAGCTCTCCACGCCGGCGAGGTCATGGATGACGTCACAGAGGGTACGACTCCGCTTGCGACCCCGCTGACGTCACTGGATCCATGTATGTATTGGCATACTTATTAAGCGCGGCTGTCACCCAAAGGGTATCCTGGCGCTATGACCCAAAACAACACTACCAGTATGTATCCACCCTACTCCCCCCTTGGGAAAAGATGACTTTTAAGGTCCTTTTTAAAGGACAACAAATTTTGCCTACTCCTTAACGATAGCGGTAAGGAATTCCAAAGTTTGGCAGCCGCAAAGCTGAACGAGCGGCCACCCATCCTCACCCTTTTAAACCTTGGAACAGTCGCCAGGAAGGCCGACGAAGACCTAAGAGCTCTGGCAGTGGAGTACCAAGAAAATAGATCCTGCAACATCAGTGGCCCTTGACCGTGCAAAGCTCTAAAAACAAGGCAGGACGCTTTAAAACAGATCCGTTGCTGCACCGGCAACCAATGAAGATCAAAAAGTGCAAGAGATGAAGAGGCAGAGCGTGGGCGGGAGAGGGCCAGCTTAGCCGCCATGTTCTGAACCCGCTGCAGCTTCAGGATCAAGATGTTAGGAGACCCTAGAAGCAGTGCGTTACAGTAGTCTAACCTACTGAGAATGATACTACGCACTGCTTCAATCCTAGCTGACGGGGGGAGAAACGGAAAGAATTTTTCGTAAAGTCCAGAGCAGTAGCATGCATGTCGCAGTGGTTTTGTTGACAAATGCATCTAACTGAAGACTATGGCCAAACAGGACCCCATGATTGCGTGCAGCGTCGGCGGCCGTCACAATACCAGGAATAGAAGTGGGCCAGAACTCTTCTGGTGGAGGACGAGGCAGCCGATCCAAAGAACAGTGAAGAACCTCAGTTTTAGCACCATTGAACTGGAGTGAGTTCTGTCGCAACCAGTCCGCAGTAGAGGTCATACACCGGTGGAAAGTATCCTTAGAAACCGCATCCTCGCCTTCGAAAGAAAAAATAAGTTGTGTGTCATCGGCATAATTGATGACTGATATGCCGAATGACTTAATTAAACAAATCAAAGGACGAAGATATAGGTTGAATAGGATTGGACTTATTGCCGAGCCCTGGGGCACACCCTGGTTCACCTTTCTGACAGCTGACCGAAAGGGTGGTAAAGCCACGGCTTGTTGTCTGTTATCAAGAAAGGAAATTAACCAGTCCAAGGCTTGGCCAGACACCCCCGCTTCCCGCACCCTATGTATCAGTACCGCATGGTCAACCGTGTCGAACGCGGCCGACATGTCGAGCAGCACCAAAAATGCTGCTCTACCCATGTCGACACGCGAACGAAGGGTGTCCAAAACGGCGACCAATGCGGACTCAGTGCCATGGGCCGGCCTAAACCCAAATTGGGCCACGTCCAGACAGGCATTGGTTTCAAGGAAGCTAGACAGGACTCTTGTGACCAATTTCTCTAGGATTTTTACAGAGAACGGTAGAAGCGAAATAGGCCGATAGTTCGCCGGGCACAAGGGGTCCAAGGTAGCTTTTTTTAGCAGAGGTGAAACCACTGCAAGCTTCCAACTGTCAGGAACCGTGGCTGTGGCAAGAGACTGGCAGCAGATGGAATGAAGCCGGGGGAACAGCTCCGCCTGGAACACCTTCCAGAACTTGTGTGGTAAAGGGTCAAGAGGTGAACCGGAAGAAACACTGTTGGCTGGCAGGCAAAAATCCTCCAAGGAAGGTAGAGGAAGACAAGACAGCTGAGGCTCCTTTGTCCTCTCCCTGACAGCATCAGGGGTCAAAACCTGAACCAGGTCCGATGAAGAATGAGGTGAAGAAGAAATCGAACTGGGGGTCGAAAGTCCCGTCAGAATATTCCTGATTTTTTCCTCAAAAACAGAGGCCAAGGAATCACATAGCTCCTGAGATGCCGGGATAGTGTTCGAGGCGCAGATAGGGTTGGACAGGATGTTGACTATTCTAAACAGGGCTTGGGACTTATTCGCTGCCTTAGCCAGAGTGTCCTCCAGATACTTTGCCTTGGCATTCCTGATCTGCCTTTTATATTCCTGCAGAGACTGTTTGTAAAGCAGTTTATCAGGTTCCAAGTAGTGCCTTCTCCAGGCTCTCTCTGCCTGTTTACAGCAAAGCTTTTGCTGTAAGAGATCACTGGAGAACCAAGGAGTAGCCCGCAATGGTTTAGCTTTAACCTTACGTAAAGGAGCAACCTTGTCTAAAGACTCCAGAATCTGCTAACAAAGAGTGGAATAACTATCCTCCGCACTTTCCCCCAAGATAAAGGCCCCAGGAAGAAGCGTAGGCAAACTAGAACACTTCAGGATCCGTGACCATTGCCGACTGAACTTAGGTTCGCCAGTGCCGCTATTATTCAGTGAGCCCACTGGCAAAAGGATAGAAAAGTAAATCAGCGCATGGTCCGTCCAGCATTGGCCCGCTATCTCCTTAATCGAGACCAGCGAGTCATCAGCAAAGACCAGATCCAGGGTATGACCTTTTTCATGGGTAGAAGAGAGCACCAGTTGCATAAGCTGTACATTACTGCACGCCTGGCAGAGTTCACGATAAGCGAGGTCATGTGGACCATTTGGCCAGAGATTAAAATCACCCAATATGAAGAACCTAGCATGTGAATTAGACAAATCGTATATAAGGTCTATCAATTCCTGAGAGGGGGGCATGGCACTACTGGGCGGTCTATAACAAAGTAGCCCAGCAGCCAACACACCACTCTGGCCTTTTAAGGAAAACCCTAGCAGTTCAAAACCACTAACCCCTTTGATTTCCAACTGCGAAAATGCGAGGGTTTTCCTAAAAATAAATCCAACTCCACCACCTCTCCCAGTCGCACGCGGATTATGTTTAATCAAATAGCCCGGGGGACATGCCCAACCAAGCTCTACCCCACTGTCCGCTCTAGTCCAGGTTTCAGTCAAAAAGAGTACATCCAACTTTGATGTCTCTATGAGAAGGGCAATCTCAGCATGATGTTTGCAGAGAGAGCGAACATTCAATAAGCCACAAGAAATGGTCCTCGCAGGAGATAAGGTTGTATCCGAATGCTTGGCCGAGTTAGACGTGCCGCTTAACGAGCAAAGCTCATCTCTGGAATACACAAGGCGAGCAGCCTGGCTAGCGCTATACGCGGCCGGGACGCGAACGGGCGCAAACGGGCTTACCTCAGGCGCACCTCCGCATCCCGGCCGCGCCCGCTGCGCGCCTACGCTGCGCGCTTGCACACCCATCCTCTAATATACTGCTGTAATAGGCCACGCGGGAGTCCTGTGAGGATAATCCTATAGACCGGCGAAAAGGTGGCGCCTGAAAACGGGCCGATCCAAGTAACCCCCACCCAAGATGGCGGGCGGGACGCCGCAGTCAGTTTCCAATTGCCCCCGAAGTCTGGCTAAATCCCGCAAAATGCGGGTGCTTTTACAATGATTATTGTGCAAGTAAGTTCCTGTCTAATACCCCCAAATAACAAGCTGCAATAGCGCCTGTGGCCAAAAGTGGCAGCGCGACTAGAAAATGAAGTATTAAAATATTAAAATAGCAGATAACAGCAACAAAGGTTCGCGTAAGCGCTGTAGTGCGATGGTCTACCTTAGGGCAGGAGATGGTGCCTTAAATACACAGTCCTGTGCGCGGGAGTCCTGTGAGGATAATCCTCTAGACCCGCGAAAAGGTGGCGCCTGAAAACGGGCCGATCCAAGTAACCCCCACCCAAGATGGCGGGCGGGACGCCGCGGTCAGTTTCCAATTGCCCCCGAAGTCTGGCTAAATCCCGCAAAATGCGGGTGCTTTTACAATGATTATTGTGCAAGTAAGTTCCTGTCTAATACCCCCAAATAACAAGCTGCAATAGCGCCTGTGGCCAAAAGTGGCAGCCCGACTAGAAAATGAAGTATTAAAATATTAAAATAGCAGATAAGAGCAACAAAGGTTTGCGTAAGCGCTGTAGTGCGATGGTCCATAATAGGGCCTCGTCGGCGTGATGACGTCAGTTTCGCCCTTTTTTCCATGCCCCCGAGGCACACGGACGGACCGACATAAACAGTAATAATACACATAGTACACAGTATTCAAATCATCACACACAGTGTGAAACCAATGCAATATGCATGAACATATAAACACATCCATTAAAAAATTCTTTCAAATATACACTTAGCTGGTACAGAAGAGTGGACAACGGGGAGGCGAGTGGGTCAGTGAGGAATCCACAGGCAGATACTGTATCTACCAGAAAAAGAGTTACCGAAGGTAAGTAACTTGTTCTTCTGATAGATACATCTGCCAGTGGATTCCTCACCTTGTGAATAGAGTCCCACAGCAGTCTCCACTCCCGGAGGAGGGTGTCCACTCTGCTATACCAAGAAATCCTGGAGGACAGAGTGCGCAAAGTGGCCGTCCCTCCTCATCTCGGATTCCAAGCAGTAATGCTTTGCGAAAGTGTGGAGGGAAGCCCAAGTCGCTGCCCTACAAATATCCTCTACAGGCACACCCCTAGCCAAAGCAGATGTAGAAGACTTAGCTCTAGTAGAGTGAGCTCTAATACCCTCTGGAGGTTCCTTATCAGCCAGGGTGTATAAGATCTTTATACACAGGATAATCCATCTCGACAGCGTGCGCTTGTGCACTGCTTTTCCCTCCTTACAGCCAGCAAATCCAACAAAAAGCTGATCATCCACACGATAGTCTTTAGTCCTATCGAGATAGAAACTCACCGCCCTCTTAGGGTCTAAGCGGGGAAGCCGCTCCTCCTCTTTGGAAGGGTGAGGGGGAGGATAAAAGGTAGGGAGGGTAATGGACTGCCCCAGATGGATGGGAGTTACCACCTTAGGCAGAAAAGCAGTCCTGGTCCTAAGTACCATTCTCTCAGCATGAATGGCCAGGAATGGGGGTTTCGACCTAAGAGCTTGAAGCTCACTTACCCTCCTTGCCGAGGTAATTACTACAAGAAAAACAGTATTAAAAGACAGAAGTCTCATGGGACACTTGTGTAAGGGTTCAAAGGGTGAACCCATCAAGTAGGTTAAGATAAGATTCAAGTCCCATTGAGGCACAATAAATGGAGTTGGAGGGAATTTGTTGGTAAGACCTTTTATAAAACGTAATACAATAGGTGACTTAAATAAAGACGGCTGGTCCGGCAAACAGGAATGCCGACAAGGCCGATAAATAACCTTTTACAGTCGCCACAGCAAAACCCTGCTGGGCCAAAGAAAGAGCAAACTGAAGTATGTCGGACAAACGAGCTCTCAAGGGGTCAATAGATTTCTCTGCACACCAGGAAACAAATTTGGACCACCTATAGGAATAGATTGACTTGGTGGAAAGACGCCTGGCCGAAAGAATTACATCCACCACATCAGGTGGGAGAGAAAAATAATTCAGATTGCCCCGTTCAATCTCCAGGCATGAAGGTGTAAGGTCTGGAGTTGGGGGTGTAGAACCTGCCTCTCCATCTGAGAGAGGAGATCTGCCCTGAGAGTGAGACAGAGCGGCGGGCAGGAGGATAGGTGGAGGAGATCTGTGTACCACACCATTCTTGGCCAATCTAGGGTGACCAATATAACTTGGGCCCGGTCTTGGCGAATCTTCCTCAGAGCCCAAGGGATCAAGGGTATGGGAGGAAACGTGTAAAGGAGTTGTGAGCCCCAACTCAACTGAAACGCGTCCCCCAAAGCTCCCTGCAACGGATAGTGGAGACTGTAGAATGACGGGCAGTGAGCGTTCTCGTGAGTGGCGAACAGGTCCACCCGAGGGGTTCCCCACATCCGAAAGACCTGACGAACCACCTCTGGATGAAGCCTCCACTCGTGGTCGGCTGAGAACTGCCGACTGAGACTGTCTGCACGAACGTCCAGAACTCCGGCCAGATGATTTGCCATCAGACAAATCTGGTGGTCCTGAACCCAGGACCAGAGACGCAGAGCTTCTCTGTAGAGAAGATGCAACCCCACTCCTCTCTGCTTGTTGTCATACCACATCGCGGTCGTGTTGTCCGTCAGGACCTGAACCGACTGACCGCGAAGGGAATGGAGGAAGGCCTTGAGTGCCAAACGAATCGCCCTCAATTCCAGAAGGCTGATGTGAAGCAACCTTTCCTCTGGAGACCAAAGACCCTTGATCCCCAGATCCCCCAGATGAGCACCCAACCCTAGAGTGGAGGCATCCGTTATCCCTGTGGCAACCGATGGAGGCAGATGAAAGGGCTTTCCTTGAGACAGATTGCCCTCCACGCTCCACCAAGACAGATCCGCTGCAGTTTATCTGGAGATCCTCACAGACTCCTTGAGATCTCCGTTGTGTTGATACCACTGCCTGCGGAGGCACCACTGGAGCGCTCTCATGTGCAAGCGTGCATGGTCGACCAGCAGAATGCAGGAAGCAAACAGACAGAGCAGGCGAAGGACCTTAAGGACTGGAACAACCGCTCCATTGTAAAACAAAGGAATCATTTCCTGAATGTCGAGAATCCTTTGAGGAGGAGGGAATTCCCGACAAACAGTAGTGTCCAGTACTGCCCCTATAAACAGGTTGTGCTGTGAGGGCACCAGGTGAGACTTGGGTACATTTATCGAAAAACCCAACCTGTACAACAACTGAGTTGTCTCTTGCAGATGATGGAGCACCTTCTCTGGAGACTCTGCTTTGATCAGCCAGTCGTCCAGATAGGGGAATACAGGAATCCCGGCCCTCCTGAGATGGGCTGCCACCACTGCCATCACCTTGGTAAAAACTCGAGGTGCAGTAGTAATTCCAAACGGAAGGACCGCAAACTGATAATGTTGCGACCCCACCGTGAAACGGAGATACTTCCTGTGCGACTCGAGGATCGGGATATGAAAATACGCATCCTGCAAGTCGCGCAACACCATCCAGCCTTCTTCCAGCGGCGCCTGAAGAACGTGCGCAAGGGTAAGCATCTTGAACTTCTCTTGTTTCAGATAAAGATTCAAGATCCTGAGATCCAGGATTGGGCGAAGCCTGCCATCCTTCTTGGGAATCAGGAAATACCAGGAGTAGCATCCCTGACCCCTTTCCTGCTCTGGAACCACCTCTATCGCGCCTTTCTTTAACAAGGTCAGAACTTCCTCCTGTAGGAGACGGAGATGTTCTTCTGAGCAAGCCCCTTGACAAGGAGGGTAATTTGGAGGGAATTCCTGAAAGGGAAGAGCATACCCATTTGCCACAAGATTGAGAACCCATTGGTCTGTAGTGACCGATTCCCAATCCCACAGAAAATGGGTAAGCAGACCCCCCACAGGACCAACATGACTGGGAATGGGGAATCTAGGGCTGCTTTGCTGCGGCGATAGGAGGAGAGGTAGAGGAAGAGGAGGAGGAGGGTTGACGATGTCTCTTTCTTCCCCATATGATTTATACAGCGTATTTTGTTGCTGCTGCTGCTGACGAGGCTGCCCTTGCGAGCGAAAGGATGACTTTCCAAATCCTCTGTATCTACGAAAGGAACCTCTGGATTGAGTCTGCAAGCCAAGTGATCTTGCCGTGGCCTTACTATCTTTGAATCTTTCAAAGTGCGGCATCAGCATTCTTACCAAACAGACCTGTACCATCAAATGGTAAGTCCAACAAAGTAGCCTGCACATCCTGAGAAAAGTCTGTAGACTTCAACCAAGCTCCCCTTCTCGTAGCCACTGCAGAGCCCATAATTCTAGCCACCGAAACCGCCGTATCTAGGCCACTTTGAATGACCTGGCGCGCAGCAACCTGGGTATCATCCAAAACCTCTTGAAAGTTCTTCCTGTCTTCATCAGACAGTTTTGGCAGCAACTGTTTAGAGGAATCCATCAAGGCATGGATATACCTTCCCATCAAGCAAGTTGCATTTGTTGATGTCAGTGCCATGCTCGCAGATGAAAACACCTTCTTAGCAGACTGGTCAATCCGTTTTGACTCCCTGACAGCTGGAACCTGAGGGAATGCTCCTGAAGACCTCTTCGAGCAAGCCGCCTGAACTACAAGGCTCTCAGGCAAAGGGTGAGCTGACAAAAATTCTGGATCCTCCGGTGCCACCCTATATCTCCGTGCCACAGTCCTGGAGACCGCAGGTGCAGACAAAGGCTTCTTCCAAACCTCTAACACCGGCTCCAGAATTGCCTCATTAAACGGTAACAGAGGCTCAGACACAGAGGACGGAGAATGGAACACTTCAGTCAATAAATTAGACTTAAATTTGGTGGAAAGAAGATTAATATCCAACAATTCAGCAGCTTTTCTCACAACTGTATGACACGGGGCTACCTCCTTCGAAAGAGCATCTGAACCAGGAGAAAAATTCCACTCAGGGGAAACATCAAGACCACTTGCATCTTTTAATTCTGCAAAAAAGTCCTCAGAATCAGGAAGTTCCCCTTCCTCCATCTCCTGCCGATAGCGTGCCTCTTCCACAACTCTTTGGGCCTCCCTCCTGGAACGGATCCTCGGGACTGGAGTCGATGGATCCACAACCGACTCCATCGGATTCGGGACCGGCGTCGAGCGCGGATCCGACGGCGCCGCTTGCGCCGAACGAGGGCGAACAGACGGCACCGGAGATTCTCGGTACGGCGCCGGAGATTCTCGGTACGGCGTCGGAGCCCTCGGCGCCGGAAAATTCCAGGACGGCGTCGCTGGAAGAAAGGGCAAAAATGGAGCCTGGGCATATGCCTGAGGAACACCCAAATTGAAGGCAAAAGGACCCGTGGGACCCGTAGGCGCACCAGAGGGGTACATGGCCCTTGCAAAGACACCATACATAGCGTTAAGATAGTGTGATGGGTCTTGACCTGGAGCCGGGAAAGGAGGATAATTTCCCGGCGCCGCCTCCGGAGTCAGTGTACCTGGAATCGGGCCCGTCGGCGCCGACAAAGGAACCTCTTCAGGCTGCTCCTGATTTTCTTGCTCAGGCTCGACTTCATGCGGATCCGAAGAATGAACCGAATCCGAAGGAGCCGGCGTCGGTGATCAAGAGACTTCGACTTCGGGAGCCACTTCCTTCTCTGGCGAGGCCGGAATTGAAGGAGAAGGATCGACCTGACCTCTGTGACGTTGAGGAGAAGATGACCTCGGCACCGGGTCCTTATCAGAATGACGCCTCGAAGAGTGCTTCTTTTTCTTATGTCTTTTCGACTTCGAATGTCCCGACGCCGACTTCGATCCCGATCTGGATTTGGAACGAGACCTCGACCTCGATCTTCTCTTACTCACCTTCTTATCCTTCTTCATCTTGGCTATAAATAACTTTGCCTCCCTTTCCTTTAATGCCTTAGAGGTCATCTTCCTGCAGCACGCACATCCATCGACATCGTGATCGGAAGATAAGCACCATACGCAATCCTCGTGCAGGTCAGTGATAGACATCTGCTTACCACACTCCCTGCAGGGCTTGAAACCAGATTTTCTCCCAGACATCTTCGAAAGGAAACGAGAAGAACAGACAAGAACAACTATAATAACAATGTTACTACGGAGAGTCCCAAGAAACCATTGGCGTCGATGGCGCGGAAAAAAGGGAACTGACGTCATCACGCCGACGAGGCCCTACTATGGATCCAGTGACGTCAGCGGGGTTGCGAGCGGAGTCGTACCCTTTGTGACGTCGTCCATGACCTCGCCGGTGTGGAGACCTACAAAAGTTTCCGATTGTCTGTTGAGCAGGGGATATTCACAAGGAGAGGAATCCACTGGAAGATGTATCAATCAGAATGAGGATTCAGTCAGTTAAGAATTGCAATTTCCTTTCTTACATATGCCCTAAGTTTTGTAAAAATTCTCAATTATACAAATACTTTTGTGGTTTTTACGGTCTGGCCAGACAGCGCAGTTGTCCTCAGAAAATGTTTGTGAGCATCGCTAGAGAGGCAGTCATTAACCTAAATGGATGTTTTGGCCTGAGATGACCTTTTAACCTACATTAAAATTACTTTACAGTTCTTTGCTTACACACAAATATATATTAATTTCCATGCTATTTGATCGTAATGCTTAACATTATGTATAGTTGTTTAAAGCCAGGCCTACTGGCATGGCCAAAGCTTGTATAGTTTGTGATACTTTTTGCTTTGCCTTCGACCTTGCTCATGCATTTTTCCCTCACATCTGCTGGTATGCTGCAACATGTTTTTGTGAGTGATAATATTGTGCTCAACTGAATATGCCACTTTCTAGCAGGTTTGTTGAGAAGTGAGAGGTGCACTGTGGTTGCTAGGTTTTTAGGTCTCGCCTAGGGACGCAGCACGAGGTGCACTGTGGTTGCTAGGTTTTTAGGTCTCGCCTAGTGACGCAGCACATGCGCTACTCGCTTAGCGAAATCTATTGTTGATTTTTCCTTCCGAAGGGGGAGATGTGCACGCGTACGGAGGACAGGAGATGTGAACGCGCACAGCGTCTCTTTTGCTCACGGCATTCACTTTTGTTGCATCTCTTGATCACCACTGCTTTATGACCCGTTTACTTTCTTCACTAAACAGGAGCAAAAGGAAAAGAAAGCCTGAATGCAATGAATTCTTTACATCAATGTTTTTGTTTTACCGACGTGTTCTCGGTCTGTCGTAAAGTGGACCCACGGCCACAACACTGACAGAAATGCACCAAATTACAAGTCCTGCTGTCTGGTTTCAAATGCTCATGTTTAAAATGCAATTTACAAAAACGTACACGTGTCTCTTCCACTGAAGCTCAGGAAGTGTCTGCTATAGCTTTATTTGAAGCCCGCAAACCTTACAGAGCTGAGAACATGAAGCGCAAACACAGGAGAAGGAAGGAACATGTACTCCAGCCTCAAACAAACAATAAGCAATGCGGGGGGAGTGTCTGAGAGCAGCGCAGCTTCTGCATCTCAACACCCGCCTCGTGAGCGGTACACAGGGATTCCAGCCGCTACCTTCCCCGGCTTTCTGAAGTGCAGACCCTGCAGCAGCCAGGTCAGCGGACTGGTGGGACATGTGCATGTGTTA
Organism: Lissotriton helveticus; assembly: GCF_964261635.1. Lineage (NCBI taxonomy): Eukaryota > Metazoa > Chordata > Amphibia > Caudata > Salamandridae > Lissotriton > Lissotriton helveticus. Next base: position 140,074,728 of record NC_136063.1, on the reverse strand, counting down.
TTGTTGTCCTGATGGCTGGCTGTACTGACGTGCAAGTGCACCGCCATATTGGTGTCAGGCTGGGAGCCGGATTCACAATGAGGATGGGGTCCGAGGCGACTGGGTGGAGCATGTGAAGCGGGCACAAGGTGGCTGTCAGACCTGCGACCCGAGAACCCTCTTCTCTTGCTTGGGTATGAGAGTACTAACCGCATTAGTTGTTGTGTTCTTGGAACCTGTAGTCCTCTTTAATACTCGCCACTTCTGTTACTATTACCATCATGAAAACTTGCTGACACACTCTGAATGCTTTTGATTGGTTGTCTTCCACTAAAACTGACTGACCCGGTTACAAACTACTGGCCCTCTGTGTACTCATTGTCATCCCTTATTGATTCACCCCCCTTTATCCCCCAGAGAACCACCATTGTTAGCACTATTGTGAGAAAAGTCGAGGCACCTGCTGATGGTCAAAGCTGAGAGGTCAATAACAGAATGGACATGTAATCTAAGCTCTCCAATCAGCCTCCTGACCCTATCCGAGGACCTCAGTCGCTAACATGAAAAGACCCCACAGCTCCTATTCTGACACCAAACCTTACCCTAAATTCTCCTAAGCGCCTAAAAGCCCTTCAGTTTGGGTGCAAACGTTGCCAGCCCCTTGCTGGGGAAGCAAACTTGGCAGCTATTGCATTGCAAATGTTTTTTTTATAGTCACAATAAATACCAGCATCTTTTCTGCTGGATTCCCCAGAATGCCCTGGCCACTGCCAGAATATTTTGTTTTGTTTATTGCAGGAGTTACTTTTCTATAAATCACTTTGGTGACATTAGGGGTTCTTAACTTCCGTTGTGAATGTAAGTTTATGTGGTCTGAAATATACCCTGAGCAATTACTTTGTGTACGTTCGGTTCAGACACTCTTGGGTTTTCCTGCATTGGCCATCTCTGTGCTCTTTCTTGGAGTGACTTTGCAAAGGAGTTGTAGTAAAGACCACACTACATGGACAACTGTCAGTGCAGGGGGTGCGTAAATTTGATGTAATCCATTTGGATCACGGGGAGGGGCTGTCTACCAGAGTGCTGTTTCACATCTTCCACAGTCTCTGCGTTTTTCTTCTGCGTTGCCCCCTGCGAATGAAAGCAGCGCACTGACAAGCAGGAGCGATTCCACTATAGCGAGCTACTTGTCTTCCATTGCGCTACGAAGCCTTGTCAGGAAGCTGAACCGTTATTAAAATACAAACACAAGCTTACCACAATGCGTTGTTTAGAAAAGGCCAGCTCTAAACTGTCAGGTACTCGAATGAATATCGGCTTTATGTTTATATGCCATTATACAGGGGACAGTATATCTAGTGAGAAGACACCTTGGTACAGTGTGCTCCGGTGACAACGTTTGAACCTGAGGAGACGGAGGGACTTTCTGAGTGTCTGCAGCGGCACCTCGTTCACACCGAGAAGTGCCAGAGCTCTCTCATTGAAAGTAAATGGCCGCAAAAAGAGACTCCCCCCAGCACGTGCAGTCAGCGCAGGCACCCAGGACCTGCCAGCTTGAAGCGTTGACTCTTCTGATGGCTGTCTGTCTGTCCTGCTGCGACCCTTTTCGTTTTCGGCAGGAGGTTTATATAGTTCCTGAAGGAGGTGGTTTTTAGGTTTCGGTTTGAAATTAAAATATTGTCTGGGAAGGTCGTAAGTGGCGAATACATAAACAAGCATTTACAATGCAACAGGTCTCGCATTTACGCGAGTTTGAGCTGTTGACATTGTATATTACAATGCATTTTATTTATGTTTTGGTTTCTGAAACAAACAAAACGCATTGCCATTTTACAATGCCAATAGCTTAAACTCGAGTAAATGTGAGACCTATTGCATTGCAAATGCTTGTTATTACAAATTTGAAACTAGATGGATGACTGACAATCCCATGGCAAGTTAGTACACTTGCATAAAATATAGGTATGCTTACGACAATGCCAAACGGGTTTCTTGTGCCACTTTCATACGGCAAAAAAAAACATTTACTCTTATTAGGGAATATCTGATAAAAGCATCTAAAACTTCGTATAATCCTCATTTTTTTTTAAAACAAAATTCACGAAGGTCACGTAAAAAAAAATCTTTGGACACCCGTAATAAGAGAATGGAAGTGCTGATTGTTTTCTTCAGAAATGTTGCAAACATTCACGCCTTCTGCAATATTTATTCGGGAACTGAACAACTATCGCACAAAACCTCACTCGGAACCTACCTTGGCGGCTTTTTATTCCATAGGTAATCCTAATATCTCGCCTCTCCTGGAGGCCATTAATCTGGGCCCCCATTGGAACCCCTACTGCCTGGAGTTTGGGAACAGTTAGTCCGTGGCTAACCCCAGTTTGGGGGTAATTTGCTTGACACCTCCTTCTCTGGCTTGGAAGCATGTTGTATAAATAAATGAGGTGGCCGCCAGCGGTTTCGGCCTACTCAGCTGTTTGAGGAATATTTTGTGGCTACTACCCCCTCTACTCAAAGGATGATTGAGCACGACTTGAGTACTTCCAGACTAGATTATTGCAATGTTCTTTAATTAGGTGCAACCAAATCCTCTGTGAATAGGCCTCTGATATTCAGAAAGCAGCATCTTGTCTTCTATGCCACATTCTAAAATATTCTTTGGTTTCCCTATTATTTATGGAATCTTCATTGGCTCTCTATTGATAATCTGTAGAAAGCCATGACTTATTCTGGACCTACAAAAGTTTGTTATCCAACCATTTGCATTGAGTCGTACTCTACTCTCAGGTCGTCCGAATTTTCGGTGATCCCCTGAGTGAAACTGTCTAGGCAAGGAGGGCACTCCTTTGCTTTTCTGGTTTCCAAACTGTGGATGTATCTTCCTCAGAAGTTGCATGCACGTTCATCATTTGAGAAGTTTAGAAAGGTTTTGAAAATATGGCTATTCTAATCTCCACCACCAGTGGGACAGCCATGTGCATGAAAAAGAGAGTTGAATAGAATAGAACAAACTAGACTAGAAAAATAAAATGTAAGTTAGACTTTTTTTTTGAAAGGACAGTGTAGAATGGAAATAAAAATTTAAAAGAAAGAGGCAGAATTCTAGAACAAATTGCATATGAGAACAACAGAAACAGAGATGGGAAAGCAAGTAGGAAATAATGTGGGAAAAGGGATAATAAGAGAGAAGCATTAAAGTGACGAGCAAACCAGATAAGAATAAAAAAAACTTAAAGCGATTAAAGAGGAAGAGCGGGGGAATTAAGAAAATAAGTAAGTAGTAGAAGTAGAAAAATAGGAAAAGATGAGACAGAATTAAGGTGAACGAGGGCAGAAGAAGGGAAGAAGTCATGAAGGCCTGGAAGTAATGGGAAGGAGGTAAGAAATTTGATTAGGAAAGAGGGCAAAACAGTTAGAGATTGGGTTGGAAACTAGACCATTTGTAGCTGGAACACCTAGAGCAGTGGGATCCAGGTCTGTACATCTGGAAGTCAAGTTTCCCTACCGAGGCAAAGGCATTAACTTATTGAGAATGTACACAAAGTCACCCTACAACCAAGGCATTAATAGATAGCTCCCAGCTTTCACGAGGTTTCCTCAAATTATCTTGGGTAGAACCAATCTAAAGGTCGGGGGTATACATTTGTGTATGTCGAGCACATACCTTTCAACTATCGCTTCGCAAGAGCGTGCACGGTTGAGGCAGAGAGAAAGCGGCCTGGAGGAGACAAAAAGGGAGCCAAAATGTGGCTACCTCAGAATTCAAAGTGTGTGGCACCACCGGGTGCTGTTGAACTCACCTGAAGTGGTAGGTGCCGTCGCGCTGCCCGAAGCCACTGCCTGGAACCACGCAGATCCCAGTGTGTTCCAGAAGCTTCATGCAGAAGAACATGTCTGGAGCCTGACCTTGAGCCTGTGGACGAGAGGACAACTCTGCTTTAATGGATGTCCACATTGGCCTTCAACCTTCCCAGCCAATGAGTACCTCAGCAACCCAGAGATACAGCCAATGAATGCAGTCGCAGCTCTGCGAGGGGCCAGTGAGTGTAGCCCCAATACTGAAAGTCAGCCAATGGGTACAGCCTCAAAGGATAGAGGCAGCAGGACTGATATTCAACCAATCAGAGCAGCAGCAAAACAGTGAGGCAGCAAATGGGTAGAAATTCAAGACAGCCAATCGGTGTAGCAACACTGCTAGGTCGGCAACGGGTGCAACACAATTACTACCTTTAAACCGATGAAAGCAACACCAATACTGCTACTACCTAAGGCCTGCAGCTCCACCAGCCACCTAAAGTACAGAAGTAGTGCGGTCACACAACGAATGGCTGCACCAGCACTAATCAGCGTCCAATGGGTGCATCTGCAGCACCATCGTGGAATCAACAGGAACATCAGTTTCCCGAGCCAGCACTCACAGTAGCGCTCAATGGGTGCAGGAACCAATGACAACGGAGAGACCACACACTCAACAGAGAACAGCACACAAATGCAGCTGAACCTTGGGCAAGGAAGCCCCGGGAAGTGCAGGAACCAGCGCATGGTTTCTCAACCCAGAGCCTGTCATGATGGTCATTGTGAGTTTCACCAAGTGTATAACTACTGGAAGGTGCTGGGATTCACTGGAGCCAGAGGGCGAGCTGAAAGTACTCTGCATACCATGGAAGGGGAAGAATCCTCTGAACACTGAGTGAGCAAGGCTCCAACCAAGAGATCACAAACTCACTGAAGACTCCTCTGAACACTGAGTGAGCCCTGTCCCAACCAAGAGATCACAAACTCACTGAAGACTCCTCTGAACACTGAGTGAGTCCTGTCCCAACCAAGAGATCACAAACTCACCGAAGACTCCTCTGAACACTGAGTGAGCACTGCTCATTCCAAGAGATCACAAACTCACCGAAGACTCTTCTGATCACTGAGTGAGTCCTGTCCCAACCAAGAGATCATAAACTCACTGAAGACTCCTCTGAACACTGACTTAGCACTGATCCAACTAAGATTACAAACTCACTGAAGAATCCTCTGAACACTGAGTGAGCCCTGTTCTAGCCAAAAGATCTCAAACTTACTAAAGACTTCTCTGAACACTGAGTGAACCCTTCTCTATTCAAAAAATCGCAAACTCATTGATAAATCCTCTGACTGCAGCATCCTAACATTCACTGATTCCATCTCTAATGGTTATTTTCTGTGTCACCTCTGCAGCGTCCTGTGAACATTTATTGTCCCCAGCGCTACCAGTCCAACATTTTAATACGCTGTATTCAAAGGACTGTCCTGTGACAGTGTTGGCACTCTTCAGGTGTCTGTCAAAGCAGGACAAATGTGATGGTCCCTTACCTGTGCCAACCACATGCTGTCAGAACCCATGAAGGTTTCTATCAAAGTAGTTCCTTACCTCTGCCAACTTCACAGCCTTCTCTGGGATTTCAATCTTGGGGAAAGAGTACATCGCTCCCTGGACCGGGTTGCATCGGATTCCGGGTGCCTTATTCAGGATTTCCTCCGTCAGTGAGGCCTTCTCTGCCAGGTTACTTAGAACTGTCTTCCTCTCCTGCAGTGTGGAATGACAAAGCACAGACTCAATCATGGTGTTATTAGATATATCGAGCATCACGCATCATTAAGTTTATCACATGCTAAGCACTGAAGACAAGATGTTCCTCAGTCCCAGTGGTAGGAGTGATCAGAAGATATCGAGAACCTCGCACTAGACAGTGGATCTGTAATCGGATTCCTCAAACTTTAGGTTGTGGAGACCAATTTTATATAGTAACGTTTCACTTTTCTGGTGGAAGATGAGTCTTTGGAGCCCCGATAAATCCTTCACACTATGGAATTGGAGGAGTGTCATTCAACAACTCTAAAATGTGAGAAATAATGAAAAGACTATCACTCAATGACTCTGAAATATAAAAACTAACAATAGGAACATCACTCAATGAGAAGTGAATAGAGTCACCTTGGCCGCCTCCTTCGGCCTGTGTTTATTCAAGAAAATCACTCTGTTCCTACCTGTTGATCTATTAAGGACCGTTATTATTGGTCTACTTCTATCTAGAATGGACTATTTTAACTGTCTGTACCAGAATCTACCAAGATAATCATTGAATAAGCTTCAAGTCCTACAAAACGCAGCAGCTCGTGTGCAGACAAAGGTCCTTAGATACAGATCGGCCTCCCAAGCCATAAGAAAACTGCATTGGCTCCTGGTAGAAAAACTGATTTTGTTTAAAGACCTCTGCACAACCAATAAAGCTCTCCATGACCTCGGCCCTGCTTATCTGAAAAACAGATTTAGATGGTGCCACCCAGGATGAAATCTTTGCACCGCGCTCAGCAAGATATCTGGTAGTCCCTGCCTACAGATTGGCAATCCGGGGAGCCAGGAGCCCAGTGCGTTGTAGAGCCCGGAACTGGTACCAGTTACCGTTGGAGTTAAAAATGGCCCCCTCTTTACTGAAGTTTAGGAAGGAATTAAAGACTTGGCTTTTCAGGCATTATTAGTATCTCCATTTTTCTCTCCTGTTTATTTTTTCTTCTGCTTCTTTGAGCATCGCCAAAATGCCATTGGGCATTTGTTTGCTTAATCAAATCAAATCAAAATCAAAATCAAATCATCACTCTGGAATATTAGAACTAGCGTGATGAATATCATTCAATGAGTCTGGAATCTAAGAAGTAACAGGAGTAATAGCATTCAATGACTCTAGAATGTTAGAACAAATGGGAGGAATATCCTTCATTGATAATTCAATGATTCCCCCTCTGTGAAAAGTTTAAGGGTTATCATAAACGCAGATCTCTCACTTAGAAGCCAAGTGGGTTCAGTGGTATCCGCCAGCCTCTTCCAATTGCGAAAAATCAGAAAGATCGCTCACTTGCTGACCCACCAAGCCCTTGCTCAGGCGGTGTTAGCACTGGTTCTCTCACGCCTTGATTTTTCAAACGCTCTTTACATGGGCCTGCCACTATGCCTGCTCAATCGTCTTCAAATAGTCCAGAACCAGGCGGCAAGACTAAATCACTAACAGCCGAGATGGCAATCGGCCAGGCCTTGTCTGCAAAAACTTCACTGGCTGCCGGTGGCGCAACGGTCTGCATTTAAATCGGGCTGCCTTGCCTTCAAGGCAATGCATTGCAAGAGCCCTAAGTTCATCAACGACATGGTCACTAAGCATGTCCCCATGCGCAACTTACGTTCTTCCCATCTACATCTACTGTTCACCCCAGCCGTCAAACTCAAGCGACAGGGTGGCTGCAGGTTCTCCTACCTAGCCCCCACATTTTGGAATTCTCTCCCATTGCCAATCAGGAGCTGTGACAATCTACTGGGCTTCAGAAGGGCTTTGAAAACTTGGTTGTTTAAACAAGCCTACTAACAACTCGTACGCAACGCAATTACACAGCATCAGCGCCATGAAACCTTTGGTGACCATGGGTTTATAAGCTTCTGATAACTTAACAATGATTCTGGGATATAAGAACTAACGGGAGGACTGTCATTCAATGACTCTAGAATGTTGGAACAAGTGGGAGGAATATCATTCAATGACTCTGGGATATAAGAATTAACAGGAGGACTATCATTCAATGACTCTAGAATGTGAGAACTAACAGGAGTAATATCATTCAATGACTGGAATATGAGAGAATCAGTGAAAGGAAAATCATTTAATGACCTAAGAATAACAGTGAGCCAATAAAAATAATATAAAGCTAACGGGAGGACTATCATTCAATGACTCTAGAATATTAGAACAGATGGGAGTAATATCATTCAATGACCCTGGGATATAATAACTAACGGGAGGACCATCATTCAATGACTCTAGAATGTTAGAACAAATGGGAGGAATATCATTCAATGACTATGGAATATAAGAACTATCAGGAGGACTATCATTCAATGACTCTAGAATGTGAGAACTAACAGGAGATACATCTTTCAAGGAATCTAGAACATGAGTGAGACAGTGAAAGAAGAGAAGTGGAGAAGTGTGGCCCAGTGGTTAGAGGTGGCAGACCCGGAAGCTGAGATCGGCCGTGGACCAGGGTTCGATTCCCGGCCTCGGCGGGTCTCGGGCTCAAAAATTCCACGGACTCGACAATTCTCGCTCCGGTGCCTACTCGACTCACGGGGTCACACTCTGCGACTCTGGGCAATAGCTTGCTTAATCTCCACTACGGCCCCTCGCGGCGGGATGCCTGGCTTTCACCTTGTGGATACCCAGCCGGGGTATCTCACAGGGGAATACCAGGACGGGTTCCCTAAGCAAGCGCCTTGATACCTTCGGGTGATACGTGCGCTATATAAGTCGCAATACAAAGGAAAATCATTTAATGACTTAAGAATAACAGTGAGCCAATAAAAATAAATATAATTCAATAACTCTGGAACATGAGTGAACTAATGAAAGGAATATCATTCAACAACTCTGGAATATGAGAGCCATTGAAAGGAATATCATAAATCACTCAAGAATAGAAATGAACCAATGAAAGGAATACAATTCAATGACTCTGGAATATAAGAACTAATGGGAAGAATATCATTTAATGACTCTAGAATGTGAGAACTAACGGGAGGAATATCATTCAATGACTCTAGAATAACAGTGAGCCAATGAAAGGAATATCATTTAATGGCTCTAGAATAACAGTGAGCCAAAGAAAGGAATACCATTCATTGACTCAGGAACATGAGTGAGCTAATGAGAAGAATATCATTTAGTGACTGAGGAATATGAGTGAGATAGTTAATGGAATATTATTCAGTGACTCTGCCATATGAGTGAGCCAGTGAGATCAATATCATTCATTTCCAAGGGAATATGAGTGAGCTAACAAGAGGAATATCAGTGAGGGGAAACATCCAGAAATACGCTGCCAGAGCCATGCGTTCTGGAAGCCCGCAAGTGTAACCAAGGTTGCCCGAACAACGCATTTGCCTAAACCCCACATATAAGAGGTTAAGGCAATGCCCTCTAGGGTTCGAGATGGGCAGGGACTCGAAACAGGAGCGTTGTAACAGGAAGTGGACGGAGACAGGTAAGTGGGGCTGGGGCAGGGTATGGGGGTCGCTTTCTGGGGTCGCTGTCAAGTATTTAGGGCTCATGGAGGGGGTCAGGGTACTTTTAAGGAGGGGATAATTTTTAAGGGCTTGGGTCAGGGGGTCAGTGGAAAGTTTTTAGGGCTCAGGGAGGAAGAGGGTTCAAGGTACTTTTAAGGAGGGGCACGTTTTTAAGGCTCATGGCAGGAGAAGGGGGATGGGGGTAGCATTATGGGCTGGGTTTGAGGAATATTTAAGGAATGGGGCAATTTTAGGACTCAGGGCAGGTAGGGAAAGGCATGTGTCATAAAGGAATGCTAGGACAAGTCGCATTAGTGGTTCGGGTTGCATAGTAGAGGCACATGTGGTTAAGCCTTGCATGCCTCAATCATACAATCATTAGTGAAAGACTCAAGAACATGAGTAAGTTAAAGAGTAACTTAATGTAAAGTAAGCTAATAAGAGCAACGTCATTGAGTGCCAGAGGAATAGAAGGCGAGCTAAGGAGCAGGTCATTGGCTTGATGATTCAAGGAGGTGTGTTCAGAGCAGTCACTGGGTGGCTGAGGAGTATGAAGTGAGAGAGCACCAATGGATGACCAACATGAGATGGTCTAGGGAGGGAATATCACTGATGGAAAGACATTGTGGTAACAAGAGGGGCCACGAAGGGATGACTCGGGTTGTCAAGAGGACGTCATTTTAATAGGTGCGATTAGAGGTCTCGAGAAGCAGAGTTGACTCAACTCGTGAGGAGGTCATCGGACTCAGACACTAGGAAGAGTGTGACTGTATAACACCAGAGAGGGGTTGATGAGGTCATCGCAATATAACGGCTTCACGTGGTACAGTCTATTGACGCAGTCATTCACAGCCACTCTCATTTTCACCTATTCGCAGCACACGTGAAATACATTCTGAAATGTAGGTTTTCCCTCCATGTACCGCCTTCATTATTTTTATATGAATAAAGCTAAAGAGATGTGCACTGTTTTTTCGCAATGATACGTAAACAAGTTCTTCAGAAAAGAGCTTTGGGGGCGGCCGACCAGCGGGAGTCCTGCCCCCCCCCGGGGGGTTTTGGGCCGGAGGGGGGGCTGCTAGACCTGGGAAGAAGAGTGGACTGCCTTTGGGCTGGTTGGGCTGGGTAGGCTGTTTTTGGGCTACATAGGGTTTATAACCGGCCATTTCGTTTCACAGGGCACCATTTTGGTGGTCGTGACACGACAGCCGGTGTGGGAGGTTCTCTGGGGCTTCTCTTTGGTGGTTAACTTGGCTTCTTCCCTGTAGCTTGGCTTTCGTGTGTGGCAGTTTTACGGCCTAGCAGAGGTTTCCTGGTAGCAGCAGCTCGGTTGGACAGTGGAAGAAGTGTGGGCGGCAGCGAGTGTGGGCCTACCTTGAACGACCTGCGGCAATGGCGCATCTCGATAGCCCCAGCGTCCTGGAGGCCATCCGTCTGCTTAAAGATGCGGGCCGCATTGACATCTTGCGGCCTGACATTAAGGTGAGGCGCCAGCGACGCGCTGCGGGTGGCGTCGCTTCAGCGGTGCTTGCCTGTGAGCTGCCGCGGGCGCTGAAGCGCTTCCCAGTGGAGTCGGGCGTCGGGAAGGGTGTGGGGGCGTTGGGTGGGCCGTTGGGGGGTAGCACGGTCCGACGGGAGCTGGAGGCTTTGGTGTGGAGCGACGGGGAGGAGAGTACAGTGGGGTGGGGGACAGGGGGTGGGGGACATCTGGCGGGGAACTGGAGGTCGACACCGTTGCGACGGGGGGCCACTTGTCGGGGGATGTTTGGGGGGATCCCGGGGAGACTTTGGGGGGATGCAGCAGAGTGGGGGATGGTTTAAACCCCGGCATGTTGGACTCCACTTTTTTCTTTCAACAGGATTGCTTGGCGAGGGGCTCGGGAGAGCAGCATGCGGCTCCACTCCACTGAGGGGTTGGGCCGGCTCTGCCTCATATGGGCGGTCACGCTCCCACAAGAGACACGCTGGTAGGATCATATGAGAGGCGGGCGGTAGGTCCCCACCAGCCCAACCCCGAAGGGTCAATGCAGCCAACAGGGGACGGGGACTTAGGTCCGTCAGTCCGAATTGGGACCCAGAGGAGTGGCGCACAGGACAAAGGAGGGAGAGTGTGGATCTGGGAGAGCTGCTTCGCACATGTAGGGAACGAGCGGGGTTGAGCAGGCTGGAACCCGTAGAGGGCGGCCTAGGGCATGAACGCATGGGGACAGCCGGGCTGGAGTCCGTGTAGGGCGGCCTGTCCCAGTTAGACTATGACGAAGAGAGTGGAGAGGAAGGAGAGATATTTGCTCAAAGGCTGGGGTAGAGCAGGATGGGGAGGAACGGAGTAACATTTGTTGTTGTCTCTTGCAGAGTGAGCACGAGAGACCCAAGGCGGACACAGTGACGGCCCCTCCTGCTCAACTGGTTAGGCGGCGGGATCCGGTGTGGACGCCGACCTTGACGCCAGGTAAGGCATGGCATGGAGCAGGGTGCAGTACAGGCGGCGAGGGCCCCACGGGTCAGGGTGTTGGTTGGCAAGGATGCGAGGGGGGAGGGTGGGGTGCATTTGAGTAAAGGAACATACGTGAAGGACACAGGGGTGGGCGGGAGCAGGGACCTGGGCACAAAGGCGGAAGGGCGCTTGAATAAAGGCCGGTACGTAAAGGACACACGGGTGGGGCCGAGTGACAAGGGTACGGAAGGGAGCGGGGACCCAGGTAAGAAGGTGGACGGGGCGACCCCCAAGGAGGGTAAAGAAGGGAAGAAGAGTCACAATGTTCCGATATACAAGCTGCCATACATGGGCAATGCTAAGCCCTTAGGGGCCCACCTGTCGTTGGCAACCAAGGAAAAGATATGGAAGGGGGAGTACATGGATATACTAAAGTTGTTACATCGTGAGCTCACAGCAAAAGAGGGGTCGAAGGAGGATGAACTAGAGTTAGCAATGCGACCTAGCGTCCCATTGAACATTGAGAATTGGTCGGCAGGTTTCTTGATCTTTGCCAGTGTGTACTGCGACAATTACCCGGAAAGGTCGGTCGCGCTCTTCAAATACATGGACGTGATACGGCGGGTGCAGGTCACCTATGGGGGTTACGCGTGGTCGCATTACGACGAGGAGTTCAGGGTGCACAAATGAGGATTCAAGCAAGCCGGGCCGAAGACGGCTGTAATACCAGAAACCGGTCCCCGGAAGCTTGTTTCCTTTCCAGTAAAGAATTGGCTTGGTAGTTTGGTCTGCCCTGTTCCCATGATGCACTGGGCCAGGGTCAGACTAATTTGCATGTAGCCAGGTTCTGAGCAGGGATGGTGCGGTGAGCTAAAAAACGGTGATGGATCAAGCCCTGATCTTTTGACTGGGTAGGAGTGTTCTGCTTAATTCAGATACTCTGTCCATCACCACCCCCTTTATGAATCGTTTTGGCCACCACAAGTGTGGAAGGGTATGCTCAGATGTGAGTCCCTTGCTCACTGCACCATCAGGATTCAAGCAAGCCGGGCCGAAGACGGCTGTAATGCCAGAAACCGGTCCCCGGAAGCTTGTTTCCTTTCCAGTAAAGAATTGGCTTGGTAGTTTGGTCTGCCCTGTTCCCATGATGCACTGGGCCAGGGTCAGACTAATTTGCATGTAGCCAGGTTCTGAGCTGGGATGGTGCGGTGAGCTAAAAAACGGTGATGGATCAAGCCCTGATCTTTTGACTGGGTAGGAGTGTTCTGCTTAATTCAGATACTCTTTCCATCACCACCTCCTTTATGAATCGTTTTTGCGCATGTGGTGAGCCTTCTTAGAGCGTTTCAACGGTATCCCTATGGCCCCCTGGATGAGTGGGAATGGGACGTGATTATCTCCTCGGACGCGGCGGGGGTAGGTGGCTTCAGTCTGTACTGGCAAGGGAGGTGGTGCGCGGAGGTATGGCCCCCACACTGGCAGAACAGGGGGAGGAGCATTGCATTCTTGGAATTGTTCCCACTGCTGGTGGCAGTGACAATGTGGGCGCAGGAGCTGGCGCACAGAAAGGTGGTATTCAAAGTGGATAACATGTCAGTGGTACACGTCGTTAATAGACAGTCTGTCAGGGACGCACAGGTTCTTAAGTTATTGTGGGTTTTTGTACTGCAATGTTTGGAACACAACGTTTTGTTTCAAGCCCGTCATATGCCGGGGGTGGACAATGACATTGCGGATGTTTTGTCTCGCTCACAGTGGCAGAAGTTCCATAGGTTTGCCACTGAGGTGGACGAATACAAGACGCCAGTGCCGGCGGGGCTGTGGTTAGAAGGAGAGAACGGGTCCTACAATTGGTAAGAGGATCTGTGGCTGCTTCCACATGGAGCGCGTATTAACAGGCTTGGCAGGAGTTTCTAGACAGTGGCGGGGGGCGGCATGACAGCTCTGGGTGCGAGGTGAACAGGTGGTGCAGTTTATTCTGGCAATGATAGACAAGGGTATGTCGAAAGTGACGATTGCGGGGAAACTGTCAGCCTTAGCATTCATGGGGAAGATGTGATGGGGCTACGCACCGTCAGCGAGTGAATTGGGTGCACGTCTCTTGGAAGGATTGGAGAGGGGCACTAAGGCGCAGCAGCACCGTCCCATTATGGAGTGTATGCTGGGTGGTGTGCTACAGCTTTTACCGCAGATTTCCCGCAATCAGGAAGAGACAAATTAGTTTTCCACAGTCAAGTCGTGGATGTATTTCGGGGCATTTCGGTTGTTGGAACTAGTGGGGTCGAGGGGTCGGCAGGGTTTGCAATGGGGGAGGTGGAGTTGAGGTCCAGGGAGGTGTCAGTCCTACTACGGTGTTCAAAGACTGATCAAAATGGGGGGGGGGGGGGGGGAGTGGGTTGTCATGGGTCCAGTGATGGAGCGAGCGGTGTGCCCAGTGGTGTGGGTTAGCGTACAGGGCGTGTACAGTGACGGGTGAGGTTTTTCGACGGGCCTACGTGAGGCGGGTAATGGCAGCACAGCTGCTGTGGGTCCTTCGGCACGCCCTGCTAGCAATGGGTGAGGACCCCAGGCAGTTTGGGACACATTCTTTCCGCATAGGGGCCGTGACAGATGCGGCGCGAAAAGGATGGGGGAGGGAGGAGCTGATGCGGTTGGGGCAGTGGAAATCGGACTGTTACAAGACATACATCAGGTTGCGGGGTTGTGGGATGGAGGAAGAGGCCTGATTTGCTTACATGTGTGTCTTTTCAGGTGTGGTGGCGGGGCCGGACGCTGCAGGACTGTCCATCCTCATCGTAGGGCATTATTTTGTGAAGCGAGCGGAGCAGTCAGAATGGGATAAGCACAAAAATCTTAATTTAGCGTTGGACCCTAGGCTTAACAGTGGTCACTGGCAGGGGAAGGGGGGCATGAGGTGGCACGAGCTACTTCCGGCATTGAATAAATTAGTCAGGGGGGGGTCCTTATGTCCTGGTCCTGCATTTAGGAGAGAAGGATTTAGTGCAATGTAAGGGCTTGGCATTGATGAAACAAATGAGTTGGAATTTGTTGGAGATTCGGAGGCAGTGGGCAGGTTGCCATATAATATGGTCTGAATGTATACCTCGGAGGATTTGGAGAGGGGCCGAGCGGCCAGCGGCGATAGATAGGGCGCGCAGGAAACTCAATAGGAACATGAGAATTTTTTGCGACAAGGAAGGATTTGGGAGGATGGAACACCCGGAGCTGCGTTATGCAGCAATATATTTCTTTAGGGAGGATGGGGTGCATCTATCCCGGTATGGCATGAAGCTCTACATAGTGCAGCTGAAGGAGGCTTTGGACAGGGTGATAGGTGTGCCCAGGTTCCCGAAGACTCAGGATGCCTTATGGGGGTGGGTCGAAAGCCAGCAGGGCCGACTTTCGAGTGGCGTTTTTTCTAAGTTTTGTCTGAGATATAATAAGGTGGTTTACAGTTATGAAGGGACATAAGAAGTTTACATAGGTAGGTGTAGAGAAGTTAGAAATGGCAAGTTTATTTCAAAATTGTTGCAGGGGGAACATGTTTAGGGGAGGGGGTGGAGGGTAAGGCAGGAAGACAATATTTAGTGAAGATTCGTTTTGTACGGCACAGGCCAAGGGAATGTGTTTGTAAGGTGCACCTGATTCCAATAAAGCTGCCTTTTTCACACCAACAAGCTGGTCTGTGGTCTGTGCTGACCCCCCCCTCCCTGCGGCCCAATAGGGCTTTGGGGAGGGGGGGGCAACCAGCGGGAGGCCTGCCCCCCGGGGAGTTTTGGGCCAGAGGGGGGGCGGCTGGACCTGGGAAGCTGGTTGGGCTGCCTTTGGGCTGGTTGGGCTGTTTTTGGGCCACATAGGGTTTATAACCAGCCATTTCGTGTCACGAGGCACCATTTTTGTGGTTGTGACACGACAGCCGGTGTGGGAGGTTCTCTGGGGCTTCTTTTTGTCCTCCCACCCACCCTGAGAACTTTGTTTTCACCTTTTTTCCTTAGAACGGTATTCCTCAGGTTTTTTCTGGGTGGCTGTTTTAGCCTTTTAGTTTTGCAGGCTGTTTTGCTTGGGAACAGGTGCATGGGGGGACTTTGTACAGGTGTTGGTGTGGTGCGTTATTGTTGCTGGGGGCATTTTTTCTAAGTTTTGTCTGAGATATAATAAGGTGGTTTACAGTTATGAAGGAACATAAGAAGTTTACATAGTTAGGTAGGTGTAGAGAGGTTAGGAATGGTAAGTTTGTCTCATAATGTTGCAGGGGGAACATGTTTAGGAGAGGGGGTCGGGGGGTAAGGCAGGAAGACAATATTTAGTGAGGATTGGTTTTGTACGGCACAGGCCAAGGGAATGTGTTTTTAAGGTGCACCTTGTTCCAATAAAGCGGCCTTTTTCACACCAACAAGCTGGTCTGTGATCTATGCTGCCCCCCCCCCCCCTCCCTGCGGCCCAACAGGAACCCGGATGAATCAAAGCAAAAAAATGCCAACTTACAGCAACAAACTGTTCGTATGAGGGGTCTCCTGGCTGAGGCGGGTTCATGATGACGTCAAGCAGAGCCTGGCCTATGGCTGGCGGGCAGAGGCGCACGGACACCAGCTTAGTGAGCTGTTGCTTCACTTCTGGGTCCATGTTGATGACCTCCATGTAACCCCCACGGAATCCACACCTACGAGGCACCGAGAGAGACACAGGTTTAAGAAGCAATCTGTCAGAACTTAAGAGTATAGGCTAAAAAAATCAAGTTATCATAATCCTCACTACTTATATCTTTAGAAACCAGGAGGGGCCCTGGGCAACGAGCTCTTGACATTTGTAAATAAATATTAGCACATGTACCAGATATAATCCACTCGAATCCATGGAGGAAAAAGCATCACAACATGTTTTACCTTTGCAAATTTGAAAAGGGAAATGGGGAAAAAGATTGAATGCAAAGCGGTTTTCTGGTAAAATAATTACTCCCTAGAGAACAGCGACAGTTTTCTTTCACTGAGGAATGTGACATTGAATCATTAAAAAAATTGATAACCTATTCTTACATTTTTTTCAAAACGCTAAATAACTTGTAAAACTTTAAAAAAACACATTTTACTTAAAAAAATATATAATTTTTTATTGAATTTTAACAAAGTGTAATCATAAACATTGTACTTGCAACCATCTTGGTAGTACGCATAATTATTCTGCACAATGGTTATACATTGACAGGATGTCTCACACCCATATCTTTTTCTGTTCCCTTACACACACTGTGCACACTGTCTGTGCAGCGCACTATTCGATGTCCCCCATCTCATCTGTGGCTACATGGATTGAGGAAAACAATATTCTTTCAAAATTTCAGGCAGGGTTCAGACTTGAAACCAGCACCATAGATCAGGTCTTTAGATTTTGTTGTGTATGTTGGAAATATGTAAACTTAAGAAAGGGACATTTATACGTAGCCTTTGTAGATCTTAAACCTGCATTGGATTTGATTCCTAGGGGTTTATTATGGGAGTCAATGAGATGCCAAGGGTTGCCAGCTAACCTTCTTGAACAGATTATGAGGCTACATGAAAATAATTATGCCAAGGTTAGATGGAGTCCAAGGGGCGGATAACAGGACCTATCTCCATAAAGAGGGGGGTTCGCCAAGGATGTGTACTGGCACCCACGTTATTCTCATTGTTCTTCATCGATATTCCAAACTTTGTGAATGGTTGTAAAAACGATTCACCAAAATTAAGGGGAGAATTGGTACCAGCACTTCTTTTCGCTGACCATACAATATTAATATCACAAACACCCATGAGGTTACAATGCTTAATAAATTCGTTCCAAACATAGTACAACAATAAAGGCCTTCAGATCAATATCAGCAAGACTAAATACATGGCCATAAACCCACACAAAACATTTCGGGAAAATCTGGTTTTGAATGGTCAAAAGTTAGATTACGTACAGAGTTTTTGTTATTTGGGTGTTTCTTTGGATACTAAACTATCATGGAAGACCCAAATAGAAAAAAGTAAGATTACCTGGATGCAAAATACGTTACCAATCATGAAAAGGCATGGGAATAGTCTTACTAAGGCTGTTTCACCAGCATTAGAGGTGTTCAAATATAAAGCCCAATCTGCTGCATTATACGGGCGGAAATATGGGGACCCTCTTCCAAAAAGAATTTTGAGCTGGGGGAAAATAAATTTTATAGAGCCTTGTAAAGGCTTCCCGTACGTACACCATTAATACCAATTGTTCTTGATTTGAATATAAAACGGACCGATCACTATGCAGTCTTAAGACCTCTCACATAATGGGTGAGACTTTGGTCAACTCCGAAGTTGTTAGATTATAAGGCCGGTCTAGAAGAGATAATAGAATTGGACCAGAACAAAAGTATTACATGGCTTAGACATGTTTGTCTGTGGCTGAAAAGGATTGGTTTATCGCAGTATTGGGATGAGCCTTGTACATTGACCCAAGCCTCTAAGAAGGTATTAAAAATTACTTTTTGGACATACATCCAAAACAGTGTGCCATATGATTTAGCAGGTAGAATCCTAACAACTAGATTCCTCTTGTTCAAGGTTAGGGCATATTTTGAGCAGTTCTTGTATGAGGTACATCGCCCACTTGCCAAGACACTGTATATGAAATTTAGATACGCGGTATTGAATATTAATACAACTGTAGCAAGATGGACTAATAATCACACTGAAAAGATAGACACTTGGTGTACTCTATGTTCAGGTAAAGCCAAAGAAGATGAGTTGCACATTTTTTACTTCTGTCCTGCTTATGCCAAAGCTAGGAAAAGATGGATCAAACCGACCTGTTTAAACCTAGGTACGAGATCATGCAAAGAGGTGGAAAGGATTTTAAAAACTGATACTGCATAAGTCATTGTCTTTGGCATTAGTAGATTTCTTCTGGCAATACGTTTTTACGAGCTAAAGTAGGCCTAAAACTCTAGTGAACTGTCCGTACTATATTAAAATTGGTTTAAACAATACAGTGTTTTATTGACATGATATTGATATTTGCACCTTGTATTAACAAATGTATAGTTACTAAGTGTTTTGTACTGTAATACTGTAATTTTTGTGATTGGTTGAGGAACTCAAGCCTAAATATTATGTGTTTTCCCTTTTTATTCATTGATGCCTTTTTAACAGATTTATTCAAATATTAATGTTTTAATATTAAGAAGTAAGGGTCATATACTCCCCATTCCGTATTTCTCCTGTACAAACTGCTCGCATGAACTTCTATTTGGACTTTTGTAATTATATAATAAATTGCATGTTTTTATGTATCTTTTATGGTTATAATGTACCGAAATAAAGATTTTGAAATGAAATTAAATGACAGGATGTCTCACACCCATAACTTTTTCTGTTCCCTTACACACGGTCTGTGCAGCGCACTATTCGATGTCCCCCTCTCATCCGTGGCTACGCTAGGTGCATGGACATTAAGGCGTTCCTCATTTCTATTAATCATTCCACCCACTTCTACAGGTCTTCATCCACTTTATTATTTTTTTTGGTCTGTTTCATTTGTTGGGTATCCGCGACCAACCATTACAATACATCCTTCTTCCACATCTCGATCTAGGGGAGGGGGATGTGATGCGACCCAATTCTGCATTCAGGCATCGCAAAATCAAGCGCCAACATGCATTTTCCAATTTTTCCCCTTCTATTCCTTGAGGATACCTAGCAGGCACATCTGTACCGTCCCTTCCACCCTGATCGCCTTGATGCGTGTTC
Organism: Lissotriton helveticus; assembly: GCF_964261635.1. Taxonomy (NCBI): domain Eukaryota; kingdom Metazoa; phylum Chordata; class Amphibia; order Caudata; family Salamandridae; genus Lissotriton; species Lissotriton helveticus. The sequence continues at coordinate 140,055,488 of NC_136063.1, read as the reverse complement.
ATTGCCCCAGTACCCAGTAGCTTGACATGGCGGGCATACCCAGGTCATGTGCAGAAAGTCTCAGTGACCCCACAAATTACTACTTTCCCCCTTAGCTGCCATGTTGTGGGGGTCTCAGTGACCCCCACAATTTTTTTTGCATGCTCCGCTAGCAACCCTATTGCAGCATCTCAGTAGCCTCATCGGTCACTTATCACCAGAAGGGCTTGCTCTTCACCTGTCCAGGCAGGCGAGTCTTGAGTGATTTGCAGTCACACGCCCTGGTACTCTAGGAACTATTAAACAACCCACTATCAGGGCCAGAGATAAGAATGTGTAGGGTGGGCAGCTGCCCAGGGCCCAGCATCAGTGTGTCACAGTTAGGCCATTGTGGCACACACCTCCTCTTGTGCCCCCTGCCAATCCAACTGAAAGATAGAGGTCTCATTACAATTCGGCTCACAGAGGGCCCCCTCTCTGAGTCTTGCAGACCTGGTGTAGGGAGGCGAAGCTTGGGGAGGGGGCTCGTCTGGTCCCACGTACAAGGAGCCCTCCTGCTGGCTGCCTATTTAGAGGCCCACTGGATGTCCAGCAGTTTATGTCCATCCCAGTGATAACCCTCTGAGAGGATAAGCAACTCTCGCACCTTCAGCCCTTTCTGAGCTGTAAAAGGGGTAAGAAAGAGGGTCTGCATCCCAGGAGGGGTCTGCCCAAACAGCTTAAGGAGCAGGGTAATCTATTGAGATGCAAACAGCCCTGAATGTGTCACCTTGTATACAAATTAAAGAGGCCGCCTTCATTCCTGTTCTCCCCGGGAACCCAAATGTCCTAGAACCGTCCCTGCCCACAGCGTGTCATCTAATGGCACTCGAAGTGCTGTTTTACCAGCAGGCACTTACTCTCCCATGAAGCCCTTGGAGATAGAGTGGAAGGACGCCAGTTCCAGGCTGTTGGAGTACTTGGGGCCCATCTCGAACAGCACCTTCTTGAAGGAGTGGAAGGCACAGCCCTGAGCGTAGACATTGTCCTGGTACACCTGGGAGATAAAGACAGAAAGGAGCCAATCACCAGATGCATTATTCTTAATAATTCGACTAGGCCTACGGCCCAATCCCTGCTCTAGGTATAATTCTCTGACGTGCCAATACCTACTCGCCACTTTCTGCAATACCAAAATGCACTGTACAAATTTGTGCTGGAGCAAAGCTCATTTGCATACACATGCCACGCCCACCACCCCCTATGCAGTCATGCAAACTGTGAAACTCATTAGCAAGGCTGGACTGGCCGTATCAGGAATCGGGCGTTTTCCCGGGATGCCGAAAGGTTGGGGGGTCTCTTCGGTTACTGGGGGCTGGTTTTGTAGCAGTGCTGCAGTTTGAAAGCACTGCAGAATTCATTGCATATCCAACAGTTTTCAGGCAACAATAAACGTGTCAAGATAACCGGTAATTAATGTACCTGCCGGAGAGAGGTCCTGATTCACAGAACTAATTTAAGACAAAATCCTAAACTTACTACCATTTTGGTATTTACAGAAGGCTATTCACAGAAGGTACTTATTCATTTTGGTATTCACAGAAGGCACTTACTCATTTCGGTATTCACAGAAGTTAGGAGTCCTACCTTCAGGACTCCTAAATGCCTTCTGTGAATACCGAAAGTCTTAAAGTTAGGATTTTTCTCTGTTTAAGAGTAGTAAAGTTAGGACTCCTAATTTTAGGACTCCTAAAATGAGCAAAATCCTAACTTTAAGGCTTTGGGTAATCACAGAAGGTCCTAAAGATCCTAAAGTTAGGAGTCCTAACTTTACTACTCCTAAACTGAGAATAATACTAACTTTAAGACTTTCGGTATTCACAGAAGGCATTTAGGAGTCCTAAAGTTGGGAGTCCTACCTTCTGTGAATACCGAAATGAGTGAGTGCCTTCTGTGAATACCAAAATGGTAGTAAAGTTTAGGATTTTGTCTTAAGTTAGTACTGTGAATCGGGCCCAGAGATCGGAGTTTTGTCCAGCAGCAGTTTTGCCTCATCTAAGGTAGCGCAAAGGGTTAATATGCCTGTTGCAAGGAACGTGCACCATGCACAAAGCACAACAGTATTTTATGTGCATAGCTCAGTCTTTTACTGCTTTTTGCCACAGAGATCATTTTGTCACTATGCAGTTCATAAATTAAAATCGTAATCTAGGTTTGAAAGTTATATTTTTTGGGTCAAATCTTTCATTATCTTAATTTTGCTAAAAAAAGGGTTTGTTTGGGTAGAAATAAATTCTTATTTGCAAAGTCAACCCTAACCACTGTGTTATGTTCTGAATCCTGAGTTAGTGCTTCTACAGACTAAACCCTCTTAAAAAATGTCTACCAGTATGCATGACATGTGAATCCTGCACGTTGTAGGCCCCTTTTCTCTTATTTACAATTTTCTATACACAGATTTACACACATACGATTCATTGTCTCTGTATTTGTGTGTGATGTAAAATGCTCCGACACCATGAACTGGTATGAGAGGCACTATAAAAAAAATCAAATACATGTGAGAGGGGCTATGGAGGGATGAGAGGGATTGTTGGAGATCGATAGTGAGAGAATCATCAAAGAAACCCTATAAAGATTGCCGTATCATTTACTATGCTTTAAAAACGAATACAATTGAATATGTAATGAAAGGTGTGTTGTTGAATGCACCATTCTTTCCCAAATGTTCTTGGGAGGAGAACAATACGAAGCCTCCTTGTAGTGGTCAGGCTCATTTGCTTTGCACCTTTATCGGTGCAGGTCTGACAAAATGTGCCGGGGCTGCTTCATGTTCCTAGTTAGTCTCGCTCATGAGGGTGTCTACAGCGCACTCAGCGCCCAGGACACTGCGCACTGCACACAGCTGTGGACCACCGGTGAGGTGTCTGAAACACATCCAGAGGCTCAGGAGTCATGGCAATTAGGAGCGAGGGGCTGCAGACCAGCGGGGTGGAGAGAGGGGTGCTGTAGGGTTAGGTTATAGCCAAAAGGTTGGACCTCCATTAAAACAATTGGCGACGACCGGAAAAACAACATTACAGGCCACCGAGGACGAAAAGCAGCAACTTGACTATTATCGACTGTATATTTTATTGTTGATGAAGTTGGCTCGAACCGGCATTGTGAATCCTCCGACGGTGGCTCCTAGGAGCCAACGTGTAAGCAGGTGCTGTTAATATTAGTTTACTTCGGTAAAAGTGAGGAGATTACCGTTGCCGACTGTGTGTTAATTATTTTGTTCAATAGTGTCATTGTATGCATTTGATTATGAATTAATTGTACACTTTATAGCAATATAATTTTTTTCTTAAATGGAGGGAAACATGTTGTAGGGTTTTAGGGCCCGATTCACAGAATGGACATAAGACTAAATCCTAAACTTACTACTATTTGGTATTCACAGAATGCACTTACTACTTTCGGGATTCACAGAGTGAACTTACTACTTTCGGTATTCACAGAATAGATTTAAGACTACTAACTCTAAATCCGAAATCGGGGAGTAAATTCCGTCCCGGAGGCGGAGCTTCCGGCTTGGGGGCGGAGCTTGCGGCCCGGAGGCGGAGCTTCCGGCCCGGAGTCGGAGCTTGCGGCCCAGAGTTGGAGATTTCAGCATGGCAAAAATCCCCACCTCCGAGCTGGAAGCTCCGCCTCCGGGCCGGAAGCTCCGCCTCTATACCGCAAGCTCCGCCCCCAAGCCAGAAGCTCCGCCTCCGGGACGGAATTTACTCCCCGATTTCGGATTTAGAGTCAGTAGTCTTAAATCTATTCTGTGAATACCGAAAGTAGTAAGTTTATTCTGTGAATCCCGAAAGTAGTAAGTTCACTCTGTGAATCCCGAAAGTAGTAAGTGCATTCTGTGAATACCAAATAGTAGTAAGTTTAGGATTTAGTCTTAAGTTCATTCTGTGAATCGGGCCCAAAGTTCTTGCCAAATGTAGGAATGTTAGGGGCGGGTTCTAAAGAATGTTGGGATGGAATGCTATGACGCAGTGGGCGGAGGCGGTCGGCGCTGAACGCCCACGCCCACGTTTGAGGAGGTCGAGTACTGCGCTCTCCACTCGTGGGTTTTCGATCAATGTAGGTTAATTCCAACTACTACATTCAACACTTCTGCGTGAAGAAGTTCAGTACAACAAGGAAGGGGCCAAATGGAAGGGGCGGTGCCAGCGTTGTACCCAAGAAATCTCTGCAAGAGTCCGTGCATCAAAGCATGACCCAAGGCCCATATACTCGCTCAGTTGTATGGCTGGGCTAGAAAACTACGGGACAGTCCTGTATTAAGCGCTTCAGTGCCCCGCAGAGGGGTAGTAACATCACATACCTCGTTCATTCGCCGTTGTTTGTATAGAATCACAACTTCCATATAATGTCGCGAGTCCCTCCGAGCCACCAGCGGGGTCATTTAAATCTTGGAGGTGGTGAAAACGGTGCAAACGGCATACGAGCAGTGTTTAATAAAAATGCACGCATGCAGGCGCGCAACACCCAGCCACACCCGAACGTTTCACAGATCGATAAAAGACCATTTGAATGTTAACTAGGCCTTGCAGTTGTTTCCCCCCTTCTAATTTTTTCTTAGGCGCCCCCCCCCGAAATGTGGCTCTAGTTGCGCCTCTGCATTGCATGTGTCCATTTTTGCCAGGAGGCCTGTTGTCCACTTCCGCCACTGGCCCGCGGCGTTCATTAATTTCAACCTCCACACACTGTGAATGAAGCGGAACTTTGATTGTGGCCGATTTAAGCGCACTTAATAAAGTCAGCCACAATACCATGTATGTGTGGTTTCCTGTGAAAGCTGAATGCTCTGGCAGTGTAGTGTTGTACTAAGTGGGCGCAACCACCAGGGCCCACAGTTAGTGTTGCGCAAATGGTTTCACCCCCAGGCGTAAGTTAAATGGTTCCGCCCGACGTGGATACGGAGGGCACGTTCGAGAGAAAATAAAAAGCCCAGGGACCTGGGCGTGGCAGGCAGTGTACTGACCACTAAATGCACTACCGTGTGGTCTCCTATTTGTATGCCTTGTAGGCCTAACCAGTACACCACACTGGCGACGAGGTGGTCTCGCCACCCCATCGCGTGCCGCGTTTCACCCCTCTGCTCCTGCGAGCCTGCTCCTGTGGCCCCCCCTGCGCTGTGGCCCGCTCAGCGGATCTCCAACCCCGCCGGCGAAGTGTCCCAGGCCGCCCAGCTGCACCTGCCTCGTCGTGCGGTGGCCCAGTGAGCCGCGCCACCCCACCACCTTGCCTCCGCAACTCACCGTTGGCTTCTGGCACCCCGGGCGAGTGGATCCCGTCACTCGAGCCCGCCTACGTGCAGCCCCGCCGCCTGCGTCCTGTGGATCTGGCCTCGCGGCCTCAGGTGCGTGCTCTCCGCCCCAGCGCCCAGCCGCGCTCCTGCACTCGCCTGCGCCCGGCCCTCACTATTGCACCAGCCGGCAGGCCTGCCGGGCGACACCGGCGTGCCTTCCCTCACGAATCACGCGTGCACCGCGACGGCCCTGCCATCTGCCACGCATCTCGCGTGAGACGACCCTGCCATCCCTCACGCATCTCGTGTGCAACGTTGCCAGACCCCTCAGCAGCTGCCTGTACTTGCCTGAAGGCACCCCCAGCGTGCTCCTGGACTCCTGGCCCTCTGGTGCCAGGGCACCCCATACTTTTCGGGTCTCCCGCCCTCCCCTATGGCAATGGCCGCCGTTCCGCCGCTGGAGCCCTTTGCGGTCACGGGCACGCCTCCATCTCAGGCTGCCCGGTGGAGAAAATGGGTGGAACGCCTGGAGAACTACTTTGTAGCAGCGGATATTGCGGTCGAGCGGCGGCGAGCAATGCTTTTGCACCTTGGAGGGGAAGCTATACACGACATCTCGAAGGACGTGGTGGAAGGAGGCCCGCCCCGAAACTACGCCACGCTACGCGACGCCATAACGGAATACTTCAAACCTTTCGCCAGTGCGGATTACGAACGGTTCCTGCTCCGGCAAGCTCGCCAGCTCCCAGAAGAATCTGTAGATGTCTTCTATGCAAGACTCAAAAAGCTAGCCAGCACATGCACCCTTCCGGATGTGGACGACGAGATTCGCGCTCAATTTATACAAGGCTGCGCCTCCTCGAAACTGCGAGAAAGAGTCCTAGAAACAGACAACATGCCCATGCGCGACATCCTAGCGCTCGGACGATCTAAAGAACTGTCGAAAGCTTGAGCAGCACATATGGAGCCCAAACCGACGGTCACAGTCAAAGTTGAACCAGTATGCGCCATCAAGACGAACACCGCAGTCACGAGAACGAAACCACCCCGGAGACCTCGGCCAAGCCCAGCTCAGTCACCTCATGACCGCCCCTGCATGTGGTGCGGAGGAGCGACTCCCCACAACGGGGCATGCCCTGCACAGGGAAAGATCTGCAGCGCCTGTGGAAAGGCCAACCACTTCGCGAGTGTGTGTTTGTCCTCACAGAGGAAAAAGTCCAACGGCCCGCCCCGAAGAGTGAGACAAATAGAACCGCTGCCAGATACCGCCGACAACAGCGACATGGACGACGACGAAGCGGACGCAGCGTCCGTCCACGTAGTGCGAATGCTCAACACGTTAGCCGCAACGCCATCCGCAGAACACATGTGCACAGTGAATGTACAGGATCAAACAGTGGCAGCCCTCATCGACACCGGGCCAACGATCAATCTAATGGCCGTCAGCATATACCGGACATTAGACGCACCACCGGTGCTCCATCCCACGAGGGTACAGGTGTATGCCTATGGCACCAGTCGACCCCTTCGCCTGTGCGGAATGTTCCGGACCACAGTATCACACGACTCCCATCACGTACACACCAAAATCTACGTGTCGCAAGAAGGGTCCGGATTATTGCTCGGCTGCCGGACCGCCCAAGACCTAGGGTTGATCCACTTCGCCCTCACAGTCCAAGCCCACAGCCTCGACCATCTCGTGTTGCAACACACTTCACTGTTCGACGGGATCGGCTGTCTGAGGAGACCCGCCGTTCGCCTTCACATAGATCACTCAGTCGCTCCAGTGGCCCTCAGACACCGGCGCATAGCGTTCCACCTGCGGCCCAAAGTGGAAGCGGAACTACGTGTGCTCGAGAGAGCCGGAATCATAGAAAGAGTCAGCGGGCCCACTCCATGGGTGTCACCCATCGTGGTGGCCAAGAAACCGAAGCAACCAGACGCCGTGCGGATATGCGTGGACATGCGCATTCCCAACCTCGCGATCAAAAGAGAACGCCATCTGACACCAACCATAGACGACATCATCGGCGAGCTGTCAGGTTCAAAGTGGTTTTCGAAAATGGACCTGAGGTCCGGATACCACCAGATCCCCCTGCACCCAGACTCCCGCCCGATAACGACCTTCTCCACCCACGCAGGCCTGTGGAGGTACACCAGACTCAACTTCGGGATCTCCAGTGCAGCCGAAGTGTTTCAGAACATCATTCAAAACGTCCTGCAAGGTCTAGACGGCGTACTAAACGTGAGCGACGACATCTTAGTCCACGCGGCGACGCTGGACGAACACATCCGACGCCTCCAAGCTGTCTTTGCCAGGTTGCAAGAGAGAGGCCTGACCCTTCACAGGGAGAAGTGTGAGTTCCTCCGAAAAGATATCAGCTTCTTTGGATACAGATTCTCCGACCAGGGCGTTGGGCCGGACCCGGACAAAGTCAAGGACATCCATGATGCCCCCGCCCCGACATCAGTGACCGCTGTCTGCAGTTTTCTCGGGATGGTGACATACTGTGGGCATTTTATTAAAGACTTGTCCGACATCACCGGCCCTCTTCGTGACCTCACAAAGTCAACAACTACCTGGGAGTGGGGTCGGGAACAGCAAGAAGCCTTCCAGAAGACCAAAGCAGCACTCTCAGCAGACACGACCCTGGCCTATTTCAACCCTCGACATGAGTCCCAACTCGTGGTGGATGCCAGTCCGACCGGCCTCGGCGCTGTCCTGACCCAACAACAGCCATGCGGAGAGTGGGCACCCGTAGCGTACGCAAGCAGGACTCTCACTGCGACAGAACAAAGATATTCACAAATTGAAAGAGAGGCCATCGCCATCCTATGGGGTGCCGTCACTTCCACATCTACCTGTACGGACACCCATTCGTAGTGATCACGGACCACAAGCCACTTCTCCCGCTGTTCCAGGGGTCCTCCTCAAGACCTCCCCCTCGCATCGAGAAATGGGTGCTTCAGCTCCAAGAATACCAGTTCACAGTGGTTTATCAGCCAGGCTCCAAGAACCCTGCTGACTACCTGTCGCGACATGCCCGCCCGGCCACTGAAGCAGAAGCAGCGGAAGCTGACGCCACTGAAGAGTATGTCAGAATGATTGTAGAGCGTTCGAGGCCGTTGCCAATCTCCCTCGAAGACGTGACACGAGCCACCAAAGACGATGACTGCTTGCAAATTGCCATCCAAGCCATCCAGTCAGGAAACTGGAAACCACTACAGAGCCCGGCGTCATTCCGCACCCCAGAAGCCCAAGCCACACTAAAAGCACTCTACCAAGTCCAGAGTGAGCTATCCGTCTCGCCAGAAGGATGCCTCCTGAGAGGCCCCCGCCTAGTACTGCCAGACAGCCTCACCGGGCAAGCGGTCCTCCTGGCCCATGGCGCTCACCAGGGAATAGTGAAATCGAAGAATCGCATCCGAACCAAACTCTGGTTCCCAGGGCTCGACAAGAAAGTCGAAGAAGTCATCCAACGATGTCCAGTTTGCCTAGCGACCAGCCTGCCCAACCCCCCGGCACCTGTAATCACAGAGGAAGGACCGACCACCCAGTGGGCCCGAGCCAGCTCAGACTTTGGCAGCCTCCCGGGGGGGGAAATACATGTTTGTTGTGGTAGACGACTTCTCAAGGTACCCCGAAATTGAAATCCTGCCCTCACCTGCAGCCTCCGAAGTGATCCCAAAGCTGGAAAAGATCATAGCGACCCATGGCCTCATTGGGGAACTACGCACTGGCAACGGACCCCCCTTCAACGGCGGTGAACTGACAGAATATCTACAAGCACACCGCATCAAGCACCGGAAAATAACCCCAAGGTGGCCTCAAGCCTTTAGAGACTGATGAGAACTCTAAATAAGACTATCCAAATTGCCATGGCAGATGGCCAAAACCTAGAGCTAGCCCTCTTCCAGTTTTTGAGAGAATGCAGACTGACACCCCACTGCACCACCGGGATCCCTCCAAGCCGCCTATGTTTCAACAGAGCAGTGGTAGACACTCTCCCACACCATCCCATGTGGGCGTCAGCTCCGACTCCGAACAACCGGTCCATGGAACAGCGAACAAAGTCCAACAGAGATGCGTCAAAGCGGAGGAGAGCTGCTGACAGCCCCATCCAAATCAGCGCCCGGGTGCTGGTGAGAGATCGCCACCCAGGAGGGAAGTTCCGCCTCCCGTTTGAGTTGCACCCGTGGATTGTCACCAATATCAACGGCACCATGATTACTGCAATGAGAGGGAGAGAGACAGTCACCAGAAATGTGTCATTCTTTAAAAGGATCTCGACTGGAGAAGACGACGGGTTTCCCGACTCGGCAGAGCAATACCCAAGACCGACCCGAGGCCCACGAGAAACAGAGGAGGAGGAGGACGCTCCCAGTGAAGAGGGAGTCCCGCAAGCAGACTCAACTATACCAGCCAAGGGCGAACAAGAATCGCAGGTAGCCCAAAGCAACCCCGGAATTGCTGTAGCTAGCGACTCCGAAGAACTGGCTCCAACCCAATCAGGCGAGCGCAGCCAGAGCAGGTACAATCTGCGCCCCTGTCCAAGGCCATCCCAGAAGTACCAAGACTTTGTGGCCTGTTGCAGACTTTGAATGAGTCCGAGCTGCACCCCTGCCGTTGCACAAGTAAGACTGTTCCTTTTTGCATTTTGAAATCCTCAGAGACTATGAGTGGAAAAGTTGATATGTGATATTATGTTCATTTGGCCTTTACTTTAGGGTAAAGGAGGAATGTAGTGTTGTACTAAGTGGGCGCAACCACCAGGGCCCACAGTTAGTGTTGCGCAAATGGTTTCACCCCCAGGCGTAAGTTAAATGGTTCCGCCCGACGTGGATACGGAGGGCACGTTCGAGAGATAATAAAAAGCCCAGGGACCTGGGCGTGGCAGGCAGTGTACTGACCACTAAATGCACTACCGTGTGGTCTCCTATTTGTATGCCTTGTAGGCCTAACCAGTACACCACAGGCAGTACCGGCTGCAGTCTGTCATTTTGCCGCAAGGTGGTGCTATGGCACTACCGAATCGTATTTACCATTCATTACCAACTACTACAGATTTAAAAACGTATGCATTCATCCTCAATTTTCGCCCGAATATGTTGTGTTTTTGTAAAGCGCTCCAATGCCCCCAAGGGCATCTTGGCGCTAGCTGAGGCAAGGTGAATGGATGAGTCAGATTGTTACAGTGTAACAAAAAAGCCAGGTTTCGAGGGCCTCCTGCCAAAAGGTTACGTGGGCTTTAATGTAAAAGGGGAGATTGTTCCTGACCTTTGACGCTTCTAAGCACAAACTTTCTTCCTCCCCACTTGGAAAGTTTTAATATAGGGACTGAAACAAATGTGGCTGATGCGGATCTAAGAGAACAAGTTGGTGAGTACCAAGTTATGCACTTTTTAGAAAGTCCGGAATAGTTCCATGCAGATCTTTGCATACAATGCATAAGGCTTTGGATGTAATGCTCTGTCTCTCCCGAAGCCAGTGAAGCTTCGCAATGAACTGGGGCACTGATTGGCGTTTGGGACTTTGCTTAGGAGTCGCGCTGCCGCATTCTGTAGCCTTTACAATGTATTTAAGACTGGATTGTGGGCCTTAGCATAAAGCCCATTACAGTAGTCTATTTTTGAGATGACTTAGGAAGTGACCACTGTTTTCTAGAGGTGGTCAGGTAAGAAAGGAAGAATTTTAAAAATCATTTTCGAAGTGAAAAAAGCATCCATGGTCACAGCATTTGCCTGATCAGTGTTGGAAAGTTTGTTGTTCAGTAAGACTCTTAAGTTCCTAACCAGCGGCGGCCCCACTGCCTGGATCAGAGCCAACAACTGTAAAATAAAATTATCTTCTTGCATTGTTTTATTTTTCATTTGCCGGCTCTGAGCCGGTGCTGTAGGGAGGAGCAGGGCTACGTGCACTTCACATGTGTTTGGCCGGCTGTCTCAATCAGACCAAAACACACATGCACTGAGCAGCCAGGCAACAGAAAGCCCCACAGACTCCCTGGCCTGAGCAGAGCATCTTTCTAGCCCACTCAGGCCAATCCCTGTACTGCTCGGCAGCATGGTGATTGGATGGGCGTCTGTCCCAGGGGATGCTGGGACCAGGAAGAGGCAACAAGTAAGTTAAAAAAAAGTGACCATTATTTCAACACCCACACCACAACACCCCTTCAGTGAACCCCCACAACCTCCTCCCACGCTCCCCCCACCCGCCCTACCACCCTTTATTTGTGGCAGCCGCCACTGTTCCTAAACACCTAACGGGGATAGGGGTAGGGCCAAGCTCGACAGGCCACTAATCCGGAGCCCAGAATGGAGAGGTGGCTTTTCACTGATTGGGCTCTGTGAGATCTGAGACATTTGTCCTTGATCAGTGCCAGGACACTCGGTCCTGGGGGTGCTGACAGTGCACTTTAGAAATTAGAAATTAAACATGTAGATTGAGAGCAAAATAAAACACCTGATAGGTCTTGTGACTGTTATTCGCGCAGGGCACATTTTTACAGCAGGCTCCGAGTGAGGCCCGTTGAAGCCAGATGTTGAACACAGACACAATTATCCCTCGTGCAGGAAGGAGTCTGAAGGACACAGATAAATAACAGGTTTGTTTCTACAGTAAAAACAGATCCCAGCTGTACCTCATCCGCCATCAGGAACAGGTTTTCTTCGGCAGCGAAGCGGATGACGTCCTCGATGCACTTCCTGCTCTGGACCTGGCCTGGGATCGAAAACAACAACCGCGGTGGGTCAGGTGCTGGTTGAAGCATCACTGCTATAGCGCATCGCTTAAAAACAGGGCTGTACAGGCATGCGGCGCTACACCCACGCAATCTGTGGACTTACCGGAGAAACCTTCAAACCTTCCAGTTCACGTTGAGTGACCCTTCTGACACTTCGGGGTCTCAGTACTACTAGAGGGTCCCACTCTCCTGGTCCGTCAGCCCTCCCGGGCTCCCCCACAATCCCCAGCATACAGAAACTAATAGGAGGAAAGGCCGCGCCCTTTACCTCAGGGGCTTCCCGAGCTGATGACGCACAGCGCCTCTTACCTGTGGAGTTCACACAGTTCATGCACACTGGGCCCCTTATCTGTGGGGTTCACACAGTTCATTCACACTTGGCCCCTTACTTGTTGGGTTCCCACAGTTCATGCCCCTTTACCTGTGGGGTCCCCAGGTTGTTGCACACTGGGACCCTTACCTATGGGGTTTTCACAGTTCATGCACATTGGGCCCCTTAGCTGTGAGGTTCCCACGGTTCATGCCCCTTTACCTGTCAATTTCCCACTGTTAATGCATGCTGGGCCCCTTACCTGTTGGGTTCCCACAGTTCTTGCCCCTTTACCTGTGGGGTTCCCACAGTTCATGCACACTGGGCCCCTTACCTGTGGGGTTCCCACAGTTCATGTCCATTTACCTGTGGGGTTCCCACAGTTCATTCACACTGGGCCCCTTTACCTGTGGGTTTCCCACAGTTGATTCACACTGGGCCCCTTACCTGTGGGGTTCCCACAGGTCATTCACACTGGGCCCCTTTACCCCTGGGGTTCCCACAGTTCATTCACTCTAGCCCCTTACCGGTGGGGTTCCCACAGTTCATGCACACTTGACCCCTTACTTGTTGGGTTCCCACAGTTCATGCCCCTTTACCTGTGGGGTCCCCAGGTTGTTGCACACTGGGCCCCTTACCTATGGGGTTCCCACAGTTCATGCACATTGGGCCCCTTACCTGTCAAGTTCCCACAGTTAATGCATGCTGGGCCTCTTACCTGTTGGGTTCCCACAGTTCATGTCCCTTTACCTGTGGAGTTCCCTCAGTTCATGCCCCTTTACCTGTGGAGTTTCCACAGTTCATGCACTCTGGGCCTGTTACCTGTGGGGTTCCCTCAGATCATGCCCTTTTACCTGTGGAGTTTCCACATTTCATGCACTCTGGGCCTCTTACCTGTGTGGTGTCCGACAGTTAATGTCCCTTTACCTGTGAAGTTCACACAGTTCATTCACATGGGCCCCTTACCTGCGGGGTTCCCACAGTTTATGCCCCTTTACCTGTGGAGCTCCCACAGTTCATGCCCCTTTACCGCTGGGGTTCCCACAGTTCATGCCCCTTTACCTGTGGGGTTCCCACAGTTCATGTCCCTTTACCTGTGGGGTTCCCTCAGTTCATGCCCCTTTACCTGTGGAGTTCCCACAGTTCATGCACTCTGGGCTCCTTACCTGTGGGGTTCCCCGGGTTGATGATGCACAGAACCTTCGGATCGCAGTGTTTCCTGGCCTCATTGAGCGCCTTTCTGAGCTCTGCGATGTTCAAGGCCCAGCAGTTCTCCTCGTCCAGGTAGTAGTTCACCTGCACGGCGTCCAGCTCTGCCAGGGCGGCGGAGTACAGCGGGTACTGAGGGATGGGGATCAGGACTCCAGTCTTGGACTTGCCCTGACCAGCTACCAGCAGCTTCAGCATGGTCTAAAGCCAGAGAAACAAGATGAGATGGTGTGAGGGTGCAGCATCTGTGACGTGTCAGGATATGAACTTCTAAACACCATGTGTCTGGACATCACCTATAACAGGTGATGTGCCCATGTATATACCCATTATGCGCCATGTGCCTGAACACATCATCAGTGACATGTCTGGTGCCCACGAATATATCCGTAACAGACCATGTGACAGAGGGCAATATCTGTGACATGCCTTGTGGCCAGGTGTATAACTTTTACATGCCATGTGGCAGTGTGCATCATCTAGGACATATCACGTGCTCGGGTATATACACGTTGTACGACATGTGCCAGAGTGCACCATCAGGGACATGTGTCCTGACAGTGTATGTACTAGGGGTGGGTGGGACTCACAGTTTCACTTCGTAGAATTCTGCGGAGTTACGCAAAAGCTGCATGAAATTCTATGGAGTTTTGCCAACGGGCAAAAAACATGCACGTCGCACTGCTCGCGCTGCAATTCAGAGCCAGTAGAATTAGCAACACTGAAAAACAAGCATTTGCAATGCAATAGGTCTCGTTTTAACGCAAATTTAAGCTATAGGCCTTGTAAATGACAAAGCCTTTTATTTATGTTCCAAAAACCAGAACGCAAAAATAAAGGGCATTATCATTTACAATGCTAATAGTTCAGACTCGCGTTATTGCGAGACCTATTGCATTTCCAATGCTTGTTCTTTTGAGCTTCTTTATTCCTCTGATAAATAACAGTTCAAAGCATCCTATCTATATTCATCAGATATTTTTCAGGGTCCATTTAGTGTTAAAAAAAAAAAAAAGCCAACACGCAATGTTCAATAGTCGCTTTTTCAAGGCTTTATCATTTCTTAATAAACTTCTTCATGAAAAGTGTGCTAAGATTGATGCACACTCAGAGTAGGAATTGTTTGGCTGTTGTCAAACCTGCACTGGTAGTTAGATACCAAAATGTTGAATATTTATAGATGGGGAGGTATTTGCTTTAGTGGAGTGGCCATGTTGGGCTCAGATAATGAGTGTGTACGTGAGGCCGGCTCTGCTCGGCCTGTAGGCATCTGTAGCCCTGGCGGCGGGAGTGGGTGAGGTGAGTGGAGGTGGCAGAGGGGTGTGTGGACTCTGTGGAGTGAGAACCAGGTGTACCTGGAGGGCAGGACGGAATTGGGAAGGAGAGGCTAAGAGCACAAGGGGTGGGGGGTGAGGGGGGGTGGGGCAGAGATAGAGATGCAAAGGCAGGGAAGTGCGGAGTTCGGAGCGACACAGTGTGAGGCCAGATAAAGGGAGGAGCGTTGAAGGGCGGAAAGAGGTGAGGAGACAGATGCTGGAGTCCCGAAGAGGGAGACCCACCAACAGGGGCAAGCGTGGAGTTGTTATTCAGAGAGGGAGACAGAGACTTGGGATTTGGGAACGCTGAGATCCTGAAGATCCCGAACAGTAGACCACGGAAGAAAGAGTTCAAGCGAGAGGGGGAGGTTAAGAAAGATGCGACGGCGCTGGAGAAGCCAGAGTAGAGAGAGGGTGAACGGAGGAGACATGGACACGAAAGAGCAGTGACAGGAGGCTAGACGTTGACAGCTGTTGAAAGGGAGAATAGATTTGATTTATTTTTTTATTTACTTTATGCGTTTT
Organism: Lissotriton helveticus; assembly: GCF_964261635.1. NCBI lineage: Eukaryota > Metazoa > Chordata > Amphibia > Caudata > Salamandridae > Lissotriton > Lissotriton helveticus. The sequence goes on along the minus strand of NC_136063.1, from coordinate 140,040,134 downwards.
TATATAGTGCGGACTTTACCCGAAGGTGTCAAAGCGCTTCACAATGGGAACAGTAGCGTTACATGAGGAGAAAATTACAAGTGGACGTGTTACAAAAGCAAACGTTACATTGCATGAGGCAAAGATGACAATTGTGCATGTGCCAAAAGCAAACAAAATACAAGAGGTAGCAAGCGATACGTTACAAGAGGAAAAAGTGACATGTGTGCAATTACAAGTAGAGGTAAAAAAAAAAAGGCAGATAACAAGACCAGGGAGACATGGACGAGAAGGAAGACACTGGAGAAGAGACAGAGCAAGAAAAGTCAAGGCAGGAGCTGTACGAGGTTGTTCTAAAAAAACAAATCTTCTGGTCGTGACGTGCGATCATTGGAGGGGGTGCAAGGGATGAGGGAACACGGCCTGGGGGAAGCTGGCTGGGGAGGGGGAGGAGAAATGCAAGGAAGTTAGGGGAGGAGAAGCCGAGAAGCCGCAGAGCGCACGCTGGGCGAAGCCCTTTGATGTGCTGTGCGGCAAATGGAGGGAGGCTGATGCGCGTTCATGTTTGAACACGTGGTTCACATGAACTGCATGAAAACGCCAGCAAAAAGCTGGTGGTTTCATGAGCATTTTGAGCACTTGAATTCTCGTTCCTCAATGCGCTTGCGCGCATTTAAGGTCACGAGACCTAACGAGCATTAAAAATGAATTCGGTCTCGCCTTTGATTAACTTAAAGCCATTTGCTTTGCTAATGGGATTGTATAGCAAAGCAAATGGTTTTAACTTAATGAAAGGCGATACCTATTGCATTTTTAATGCTTGTTCCTATTGGTCATGGTTACAGTGTCCAGGTCCTGAACACATATTCTAAATGATATACGGGACACAACTTAGTTTTCAAATATAAGTCGCGAACAACGAGGTGGAAAAGAGAAACAATGAATAAAAAAAGTTTAAGCGCATCAACTTGGGGAGGCTAAGTTGCGCGCTGAGGATCTAAAGCTGTGGCATGAAGGTCCCAAATTGAGGCAAGTCCCATGCTGTTCACGTCTGAGAATTAAAGGGGATTCCACTGTCAGGAAGAAGGTCTGGAGATGAGGTCTCCAAGGCAGTTAGGGGCGGCCCATACATGTGAAACCCTTGTGCTAAGTACAGTCTCATATGCGGGCTCTCCGGTGAGTGGTAGGTAGCCTCAGTCATTGTTTTAAAGTTGCTGGTGCTGTCAAACACACTTTACATTAGGTGGGCAGAGTTGCAGCAATTCTCAATAGCACGCAGGTACTCGGGCCCGGTGGGTGCCAGCTCTTCAGTATTTTAATTTCAAGCTGTATTCTCAACCTTTATGGGGTTAAGGATATTGTAGTTATTGAAACCCAGCTACTGTGCAAGTGTGTTTAAGAGAAGTGTTAATTCTATTCTCAGTGAATATACCACGTATTAATAGCGGGATTTCTTCGGATGTGGTAATTACCGTAATTTCCTCTGAATTAACATCAAACTGTAGTGTACTTTTTCATATTTAACTATTCAACTAAGACACTCTTTGTCCCTTTGTTCAACTTACCTTTGCCTTGTCTGCAGTACATTGCTGTCAGACACCGCATGAGGCTTGAGTCAAGTTCTGATGCTCACTACTTTCCCAATTCTGACATCCTGCTGAAATGTATATCCATCCGCGAAATAACATGCAGGACCCAATGGCAGAAGAGGACTGCCCCGAAGCCCCTGCCAATACACTGCATATTTTATTGTATGTTGTAAAGAACTTTGTATGTGCATTGTGTTTACCTGTGACATTAAGGTCTTGCCAGACTGGTAAAATAGTACTGCAGCCACGTCATAATAAAGCACAGATATAGAAGTCATGAGATAATTTGACAACTACTATGGCCCTGTAAGTGGAAATGAAAAATCGGGGAGGAAAGAGAGCATCATGAAGAAATGCCTATGCAACAGGAGAAAATAAAATGTTTGCAGTGCAGGGGACCCTGCACAGCGATGGCCCTGACAAGCACGATGATGCATTTTTTTTCCATGCTAAATGCTGCTAAAAAACATACTAAGTGCGCGAAAAGGTTAACGGTGGAGCACGAGGTTTATGTATCAAATAACACAATTTTGGAAATGATAAAGATACCAACAGTAATAATAGCAGGCGATGAAAAGGCTCACCGGGTTTCAGACGGCACAAGGAAGACACTGCGGTTCTTCGTGCCATTTCGAGTCTGGTGGTAGAAAAGCCTTGCAATACATTACACGAATGGGGTAAAAAGTGCGTAGCTAACAATTAAAGGAGTGTGTGTACTGCCGCCAGTAAAAGATCCAATCCCGGTGGGCGGGGCCAAAAGGGACAGGGTGGCAACCAGGAGGGATTGAAATGCCTCCGGTGCAATCATTGCACTGCCATTTGCCTAAGTCGTGACGTCAAACGACGCGCACGAATGAAAACTGCAGGTGGAGCTGAGACATGGCTTCGGATCCGTATTGATTCCAAGAAGCCCTCTGCATGGCGAGAGCTGCGCATGCGCTGCTTTCGCCAGACCGAGACTTATTGAGCACAGTTGGTATCCTATGCTGTGCAAGAGAGTGCGGCCGTACGAATTTCTTTTGCTGCATCTTAAGTAAAAAGTCTACTTGAGCAGCAGCCCTCTGACCGTGACCTCCGGCAATAGAAAACTGCACTTGGGGGTTCCAAATTGCACTCACCAGCTCCCATTTCTGGAGCCTCACAAGAAAACACTCTGCGATTGGTAGAATTTGGCCAGAACTTCACGTCACAAGAGTAATGCAGAGTCGCCAAATTCCATCAATTCTACGGATGGAATTTAACAATCTGCCCACCCTTGTGTATACCGGTTATAAAGCCATGTCCCATGGTGCATCATCTGTGACATGTCTTTTGTCCGGATACATACCTATGACACATCACTTGCCAGAGTGCATTATCTGTGACAGCTCTTTTGCCCTGGTATATATCTCTTACATGGCATACAAGATGAAGTGAAGTTACACTCCTTTACCAGGCGCACAGCAAGTGGCAGACTTCTTAAGTCAGTTTATCTTCCGTTTTTTCAATTTCAAAAATAATTCTTACAACTCTTCAAATACATTTCATGCTTTTCTTTATTATTCTTATTATTACACACGTGGGATGCTGATGTTTTCATAGTTTCTAATGCAACAGGTATGCCCATGCGGGCCTTTTTGTGGGCACAATAGAATTCATCACACATCTTTAGTCATGATGGAATATGTACCCAATGCATTTCAAGCCTTTGACGGCCCTTCGTCAGGAGTTTACTACGAATAAAAGAACAGTCTATTAGATTGATAAGTCAAGCTCCCCTTGTCATTACAAACAGTAACAAAATGCGTGGAAAAAGACACTATATCGTTCTTTCACAACTGACCACGCGTGGCGTTTTTCCATCTACAAACGTAACTATACGTTAAAGTATTTGCCCTGAGGGAGCCTCTACCCCGCTCTCTCTCCCTTCCCACATTAACTTTCCTTTTCTGCAATGTACCCAACTGAATGTACACCCTCGATAACGAGCTGCTACCTTCTCTTAACTACACAATGCTGTTGTGCCCAGAGACATTTAACCCACTCCTGTACCTTCATGACTTCTTCCAGCAGTGTCGACTTCTTGGCTAGTGTTGCCCACAACATAGAAACATCCTGATTGTGCCTAGCTTTCCCCTCTTATAATTGGCAACACGTGGCTCCAGCCCCTACAATTAACAAACTGACCAGGGGGGGGGGGGGGGGAGAGGATCGGCCTGCTGCAGCTGCGCAAGTGTATTTTTGGGCACAAACATGCCCGCGCATGCGCAGATCGTTTTCCGGTGAATTCCCCCTTAGATAGAGGACCAGGGGGCGGGCCGCAGCCCCCATGGTTGCACAGGGCGACAGGGCAAGCAGTCATGGTGCCCCCCCAGCCTATCCTGGCGCTGCATACAGCGCCAGGATTGGCTGGTCAATACATAGCCCGGGTACATAACCCCCTGTCTGGGGGGGCAGAGCTCTCTCTCCCTTCCTCATACTGCGGCCTCTGTTTGTATGGGGTTTGATTGAAGACTTGACCTCTGACCTGACCGGACACAGGAATACGACAAGTCCTGAAGGAACCGCTCGGCCAGGGAGACCCGGCGTTCACACTCAGGTATGATCCGAGTGCTAGGATACGGCCCCGCCGAACCCCATCACCGCCACATAAATAATGAATGTGCACTGTGGTGCTCCTGCCTCTTGTGTGGGCCTATTTCATGGAACAGTGGTCGGGAAAAGTAAGGACTCAAGTGTGGAGCACAAAAGTTAGCACTGTTCTGCCTCGACAATAAAGCGACCTCTTAGCAATCACAAAGCGTGCCCGTGCTCGACCCTCTGGACGTGGTCTACACAGCAGTTTCTGACATTTTGTACAGGTCTGATGCTTTTTCAGTAGCTTAGGCCTACGTATATGACAGTGACTTGTTGGTGGGGTGTTACTCAACAAAACCTCTGGTTCTAAGAGCCGCAGCAAAGGAAATTGAACAGGGAGAGTGGGTGCATGGATGGATGCATGCATGATGGGTGGATGGATGCATGGATGATGGATGCAGGTTGGATGGGTGGGTGGGTGGGTGGATGGATGGGTGGATGCATGAATGAATGATGTATGGATGCAGGATGGGTGGGTGGATGCATGAATGATGTATGGATGGATGGATGCATGGATGCATGCATGATGGGTGGATGGATGGGTGGATGCATGAATGAATGATGTATGGATGCAGGATAGGTGGGTGGGTGGATGCATGAATGATGTATGGATTGATGCATGCATGATGGGTGGATGCATGATGGATGGGTGGATGCATGAATGAATGATGTATGGATGCAGGATGGGTGGGTGGATGGGTGGATGCATGTATGATGTATGGATGGATGCATGCATGATGGGTGGATGGATGGGTGGATGCATGAATGAATGATGTATGGATGCAGGATGGGTGGATGCATGAATGATGTTTGGATGGATGCATGGATGCATGCATGATGGATGCATGAATGAATGATGTATGGATGCAGGATGGATGGGTGGATGCATGAATGAATGATGTATGGATGCAGGATGGATGGGTGGATGCATGAATGAATGATGTATGGATGCAGGATGGGTGGGTGGATGGATGGGTGGATGCATGAATGATGTATGGATGGATGCATGCATGATGGGTGGATGGATGGGTGGATGCATGAATGAATGATGTATGGATGCAGGATAGGTGGGTGGATGCATGAATGATGTATGGATGGATGCATGGATGCATGCATGATGGGTGGATGCATGATGGATGGGTGGATGCATGAATGATGTCTGGATGCAGGATGGGTGGGTGGATGGATGGGTGGATGCATGAATGAATGATGTATGGATGCAGGATGGGTGGGTGGATGCATGAATGATGTATGGATGGATGCATGCATGATGGGTGGATGGATGGGTGGATGCATGAATGATGTATGGATGCAGGATGGGTGGGTGGATGGGTGGATGCATAAATGATGTATGGATGGATGCATGGATGCATGCATGATGGGTGGACGCATGATGGATGGGTGGACGCATGAATGAATGATGTATGGATGCAGGGTGGGTGGATGGGTGGATGCATGAATGAATGATGTATGGATGGAGGATGGGTGGGTGGGTGGATGGATGGGTGGATGCATGAATGAATGATGTATTGATGCAGGATGGGTGGATGGATGGGTGGATGCATGAATGATATATGGATGGATGGATGCATGCATGCATGATGGGTGGATGCATGATGGATGGATGGGTGGATGCATGAATGATGTATGTTTGGATGCATGAATGATGTATGTTTGGATGCAAGGTGGTTCGGGCTCGCTCGCTCGCTGCGGTGCAATATGCAAATTAGTTTACCTCTCACCACTTTCAAATGTCACCAGCCGCCCCTGCGATATAGTGTCTTTTTCCACGCATTTTGTCACTGTTTGTAATGACAAGGGGAGCTTGACTTATCAATCTAATAGACTGTTCTTTTATTCGTAGTACACTCCTGACGAAGGGCCGTCAAAGGCTTGAAATGCATTGGGTACATATTCCATCATGACTAAAGATGTGTGATGAATTCTATTGTGCCCAGAAAAAGGCCCGCATGGGCATATCTGTTGCATTAGAAACTATGAAAATATCAGCATCCCACGTGTGTAATAATAAGAATAATAAAGAAAAGCATGAAATGTATTTGAAGAGTTGTAAGAATTATTTTTGAAATTGGAAAAACGGAAGATAAACTGACTTAAGAAGTCTGCCACTTGCTGTGCGCCTGGTAAAGGAGTGTAACTTCACTTCATCTTGTATGCCATTTATGTATTGTGACAATAAAGTGGATCACGTCGCCCAGGCTGCACGCATGAAGTTTACATTTACGAACTGGCTAAACTACGGTTAAGATGGGAATTTCGATGTGCACTGTATCACTTTTCTACTTTAATATATCTCTTACATGCCATGTGCCTGGGGACATCATCTGTGACAGGTCGTGTGCCCAGATCTATACTTGTTACACACCATGCACCAGGGTGCATCATCTCTGACGTCTTGCACCTGGGTATATACCTCTTACTCGTCATACGCCAGAGTACATCTGTAATATGTCTTCTGACCAAGTATATATAAGTTACAAACTATGTGCCTGGGTACATCCTCTGCAGCATTTCTCATGTCCCAGGAAATGAGACATGCCATGTGCCCGGGTGCATCATCTGTGACATTTCTCTTGCCCAGATGTATCTCTGTGGCACGTCTTGTGTCCCAATATAAATCAGTAACATGCCTTATACCATCTTTTAAACGTGTGTTCATGTGTACAATATCTGTGCCGTGCTTGGGCATAGAGTCCATGACATCTCATGTGCCCGGGTATGCCATCCATGATGACAAGCTTCGGGCGAGTAAAGTTTCAAACTCCTTACACACTGTTGACCTATTAGGGAATATGGGAGGGGCCTTAGTTTGGTAAGGGACACTCTGTCAGACGTGCTGCTAGGGCATGGAGATGCCAGCAGCATTCCCTGTGTGGTAGTAAGGGTGGCATGGGCCTTAATGCAAGCAGACAAATTGGCCGCCTGTCTACTCAAAAAATAAATAGAGCCATACTTGGGGGTACTGGTGGTGCCACTGCACTTGCATCGCAAATGAAAGCAAAAGCACCGCTTGCCCACTCCTTTGCAGCAGGGCTCCACAACTGGGCCACTTCCATTGAGCCCCACGCCCAGGGACAGTAATGGCAGTGTGGCACCAGAATACTGTTGCCGGGATATTGGCTGCCATAAATATTGGGTTGTACAGATGTCCCCCAGAGATGCAGCCGAAACAGAGCTAGTAATACAACGAGAGGACATTTTTGTGAAGGATACTTAGTGCATGGTATTCATGTCAGATGATATCTCTGTGTACAACATTCTGACCTATGACCCTAAATGAGCAAATCTCGTACAAAATGTTATTCCCGTTGCTGGAACCAGCATAGCTGCGAAGAGATTGAGGTCACAACACATCTCAAGATCCCAACGACATCAAAGAAAGCATCCCTCTGAGGTACCCCCTGCCTCGGATTGTTAAAGACGCAGAGCAGGGTCGACACCAGTTTATTTCTCTCTACACGAGCTGATCCTTTGAATTGAACAGTAAACAAGGGATGGACACTGCCCTCTCTTTAGTCCGTCTGTTTTTTACCATTATAGTCTCTGTAAAAGAATAATCGTGTCTCCATCACGGGGCAGAAATTACGCCACTCTAGGGAAATAATTGAGAAAAGCTGCCTCTTTCCTATGTAAATGAAACTGCAAGATTTTTTTTAATGTATTTTTTAATAAAATAAAATATTTCATCGTTGGTGTATTTGTTTGACGATTGCAAGTCTCTATTTCTTTGCAGTTATTATCAATATTTCTGAGGCCGGGATCCACGGATTCCAATAATAATTCAGTGGGGTGCCCGGATCTCAGTAAAATGAAGTAGGGGTCCACAGAAGTCAAAAGATGAGGAACCTCTGATCTAAGGTATTTCATCTATTACGTCCAGCAGTATTTTACTCAAATGAGCAGTATTGCATGCTTAAAAAGGCAAACACAAGAAGGAATCACTTCAAAAGGTGTTTAGATATTTATAAACTATTCTGAAATGATAGTCAATAGAAGCAATGCTGCATGTTAAACAAGCATTGGCAAAGCCAATAGTTCTCACCTTTCCATGGTATTACCAAACTCTTGGCTTTGCCAACGTTTTTTTGAATTTTCCTCCGATGGCAAAAAGAAAACGGAGAGAAGCAAGTGATTGTGTGCTCATGTGGAAAAGCATTGGCAAATACAAAATAAGTATTTTCAATGCATTAGGTCTCCATTTGCGAGAGTAAGAGCTATTGGCGATGTAAATATACATGTTTTTTACTTATGTGTTTTGGAGTGGAGTGGATGTATGTGGTGCGTAGTGGAATGATGTGGTATGTTATGCAGTATAATTGCATGAATAGAAATGATGTGGTATCTAGTGTATAGGAATTATGTGGAGTGGGATTGTGTGTTATGGAGAGAAAATATGTGGTATTGTATTTTGTTCTACGTAGTGAATTTAATAATGTGGTGTGCTGTTTAATTATGTGGTGTGATGTATAATTAGGCTGTGTGGATTGTATATATGAGGTATGTTTGCAGCACAGGTCACAAGTGTTCGTTGGCACATTTAAAGTTCGGTGCATAAGCAAAACCTAAATAATTGGATGAAATCCATGTTATTTAGAACTATTGGCAATGCCGATAGGTTTTTCATTTGCGAGACTATGTATGTATAAAAAGTGCAGTATTAAAATACAGAAACGCAACCTCAAAATAAATCACTAATAGATTGTACCAAATCTGCTAATATTTATAAACTAATGTTATAACACTAATTATTAATAAATACATTGTGAAAATGCACTATAGCAACTTTCTATAAAATTAAGCTAAATTTGTAGCATTAGTGAAAATAACATTTGGAAACAATGCTCGTTACCAATAAATCCTTTTCCGACCTAAACAAAGATGATTTTAAAAGGCACACTGCCTTTCAGATTCCAGCGTAGCGTTTTCAAAATGTGAATCCATAATACAGTGGGCTGCCTTATATCGCACACAAACACTTAGATAGGGGGCACCAAACAGAACCTCTTTTCATTAAATGAGAGGTAAATGCCAAAGGTGCTTGCTGGCCTGACTCCCGCACTGCCCACATTTCCACATAAGCACTAACTCGAGTTCCTTGAGTACGTTAAACTACGCTGTTGTCGGATGAAACGCTACTGCATGACATGAGAGGTTTATATAGGCAAACAATCTTTCAACCTGTACCGAAAGCTGTAATTTTACTGTCAAAAGGACTATTTAGTAAAACCAGAAATTCAATTTGGCAACTGCTATTCCATGTCTTTGCATTTTTAGGTGGCGAGATTTGCCTGTAGAAAACGGCCTGAATGTTCCCCCTCTTCTGCATAACAACATGGACGGTCATATCGCTGTGGTGTTTTTGTTTTTTTTACTAAACAGCGAAGTTGAGTCCAATTCCATTATTTTAATTTATTGAATCATGAGGCTAAGTGATGCATTGGAGTAATTACTGAAATACCAATTTTTATGTCAGTTGCGATCAAATTTCATGGGCATGCCGTGCTGGCTAAATATAAAAAAGCTGTTGAAGGAGAGCATGTTCTGCCTGCAACAGCAGGCAATTACTGAAATACCTGAATTGTTTTGTCAATTGCGCTCAAATTTCACAGGCGTGCTGCACCGGTTAAACAAAAAAAAGCGGTTGCTGGAGAGCGTGTCCAGCCTTCAACAGCTGGCAGGAGAAAGTCATTTAAGAAAATAATGCTCAGACTGTAATTAAAACATCCAGAGTAACAACTCTTGTACCAGGGGCAGTCCTCATGGGAGGTTACAACAGGAGAAAAGGAGGTACTAAGGAGGGACTTCTCAGCCTATTGACGAATCAAAAGCCACCATTTACAAAGGACAGTAACAGGAGCCAATTGAAAAGCTGGACGTAAATTGGGCGGAGATTAAAGTCCATACCTGAATACAGCATGTCACGAAGAGACAGGGCAAGCGCTGCTTAGGCGTGACCTAAAAAGAAGCCCCTGCCTTATGACAAATACTCACTCATTCATCATCATGTAGGATTCATGCGATGGCAGGCATTTCTTTCTTCTTACATTTAATTAATAATAGAAGATATAATGTTGGCACGGGATATGAAAAATAAGAACATTACTATGCCCAGAAGAGCATAAAAATGAAAGGAATGGCCTGTTCGCTTATGCGGCTGCTGGGCCCACAAAAAAGTAAATAAATACATCAAATAAATAGAAAAAGAAAACATGATGGAAAGTAGTGGGGAGCAACGGAGGTGCAGGCGGTGGGTTGAGGACCAACAAGTCAGCACCGCCAACGAGTGGTGGGAGCAAAAGAGGACGGAGGAGAAATCAGGGCGGACTGGCCGGAGCTGGCATCAGGCATTTTCTCGGTGGGCTTGAAGGGTAGGGGACTGTTTTGGACCAGTGGGGGCCATTTTTGTTACTGTGGGCCGGTTTGGCAACAGTGTTGTAATATCGGCCCCCAGTAACAAAAGCAGCAGTGCTGGGGGCCGGTTAAGTGAAGCAACAATGCTTCACACTAGCCTACTCTCTTCCCCTCCATGGGTAGGTCTGACAAAATTGCCAGGGCTGCTTCGGGTGTCCAGTCCAGCCCTGGGAGCAATGGAGGGGCTGGGAGTGGGGGTTTTGAAAAGAAAGCTTACAAGAATCAGAACGATTCAGAAAAGGGGGTGGTGATGAACAGAGTGTCCGAATCAAGCAGACCACTCTTACCCAGTCCAAAGATCAGGGCTTGATCCATCACCGTTATTCATCTCACTGCCCCATCCCAGCTCAGAACCTGGCTATATGCAAATTAGTCTGTCCCTGGCCCAGTGCATCATGGGAACAGGGCAGACCAAACTACCAAGCCAATTCTTCACCAGAAAGGAGACAAGCTACCGGGGACCGGTTTCTGGCATTTCAGCCTCTTCGGCCCGGCTTGCTTGAATCCTGATGGAGCAGTGAGAAAGGGACTCATGTCTGAGTATACCCTGCCACACCTATAGTGGCCAAAAACGATTCAGAAAAGGGGGTGGTGATGAACAGAGTGTCCGAATCAAGCAGACCACTCTTACCCAGTCCAAAGATCAGGGCTTGATCCATCACCGTTATTCATCTCACTGCCCCATCCCAGCTCAGAACCTGGCTATATGCAAATTAGTCTGTCCCTGGCCCAGTGCATCATGGGAACAGGGCAGACCAAACTACCAAGCCAATTCTTCACCAGAAAGGAGACAAGCTACCGGGGACCGGTTTCTGGCATTTCAGCCTCTTCGGCCCGGCTTGCTTGAATCCTGATGGAGCAGTGAGAAAGGGACTCATGTCTGAGTATACCCTGCCACACCTATAGTGGCCAAAAACGATTCAGAAAAGGGGGTGGTGATGAACAGAGTGTCCGAATCAAGCAGACCACTCTTACCCAGTCCAAAGATCAGGGCTTGATCCATCACCGTTATTCATCTCACTGCCCCATCCCAGCTCAGAACCTGGCTATATGCAAATTAGTCTGTCCCTGGCCCAGTGCATCATGGGAACAGGGCAGACCAAACTACCAAGCCAATTCTTCACCAGAAAGGAGACAAGCTACCGGGGACCGGTTTCTGGCATTTCAGCCTCTTCGGCCCGGCTTGCTTGAATCCTGATGGAGCAGTGAGAAAGGGACTCATGTCTGAGTATACCCTGCCACACCTATAGTGGCCAAAAACGATTCAGAAAAGGGGGTGGTGATGAACAGAGTGTCCGAATCAAGCAGACCACTCTTACCCAGTCCAAAGATCAGGGCTTGATCCATCACCGTTATTCATCTCACTGCCCCATCCCAGCTCAGAACCTGGCTATATGCAAATTAGTCTGTCCCTGGCCCAGTGCATCATGGGAACAGGGCAGACCAAACTACCAAGCCAATTCTTCACCAGAAAGGAGACAAGCTACCGGGGACCGGTTTCTGGCATTTCAGCCTCTTCGGCCCGGCTTGCTTGAATCCTGATGGAGCAGTGAGAAAGGGACTCATGTCTGAGTATACCCTGCCACACCTATAGTGGCCAAAAACGATTCAGAAAAGGGGGTGGTGATGAACAGAGTGTCCGAATCAAGCAGACCACTCTTACCCAGTCCAAAGATCAGGGCTTGATCCATCACCGTTATTCATCTCACTGCCCCATCCCAGCTCAGAACCTGGCTATATGCAAATTAGTCTGTCCCTGGCCCAGTGCATCATGGGAACAGGGCAGACCAAACTACCAAGCCAATTCTTCACCAGAAAGGAGACAAGCTACCGGGGACCGGTTTCTGGCATTTCAGCCTCTTCGGCCCGGCTTGCTTGAATCCTGATGGAGCAGTGAGAAAGGGACTCATGTCTGAGTATACCCTGCCACACCTATAGTGGCCAAAAACGATTCAGAAAAGGGGGTGGTGATGAACAGAGTGTCCGAATCAAGCAGACCACTCTTACCCAGTCCAAAGATCAGGGCTTGATCCATCACCGTTATTCATCTCACTGCCCCATCCCAGCTCAGAACCTGGCTATATGCAAATTAGTCTGTCCCTGGCCCAGTGCATCATGGGAACAGGGCAGACCAAACTACCAAGCCAATTCTTCACCAGAAAGGAGACAAGCTACCGGGGACCGGTTTCTGGCATTTCAGCCTCTTCGGCCCGGCTTGCTTGAATCCTGATGGAGCAGTGAGAAAGGGACTCATGTCTGAGTATACCCTGCCACACCTATAGTGGCCAAAAACGATTCAGAAAAGGGGGTGGTGATGAACAGAGTGTCCGAATCAAGCAGACCACTCTTACCCAGTCCAAAGATCAGGGCTTGATCCATCACCGTTATTCATCTCACTGCCCCATCCCAGCTCAGAACCTGGCTATATGCAAATTAGTCTGTCCCTGGCCCAGTGCATCATGGGAACAGGGCAGACCAAACTACCAAGCCAATTCTTCACCAGAAAGGAGACAAGCTACCGGGGACCGGTTTCTGGCATTTCAGCCTCTTCGGCCCGGCTTGCTTGAATCCTGATGGAGCAGTGAGAAAGGGACTCATGTCTGAGTATACCCTGCCACACCTATAGTGGCCAAAAACGATTCAGAAAAGGGGGTGGTGATGAACAGAGTGTCCGAATCAAGCAGACCACTCTTACCCAGTCCAAAGATCAGGGCTTGATCCATCACCGTTATTCATCTCACTGCCCCATCCCAGCTCAGAACCTGGCTATATGCAAATTAGTCTGTCCCTGGCCCAGTGCATCATGGGAACAGGGCAGACCAAACTACCAAGCCAATTCTTCACCAGAAAGGAGACAAGCTACCGGGGACCGGTTTCTGGCATTTCAGCCTCTTCGGCCCGGCTTGCTTGAATCCTGATGGAGCAGTGAGAAAGGGACTCATGTCTGAGTATACCCTGCCACACCTATAGTGGCCAAAAACGATTCAGAAAAGGGGGTGGTGATGAACAGAGTGTCCGAATCAAGCAGACCACTCTTACCCAGTCCAAAGATCAGGGCTTGATCCATCACCGTTATTCATCTCACTGCCCCATCCCAGCTCAGAACCTGGCTATATGCAAATTAGTCTGTCCCTGGCCCAGTGCATCATGGGAACAGGGCAGACCAAACTACCAAGCCAATTCTTCACCAAAACGGTGATGGATCAAGCCCTGATCTTTGGACTGGGTAAGAGTGGTCTGCTTAATTCAGGCACTCTGTTCATCACCACCCCCTTTTCTGAATCATTTTGTCCACCATAAGCGTGGAAGGGTATACTCAGATGTGAGTCCCTTGCTCATTGCACCATCAGGATTCAAGCAAGCCGGGCCGAAGACGCCTGAAATGGCAGAAACCGGTCCCCGGAAGCTTGTTTCCTTCCCAGTACAAGAATTGGCTTGGTAGTTTGGTTTACCCTGTTCCCATCATGCACTGGGACAGGAACAGACTAATTTGCATGTAGCCAAGTTCTGAGCTGGGATGGTGCAGTGAGCTAAAAAACGGTGATGGATCAAGCCCTGATCTTTGGACTGGGTAAGAGTGGTCTGCTTAATTCAGGCACTCTGTTCATCACCACCCCCTTTTCTGAATCATTTTGTCCACCATAAGCGTGGAAGGGTATACTCAGATGTGAGTCCCTTGCTCATTGCACCATCAGGATTCAAGCAAGCCGGGCCGAAGACGCCTGAAATGGCAGAAACCGGTCCCCGGAAGCTTGTTTCCTTCCCAGTACAAGAATTGGCTTGGTAGTTTGGTTTACCCTGTTCCCATCATGCACTGGGACAGGAACAGACTAATTTGCATGTAGCCAAGTTCTGAGCTGGGATGGTGCAGTGAGCTAAAAAACGGTGATGGATCAAGCCCTGATCTTTGGACTGGGTAAGAGTGGTCTGCTTAATTCAGGCACTCTGTTCATCACCACCCCCTTTTCTGATACAAGAATCAGAAGCCAGATAGGGGCATGGAGGAAGCACCAGACAAGCGTGGGGAGAGTGGTAAACCAACAAGGGGTCGAGATTCAAACAGCCATGGGGCAGAGTGCAAGAAAACATGTAGATGAAAAAAAGTAGTCCCCTGAATATAGGCAGTGGAAGGATATAAGCCATGCAGTAAAAAGGTAGGTAAAATCTATGCTCTAGGAGAGAGAAAAACACAAGAGAAAGAATTCATCATATAAGAAGCAAGCAGACGGGACAAACACCACCAGAAGTAAGAATCGCCTGACCCAAAGCCCACGCCAAGTACTGGCACTGTCCACAATAGTTCTTCTACAACAGACACCGAAGAGATGTCTGTAGGTAACATCTAAAAAATGCATGGAAATGATTTGAGACAAACTCATATATAAGTAACACATCCTGGCCTTTAGAGATCTGCACACGTGACCGTAGATCTACCCCAGAAAGAAGCAACAAACAAACAACACACACAAGAGTTTGAGGTTGAGCACCTGGGTTTACAAATACAGAATCAATGGCACCTATTCAGCTGCCCCTTGCGATAAAGTGCACATCACTCAGTCTTTGAATTGTTGGGTGGGGGCTCTCTCCAAGGCCATGGAGCTCGGACTGGTCTGGTCTGTCAGGATGGCAGAGGTGGGGACCTTCAGAGCTTGGGGTGCTCCGCTTCGGAACAAAAAGCCATCATCAAATTCTTGTTCCTCTCCTTCCCCAGTTTGGATGAAGCAAGGCGCCTGAGGAGCCTTTACAAAGCAGAGATATACACTGAGGGTCACTTGTTGAGTGTCATGAATGGCGGGGACTCAAGACCCTTTATTGGCAGTGACTGCCCAGGGATTCAGGGTGAATGTCACTCTAAAACTGCTGCCCGCGTGTTTTCCTTCATGCGAGCATGGTTTTAAGCTGCTGGGTGGCCAAACACGCAGGTGGCTTGGTTGTTGATAGCAAGCCACCACTTCTGCAACACCGAGAGTGGCATCGTACCAAGAGAGGTGATGCGAAACCATATCTGCCACAGCTCTCTCCATGTTCATCAGTGCTGGCACCCACCCCATGGTGGTGTGAGGTGGTACTCTCACAGAAAAGGGGAGATGAACCATTCTACACTGTTGTGGAGACGCACACCATCTTGAAGGCAGTGGCAGCCGGCAACATTAAAATATGGTGAGGCTCGATGCCCAAAAAACTCACCATGTATGTTGTGCAGAGCCACATCCGGTGTCTCTCTCCTCTGCAGTGACTCCAGCAGGCAGCAGGAAAGGGAAGGACTTCCTCCCTTGTGCAACAGGATTCCAACCAATTCTGAAGCTGCAGCGCAGGTCCAAGATTGGTTGGAGCAGGCTAACCCAGTGCTAATTCTGCATCTGGGGGCCTGGGCTGCAGTCCCTGGTCTGTTTCTCAGCCCTGGGATCGTGCAGGTTGAAGTGCGCATGCCAGATTGCCTGGCTGTAAGCAGCCAGCCAATCTGACATGTGCACTGGCAATGGCTGCCATAACAGTGCTACTGCATGAATCCGCACAGCGTTATGCTCTTTCACTGTGACAGCGCTCGCCTGCAAACAAAATAAAATGGTATTTATGGATGTGTGTGCCTGCTGAACTTGCAGCAGGCAGGGGCGCTCCTCCGTCACAACGGAGGAGCCACCGTTGCTTAATAGTCTTGTTTAGAGTTTGAATCAATCATTCCACTTCTCTATTAGCCTGTGCCTGCCTGGGATGGCTTTGATATGCCTGATGTACAACAGGAGAAGATAGCCAGACCTCGTCCTAGGAAGGGCGGCATAATATCTGTGCATGGGTGACCATTGGCTTCTCCACTTTTGGAATAAGCTCCTCAGCAGAGGTTTTTTGATTGATCTCCACTTTGAAACACTTGGTCATCCATGGTTGCCAAGAAGTGGCGGCCATCTTGGAGGCTACCAAAATCAGCTCTGACCCTGCGCCCAAAGGGCAGTTAGAATAGAAAGATGTGGGGGTACCGGAGGCTCAAGTCACTGCACAGTCCCGTAGCAGTGTCTCAGCTTAGCCATCTATTTATGGAAACCCTATGTGGAGTTTCCTTTTCAAAAACTCCTTGATGCCCAGCATGGGTCAGCTGAAGAGCACGGCTTATGATATCCATCGTTCACCAATGTCAAGCCTCTCGCCGATAGACCACCTGGGTCGGTTGCTCATTCAGGCTACATGTTGTGTGGGAAGACAAGGGTCTGTCTGGCACCCACGGTGCTGTGGGGTGGACCATGAACTACTTGAATCCAGGAGCTCTGTTTGTCTTCCCAGATCATGGAGATGATTTCTGAAGACACATGGGATGAGCTCTGGTGACCTCTTCTTTTGCTCCCACATATTCCTCTGCCTCTTTGGCGTGTCGTGGTTCCTGTGTAGTTTCTGGTTGTGGATTGCGCAGTAGATGCTCAGCTGAGCTGCCTGCACCAGGCTTACAGACCTCCTGGAGAGCAGAGCCCTTCAGTTATCAACTGTTCAATGCCAGAGGGTGGTTTCGAGGATGACCCCAGGGTGCAAGTGGCTTGTGGAGGGCAGTGTCTTGGAATGACTGGCCATAGACAGAGGAAGCAATGCTGCAAACCCCTTTAGCACAACTCTCTCCATTATCAAAAAATAGCATTGTTTGGTGGGGCTGAGGACTTGGCTGGCAAGATCAACTGGGACCATTCACCCCATGCTTGCTTGTGTAGAAGATCGCAAGGTATAGTGCGGGTTGCATCCATTCCTAGTCTGCAACTTTCTGAGGATCCTACTGCTCCAAGATCACATTACCGGTCAGAGCTTCTTGGTGACTTGCAATGCTTGTTGATGTGTTGTAATGTGTGTGGTTTTTTTCCTCTCTCTCTCTTCCCCCCAATTCTTCCTCTTCTCTCTCTCTCTCTCTCTCTCTCTCTCTCTCTCTCTCTCTCTCTCTCTCTCTCTCTCATATAGGTGGGAAACAGAGTCTGTGCTGCACATTCTACATATGAAAATTAAGTTTGCTATTGTTGCCTGTGTTGTACTTACAAGAGAAGCATGTACTGAAGATGTCTGTGTGGCATATACTGTACGTGTGAATGAAGCTGGCTATTGATTTCTTTTTAAACAGATTTTATTGGTATTTAGCATAACAATACTTTACATACTGTACAGTCTAAGCATTGTTTGCAGTATTCTCGGTGTATTGCTGGTGCATTAAATTCAAACACCCCAACTGGTGCCCCTGTCCCTCCCTCCTCTCTCCCTCTCTCTTGAATGAAGCATGCTATTGATGCCTGGGATGTACTTACTATATAGGAAAAATGCTTGCACAGAAGATGTCCGTGCGACATGTACTGTACGTGTGAATGAAGCTTGCTAATGATGCCTGTTACATACTTATTATATTCGAGAGAATCTTGCACTGCAGATGCCTGTGCTGTATATGTGAATGAAGCTTGCCCTATTTTTGTCTGTGATGTACTTAATATATATGGAAGAAGCTTACACTGTAGATGACGGTGCTGTAGGTACTGTAGGTATGAATAAAGCATGCCCTTCTGATGCATGTGGTGTACTTACTATTTACGAGAGAAGCTTGCACTGCTGATGTCTGTGCTGCACTCACTGTGTGACTGAAGCTTGCCCTATTGTTGTCTATGATATACTTATTATATGCAAGAGAAGCTTGTACTGCAGAGGTCTGTGCTGCACATACTGCATGTGTGAGTGAAGCTTGTACTGCAGAGGTCTGTGCTGCACATACTGCATGTGTGAGTGAAGTTTGTACTGCAGAGGTCTGTGCTGCACATACTGCATGTGTGAGTGAAGCTTGTACTGCAGAGGTCTGTGCTGCACATACTGCATGTGTGAGTGAAGCTTGTACTGCAGAGGTCTGTGCTGCACATACTGCATGTGTGAGTGAAGCTTGTACTGCAGATGTCTGTGCTGCACATACTGCATGTGTGAGTGAAGCTTGTACCGCAGAGGTCTGTGCTGCACATACTGCATGTGTGAGTGAAGCTTGTACCGCAGAGGTCTGTGCTGCACATACTGCATGTGTGAGTGAAGCTTGTACTGCAGAGGTCTGTGCTGCACATACTGCATGTGTGAGTGAAGCTTGTACTGCAGAGGTCTGTGCTGCACATACTGCATGTGTGAGTGAAGCTTGTACTGCAGAGGTCTGTGCTGCACATACTGCATATGTGAGTGAAGCTTGTACTGCAAGGTCTGTGCTGCACATACTGCATGTGTGAGTGAAGCTTGTACTGCAGAGGTCTGTGCTACACATACTGCATGTGTGAGTGAAGCTTGTACTGCAGAGGTCTGTGCTGCACATACTGCATGTGTGAGTGAAGCTTGTACTGCAGAGGTCTGTGCTACACATACTGCATGTGTGAGTGAAGCTTGCCCTATTGATGCCTGTGATGTGCTAACTATATAGGCGAGAGAAGCTTGCACTGCTGATGTTTGTGTGAATGAAGCTTGCTATTGATGTATGTGATACTTATTATATGTGAGAGATACTTGCACTGCAGATTTCTGTGCTGAAGGTGTGAATGAAACTTGGCCTATTAATACCTGTGATGTACTTACTGTACACGAGAGAAGCTGGCACTGCAGAGGAGAAGAAATCTTGCAATGCTGACTGTGCTGTATGTACTGTATGTGTGAATGAAGCTTGCCATTGATGCCTGTGATATACTTATGTGAGAGAGAAGCTTGCACTGCAGATGTCTGTGCTGTATGTGTGAGTGAGTGAAGCTTGCCATTGATGCCTGTGATATACTTATGTGAGAGAGAAGCTTGCACTGCAGATGTCTGTGCTGTATGTGTGAGTGAGTGAAGCTTGCCCCATTGATGCCTGTGGTTTCCTTACTGTGTGCAAGAGACACTTGTACTGGAAAGGTCTGTGCTGCATGTGCTCTATGTGTGAATGAAGCTTGGCCTATTAATGCCTGTGGGAGAAGCTGGGACTGCAGATGAGAAGAAATCTTGCAATGCTGACTGTGCTGTATGTACTGTATGTGTGAATGAAGCTTGCCATTGATGCCTGTGATATACTTATGTGAGAGAGAAGCTTGCACTGCAGATGTCTGTGCTGCACGTACTGCATGAGTGACTGAATCTTGCTATTGACGCCTGCGATATACTTATGTGAGAGAAGCTTGCACTGCAGATGTCTGTGCTGTATGTGTGAGTGAGTGAAGCTTGCCCCATTGATGCCTGTGGTTTCCTTACTGTGTGCCAGAGACACTTGTACTGGAAAGGTCTGTGCTGCATGTGCTCTATGTGTGAATGAAGCTTGGCCTATTAATGCCTGTGAGAGAAGCTGGGACTGCAGATGAGAAGAAATCTTGCAATGCTGACAGAGCTATATGTACTGTATGTATGTGCTGTATGTGTGAATGAAGCTTGCTATTGATGCCTGTGATGTACTTACTATATAGGCGAGAGAAGCTTGCACTGCTGATGTTTGTGCTGTATGTGTGAGTGAAGCTTGCCCTATTGTTGTCTGTGATTTTCTTACTATACACGAGAGAAGCTTGCATTGCAGATGTCTATGCTGCACGTACTGCATGAGTGACTGAATCTTGCTATTGACGCCTGTGATATACATCTTTGTGAGAGATGCTTGCATTGCAGATGTCTGTGCCGTGTGTGTGAGTGAAGCTTGCCCTATTGATGCCTGTGGTTTTCTTACTATATGCAAGAGACACTTGTACAGGAAAGGTCTGTGCTGCATGTGCTCTATGTGTGACTGACTCTTGCTATTGAAGACTGTGATATACTTATATTTGAGAGAAGCTTGCACTGCAGATGTCTGTACTGCACGTACTGCATGTGTGAATGAAGCTTGGCCTACTTTTGTCTGTGATGAACTTCCTTTACGCGAGAGAAGCTGGCACTGCAGATGAGAAGGAGTCTTGCATTGCTGACTGTGCTGCTGTTTCTGTCTCTAAGAGCTTTGCTGCCAGTGAAAGGCATTATGGGAAACCCCTAAATGTGCAAGCAAAGCCTGTATGTAACAGATGCCAGGCTTTGCTTACCCTGATAAGTGTGCAGCTGCTGGTCCTTTCAGTTCCTGTTGTGATTTTGGTCACATCAGCAGTCCCTGCCCCACTAGCTTCCTCCTGCCGAGCCCAGGATGGTAGGAGCGCGCGTCAAGTGCCCGCGCGAGGCAGGCACCGCCAGGGCTGGACAAAGGCACTCTTGTTGCACCAGTGGGCACTGCTCCATGTGCACAGTCACTGCCCATTCATCGCCGGGCACAAAAGAGGCTGACGCGGATGGCAGCAGATCTGAAGAACAACCGGTCCTGCAGGGTCGTGCCAAGCACCCTCATCCGCTCCTGCACTCACCTTACTCACAGATGGGCCCACGAAGCAAGATGATGCATGGGAACAGGAAATTATATAACAAGCATATCCAAGGTACCAATGAAAGCAAGGAAAATGTACCCTCAAGCAAGGTAGCAAGAAACGACCACCATACTTGGAGCTGAAATTGGCCTCATCCACTTGAGGGCCCTGGTGCCACTGCACCCGTTGCCCGACTGATCGCTAACCCCTAGCCATAGGCCTTGTACCATCCTTTTAGAACTCAAGATCCCCTTTGTACATGTTGCAGCTCTGCCATCAGGAGCAGCAGAATTTTTAAAAAGCTCAGGCGAAAGTTGTTATGCCAGCTGAATTTGCATAATTTTGGGAAATTTTATGAGAGATATTATGCAAAATTCCTGAAATTACACTACATTATGTAATAATGCATTGTTTGCAGCAAAATCAATGCGCGGGTGCATGACTCACGTCCACTGCTCAAATTAATTTCATATTTCCCTGGACTAATTCACCACTAATCCTCTTTGGGTTCCGGACTAGCGTGCTACTCGCCGAACAGAGCTTTGACGCCTCGTCAGGGGTAGGAAGCGCTATGTAAATGCACCTAACAATGGAACACAAGCAGCTGTTGCTCGAGACCCTTGTGTTTTTCACCCTATTTATTTTAGCATACGATCTGTCTTCGGGCCCAATATGGAAATGAGGACAGAGTACTCAGTAAACATATTGTTGCTAAATGCTGGATTTGCATTTTGCAGAATGTCCCCCAAATTTAGCATACATGCGCAAACACAAATTATGCAAATCTCACGCACCTCTAACTTTGACCCACAAACTTTGAAACTGCACAAGGAGGGGAGCTCAGCATTTGCAGCACCAGAAACAAGATTGTGAGAGCAGATTTACTCAGCTTGAAACTCAGCTGTGGTATTGCCCTCAACAATGGTCTCAAATATTGTAGCGTGTAAATTAATCGAGGAACGGAATGCCACAAAGGCATTTCTCAGAACCCACATAATCAAAAATTCATGCAGAGTAAAAACGCATAGTTAGAAATACAGCTGGGCTCATAACAATAGAAGGACCGACCAAAAAGTTCCTACATCATAAAAAAGACACAAAAGAACGTCTGCAAAATATGGTTAAGGAACATAGTTCTGCTATTTAAACTGGAAGATGGGGTAAGAAATTAAAGGTCGAGGAAAGCAGGGAGTGAACAAGGTTAAGAGGAGCAGTGAAGATAAGGAAAAAAGAGGAGAAACAGTGCAAATACATATCCTGGCATCCTAACCAATCAGGTTTTAGAGCCCAACACTCTACTGAGTCTGCCCTCCTGTTCACCACTGATACCATCCGAATGGCCCTAGACCAGGGTAAGAAGGCTGTCCTGATACTTTTAGATCTGTCGGCGGCCTTCAACACGGTCTCACACACCATCTTGATTGACCGGCTAGCAACATCTGGCATTACAGGAATGGTATTAGACTGGATTAAGAATTTCTTAAGTGACAGAAGGCAAGTAGTTACTCTGGGAGATTTTTGCTCAAAGGAAAAGCCACTCAGGACCGGAGTACTGCAGGGATCCAGTTTAAGCCCGACACTTCTCAAGGTTTACACCACCCCTTTGATTAAGCTAATATCGTTGTATGGTATAGACGTTGTAGCGTATGCAGATGATACACAGCTTATCCTAGTCCTTGACAAAGATACCAGGGACTGGGAAGAAAATCTGAAATGCTGCCTGACGGCTACATTTGAATGGATGGAAAAAAATCACCTGAAATGTAACACGGGCAAAACCGAAATAATGCTAATGGGCCCCCAAAATGACGTTGTACCCAAACTATGGTGGCCAATAAATGCAGAGTTACCACCGCACACTACTGATACGGCACGCAACTTAGGTATCAAATTCGACACCACCCTGTCGTTTAAACAGCAGGCTCTATCAGTAGCAGGGACCTGCTTTAATGTCATCAAGGGGCTACGGAATTTCTTTGACCTACTGCCTTTGGCAGCTAGGAAAATGGTAGCAGTCGCACTTGTAATGTCTCGACTTGATTACTGCAACAGCTTGTATGCAGGAACCACCAAGGTTGTCACCCACAAGCTGCAGATGGTGCAACATGCGGCTGCTAGGCTGGTGCTGAAATGGCCCAAGAAATCCTCAGCATCAGCCGCGTTAATTGCCCTGCACTGGCTACCAGTGACCAAACGAGTACTCTTCAAGGTCCTGTTAATTACCTTTAGAGCATTCCATTCGCAAGGACCAAAGTATCTACTAAGGAGGTTCTTTCGATACCATCCCTCGCGGACTTTGAGGTCCTCAAATGCTAACTTGTTGACTGTCCCAGCTTTCAGACTCAGTACGAGGGGTGGAAAATCTCTGCCCGTTCTAGGGTCTAAGGCCTGGAATAAACTTCCCCCCTGCCTTCGTGCCATTGAACGGGAATCTGAGTTCCGCAAAGCGCTAAAGACCTGGATTTTTAATCTTTCTGACACCTGTGCAAGAGCCTTAGTATAACCATTCCAACTGGACTAGTGAAAGAAGCCTGACCTAATATCTAGATCTCTTGGTCAGTGTAGGCGCCAAGATGCTCCATGGAGCGAATGCCACGCGGTACAAATGCAAATTTACATTACATTACATTACATATAAGCGTGACTCCAAAAACCTCTCCCAAAAAACGTCGGAATGAGTAAGCACAAAGAGAAAAGGTGAGAGGAAACAGAAAGGAAAACAAAGCAGTTTAAAGAAGAAATGATAGCTCTGAGGACAATCCCTGAAATAGAAATTAAACAATAGAAGCTCGTCGCCCACTGAGAGGATTTGGAAAGGGAATAGGGGTGAGTGGAAACAAAAAGATTAAAGCCACCCACACTTTAAACATGCGTTTACACATGCAGTGCGTTTCACCTGTCAGAGCTCCCGGGCCTGTGGCAAAGAGATATCTTCCTGGATATTGGAGCGAGGGACGGCGAAGCATGCACACAGGCTTACATGTCACGCAGGTCTCCTTGCGCCGGTTCCTCTATTCCCTGAGTCTGCTCGAACGGAACTGGTTTACATTCATGGCTTGGAACCCTCATACCTTAAATGCCCACAATATTCACAACATGGCAGCACTGCTCCATGCCAGCATTGTGCTGGAGTGGACACAGTCATGCCTCGCATGCTCACCCTATGTAAGGAATGACCCTATGATGCTGGGGCGGCCTTCATGGGTGCCCATGTTTCAAGAGTTACTACCATCATGTAACGGAGGCCCACAACATGGGACATATGACCATCGTGCAGCCAGAACCATGCATCAAACGTGATTGCGCAATGGACACACACAATGTGCCAGGAACAGCCGCCACTTTATTACGCCAGGATTGAGCACTACTGTGCAGCGAGGGACCACAATGTGCCAAGAAGTGATGTTATACCTTATTTGTACAGCGCACATACACCAACAAGGTTTCTTGCCGCTGGTGTAAAGAAAGGCAACATCTAACCAGGGTTTAGGCAGTATGCCTGTGTGGGCAGACACGTTTTCAGGAGCTTCCTGGAGCTCATGGAGTTTGCTGCTGATCGGATTTCAGCCGGAAGTGAGTTCCAGATATGGGAACCCATCACTGAAAATGTTGCCCCTCCCAAAATCTTTCGATTGAATCTCGAAGTGACACCATAGTGCAAGGACCACCATGATGCAGTAGGACAGCATAGCAATCCTGTGCCATCGATGCACACCATATGTCAAGATTGGCCACCGCTTTGCCAGGGCAAGCATTTTATGAAGAGTTGGTGTCATGCCATGGAGGGCAACATACTGCCAAAAATACGGCCATTATGTGCAGGCCCGGATTACAAGTGGGATGGGCCATCATCATCATTCAACAGATAACCATAATTTGGCAAGTATTGCCACCCTTGTGCCAGGATCAGCACTTTACAAGGTGGGGCATTGGGCACCGTGCAATTGCTGCCCACAAGTTGCAACGCATGAGTACCATTATTCAAGGACTAACGTTTTACTAGGGGCGGGCAGTGGGCACATATTATGTGGTCTACTAAGAGTGACGGGCAGATATTCTGACACACTAGCACTGACTCAAGGAAAGCTAATGACATAGTGAGAAGAACAGGTAAATTCCGCTCTAACAGTAATCCACATTTGTGAACATTGCATGAGAATGGCTACAAGGCCCAGGCGTGAGTCCCGTTCTCATTTAGCCACTGGATTCAAGCTAGCCTGGCTGATGAGGGCTGTTAGCCCAAAACCGGTCCCAGGATTCTTGTTTCCAGTCCAGGGAAGACATGGCTTGGCAGTTCAGGCTGGACTGTTCCCACAATGCACAGGGTCAAGACTGATTTGCATAAGGCGGTTTCTGAACTGGGGTGGCGGAGTGAACTAAAGAATGATGATGGATTCAACCCAGATCTGTGACTGGGGGTGAGCGTCTGAAAAGTTTCAGCGCTCCGTCCGTCTTCTCCTTGTGTTTCCCATATTTTCTGGCCCAGCAGACCGGCAGCATTAAACGATGGCAGTGCCACAAATACAGATCTGAAAAATGTCACTGGAATACTTGAGGTCCCTGGTGTTCAGACATTATTGAAGGCGCTGTGCAGATGCCGCCCGTTGGAGTGGGAGTAATGTGTCGGCCAGTATTTCACTGAACCACACTTGGGCTTTTTTTAGATTGGGTTCATCAGCCATTGAGGACTTGAAAAAAGTTATACTACTCTTTTCTGCTACGAAAGAACATTTTCTTTTTACTGCTGTTGTTCCCTAAAGGAAGACCTGGAACGAGCTCCGAGTCAACATCAGATGCTCCCCCACTCTGCACACCTTCAGGAAGTGCCTCAAGACCTGGCTATTCGGCTGATCCGCAGCTTCACCCCCCCCCCCCTCGCCTTGAGACCGTCACGGGTGAGTAGCGTGCTTACAATTCCCTGATTGATTGATTGATTGAATGCATTGAAAATGTATGCTCACTTTCTAGACCAGAGGATGGCTCCAAACACAAGAATCATTTTCATGAATAAGTTACCGTGATGAACAACTTCACCTTGGACTTTAAATTTAACCATTAATAAATTAACATAAGATGTTGGAAAAATTGGAGTCCATAGAGGTGCTAGAAATTTGAGTAAACAAATTCACTTGTCCATTAATGGCAGGCGGGGTTTGGAGGAGAATGCATCAGTTGTAAGAGAAGCACAAAGTTCTCCTCATCAAACCAAGTTGTAGAGTCGCCCATTCCTCTGCTTTGGTCTGCACTGTTGGAACTCAATATAATAAAGGGAGTTCAAATCCATAGTACACAGAGCAGGTTGTTTTCCATCTTTGATTGCATTCTTGCCAGGTAATGCAAAAAATTCACCAGTATACTGAATGTACGATGGAAATTGTATGATCATGCAATGCAGAAAAAACATACATATAGACCTAGTGGTTGCCGTATTGAATTGATACGTGAAATACCAGGTCTTTGTGGTAGGTTGTGCAGATGTTTACTTATTTTGGAAATACATATATATGATAGGAATTCCTAAAAAACTGTTTACCTAAAACTTTTTTGTTTTCTATGATTCAATGCATTTACTGGCATTTTGTAAAAAAGTGTTTATTAATGCCCTATTGTCATTTGCTGGCCCTCATGCAATGTGATATATGCATTTGTACCGGTTCATGCTGCTCTTCTTTCATTCTATAAACGTTTTCATCCATCACCACAATAGCGCGCTCTGCCTTCCAGTTTGAGAATGATGTAATAAGTTGCACTCCAGATTTTAACGCTGCGTGAGGGACGTTTCTCCATCATTTTTGAGTGAAGCATATAGGAGATTTGTTCTTCTTACCCGTGGTCAGCTGTGCCGATTAATTCATGCAGCCAATGGGGAGATGATTGTATTAACATAAGTTGTGTAAATTAACAACTTTTCATCATTGTATTTAGAATTTTTTAAGCTTTGACCTGGCATTGGTGAGGTGTGATCTAATCTGTGCACGTAAAATAAAAAAAATTATCGTGCATTTGGAAATTTTCTTGGACGCTCAGTTAAATTTATGTCCTGATGATGACCATTTAATCATGCAAAGGTCGAAACGCCGTTGACACATGTGGCCGTAATTAACGAAGGACGCATTGTCTTGACTGTTGATGTTTCAGTGTTGTTCTGAACTCCCCTTGCTACATAATCCCTTCTGTTTGCCACCTTTCTGGTTTTGTATTGCACAACAAATATTATGTATACCAGTATATATTTCTTATTTCTGAGCGTGTGGTCTCTAACTTGTTTTTATCTATATATTGAATACATTTTGCATAATTTTCTAATATTTCTTATAAGGGCTTTTCTCCTTTTTTTCTATTCATTTTTTAAGTATGCATAGTTTTTCCTTTTTCCAAAAAGCTTAATTTACTGCTATTGATGGTGTGTGAAATTGATATTTACATAATACCTTGAACCAGTGTTTGGACTAAATATTGATTGATTCAGGTTTACAGGGCTGCCTCTGTTGTTAATGATAAGTTGCACTCCAGTAGTTAATGGTGATTCTTTCAACAGTAACATTGAAAACTCTAATGCATGACGCGCACTGTAGACATTCAACCTGACATGCGTGTGTCAGGTGCGCATGCGCTAGGAACGAACACACCATCTCCTAATGCGCATGCGCCCAGGAACAGTGGCAGGCAGGCGCGCTGGTTCAGGATCAACCACCGGCGCATGCAGACGCTGATCCTGTGTTAACGCGTCTATAACATACAGACGCCCTGTATGGTTACATAGCGGAATACCCATACATGGGAATAGTTTTCCTTCCGCCCAATTAGTGAAACGGGCTATAAATAACCATGACCGCTACCTGACTCCACACCAGCGGAGCAGCGTGCGGGGTAAGGCGGTGATCAGAGCGTCCTGACTTTGTGAGTATGATATTGAAGAAGTACTAATATGCCACGATCGTCTGAACCCATCTATATAAGTAAGTGTTACAGAATGAATTATAAAAGCCACATCATTCTTCACTGCAGATAGCCATTGGAGCAGCACCCCGACGTTCCTATTTTGCTCATGAAGCCCACAACCAAGCTTCACAAGTATGAATACAACTTACAGTAAAATCCTAGTTTTCTATGTGTTTTATGTTGTATGTGTTGTGAGTCCCCCCTTTTTTTTTTTTTTTTTTTTTCTACGAGCTTATTAATAAGCAAATGGTGAGGTTCCAGGTGACTGCACCTGCACGAACTACCCGCTACGTGGGTAACCATTAGGTGACATATATTTTTTTGTCTTTCTACAGGTCATTGTGCTTGTAGCAGACCGCTGTAGGCACACTTAGCCTATTTCAAGTAAAATTCACTTTTTTGTAAATACACAGTTTTATGTAGTAGAAGACGTGAGTAGGGAAGGGAATCTGTGCCCCCGTCCTGAAGAAGGAGCTTGTCTCCGAAACATGTCGACACAAAAGCACATCAGAGGTCCTGTTCATTAATACAACAGGTTTGACCTCGCCCTGCACTTTCTTTTAACAGTACCAGCCAGAGTACAGAATAAAAAATTTTCTTTACCACTCTAGTGCCAGGTACTTTTTAACTTTTTTTCACCACACTCCCTACTCACTTTAAACATAACCCACACACTGTACACCACACATAGCCAATACCTTAAGTGCTCCCACGTAGTCGTCGGTCGCAGCACGCCGCATCCCGATAGAGGGGTGCGAAGACCCCGATGATTAAGCTGACACCAAGGGGCCTTTTGGTGTGTGAGGGGTATTTTCACAAACACTGAGTGCTTCAATACTCATTGATCACTCTCTCTTCCCATTAAGTGTTGGATTTCCTTTGTTTATTTAAATACCTAGTGGAGCATAAATCCAACGATTGGCTCTACCTCCTTCCCTTGTTCTTGTTAGATTCTTTCTTTACATCTCATATGTTAGCTTTTCCCTTTTAATTTATTGTTGGAGTCAATTTACTTCAGTTTTTTAAATAACTCGATGGTCGAAAAGCTAAAGAGCCCTGTGGCGGGGGGAGAGCGGTATTAAGAAGTGAGTTAGGTTTGAATCCTGTGCAATCCATCTGAGGTGCTCTGCTGTCACCTTCTTTACACTTACAGACACAGGGTTTATAAAGCTCGGACACAACCGCGGTCATCGCAGCACTGTAGTAAGCTGATGGCCAGGATTATGAGGAGGATCATTTATAGATTTATAAGGACCTGGCTACTGAAATCTGGACGAGAAGATGAGGGCCTCTTCAAGGTGGCAAGGTGGAATATTCTTTGAGAGAGGAGTCTACAGCTGTTTTCTGAATTATAGGAGGTTTGGGGCCATTCGGATAGTTATGGAGGTATGGCGGCAAATCATGCCCAGGTTACAACTACAAAGAAAACCACAAAACGTGAACACAGACTGGATTAAATGTAGGATTGGAATAAAGAGTGACGCAGCATGGGAAGACGATGCATGGATGATGTCAGCAATGGTGCAAACATGGTGTCCGAGAAGAGGAAATTCAGTTAGTTCATAATTTAGTGTTTGTCTTTTTCTGATTAGGACTAGAAGCAGCATTAAAATAAAAAACGGCTCTAACGCACCCAGAACGCCTCTGCATGCCTGATCCTCGACATCCCGCGCCGCAGCCACATTACACCCCACCTGAGAGGCCTGCACTGGCTCCCGGTCAACAAGAGGATAACCTTAAAGCTCCTCACCCACGCACACAAGGCACTCCACAACACCAGCGTATCTCAACAGCCGACTCAGCCACAACACCCCCACCCGCCAGCTTCACTCCGCAGACCACACCCTCACCACCATCCCCTGCATCCGAAGAGTAACCGCCAGCGGCAGATCATTCTTCCACCTCGCCGCCAAAAGATGGAACAACCTCCCCATCAGCCTGCGGCAGACCGAAGACCTTCTAACCTTCAGGAGACTTCTCCAAACCTGGCTCTTCAGCAGAAGCAGCTCCCCCTCCCCCCAACCCCTCCCCCCACATTCCCCCCGCCAGTGCCTTGAGACCCTCACAGGTATGTAGTGCGCTATATAAATGCTTTGATTGATTGATTGATTAAATTCTCCTGAAGACAGTCACCCAAGGGCTTGGTGATTCTAGGACTAAGAGGGAAGAAACATCCACCCGTAAGTGGCTCACAAACCTAGTGGAATTGTGGTGCACTTTAAAACTGCCATGAGTAACAATCGGACGTAAGGCCAGGGCGTATGCAAAGAGTTCTGGCAGGGGAAACGTACCACAATGGAGTCACTGGCTCCAGTCGAGAGGTAGATGTCGTCTGGGTTGGAGGGGATGCCGCCATCTCGCCTCTCGATGTACTTTGCCACGTCATTCCGTATGAGCTCAATGCCCTTGCTGTCAGTGTACGCGCCTGTGAAGAGATAGAGTGGTTAATGTATTATTGAATCCCCCTCACCCTCTCCCATGGGCCAGATGCTCCAAAGGATAAACTGAACCATGGACGTCAATACCTCAAAATGTCAGGGGTAGCAGACGTGACATCACACACCCTTTGACCTGGACTTTCACTCATATGCATGCTGGTACATACACCCACATTCAGACAGACACTCTCACTCACATATATCCACCTTCACCCGCAAGCAGGCAAACATACATTTAAAGTATTTTCTTTATACTTTCTTCAGCTGTCAGGGAGGAGCATCTTTCAGATAATTGTATTCTATTTTTTTACACTAATATGAAAAATTCAAAAATATTTACGATTAGAGTAATGAAAAAATGACAAAACAGGGAGAGTGAGCATAAAGCTGCCACTGTTCTAGGCATTGATTGTGCCATCTCTGAGGGCAGGGGTCGCGAAGGCGATGCCAGTGGTCACAAAGGGCAAGCCAGGAGTCGCAGCTGTGACTCATGGCGACCCCTAAATTTCAACCATGATTACTGAGCACATGACATAAAAGAACACATATCTGATGGTTGATTGGTTTTGTATGGCAACTTAGCTCCCTTTTTTGGAAACAACGACAGTACTACCCACTTCTGTACACCAGGATCTGGAACAACATCCCCGTATCCACCAGGACCGCCCCAACCCTGCTCCAGTTTTAATAGAGCCGAGGACACACCTCTGTAAAGCACACCACACCACAATGAACCTGTGGTCTACATTCACAGCCCAGCTCCCCTCTAATCACTCACCGACTGTACCTTTGCCTTTGACCCTCTTGGCACTATACAAACACCACATATACACACACATGCTACCTACTTGCCAGGATGAAGCATTTGTAACATCATTGAAGTGATGCAACCCTCTTCTTACCAATACTGTGTCCACCACACGCTTCCAGGATCCGCCTGGCCTTCTGCTTGGCATCTTCAGGGAATTTGTTGTCATTCAGCAGCTCAGGGTAGAGACAGAGGGCAGTCACCTGGAAGAGCAGAAGGCAACCACACAACATGTTCAATCACAATGAAGAAGACCATTAACCAAGAGCGGGACACTCAGAACTCTACACACACTACATACAAGCGCCCTCAACTTGAGAGAAAACAGGTACAAGAGAGTGTGACTCAGGAAAGTGCGTAAATCAGGCAGGCATTTGGACTCCAAGTATCAGTCCTGCCTGGCCACAATTACCCCTGCATTTTCTTAAACGTTCATGGTCACTAAGATATTGGCTTCTAACTTGCTGGCTGGTCTCTGAGGGCCGCATCCTTGCCAGATGTTCAGAATATTAGAAAATAATCAACTGAAATGGAAAACATCAACATTGCCAGTAGCTACCCTGGGTGTCTTGCAGATGTGGTAGGGATTTGACCCTCGTCGAGCTACCTTGGACACCCCTGCACAAAGGAGTTCACATCAGCGGTTGTCATTGCTGCTGGTGACAAGGCCCAGGGACTTACTGGTTTTTCAACAGTACTGACAAGAGAAAGGCTGCACGCCTGCCAAGTCATCAAAACCATCAAGGGTGTTTGTGAACGACAAGCGGCAGTGAAAACCACAACTACCCTTTTTTGCACTTCTGATCTGACCTACAACTCAAACATGGCCGCCTCCTTAATGATAATGGGCCATATGTATCAAGCAAAATGCCGAAATTCGCAGAATTTCGGCGTTTGCTAAAGCAATTTTTCCAAATAGTATGTATTAAGGCAAAATAAGGAATCGCAAAATTTGCAATTCCTTATTTTGCGATTGCATTTAAGGAATTGAAAATTTTGCGATTCCTTAAATGCAATGTAAGAAGCACCAAAAAAGTGCAATTTGGCCTTAAGGAATCGCAAATTACCACCAACTTCATGTTGGTGGCAATTTGTGATTTCTTTGAAAAATGCACTTTTTTGCATTTTTCAAAGTGCAATGGGAAGCACATACATGCCCTTAGGGCATGTATGTGCACCCATGCTTATTTCAGGGGTGCAACATGGTTTCCTTTTGACACCCCTGCACCCTTGAAATAGCATTCTCAATTTGCGATTCGCTAATTGCTAATCGCAAATTGAGAATGTCTTCCCAGTCAGAGGCCCATAGGAATGAATGGGGAGGTATTCCTTAATTGTGAA
Organism: Lissotriton helveticus; assembly: GCF_964261635.1. Taxonomy (NCBI): domain Eukaryota; kingdom Metazoa; phylum Chordata; class Amphibia; order Caudata; family Salamandridae; genus Lissotriton; species Lissotriton helveticus. Next base: position 140,007,667 of record NC_136063.1, on the reverse strand, counting down.
TCACAATTTGCGATTCGCAATTAAGGAATATGTAGGATTCGCAAAAATTAATGCAAATCTTACATACATAGCATTTTGCGATTCTCAAATAGCGATTCACAAAAAATTGCTATTTTAGAATCGCAAAATGACTTCTTGATACATATGGCCAAAAGTCGTTACCTAGCCAGCTCCTCCAACAAAGCCACACAGGGCCATCGTGCTACAATGGGGAACACAAACTAAAGGTCTGATACAACGGTACAGCCTAACACTGTGTGCATTACATTGTAGCAGGGAGATAGCGCTCCATACCCCGGTATGGGGTGCCGGAGCACCTTTTCGAATGGTTAACCTGAAACGCAATGGGAGAGTGCATGGCTGTCTTTGTTGTGATCCTGTCTGTAAAGGGATGGACGTGAATGACAGAGGAGCAATTGTTACCTTTTTCCAGGGCACATCGCCTGCCTCTGCAAGAAGGAGTGCAAAGGTGTAAGAGACAGGTGTGCAAATTAGAATGGTAATTAGGAATAAAACCCATAGAGAGCTACACAACACCATCCCCGGACAGGGAATGCCTTTACACCAACAAAAAAGGCTGGTAATCAGAGTTGCCCAGCAATACGAGTGTCAGCATACTCAAGGCAGAGATGACGTCAGAGTAGTGACAAGAAGTCAAAAGAACAGGAACTGGAGCTGGTGGCATAAACAGATGCCATGCACTCTTTTAAAGGAAGGGATACTGCTACTGCTGAACAAAGGCAGCCCAAGAGTGAGGAAAGAAGACAAATCAATGCTGGTAACCTGAGCAGGAAGTACAAAATCTACACAGATCCGGGGTCACGTCCTGCTTGACCAAAGGAGGCCAAAATGTTGAGCAAAGATTCGGACCCCAATCCCAAATGGATGTGCACGAGCTGGGTAAGTGGGGGTAATGGCTCAGATCCTAGCCAGACTGGTGCCCTGCACACGTGAGACATGGAGTGCCTAAGCGGTCGCTGCTCTGACAAACCTGCCCACCTGGGGTCACTATCAGTGGCGGCTCCTCCGCTATGGAGGAGGAGCGTCGCCCCACTGCTTTCAAGCAGTGTGAGAAGCAAAAACATAAAATGATGATAACTTTCAGTTATTGCAATTATATGTGTTTTGGGACTGCTTTGCGGGTGTGCGGGCTGCTTTGTGGGTGTGCGGGCTGCTTTGCGGGTGGGCGTGGCTGCTCTGCGAGCAGGGCAGGGGTGGAGTGGTTTGCCCAATCCTGAGTGTGCAATGACTGTTTGGTCGGCCCTCTTGGTCCGCTCAAAGCAGTAATGTGCACTTTTCCCCTGCATTACAGCCTTCATGGAGAACATGCCCACCCTGCTTCCCCAGGCTGAGCGCTGTTACACTGCGCTCAGACCAATCACAACGCTGCATTGCAGTGTTGTGATTGGCTTAGGGGAGGCAGGCTGGCTTCCTGTCCATGTGTCAGAAGCAGGAGAGCAGGAGCAGCGATGCGGGACCTTGTAGCGGCAAGGTAGGCAATTTTTTCTCTCGCGTCTCTCTACAATTGCGGCCTCCTGCGCGACCCTCCCTCCTGTTAACCCCACGGCCGCTCCCCCCACCCGCCAGCCATGCCCGCCGCGACTGGTCACCACCCTGCCTTCATCCCTGCATGAGAGCCCAGGCTTCGTCTTTGTTCTCAGAGATCCTTGGTCTTTCTAGTTTACACGAGGGGCGTCCTCCTGACCTTCTAGAATTTCCTGAGAGACAACTTTTACTTTCACTATCAGTGGGAATGACATTTAAGGGGGGGGAAATAAACCGGGTGGTAAGAGCAGACTTCTGCTGCTCCCATTGTGTCGATGCCAGCAGGGCACAGCCTGATGCTCACATTTTGTTCAGTTTCAGCCCAGCTCTTCTGTGACTCATGAAAAAACACCTTTTATACTTCTCCAATCTTAACTCTCATTCCTGTCTCGTCGGCCTCCTCCACCTTCAATAAACTTTCGCGAACCTCTAGAAAAACGCATTTGCTCCAACCAATAGCAGCTCAACCGGGGTCCTTTGCGGTTCTAGACTACTCATGATTCTGCCTTCCTGAGGCTAACTCCAAGTTGCAGAAATGTGATGGAGTCTTTCAGACACCGCAGCAAACCCTAGCCCTGGGGGAGCGCAGCCGAAGCCTGCCTTGTGCGGCCAAGAACGTGGACCCCGAGGCCTCAGAAACGTCTGTAGGAAAAATCAAACTACCCCTAACTACTTCAAGGCTGTTAAAGGCTGTTCACAGTACCTAGGGCTTGCTTTTCTGATTTCTAGGCACTAGGCCCCGCCCCACCCTACTGCCCCTTCCCTTTGCAGAGAGATCGCCCACACCTTGCTTTTTTCTGCATTTAAAGTTGAAAAGCGTTGAGCCTTCCATCTAGTAAATGCACATTTCCTCACATTTGATTAGACATATCCTGAAGCAGGGGTGTTGGTGCAATCTGCTGATTTGCTACTTAGGCCTGCCCTTAAGGAGAGGAGCCAGTTGTATTGTATTTTACAATTTCTATAGTGCTTCCTGACACACGTGGGTGGTTCTGGAATGCATTGACCTACAGGCAGCATGCTACTGATTACATTTCTCCGGATTTAAAATTTCTGAATTGGCTACCGCTCGAAGCCAGAATACACTTGAAAATGGCATGCATTACTCACAATGCCTTACATCACAGCTCGCCCAGCTACATTGCTCAGAAACTGACAATTTCAGGAGGCTCAAGAGCCACAAGAAGCACAGAAACTCTCCTTTTGAAACCACAAAGATTCCACAAGAAAAAAAACTTACAAGCGTTCATTCTCAGGGATGGCCCCCAGGATATGGAACGCCCTCCCACCAGAAACAAGACTCATCTCATCCGCTGCATCCTTCAAAAAAGAAGTCAAATCTATCCTCATGGCTCAATTCACTTGATCATCACTTTGCAATAACTGTTTGCCTGTTAGATTCCCCTTTGTATTACAGTGCCTCAATCGACCACACAATCACACTCTACTACCTTGCATTGTGCGCTCCTTTGCACAAATGACCTTCTTGCGTTCTCCATTCATATGTATGTACAATTTGCCTTATTACGTTTTTCTTTACTGTGCCTCCTCTCATATGTATGTAAAGGATCTTGTTTGCGCTATACAAAACTCTGAAAATAAATAAATAAAATGTTGTTGGCTACTGCGCAGTGTCCAAGGCAGACTGCCCCATGCATTCCACCTTCCCTCATGCCTCTCTACTGCATATCAATGCTCTCAACCACCAGACACCACAAGAGAGCCTCAACGCAAGGGCATCAATGAGACGGTCCTGTCTCACTGACATGAAGCAAACGGCTCAGATGGACTCATCCAGACCCCAGGCGCCCACTGATCACAGACATCTATGGTACGGTCCAGCCACTACATACTTGTTCCCAAGCTAAATACATCAAATGTCCTGAATAAGGCTACAAATGCAAAAAAAATCATAGACGGAATGCTGAACAATGTCAAATATTCACCAAGTACACATATCTCCGCCTAAATCCATTGTTTGTTTTGCTCCCCACGCCATTCCAGTTTGGACCCAGCCATATGCAAATCAGTCTTAACCCTGCTCCCCATGGGAATAGTGCAGTCCGAACTGCCAGGCCAGGTTCTCCTTTGACCACAAAACAAGCATCCTAGGACTGGTTTCAGGGTTACACCCCTCATCAGCCAGGCCAGCTTGAATGCAGTGGCATGGCGAGCACTGGGCCTATAATTTGCATATGGCTGGGTCCAAACTGGGACGCCGTGGTGACCAAAAGAACCATGGATTTAACCAAGATCTGTGACTGGGGGAATGCTTGAAATGTTTAGCATTAAGCCCATCATCTTTTTGTGTTGTGGCAGTCGCCCTGAGCGGTTATGCCCAGACATGGGTCCCCTGCTCGCTATGCCACTGGATTCAAGCTAGCCTGGGTGATGAGGGGGCGATATCCCAAAACCAGTCACATGATGCTTGCTTTCTGCTTCAGAGAGACCTTGCCTGGCAGTTTGGGTTGGACTGTTTTCAAGGCGGGCAGGGTCAAGACTGATCTGCATATGGCTGGATTTAAACTGGAATGGCATGGGGAGCAAAAAACACAATGGATTTAACCCAGATCTGTGACAGGGGGTGAATGTCTGACAATGTTCAACATTCTGTCCACAATCTTTTTACATTTCTGTCAATAAAGCTACAATACTGGCCTGTACATGGAAGTGTAACTAGTCAGTGACTTCTGTCTCCTCCAAACCTGCCTCTTCACCATTCACATCTGGATGTCTGCCCTTCACCTTAAACTCATCCAGTGTCAGGAGCAAGGAAGGGGCTGGGAGACCTGGGATTGCCCCGATGCAACAGAATAAAGACATGTCCCTGTAAGGTTGTGGTGACCTGACCATGGAGGGCGTGATGCTATTTAAACTGTGAATTTTAATTCGGAATGGCTGGCAACTTTCCGCGTAGTTGTGTTTTTTTTGCTTACTGTTTCGATTCCCTTAGTTTCCTGACTTCTTCCAGGCATTTCACTCTGCTTGCTGGATCCTGTTTGGACTTTGTTGGTTTTCTGTGCGCCTTCTTTCAAGGATGCTCGCTTCCAGGAGATTGTTTGAGTTGGCTCACGCTACCCTTGCACCGGCTTCCATTATTTTTGGCTTAGAGTCCCAGCATCCCACCGTCCTGCAGTTGGTAAACAAGTCCTTTTGTGTTGATCTAAGCACTGCAGATCTAGTGATGTTTATTAGAGTTGCTAAATACATCTGTGCTTTATTTACAGGTAACAGAATCTGCCTGAGAACCCCAGGATGTGACCACTATTGTTTGTTCAAGAACTGAACCCTGAGAGAGATCTGCCTCTATCACTGTGGCGCACCGGACGTCTCATTTCTCCCTCACCCTTTTCTTTGCCCTGCATTCTTTCAGGCTGCTCTCTGCATTCACCTTAGTCATGCAGAACCATGCGGGCGTGGCATCTGCAACACAATAGAATGTGCCCTGATAGACAGCAGTTCTGGCCAACCACAGGTTTAAGCCTCGCTCTGCCCTTCATGACACATTGTTTCTCTAAATGGCCCCAGATCCCAATGATAAACCTTTGCTTTAGAAAACAACCGATCTCAAATGTGTAAGCCTCGCACACATCTCACTGCTCCCCGGATAAATGGAGTAGAACTTCCCTTAGTAGGTAGGGTCTGACCAGCGAGACAGCGAGAGGCACACAGGTGACACAGCCCAGATGCACCGAGAACCCTCTCAAGTGACCCTCACTGATCTCATGGGATCTTACCCTACCTACTAAGGGAAGTTCTACTCCCTTCATTTATCTGGGGGCACCGAAATTTTCGGGCCACTGTAGATACAACTTTCTCACTCGGTCCTGATGAAGCTCCCTGGATCCCCTCCTGAGACCATTAAAGTGCAAAACATGTTGACCAGAACATATGCCCACTAGGGACATATAGTTACGCATCTACCAATTGACATAATACCCCTTAAAGCAGCACCATACACTTTGTTTTAATAATGACAGAGGGATCACCTTAATAAAAATGAATCCCTCTCCCTCCAGCCATTTTTTAATACACCTTCCAGGACTTCAATCCCACTTACACCCACGCACCCATACGGCTTCATCAAAAGATCTCCAAGAAAGAGACCCTTCGGGGGACCCGTAGGGCATTGCAGCGCCCGCCTGCCTGACAAGCAGCAAAAGCCCAATGATGAAGCATGACATCCTTCGGGTGTGTGAGGTCATCAAGAGGAGGACACACTGCCCCCCACAATTAAAGTAGCACATGACGAGAGTACCTCTTACTTCTCTTCATTTTCTCTCTCGACTTAGGAACGGTGATTCCCTTTTGATATAAGTACCGCATACTACGTCACCTCCCTCCTTAACACATGAAAATGAAGAAAGATCACAGTCCTGCAGTTTGACAGATAGTGTAATGACCTGGGAGCACAGAACCCGTGGGCGGACACATTCATTCTGTTCATTTTGTACCTTGTTGACGCAAACCTCAGACTCGGGGTGCGCCATTCAGACTTCTCCGACCTGGTTAGGTTGAACAGAATCGTGTACCTGCTGCGAAATCTGCTTTGAACCATCTGTTAGAGAAATCAGGTTCCCCATGGCCAGAACACGTGTGAAAATATTTCTCCGCTTGAGTATCATTGATGGGCACCGCCCCACTGCTGTTCCACTGCCCTCTTCAGACAATGAAACAGAAGGCTTCTTTACTTTGAGAACTCTGACCGGTTCAGAAAGCTTAGACTTCCCTTTCATAGGTCTGAAGGGTGTTTTGATCAGGACCCATCCACCTTCCTCAAAAACTCTCTCTTTGAAGTTGTGTTTCTCATCAAAATATGTCTTTTCATACTCTTTTTTTCTTTAGCACTGTTTTCATCACAGAATTGAACCCTTCGCCTTCTTTGTTTGAGAATCATTATGTATCCAACCAGGAGCCAAGTTAGATCTGGCTTCCCTTCCCCTCAACAAAGTATAAGGAGACGTAGCTATGTTGAGTAATGAGTACATAGGTAATAAGCAGGGCTCGAATCTGGGTACCACGCGGGTGGATGGGTTCCCCACACTTATTTTACCCGGAGCTCGATAACTGTAAACTGTAACTGAGTGCAAGCCACCTTTCGTGACATCACTTCCTGTCGTGACTTCAGTGTCCTCCCACTTCCGTTTTTTAGGACTTGTGTCCTGGTAATAAGGTCATACTGCATGGCACAAATGCTCTCTAATAACAGCATCCACAATGTAAAATGCCTTGGAGCTCACCTGCCGCAGGAAAGTGATGGGCTTCTGGCCCATGGCCTGCGCATCGCCGATGTTGGCTCGTATCACCTCTGTGAACGGCTTCTTCACACCCTGCGGAGAGAAAACACGGACATGTTAGAAGGACACGACTGTAAACGACACCAGGTAACAAAAGCAAACAGAGCACTAAAATGAAGGCCACTGAAACTAATAGAAACTGTAAAAGACAACAGGTAATAAAAGCATACATAGCACTATGATGAAGGGCACTGAAACTAATACAAACTGTAAAAGACAACATGTAACCAAAGCAAACAGAGCACTATGATGAAGGCCACTGAAACTAAAAGAAACTGTAAAAGACAACAGGTAACGAAAGCGAACACCGCACTATGATGAAGGCCACTGAAACTTATAGAAACTGTAAAAGACAACAGGTAACAAAAGCAAATAGAGCCCTATGATGAAGGCCACTGAAACTTATAAAAACTGTAAAAGACAACAGGTAACAAAAGCAAACAGAGCACTATGATGAAGGCCACTGAAACTAATAAAAACTGTAAAAGACAACAGGTAACAAAAGCAAACAGAGCACTATGATGAAGGCCACTGAAACTAATAGAAACTGTAAAAGACAACAGGTAACAAAAGCAAAGAGAGCACTATGATGAAGGCCACTGAAACTAATAGAAACTGTAAAAGACAACAGGTAACGAAAGCAAACAGAGCACTATGATGAAGGCCACTGAAACTTATAAAAACTGTAAAAGACAACAGGTAACAAAAGCAAACAGAGCACTATGATGAAGGCCACTGAAACTAATAAAAACTGTAAAAGACAACAGGTAACAAAAGCAAACAGAGCACTATGATGAAGGCCACTGAAACTAATAGAAACTGTAAAAGACAACAGGTAACAAAAGCAAAGAGAGCACTATGATGAAGGCCACTGAAACTAATAGAAACTGTAAAATACAACAGGTAACAAAAGCAAAGAGAGCACTATGATGAAGGCCACTGAAACTAATAGAAACTGTAAAAGACAACAGGTAACAAAAGCAAACAGAGCACTATGATGAAGGCCACTGAAACTAATAGAAACTGTGTACAACACCAGGTAACAAAAGCACACACAACACCGTGATGATGGCCACTGAAACTTATAGAAACTGTAAACGACACCGGGTAACAAAAGCGAAGACAGCACTGTGATGATGGCCACTGAAATCGTTTACATTGGTTATAGGAACTGTAAACCACAACAGTATCAAAAGCACACACAGCACTGTGATTATGGCCACTGAAACTCTTTACATTTCTTGTAGAAACTCTAGAGTTCTTTGAGGTGGAAGTAGTAGACAGGCTAACCACAATCATACTGAGAGCAGCAAACAACTGATGATTCACAACCTACACTGGATAAAATGCAATGTAGTGCGTGAGATGGCTGATGTTACAGCGCCTAGAAACCGGATGTATGACGTTACAACGCATACTTTTACATCGCATGCCTTTACAACGCGGTTTTTACATCGCATACCATTACAACGCATAGTGCTTTTAGGCGCTGGGGAGTGATTTATTTAATTTACTATTCCAACTCCAGTCCCCGCGGATAGTAGGGAAGGTGTTGGATAGTATATTAAATACATTCCCTATCCTAGAGCGCCCCCCAGCGCTATGAGTTGTAATGGTTTGCGTTGTAAAAGTTGCGTCGTAATGGTAGTGCGTTGTAAAAGTTTCGTTGTAAAGGATGTTTCCCCTAGAAACCACCAGGCCGGAATTGGGGGATGGTGTAATAATTAGCCTTCACGGAATCGAAGTGCGAGGTTACAATGTAACCAGCGCAGAGAGAAGGGCACCTAATTCGCGCGAAGGCCCTGAGATTCCCAAAGCGGGCCTTTTCAGAACTGGACTAAAACATTTCTCATTGTACATCCTTAAAGAGTAATTTTAGTTACACCAAAAGGATTACCGCCTCGGCGACCAGTGGTGGAAATCTTTTCAGATAGCCTCAAAGATGCTCCTTCTCGCATACCTCCACCTGAGTGAGTGACTTGAGTGTGAGAGGGAAGATCCATCAACTGTAGGCCCACAAATGTTTGACTAGCCTCTAGACTATGAAAGAAGCACTGATAAAGCCAACAGGTCTGTCTTTTAATCGTCTCTTAATATGGTATGTAGTTGTCATTTGTTTGCTTTGTGATATGCTAGCGTTGGTTTATAGCTGTGTGAAATGAGCAGATGGTTGTTGTTGGCGCTTGTGCCATTGAATATTGCTTTCTTTATATATGGGGCTAAAATATGACCTTGACGCAATGTGGCAGCCATCTTGGAAGCACAGAAAACAACTTTCCAAGATGTCCGCCGGATGCAGCTATTGATCTTACCAAAGCTTGAAAAGTTGTATCGCAAACATTGGTAAAGACAATAGCTGCAGCCAGCCATTTTGAAACATTGTGTAGACTTCCACGGTCTTTGCCATGTTGCGTCTAGACTCAATGAACAGACCATCTTGGAAGTATACAAAAATAAAATGTTCAGTCTCCCAATCACCTTTTTTGACTTTACCAATACTGCCACAATTTTACACACATTAGCAAAGCCAATAGTAGGGGGTGGCAACTGGCAACTAGGGAGGAGAAGGTGGGGGAGGAGAGGCGGAGAGACACCGAGCCACAGCAGTGCTCTGTGATGGGGCGCATGGAGTGGGAGAACCATAATTAGGCTGTGAGGAAGGCAAGGAAATGAGACGAGGAAGCTTATCTGGTACTGCAGAAGTATTGGGGTGTCCCTTAAATGGCGTCCCCGTGCGAGTATTGCAGTACTTCACAGGAGGGCCTCGCTGGGTCCTGCAGGAATACTGCAGTACCTAGGACATGAGTTTTTTGTTTTTTTTATGTTGGCTCCGGGATAGATAGGGGTTCCATCTGGGTCACCCCCACAAGTGCCAGGGAGTCAGGGTGTCCGTGGTGGGGAGGGGGAGAAGTGGGAGTTGTGTGAAGGAGAAAAGACAGATGGCGGGTGCAGGTGAGCGTGCACGCAAGCTTGAGGCCACCAAAAGCCTGTGGTGGCACTTTCAAAAGCCGCTTACTAAATGTCTTGCAGACAGCGCATGCACTGGCTCAGGCGAGACCTAAAAACAAGCAACTAAAAATAAAAAAAATAAAAATCTGAGCATCCGACGAATCCTAGTTTGATCAATAAGTGCTTGTAGCAACCCTCGACAGTGGCCGCGACAATACACAAACAGACCCCATGACGCCCAAGCATTGGCACAGCCAATAGGTCTCAGCTTTGGGACCTTATAAGGATTTTAACATGCAACAGTTAATGTTGTTGCACCAAGGGTATTGTGCGGCATAACTAAATACTTATACGGTCCCAAAAGCGAGACCTATTGGCTATGCCAATGCTTGTTTACATATGGTTTTAAATAACATGATACAATAAAAATGGTATCTCTCTGCCAGGTTAAATGATGGGGAAAGAATGAATGAATGAATGAATGAATGAATCTCTCTCTCGGTCGTTTTCTTTCTCTCGCTCACTCTCTCCCTCTCGTTCTCTTTCTTTCTCTCTCTCTCTCTCTCTCTCTCTCTCTCTCTCTCTCTCTCCCCCATGTTCTTTCGTTGTTTTGGGTTTCCTCTGACAGGACACTTAATTCCACCTTAGCTTCTTGCTGAAACCGCCCCACACCATGGCTGCACGGGTCTGAGTATCAGACACAAAATGCAGGAACTGCACGAAACTAGTCCCAGAGGTGGACTCATGGAATCCACAAACTCTGTCGGCAAACTGGATATTAACAAGGGACAGTGCCACCCACCACCACACGGCCTAGTGACAGTGTCAGAGTACTGGAAGTCACCTACACGGGCCAGATATCTCTTTGCTCCGCTCACGCTTTACTTCAACGAAAGCAATATTTCACCAGGGCAGAGTTGACTAAGCATGAGCGTAAAATCCGTTCCGGTCGCGAACTCTCGCGAACTTGCCGAAAATTCGTAAAATCCGTGCGAAGTGGATTTTTTGCTTGGTCGCACTTGCCAACTAGAATACTATACAATTTCGCGGGAGTAAACACTTGCGAACACGTAGATGCGGCGGGCAGCGACAATCTCGCAATTGCGAGATTGCAAAATTTGCAATTTCGCACAAGAAATCCACCAGCAGGCAGCATAAACCTTGAAAATTATGATTTTTATCAGAATAACTCCTCAGGTTGACATTTGCCTGCACTTTTTCTTTGCAAGGAGTCCATTTTGGGGGTGGGGGGTGGGAGGAAGGAAGTGCCCCACAGTCTCCAACTTCCTGTTCCTGTCCAGTAGGCTCCTCCCAGTGCTTTCTTCATGTGCTGGTCACTTTGATTTGAATCTTGACCTGGAAGGATTACTTTTTGTGGATGCTGCTGGATATTTGGATTTTTGCAAAACTGAAAGCACTCAGCAGGTGCAAAAGTTCAATCTTATAATTAGTAACCATTCCCTGTAGTGCTTCCTGAGGGGCCCCTTCAGAGTTCAGTTGCCTACTTGCAACTATTCTATGACCCTGCTCTGACCCTCACAGCAGGCTCAGAGAATAGCTACAAGTAGGCCACAAAGGTCCTGTGAAAAAAATTGCACTGCAACAGAAAGCAAATTACAGATAAGGAAGCAGGTGCCAGCCAGACTGGAAGTTTAAATTCAGTGACACATTAATCAACCCCAAATTAATTCATGTCAGTTGAAGCAGGGCAGGTGTGCTTGCTTTTTTTCACCCCCATAATCTACAGTGATAAACCAACCAGAGGGTGGCAGTGATGTACCAGGGGTGGCATGGGTGTACCAGAGGGTGGCAGTGGTGAAACAGAGGGTGCTGTGAACCTGTGATGATGAACCAGACGTAGAAACAACATAGTCACGGCCGTTGCGAGCCGACAAGTAAGTTCGCAATTGCGAACTGGTACACAACCCTCGCGAACTGGCAGAAACCCTTGCGAACACAAAAAAAAATGTTGCAAGAGTTCGCGGATTTTGCGGATTGCGAATCCGTAAATACGCAAGTTCGCAGATTGCCAATTCGCAAAATCCGCCCATGCTTAGAGTTGACTTCCTATCAGGTGTACGCTCTATAGCGCCTCCTCACTACCAGGACACGACAGAGGGCTTAAGAAGAATAGGAAGGCGCGTTCGAACATCGCTGGAGGCACACAGAGGGCAATGCACAATAAAGAGAGCCAAACACCTGCGAATAATCTTCCTCCTTTTCTATATTTTGCACCCCAGCCGCCGACACCCCGGAGCCCCCTCCGGTCCACTGGCGCACTGAGCTGCAGCCCCACCTGACCTCCCACCCCTTGCCCCTCTGATGTCCTGCCAGCCGCGCCCTGTGAGTCCTGAAAGCGCCGTGTTGTGCCGGAGCCGCGGAGAAACACAACCCCGGCCCGGCGGCTCCGCACCCCTCTCCCGCGGCGTGGAACAAGGGCCGCTTCATGCGCAAGAGCACACACGGGGCCCTGCCAGGGGAAGGGAAGCTGGGACACCCGCCGACGCTTTGAACCTAGAAACCATCAAGGAGGCTACAAAAACAAGTATACATTAACCCAATGCACATATTATGAAATGCTTTATTTCATTCACAAACCAAACAAACACATAATTGGCAATTTTAATGAGAAAGTTGGAGCTCTGCTGCATTTTTATTGTATTTCTGTAAGAGGAAGAGCCCTGATAGCAGGGCCGGCTTTAGGCATGTGCAAACTGTGCACCTGCACAGGGCCACCAAACCCCAGGGGCCACCACACCAATATAAATCCTTAATATAAGAATCCTCTGAGGATGGACACATATTTGCGTGGCGGCCCCTGGCAGGGATTTGGTGGCCTCCGGCTCTGTTCCACTTCCAAACAGCCTGACCCCCCCCTCTTCACTGGCCTCCGTGCTCCGCCCTGCCCAGACCCCCTCTGCCGGGCCCCCTACCTCCGCTCCTTGCCTAGGGCCCCCGTGAGCCTAGAGCCGCCCCTGCTGATAGCCCCCAGCCTATCACGATTGGTCTTTCGCTCCTAATGCATTCTCTCGTTTTGTCAGCGCCTCGCGCCAGCGCCCCCTCTGAGGCCTCTTGTATTTCCCATTCATTTGATGTCATTGCGCTGCTCTCACGAATCAAAACAAAGATCAATGCAACGTGTAGCCTCCGGTTTTAAAACTCCTTCACATTTACGGAACGTTTTACGTTTTTCAGTCTCGATTTGGTATGAATATATATGTATTAAACTGCTAATAGTGATAAAAAATGTTAAGAGTCGCAGTCACCCGAGTAAGCCTTGCGGACCCCGGGCTCCAGGGCCCTCGGGTAAGGCTCGCTGGCCAGCCATTCTCCGTCAATGTTCATTTCCGGACACTCGAACTCTCGGTTTCTTGATGCGAGTCTCGGGCCCGAGAGACGTCCGTGCTCTCACGGGGGCACTGGGGCCCTGGCACCCCAGGCCCGGGGCCACTGAACCTACTGCATTGGTGCCTATGGTCCAAACCCTCACAACTCCCTCTTATGCACTCCTGCATCCTCTGACCTCTAACGTCAGATGATCAGGTCAGTGATCAGTTTTTGAAAGTTAAGGGATGCACACCAAACTTTAACCATTTTTTTATTTCTTGTTTTTCATCGTCCTTAGATTCCTGCTAGCGTGCAGATTGGTATGTGGCATGCCCTATTGCCACCGGGTACGACCTAAGTGTATGCAAATGGGACATGTTCATGCCCCAGCCAAATGCACAGCTATACACCGCCCTTGCGGCATTCAAAATTTATACTATTATTTATCCAATGTTCATTTACCCAATATTGCTCATTTATCCAATATTAATCTGTTGTACTCTTTTTCCATTGCGAATGTCCACGTGTAGAACTTTTTGGCCATTATTTTCTGGTTTCTGATACTCATTGTATGTCCATCCGGACTAATTCAATAAATACGATTAATGCCTGGCTCATCATAGGCAGTGTTTATTCCATAAAAGCCCAATGCATTTCGGGCGACGCAGCGCCCTTCTTCGGGGGTCACTGCCGAGTTAAATGAAAAAGCTTCGCCCTTCCGCTAATGGTGTACACTCAGGTCAGTGATCAGGCATACACAAGACCATGCGTCTAGAGCTTCCAACTTTGGAATTAGGGAAGCAGGTTGGAATCCTTGCCTCGTCATCCTGTGATTCGAGGCAACTCTCTTTAAATCCCAACAGATGTGCAACATCTCCTGATGCTCATGTAAGGCACTGTAAAGGTTGGCGCTATATGAAAATGCAACTGTAGTGGGTTTCAAGACACAGCCCCCTAGGATACACGAATGTAAATGAGGCTGACACTTGCCGTGAGCACAGTAGGCTCCTGAAGTCACCCACACAAAGCCAGGGATGTTTAAAGACTCGGGGGGATGAAGAGAGTCATCCACTCCAACCAATGCAGGAGTACACTAGCTCTGACATGACACAGACAGGGTGAACAGTGGCTCATGGAGTAAATCACCTTGCGTGGCACAGATGTGCTCGGCCATGAATCCAGGTGTGCGTGCCCTCCCTGAGAGGCGACATGGGTTGGCACTGCAGTTCAAACTGGACAATCCCTTTGAGGGGGCCAAGGCTCATCTGATGATTAACAGCGAGCTACAAAACAATGGAATGTTGAGTGACTCAAGTCACTTTGTATGGTCTCCAGTCGATGGAAGCCTTTTTAGCTAACACTTTGTCCCTCCACAAAACAACCATGTGTGCCTGTATCCATCCCAGCTGCACAGTCCAGACCCCCCATCATTTCTTTGTTTATACTCAAATCATGTTCAGCGCATGCCAGGCAAGCACTTGAGGAAGGGCTGACACAGAATATTATAATACACACAAACATTCTTACGACTAGAATTGGGTTTCCATAGGAGATGGATGTTTGGTTTGCTAATGACTTTGGTTTCATTTGAGGAATCCTAATGTAACTTTCCGAAAAAAGGTTAATTTGCCTCAGCTTCTTGCTGGAAAGTTTTGGGGCGGTTCATCTTGCAGGGGCAGAGAAAAAGGGAAGGGGGTGGCCTCAAAACTTGTTTCCCCATGCTATTTCCCATAGGAACTTTAGACACAGATACAGCCAAAACGTCCGAATAGAATTACACCAAATTTGGCAGAAAGCCTTATAGTCACACAGAAAATATGCTTTTTGTGAGTTGGTATAGACCTATTCAGTAATTTTTTAGAAATGAAGCTTAAAAATGTATATTTATTTCATTCTGCTGTACCTTTGTGATATTATGCAGAGTATTGCAGTACAGCTAGCTGAAAACACACACTCACATTGGCTGGTCGCAACGTAAAGAGAAAGCTGTGGCTGTAATTTTATGACTCGGGGATTTGGTCCCCATGTCGTTTAAAACAAGAAAAGAGACGAGTGGATTATGTGGTGGTACCATGGACCCTTGGCCCTTGTGGGGGTGCCAGATGGTTCCCCCAGGGATAAATGTAAGATATTTTTTTGTAAAGCTCCTGTTCTACTGCGTGGGTCACCGTGGCCTCTGTATGGCTGCAATCTAAAGTGATTACATTCCAGTTAAATATTCTGGTAATAAAATATTGTTTTCAACTAAAACATCAGGAGGCTGAGGTTGTGAACGCTCGCCACTGACATCTTGTGCGGATCACAACAAGTGTAAAATCCGGCGGCACCATTTTAGCGTTTCATCCTTTGGACGTCGGCCACTAGAGCGATGGCAGCATTGTTAATTTACAGCGCGTATCACAGACGTGTGACATGAAGCTCTATGTAGAAAAACAATATATATGAGTTCAAACAAACGATCTCGAACCTCCAACTTATGGCGAACAAAGACCAACGAATCCCAAGATGACTTTATTGCACCAAGTTCAAAAAGCGCAGCGGACTGACGCGTTTCGGGCTTATGCCCTTAATCACAGTGAAATGCAATTTGAAATGCCTTATTCTTATATGCTGTAGTGCACACCATGTGACCTATAGACATAAACAACATACTATAGGGTGAACATGACTCCATAAATAGAAATTTGTTAGGTCCCCTTTCTTTCAAATTAATATGTTACCTTGCCACATTGATAATTCAAAAAACATGTTCCTGATTCAATTCATTAATGAAAATGTATACCTGCATAAATGCAGAAAGGAAATTTATATTATAACAAGCTAAGTAAATACAGTACTAATGATCTAACAGGTATTTAGCAGCATGATATAGATCTGCAAAATATCGCAATTGTAAACAATGGAAATTGTGCAAACAGTTTATCACATGTTAAAAGTAGTATCTTATATACTTAAAACCTTAACGGAAATATATATATATATATATATATATATATATATATATATATATACATATATATACATATATATATATATACATATATATACATATATATATATATATATATATATATATATATATATATATATATATATATATATATATATATATATATATATATATATATATATATATATCACACATATACACACACCACTAAATGCATCACTGCTACATCCCGGTATAGCATACAGTGCTCTGAAGGTGCTCGCCTCAGCGTCCCAGGCTCCAAGCAGCGGGCATCCGAGGATGTGCCCTTAACCCACTGATCCCCGATACCATAACGCGTTCTGATAAACTAATTCTCCGTAAAACTCTAATACTCTGTAAACGCGAGTTTGACCCCGACCCTGCGAGACTAATCCCGCTAATTAGGCGCATACTTAAAAAATCGGAGCAGAACGGATTATTCTGCACAGTGACTCCTGTGAGCAGTTTTCACCCGCTCCCTCGGTCTGTGCCGGGTGTGTCCCGGCCCCGCAGCTTGTACCCCAGACTCTGTGAAGTGGGGCGGGTCTCAGGACAGCGCCGCCGAGACGGTGAGATCCTGCGGCTGCGAGGTCAGGCTTGCTGCTGGCAGCCCCGCAGCGCCCCCTGCTGCCGGACCATGCCTTTAGTCTAAGCTCCGATGTTATCCAATAAGGCGCCTCACGATCACTATAGCGCCAAATGACACGCAATTAGCAAAGCGCTGCTCACAACATCAAATTTCTCACGAGTGAGTCTTTCACGTCTGCATCAAGCTGCATGACTGCCTCGGGGCAGCCGTCCATCCTTCAAGGCGAAGTGATCCTACAAGACACCACTAGGCGGCAAAACATTTCAAGACTAGACAATGGACTTGAAGTAAAATAAAATAAATTGAGCTTAGAGCGATCCAACGGAAAAATAGCTCTGTACTCGGTGCACTAAAAATCCGCGCAAAGTCTTAAGTCCTAGAAGTAACTGTAATCATTCAATATATCCCTTTTTAACACTCATAACGCCAGAGCAACCTTCCAAACTATTGCCAGAAAGCGAGAGACTGCCGTAGATTGCTGGATGTTTGAAATAACTTTACATTGATGAACATCTCTCGAAGAGTATGTGTGATTTTAATTCTCAGTATTGTTGCTGAGCAACATAGAAATACATGCCCGGCTCCTGGACAAGACAAGGCATAAAATAATAACGTGTGCAAAAGGGAGGTAGCCAGCCTCACCCGTCACTAGACTATGGAATGTTTAGTCTCCGATTACGAAAAAACGGCTGACATTTTTAGGCAGATGTTCTGTAATATCGATTTTTATAGCGCACTACTCACCGGTGAGGGTATCCAGGCACTTTGGCAGATGTGTGGGCCCCGCCAGTTATTCAAACTGACAGGTTTTCAGCTTCTTGTGGAATTCAAGAAGTAAGTGAGGAGGAGGCTCTGATGTGTTTTGGGAGGTTGTTCCATGTCTTGTGTGACGTCTGGTATCGGGTACCAGAGCACTTTACATGAGCACCAGTTGTGTTATGCAAGAAGACACATTCGTTTTTGTTAGGCACAGGGAGATGAAGTGATTTGCCCAGAATCACAGGATGTTCTGGTCTTTGCCGAGACTCGAACCAGGTTACCCAGATTTGAGGGCAACCGCCCTAGCCATTAGGCACATCGTCTCTCGATATGGAAGCAGGAGGTGTTTACTGCATTGCTTTGTGTTGTTGTGCTGAGCTTGTTAGTCAGAATGGTTCCTAGATTCCTTGCGTTGTCTATGGGAGTTGGGCCTTGCTCCTGTTGGGCACAAGGTGGAGTCCCTGGGGTAGGGCTGTTTGCGTAATTTGGAGATTAGAACAACAACAGTTGTTTATTAGTTAAATATACATTGAAACCGATTCTTATGGATTTTGGATCCTGGAACAGTCTGAACTGTCAAACCTGCAGGAGTGTGATTGTTAATAGCTGTGTTGTTACTGGCAATGGGTGGCGCAAGCGGAAGAGGCCTCCTTACAGGGGCCCTGGCATTTTTATTTTTTTATTTTTTACAAATGACGCACTGCCTGCACCCCGTCAAGTTATACCAACATTTCACATTTTCTTCCGGGTTGTCCGATTGCTTTTAGCGACAATCCTTTGTTGGGAAACGACAGTTCACCTATTTTCTCCACCCACCCTTTATAAACGTGTGTGCAATCCGGTTATAACTGCTTGTTGTTGGCGCTCTTGTGAAAAGGTATGTTGCACAATATTGTGTTTTTTAATTGTCACTCTCGTCGGACCGTGCTGCCACCGCATGGTACCCATGATGAAATGCGGAGCGCTCTGGATCAGGTGTGAGCCGTGAGGTCACTGCGAGTGCACAGATGCACAATCGCTCGTTGGCCGAGTCCCAGTCCCGCCCCTCACGTGCAGAGAGGCGTCAGAAGCCTGCCCTGCTGGGTGCTGAGACAGGAGTTTTTGTCCCCTCCGGCCCGTGAAATAGCGTTTACATATTAATCATCGGTAAACAGCGCTGTGCAGAGGCAGCGGGCAGTCACCCTCTGGTCGATGCCTCCGAGCGCAGGGCAGCGCCACCGAGTCTGGGATACTGTCCCTCTGGCCAGGCAAGTACACCTCACCTCCCAGCTGACCCCGAAACCTCAGCTCCTGCCCTACCCTGCAATCTCCCTCACCTGGTAAAACATAACCTGTATTTGTAAACGTTCACCCAGAAGGGTACCTTGGTGCCGAATAACAGATGTTTATTGTTCCCCAGCTCAATGGTACTCATTTTATCTATCTCAGAAGGATGAAAGGCTGAGTGGACCTGCTGGGATTTGAACCTGTGACTATGGGTCAAACACAGGCTCCTACAGTGGAGGCATTAGTCCACTGAGCCACCAGGCAACACCTGCGCAGCATTTCTTTGCAATTTTAAAACTGCCACAATTAGCAAATATCAGCCACTGTTTTACCGGTCTGATAAACTAACGGGGGCCACTTTTTTTTAGTGCCTCGCCATATTTCCTGTCCTAGTCTGAACCTGCCCACTACCCCAGCAACAAAGCTAACATTTCTGCTCGTCAACCTCAAAGCACTTCACTGTAGAATACACATGCGGCTCTACAACAGGAATACAGGGCATTAGAAAAACCAATAGCTCTCACGTAGGTGAGACATATTGGCTTTGGCAATGCTTTTTTTTCTTTCTACGGGTAAGCCAAAATACGCAGGAAGGGAAAGTGAAACGTGTTATTTGGCCACGTAGGCAATATACGGTACAGTGATAAATAATATGAGGCAAAAAAGATAGGTAGAAAAATGAGTCATCTTGATAGCAACACAATTGAACAGCATTACAATCAATGTTTGTTCTTGGCCATGTAAGGCAATGCACGTGGACGGTTATAAACAATATGAAAAATAAAAAAAAGGAGACAGTAACGAAGACAAGTAAACACATTGCACGCTAATTAATGTAAAAGGGAAACATTTTAAATGGTTTTAGTACAAGGAAGATACTCTATCCAAGCAGAGATAATAAAAAGAAGAAAAAAAAAAGCAAGCGCCATGAGGGAGCGACAGGCAAGAGGAGCAGAAGGGGGAAGAATTAGTACTTCAATCACGTCAGGAGCAGCACACGGGAACGGATTAAATTACATTTTTAATTTTTAATCAATCAGTGCTTGGTCCCTGCTCCACCCAAATAATGGAAGGGACGATTGACCTGCACTGGCCAATTAAGGAGGCTGCAAAGAAGAGTGCCATGGAAGCCAGCAAATGGTATGCAATGGGCGGGCCCCAAGCCCTTTTTGTCTACAATATTATCTTGCAAGCGAGACGCATGCGCTAGTGCATTCTCCTACATGCTAGGCCCTAAAAAGACACTGGCTTGTATCGATGTAGTTTCTGTTCGCATTCCACATTTCACTTACTCTTGAATTGCGTTGTGTCTTCATAAACGATGCCTCCACCACAAATACCAATTGAATGTACTGCCTTTATTACATTATTTAATCAAGTTACTCCTCAACCAAATAAAAATCTATATTCAAACTAGTGCTTTATGTGAACTCCTCACATGTAATGTTACTTCTGCTACTGTCAGGGCTAGCAAGTCCTCTGTCAGCTCTCCCAGGCCACGCTCCCTGGGGCTGGACTACTCCATTCCAATAAAATTTGGAAAGCTGGCCGGTCAGTGCAGTAGTAAGCCTCATTACACCCCTAAAGCAAGATCATTTTCTGCCCACACCTTACACCTGGGTGCACCTACAAGTCTTGCTTGCAGTTCCACAATTTGACCCACATAAGAAGCCTGCCGTTCCATGATTTGACCTACGAGACTAGCCTGCTGTTCCATAATTCAATCCACAAGATGGATCTTGTGTTTCATGATTTAATTTACTAGACTAGCCTGCTGTTCCACGATTTGATCCATAAAACTAGTCGACCATTCAATAATTTGATGTACAAGATTAGCCTAATTTGACGTAAGAGATTAGCTGCCTGTTCCATTATTTGAGCCCACCAAGACTCACCTTCCCTTCCATGATTTGAGCCCACCAAGACTTGCCTTCCCTTCCATGATTGGAGTCTACCCAGACTAGCCTTCCCTTCCATGATTGGAGTCTACCCAGACTAGCCTTCCCTTCCACGACTTGAGCCCACCAAGACTAGCCTTCCCTTCCATGATTGGAGTCTACCCAGACTAGCCTTCCCTTTCATGATTTGAGCCCACCAAGACTAGCCTTCCCTCCCTTCCATGATTTGAGCCCACCAAGACTAGCCTTCCCTTCCATTATTGGAGTCTACCCAGACGCAGGAGGGGCTATGTTTAACTCTTTATTGGTATGGATTAGACGCTCTTTATTGAATCCGAGCGTAAGCGCTTCTGCATGTTACACTTAGGCATAGAATGTGACGAGCGGTTTTCTACCAAGCGCGTTGAGATTCAGCGCCTGATCGCGTTCTGTGACCCACAGCGCGCGCCCAGAAAAGTATATTTTTCTATCTTCTGGCCGTAGACGGCAGACCTAAATGCCCACAAGCTATGCTTGGATGCGCTTTATCTATCTGTCAAATTGGCTCAACAGGCAAAGGGCAGACATCAAGGAATAATAGCAGGTTTTAATTACTGGCTACTCTTAACATCTGATGCCTGACACCATTGTAATTAACTATGTGGCCCATAAGTTTGGAATTAGACTTTGGAATGATGAGACAATTGACCCCCAGTGGCTTGCTTCTCGAGCATCCCACAGGTTTGTCTCTGCCTTGACCCGACACAGGTTTTTTAATATTGATCTTTGTATACATTTTCTGCATTTTTAGAGCGGGGCTTCATTTTCCTGAGCTGTTTGCCAGGTGAGGTGAGGCAATTCCCCTTACAAATTAAGGTGAGGCATTGATTTTAGATACAATGTGATTCATACTAGGGTCATTTGACCCAGATACAGTACTGATATGATTATAGCAATATCGCTTGTTTAGCCCTTACTAATGAAGGTGTTATTATTGTTTATATTTCATTACATGTTGACATGCTGGCTTTATTTCAACCGGACTTTCATAGGAGGAAAATGGAAGTGTACAGGTGACACTTTTTTCTGTTCACAAATGTCCTGTTGTTTCACACATTATCACGTTATGCAGTAGCAATTAAGTTTATGGGTCCTGAGGAAGCGGTTGGTATAATATATGACCTTTACCCGCAGAAACATGTCGACCAGATAGCCCAGTCAGAAGTTATTTGTTTGAATCATCTGACTTTTTTGCACTATTGTTGTTTTTAACATTGGAGGTGCATGACCTTAGAATAAAGTAATGTTTGTATGCACTATCTAATCTTATACTTATATTTTTCCCTTCGCACTTATTTTTTATGCACTGCTTTCCGTTACTCACAAATATATATAAAAAAAACTTACCAGACACTCATCCACCACTATATTTCTCCGATATATATCTATGGGGATAGAGTGGTGGTCATACTACTGTGGAGTAGACCAAATGATGTACTGGGAGCCCGAAGATGAGTAACTGATGGACATTTTTCACAGTGGTTGATTGTCCAGTCTGTCCTCTACACAAACAGTAGCAGCAGACACATAGCCAGCTATACATAGCATGTCTTGAACGTATCATTAGACCCACAGTTATTTGTTGTTTCTTAGTACGTGTGTGGGGGGTCATAACTGTGCCCGGGTCTCTAAATACTTCCCTTGAACCCTTAAATAATTGTTTGTTGATTGTAGTCTACCCAGACTCGCCTTCCCTCCCATAATTTGAGCCCACCAAGACTAGCCTTCCCTTCCATGATTGGAGTCTACCCAGACTAGCCTTCCCTTCCATGATTGGAGTCTACCCAGACTAGCCGTCCCTTCCACGATTTGAGCCCACCAAGACTAGCCTTCCCTTCCACGATTGGAGTCTACCCAGACTCGCCTTCCCTTCCATGATTTGAGCCCACCAAGACTATCCTTCCCTTCCATGATTGGAGTCTACCCAGACTCGCCTTCCCTTCCATAATTTGAGCCCACCAAGACTAGCCTTCCCTTCCATAATTTGAGCCCACCAAGACTAGCCTTCCCTTCCATGATTGGAGTCTACCCAGACTAGCCTTCCCTTCCATGATTGGAGTCTACCCAGACTAGCCTTCCCTTCCATGATTGGAGTCTACCCAGACTAGCCTTCCCTTCCATGATTGGAGTCTACCCAGACTAGCCTTCCCTTCCATGATTGGAGTCTACCCAGACTAGCCTTCCCTTCCATGATTTGAGCCCACCAAAACTAGCCTTCCCCTCCATGATTGGAGCCCACCAAAACTAGCTTTCCCTTCCATGATTGGAGCCCACCAAGACTAGCCTTCCATGATTTGAGCCCACCAAGACTAGCCTTCCATGATTAGAGCTCACCAAGACTAGCCTTCCCTTCCATGATTTGAGCCCACCAAGACTAGCCTTCCCTTCCATGATTGGAGCCCACCAAAACTAGCCTTCCCTTCCATGATTGGAGCCCACCAAAACTAGTCTTCCCTTCCATGATTGGAGCCCACCAAAACTAGCCTTCCCTTCCATGATAGGAGCCCACCAAAACTAGCCTTCCCTTCCATGATTGGAGCCCACCAAAACTAGCCTTCCCTTCCATGATTGGAGCCCACCAAAACTAGCCTTCCCTTCCATGATTGGAGCCCACCAAAACTAGCCTTCCCTTCCATGATTGGAGCCCACCAAAACTAGCCTTCCCTTCCATGATTGGAGCCCACCAAAACTAGCCTTCCCTTCCATGATAGGAGCCCACCAAAACTAGCCTTCCCTTCCATGATTGGAGCCCACCAAAACTAGCCTTCCCTTCCATGATAGGAGCCCACCAAAACTAGCCTTCCCTTCCATGATTGGAGCCCACCAAAACTAGCCTTCCCTTCCATGATTGGAGCCCACCAAAACTAGCCTTCCCTTCCATGATTGGAGCCCACCAAAACTAGCCTTCCCTTCCATGATTGGAGCCCACCAAGACTAGCCTTCCCTTCCCTCCCCTTCCCTTCCAGGATTGGAGCCCACCAAGACTAGCATGTAGTTCCAAGGTTTAACCCCACAAGGATAGCATGCTGCTCCATGGTTTCACCCCCAGGAGCATACACCATGGCTGATCGCATAATGTGAATAATATTAAGGCTAACCAGTTCTCTAAAGGGGAGCACAGACCAGGCATCTTCAGGCTGCACTTCTCCACCCAATAAGCCTTGGAACACTGATCTGTCCTCCACTGATGCTCCTGGGAAGACTCCCCACAGCATGTAGGACAACCATTGACATGAGCCACAGTCACCTGAGTTGCCCCTTTGCCCTTACTGGAAAGATCCCAACCCCAAAGTATATATTAGAGCAGTTGTGTCATGTCTACTTGACATGGGAATGTCAGAGCTCTAGTGTGTCAATTGAAACGCACACCACCAAAGGTAACCTCTCATGCAATCAGCGGCGGCTCCTCCACTAAGGAGGAGGAGCGTTGCCTCACTGAGTTAATAGGTAAAAAAGTGATAACGCAGCACTAATAACATTAGGTTATTATCATTTAATTTTTAGCACAGAGCCCGAGCCAGGTTAGAGTGGGGCAGGCTTGGCTGTCCTCATAGGCAGGAGCGGCTGCTAGGGAAATGTAGTGGTGAGGCAGGGTGGGGGGTATTACAAAAAAAATTAAATAAAGATAAGATAAGCTCACTTACCTGCCGGCCGCCGCCTCTCCTCCATCCTCTTCTGTAGTCTCCAGGAAGCACACAGGCTCACAGAATCTCCTAGCCAATCACGACACTGCTTTCACCAGCATGACAACAGCGTCCTGATTCATCCGAGTGCCCTGGTTCGGCGCTCAGACAGGGACTGGTAGCCTGTGCATGTTCTACACTTCGCCTTGAAATACAGCCAGGTGGTGATCATGCTAAGAGCGCACGGAGGTTTGACCATGCTAAGACGGCTGGCCAAACTATCATACACGCATGATGCAGCAACCACTCCTCCCTGTGTGGACAACCAAGCCCCACCCCGACCCGCCCTAACCTAGTTTGGGCTACGAACAAAAAAATAACACGATAATAACGTAACATTATTAACGATGCGTTATCATTTTATTTTTCCTTTGAACTCAGTGGGGCGAAGCTCCTCTGCCTTAGCGGAGGAGCCGCTGCTGCTACTCACAGGGAGGAGGAATGGTTGGCACACCCTAAGTGCACAGGACAGCTTGGCCAGCTGCCTTGGGCCGGCCTGTCATGCGCACTTCGCATGTTCTCCCCCCAGCTGTATTGCACAGGCAGATGAAGAACAGGCACAGGCTCCAACTCCCTGTCTGAGCTCTGAACCAGGGTGCTCAGACCAATCACAACGCTGCTGTCATGCTGGTGACAGCAGTGTCGTGTTGGCCAGGGGAGTCTGGGAGCCTTTGTGCTTCGTTTATAGAAAAGGACCGAGGAGAGGCGGCGGCCGGCAGGTAAGTGAGCGTTTCTTTTCTTATAATTTCCACCCGGCCCTACCTCTACATTTCCCTAGCGGCCGCTCCTGCATGCAATGTGCGTTAACTTGTATGATACAGACCTCAAAGATGGTAGGTATCTGCATGCTTCCACAACTGTGCCCATTTTCACACATTTTGTAAAATACTAGCGCATGAGCGCCTTATCTCGCTGAGGGCTGACTTCTCAATGCCATGCGTGCACAGCAGAAAAACACATAGGATCAACTCATTCACTCTTGACCTATCAAACACCACCTTTAGAGGTCCAAGCGTCTTATTACTCACTCCTTTACTTTCAACCCTAAGTGCACTGACAGATCACAATCAGAGCACAGCCCTGGTCATCACTTTCAACAGCAGAACACTCGCCAAATACTTGCACTGCTTACACACAATCCTCTGCACACTACAAGGGCAATGTTTGATGATAATCATGTTATCGACCTGAAAAGGATGAAAGCCAGAGCCTACCACACTGGCATTCAGATCTACAGGTTACACATTGATCTTCGATCAGCAGCTCTGGTCCTTTTTGAAGGGGAATGATGTACTTGCAGTGTCCACTGTAGATCATCCCCAACCCAAACTCTTAGGATGAGACCTGGACAGGTAGTGGGGACATCCGAGAGTACTCACATGATTTAAGACTCAGTCCAAGGCATAGGCTGACATGGCAGGGTCGAGGGCTTTAGAAATTAATCCTGAAACTGGAGCCTCAATCCTGCTCAGTACCAAGGGTCTGTTCCAGGCTTGTGGCCACCACTGGACACCCTTCCTCTGGATATACATTCCACAACTAACTTCTTTGAAATCAGGAAAATGCTCAAACCTTTTTTTTTTTTTTAACCTCCCCTTTCCTTTACGTTGCAGGTTTATGGCTATCGCGGTCTTCGTTTCGGGAGTCTGCTAGCTAGTGGTATGCTGTTCCTCAAAGTGGTGCCTAGTCAATAAAACTCAGAGAACCAACCACCGTCATTAGTAATGATAGTGAAGGTGGAACCTGATGTTGGAGAGCGATTGGAGGGGATCCTTATCTTTCGGAACTGGGGTCGTCACACACCCAGCAAGCTAGGTGTCATGCTTCATCATCTGGACCTGTTCCTCGTTGGGTCGGTGCTGCAATACCCAATGGGCACCAATAAAGGGGCTCTTTATCGGAGATCTTTTCTTCCTCTCCGTATGATGAAGTGGGTGTTGTGGCCGTGATGTGTAGATAAAGTGCAGTGAACGAGTGATTTAAAATAGGTGGGAATAGTCCAAATAACACTTTTATTCTGGCTGGCTATCCACCTCTATTAAAACAAAAAAAGTGGCAGGTTTCCTGACGTCAAGGTTCAGTCAAAGCTATGCTCATCTCTTGAGGTCAACATGTTTCTGGCCTCATGGTTATTTCAATCCGTGGCAATTCTTCAGGACCTAATCTGTGAACAGTGAATCTATCTACACTATGTGGTGGGGCTATTTGCTAACTACCACATGTATGCACTACGGTACAAATCCTCAGTAGTGTGGTTCAGTAACCTCAAGGCATTGGGAATGTCACCTCAGTCTTTGTGCGGCGGTTCTAGTAGACACCTGGAAACATGGTGTCCATTCCAAGGGGGAACGAGGTCGAGTCACCTACCTCCTCGCCGGAGAACCAGGATTTCCCCTCAGGGTGAGTTTGCGGTGTTAAAACATCGCATTAATACAGCTCCACAAGCAGAGGTCTGAAGTAGAGCTGATCTAGACTAATTTCTAGACTCTGGGAAGAAAGCTCTTGAAGCCTGCTCTAGGCTCAGTCTAAAGAATAGGACACGTTAGTCCACATTAGTTTACAGCGCATGCCATTACAAGGCAGTCGTTACAACGACCAGGTTGTTACATTGCATACCTTTACAACGCAAGTCGGAACAACAACGTGCTGTAGGGGGCGCTGGATGCTGGAATAATATAATTTACTATTCCAAAGTCCAGTCTGTGCCACAGTAGGGCAGGTGTTGGATTTTAACTCCAACACCTTCTGCCCTCTAGCGCAAGTCGTTGTAAAGGTATGTGAGGTAACAAAGCGGTTGTTGTAATGACCGCATTGTAATGGCATGCGTTCTCTTGCATGCGTATCAAACGTTGTTTACCAGTCTAAATTCTGGAGTACGGAGGAAGTGTTTAATGCAGGCCTCAATGGAGAGAGCAAACCACCTCACAAGTAAGTGTGAGTGTGTGGGGGTGGAATTCTAAAGCTCACTCCAGTCCTCAATCCAGCTCATTTCTCGGTGTGGGAGGGCTATAAATTATGGTTCAGCAGGAATGAGACTAAAAAGTGCAAGGCAGAGAAAACTAGAGGCCTGGGCTCCAGGGGTAAAGGGGGGGGGGGGCAACCCTTTACACGATAGAGCTTAAGGTCATAATTTCCAACACGAATGGGGGGCAGGTGGTAGATGAAAGGAGTGACTGAAAACACGAGCACTGATATGGACAGATAAAAAGATAGCTCTTAAACGGCAGTAGTGGATGAACACGTACTTGGTCTATGTTCTAGGGGAGGGCCAAACACAAGAAGAGGCATGCTATGAGTGAAGGAAATGAGAGCAACATTGAAGCGAACAAATGGTAAGCTAGGGACGGGCTGTAGCCCTCTAACTGTAAACAACATGTCTCAAAGAGACAGCGCATGCGTTGTCAGAGACCTACAAATTCAAAGCCAGCCTGGCCTCAAAAGACCTGTCTGTTAACTCTTGTGTGGTTTAAAGAGATCTGGGTGCGGATCACGTAAACCACAAATGAGACACATCTCTTCCATCGCCTGGGGCCACTGCCAGCTCATTCTACACACACAACACACGCCGGGTTCAGCACCCGGCTGACGCACTTCCAAAGCACTCTTAATCCTCACTGGGGTTAAAAATAAAAAATGAATTAATAAAAAGATCGAACGGATAAAGACTTCAGTAATAAAAGGTTTAAAATGCTGGAGGTGCCATTTTTACCCATACTTAGTTTGTAAAGTTTTAAGTCACATAACAAAACACTACAGAGCATCTGACACTGGTGCACTGAGAGGGGGTTAGACAAAAAAGAAGAGGGACGGGGAGGAACTCAGAAGGGGGGTATCACAGGAGTCTGTTCATCAGATGGGGAGGAAGCGACCATGGCACATCTACAGTTCAGATGGGGGGGGGGGGGGTATACGTGTCTTAAGTGCCTTTCTTCATTGGGCCTCCATCGTCTCCTCAAAATCCATGGTATCCTGTTCCGAAAGACCAGGCATTCTATAATAGCAGCTCTTTCTCACTCGATCGGGGACATGTCGCGACATTCTTCAACCCTCGTTCTGATTCTGGATATGGGTCTTGAATGGCTTCCAAGTCCTTTCAAGATGAAACGTTTTATCTGCCAGTAAAGCAGTCAATTTCACCATGGTGTAAATTTGTCAAACCTTTGCCCACCATCAGCCTAGCAGGAGTGAAGATTTCTGCTTTCAGCAATGGGCTAGCGTTAATCTACCTAGTAAAAGAAATTGAGAAATGAGGCCTCTCCGCGTGGCTCAATAGAATCACAATTGGATTCAGTGGTGGAGCGACTCCAGTTATGACTTTTATGAGGTTCAGCATGTACTCCCAATAGGATGAAACCTGTGGACAGGACCACCAAATATGGGCCACTGCACCTCTCGATTGATAACCCCTCCAGCACTTATCAGTAGCCACAAGCATGACCTTAATATGGTCGGAGTCCGGTACCACCTGGTGAGTTTCTTGTAGGAGCACTCCTTATAATTCATGCACATGGAGGTTGTTGTGGCCCTAACCAGACACCCTCCTACTCATCCTTATATAAGTTCCTTGCTAACTCTTTCTCGCATTTTACCATGTAATCAAGTCATACTGGTTCAGGGCCTGTACCTAAAGCGGATACAAGTGAGAAACAACTCTATAGTATCCATCTCACGCCAACCCTGAATTAATTTTTCACCCAAGCAAGCCGGTGTAAGGACTGTGTTAGTATGAACCTGTCTCTTCTCTGTACTTGGAAAGAGGACTCCCATTCCACGCTAGATCTAAGGATTCCAGGTTTGTAATAATTGTGTAATCCGAGTGGACCAGACCCTTCAGGGTTTAAGGAGAGGGAATCGTAATGGCGTGATCGAGAAATCAGGATTGTGTTTCGGTGTGGTTAGTGTGAAGGGAGCCATAACAAGTGCTGCAGTGGGAAAAGGAACAAGCACTGGCGTTGCCAATAGGTCTCGCATTAGGAAAGTTTAACCTATTGGTATTGTAAATGACATAAACTTTCCTAATGCGAGACCTATTGGCAACGCCAGTGCTTGTTTTTATTCCATTCCCTCACTGCCTGGACAAACCCAGAAGTGCTGGGGTCGGAGGCAGAAAATCAAGGAGTGTGGCAAATGGCCGGAGGGGAGGAGAAGCCGCAGAGCGCACGCTGGGCGAAGCCCTTTGATGTGCTGTGCGGCCGGGGGCAGGAGAGTGTTAGGGGAGGAGAAGCCGCAGAGCGCACGCTGGGCGAAGTCCTTTGATGTGCTGTGCGGCCGTGAATGCGCGTGCTTGTTTGCTCACGTGATTCACGTGAACTTAAAGAAAACCGAGTTTTTTGAGCACTTGAATTCTCGCTCCCTCAATGCGCTTGCGCGCATCAATAGGTCGCGAGACCTAAAAACCTCTCCAACCATGAGCCAAGGTTTTATATTCACTAATTGCATCGGTTCTATAGCAGCTGGAATCCGAGTGGCCCTTATATAGCATGCGCCATCAGAAAGACCAAGTCCTTCTTTCGTCAGAGTCTTAAAGAGGGCGGCTTCCACCACTCCAGGGGATTGACCCTCCTACAGGAGACACAGTAAGAGACATGACAAACTCTTTCAGGGTCTGTGATCAAATGGCCAGGGGGAGCATTTGTGCCACATAGAATAGGCAGATGAGAAATATCATCTTTATGCAACTGATTGGACTAATCAAGGATAGATCCACCCAGACGCAATGATAAAGATCCCTAAAGAAAAGGTCCTACAAGGGGGGAAGATTGCGATTCAATAGTGCTTTGCATCGTGCTGGAAGCTTGACTTTCTCAGTTTTCTGGAAGACTGTGATCGCAGCCTCAAGCAAGGTGTAAGTAACTCTTAGAAACTCCCTCATGAAGTTCAACAAGTTACCTAGAGGTTGATCTACTGTATTCTGGGATGATTTATAAAACACGGGGAGGCAGCCTGGGCCGTCAGCCCTATTCTGTGGCATCCCCCAAATAGCCTGAATCCCTCTCTCGGTGAGATGGGTTCTTCTAGGTCTTGAAATATTTCAGGACCCACCGCGGAGGGGCTATACTGTGCTAAATATAGATCCTGTGCTCTTGGGTCCAGTTCTGGTCTGCTATATAATTCTGTGCAGAATTCTTTGAACAACCTCAATATTTTGTGGTACGTGACACTGGAGTAGCATCAGTGACCTCACTTTTTAGGTCTCGCCTGTCGATGCGCATGCGCATCGAGCAAGCGAGAGTATTGGGACTTATCCACTCTTTATCCACACTGCAAGGAATCGTGGCGATTCCTTGCAGTGCCCGTGACTTTTAAGCTCAATGCGCATGCGCATTGAGCTTAAAAGCGCGTGCACGTCCGTCTTTGTTTACCCGCTCCGCCCCCTCCCCGCCGTCTCGCATTTCCCCTGCCGCATCAAAGGCTTTCACGGCCGGCCGGCCATGCTTTCAGTTTCACGACCGGCCGGCCGTGTCAATTACATTACAAAGCCCGCTCTCCCTGCTCCGCCCCCTGCTCATTCCCCCCTCCCTTCTCGCCCAGCCCTTTGATGCTCTGCTGTAGTTGCTGCCTCTAAACCTGTCGTCCCATCTTTCACCCTCTCGCTTCCCCCTTTCCTCTCCATTGACGATCTCCCTCATGTGTGAGTGCTACCTGAGCTTGTTTGTCTAGTGAGCATGGTTCCTTTGCTGAAATTGAAGGAGCGCCCTAGTTTGAACATAACACTTCAAAGTACTTGCGTTTCACCATTTTTTACGTGTTTGAAGCAAAGTCTGGGCGGCACTGCTAAATTCATAGGAGTAAATCTCACAAAGTCTGGGCTGTAGTTGCTGCCTCTAAACCTGTCGTCCCATCTTTCACCCTCTCGCTTCCCCCTTTCCTCTCCATTGACGATCTCCCTCATGTGTGAGTGCTACCTGAGCTTGTTTGTCTAGTGAGCATGGTTCCTTTGCTGAAATTGAAGGAGCGCCCTAGTTTGAACATAACACTTCAAAGTACTTGCGTTTCACCATTTTTTACGTGTTTGAAGCAAAGTCTGGGCGGCACTGCTAAATTCATAGGAGTAAATCTCACAAAGTCTGCCTGCGTGACTCAAACCCAATAGAAGAGGTGAAGTAACAATACCTGGCTTTTAGAAAAATCAATCCACTAATCAGCAAATGTGGCCGTCATTCCCAAATGCAGCCGCACGATCCATCATCGGAAACCGCGCCGCCTGCATCTCATAAGGACATTAGATGTGACAAATACACTAAAGGCCCCACTCAAATCACAGCCTCCTGCCAGCGCAATCTCCCGCACAATAATCTGTTTAAATTGGACAAAAACCTACTAGGTAAGAAGTGTTCAACTTTCCACTCTTTAGTAAAGCCACAGGAGGCGAGACGATTTAGACCCGTCAATCACGCTGTCCCAACAAGTGCAAGGCAGGAGCCGAGCGGAGAAATCATTGCAAAGAGGTATTCTGTGACAGCCTGCCACCAGGCTCCCCATTCTTACAAATTCGCCTAGAATTCAGAACACAATAAATATGCTTTTTCATAAAGCAGAGTGGCCCCGATGACACAGATTAATGCCTTTATTGAATGACTTGATACACACTTGCTATTAAGTTACTTTGAATCCGGTATCGGCTGATAAACTGCAGCAGTGCCTGCCAATTACAGAACACCTACAGTCTGCAATTCATTTCTGCGGTCTTTTTTTTGGGACGTTCACGTGGCTGGAAGTTGGCTGCCTTTCGCGGTCACTTTCCCTAATGCTTCAAAGCGCGGCCCTGTGCTGGAGAACGGATGACGTCCTTGTGACCTTGGTAGAGGTCACATGGAGGTAGCCGCCTAGGTTTTATACTTTTTTAATCTCAGTGCATTATCACAGAAAATGCGTATGGCAATACAAGATAAATGCATCCTCAAATCACGTTATGACGTGTAAAGTCGCCAATACAGATTGTCAGGACCAAATAAATTTTTACAATTGCTTTAATGTGATTCTCCTCCCAGGACTATGAACCCTCAACCCCTCACTCACCCTCACTCACCCTCACTCACCCTCACTCACCCTCACTCACCCTCACCCTCACACAGTGCAATAGTTCTCAGACCATTTCAGTTAGAGCTTTTAGAAATGTTTATGGCTTTTTTTATTTGTAATACTTTAGCATTGGCTACAGGAAACAAAAATGCTAAACATTTACAAAAAAAACCCATAAACAATTCTAAAAGCACTAACTCTAATGGTGCGAGACCTATTGCATTTCCAATGCTTGTTATACGCAGTCACGGGTCTGAAGGGTCTTCGGTTTGTGTGCTTGGATCCGGTCTGCCTCGCCTCCTTTCTCATAGTATTCTGGCCTACGGACCAAATTTTTTGGCTGATTCCCCACGATTATGAGCTGTTCTAACTCCTCCCGGGCTTTATATAGGGAGCAAAAATGTTCGAGGTAGGCAATCAAACGGATGTTATTATTCTAGTGATGAAACCTGGGAATCCAGCTGCAGTTTCCTCTCTCTTGCCAATCTCTGAAATGTGGACGTGTGCCAGATCAGCTCACCCCTCAGGGCCCCCTCAGCCATGTCCCACACTGTGGAGAACAAGGCTCCCCTACACCATGTTCTTGGAAGTAATGGTGAATGCAGACCTGCCAAGTACCCCACATCAGGTGTTCTACTAACACATTTTAGTGTGGTGGTCGGCGTCACCGCACTAAAATGCACGCTTTTATAGCACCTCCTGACGCACAGCGCGCTATAACTGAGCAAAGCAGCTCACGGTCCAGGTTGCTTCCATAGACTGACTGCTGCCGGAACTGTGGGCTGGCTCTCTTGCTTCATTCGGCATTCACGTAACACAGTCAGGGAGACCCACTGCAACAATGTGTCCATGTTTCAGTTGCCCAATGGAGTTAGCGATCATCATCGCTCTAACCAGAGATGACATTTCCAAGATGTATGGTAGGCAGAGCACCTAAAAGCACACAGCGCTCACACTCGTGTTTATCTGGTCGTGCCAGGCCATAAGAGAGTCACAAGTTCAGGCTGACCACAATGGAGTGGTCAGCCTGAACCTAACCTACATAAATCACCATCAACCTCAAAGCACACACTAACTGCAATACTAGTGATGTGATATATGCAATTCTTTGCCCATGCGATCTGATATAGGAGGGACAGACTAAACAACGGGTAAAAAATCGGATCCTACAACACTGCAGCCGTATCAGATGTAAAACAGTAGGAGCTCCCTTCGTTGAACATTTTGATACCCAAAGGCACACCCCTGAAGAACTAAGATGGTTAGTGTTAGAGAAAGTAACACTAGGTCAGAGAGGGGGGGATATAAGCCCGGTGTTGAGTGTCAGAGAATGCAAGTGGATGCACTCACTAGACACAGTGGCTAACGGTCTGAATGAACTTGACGCTACATATGCCCAACTAGCAGTTCTACAATCAGAATAAGTGAGCATCTAGACCACTACGCCACCTGCACCAGCCACTTTACACTTGGGCTGTCTAAATGATCGCATATGACTCAGTAGTATCACAGGCATATGACCGGGATGTCTCTAACGGCCACCACTGCTACATAGTTTTCGTTGAACTGTACCAGGTTCACACATGACTTCTATAGTAATGCCCAATTTGTTGCTCACAGTGGTGTACGTTATGCCCAAAAGGGACTTCATTATCGTTCGAACAGGGCCTATATGCACTACTGCCCTACAATTGCATAATTTCGTTATATACTGCACATAAAAGTGGAGCCAATAATATATTTTTTAAGGTATTCTAATGTTTTCTAATAGACCACTATAACAAATATACATGCTTTGTTTCTTAAAATTGAAGAAATTGTGTACTGTCTATTGTACCTGTAATGTCACCTAAAATCGTTTATTCGAACACTGTACACTGTGCCATCCTATTTTTACAAAACCGGCGGAAAGCACACTGCAACTACCTTTTCTGTTCCCAAATACGCCCCAGGCTGCAAATGCAATACACTTCTGAGAGAATAGGCGAACATTTACATTCCCGTTTGATTATTTGACTACACGATTCGTTCGTGTTACAATGGCGACCCAACTCAGTCTCTCATTGGCAAAAGGAGAGATGAGCCTCCAGCTAGCTGCTAGCAGTTAGTGGCGGCCCCGCGAGATGCAGCCACGCCCACATGACCCAGCCTTCTTTTACGTGTGCCTCTCGACCGGACTGCTTGACAGTCGGAGTGAAGACACGTACGAGGTAAGACCTCCCACCAGGCACATTTTGAGAATTGTAGGATCTAAGACACCCGCAACTATGAGAGCCTTAGTTGATACGATCCCTTTTGTTAAAGATTCCCACAACACAGTGTTTGTTTTTTAAATGTATTGTAAGCATGCTTCGATCGATCTTTCCGAGCTGAGCTGAACTTACACTTAATCATATGCTTAAGTTCGGCGGATAGCGCCTTTTTAGGTCGAGCCTGTCCCATTCCACAGGAATGGATAGGATCGAATTCAAGTGCTCGATCGGCTAGTGAAACCACTGGCGTTTCTTCACAGTGCATGTGAGGTCACGTGGCCACAAAGCACGTCACGTGACCACACAAGCACGCGCATCTCCCTAATCTGCCTGCCTCCTTGCTCGCATTCACGCCCCAGGCTCTCCCACCCCCATCCGGCTTCACTCCTCGCTCGCATTCACGCCCCAGGCTCTCCCACCCCCATCCGGCTTCCCTCCTCGCTCGCATTCACGTCCCAGGCTCTCCTACCCCCATCCGGCTTCCCTCCTCGCACTTAAAACATCTCGCGCGATGGCTGTAGATCCATCTACGCAGACGGCATGCTCCCTTCCAACATCTCGCTAACACAGCGATCACATCGTTCTCTCTTATACCATTCCACATTCCCACAGGGGCAACGGGACACTCCGACGGCTGAAAAACAACACCAGAAAGAAAGCTGCCCCGCCCATCAATCACCCTCCCACGCCAGCAGCTCTTCCCGCTCCGACCCCCTGCTCTCCGCCCCCTGCTGCATCTACTTTTTTTTCTTTTGCTTCTGCGGCATGTATGGGAAGTCTCTCTCATCGCACAGCTGCTTCATCTGCACGATTGAAAACAGGCAGGTTCCCGTTTCCTGCTCCTGTTGCGAGCTCTGCTCCTATCTGAACGCTTTTTTTAATTATTTATACCATTCCACATTTATCATTACTGCTCATTGGGCAGCTTTGATGCTACCAGGACATTCAGCGCTTGCCCTGTTCAGAAGCATGGTGGCAGGGTGGGATTACACCTATTTAAATCACATATTGGCAGCTACATGGTGCTTGCACTGGTGATACTGGCATCAAGGATCATTATTTTTTTTTTAGCACTTGTGTGTGTTTTAAAAGCGTGCCATGGCTTCAATGCGCGATGGCATTGCACGGGCTTTTAGCCACAAGTTGAACGTGTCATTTTACATATCCCGGTACATTCAGTTTCGGATTTCAAGGGGAACTAAGTTACATGTTCCGATCGTGGCTCCACACAAATGGTAACATTCTTGACTTCAGACATGCCGTTAGTGGGAAACGGGTCCAGAGCGCTACAGTGATAATCTGTTCGTCTTTTTCATCATTGCTCAAGCAGTAAAGATGTTGACATAGGCTTTGAATACAGGCCGAGTTCTGAAGATTACTCGGAAGGAAAGGGGTAGATATAAAATTGCACAATAATTCCTCACATGGACAACATATTTAGCAAGACGGAATGTTTCAGGTTGAATGCTAAGAGCAGACGTGTCCCTGTTTTGCATCTTTTGGGCTCTTAATAAAATAAAGAACAAGCATTGGAAATGCAATAGGTCTCGTTTTAACGCAAATTTAAGCTATAGGCCTTGTAAGTGACAAAGCCTTTTGTTTATGTTCTAAAAACCAGAACGCAAAAATAAAGGGCATTATCATTTATAATGCTAATAGTTCAGACTCGCGTAATTGCGAGACCTATTGCATTTCCAATGCTTGTTTGATAAGCGTTCCCGTAATACGGTGTTGTTAAGTGTACTCTCCTTTGCCAACACACTTTGATCGACCTTTCCGAGCAGAGCTGAACTTGCAATAAGGGCCATATGTATCAAGCCTTTTGTGATTCGCGAATTTCGGCCTTTGCGAATCGCAAACGGCCTTTTTGCATGTTTTGGGATGTATTAAACATTGCCAAAATAAGGAATTGCAAACTTGTGCGATTCCTTATTTTTCCATAGCATTTAGGGAATCGCAATTTTGCGATTCCTTAAATGCTATGTATGTAGCATTTTTGGCTTGCGAATTTTGGTTAAGGATTCGCAAATTACCACCAACTTGTAGTTGATGGTAACTTGCGAATTCTTCTAAAAATGCACAATTTGGCATTTTTAAAGGTGGCATGTGATGCACACACATGCCCATAGGGCATGTATGTGCGCCATATGCACACACATGTTCTTTTCAGGGGTGCAGCAGGGTGTCTTTGAGACACCCCTGCACCCTTGCAATAATTCTCAAATTGCGATTAGCATATTGCGAATTCGCAATTTGAGAATTATTTTGCATTCATTCCAATGGGCCTTCTGGCCCATAGGAATGCATTGGAAATTATTCCTTAATTGCGAATTCGCAAAATGCGAATTCGCAAATAAGGAAGCTTAAGGAATCGCAAATAAAAAGCGATTTTTTTCATACATACCATTTTGCAGTTCCTAAATAGCGATTCCTTAAAATTCGCTATTTAGGAAATGCAAAATAGTTTGATGATACATATGGCCCTTAATCATATGCTCAAGTTCGGTAGACAGCTCTCTAAACCCTGAACAAGTCATGCATATGTGCTTTGTAAGCACCGATACACCTTCTTCTCTCCGTTGCTATCACGAAGCTGAGCAACCAGTGTGACTTTTGTTTACCAGTGACCTCTTACCCTGTAGCTTTGGTGACGTACTGCGTCTTATTAGCAAGACGTGAGATTCCTAACAAATGACGGGTGTCTTCATAGCCGTTTTCAGGCACACTTCAGCCGAACCCCTAGCGGTAAATGCTCTATCGGCAATGCTGCTTTTATCCATGAGTAGGTCCCAGCAGGGGGCCCCCTTTAGTTTCAAGCTGTTCAACCCTTTGACGAATGCCAACATGGCCACAACTAGCATTTTTGATGACACCCAGGCATGTAATTGGGTAGTAATCTGATGTATACCTCCTCCGCAGACCGTGTCCGGTTGATTAATTGCAACATACATCGGGATATTCATTACCCCAGATGACTCATGCACATCGGGAGATCTTTTACCCCGGATGACCAACACGCATTGGGAGATCAAGTACCCCAAAGGACCTATGCTCAGCAAAGTGAATCCTGCTACCACATACCTAGCATATGAGATCCCCTATATATCTCCCCCTTTCCTAACACAGTATTTTATCCCACACAGATACCAAGGAGCTTTTGAATGCCCACTAGGATCATCCATTGATTGGTATATCCTTCAACAAGTAGGTTCCTACTTGGTTACCAACTTGTTTTTTTCACCACAATGCACCACATGTACTGAACCAGGTCTATTACTTCTAGGTGCGCTCTACATATTTTCGTCCTGATGAAGACCCCGCATTGAGGAATAAACCACCCTCCTTCACATAGGGGTCGAAACGTGGACTATGATACACCCTCAAACTCATAGAATCGGAACAAGCTAAATCATTTTGTACCTACGTTTTATGAATATAGAGGAACTACGGACCGAACTAGGCCGTAAAGGTTTCATTGTATATTACTGCAAATGTGCCTATGTCACTATACCTTTACCCTGTCCTTCAATCATCTATTAACCCCCAATCCTTTCAAACCTCCCTTTTCCATGTCACACTGTGAGCACTGTAAATATCACATGTACTAAGGATATATCGAAGTTGATACATGGAATAACATTAATGCTTTGAATCTCAAGTGCATACAATGAATGTTTCACTTATGTAAATAAATTCTAGTTTCTGTGAAAGTGAAAAGGATTTGTTTTTTGTGGTGAATGGGTCATTGTCACAAAATCAACTTAACTACCACAACCACTTTCGAACGTACACGATGGAGTGCAGGCCGGATAAAGTGAATAGGCTAGTCCTGCGGAAAAAGTTACCGCCCAAAAGTACATCGCCAAGAGTACAGTTCACAATGGGGGAAGCCTTGAGGAACAAGGAGAGCGTGGCTGGTGATCATCGCTGTGGTGCAAAGTGCAGGGCGTTGCATTGGCGGTCACCACAGGCTGTTGACGATGTAGCGCAAAGTGCAGATCTTGCATTGCAGGTCATTGAAGGCATACACTGTAGCGTGAAGAGTCAGGCTCACCGGAGCTTTACAGTGGCGGTTAGTGCGAGCAGCAAGATCTCGGGGTGAAAGGTCCGTTAACGAAGAGCCCAACATTTCAGCAGTGCGTCTGATAGCAACCATTAGCACAGGACCTGGGGAGACGCCTCTTTGGGATCAGTGACTTACTCTTAAAGAGGCCATCAGGGCTCAGGGAGGCCCAGTTGCAGGGCCAGGCAGGTCCAGTTGCAGCAGGTCAGCTGGCAGTTGCAAGTATGCCTCTGGGGCACGTTATGTCTCTGTAGCTCTGAACAGGTCAGTCAGCTGAGCCTTGGAGACACTTCAGCTAGCCTTGAAAAAAGGGAGCAGATCCGGTCTTCCTTCTGAGGCAGCAGGGCAGGCCTCAGGCAGCAGGGCAGGCATCAGGGCAGGCAGCAGGGCAGCGGGGCAGGCAGCAGGCAGCGGGGCAGGCCTCAGGCAGCAGGGCAGGCCTCAGGCAGCAGGGCAGGCCTCAGGCAGCAGGGCAGGCCTCAGGCAACAGGGCAGGCCTCAGGCAACAGGGCAGGTCTTTTTCTGTAGTATACACAAGGCCAGGAGTGTACTGAAGAGTTGGTCTGAGGGTCCTACTGCTAGCTTTGAAGTGGGAGATACTTCTAGACTCCCTTCCCACATACATCAAGTCGAATTGTATTAGAATTACTCCATGTACGGGTCTCTGAGTGTTGATGCACATTTTAGATAAGAAGCAAGTAGATTCAATGGAACTCTTTGAAACACATTAGATGCGATAGACCATTGAGTGTTATTGCACATTTTGGGCGAGAAGAGAGTAGATGAGGTTGCACTGTATTAAACGTACATGCTGTGAGACGCTGTGGGCCTGATTCACAAAGGTAACTTACAGCTGTAAGTAATTTATGTTTGTAATTTACTCCTACACTTTTGAGTAATTTTATTACTTTTTGGCTATAAGTGTCAGAGTAAATTACACATTTAAATTACTCAAAAGTGTAATTTACTTTTGTTACTAGCCCCTGCAGTTCGTCAATAGCCCCCAGGCTCTTCAATTTGGTAGAGACATGGAAGTTACACTTTTGGAGTCAATTTACATTCTGACTTTGTGAAAAGCGAAAAATTAGTAAACTTGTTAAAAGGCATAAATTACAGAATAGTGTAAGATACTTTGTGAACCAGGCCATGTGTGTTAATGTAGTTTTCAGATACCAGTACAATGGATTAAATGGGATTCTATGAAACAGACTCCATGTAATGGGCCTCAGTGTGTTGATGAACTGTTGAAGCGTGTAGTTCAATAATCACTCCGGAAGTTATTCCACTACTCTTTATTTAAGCGATATTGATCCAATGCAGGAGCCCATCACAAGTGACCGCCCACTTCTGCTGTTCCGTAGTAACTGCCTAATGGACAACCGTCCTCCAAAGCCAGAACAGAGAACATGAGTCCACCTGGAAGATGCACTTCCAGGTAACATTACACGCGCAGAACATAGAATAAGCAATACAGACTATAGGACATGACCTCGTAATGAGGTCTGTTCCCCCTTGATAACAGAGCAAAACAAACCAACAAAAAACAACCAAAATAAATGCACAACATCGAAATGATTAAATACTTTACATGTAAAAATCATAATAAAAGAACACATTGCATAACCAGTTTTTTTTAGACAATCTACCACTTCTGGAAGTATGATCACTTGCAGTAGTACACTCACAGCTGAAACACTGACCCGTATTGTCTGGTACAGGACCAGGATTAGAGCTATTTGAGCTCTGCAAAAATTACTACTGGTGAACCCTCCTACTGATTTGTCACAATGGTTGTTAACCACAGTACTTGACTGAGTGCGACTTGCAGAACTTGTATAATCTAAAGCGATCTGCACTGGGGGTAGCGCTTACTCCTCACAACAGAGATTTGAAATTCATTTAAAGTTACAAGAATCCTTTTAGCTCACCAACGCCCATCTTCCAAACAGGCAGAAGAGCGTGCAGTTTAAGAAACTTTGAAAGGCCCAAGGAATTTAAAGTATGAAATTCCTGTTTTCTCCTATGCTTTAACATAACCCAAGCACCCTCACAGATTTCTTTGAAAACAATATTTGTTGGAATCATGATACAACTTCATCTTTTCCTAAGCTACTTTCACATGTGATCTAACCCTATCCAGATGCATACATTCCTGGACAGATGTGTTAGATTTGTCCCTCAACTATGTTAGACACATTTCAGTGTGAGATTGCCTACCTGGCAAAATGCAAAATGGAGAAATCCCAGTTGCAGTGTGAGGGTTATTATATGCCCATAATTTCTTTTGAAAAAAATCCTTTACATTCTAACCACAAGAAGGTGCAATTTGGATACCCTCTTTCAGCAGGCGGTTGGCCCTCTCAACAGCACCGTGTACAAAGCATGTTTGATGTTTAATACCACTGTTTTTCAAAAATAACTCCATCTTTTTAAGGAACGCTGTTCTCAATAACAAGTTCCTCAAGGTAGCCTTTCAGGCTAAAGATGTGTTTCCAAAAATGTAATGACCATACTAATTATAGTTTTTTATACAATATCATAGTAAATCCACATTGAAAAATAGTCTATAAGTACATTAAGTACTTGGACTCATCAGGCAAAACTGACATAGGTCCAACAAAACCCTTAGCAATTTTAGCCCATGGAGCGGAGGTAAAGGAGTGGGAATAAGTGGAGTATCTCTCAATTTCCAATGCTTGTTGGACATGATGCATTCTTGACAAGCATCCACACATTTTTCCACATCTCTGTTCATGAATGGCCACCAAAAATAACATCTTCCAGATTTCTTTATGGCAGTAGATCCTAAATGACATATATGTGTTAGATTCACAACTTTTGCTCTCAAAGTGATTGGTACTACAATTTCTCAGCACGTAGTAGTATACCCGACTACAGTAAGCTGATCGGAGAGTTGAGAAAACAATACAAATCTCCCTTTAAGTGTTAACACATGTCCATCCCTGTTGCACAAAAGCGTAACTTTTTTTAATACTTAATAATCCACATTTGTAAAGCGCACAATCACCTGTAAGGGTCTCTAGGCGCTGGGGGCCGTCGGGAAGATTAAGCAAGCTATTGCCCAGAGTCACATGGTGCTGGGCTAACCTGCCGCCGGAGCCGGGGATCGAACCATGATCCTCAGATTCCAGCGTCAGTCGCCCTGGCCGCGGCGCCACACCTCTCCCCAATACTTTGTCCTTCTAACAAGCCTTGCTCCATCGGGACACTGAAATTACACCCTTACAGCTATCTACAAAATCCAATTGTGCTCTTGAATAGGAAAATTAGTGCTACTGGGAATATATCTCACGAGAAAATTGTACTCCTGCAACTTAGATAATATTCTGATAAGGCGTGACGATGCTGAGGATGTGCCTTAAATCACTTAAAAGATAGATCAGGGGTTTGAGATAGGTGTATAAAACAAATTGGGTACCCCACACATAATTCCTAAATGTCTCAACTGCCCAAGCGAGTGCCTCCCTTTCAATAGTACTATAACCATCTCTCTACATCAGACAAACCTCTAGAGGTGAAAGCCATAGTGATCTCAATGCCATCAATAGGTTGGCACAGAATTGACCAAGCCCCATAGCACTAGCATCCACTGCTATAATGCGTTTCTGACCACTAATATAGGATTTCAATGCTGGCAAATTGAGTGAATATATCCTTAATTTCCCACAAAACGTTCTGTTCGTCCAGTCCCTACAAAAACTTTTCTTTTTTTCTAAGCATACTTTTCAGTGGTTCCATAAGGGTAGCATATTCACATACAAATCTGGAATAATAATCGCTTAAACTCTAAAAATTATTTTACCTCCTCTTTTCTACTAGGAGGAGAAACACCTCCTAATGCTTTAAACAAGTCCTCTTTGGTTTAGAGCCATCAGCAGTTATGCAGCGCCCCAAATACTCAACGTTGTTGGTGATACATTTTCACTTGTCCTTTGACACAGTGATACCGTGGTTGCATAATATTTGTAGCACTGTAGCTTTTTAAAGAAAGGTATTGCACCAATGCAACTTGAAAGAAAATTCAGATGGCTTTTTCCCTTGAGCTGGTCAACCAGGATAGTTATCCCAATGACTAACAGAGGCACATCTGTAACACGGCAGATTTTAAAAATTGTAATTTTTTAACCACTCACATTCATACTATCCGCACAACCAGAAGAACCAGACAACACTTTTGCAGACTCCAGAGAGCGCTCTATACCTTTGGCAATCTTAACAGTTTGATCAAGGTTAGCATTAGTAGCCCATTAAAGGTGTTCCTGAACTTTCTTAGAACTGCAGTTTAAAACAATTTGGTCTCTAAGATATTTATCTTTGGCATTCTGAAACCAAGATCCTAAGAGCCGCCACATACCGATCAATACTTTCACCAGCCGCTTGCTTCTGTGAGTGAAAATTAAACCTCTCTAAAACAATGCTAGGCTCATCTGAGAAATGCAGAGCCGTTTTTTTTATGCTTCCACAAACACATTCCACCCAGCATCATCTCCTGAATACTCTTCAGGGGACTGAATTTCAGGCAAATTTTCAACATTTTTCTGTCCTTCAGTTCCAAGACGGTTGTATAAAATAGCAAACTTCCTGGCAGCGCTGTAATTAATTCCATCAAATGCAGGCCGCCCGACACGGAGCCGCAGGTGACCCTCATAAGAGGGCGGGCATCTTAGTGCCACAGGAGAACCGGCGCACCAGCCCTCTGGGGTCCAGTGGCCGGAGGCCGCTGCCCGGGCCATGACGTCAGAGGTATTTATTGGGGGGTGTGGGGGGACAAGGTATTTAGGATTCCTACACGCCCCGGAGCAGTAACATGAACAGTGTGATTTAGTGTGTTTAATAA
Organism: Lissotriton helveticus; assembly: GCF_964261635.1. Lineage (NCBI taxonomy): Eukaryota > Metazoa > Chordata > Amphibia > Caudata > Salamandridae > Lissotriton > Lissotriton helveticus. The sequence goes on along the minus strand of NC_136063.1, from coordinate 139,964,149 downwards.
ATAGTTACATTCAAAACTTCTCTTCATTTACCAGGAACAACGGTCTGGGTGATGGGACACGAGGGGGTTTCCAGGTTGGCCCAGTGGGCGGAGAAGAGAAAGTGGAAGCATGGGTTTCACAGAACACGTTTTGTTTGGCATGGAGTCACTGGTTTACGATGGAGCGGGGTGCTTGGTTTGCTCACACGTGAATTACAAGGGAACGCTCAGCCCCCAGACGTGCTCATCCTGCACGTGGGGGGGAACGACCTACCTTGCCTAGGGAAGAGATTTCTCTTAAGGGACATGAAAGTAAACATCATCAAAATCAGCAACTTATTGGGTCCTTGTGATCTTTGGTGGTCAGAAATCACACCACGCCGGTGTTGGGCAGGTGCTCGCTCGGGGCAAGCAGTGGAAGGGGCGCGAAGAAAAGTAAACTGCGCTATGCGTAAATTTGCTGAGCTGATGGGCTTTGGTTTTATCCGACACGGGGAACTCCATGTCAAAGCCCCCGGTTGCCTGGACGAGGAAGGCGTCCACTTGTCCAACGTAGGCATGGATTTATTTCTGCTGGACATTCAGGAGGCACTAAGCTCTTCGGGCTACATATAGGAGGTAGATATGGTGGGGGGCCCTGCCTGTGACGGTCGCCACATACAGGGCTGTGGAGGAATTACATGATGATCCAGAGGCGAAAGGTACTTAGGAGTACCCTATGCAGAAGCACAAAGGGTGCTGAGGCCTATTATCCCTGGGAGATCCGTGCGGTGGACCCTGGGGGTGCGACGGCGCCCCGTTATCCTACGGGCGGTTGGTTACCTGGACAACCGGGGGTTGCTTGAACGCTCCGCCCCTCGTAGGGGGGGGCGTGGGCTAGAGGGTGGACTAATGGTTCACCGGACAGGTGAGGGGCTACCCTCTCACCATCAACCGCGAAGCACCGCAAGGCCAAGGCCGCGGGCTACTTGGCCTATCAGGTGGCAAGCTGCGAGGGGCGGCTTGCCTTGGATCATCTGTAAGTTAACCCACCATGTTTTAGCAATGATATGCTAATAAACCTGCGACTACTTTTCCCAACAACAAGTTGTCTTGTCCAATTATTTGATGGGTGTTTATGTATTTGGAGGGATGGTGGGCGCGCCGATATTGGCACTAAGCAGCCAAGCTAGTTTCTAAAGACACGCGCCCAGTGTGTCCACTCCATTTTAAACTTCCCAGGTTCAGGCGAAAAATTAGGAGGTAGTTGTACATTTCCTCTTCCAGACATACTGCAACACACAATGAATTAAGCAAAAAAAAATTAAGAAGGACGGAAAGAAGCTCTTAGATTGGAAACAAATATATTAAAACCAGTGGTGGCTGCCACAAATAAAGGGTGGTGTGGTGGGTGGAGGGAGCACGGAGTGGTGGTGGTGGGGTGTTACAAATAATACATTATGAAAAAACTTTGCTTTAACCGCTGCCTCCAGCGTAGTGCGCCTTTCCTCTTCCTGGATCCCAGCATCCCCTGGGACAGACTCCCATCCAATCCCTGTGCTACGGAGCAGCGCTGGGGTTAGCCTGAGCGGGCTAGAAAGACGCTTCACTCAGGCCAGGGAGTCTGTGGGGGTTCATCTAGCCCTGCTGCTGAATGCAGCCGGGCTGCAGAAACCTAAGTGCGCATGTGTGTTTTGGTCGTCCTGAGACATCCGGCCAAACACACATGATTACTTAGGGAGAGAAGTGCATGTACCACTCCTCCCATACCTCCGCCCCGCCCAACAACGCTGGCTAAGAGCCGGCAAATGTAAAATAAACGATGCAAGAACATTGTTTTATTTTACATTTGATGGCTCTTAGCTAAATAAATAAATATATATATATATATATATATATATATATATATATATATATACACACACACACACATGCACACATACACACCACCATGTAATAGCCTCACATCAAACAGCAGCTGTTTCGAAGCATTCTCCAAAACAGACATAACCCAAATTGACGCCGGTTTTTTATGGCCGGGATTTGACGAGTATTTTGATAATTTCCCTACCGGAGCCATTCTTCCGACATGGAGGATTTCGCCAGCGTCTTTGTGCAAAGATACCCAATAGAACGGGTCTATGGTGAGCAGAGACCAAGCTCAGTGTTTCTGTAGCAAGGCGTCTTTGAATCAGGAACAACCCACACGAGGTTGACTCACTTTCACTCGCACTGGGCTATAGTTCCTTAAACAGTGCTTTAAATGGGAAAATAATAAGTGCAGGTACTCATTAGAATAGAGGCGTGGCAAGTGAGCGGGGCTAGGGGCAAGGCAAAGAGCAATATATGATCGTACCTAACAGAGGCGCAACTAGAGTCAAATTTCGGGGGGGGCTAAGAAAAATTTTCCGGGGGGGGGGGGGGGGGCTGAACCTTTAATCAGTAGGCAGAGTGGAGCTGCAGGGCCTCCAACAAGGGGTGAAACAACAGCAAGGCCTAATTAACATTCAAATGGTCTTTTAAAGACCTGTGAAACGTTCGGTGTGGCTGTGTGTGTGTGCCCGAGATCTGTCTCATCCCGGGCTGCCACACACGACGGGGGGGGCTGAAGCCCGGTGAGTCCAATGGGTGTTGCGCGCCTGGTACCTAATGACTTCTGTACCAGTTGCAGCACGTGAAAACACACGCATATATATTGCATTAAAATGTAAACAAACCTCCTACAACTAAAAACTCACACTCTAATTACTAATTATCAAGTCCAACAAGTCGTGGTGAACACCACAACATTTCTAATCTATCACCCGACTGCACACAAAACGGATCCTGAAAACAGCGATCACAAACGAACCATGATGCTGCCGCCCAGTGACAAGGACCACAGGAAAGAACATAATTTACCTGAAGCTGGTAATGATGCTCCTCGGAAGCAGAGCGAAATCTGCCCTGGAGGAGAAACCTAACCTGCGCCTGCTGTGGATCACGGTACCTGTACTCTCCCTGCTAATCGGAAGTGCCGGTACTCAGTACCGGTGAGTACTGGCCCATTTAAAGCACTGTCCTTAGAGGGACCCTACTTTTGCATACTCTTTGGGTTAGTGGTGCACTAGGTAGTTTAAAGATAAGCAGAGTATGGTCAGAAAACATGTAAAGGCATACCCCTGGTTGGTGGAGTAATTGGGAGACGAGTCGCATGGGCCACAAGGTCCTATCAAAGTGTTGAGAGCAAGAAAAGAGGTAGAAAACATAGAAAGGACAGACCAGGAGAGAGGAAAGGAGGAAGCAACGTAGAGGAAAGGAGGAGACAGGAAAGGAGGAGGCAAGACAGAGGGAAGGAGGAGGCAAGACAGAGGGAAGGAGAGGCAAGACAGAGGGAAGGAGAGGCAAGACAGAGAAAAGGGAGGAGAAAAGACAGGAAGGGAGGAGGCAAGACAGAGGAAGGGATGAGGTAAAGTAGAGGGGAGGAGGTAAAGTAGAGTGAAGGAGAAGGCAAGGGTCTAATCACCAGGTGAGAAGAAAGGAAAAGCAGTAACATGAGAGAGCGGAAAGAGACAGAAGCAGGAAGCAGTAGATGTGTAGGCGACAGTAAGAGGAGCAGGGATGACAGAGTCAGAAATCGATGCAGTCTTCAAAAGATACTAATCCGGAGTGCCAGGAACTTTTCAGACATGCAGACCCAGTCACAGATCTGGCGCCACCCCAGTTCAGACACCGCTATATGCAAATCAGTCTTGACCGTGTGCCCCATGTGAACAGTCCAGCCCGAACTGCCAAGCCAGGCCCTCCCTGGACCGGAAACAAGCATTCTGGGAGCGGTTTCTGGGTAACACCCTTCATCATCCACACTAGCTTGAATCCAGAGGCAAAGTGAGCAAGGGACCCACGCCTGGGCATGTCCTGCCAACTTAGGGCGAACAAAGTAAACACAAGGAGATGATGGACAGAGCGCTGAAACTTTTCAGACACTCACCCCCAGTCACAGATCTGGGTTGAATCCATCATCGTTCTTTAGCTCACTTCGCCACCCCAGTTTGGACCCAGCCATATGCAAATCAGTCTTGACCCTGTGCCTCATGGGAACCGTCCAGCCCGAACTGCCAAGCCAGGTCTTTGCTGGACCGGAAACAAGCAATCTGGGACCGGTTTCGGGGCATCGCCCTTCATTCGCCAGGCTAGCTTGACTTTGTTGGCGTAGCAAGCACGAGACCCACGTCTGGCATATCCTTGGCCATGTGTACTCAGCTGAAGGACACACAGAGGACACAGGGCTGATGGACCAGCATGGACCATCGGGTTTGAGACGTTAGGTAGTTAACAGCAGTTCAAGGCGGACAGAAGTTGAAGGTAATGCTAGCAGGTGGGTGGGGCTTGAAGAACAGCACACATAGTGTAGCTAGTTTCTGCGCCTGCTTCCTGGGAGAAAAGATCCTCTGGAAAACAAATGGGGCTGGGGTTATGATTGTGAGACCTCTTTGGGTGAACACTCCCCTGCTTTCTGAAACACAGCAGACCTCAGGAACCTTTTGTCGAGTCTTCCTGCCAGGCCCGATTCTAGGGGGTGGGCCGGGTGGGCCAGGCCCACCCAAACATTAGCCTGGCCCACCCTAACATGATCCTTGGCCCGAGCAGTACATCTGCCACTGATATACAACACCGATAAAAAAATGTTCAGATAACTGGTGATTTATGATGATGCTGCTGCAGAGCAACCATTTGTCTGTTGGTAGTTTTTAAATGCAGATAAACTGAATTTTATGGGGATGGCTCATTGGGTTACTGCCTTTGTCACAGATATCCTTGTGTTACTTGCAGTTCAGAAGTTACTATCCTAACATAGGACAGTGACCTATGAACTTTCATCAAAGAGCTGCATACAAACTTCGCTTTTTTGTATTGTGATATAGTTAGACCGTCTCCAGTCCTTCATTATTCTAATGTTGCTAAAATGAGTTTGTTTGGGCAGTTATATACTTTATCAGTAAAGCAACCCCCCAACCACTGGAGTACTCTTTAAATCCTGAGTTCGGGCTTCTCCAGACCAAACCCTTGGAAAATATATTGCCCACCAGTATGGATGACGTGATTTCTACACCTTGTAATCCTCATTGGCTTACATGACAATCCCCGTAGACTGATTTCTTGTCTCTGTATAATGTGTGCTGTGATGTAAAGTACTGTGACACCCTACCTACATTGCTATGTTTAGCGCTATACAACAAATTAAATGCATACAAGAGAGGGGCAACGGAGAAATGAGGGGCACTAGTGGAGGGTGGCAGCGAGGGAATCCGAGGAGGAGGTCATGTGGTGGGGGAGAGATGAGGGGTGCTGGTGAAGGGTGGCAGTGAGGGAATCCGAGGAGGAGGTCATGGGGTGCGGGTGGAGCTATGGAGAGATGAGGGTTGCTGTTGGAGAGTGGCAGTGATGGAGTCAGAGGAGGAGGTCACGGGTGGTGGGAACTACAGAGAGATGGGGACACTAGTGGAGGGTGGCAGTGAGGGAAGTCGAGGAGGAGGTCATGGAGTGGGGGGAACTACAGAAAGATGAGGAGCACTAGTGGAGGGTGGCAGTGAGGGAATCCGAGACAGAGGTCACGGGTTGGAGGGGAACTACAGAGAGATGAGGGGCACTAGTGGAGGGTGGCAGTGAGGGAAGCAGAGGAGGATTTTATGGTGTGGGGGGGGACTACAGAGAGATGAGGGGCGCTGGTGGGGATGGCAGTGAGGGAATCTGAGGAGGAGGTCTTGGGGTGGGGGGAACTACGGAGAGATGAGGGGCGCTGGTGAAGTGTGGCAGTGAGGGAATCTGATAAGGAGGTCATGTGGTGAGGGGCTACAGAGAGATGAGAGGCACAAGTAGAGGGTGGAAGTGAAGGAAGCAGAGGAGGTGGTCACGGGGTGGGGAGGAACTACAGAGAGATGAGAGGCACAAGTGGAGGGTGGCAGTGAGGGAATCCGATGAGGGGGGTCATGGGTTGGGGTTACTACAGAGCGATAAGGGGAATTGGTGGAGGGTAGTAGTTAGGGAGTCTGAGGAGGAAGTCATGAGGGGTAGGGGCTACGCAGAGATAAAGGACACTGTTGGAGGGTGGTAGTAAAGTTATTTAGAAAGAGGTAATTAGTGGGTTGCCAAAAAAGACTTTCGCACCAGCACTAAAGCCGACCCTGTCATGGCCTTTCTGTATTCCTTTATTTAATTAACAACCTGGTGAATAGGACAACAGTGGAGCATACTTTAATGTGCATGCTAATTACATTTACTGCTATATTCAATGTTTCAAGTTTGAAGGTGATTTTACTACTGTTTTTCACTGAGAATAATAAGAGTGGAACCGGATGGTGGCTGATATGTGGCCCAAGGTCAGCTGTGAGATACGGTGCATTGGTGAGGGGTGGTAGAAAAGTGGATAATCAAGCCTGTAAGGGAGTGCGCTGCAGTCTCAGTGGTCAGGTGGAGGTAGTAATGAAGAGTGTTTCTCCCTGAAGGCGCACACAGAGGGAGCCCGAGTAGTGTCACTTGCCTGATACTCCCACCTTAGAAACCTACTCATCCCATCAAAGGGACATTACATGGGAAAAAACACTTTTTGGGAGTGATAACATTTAGAAAGAGACTTGGAAAAGAGTGCATTTTACTGTGTCTTGTAAGACTAAGAAGAGATAGAGGAGGGCCCAGAAGCAGGCCTGGCTAGATATATAAGCGACAAATCGGACCAGCAGTGGCCCACCCGAATGCACCCTTGGCCCACCCAAATAAAAATTCCTGGAGCCGGGCCTGCTTCCTGCTCAGCCACGAAGGCAGCTTATTCACTCAGCAGTCTATCAGCACGGACCGTGTGCTGAGCCCAGGGCGCTGCAGAAGAATCCTGAACCACCCCTCCACCTCCCCACCGTGACCTCAGTCATACAAGTGTGAAGGTTTCGCAGGCAGCTGGGCTGCTCCTCGGGCCCTGCGGGCAGACACTGCCACTGGGAGTGCCGCTGTGCCCTTTCTTCTGCCTCCAGGGCCGTGGCCTTGTTGCCAGTGTGGGTGCCAGCTCTCTATGGTGTGGGAACAGAGGCTCCCACGCTGTCCTTGGTTTCTGTGATTTTGTGATGTTTTATGGCCCAGATATTTGCAAATGTGGGTTGGAGCTCCGTGCTTGGGCGCGCTCCAGCGTTTGAAATCAAGAGTGTTTGCTGGGAGATGGGACTTGTGGTTACCGACGTGCGGCGGGCGCGAGGACAGAGGCGACATTCAGGGGGTCACAGGGCCTGGCCACGAGGCATCCTCCCCAGGACTGCCAGAGTTACTTGGACTAACACCCTGTCCTGGAAGTACGTGACCACACAGTACTATGTGCAGAGTACGAGAAGAAAGTAACAAGAGGTATGTGCTTGACCCGTACAACGGGCACTCAGAGGGTGGGGGCTTCACAAACAGGGGTCAAACAAGCCCAGTTCAGCTCAGACGAGCACGTTTTGGAAGACGCCATTTTCCACTGGATGTCCCAGAAATGTTTCTGAATCGTATTGAAACGCAACAACATTAGGCCCCACAAGGACCTGTGACTCGGGCTTTGAAGATGCTGCGCCCCAACACCGAAGTTCGTAGCCCCCCCCCCCCCCCTTCGCCCCACCTTTGGGTGGAGTGCGGCCGCTACAGAGCCGTCCTTTAGCGGGGGGATACGGGGGGAAGTCAGAGCCGGGGCTTTGGTGAGCCAGGAGGAGGACCACGTGGGCTTTTAATGAATGTTTGTAATTAACAGAAAGAAAACACAATATGTTAAAATATGTGAGTGAACCACAAATGACGCAATGGAGCTTGCTTCCAACACAACACATTCTTTGTCCTCAAGCACTAAGGGCTCTGGGGCTGTCCAGCGTTGTGTGCCCTGGTCCTGGTCCCATTAATTGCCCTCCGCCGACTGGTTTATGCCCGCTGTAAACCACCCCCCTTAGACACGAAGCGCGGCGCTTACTCATCTTAGGGCACAGGCTGTCCTGCGCACAGCTGGCCCCCTTCCACCCCAAACGTCGTCAGCAGACTCCGAACAAACACAAAGGACAAAAGGTCTTCGCCTTTTCTATTGGGGTGAACGTGGGTATCCGTGGTGGGCCCGGTTTCCATGGCAACCGAATCACAGCTCAAGTACAGGGAACAGAAGCTCTGTCAGCAACTTTTATTGGGCTTCTGGGAAGCCATAGCCACCCAGGGAAGACCGGAAGTGAAGTCATCTTTATCATCCTTCCTTACTAAAATCATTTCACAATTCGGTCACTACCCCCGAGGGCGCTGCTCAAGGCAAACAAGCATCGGTAAAACCAATAGGTCTCTCCTATGGCAGAGCCACTGCCTTTGTCAATTTCTATTAGCCATGTTGAACAGCAGCGTGGCTGCTTTCCCGCATGTCTTAAAGTTAGAGGGGAAAAAGTGGGATGACTCACTCAGCGCTGACCACAAGGGGCCGTCATCCATTTTATTAATATTAGATTATTCTCTGACATCACAAAAAAAGTTTAATTATCTTACAGCCGAGCTAAATTGAGTGTTGGCCCCACATGAAGATAGAGCCAAAAAGCTGTGCGGAGCAGGGAGCGCAGCGCCATCTGCATCTTTGTTGCATCTTGACACTGTTGGCCCAACTTTTGAGTTGCAGGACAGGAGGGGCAAGCAACGGAGGGAGAGTGGCAGACTGGACAAGCAACAGTGCAAGAAGAGGGTAGGGAGTCAGGGCATCCACAATGGGGTGGGTGGGGAAGGAAGAAGTGAAGCAAATAAAAGGAGCAGAAATACCTCTGAACCTGGTGAGGAGCAGGAGGAGGATGATGGGCGAGGGAAGCCATGCTTCAGGGAGGGACAAACACACAGAGAGGAATGGAAACCAGCACTTGTTGACCAAACAGAAGCAGGGAAATGAGTGATGATGAAGCCAACCAATGGTAAGCAATGGGCGGGCTCAAAGCCCCCTATAGGTAAACAAAATGGCTCACAAGTGACAATAACATTTTAGGATATGGAGGCGTAAACTGTCAATGAGGGAAAGGTGCCCGCCAACAAACTGAAGGCCATAAAACAACGATAGTCTTTACCACACTAAATATTTGTACATTTAATATGGAGTACTTTACCATGCAGGTAAGTATGTTTTTTAAATATTATACATTTTAAGCTATTTTGAAAGAGGTTTTGGGTTTAGGGGAGGGTAGAGGTAAAGGGAGATGAGGGTGACTTGAGGGTTTGGTAGTGGGTAGAGGTAAAGCGAGGTGTGGGTGACTACAGAGTTCAGGCTGGGGCAAAGTAGAGGGAGGTGAGAGTGGGTGTCTTGGGGTGGGAAGAGTAAAAGGGAGACAAAGGTGACATGAGGGCTCAGGGGTGGGTAGAGATGAAGAGAGGTGAGGGTGACTTACGGGTTAAGGGGTAGGTACAGGTTAAAGAAGGGGAGTGTGTCCTTAGGATTCGGGAGTGAAGAGGCAAAGGTATATAGGGTGACCGGAAGGTTATGGGGTGACACGAGGTAAAGGGAGTTGAGGGTGTCTGGAGGGTCCACGGTGGATAGAGTTAAAGTGGGATGAGGGTGACTTGAGGGTTTAGGGTGGAGGTAAAGGGAGGTGAGGGTTACTTTTGGACCCTGGGGTGGGTAGAAGTAAAGGGAGGCGAGGGTGACGAGGGCGTGGCAGTGGGTAGAAATAAACTGAGGTGAGGCTGACTTGAGTGCTTGGGGTGGGTAGAGGTAAAGGAAGGCAAGGGTGATTATAGGGCTCAGGGTGGGTAGAAATAAATGGAGAGAAGGATGATTTTAGGGGCTTAGTGCAGGGCAGATGTAAAGTGAAACGTGAACTTTTTCAGATTAGTATGTGTTGGATGATGAGTAAAACATCCTCTAACTTATATAAGAGGTAACCAACAAATAAATAAATATGACACAGTGACAAATTTTAATAAAAAAAAATACAAACTATATGAAAGTCTTAAACAAAGGGAGTATGTTTGCAGCAGCCTCATCAATAAAAGCTACAGGTGACCAAAATGTAGGTTTCAGAAATTGGTCACGTGCCACAAAGTGTTGGTACTGCTAGATGTTTGCATTCAGCTTTTGTAAAAACCGTGAAGCACAAGCTTCAACTCTGATGTTTTTAAGTTATCTTACAAATGAAAGCAAACTAATTAGAACAATCCAAGCGCAAGCAGTGTGGAAAAACACTAATCAAGTAATCAATCAGTACTTGGTCCTTGCTCAGGGAAGAGAGCAAAAAAACACATGAAGACAACGTAAAGCTGACAAGTGTTCACCAATGAAAAAGAAGAAAATATATTTGACAGTTAAGCCAACCAATGGTAAGTAATGAGTTTTTATTTTTAGAAACAATAGAGTCTTGCAAGCTACAGCACCTGCGCGGTCTCGGGTGAGACATAAACAATATTTTTTGGGGTGAGAATCCCTTCGAATTTGATATTTCTTTCTTCTTTCTTAGAAAAATCCGGGTCACTAATAGGGAGGAATGTTTCACGCCGTCGTTTCCTCCCCCCCATTTTTTTACATCATTGTTTTACACATGGGTGCGTTGTAGAAGTCACATATGATTTTTCTATTCTTCTTGTTTCACCTCTCTCTTCCTCTTTCTCTCTTCCTTTCCACAACTTGCTCATCTTTTAGCACGACGGTTTCTGGTCTTATTGTCTCTTGGTCTTTGGCTGTCCTCTTCCCCAATGGGCACCTTAACGCACATGGCGTTGCCTTGACTTAACACCCTAGGGTGTGGATCTGGGACATATGCCTTTTCAAAATATTCGGGTCTGAGACCACGCATGGGTGAGGGCAAGCGTGTATCTAGACAGATGAAGCACCTGTTGCTATATAGACATAACTTTCTTGAAAAGAATAACTCATTTGACTATTGGTGTATCCCTAGTCGAATTTTTAATTCACGTGTAATATAGGCTATTGTTTGTTTTAATGTATGTGATAAATATGCTTATGCATGTAAAAAAAAATTCTTGCAGCCCTGACGAAATTCCCAAGGCACGAAAGGGAATGAAACACGTTGGCTGTGCCATTGTATTTTATAAAGACGGAAATAAAGAAATCAATAAAGAAGGAACTGAAGATCCTCAAATTTCTTGAACTTTTTCATGCTGAACATATTACTGAGTGCACCTCTCAACAATTTTTGTAAATCTTTGAGACATAAACAGTAGCAATACCCTACATCTGTGTTCTGCAAACTTTTTAGACGTCCCTCCCCATAATGCCGCCATGCAGCACGCATTCAGCAGACGTCTGTATGAACTACACATAGCTCATGTAGAAGGGACAGACAGACCCAGTTCCTTGGAGCCTTGTAAAGAAAAAGAAACACTGGCAAAGCCAATAGGTCTGTCGCTGGCTGCCTTGGCATTGCCAAAGTTTTATTCTGGTTTTTATTTACTTTTATTACAAAAACAAAAGAGATAACTTTAAAAAAAAAACATTGGCAGTGGAAGAGACTACTTTTTGTGTGTTTGACAACAAGGTGTATGGGCAAAATGCGGTCACTCACATAAAAATTAACCAATAGCTGAAATGAGGTGACTCACTGACTCATGCAGTATGATTGGGTGGGAGGAAGCAACATGTGAATGACACTAATGCAGAACAATAGATCAAGAGGGCTGGTTGTGGGCATCTCTAAGTAAATAAATAAGATCTATATTTTATCGTAAAATCAAAAGGCCTTAGATAACACCATGGAATAATAATAAAGAGTTTTAGGATATTGCACATACTACAAGGAAATGCCAGCCATACCTTCATAACAAAATACATTGTAATTTAGAGGTTATATTTTGAACATGAGAAAGTCTATTTTTTTAGGGTGACTATCCCCCTCCATGTCACCAAGAGCATCATGGCTTAAATCCTTGGCTTTCATATGGTAACAAAATGCATTCTGGGTGTTGTAGTCTTGGTGTGTGCTTCCACTGTACGTAATAGACTAGCACGCCTGAGAGCAATGTTCTTTAATTGAAAATCCCTGTGCTCAGAAAAATATTCCTGATGGTGGGGAGTGACATAACCACCATATAGGTGCCTCCAAGGCTGGTAATTCCACAAGCCTTGGCTATCTCTACAAGAGCTTTTGTAACCTGTGTTTGGGCATCTGCCTGTGCGCCTGGGGCCCCTGTACTTTCATTTTATATGTGGTCTGTGGATCATATTCCCAGAGTGTTAGCCTTAGGGCACAGATTAATCAAGGAACTGAGACGGTTAAAGTAAGATCTCCCTGGGGTACGAGTGTGTTTGTCCTACATCTGTCTCCTGTGACCAGCATACCCCACTCAAAGAGTCCATGCCTGGCTCCAGTCTTCGCCACGTGCGCCCTGGATTCCATTATTCCAAGTCCTATCCTGTATTCTCATGGGTGTCTATGGCTCAGGGTCCAGGGTGAAGTCCTGTGTGCCCAGCCTCAGTTTTTGCTCAAATCATATTCACCCCAGTGAGTGACCATCAAATGACCAGTGAGGCCACGTGCCTTGGTTGTTGCCCTGAGGGCGCTTCGTGGAATGGTCTAAATAGCATACCGAGCGGTGGCAGACTTTGACCCCCTGCATTAGACCTGCAGAGAAACACCTGCATTGAACGCTAGTCCAGTTTATAAGCACCTGAGTTAAATCTGTGTTGGATCACCTGAGCTAGGCCTGTGATGAGCTTCGGGTTAGATCTGAGCCAGAGCACCGAAGCTAGGTCTGTTTACAAGCACCTGAGCCAAGTCTGCTTCACAGCGCCGGAACTAGATCTTTAACACAGCTAGGTCTGCGTCTGCGCCCCTGAGCCCGGTCTGCATTAGATGGCCTTTTTTCGCTCGAGCTGCTATGCCAAGACTCGGCGAAACATTCTGAATGTGAGATGGAGCAATTCCCGGGTTTGCAAACTTGAGCCCAACTTTGAGTGACAGGCCTGTGTAAGGTGCAAGTCAGAAAACTTGGGCTGAGTTTGAGGTGCCGTGTCTAGACTACACTTCAAATGAATACATCGGGCATGATTTCCGGTGGAGCCAGGGCCTGTGCTGAGTGTGTGCAGGGCGGTCATGGTTGGATGCAGCGCGCGTGGGCTCGGAGCAGGGGCCCTGGGCACAGTTCGTTGTCCTCCCACGAGGTTCGCCCTCCCTGCGGGGGAGGGTCTCTCTACTTTCCAGATTGGTCGCCCGACTGTGACGCACTCTTCCTTGTGCTCCAACCTGATGTCTCACACAGGGTAAATGGAGTCTCACACCTCCCACATTCCTAAACCCTACTGCTTGAATACCCCTCCTGTCCTCTCCGTTGAGCCGGCGTGGGGGAGGGCGCACCCGGTAGCACCGCCCCTCTGCACTAGGTACTGTCACCTCCGGACTCCTAATGTTTGTTTTTCACTCGCCACGCGCTGCAGCCCTCGCTCAGGAGGGCTCGTTATCTGTGTTTGTGAGGGAAAGTAAACTTTATGGCACAGAAGGGTGTGGTAAAGGTTAATCTCTTCGCTTCCAGAGGATTTTACCAGATTAATATAATCTCAGACAGGAAGCAGGAGAGCAGACTTCCAACCCCAGGCAGGACTCGGCGAGTGAAACTCTGCTTCGGAGGGTGGAGTTGGAGGAGGGGCGAAGGTAGAGCCCGCGAGACCATGATCTTGTAATGCAGACTGAATCAAAATTCGGGGTGGAGGGAGGGGGGTTGCGAAGTTTTCCAGCAGTAGGTAGAGTGGCGTTGCAGGGGCTCTAAGAAGGGGTAAAGACCATCAAAGGCTTGTTAACAGGCAAATGGTCTTTTAAAGACCAGTGAAGTACTCGGGTGCGGCTGTGTGTGTGTGCCCGGGAAGCTGCCTCAGCCCGGGCTGACACACACGAGGGGGGGGGGCCGATTCTCACAAGCACCTTCGCGGATGCTTACATGGAAAGCCAGGCTGACACACACGACGGGGGGGGGGCGATTCTCACAAGCACCTTCGCGGATGCTTACATGGAAAGCCAGGCTGACACACACGACGGGGGGGGGGGCTGATTCTCACAATCACCTCCGCGGATGCTTACATGGAAAGCCACTTAGGAAGCCACCCAACCCGAGGCCAGTTGACATAGAAGAGAAAGAAACAAACCATTGGATTGTTGCATCTGAGTCAAGATGAAGGTAGACCCATGTTGACCTTATGCCTTATAACAAAGGCCGTGTTCACCTGCCATCGTCAGTGGAGATGTGAAGACGACATAGGGAAGACCCCGAGCAGAGGACAGAGCATGTCTTCCCATCAGAGCCATCCCGCGGGGCCTCCAATACACTCCCTTTATTCAAATGCCGAAGGTCGAGTTCGTTATGGTATCAGTGGCGAATTGTCGCGTCCATTCCAGATAACGAAGGGAGTAAGACAGGGCTGTGTCCTGGCTCCCTTCCTGTTCAATCTTTACACTAATGGACTTGAACAGGCTATGCTGGACGGGAGTCAGGACCTCCCCCAGATAAGTGATCGCCCAATACCTACGCTGTTGTATGCTGATGACTCAGTGATTCTAGCACGGACACTAAACCAACTTCAGATCCAAACCAACAAGTACACAGCTTTTATGGACTCACTCGGTCTCAAAATAAACATCAAGAAAACCTTCGTAATGCATCTCGGCCCAAGGACTAAAACCACAAAACCAATAATGGTTGACAACACCAAACTGGAAAAAACCCGGGTCTATCCATACCTAGGTATCCTAGTGGACGATGCTCTGAATTGGCGGAAGGCAATCGAGGCCAGGAATCTCCACTTTCGTCGTGCAACTTTAGCATTAACATCTTTCTCGAGGAAACTGGGGAAACCAGCCCCATCTGAACTCCTGACAATATACTATGCGAAATGCCATAGCGTGGCCACCTATGGTGCTGGAATCTGGGGTCATGGACGTATCGACCACTTACAGGTCACTGAAAACGCCTTCGTAAAGTATATCCTAGCCCTCCCCCAAAGTTCCCCGACATTAGCCTCACATCGGGAGCTTGGTATGGAATATATTATTGACACCATCCGATGCCAGCCCATTCTGTTGTGGCATCGAATATGGTGCAAACCTGAATGTCATCTAACTCGCTCCCTTATTGCTGACTGTTTAACCCTGGCAAATTGGCGGAAAATCCCCTGGTTAACCTATGTTTGTAATTTCTTTAAAGACTTGAATCGTGAATCCTACTTTGAAGAACCACCCTCAATGGAAGACATCTCTAGGAAGCAGTTAAAATTAATGTGTCTGGACCACCTAAGGGATTTACGGAATCAGACAGAGATCATTAAACCATCAAATGAAAAAATTGGCGCCCAACAAACTGGAAAATCCATGCAGCTTTATTTGACGTATTTTTTATCCAATCACGAAAGGTTTCTATTAACAAGACTTCGCTTTAACATTTTCTTCCGATTAGTTACATTCCCTGAAACGAATAATTGGTCGCCCAACTTGCTGAACTGTCCCTGTGACGGAATTTCTCCTCAATCTACGATCCACGTTGTCCTTTTTTGTAAATATTATAAAATATCAAGGAAAAAGTGGATTATTCCGATTCTCCGAACCAGTGGTCACAGACAAACACATGCAGCATATCTTTATTTGCAATCCTTAAAATCAATGCATGAAGCTAAATACATAGCGACCTTTCTTAAAGCAGTCTTGATAACACGTCGCAGCATTTCTAGCTAATTCTGGAACCGAACTGTATCTTAAAATTTATTTTTCTATTTAAAAATGCTTTTTTTATATTGTGTTTCTTAATCATTTGTCTAAAAATTTTTTATTATGTACTTTTTATGATTATTTACTTGATAATCGAATAAAAGTTAATGAAACTGAAACACTCCCGGTAAACACAAGTGTGGGTCTATGCCGGATACGAAAGAACACGTTCACCTTCCAGTGTCAGTGGAGATGTGTGTGAAGGGAAGACCCCCAAACAGAGGGGAATGCGGCTGCCCGAGGCCACGCAGTGGCCATCAGGAGGGCGGCCCCTTAGATACGTAGGACTTCCCCCCCGCCCCTCTCTAGCCTCTCTCCTCCCCCGGGCAGGCGGAGTCCCGAGGGGAGTTAGGAGGAGCTGGGTGGGCATGTCCGGTGCGGCAGGCAGGGCGAGGGGTACTTAAGCCCCCCTCGCCATTTTCCCTGCCTCTTTGCCGCACCGGACGCGCCGTAGTGTCCTCGTGGGGACACACATTTTCTGATCACAGCCTCTACTTTGCTGTGAGTGAGGATCATCGGGCCTTTTCTCCTCCACCCCCTCTGCCTACTCCCTCCGCTCGGGAGGTCGAGCAGGGCGCGGCGGCCTGCTTAGCTGCGGGGCGCTGAGGGGGCAGGGGTCCGGCGATATCAGCGGTCGGAGTGGCGGGAGAGCGCCGGGGGCTGCGGGGAGGGCCCCAACCAAGGTAAGCGTGGTGGCTCGACTCCCCCCCCACCCATATCCTGTCTGCTTTGCCCCGTTAACGTGTAAGACTCGGAGCGCACGGCCAGCTTTTGGTCGGGCCGCGGTCACATGGGGGCTCGTCTGGAGTGGGGCATTGTGGGGGCTCCTCGCTGGCTCTACCGGCCATCCATCTTTGCGCTGGTCTTGCGGCTGCCCTTCAGTGCTTGTCCCCTTCGGGACTTTGAGTGCACCAATGAGCACGCGTGATTCTTGCCGGCCTTTGCTTACGGGGTTGCTGGCTTTCGTGCCGCGTTCGACTTTTCCAATTTCGGCCATTTTCCAGCCACTCCCCTGCTGGTTACGAAGCTCACGCGTTTATTGCCGGCTTTTGCTTTCGGGGTTGCTGGCTTCTGTGCCGCGTTCGGCGCTTCCAACTTTGGCCATTTTCCAGCCAATCCCCTGCTGGTCTCGAAGCGGCCTTCAGCCCTCGCACCCCATGATCTGGGGGCCTTTTGAAATTCTTCATCCGATCTGGGGAGAGAATGCGGCCTATCGGCCGACCTCGGAGCTGGGGAAATGGGTTCGAGTCTAGGGTTGCAGGCTCACTCGTTAGTCTGCGATTCTGGGCAAAGCTTCACAACACAATGAAGGTGTCCTTGTGTAACGTTCGGAGCTCTTGTGAAGCGCTCCTACACAGGTGGCTCGTGTCGTACTACATATATTCCCCCCAAACATTTTCTGGCGGGTGGAATTTCTCCAAATCCCTCCACCTTGGAGCGGGTCTAAGTTGCCATGTGTGCCAGATCGTTGTTGGTTAGCATGCACACTCGCCCTACTGAGTCCAGATAGCTACGGTTTATGTCTCGGCTCGGTTCAGCGCGGATCAGTATTTGCCACTGTGTTAAACGGTTGGTGTACCCCCCCACCCCTTTTCCTGTGTGCACTCGGGCTTTGCGTTGGTTGCGGCCAGGGTGCTCTGGGGTAGCCAAGATGGCTGGTTGCTTGCGGTAGGGGTGGCAAGCAGTGTTCAGTTCCTGCGGTTCAATTGTATGAGGGCAGCATACTGAAACTGTCCCCTCGTTTGCGATTCGAATTATAAAGGTGTAATGATGGGAAAGTTTGCACCGTTCAAGGGTGGATGTAGCTCTTGGAGGTAGAGAGCATGTTTGGTAGGTTTATGGCCCCGGGTTCGATCTGCAGCATCCCCATTATTGTGGTCAGACCGAAAATGTATTATTCTGCAGTTGTCTAAGAATATCGCACCATACCACACTGCCATAATTTTGCCATGTTGCTCTCACTACATTGAAGCAACTCTATTAGGCAAAATGGGTAAATTTACCATCGATAGCACGAGTGTCAGGGTTAGTAGCTGTGGTGTTACTTTGTGGCAGCACAGCAGGAGCAAGGTGTGGTGCAAAAGGAAATGACTGCCTGACGCGAGTCATGGCATATAGTGGCAGGATGGTCAGGTGTACTGTAGAACTGCCTTGCTGCATGTAGCTCGGGCGTATGCTGATTCCAGTTTCACACAATATTGGGCATCTCTGCATGTGTTGCCGTGAACAGTTCAAGTTCAGAAATTGTGTTTTACCCTGCCTTCAGTGGCATTACAGTGCGTCTGCCTTGGTGTTTACCGGACAGGGTGCCCTGGTTAGGGCAAAACTGTATATCCGCTTGGGGTGGATTAATGTGGCATTAAACCAGTTTGTACTGCCAGGGTGCAATAATGATGGACGATCACTTGGGGGCAGTGTCTCAATTTTAGCTGGCAATGAATACATAATGTCTTCACTTCACCACAGGCGTCAGGCGCGTTCTTTGGAACAGAACGGTCATTTGGGAGCACCATTCAACCCCTTCTGATAGCATACGCTACGTTACATGGAACATAGTGACATGCACGACCAAATATTACAAGCAGGAGGTACAGTGCTTTTCAGAAGGAGATAGTGACAGGTGGGCAGGTTCTAGAGTCAAAGTACAAATAGAGGTACAAGGCTGCATTACAGGCAGACTGTCTTTCACAGCACTAGCAGTGGTCGCACTTGTGCAAGTCCGGGAAGCATACAGTGTAAGAGACAGCAAACTGGTTCCCAAGTTTTGCAGGCTCCTTGCTATACTATCTCAGGCATGTGTATGTAGGGCATGGTATAGCATAAGCACTGCAAATTCATGCCTGCCAGTCCACTAGATTCAGGCATGCCCATGCCACACTCGCTGGTGGAGGTTTAGCTATTTTGCGGCTGCAAGCGATCCGGGGAATTGTTGGTTTCACACCTAGGGTCACTTGGGCAGCAGGTCCAGGGAGCCTCTAACTAGGACAGGATGAGAGATGACTGCCCGGCAGTTCTTGGGGCTGTCCTTTTGACAGGTACTAGAGGGTAGTACGTTTATACAGTTGGCTATTTTCCTTAGCATAGGTACTAGTGGGGTATGGGTTGCAGCCCTGTTAGGGCTTGTTGGAGTTCTATGCCACAATGTACTGCCTGTTTATTTGTGTTCAAGCTTTGCATGGCTATGCTCGGCTATTGTCTTCCCAGTCATGTTGATTGGGTTTATTGCCGTGGCACAATAAATTGCACAAGTACACCATTCATGAATAGAAGCCCACCTGTGCCATTCTAGGGGGAAGGAGCCCTTCCTTTTCCCCGCCTAGCGTTGCGGGGTACCCACTTATCTCTTGATAATTTTTGACCTCACTCGGTGAGAAAGCCTGCCCAAACTTACATATGTGCGGCAGGGCCCGTTACTGCTATTCCAGCTGTAAGTGCACCGGCGCTCTAGTTTCAGATGGTGGCTCCTGGTGCGTGGCACAGTCTTTCAATTTCAGGCATCGCACTGTCTGGCTTTTAGGACAGGGGGTCCCCCTTGCCAGCCCTTGGCTTTATTTGGCTAGATATGTCAGGCGCAGGCTTGTTGCCACCCTCCGAGCGCATGGGAGCGTTCGGGGAACTTTTTAGGTATGGAGTACTGACCGGCAATCGAGCCTCTGTCATGTGGGGGGCAGTGTTGGCCCTGCCTGTTGCCCTTCATGAGTAGTAGTCAGGGTGGCCCGTACTCAGCTGCACCCTTTCCGGGGCTTTGAGATCTCCCTGACCGAATGGTCAGCTGGTCAACCTAAGCTTGCACAGCGTAGGAGCCCTTGAATCCACGGCATCCTTGAGGCAGCTAAATTACAAAGACTACGAGTTAAGCGGCATCCCCGTACTCCAGGTATCATGCTCTGCATTGTTTTTACATGTCTTTCTCTCTGTTATGTTAGTTGGAGAGGCCGGCTAACGGAAGCTAACATGCTGGTGTGGGCTCCTGCTGCCGGGTCCCCCTGGGGATCGACAAGGCTTCCTGGGGTAATTCCCATGTAAATACTACCTAGGGTGGACAGGTTCCCTAGAAATTTAGAAGTTGTGTTCATTCTTAAGCTGCTTGCGATGGGCACAATTCGGTCCTCTAAGCTGTGGTATGGCGGAGGCTAGAATTGCGAGGTGTATAGTGTTCTATTTTAAGCCTAATTTCCCTATAGACTACGAAGTAAGAAAGCAATGGCATCCGAACGACAAAGACCAGCACCAGCCTGTCAACTGCCATTCTGTAATATGCTGCAAATATGAAAAATATTTCATATAGTTATGGAATTTCCTTCGTTTTCCAACCATAACTTATTTAGTTACCAGAGAGATGGACAGGTCTGGGTGGAGGCTCGTTCCGGATGATGGTGATCTGACATTGAATCCATGGAATAGCTGGGACAGCGAGCCCTGCAGCTTACCCCACAGCTTTTCATTCTTTCATTTCGTTCTGAAGTGCTCCGACAGTTGTGTTTATGTGTATTCAGGACATAATTAGCACTAGGATGATGATGCTTTGGGAGAGGTGTCTCCGTACCTGGCGTAAATGTCATGTTTTGGCAGAAGTCGTGCGTAAATGTCATGTTTTGGCAGAGTTGTGGCGCGTGTGGCAGATGTCACGTCTAGGGCGCATGGGCAGAGCTCAGTTTATGGGCGCCTCAACGGAGGTTCAGTCAGCGGTTAGCAATCAGTGTAGTGCCCGTACTGTACAAGTAGCCTGACCTCTGTCGTGTGGGGAGCGTACGAGCTCTTGAAACCACGGCACATTATGCAATACGGTACAAAGAGTTTAAGGTGGAAAGCGGCACTCAGTACTCCAGGATACACACTCTGCATTGTCTTCATATTGCAGAAGATATGTTCATTTTTAAACTATAGTGATGGGCACAATTCGGTTCGCCATGCAGTGGTAAGGCTGAAGGCCAGAAGTGCGAGGTGAACAGGGTGCAGTGAGCCTATTATCTCATGGACTAAGGAGTATGAAAACAATGTCATTCTAACGATAAAGATCAGCTCCAGTCTGTCAACTTGCCATTTTGAATGTGCTGCAGAAATAAGAATATTTTCTTTCTGAAAGTCAGGTTATTTACCTCTTTTTCCATCTGTATACTTATGTTAGTTTCTGAGAGATGGAGCAGCTGGCACAGCGGGTCTTTAGCTTACCCTGCACGTTTGCTTTCAGTAATATCAAAGTGCTTTCTCTGATAATAGAACTTCCAACTGTATCCCCCCGTTTATTGGACGCTCACAATGCACTAATAATCAGTCAGACTTTAAGGTCAAGTACTGGTCTAAGGCTGTGCCCCTTGGTTGCTATTGGGATGGCTGTGCGTAAGCATGGTTAAGCTACAATAGTATATAAAACGTGTTAGTATCCCTTATTAGGGACCCTGCTAACTGAGAAAAAGTTAATGCAAGACATAAGGACAAAGGTTGCAGGTAGGAAGGAAGTTAAGTAGTGGGGGGCCCGGGCGGCGACGGTTGCCGCCGGCCGGGCTGTGGCGGAGTTACAGGGCAATCCGGAAGCAGAGAAGGTCAGCACTGGACCTCAGCGGGCACATAGGGGTGCCAGAGCCTAAGACCTGGGGCCTCATGGGAGGTTCCGGGAACACGTGTCGGCGCCCCATTCGTCCTTCGGGCGGTTGTGGGCCTGTGCAACCGGGGGTTTGCCTAGTACGCCCCGCAAGGGGCGTGATAATTATGTTTACCATAAGGGGCAGCACATGGTGGTTCGCCACGGTGCTGCCTGGCTCATCAGGCGGGCAGGTGGCGAGAATGCGGCCTGCCCTTGGATTGCCCGTAAGATAACCCACTATGATTACATAACGTTGTATGTAATAAAATAAACCTGCAGCAGTTTCTTCCCAATCTAACACTGGTGTCTAGTGTGTTATTTGCGGGATGCATGCAAAGTGTGGGGTGGGGGGTCCTGTCGCCCTGATGTATCTATGCATGTCTTACTATCAGAGCTAACCAGAGGAGTGTGGTATTCCCGGTAAACACAAGGGTTGGGCTAAAGAAGAGCCTACGCCGGATACGAATAAATGAACACCCACCAACAAAGACTCCAATCTGAGGGCACAGCATTCCTCGCCACCACAGCCAAACCCTGCTCTCAGTAGCCTATTCAAAATGGCAACTTGGAGTACATAAAGTAGTACTCCTGTGGTATGCTGTTCGGTACTTTTTGGAAGGCCTTAAACATGTGTTGCAATGGAGTGCCACCTAGTAAAGCCGCCCTAGAGAGGTTAGAGCTCCCTTAACTCATTGAATTAACCTCCTTCCTCCACAGTTTGAGGGAGCGCCGCCCATGTCAGAGGTCATCGCAATCACATTTACAGTCAGCTACCAGTATTCTTCTGTCGTGGACAGGGTGTAGAGAAAGATGGTTCAGTGCTGCCTTTACCTGCACCACCCCAGCCCTTCCAATAGAAGGACTTCCTTTTTCTAGCAGGCACTGTCCGCTCGCAACTGGAAAACACTCGTTTGAGGCCAAGCACTGCTGTGCTCGTGCCACGTGGCGGAAACACCCGGATTAGATGTAGACACAAATATGTGAGCAGCGTGCTAAGGTAAGCAGTGTGTGCGGTCTAAAGATAAACAAAAGCAGTGTACAAAAGGTAAGCAGTGTGTGCGGTCTAAAGATAAACAAAAGCAGTGTACAAAAGGTAAGCAGTGTGTTCGGACTACAGATAAACAGCTTTTGTAGGGAAGATATCTTGAACAACGTCAGATTAGGCTGCAGCAGAGAGTTGTAAAAACACGGTATTAACATGAATTTACTCAAGAGCCAAGGCTTCTAGTCCACAAATCTACTACAACAAGCATTTGCAATGCAATCGGTCTCGGATTAGTGAAAGTTAAAGCTATTGGCGTGGCAAATGACAATGCTTCTTAATTATATCCCAGCAGTATCATAAGCAATAAAAGAAAATCCACCAAGCAAGGAAAGGGTGCAGTACCACAGGCTGTCACTAGGTGTCCGTCTGGAGTTCTAGAGGGACCTCTATTAGCCACATAAGGTACTGCACCCTTAATACAATTATAAAGAACAAGCTTGCATCTGAGAATAAGTTATCCTTTGTTCTTATTGGAAGTGAGATTTTCGTTCGCTTGCGTTTCAGAAAAGCACCACTGTTGATTATTCTGCCTTGTTTCTGGTGACTACTTAATTTCCGTTCATGAACTCCCTTTTTTGGTGGCGCTGAAAGAGCCGCGCTGCTTGTTGAAGCTGTACTATAAATGTTTTCAACTCAGCTCCAAGGGGAGAACCCGGGGAGGCTGTGTTTACTCCTTACCAAAGGCCAATCAATTCCAGGGCTGGCAGCGCAGCACTTAGAATCAAGTGCATTATTACAAATTGTAATTAAATGCATCCCCCTGCACTTGTAATGATGCTTTAATAAAGTCTTCTACAAGAGCAACCTGTAGGAAAGGCAGGCTGCAGATGAAGAATAAATTATAATACTTTGGATACACAGTGTTCGGAGGCTGCGGTTTGTGGCAGAATGGCTTCTGCTGGCAGACAGCGGCGCCCTTCCGGAGGATTTACTGCGGCCGCAATAGAAGGATGCTTTAGAGTGCTGGCTTTGAATATTTGTTGCGTTGTATGTTCAGAAAAGCCTGGCAATTTCGATTCATGCAAGGGTTCAAACATGTATGCAGTGTGTGTAAAAACAATTCTGTTGAAATTGCGGATCCATTTCAGTCAATCAATAAATAAAATTCCAAAATATAAAGTAAACTAGCTGCAGCGCAAGAAGGACAACAGCAATAAGCAGCGCAATAGCTGCCCAGGCTCAACCTAAAAACCTGAATGGCAACTGTGTTAATGTAAAGCAATTTGATACCTACTCGCGGTTTTACAATGAACCTATAAAACATGCTGCGACCTTAATAAATGGAGGATTTTTTTTTCTTTTTTTTTTTAAAGGGCCCCAGTTTACCAATCTACTTCTGAGCAGTGGAGTTTTTATTTTGTATAAACAAAAGCACACTATACCCTATTACAAGCTTTCACAGCAACCCCCTAGGCAATCCCTCCGATAGTAGGATGTAGTGGTGAAAGAGGATATCACAGTATAATCCCGGAGCGCTAAAGTAAAAATGTAAAGGCGCAGGCATCGGCCAAAGGAAGAAACATGCCGGGAGGACACCACACCAGTTAGGGGATGGTGAGCTGGTGACGATTGGAAAGGCATATAGAATGTTTTATAATCTGAATACAGTGAGCTGCGCAAAACAAAACAAAGGCACCAACCATTGGTAAAGCGGGCACAGCGTCCTGTGAAAAATAAATAGATAATGTTTTACAAGTCGAATACGGCAAGCCACACAGAACAAAAGAAAGTCGTGCGGCCACCATTGATAAAGGTAAAGCGCAGCATAACCCAATGCAAAAAAAAAAGATAATGTTTTAAAGCAGGCACTCTTACTAAGCAGAGCATGCGAAAGAACAGAAACAATGAAAAAAAGACTTGAATTACAGGAACAACATGTCAGGGAAATGCGGTCGGAGAAGTGCGTAGCTGTTGTGCCTGCAAGGCCAGCTAGGAGGACAAAGTATATAACAAAAGAGTGCTCAGAAACCGTAAATTAAACATACAGATTAAGGTCACATGTAACAGGGGCAGTCCTTATTTGAGATTACAAAAGTAGAAAAGGAGGGACTACTAAAGAAATTAGCAAAAGAAAAAACAACATCTCCAAAAGACCATCAAATAGGCCATTAAAAACATGGGCGGAGCATAAATCCCATATTCTGAATGCAACACGTCTCGAAGAGACAGGAAAACGCTGCCTAGGCGAGACCTAATAAACCTGCACTTGCGAGGACTTACAGCTGCAGAGTAGCAAAAGTATGGCGATGAAAGAGCCAGGTTCAAGCACTGTTTCCTAGTACCAACTGCTTCCTAGCGCTGTAACACAACAGCATCATTGCAAACTTTCGACCACTGTGGTTCTAGGAGGACAAAGGGATAGTTGCCTGCCCATAAATGGGGTTGGAAGTGTACTAGGATGGGGAGAATGCCGACTCAGAGCATGAGTGGCTGATCAGGGCGTTAAGTGGGATGGGAAAAAAGGGGGTGGTCCCTAGAAGGGGCATAGCCTGTGTAATCAACGGGGTGGCTTAAATATAAAAACTAATTTCCCATAGATTGCCACCCCACCCACTTGTTTGCAGAGAATCACAGGTGCAACTGTCATTGACTAGTGCTTTGTGTGATGGGATGTCCATGTATTGTGAATAACTTTCTGACCCACTGACAAGCACAGACAGAAACTCCCATTGCCTTCAATCCCCTACTTAATCATTTTTTTTTATACAATTGTTATTAAGTATCGCACAGTGATTAAAAGTTGTCATAGCAAATCTAGTATGTATGGTATTTCTGTTTTTGAATCGTAACACAGTTTTCCTTCATAGACGTGAAAAATCTTCATATATATGTCGAAATAAATAAGACAAACTTGTGGCTATATCAGTCAATAAGAGATATAAGTGCATACATAAGATACAAATTCCGTTCTGTATAATACAAACTATAAACTTAATGAACCCTGTTAATAAACACCCCCCCGCCACCACCCACCCTCCTGACCTGTCGGTTCCTATATGCCTAGTGTGTGTATGCATATAGTATTTGATGCATGTGTCACTCCCAGTGAGCAGATGTAATGGGAATTGTGACCTGTACCAACCCTTGGGATCGAAGGACGCGGTCAGTTGGAAACCTCATGGGGTAGGATTGATATGTGTGGGGTGAAGATCTAGTGCTTTAAAACCTTCCAGCATAAGGTCCCTGTTGGACTTGGCCTTTTCCCCCAAAATTTTACGCTTTTGACCCCCTTGTCTGAAATGTCTCCCCCATGGGATTAAACCTGTATAGGCCATGAGTGGTGTGAGACACCTTGTTAAAAATGTAATGTCAAGTAATGGTGTGAGCACTTGTAAATTTCCCCATTTTAAAAATGCACCTGACTAAAATGTACTGTTTTTAAAATGGATGCCATGGCCATGGGTTTTGCCACTGTACTGCCATAGGTCAGCAGTCTAGCTATTATTACCCAGCTACCCCTAGCTTTTGGAGGGAAAGCCTGGCACCCAGGGTGCTCACCCCCTCCCCTTGAGCCAGTTTAGGCTAGTTTTGCCAACATTCTAGAAGGTTCTGGCACTGCCAGGGAGGAGGATATAAATAAGGGGGATGTGCCACCAGAGAGTCAGTCAGCGTTGGGACAAGAAAGAGAGGGGACCTGCTACGAGGAGCTACCGCCACATGGGCCTGTGGGCTGGGCCCTGTACCCCTAAAAACCCCTACTCTACTGTCCCCTAGGCCCCTGACAAGGGAGGGCCCCTACCCAGGTCCCTGACACTGTGGGGACCGGGAATTACGCCAGTGCTGCGAGGAAAAAGCGCCCAGGAGGTGAGGAGTGTGCCCCTGAGGAGCGGGTGTGGGACTGTCTGCCCCCCCAGGGTGAAGCTGTGGCCCCTGTGGAAGTGCTGAGGCGTGAGGAGCTGCCCGGGGAGGATTGTGCCCCCGAGGGACTGTGACCAGTTAAAGCACTGTGCCCCCTGACTGTTGCTGGCTGAAGTGCTGTGAGGCCCCGAAGCGCTGGGCCCTGGGACTGTTGTGGCCCCCGGAGTACTGTTGGCCCTGGAAGCTGTGTGGGCCGAAGTAGGAGCTGTGCTCCGAGAATAGCGCCATTTACTGAGGAGCCTACCCTCGCTTTGGCGCGCTGTGAATACCGCCATATAATTAATTAATTAAACAGGGAGCCTACCCCTTACTGCCGCTGAGGAGACTGTGGCGCGGCTGGAAGATTGCGCAGGTTGTGAATAGGCGAAAATCACCGCCGCAGCCCGGCGCCGCCTTGAGGGACCCCCCACTGCCGTGGGAATCATCGCGGCGGCCCCCGGTGCCAGGAGAGGGCCGCCGATGTGAGGAAAGGGCCGCGCTAGGCCCTGAGGCCGTCAGGTCCCCCATCACGTGACGGGGGCCAGGCCGCGTCATCGGCCCGCCCCTGCCAACGCCGCGCAGGGATTGGTTGTCGGCCAGGAAGGTTGGGAGGAGAGTCGAAGCCCCGGGTCCCCGTGAGGTAGGAGAGGGGGGGACCCGGGTGAAGAGTCGGTGCGGGGCCCCCATGGTCGAGGGGGAGCCCCGAAGTGAGAGTGACCGGAGCGGGAGCCCACCCCGCCGGTCTGAGCCCCAGAGTGAGGGCCGGTGGAGGAGGCGGGGCCGGGGCACACTGTCGGTGCCAGCCCCGCCGGCACGGAAGAAGCGACCCGAAGGAGGAGGGAGGAAAGCCAGGCAGGCTTCCCCCTCGCGGGCCAAGTCCCCGAGCTCGTCCCAGGTGGCCTCGCCGACGCCGTTTGGACACCCCGGGCCCCTGTGAGGAAGAAGGGCCCGGGTAAAGCAAGACGCCAGGCATCCACACGGCCAGTGAGTGTCCCGGGGCCCCGTGAGGCAGAAGGACCCGGGAGGAGTCGAAAGATACCGCCGGGAGGGGCGCTCGAGGAAGCGCGAACCCCTCCTTCCTTCCGACCCGACGTGAGGGTGCTGCAGGGGCCTCGAGGCACATTGTCGGTGCCTGGCCCCTACTGCAGAGGAGAGCCCTGCGCCCACTTTGAGGCGAAAGAAGAGCCCTGGGGAAGCCGGTGAGTGAAACCTCAGCTGCGTGGTGGTTGGTGGGCTGGAGTCGAGGCACAGGGTCGGTGCCCGCCCCAAGGACCGGATTAACTTTCCAGGTGCCCCGTCTGGCAGTGGGCACCTGCAACGTTGGGCCTTAGCGGAATCAGTGGCCCTGGTAGACTGTGCCAGTTATAGGAGGCCGATAACTAGCCCATAGGGTCCCCCAAGGAATTATCGATGCCCCTGAGTCACGGCCACACCTTATGTCAATGCTGGGTGCTTAGGTTACTGCGCCCCTGCCTATGATTGATACTACTGTTATGTATTGCCTAGGTGATTTTATAGATAAGGCTTTTGTGCCCACCGGGCAAGTGAATGTGACTTTTCTATTGCAGGTGTGTGCCGAATGTTAAATGCATTTAGGCTGTTGTGATAAACCCACAGGGATGATGGAGTAGACCGGGTGGTGCCCTCTATTGTAGGTGGGCCCAGAGGTTGGCCTGACATGCTGTTTCAGGCCCCTAGTCACATCCCCTGTTAAGGAGCAAGCCTTGCTGAATTGTTACAGGTGCTCCTGTCTATTTTGTGTTATGATGCCCTGATTTTCCCTTACAGGGGTCGTGTTGGAGTTATCTGAGATTACTGATGCCAATGCATATTAATGCTTCCGCCTAATGTTTGATATCCCTGTGCTGATTTATTGCAGGTGTTCCTGTATGTTGGGATTTACTATGATGCCCTGATGTTTTCTTTTACAGGGGTTGGGTTGGCGTTATTGTGCATGATATATATCTATGCTAATGTGGTATTTTGCAATTACAGCCCTCCCCTAAGGATGAGAGTCTGAGTTGGACCCACCAGATTGGTCCCAGATCGAATGTCATTTTGATCCCATCCTTTTTCCTTTCAGCATGGACTTATAGACTCAGCCCTTACTTCCTATGTAAATAATCCCCCCCATTATACAATTGGCTCTAGCGCCAATTGGCGCCCTGTTGTGACACTAATGTTTTGCATTTTATTTTGCCTTGCAGGTTGGAAACACTACTAAACTACTTGTCTTTTTCCAACTCAAACTGGTGTCCTGCCTCTTCTGTGGTGTGCCTGGTGTGTTGCCTGTGGGTACTGCGTGAGTGCTTCACATGTCCTCCGTAGTTTGGCCTGCCCGCTTGGTCCGTGCTACCCCCTTGAAGATTTGGGTAACCCCATTTCCTACAGTCCCACTCTATTGAGATGAGGTGCTTCTTCGTGTCTAAGTGCTGTACTCTCGGCACAGCACGACCGTATCACCTCCTCTTGCCAAGCAACTAGAGTAGGGCATCTAGGGGGTTTCCATCTCATGGTGATCGCTCGGATGGCCAATATGAGGGCAAGGTCAAGGGATTGCAGTTGAACTCTCAAGGATCTTGTGCGCCTGCAGAGACTCAACAGACATTCCAGTATATTGTCCGTAAGTGGTAAATGTATGATATCTCCAAGTGCAGATCGGACCCCCTCCCAATAGTCACGCAAATGAGAGCAAGCCCACACATATGGGTAAAGCCCACCTCTTCGGACCTGCAGCGTGGACAGTGATGTTGTGCATTGGGGAACATGCAATGAATTTGTTTTGGGGTTAACTAGGATCTGTGTAGTACCATGCATTGTTTAAATTTGGCATTTTGGGATACACGCTTAGGGTGTTCCATAATGCTCGTCCATGCTTTATCAGTCAGTTCAGCTTCAGTTGCCTCGGACCATTTTGTCTTAAGGTTATCGAGTGGGATGGAGACTTGTGACCGGATACCAACATATAACCATCTGATAAGATGGCTGCCCTCCCCCATGTAGTAGAGTGACCATACCAGTTTGTGTTGTGGAGGTTCAATGCGCGGAGGTGCCCAAGTCTTCCTAATGTATTGAGATACCGCAGCATGAGTCAAATAAACGTGATCTGAAACGCCAGTGGTCTGTACAAAGGTGTCATGGTCAAGGAGGGATCCATCTCTAAACAGCGACCCTACCTCTCCTACACCAGCGTCTGTCCAGACACACAGCCGAGCCTGCGTGAGCCTGCCACCAGTGGTTGGTATTCCCAATAAGGGAATGTTACTGGCATATGGGATCGCATCAGAGTTGTACTGAAGAGCCCTCCTCCAGCAATGAAGTGCCGTTAAAAGTAGTGGGGGTGCTGCAGGGGGGGGTTTTACTTTCGCCAATAATAGTGTATGTAAGTCTCCCCTCTCTAAGTCTTGGGTCTCATATCCTATTTCCTGCATGTTCCTGCCTGCTGTCCAATATGATAACCATTGAAGCTGACAAGCGTAATAAGAGGCCCTAAAGTCAGGTACCCTCAATCCACCCTTGTGGAGTTCTAACTGTAATTTCTTAAGGCTCACCCGTCGTCCTCCTGTCCCCCATATAAGCTCTAATAGGATCATGTCAAGTGTGCGAAAAGTGGACTAAAGAATCACTAAATGTATATTCACGAAAAAATATAAGAGTCGGGAAGCACCACCATCTTAGAGATGGCAACCCACCCCATCACCGACAGTGGTTGGGATGTCCAAAAGGAGACCCTTGAGCGGATTGCAGTAATCGCCTTGGACAAATTACCGTTAAGTTGGTCCACCTGTGACCTGTATATATGTATCCCTAGGTATTTAATTGTGTGATGTGTTACTGGTAGGGTATATGTGCCAAAAAGAAGCGCGTTGGGGTGGGGACCGTCAAAGAGATAGAAAGCATTCGACTTTCCTTCTCAATCATACTCCTATAAACACTGGGAGGCATCTAAATTCTAAACGTTTCACTATGCAAGGGTAATATGCTGCCTGAAAAAAAATCTGTATCACAACATCCCAGAAATAGCCAAATAGCTCTTAGGGAACACAAGATTAATTAAAACATGTGAAATACAAACAGAAAAGACATGCATTACCTGAACTTTTATTACTTTTTGTGCAGAAATCGATCAGTGTTTTTACCTGTAAAGTTAAGGACATGAATATAGGGCATGAAAGGAACACATTTTGATGTCCATTTTTAAATATTACTGGGTATGAGCCCCAAAGGAACCCCAATCATTGAAAGCCCTGGGAACAGTCATTCTTGTGCTACTTGGAAGTATGGATAAAGAGCAAGCTCAGCATATATGTGTGCAATGTAGTGCTGCTGCTACCCAGGAGAACGGCTAGAGAGGACTTGGCTAGAGAGGACTCTGCAAACACAAGGAGATGATGGACGGAGTGCTGAACCTTTTCAGACACTCCCCCCCAGTCAAAGATCTGAGTTGAATCCATCATAATTTTTTAGCTCACTTCGTCACCCCAGTTCAGACACCGCTATATGCAAATCAGTCTTGACCCTGTGCCTCATGGGAACAGTCCAGCCCGAACTTTCAAGCCAGGGTTTCCCTGGACTGGAAACAAGCATCCTTGGACCTGTTTCGGGGAAACACCCCTCATCAGCCAGGCTAGCTTGAATCCAGTGGCAAAGTGAGCAAGGGACCCACATCCGGGCATACCCTGCCAACTTAGGGCGAACAAAACAAACACAAGGAGATGATAGACACTGACCCCCTGTCACAGATCTGGGTTGAAACTTTGCAGGTTAGCGCTCTAGTGCTCCCTCACCCCTACTATTTAATGGCAGTATGGAGGAAGCGCAGCGGACGAGCGCAGCGGGAGCGCCGACTTCGCGCCGAAGTCGCGCTCAAGTCAAGCCCGTCTGCGCCCGTCCGCGGCCGACCAGGCCCAGGGCCCCGTCGTAATGCCCAATTCTATTCTTATTCCTCCACCGATCTCCTGAGCCTTAATTTACCAGGCCCTATTCCCGCCCGTGCCGTTAAAGCGGCCCAGACAAGTGGCATTTTCGTTCCATCTGACTTCTCGGCACTGGCCCCTCTTCATGACCCTTCCCCCTCAGCTCCACAATTCTCTACCTCCTTATCGATTTATTATCTAAATACTCGTTCCCTTATACGCCATCAGCTTGAGGTGTTCCAATTATTGATTCAAAGCTCCATCGACATTCTTCTCCTAGCAGAAACCTGGATCACTGAAGATTCAGCCCCTGACATCCTCGCTGCCATCCCTTCGGGATATTACATCTTGCATACTAACCGACCTGCTGGGAAGATGGGTGGCGGAGTGGCGGCTATCATCCGCTCTGAACATGTCTTTTCTGAGATCACGGTTATTTCCATCCCTAAAACTGAATACCAGGCACTAAAATTCACCTCGCCTAAATCGTCCTTTGTCTGTGTCCTAGTATATAGACCCCCTGACTCTATGCCTCATTTTCCTCAACTCTTCAGTGATGCAATCGCTCAACTTGCTATTAACTACGCCAATATCATGGTAATTGGTGACTTCAATTATTGGCCATCTGATGTTCATGAAAGTCAAGCGTCGGTAGAATTCACAGACCTTTTAATAGGCATGAATCTCATTCAACACATTCACACCCCTACCCACCAGAAAGGTCATATTCTTGACCAAGTCTGGACTTCAAATCTCGATATTTCACCTCCTTCAGTTGTCCCTTGCTCCTGGTCTGACCATTATTTCATTTCCTTTCACTTACATCTGCACACTTTGTGTCCCCCCCCCCGTATCACAAATATCATGGCTCGTAACTGGAAAAGGGCCAACCTTCCTGACTTTCACGACTCACTGGCCTCTACTGCACCTTTGTCATCGACCTTATTAGAGAATCAGGCTGACAATCTTGATGAATGGCTGCGTCAGGCTAGTGATAAAGCTGCCCCTCTTAAGAAAATTAAAACTAAGCGCCCCCACGACGCACAACGTTGGTTTACTGACCAACTTAAAGCGGAAAAACTGGCACTGCGGCAAACTGAACGCCGCTGGCGCCGCCACTATGACCCTCAGCTTAAACTTGCCTACATCGAGACCTTGAAATCTTATAAACGCTCAATCTTGGAAGCCAAGACGGCATATTTTTCACAAAAAATGTTGAACTCTAATAACAAAACTAAAGATATTTTTTCAATTGTAAATGAGCTCTCCCTGCTAGATAGAGTCACCCCTCAACCCCAGCCGACCCAAACCCTCTGTGACTCACTTAACTCTTACTTTACAGAAAAAATAACTACAATAAAAAATAATATTCCGTCCCCGGCATCTCCCAATTCTCCTCTTCTTCCCCCTACTAATACTACTATCCTGACAGAGTTCCCACCTATAGCTCTAGAAGAGTTCACCACTCTCCTTCATAAAGTTAGTTCGGGATCCCCCAATGACTGCTGCCCTCCGCAGGTTCTGAAAGAAGCCTTTCTTGCTTGCCCTGGCCCCCCTTTAGCACTACTTAACAGCTCTCTTGCTATCGGGGAGGTCCCATCTTCTTTCAAGCAAGCTGCAGTTCTACCTATATTAAAGAAACCCAATGCAGACCCTACAATACTCAGTAACTACAGACCCATCTCCCTTTTACCCTACCTAGGAAAGATCTTGGAGACCTACGTCACCCGCTGTCTGAGCTCTTTTATAGAGAAATCATCCTTCTTAGACCCCCAACAAGCGGGATTCAGACCCCTCCACTCCACCGAGGCGGTCATAGTAGCTGTCATGGACACCCTTAGGAAAGGTGCAGACAAAAACACTCCTCAAGCCCTTGTCCTATTAGATCTCTCGGCGGCATTCGACACGGTCGATCATACCATCTTGATCGACCGTGTCCAAAACGCCGGCATTCAGGGAGTGGCCCTTGACTGGCTCAGATCCTTCCTCTATCAGCGGTCGCAGTCCGTTCGCCTTTCCACTTTTTCCGCCCCTTACACTTCCCTTCCCTGCGGTGTTCCACAGGGCTCAGCACTGTCTCCTCTCCTTTTTAATTTGTACCTCCAACCACTTTTAGCTTCCCTCCGCAACTCCCCTGTCACAATTTTTAATTACGCGGACGACCTTCAGTTAATCTTTCCCATAGATTCCCTCCCTTCCTCCCGGACCAATTTCCAGACCATCATGCTGACCATTGCGGAGTGGATGCACCACAGCCATTTAAAGCTGAACCCTACCAAAACTGAGCTCGTCTTGGTAGGAGGCCCCAATCACCCTTGGAATTCTACCTTTTGGCCAACATCCTTGGGGCTTGCACCCTCCCCCGTGAGCTCAGTCAAAAGCCTGTGGTGATCATTTCTGAAGACCTATCAATGAGACCGCATATCAACGCGGTCACCTCTGCCTGTTTTTTCCACCTCAGGCGGATCCGTAACATCAGCAGGTATCTTAGTAAAGAAGCCCTGACCCAAGTGGTTATTGCGCTCATCACCTCCAGGCTCGATTATGCGAACATTCTATATGCAGGTATTCCTGCATGTCATCTCCAACGTCTGCAGCTGGTGCAGAATCAGGCTGCCCGCCTGATTTTCCACCAGCCCAAACATCAGCATGTCACCCCCCTCCTCCGTAGTCTGCACTGGCTTCCTGTTTCTAAACGCTGCACGTTTAAATTGGCCTGCACTACCTTCAAGGCCCTGTCGGGCGCAGCCCCCGCTTTCATTACGGCGGCCTTGTCCCGTCATATCCCTACTAGAGCTCTTCGCTCAGCCTCATTAAATTTTCTCGAGGTCCCTAGATTCAAAAGGAAAAAGCACGGTGGCCTGAGTTTCTCCGTCCTGGCCCCCACCACTTGGAACTCCCTTCCACTCTCTCTCCGTCTTTGTCCTAAGTACGACTGTTTTCGCAGACTTTTAAAAACCCTGCTCTTCCAAGCCGCATATGACTAACCCTTCTGCCTCTGGTCCACGCTACCTGTCAAAGAGCGCCAAGAAACCGATGGTGATAGTGCGCGTTATAAATATTTTTAATAATAATAATAATTGAATCCATCATTGTTCTTTAGATCACATCGCCACCCCAGTTTGGACCCAGCCATATGCAAATCAGTCTTGACCCTGTGCCTCATGGGAACAGTCCAGCCCGAACTGCCAAGCCAGGTCTTTGCTGGACCGAAAACAAACCATCTGGGTCCGGTTTCTGGCATCACCCTTCATCAGCCAGGCTAGCTTGACTCTGTTGGCGTAGCAAGCAAGAGACCCATGTCTGGCATATCCTTGGCCACATGTACTGAGCTGAAGGACACAGAGAGGACACAGGGCTGATGGA
This sequence comes from Lissotriton helveticus, assembly GCF_964261635.1. Lineage (NCBI taxonomy): Eukaryota > Metazoa > Chordata > Amphibia > Caudata > Salamandridae > Lissotriton > Lissotriton helveticus. Next base: position 139,929,742 of record NC_136063.1, on the reverse strand, counting down.
CCAGCATGGACCATCGGGTTTGAGACATTGGATAGTTAACAGCAGTTCAAGGCGGAGAGAAGTTGAAGGTAAAAATTTTCAGACACTCACCCCAGAGAGGACTCTGACCATTAGAACACAATGTAGTGCTGCTGCTACCAGGGAGCCTGGATATAGAGCAAGCTAAGAAGGAGTGTGTAATGTCATGCTTCTGCTATCCAAGGGCATGCATGGCCAGCAAGCTGAGCAGGAGTGCACAATGTCATGCTGCTGCCACCAGGGAGCATACATAGTGAGCACGCTAGCATGAGCCTGCAAAGTCACACTGCTTCTAGCCGGGAACATGAGTAGAAATGCATGCAGTGAACGAGTGTGGTATGACGAGCTACTACCACCCTGGCGCATGGATAGAGAAAGGGCCAGCTTTTGGCATGGACAAGCTGGGCCAGGTCCAGGGCACCTACAGTTTGAGGGGCTCAAAGGTAGCTGCCCTCCTGAGCTGCCTGGAATAAAGGCTTTCTTCTAGGCCCCTAATGCAGTTCACCGCCTCCAAGCTGTGTGTAAAATCCTGCTTTCTTTACTTTTCTTAGCCTCCCATGATTACCTCTTTCCCACCCCCCTTTACTCCTCCCACAGGCCCATCCCACCTACTCTTACCTCCAGTTTAGCTACTGAATAGCTGGTTGAGGTGAGGGGATATGGTGCAAATGTGTGTTCGCAGGCTGGTCACTGCCAGAGGCATTCAGCCAGGATATGACCAGTGACCCCAAAAAGCACCCCCCCCCAGGATCACCAATGGGAGGGGTCAGATGGGGAAGCGGTGGAGGAGGGCGAGGCCTGGGTGCTGTCTGAGGGAAGGTTGGCCCTGGATAGAGAACATGGTGAGCGTGAATGCGCAATGACATGCTGCTGATATATAGAGGTACTCTAGGCAACAAGCTGAACATAAGCACACAGTGTCATGCTGCTGCATCTGGAAGCTCTATAGGAAACAGCTGGGCATGCCTACAGAGTGCCACACTGCTGCTGGCTAGGACCTCTCAAACAGCAGGCTGAGTACGAGGCCCAGTGACAAACGCTGCTGCCATCTTGACGTGTTCGGAGACTGCAGCCTATTCGTGAGGGTGAAGGGACGCGATGCTTCCGTCTAAAAGTTTCCATGGAGTGCAGTCTGTTCACAAGCAAGCAGTGACCCGCTGCTGCTCTCTAGAAGCCTTCCCAGAGTGCAGGCTATTCACAAACAAGCAATAACACGCTGATTAATAAATACCATTTTATTAATGTGTCCCAGGATCGTGATGTTACAGCGCAAGGGCAGGGGGCGGAGCCGATTATGATAAGAGCAATTGCACTTATACTTCAGCCCCTGCCAGTGCGCATGTCAGATTGGCTGGCTGCCAACAGCCGGCCAATCTGACCTGCGCTCTTCAGAGCCTGCAATCCCTGGGCTAGGAAACGGCTGAGGGATTGCATCCGCAGACCCCACCCTCAAAATGAGCGCTGGGTGAGCGTGCTCCAACCAATGGATTGGTTAGTTTTGGATTGTACAAGGGAGGAAGTCCCTCCCTTTCTGCCCGAGGGAGTGCCCAAGAGGAGAGCGCCAGGAGGGCATGCATATATGGTGAGTGTTTTGGGCTTAGCTCCTCGCTGCTTCTTAAGGCCATCGGTGGACTCTATTTCATCACTTTGAAGTATGAACGCTGCTAATGTGCCTTACCTGGTATAATAGGTATGCACAGAGACAGCCACACAGCTGGGGGAGGCCTGGACATCAGCAGATGTTCACAAGTACAGATACTTTTTTGGGGCAGTATAATACAGCGAGACCTCAAACCGAAGGTATTGGAGCGCTTTACATGAGCATTAGTTACATTACACAAGGACACATTCATTTTTGGTAGGCATGGGGAGGTAGAGATAGGGGAGAATTAAGTGACTTGCCCAGAATCACAGGATGTGGAGCTGACGCTGAGACTCGAACTAGATGTCCTGGCTCCAAAGTCGGCAGCTCTGGGGCTGGTTGATGTCAGGCACGCTTGTGTGAGGACTGGTGTACATCCACAGAGCTGCACGAGCCTGGCACACTGAGGCAGGTCTCTGAGGGTTCATTGGCATAGGGCACACACACATGAGCGAGGTGCACCGACGGGTCTGTGGGGCTGATCGGCTGGAGCGTGAGGCACAGATGATCGGGGGGAGAGGTGCCCGGGCTGACAACGGGCAGCGATGGGGCACGTGACTTACTTTGGCAGAAATGCGTGCAAACGTAAATGGAGAAAGGGTTGGCACACATGCCCAGGACACGTGAATGCGATTTGTGCAACGGAGGGTAACTTAAGAAGCAAGTGCGGGCTCGTGTTTTCGGAGCTGTGCCAGGACGGAGACGCCATGAAAAGACTTCCAATGAGCGGCTCTTTGGCACAGGGCTCCGGCAGAATCAGCGCGTGACCTCGAGCTCAGGTAAGGCCTGGAAGCGACCTGGCAGCTCCTATAGAGGCAGCGGCTGGGCACGGCAGATGAAGGCACGGCACCATATTCTGGGCACCTAGCCACCGCCTGTGGTGACAGTGACGTGATCCCTTTCTTTCTCACCATGAAAGCAGGGCACTGCTGACGAAGACAATGTTGTGGGTACCGGCCCACCTGCTGTGGAGATAGACACGCGATCCCTTACTGCGGCACCCTGGAAGCAGGGCACTGCTGACGAAGACACTGTTGTGGGCACCGACCCTGCTGTGGTGACAGTGACGTGCTCCCTTACTGCGGCCCCTGGAACCTGGGCGCCTGACCCTCTCTCTGCTGACAAGATTGAAGAGTCAGCAGAAACGACTTGCACCAAAAATTGTTTTTTTCAATAAATACTTATAATTATTTTCAAACACTGGGCAATGATCAAACAATAATGCTGCGCTGTTTGCATTGGCAATTAACAACCAACCCTAGAATATAAAAATGAACAGCCTTGAATAAGGATTTTAGGACTGTTCTTCAGTCATGATTTTAGAAGCCATTCAGGGAGAGGAGGGTATCTTTTTTATTTACGTGTTAGGCGCTAAGGTACAGAATCAGGCACACAGCTCTAACCACACCTTCATCCTCTCATTAAACTGACTCATCACACACTGCAACATTCTATAACATCCCATCACACACATACGACCCATCACATCCTCACACACACACATTCTATTACGTTAACATCACGGACACCAACATTCTATTCTATCCTATCATCAGGACTCACACTTGCATTCTGTTACAACACCACATACACATCAACATTCTATTATTTTAACATCACACACACCAGCATTCTATTCTATCATCTATTCTATCATCAGTACACAAACCAGCATTCTAATTACATCACCACACACACCAACATTCTATTACATCACCATCACACAACTCAACGCCCTATCACATCATTACACACATACCATTCAATTATGTTAAGATCATACACACCAGCCTTCTATTCTATCATCAGACACACACCAACATTCTATTACAACACCAAATACAACAACATTCTTTTAGGATAGTGCACCAACATTCTATTCTATCATCGGGACGCACATCAGCATTCTATTACAACATCGACCACTCATAGCATTCCAGGCAGACATACAGGGACCAGAGACATACATAGAGACATAAAAGAAAAAAAAACATTAAAAAAACATGAAAAAAAAAAAAATCTGACATACAGGAACTCCAAAGGAATGTTTGCCTGAAATAAATATTTCAAGTCCCAACCAGCAGATCAAACAAACCCAGTCACAAGGCACATCCCAGATCTCTTCTCCTTGACCCTAATCTAAAGACCTCAAAGGTTACACTCTGATCCTGGAAGGACTGCACCCTCAGAGGCTTAGCCTAGAGGAGTTCTATACTGAAACAGGCAACTGGCCCATGAAGTAACCAGACTGGGACTCGTGCACGGTGTACCCACCTCAAAGAGCAGGAAACAACTTCAACAATCAACTCCACATTGAGCGCCTAGACACTGACATTCTAGGCGCTTTTCGCACAGTGGTTACCGCAAAAGTTGAAAATGAATAACAATCTTCTGAAACCAATTTAAAACCACTCTGCTGTTTTTATTCACTGTACATAATTGTTCACTATACACCTTGCGCCGTCCACGCTGCTCTCACTGTCACTTGCGTCGCCGTAGTGTCACTCACTTTGCACTCGTGCACCTTGTACAACCTTGGGCTGTCACGTATTATTTAAGAATTGCAGTGTTGATATTAACTGTTAATTATGTTTTTCCTCTAACTTTTGGAATGTTTATAAAATGATGCCTTGGGCACATAGATAATCAAATTGAGTCTCCTTTTTCTGTTTGGATAGTACTGTACAGATATCGTTAATAACTGTCTATAAATAACTACCGGTTGGGATATTGTTCCTTATATATAATTCTCTACCCCAATCCCAACAAGGTTGATGGGTTTATACTCCTGTTATCTTCTACAATACTTTAAATGAGACACCCTTGTGAATGATATCAATATTGGTCCAAAAAATCAAGACAAAGTCAAAAGAACATTCTAGATCCGTTATTGTCGTGGATTGTTATCAGCGCAGAGCTGAATAAAGAGAAGTAATCTTTCTCTACACTGTTGGCCCCTTTAATGAAAAATATTAATATTGTTCAGCTGTATCCTCTCGTTTGTTCCTCAAGCAAAACAGTCACCAACAATGTGCTCAACCATAGATGCCGGCTGCATGGGATTCAAGCCCTATTCCATTGGTCTTACAAAATCATCCTAATCCTCGTGGCGGTGAAGTCCAGTATGGAGGTCTGTAACGCCATCTACACGGGCCTTCTGGCCAATGCTCTGTCCAAGTCTAGTACCAGGCAGTCGGGTTTCTATTAGACCTTTGACACTATGACTACACAACACCCCCACAATTGTGGTGAAGTTCAAGACCATGTGTGTGATGCAAAGTATGCTATGCTTCCACTCCCTGAGCTACTCTTAGAGGGACTTTATACCCATCGACTGGTTCCGCATTTGGAGTAGTGCTTCCCACCACTACTCCAGTCTCCATATATATCACCGAGGGCCATGACAAAGCCTCGCCCGGTGAGACATCCTCCTCAGCCCCAGCAAGCTCCAGAATCAAGAGGGATCTGTCTACTGTCTCTGTGGGGCTGGATGAGGCCTACCCTCTGGTGCCCAGCTAGCAGGAAGTGTTCCTATCAAACCCTCTAGTGACACTTCAGCAGGCAGGAAGACACCTAGATCTGGGCTATATTTATTTATTTTCAAACAAGGACAAGAGCAGGATAAAAGTGTATGGTTTGTAGAGCTAGAGCAGAGTGTATTTACAAATCAGCAAAGAGTCTGTGTGGAATGGGAAGCAGGAGTAACAATGGGATAAGAGGGCGGGGATGTAAAAGTGTCACTCCCATTTTTCTTCATTTATGGTACTCTTTCATGTGGTGGTCCAACCAGATTTCTTAATTCATGGTACTCTTTCACACATTTGTCCAATCAGCTTTGTCATTTTTGGCACTTGTTTATCCCTTGGTACACTTTCTTCTGGCTGTCTAATCTCCCATCAACTACAGTACTTTTTCTATATAGTTATCCAATCATCCTTCCTTTACGGTACTCTGCCATCCGGTTGTCCGATCATCCTTCATTTTCATTTAGTTGTCCATTTATCCTTCGTCATTTACGGTACTCATTCATCTGACAGTCTAAACCTCCTTCTTTGCTACTGGCACGCTTTCATATACTTGTACATTCATCGCTCGCCGTTTATGGGACTCTCATATCATATGGGACTCATGTCATATCACAGTTCTTTATTTACGGGACTCTTTCACGCAGCTGTACATCCCTCCTTCTTCCTTTATGGTATGCGTTGATCTCTTGTGCATTCATTCATCGTCATGTATGAAACACCTTCATCTGTTTATCCAATCAACAAAAAAACCAGGGTGAACTTGCTATTAAGATCAGCACATCACTATTGTATTTTTCCCATAGTAATAGTTTTTCCAGTAACACACAAAAGTGCTCAATTTAGGAGTGCTCAACTGGTCGGATGCTTATTCACCCTTAAGCAATTTTCGTCACGATAATCTGCCCACAGAAGGTGTGGTAGAGTTTCATGAACCATACATAGAAACAATTCAACCAGTGCACATCCCTACTAGTTACTTTTCTCCAATTAGATTGCAATTCGATCACTTCAATAGTTCACTTTGCTTCAGGTCCACATAAATATTAAGATAGTACACAGTCCATTAGTGCTTGAAAGTTCTTATTTATTGATTATTATCTTGCCACATCGTCACAGCCGACGCGCGTTTCGCCCTCCGCGGGCTTTTTCAAGGCTGCAAATCAGTATACAAATACATACAATCAGTAAAAATTCATACATTCTAGGCCACCTTTGCTCATCCATAATTAATCAAACACCCCAAATTCTGTGCTACCAAATTCCAATTTAAGATATATTATATTAAAACAGCATTTCAATGTAAAATATCGTTATTTTAATTGCACAATTAGAATCTGTGTGCATATAAGTATTTGCAAATACTTATATGCACACAGATTCTAATTGTGCAATTAAAATAACGATATTTTTGAATCTTAGATTGTGGCGATTATGGGTACATTGAAATGCTGTTTTAATAATAGACACTGAGACACAAGTGGTGGTCATCTTGAGCAGAAGGATCTGCAAGGTTAATTCTCAATAGAGCATCATAATAGTCAACATAAGACAACTATGTGTAGGAGGTTGACCACCAAACGTTGTGTGCAATCAATTTTCTTAAATGAATGTACAATATGCTTTTTAAATGTCTTAAGCAACCGTGCAGTCACTTAAAATCCAAAGTGCCTTACTAGAAAAATATTAATGTTGCTTGATATATATCTTAAATTGGAATTTGGTAGCACAGAATTTGGGGTGTTTGACTAATTATGGATGAGCAAAGGTGGCCTAGAATGTATGAATTTTTACTGATTGTATGTATTTGTATACTGATTTGCAGCCTTGAAAAAGCCCGCGGAGGGCGAAACGCGCGTCGGCTGTGACGATGTGGCAAGATAATAATCAATAAATAAGAACTTTCAAGCACTAATGGACTGTGTACTATCTTAATATTTATGTGGACCTGAAGCAAAGTGAACTATTGAAGTGATCGAATTGCAATCTAATTGGAGAAAAGTAACTAGTAGGGATGTGCACTGGTTGAATTGTGTTTATCTGTTTATCCAATCATCTTTATTTACGGTATTCTTTCATGCAGTTATCCATTTCTCCCTCTTCATTTAAGGTATACTTTTATGCAACCTGCTACATTGATCCAGTTGTCAATTCATCCTTGTCATTTATGATACTCTTATCAGTTTGTCCGATCATCCCTCTTCATAAGATGATTTTCTTTTAAATGGTCCTCCTTCATTTATGGTATTCTCATCAGTTGTTCATCCATTTTTCTTCATTTACGGAACTCTCTCATGTGGTTGTCCAGTCATCAGTCTTCTTTTATGGTAATCTTTCATTCAATTGTCCGATCACACTTTTTCGGTGCCAGTATGTTTTTTCATGCGGCTGTTAACTCTCAGCATTTGTGATAGTCTTTCCTCAAGTTGTCCAATCATCCTTCATTTATGGTACTCTCTTACCCGGTCGTCCAGTCACCTTTCTTCATTTATGGTACTCTTTCCTTCAGTTGTCCAATCATCCTTCTTCGTTAATAGTACTTTTTCACCTGGTTGTCCAATCATCACAGGCCATGTTGTGAACAGTGAAACTAGGGACGTGGCACTTTGTATTTCTGGTGGCCGGGAGATTCCAGGAAGGCTGACGTCACATAGTTCTCATCACGGAGTCGGTTTTCTGTGGGAGACATAGTTTACTTCGCATGCGTTACATTGCATGCCATTACAACGCAGTTGTTTCAACGACCGCGTTGTTACATCGCAAGTCGTTACAATGATTTACTGTAGGGGGCAGAAGGTGCACAAACTGGAGTAGGAATAGTGAATTATACTATTCCTAAGTCCAATGGGCCCCTACAGCAAGTCGTAACGACTTGTGATGTAATCGTATGCGATGTAACAACAACCGCACTGTAATGGCATGCGATGTAACGCATGGGATATAACAACATATATTTGTTTTCTCTAGTTTTGGTTTTTAAATTCTTTTGACAAATCACTGCCCCATGCCTGAAAGTCCTTGCTCATTTGTAATCGGTGACCCTCCCAGAAGACTCATCTTCATCGTGACTGTAGTAACGGAGCCACCCGGCCCGTTCACGTACGCATACACGCACGCATGCACCTCAGGGACAGGGTAGCCCCTGAGTATAATGAAACGGCCGTAAGACCGCTCGGGGTCTTTGGCCATAACTAGTAGTGAGTGTCCGTGTGATTTCTTTTACAATTTAGTAAGGCCCCACTACGTGGCATAGGTGTTCACCACCCCTGTGTCCCCGACACTACACTGGCGACGAGGCGGGTCTCACCCCATTCCTCGCCACGCAGCGGTGCCCTGCAGTTTGGCTCTCGCCTGCAGGGGTCGCGCCTGTCACGCTTGAGCCCTCGGCGCAGTGCTGTCACGTGCACCGGTTTCGGCCCATACCATCTGCCCTGTGCCAGGCCGTGCTGTAAAAACACGGGTTAACCCAAAAAAGTCGCTGGGACCTGGGTGAATATTTGATAGAAACAATGTGGTCCCAGATACTAGAACGAATAAACCATGGCTATATAATTTCAGTAAATACAAGAAATTTATAACAACATTGTTTTTATTCACAACGTGTACCATAAAAATCATTCATAAAATAAATACATAGTAGATCACATATGATGCCCCTAAAGGAATGGACAGGGAAGGGTAGTGATGGGATAGTGAAGGTATTGAAATAGAATTATAACAGTGGTCACTAAGACCTCAATAGACCAGAAATAATGATTAATAAACACAATGGAAAATACAATTCATTGATTAATTCAAAAAACATGCCTCAAACAGAACAAAATCACAAATGATAAATCAGGGAAGAGGCTGAACACAGGAAAAAGTGTTGACGTTTCGACCCAAACAAATGCAGGCGTGGTATAAACCTTGCTAGAGGGTCTTCATCAGGACAAGGGACGTAGAAGGGGGCATTGAATCTTAGACTATTAGGGAAGTACGGCACATGGGATTCAAATCCGATTGCTCTCACCAATAATACAGTGCGGCTGGTTCTGGCAAGTATGAAACGCTATATTCTATTCAATGTATCTTGGTGATGGAAGATCAGCAGGAGTACAGCTTCTTAAAACAAGACTGCGTGGAATGTCAGGGTCAGATAGCCGCACGTGTTAATAAATGATCTGTATGGAAGAGAATCACGGCCCAGAGCGGGGGTCCGATTCGTTCACTGCATTCGTCAGGCGCCGTCGTGGTCAAACAGGGGGTTTTACTGAAGTGTCGTGGTATGATTGCCACATACAAACAACAGAGGTCTGTTGGAAACGTAGTCCCGGGCTTACAACGGGGTTCAATCGATAGCCGTGGCGCTACAGGTGAGCCCGCACCTCTGTCCACACGAGGTCTGCGACCCCCTTTTTCTTCTGCCCGTCCCTGTCCGCGACCCCGTATCCGGCCCGCCTCGCAGCCACACCCTGAGCGACGTGTGCCCGATCACCGGGCCGGCGCGCACGCCCTGCTGACTACGAGGCGCATCGGGGGGGACTGTCTCGGCCCTCGCGCCCGGGAAGTGCCTGAAGCGCCGGAAGCTCCGGCTTGCGCACGTGCGCTCCGCACAGGTTCGCCAGGCCCTGCGGTTGCTCACGCATTGGGTGGACGGCAGTTGTCTATCGGGGGGGAAAGTTTGGCCCTCATGCCCCGCTCCTCTTTAGCGTGCCCTGCACCACATCTGAGGCCTCAGTCTACTAGGCCCCGCTAGAAGAGCAGGTGTCACCGCTCCACTGCATCTGTGCCAGGGAGGCCCCGCGGACGGAGGAGTGTGTCTGGGAACACCACCTATCGCGCCCCTCTCACCCACAGCGTCCTGGGGGTAGAAATTCAGGTCCCCCACACCAAAGACCAGTGCATCACTGTGCCTCGACCTGCGGAACAGCGTGCAGATGCACTGGGAAGACGCCCCGCCCACCTTCCTCATAGCGAGGCACTACTTTTTTTCACAGGCCGCAACCACGTGCCGGCACTCTACTCGCCATGAGCGTATAACCCGCGAACGGCGGAGCCGCGGCTGCGGCTCCAGCACAACCCCAGGCACAACAGCCCACTGGTCCTCCTGCCGCAGTGCCGCCTCAAGTTGCCGGGAATGCTGCGGGCCCTGTGGCAGCTGCCGCACCGGCTCCTCCTGGACACGGTCTGGCTGCGCCTCTTCCCCCGTTCAGCGAACTCTCAGACCCCTTCACAGCCGCAGCAAGATGGTGTTTGTGGATAGGGAGGCTGGAACACTACTTCGTCGGTGTCAGAGAGACCGATGGCAGAGTGAAACGCTCGTTGCTAATGTGCTACGGGGGAGATGAACTTTACGAGCTCTTCGAGACATTGCCAGACAGTGGCGGGGACCATGACTACGATGCTGCTGTCAGAGCACTGAACCTATATTTTGACCCCAGAGTGAACCCTGACTACGAATGGTTCAAATTGCGCCAAGCACGACAGGGCGGAACAGAATCGATCGACACCTTCTACGCCAGGCTGCGGAAGCTGGCGTTGGCTTGTGAACTTCCAGACCAGCGTCAAGAGATACGCGCGCAGCTCATCCAGGGTTGCAGGTCGGTGCAACTCAGACGCCTCATCCTCAGGCAACCGCGGATATCCCTGGACGAAATCCTCGTCTTGCGAGATCGCATGAACTCTCCAACGCCAGAGCCGATGAGATGCAAGCGGCCCTCGACCGGCCTGGAGTGGCAGCGAAAGTCCCACCTATTAAGGAGGAGCACGTAGATGTGATCCGCCGGCGGCCGCCACTTCAAAAAGGAAACGCCCAAACGACGCCACGCGCCTCATGTGGAAACTGCGGCATGGATCACCCCGCAGGGGGGGGGGGGAGTGTTTTGCGAGAGGTAAAGTCTGCTTGAATTGCGGAAAAATGAACCACTTCGCAAAGGTGTGCCACAGCAGCGGCAGCCGCCGCCCCGGAACGAGTGGAAGGAGTCCCGCACAGAGTGTGCGACAGCTTTCTCTGGAAGACCCAGGACCATGCAGCGATGCATCAAGATCGGCGTTTCGCCTCGAAGACGATGACGATGATGTGTTCTTTGTCTCTTTCGTAGGGAGAGAAGGTTCGAGAAGACGGCCACCCCCCATGTGCGAAATATCCATAGCTGGTTCACCTGTGCAGGCCCTCATCGCCACCGGAGCATCGGTAAATGTAATGGACAGTGCTCAATATGAACAATTGTCTCCACGCCCACCGTTATCTCCATCCAAAGCCAAAATCTATACCTACGACAGTGATGACCCACTTCCACTGCGTGGAGTGATTGAAGTAGTGGCCGCCTGTAACGACCAAGAGGTTAAGACGAAGTTCCATGTGACGGGTGGGAAGCGTGGCACGCTCCTCAGCTGCCACACGGCTGAAGATCTTCAACTAGTATTCTTTGCACGGCAAGTACATGAGCTACACGCGGACGCTATGCTGAGAGACTTCCCAACTCTGTTTCGAGGACTCGGCTGCCTAAAAGGAAAGACATTCAAACTCCACGTAGACCCTACTATCAGGCCGACGGCCCTAAGACACAGAAGAGTACCGTTTCACCTGCGGCCGCAGGTTGAAGAAGAACTGCGAAAGCTCGAAGAGTTGGGCATCATAGAGAAGGTATCAGGCCCGACCCCATGGGTGTCGCCCTTGGTGATAGCCCCAAAACAGAAACAGCCGATGGACGACATCGTAGCTGACCTCAACGGTGCCCGCTGGTTCTCCAAGTTAGACCTTAACGCCGGGTACCACCAGCTTGAGCTACACCCGGACAGCCGCAACATAACTACCTTCTCCACCCATGTTGGACTTCGGAGATACAAGCGTTTAAGCTTTGGCGTGTCATCGGCCGCCGAAGTGTTTCAAAACGCCATTAGAGAGACACTCTTAGGACTGTCAGGAGTCATAAATCTAAGTGATGACATTCTCGTCTTTTCAAAAACCCTAGAAGAACACCATACGCGCCTCAGGGCCACCCTACAATGTCTGGCTGATCACGGTCTCACCTTACATCGGGACAAGTGCTCCTTTTATAAGGAATCAGTGGAATTCTTTGGATACATATTCTCCAGGGACGGACTTCAAGTCGATCCGAAGAAGGCCGAAGCTATCCGTGCGGCTCCCAAGCCAACATCTGCCACAGAAGTCAGAAGCTTCCTAGGGATGGCCACTTATTGTGGCCGCTTCATCCCCGGCCTAGCATCTCTCTCGGAGCCGCTACGTGTCCTAACCAAGTCGGGCCAACCATGGGCATGGTCTGCCAGGGAAGACGAGGCTTTCATGGCAATCAAGAATGCACTGATCGATGACAAAGTCATGGCCTATTTCAGACCTCATCGGCGCACAGAAGTCATCGTTGATGCGAGCCCCGTTGGTCTCGGGCCGTCCTCATGCAGGAGACAGAAGCACATGAGTGGGTGCCGACGGCGTATGCAAGTAGGGCGTTTATGGCAACTGAAATGAGGTACGCCCAGATTGAACGGGAGGCACTGGCCATTAAGTGGGCATGCCAACACTTTCACCTCTACCTGTACGGCCATGAGTTCAAGGTCGTGTCGGACCACAAACCTTTGGTGCCTTTATTTGCAGGGACGGCCAGGCTAGCCCCTCCCCGGATCGAGAGGTGGGCTGTCCAACTCCAGACCTACCGTTTTAAAGTCATATACCGTCCTGGAGCGGACAACCCCGCTGACTTTCTATCAAGACACCCTGGGACCACTGCCACAGGTCAGGGGTCGGCGGACACGGAGGAGGTTGAAGAATTTGTAAGGATGGTGTTGCAAGAGGCTTGCCCAACTGCCCTCACGTTGGAAGTCATCGGGAAGGCCACCGAGGAGGACGAATGCCTCAACAAGGTGAAAGCCACCCTAACGAACCGGAACTGAAAACACTTCTTAGACGGAGTCAGTGCCCTCACGGCTTCAGAACAACAGTTAAGACAGCAGATGTGGAGGGCCCAGAGCGAGCTCAGTGTCGGACCCCATGGAATAGTTCTCCGGGGAACAGCGATTGTGATTCCCGCCAAGTTGCAGAACGAGGTCGTGCGCCTGGCTCATCAGGGTCACCAAGGCGTGTCGAAGACGAAAGCACGACTACGCAGTAAAGTGTGGTTCCCCGGCATGGATGCGGCGGTGGAAGAAGAAGTGAGTAACTGCCACTCGTGCGCCATAACAGGCCAGGACCCGGCCCCTCACCCAGTGATAACGGAGGATTCGTGCCGCGATCCGTGGTCAAAGGTCATCGTGGACTTTGGGTCCTTCCCGGATGGACGACATACCCTTGTGTTGATTGACTCTTACTCACGATTCCCTATCGTGGAGGTGGTGCCCTCCACTGCGTTCACGCATGTGAGAAAAGCCCTGGAAAAGGTGTTTGCCATGATGGGTCTGCCGGAAGAAATAAGATCAGACAACGGCCCACCCTTCCAGGGAAAAGACTTTCAGGCCTATCTCGCTGCAAGAGGCATCCCCCACAGGAAAATCACCCCACAGTGGCCCCAGGCAAATGGGGAGGTTGAGAGGTTTATGCGAACTCTGAATCGCGCACTTCAGATTGGGGTGGAGAAAAGAGAAGATGCAGAAGAATGTCTGTCTCAGTTCTTAAGTGCGTACCGACAAACGCCACACTCAACCACGCGCTGCGCCCCGGCACATTTGCTGTTCAAGAAAGTGCCCAGGGACTGTGTGCCAGCCGCACCCTCGTGGTGCCCACCGGAAATGAACCAAAGTGCCACCCAAGATCGACGAAGACGCACAAATGAGAAGGCCAGTCGGGCCCGGAGAGACCAAACCAGATCCCTGGTTGTCGGTGACCAAGTAGTCCTCAAAAACAGACATCAGAATTCAAAGTATGACCCTGCGTTTGAACCTGAAGTGTGGGAGATCGTAAATGTCCAAGGCACCATGGTATCCGCGGCCCGAGGCACGAGAGCTGTGGCACGGAATGTGTTGTGGTTTAAGCGCGTCTCTCGAGGGCGTGGAAATGCCCACTCAACATCCAATGGTGCTGAGGACGAGGATCAGGGACAGGTTGATAATGAATTATCGGCAGGCCCACGAGAAGAAGAAGAAATGACCCCGTTGAGACCTGAACCGGAAAAGACCACCAGTCCTAGGAACATCCCGAATGATGTCCGGAGTTCCCCTGAACGACACGAGGAAGTCGAGGACATGGAGAGCCGTCGAAGCAAAAGATATCACCTCAGGCCAAATCCAGCCCCTAGCCAGAGACTGAGAGACTATGCGTGGAGAGTGGATGTGCCCAAGCGACTCCCATGACCTAGACTGTTCATCTGTGAGTTTGGAGGGATGTAGTAACGGAGCCACCCGGCCCGTTCACGTACGCATACACGCACGCATGCACCTCAGGGGCGGGGTAGCCCCTGGGTATAAATAAACGGCCGGAAGACCGCTCGGGTCTTTGGCCATAACTAGTAGTGAGTGTCCGTGCGATATCTTTTACAGTTTAGTAAGGCCCCACTACGTGGCATAGGTGTTCACCACCCCTGTGTCCCCGACACTACAGTGACCTCCGGGAAATGCTCCCCGAATTGAAAAAACAATTTCTCACACTGACCCGTCTTTCCTTTTATTGCACTGTGTGGTGCATTCAGACCGCATCCTGTTACAAACACCTGCTATTGGTATGTGAATGGACCCGTAAGTCAACTAACCACAAACTTTTTTTTAAGACCTCTTTAAAGTTGTAAGTACAGAGTTGACCTGAATGTTTGATGGCTCAGCAGTCTCCGCAGTTCTCACATTTAAGAACCACTAATGCAACTCCCAGACATTATATGGTGCAAAAAACCTTTTCAACATGGCGTCAGTCAGGGTCGACATGACATGCAGAGCACGGTGCCCTGCCCTGCACAGATCCCCGCCCTCCATGGGCCACTGTGGGAGAGATTTAAAGGAGATACCCTCGAAAAGCATCCTTCATCCGTCAAAGGAAGACCCGTCATCAATGAAACCCTGCCCTCCTTGAATTGAAAGCGGTACAAAAGGGGGTGGTGATGGACGGCTGGAATTCCAGAAACCGGTCCTCGGAAGCTTGTTTCCGGTCCAGGGAAGGCATGGCTTGGCAGTTCGGGCTGGACTGTTCCCATGAGGCACAGGGTCAGACTGATTTGCATATAGCCATTTCTGAACTGGGGTGGCAGAGTGGGCTAAAGAACGGTGATGGATCAAACCCAGATCCTTTGACTGGGTGTGAGTGATTGATTGGTTCAGATGCTCCGTCCATCACCACCCCCTTTTGTACCGCTTTTGGCTGCCATAAGTGTGGCAGGGTACGCTCGGACGTGAGTCCCTTGCTCACTTTGCCACTGGATTCAAGCAAGCCGGGCTGAAGACGGCTGGAATGCCAGAAACCGGTCCTCGGAAGCTTGTTTCCGGTCCAGGGAAGGCATGGCTTGGCAGTTCGGGCTGGACTGTTCCCATGAGGCACAGGGTCAGACTGATTTGCATATAGCCACGTCTGAACTGGGGTGGCAGAGTGGGCTGAAGAACGGTGATGGATCAAACCCAGATCCTTTGACTGGGTGTGAGTGTTTGATTGGTTCAGATGCTCCGTCCATCACCACCCCCTTTTGTACCGCTCCTTGAATTGAAGGCGCGGTCGTCTGTGTAAATTACAAGACATTCTTTGATGCTAGTTGGCCTGTAGAAAGAGGAATTTTGCTGACGGCATGATCTGTGGTTAAGAACCTCGGATAACACTTGTTTCACAATTGCTGGCTCAACCAGCGGAGTTAAGAGACGCTAATACAGAAATTTGCAGAGTCAACCGTTCCATGACAGCGGAGGGCCTAACCACAACACCAGACAGAGAATGGTTTTGTCAGGATTTCGCCAGGTTCACTTCCCCCTGACCAGTGCCCGCGAGGACCTATGGATTTCAAATTGGGTTATAAGTCCAGGTCACAAGTTGGAGCACCTCGTTTCAGTTAACTGTGTGATGGGCTCAGGATTAACACCAAACCCGGTGACTCCTTACCGCAAAGCCCAGATTACACACAGATCACATGTTCACATGTCGGTCACTACCAGGGATCAAGTCCTAAAAAAAAGAATTGGGGGCGGGGAATCACCAAGTTAGGCAGAAGGGGTGTGACACCACAACGCATAACATCACAGGAAGTAACAATGTAGGAAGTGACATCACGAAGCATGACCTCACAGGAAGTGACATCAGATCTTAAGACCTCACATATGTTTAGCAGGTCTAACATGAGTACATTGCAATATTTAACAAATTAGATTTTGCAATGGGGTTGTGTGAAAACATTGACACAACCCAGAAGCAAAATCAGGGCATCAATTTATACATCATGTCTTTTTTAATCCTACCACAAGAAATTGGCAACAAGCAGAAACGTGGCAGTAAATCTATTCTGCTTAAGCCCTTGGCCACGGCGGTAATTCCGCCGCAGCGCTGGGGGGGGTAGGGGGGCCGCGGGGCGCCGCCATGCTCGTGACGGAACCACTCAGTCACTAGCCACGGGCGCGCTGTGCTTGTGACGGTGTGGTTCCGTCACGGCCCTGCCCGCTCATTAAAACAGCCGCGCAGGCGCGGAATTCCTGCAGCGTGGGTGGGACGGCCACGCCGTGACGGAACCACTCCGTCACCAGCACAGCGCGTCCGTGGCTCATGACGGAGTGGTTCTGTCACGAGCGCGGAAGGGGTTAATTGGTTGCAGTGTCTGTATTTTAAAATATTTTATGTGGTTAAGGAAACTGTTGCAGAGATCTTTGTGTGCCAGATAAATCTCAGGGAATAATAATGATGGTAAAATAACTCTGGAAGACTGCGTATTTGCTGGAGAGATCTGTGTTTTGCCTAGTCCTAGTTTTGAATCAAAGTTGTATAAAGGGTTAATATGTCTACTGCAAATGACATTATGTAACACAGATGACAAATTTGTATTTGATGTAAATGGGTAAGTGGGTGACTGCTTTTAAGAAAGATCCTTTTGTTACTTGCAGTTCATAAACTGTAATCCTTCTACTATAGCACAGTGAGGTATGAAGGACATGTGGCTCCTACACCATGTAACCATCACTGTCTTATGTAACATATCCTTTGTATGGACGTGCACACACATAATTTAATGTCAATTATAATCTGTATGTGTGGTGTAAACTGCTCTGACACCCTGCATTGGGATGAGTAGTGCTAAAGCGCACTAAAAGAAATAAAACACAATAGTGGTATGTAAGTTGCTATTTGTGAAAATACTGGGGAGACAAACTCATCTGATATTCTTACAGTGTATGCACATCTCTTACAAAGGGAGACTGAAAATAGTCAAACGTATTTCTCTTATGTACCTGTGAAGTGATAAACTGTGTGCCTTTGTTTCCCCTCCAATGCCTCTAGGTGTGAGGCTCCCAATATCTCCCACCCAGGATACTCCAACGACAAGAGGCCCGATGGCCCCTTAACTTCTGCATTTTTTAAGAGAGAAGCAGGAATCTGATAAGCCCCTTCCCTGCCTGCACGTTGCTGCTTGGAACAAAAGCAGACAATGTGCAGACGCTGCTGAGTATCCCGATGTCAGGAAATTCCACCAGGACGAGTTCAGCACATTTCTGTGAATTCCAGAAGTAGGCAAGGAGGGTGGCACTGAAAGCGGCCAGCACTGCAACAGGGTAGACATGTCTACCCTCTGAAAATAGTGGGCAGATGGCATCTACCCTTGAACCCTGGTCACTATTACAGGAAGATGCGCTGAGCGGTCATTAAAGTCTCTGTAAAGAGCAAACTTCGAAAATAAAAGGGCGATGCCGCAATGAAGAAGAATTTTGGGAACACGGCAGTTTTGGGACCCATAATTCCCATGTGCTACCATGTGGCGGGGAGAACAAAGGGTGGAGCCACACGTTGCACGGGGTATCCACTCAGAGTCCGTGTACAACTGTAGACAATTACTGGGGTCTTGTACAGTGGGAAATCAAGGGTGGAGCCACACACAGACACACACTGGGGGTCAAGGGTCAGTGTACACTTATTGCATGGGTCTTGTGCAATGCTGGAAAGTAGTGGCATTGCACTGGATCACAGTTTCAGCAGTTTTCTCTGGGCCGGATCTGGGATCCATCCAACCCAGGGAAATATTCTGAATTTGTCATGGAGTCATTTTCCAACACCGGGCCATAATTCAGCAGTGCCTGCACACTGTCTGCGCTTTGTTGGTGCAGCAACATGCAGGCAGCAAGGGGGCTATCTTATTTTCACTTCTAGCTGGGCGCACACAAAAGTCTGATTTAAAGGTCCATCACCCCTCCTTTTTAGGCAGAGGACCGTAGGCTGCGCTTGCGCAGTCTCGGTCCGAGATTTAATGATTTTTAGTACGGGGCTTAAACCCGCCCCTCTTCTCCATTGGCTGGCCTCTTAAATGCTGGCCGCCATTGGAGGAGAGGGGCGTCACTCTGATCAAACCCCGTCTTTTTGCGATTCAGGTTTTTTTTTGCGTTCTTTCTACCCGTGACGTCATCCGTCACGCAACAAAAAACACGCCCCCGAATCGCAAAAATATCGGAGCTTTGCGGCAGCCATTTCTGCCAGACCGCATCCGGCCCTTGCCACTTAATCTTACAACTTATAATTGATTCATCTGGCAACACCAAGCAGTCCCGTTAGAACTTTTGTTTACCACACTGCAGCCCAGAGGACAGTCAGGGGATCGGAGGATGCTCCGTTTTGTTGGACTGTGAAACATTCTACTAAACCATCAACACCTCCTGGCCTGGCTGTAACCCTTCTCGGATTCAGCCACAATGTTTACTATCTCGTACAATCAATTTATGTCTGCGTATTTGCATAAACAAGTGGAACATCATTACTGTTCCTAAGCAGCGGGGCTTTTTTGGAATACTGGTTTCCTGTGAATGTCCTTATAAGGCTTCTCGGCTGCTATTTTTAACCAGGAATGTTTAAATCCTGCTGCCAGCCTGCACTGTGACATGTTGTGGCCTCGCCTTTGCGCTGCTCTTCCACGGAGCCGCCTAGTTAAAATTCAAAATGGCAGCAGCTCTGCAGTCTCGAAAGGAGGCTTTTTTTCTCATTTCTCGCAAACAGTGGTTGTTTTGTTTTACGTGTTGTAGTAATGTATTTGGTCTTTAAACTGTTAACTGTGAATTCCTGTTTGTGCCAATACACATTATGCTGACGGTTTGATTTCGTACATCAAGGTTGTCCCTTCACACTAGAGCCGTAACTCTGGCTACTGCACATATCAGAGGCACAGGTTTCATGGCAAGCACCGCACCTCAGCAGTTATCTGAAGGGCAATGTCGGCAGGTCAAACTGCCAACATTTACCACAGGAAAATGCAGACTAAATACAGGGACGTGCTGGTTATGATGCAGAAAGCACCAACGTGGAAGCCCCCTTCCCCGTGGCAAGGGAGGAGCTGACCCGGTCTCCAGCCCACCTCTCCACACCAGTGCGAGAGTGTAAAAACAACACCCCGCACCTGCCGCCGCTTCCACCTTTTGGTGCTGAGCAGCTGGTGGGTCAAACGGGTGTGAGGAAAGGGCAGCTGTTTCTCCCCTCTGCCCTGCCTAGAATGCTCTCCTCTTGAGGAAGAAGGAGCATGGCGGCTGGTCGGCAGGGCTCCCGTGACCTGAGGGAGCCCTGCAGCATCTGGAGGAGAAGCCGGCCGAAGAGAAGCGTCCCGGAGCCATGAGTGCTCCACACTCTGAGTCCCGGTCCCGAGATGGGGGACTGGGAGAAGGAGCGCCTTGTAAGGGCGGGGCTCTCATGAGGAGAGAGCCCCGGGAGTGCCGCCGCATTGCTGCCCCTGCCGCGAGTGAAGGAGGAGCGGACACTGGCAGCGTTCAGAGCGGTGAGTAGGGCTCCATGGGGGCGATGGCTCGTGGGTATTGTAGTGCCTAGAGTCCGGGCAGCCCCGGTCGCACAGTGGGCTGCAGGGGTGCTGATCTCGCTGGCTCACTCGCCCTGCTCACCCCCACTAGGTATCACAAGAATTCTCAGGGTGCCATCAGCAGCCAGAAGGGGGACTAAACTCATTAACCCTGTGCAGCTGGTGGGTCAAACGGGTGTGAGGAAAGGGCAGCTGTTTCTCCCCTCTGCCCTGCCTAGAATGCTCTCCTCTTGAGGAAGAAGGAGCATGGCGGCTGGTCGGCAGGGCTCCCGTGAGCTGAGGGAGCCCTGCAGCATCTGGAGGAGAAGCCGGCCGAAGAGAAGCGTCCCGGAGCCATGAGTGCTCCACACTCTGAGTCCCGGTCCCGAGATGGGAGACTGGGAGAAGGAGCGCCTTGTAAGGGCGGGGCTCTCATGAGGAGAGAGCCCCGGGAGTGCCGCCGCATTGCTGCCCCTGCCGCGAGTGAAGGAGGAGTGGACACTGGCAGCGTTCAGAGCGGTGAGTAGGGCTCCATGGGGGCGATGGCTTGTGGGTATTGTAGTGCCTAGAGTCCGGGCAGCCCCGGTCGCACAGTGGGCCGCAGGGGTGCTGATCTCGCTGGCTCACTCGCCCTGCTCACCCCCACTAGGTATCACAAGAATTCCCAGGGTGCCATCAGCAGCCAGAAGGGGGACTAAACTCCTGGCTGTGCTTGCTTCCCTGCCCCCTGGCTGTGCTTGCTTCCATGGCTTGTAGTGTGTTTATCCAGGTACCTATATTGATACTCCTATTTTTGACCCTTGTCCGGTTATTAATTCACTAATGTCCATACAACGGCACTGAAAACCCATTTTCAGATTAGGTCATAGCGCATGCTGTCACATTAAGCAAGCACTATTCCTCCAGCCCCCTAGAAAGCACACCGAGTTCTCAAAACAAACCAAGCCTCCAGCAGACCTGGGAAATCCCCCGCAGCTATTGTTTTGATTTCGCTCGAGAACTCCTGAAAAGAATGTAAGAACGACCAGTCCTTATGACATTCTTACTGACGTCTTATGTCCATCCTTACGTCAAACTCGGCACCTTTCAGGTATAAATATACCGACGCTGCCCTAAGCAAAGACACGGTGGTGATGAGCTTGGAGCAGCGCTACTTGCCGGAGAGCCCAGCTGATGCAGGAAGCCCACGGACACTGCCCCTCCCTTTTGACGCGCTGAGAGAGACGCTGCCTTTTCTCCTGCCGAGAAATCCAGCCTCCGGCGTTTCCCGCTTACCTTCGCGGGTAACTGGGATATCGAGTCCTGAGAGAGAGATACCAGACCTCCTGCCTTCTAAATCCCAGGTACTGAACTGACTAACCCCTTACAGAGAATTCTTGAATCAGATTCTTGGCAAAACAAACTTAACTTAAACTGCTACTTACTTACTCCATCCCACGTATTAGGCTTAGGTCAGGTACACCGGGGTAGGCGTAATTAGGAGCACCAGTTGAGTACGATTAGTCAATGTATATATGTATGTATAACTTTTATCCATTTTAAGTATCATATGGCTAAGAAACCATATCAATGCTTTTACAGTATTATTTTATAATCCTGCTTTTACTGTATGCACTTTACTTAACTATGAGTATTGCAATAATAGCGATTCATTTCTCTTGTATGAGAAAAAGAGACTGATCAATAAATAACATCTTTTTATTGAAACACGCCCCTCTCCTATTTCTCTACAAACTGGTGGAACTAAGAATGCACGTACTGACTGAGTAAAATAATTGTCTTTTGTTTTCACACGACTCTAGAGATATACTCTTGATTAGGGAGAGCAAAGTTGTCATGTTCTATGGTTGTCAGAAACTAAATCCCTTCTTGTCTATCCAGGGAGGTTAAACTCCTCCTCGCCTATTCGAGAAAGTTTCTAGTGAACTCTGAGCTAGCTGGTACACACAAAACTTTAAGTCTAATATCGTCAGTAGAAGACCTAGTTAACCTATGTCCTACGTCTATACTATTGAAGATATTATTCCAATGCGCAGAGCCTATTGGGAACATAGGAACTACACTACATGGCGCCCAACGTTTGGTAAGGCGATAAAACTAACGCAAGGCATTAGAGTAACTCAGTCGTGCTTTTCCACACAGACCCTTTTCTCCCATAAAACTCCAAAGACGTCTGGAGTGGGTCAAAGGTTAAATCCGCCAAACTTAGTAGTAGGAGACTCCTATATATAGTTTTTGGTTTATTCAACGTTGAAGGATACACTGTTCCAAAAATATTGTGCACCCAATCTTTGTTTCCATGAAAACCTGATCTGCAACAAAAAACCTTCCTGTCAGTAAAATGTCAGACAGTGAAGGAGATAGGGAGACAGCTAGATTAGCATCTCAACTCCTAGCGGATGACACAAGTCTCCTACAGCAAGACCCGGATGCAATACTCATCCCAGTCAGCATAAGAAAAACTATAACTTTAAAACTTATAGAAAATGGACTGACATCGAGAGGTGGTACAGTCATATTCGTAATTGAGGCACACGAATATCGGCAGACAGAGGTATTCTATTCATGGATAAACTTTCCAGCAGCAAACGCTGTAACAAAGGAGTTCCACTATTACAAAATAGAGGAACCACCGGATGAGTACACTCCTTTCGAGGAGGTGGAAATACCACTCAAATACCAAGAGCACCTGCTCTGGTTTAAAGGCGCCCTAAAACATAATGATCACATCACCAGGCTCGGCCCACTAGGTAGACCAGGAGCAACGTGGCCTGTTCTAGCCGGCTACTCACCACATCCAGACATTGAAAAAATGTCGAAACCAGAACTGATTAAAATACACAGACAATTAGTCCAATATGTAATGCGGACTTCAACAGTCCAACCAGCTATAAAAATTCCACAGCTGACCCCTCATCAGGGGGACACAAATAAAATCACACCACTGAACATACAGTCCTGTCTAGGTAAAGTACCCATTAAAAGGGAACACATTCCATTCTGGTTAGCACAAAAAAATCACTCAAATAGAGGCAGTATTTCCGGATACTACCCCTACTGAGAAACACAGAATTCTGACTATCTGTCTTCCAATGGGGATTGCACCACATGTGGAGGACTGTGACACTTGGGGTACAGTCTTTGCTTCCATTTACACAAAAACACATGGTGTTCCGTCCATGTCGGTAATACCAGAGGTGCTAAAACAGATTCAAAATGAATACGGTCCATAATCTGCTTTAACTCTACGTATGAAATTACTGAAAGACTTTAAGCAGGTCTCGGCAATATTACTAGCAAACATAAAGGGGGAAGCAGCAAATGTGGCAATCCGCCAAAGGTTGAAGGAAACAGATATAGCAGACCAACCATTTGAACTTGCCAGAATCATAGAAAAATCCTATGAAGAACTAGGAAGAGATAGTTTGGGTGGAAAACCAGTGAAACCCCAACTAATTGAAAATCCTGAAAAGGTATTTATTAAAAACAATCTAAACACTTCAAAAAAGAGCTGGGATGGGAATAAACAATCCACTCCCAAAGAAAAAAGATTCCAGTCCAGAGGAAGGTCTCCTCGGCGGAGAGAAAGATCTCCGGACCAAGGACACAAGTCTCCCCAGAGGGAGCCCTCTGAGAAAAAATACAACCTTAGAAATAGGGATAATCTGAAGAAACCTGATAGATATCAAGATATTGATACACGTCCCTCTCGATCTTTTCAGACTTCCTCACAGAAATCGGAAAGAAGAGGACGGTCAGAACACAGGGAAGAGCACGTCAAGTCCAAAGACAAGGAACCTGCTCATCAAAATAAAAAGTTAAAATTTCCAAAGAAGAAGGTAGCCAGTATTAAAGTAATCAAACATGCCGAGGATCCTGAGGACACAGCTGAAAAACGGAGAGTGGGCTCAGACAATGCTAGACAGCGCAGCAGAAGTGAGCATAGCTCGCAAGATCCTGATGAATCATCTGGAGACAGTGGACACGAATGAATACATTCAGGTGGAAACTGCAGATACCAGAGTTAGCAAACCTCATAAAATATATGAAATAACTTTACGTATAGAGGGAGATAAGACTAGGAAAATAAGGGGTCTATTTTGGACTAATCTCTCCAAGGGTTATGACATCCTTCTAGCTGAAAAAGACTGGCCACCAGAGTTTGTCAGGGAGTGCCCTCATGGCGAAGAAATGATTATGCCTGCCTTCTCAAATCATATTCCAATTCATAAAAAATATACACTTGCAAGAAAATGGGCAGTAGCCCAAGCTCCTGCACTGTATAACAATCATGTGGGATGGGATGAGGACTTTCCTCCTCACAAAATCCAGTTAAAATAACAACCAACTGCACAGAGGCAGTACCCAATTAAGCAAGAAGCTAAAAAACAGGTCAGGGAGATCTTAGATCAACTTGAATACCAGGGGGTGATTGAAACTTGCACCTCACAAATGAACAACCCTTTGTTTCCTGTCTCCAAACCAGATGATTCATATCGTCTAGTTTTGGACTACAGACACCTAAACTCATGTTGCAAAGCTTTTGCAGTACAAAACTCACACAGTGCAGCACTAATGAATAGCATAGTGCGCAAAAAATACAAAACAACATTAGACATGTCTAATGGATTCTTTTGTCAAAATATAGCACCTGAAAGCAGATATTTGACCGCTTTCTCAATAAATGGCTCGCAGAAATTTCTGTCGTTTGCCACAGGGGTTCAAGAACAGACCAGGATTATTCTCAGCAAGAGTAACAGAGTTACTACAAATGTATGATGATGAGGCATTATCTTATGTCGATGACATCTATCTAACAGATGATGACTTGGATACTCACTTGAAAAGAGTGAACACCATAATACTTGGTTTCGCAGCAGAGGGTTACAAATTCAACTTCAAAAAGTCGAGAATTGCCCATCTAACGGTCCTGTTCTTAGGATATGAATCATCAAGTTAAGGCAAAAGCCTGGCAGACAATTTCCTGGAGAAATGTGCTGTAATCCAAGCACCAAGAACGCTGAAAAACTTACAATCAATTCTAGGTTTCCTGAACTTCGGAAGAACTTACATTATAAATTACGCGGAGAGGGTTAAACCTCTCTATGACTTAATAAAACCAGATGTTAAAAGAATCAATTGGACTCAAAAACACACAGAAATTTTGAGATCTTTACAAACAGACATGTTAGTTAAAACAAAACTACAAACACGCGACAACACACGCAACCTTGTGATTCGAGTCATCCCAGGAAGATGCGGATTCACATACCTAACCTCTAATGAGGGAGAAACAGTACCAATAGCATACAAATCACATTTGTACACAGAAGCTGAAAAGACATTCAGCATTAAGGAAAACATTGTTCATGCGGTTCAAACAGCTGTAGCAAGAGAAAGATACCAAGCTGACGGCAGACAGATTACAGTCAGAACAGCAGAAGCGGCCTTTGAGGCATTAACAAGCCCATGTAATTTACCTACTATGGTACTAAATCCAAAATGGATACAATGGGAAGATTCCCTTGCTACAGACAGAGTGAAATACTATTTTGACCCGGAAATGAAAAAATTAAAAGATCTAGAATATGAAAGAGAATATCCTCTGCCTGGCGACATTCTGCCCATACGACAGTACGCCTGTGTAATATACACAAACAGTTATGCAGAACCCTCAGTTTGGGGAAAACAAGCCTACAACGCCACATGCGAGATTGTAAAAGCCGTGTGGCGAGGGAGTAAATTGAGACCACTGTTTACAAAAACACACTCAGTGGAAAATAATTCAGAACAACAGACTGAAATAATAGCGTTTAAAATGGCGCTAGATAATACCGATCGTGAATTCCCGACACTAATAGTGTGCGATTCGTATTACTGCATCAAATCATACAACGAAGACTTGCAGAAATGGGTTCAAAACGTGTACAAAGATGACACAGGTGCCACAATAAAGCAAAAATCGCTTTGGGAACAAGTAGTTCTTTTACAGAAAGAACTACCAAAGACTCACGTGATGCACTCACCGAGTCATCAGCGTGATGGCGTTCACGCTGCAGGGAATTTATTGGCTAAAACAGCCATAGCAGAAGCAACTAAATCGGCTTCCGTAGCTACAAAAAAGCGTTCAGGAAAATACATTGACGGGGAAACAATGCTGGCGGTGAAAACGTCATCAAAAGGCGACTGCTCAGCGCTACCCATCAACTATCCACTCAATTATACATACATAATCGATGCGAACTCCGTTCCTTTTGCTCAAATCCCTGGAGTGGGGGATAGAGTAATTCCAAACACGAACAGGAGAGGCTTGTTAATAGCAGACGCACATATGGGTGAGGGTCTTAGACACCTCAAACTAAAAGATTCTCTGGAAGAATTGCAATCCACATACTGGTGGCCAGGAATGAGCCTGCAACATCACATATTTGCAAAAAACTGTCCAAACTGCAACAGAGATCGCAGTGGCGACCTAGACGGTGTTTTACCATGGCGGTTCGCTCAAGACGGGATTACACAATAAATATATAAAACCCAGTATGATTAATGCATCAAATTAACATATAGAGACTATTTTCACTTATAATGTAGACCCCAGCGCTCGGCTGACGCCAGAACTGTTATAAAAGATTTGCGAGTCTTTATCGGCACATACGCAATTGGCATGCTACATTCTGACCAGGGTCCTGCTTTTAGCTCTCGAGCCTATAAGGAGGCCATGACCAGCATGGGCATTGCATTGCGGTACTCTTGTCCCTTTCATCCTGAGGGAAACGGAATTGTGGAAAGAAAAAACCGTGACATAAAGCAATCTATAACGGCGAAGGTATTAGGTTCGGGAGCTGGGTGGGTCAAACATTTAATAAGTGTCCAATGTAGTCTTAATAATCTGCCAAGAAATTCTCTAAGAGGTCTCAGTCCGTACGAACTATTGTTTGGGACTAGAATGTTAATCCAGGACCTCGACAGTCAAACTTCAGTGGTTAAAGAAAAATGCTTTGATATCAAAGATCGTTTGGCTATTTTACAGGACTTAAATGAAAAAAGAAAAGACCTGAGCAACATAAAGTTGAAGCAACAGCCAACAGCCACTGAAGATAAACCACCTGTCCCAGCAAGGCCTGTCTGGATTCCAAAAATCGGGGATCTGGTCAGAGAGAAGATCGCGGTAAAGAAGTGATTTGGGCCTTCTTACAGAAAAGCAGTACCTGTCTTGTCTGTCAACGGGACAAGATCAGTAGTATTACCGCCCCTTGCTGGTAAAAAGGAGAACCGAGTTGTATCCATCGACCTGGTTAAACCACAATCATGTGGCCGATAACAAGTAGTAGGCCAAGTGGACTCCCAAGAAGTAGTAGAACACCAAAGTTTGCTACAAATACAGAGGTTTAAACTGAGAGACTAATCACAATTGATAAACCTACAGTGAATCAACAAGGACTATGCAACAAAGCCATGGAACTCAAACCTCTTGAAACCCAAAACCAAATTGTACATCAAGAAACACAAGTCTACAATGATGTAACCACAGACTATGCTAATGAAACAAAGAAAATTCCAAAAATAAAAAGGAATCCAGAAGCAATTGAAACAATTGACAGAACAGCATCAGGTTACTTCATCAACTTCGATGATTTTTCTGAGGATCCAAGTGAACCTGAGGAACAGCCAACAACAAAAACTTTTAAAGACAAAGCAAAGGAACTCATTCATCAACTAAAAGAAACTTATCTGATTTCTCCATGGATTGAACTTTGGGTGGCACTAGGGGTATTCATCCTCATACTTTGGCTCATCATGGTATTATGCTTGGGACATTTCATTGAGGGAAAATATGTTATAATGGACACAGCAAGTCAGAATATCAACTTGGTCCTGAAACCACATAAGTCTTCACACATCGAGAAAAGGGAACTTTCTTCAGTGAACTTCACAGCCAATCCTATGCCCGGTGGGGTAGCCTGGGACAAAACTGATTACGAAATCTATGGTCCAGTTGAGCTCCTGAAGTATCCTCATCAATTTAAGATTTCATTGAGTGACTTTGTAAAACCAGGCACATTCGCTGATGATTGGGACTTTGAAAGTATTAATAATATGATGTCAGATCTAGTGATGTCAGCTAAATTTACAGAACATGATTATTTACAGGGTTCATCTAATTATGACCAGATGTATTGTTATAACCACTATGGTAACCATTTTCTGCATAAATCTGCTCAACCTAGAAATGTTTTAGATTACAACCAATGGAAACATTGTGCTACTCCACCAAAAGGCAGTTCAAAAACATTTTATGATAGATTTTCATACTTCTCAGGGTTTAACACAAGTGATGCAGAAACGTTTTATTTTAGACTATTAAATAAGACAGGAATGAAAACCATGCTTACAAACACAAAATTGATCTATTCAGAGACATTTTTTGAAAAAATGAAAACATTCGGTTATGATTTTTGGAACAAAAATATTGAAACTAAGACAATCTGGGGTAAAGGAGATTGCCAAGTGCAAGGTTTAGAATCATTATTTAGAGCCTGCATGATCCCAGGACAAATGATATTTTTGAATGACACAATTCAACAAACAACCTGTCTTGGCCTAGCCAAAATTAAAGACTTAAACAAACCGTCTATTCCAAAACCAACACCCGACAGTAATAGCACTACAGATGTTGAGATAGACGTATCCCATATTTTAAACCAAAACAGAACACATCCTGATTGGAAGAAATGGTTGATCTGGCCCACAGACACAAATAACTGTCAAGATAGATTCCTGGACAAAAAACAGGGGTTCACATTGACCAGGCCAGACCCTAGATACTCCCAGAGACAACATCCAGGGATTGTAACTACTTACAGTGTAGGTAAACTCTGCCTCGAATGGCTACAAACATCCACACTGGCAGAAATTAAGCAACACTTGACTTTACTTAAAGAAGGTGCTGACTTGCGTGATTTCATTATGGGACCACGCAAACAGCGTCAAAAACATTTCATAGCGGCCTCTATATATGCAGCTTACAATGAAGCTTGGAAAGTAACTCAAATTGAAACAGCAGAGAAAATACGGGAAATTGACCGTGTTAATTTGGAAAAATCACTTTCTGTTGTGGACAATGGGTTAATGACTCTGTCTTCCAGAATATATTCACTGAACAGTATTGTATCTTCTGCAATCGATATAATGGAACAAGACTTACTGATGTTACAACACGGTCAGTCCCAATTGCGTTCTATTGTACAGCTTGGCTGGACGTTACAAAATCTGCGTTCAGGCTACGTGCCTTGGCGTTTAATCAACACAACGTCACTATTCAGTATCTTTAACCTTACTGATACACAAATCAGTTTGGCACAGAAGGGTGCGGAATATACAATTCTGAGCATTGAAAAACTTGAGAGATTACCATTGACAATGTCAGAACGACCTGTCATTGAATGGATAGTACATGGGATAATAACTATTCTGATAACAACTTTCCAGTTTCGATACTGTCAAAAATATATACAGGCAGGCCAGTATGAAAGGTTGGGTAAAGGGTGCATTAAGTCAACATGGAACTTATCTTATACACACACGTTACAGTAATAAAGGACAGAGTGTATTTCTTAGTGGTAATAATTGTGAGACATCACTAGGTGGTACACTTCTGTGTCAAGGTATAAGTTTACATGGGGCCTGTGAAGGAACTTCAAATAACCTTTCATGTCACAAGCTCGGCACACCTGCAACACGAATAGAACCATTCTTTAGAAAGACTTTCTAACGGGAGTTACATTCCAATTGTAGATCACAGATGTTGTGGCTTGCTGCCAGGAAAACCTTATCTGGTAAGCGTGACTACCAGGGTCATTTGCTGTGAGCGAGTATTGTTCCCGAATGACACCCCAGACAGGGAGGGAAGGTTATGGCCCAGTTTGAAAATCCCTTCTATTCGAATTGATACTTTAAGCAGAATGAAGACTGTGCTCCTACAGACGCCAACCCATTTGACGTCATCAAAAAAAAAGTATGATCTCCAAGTTGCAAGGACAACGGATGAGATACATGCATTACTATCAACAAATTGCCCCCTACACTTTGCAGAAATGCTAAACGAAATCTTAAATATTTCTGATACAAGTGGTATCGCAAGTGTATTTAAGACAGTTTTTTCGGGACTGTTAACCCCATTCAAAGCAGTCCTGGGTATTTTTCCAAATTTTGTCCATTCCATCTTTGGCGGACTTCCACTCCTGTTGGGACTCGTAGCAGGCATTTTATTCTTGCTACTCTTGCTTCGTTTTGGCAAGCCATGTCACAGACAAGACTCTAGTAACAATGGAAGAAACGATCCTAGCTATACGCTACCGGGACCGCATAACTAAAGTCCTTGGCTTAGCCCGGCTACGAGATCTGAATATGACCTGGTTTCTTTCGTTCCGACCCATCTGGCAGAATTGTGTTATGCCTGTATTAAGGTGCATGCTATGCGGCGAAGAATGCGTGTTGGACACCTGTCTTACACTACGATCGGAAGTACCATTGGATGCAGATACTTTGTTGGGTCCAGTAAAGGCTCATGCATTGTGCTATCCCCAGCGGTTACCTATCCTGATGACGGCATTCGTGGAGACTTCACCACTGCGATTGAAGGGTAGTGAAGTACAAGATGAAAGCAGCATCGACCAGGTACGACCATCTGTAAGCAGTTCTGATCGAACCATCATTGAAAGTGAACATGCGCATGACTGCATGGTAGCGACATTTTCCAACCTAGTCGAACTTTCACCAGAAGCTGTAGACTGTTTTTTCGAGAGTCTGTCTGAAATGATGTTTTCACCAGAACAGAGAGAGTGACTTTAAACAAAATTGCACACAGCGTTCCCTGAACTCTGCATTTGGCCTTCAGTCTTTGAAAACAAAGTGACTGTGAACTATTTTTTTCTCTTCTCCCCTGGAATGCGAAAACTTTTTTCCAAAATTCCATAATATTTATCCCTTTGGCACTTATCTTCTGCTTAAAGTAAAATTATTCTTAGAGAACAGAGCTTCTATGTTTTAGGAATTCTAGAGACATTACATTGCCTCAACCTCTAGCTTATATGCAATTAATTGTGTTTATATGTGATGAGATGGTCTCGCAATTTTTTTTCTGTATCAAGAGCCATTTCATGTGTAATTTCGCAAATCATTCATGCTGATATAAAATGTGCATCTCATTTTTTTGAATGACTATACTGCTTGACTGCATACAGTACCTATACTCATTTCGTGTATTTCGCATACGCCATTTTTCAAATGCAAAAAATGTATTTTGGGGTGGTTCGGTATACACATGCACGGTTAGCTATATTTACTATTGCTTAGGTTAGTAAATATGTACATAAAATCGTGGAGTGGGTGTAGTGTGTTTATCCAGGTACCTATATTGATACTCCTATTTCTGACCCTTGTCCGGTTATTAATTCACTAATGTCCATACAACGGCACAGAAACCCATTTTCAGATTAGGTCATAGCGCATGCTGTCACATTAAGCAAGCACTATTCCTCCAGCCCCCTAGAAAGCACACCGAGTTCTCAAAACAAACCAAGCCTCCAGCAGACCTGGGAAATCCCCCGCAGCTATTGTTTTGATTTCGCTCGAGAACTCCTGAAAAGAATGTAAGAACGACCAGTCCTTATGACATTCTTACTGACGTCTTATGTCCATCCTTACGTCAAACTCGGCACCTTTCAGGTATAAATATACAGACGCTGCCCTAAGCAAAGACACGGTGGTGATGAGCTTGGAGCAGCGCTACTTGCCGGAGAGCCCAGCTGATGCAGGAAGCCCACGGACGCTGCCCCTCCCTTTTGACGCGCTGAGAGAGACGCTGCCTTTTCTCCTGCCGAGAAATCCAGCCTTCGGCGTTTCCGGCTTACCTTCGCGGGTAACTGGGATATCGAGTCCTGAGAGAGAGATACCAGACCTCCTGCCTTCTAAATCCCAAGTACTGAACTGACTAACCCCTTACAGAGAATTCTTGAATCAGATTCTTGGCAAAACAAACTTAACTTAAACTGCTACTTACTTACTCCATCCCACGTATTAGGCTTAGGTCAGGTACACCGGGGTAGGCGTAATTAGAAGCACCAGTTGAGTACGATTAGTCAATGTATATATGTATGTATAACTTTTATCCATTTTAAGTATCATATGGCTAAGAAACCATATCAATGCTTTTACAGTATTATTTTATAATCCTGCTTTTACTGTATGCACTTTACTTAACTATGAGTATTGCAATAATAGCGATTCATTTCTCTTGTATGAGAAAAAGAGACTGATCAATAAATAACATCTTTTTATTGAAACACGCCCCTCTCTTATTTCTCTACAAACTGGTGGAACTAAGAATGCACGTACTGACTGAGTAAAATAATTGTCTTTTGTTTTCACACGACTCTAGAGATATACTCTTGATTAGGGAGAGCAAAGTTGTCATGTTCTATGGTTGTCAGAAACTAAATCCCTTCTTGTCTATCCAGGGAGGTTAAACTCCTCCTCGCCTATTCGAGAAAGTTTCTAGTGAACTCTGAGCTAGCTGGCACACACAAAACTTTAAGTCTAATATCGTCAGTAGAAGACCTAGTTAACCTATGTCCTACGTCTATACTATTGAAGATATTATTCCAATGCGCAGAGCCTATTGGGAACATAGGAACTACACTACAGGCTGTGCTTGCTCCCCTGCCCCCTCGCTGTGCTTGCTTCACTGCCCCCTCGCTGTGCTTGCTTCCCTGCCCCCTGACTGTGCTTGCTTCCCTGCCCCCTGACTGTGCTTGCTTCCCTGCCCCCTGACTGTGCTTGCTTCCCTGGCTGTGCTTGCTCCCCTGGCTGTGCTTGCTCCCCTGCCCCCTGGCTGTGCTTGCTTCCCTGCCCCCTGGCTGTGCTTGCTCCCCTGCCCCCTGGCTGTGCTTGCTCCCCTGGCTGTGCTTCCTTCCCTGCCCCCTCGCTGTGCTTGCTTCCCTGCCCCCTGGCTGTGCTTGCTCCCCTGGCTGTGCTTGCTCCCCTGCCCCCTGGCTGTGTTTGCTTCCCTGCCCCCTCGCTGTGCTTGCTCCCCTGCCCCCTGGCTGTGCTTGCTCCCCTGGCCCCTGGCTGTGCTTGCTCCCCTGCCCCCTGGCTGTGCCTGCTCCCCTGCCCCTTGGTTCCCCTGCCCCCTCGCTGTGCTTTCTTCCCTGCACCCTTGCTGTGCTTGCTTCCCTGCACCCTCGCTGTGCTTGCTCTCCTGTGTGTGTGTGTGGCTCTGGGTGTATATGTGGCTCTGGGTGTATATGTGGCTCTGGGTGTATATGTGGCTCTGGGTGTATATGTGGCTCTGGGTGTATATGTGGCTCTGGGTGTATATGTGGCTCTGGGTGTATATGTGGCTCTGGGTGTATATGTGGCTCTGGGTGTATATGTGGCTCTGGGTGTATATGTGGCTCTGGGTGTATATGTGGCTCTGGGTGTATATGTGGCTCTGTGTGTGTGTGGCGCTGTGTGTGTGTGTGGCGTGGTGTGTGTGTGGCGTGGTGTGTGTGTGGCGTGGTGTGTGTGTGTGGCGTGGTGTGTGTGTGGCGTGGTGTGTGTGTGTGGTGCTGTGTGTGGCTCTGTATGTGTGTGGCTCTATGTGTGTGTGTGGCTCTATGTGTGTGTGTGGCTCTATGTGTGTGTGTGGCTCTATGTGTGTGTGGCTCTATGTGTGTGTGGCTCTATGTGTGTGTGGCTCTATGTGTGTGTGTGTGTGTGTGTGTGTGTGTGTGGTTCTGTGTGTGTGTGTGGTTCTGTGTGTGTGTGTGGTTCTGTGTGTATGTGTGGGGGCTCTGTATGTGTGGGGGCTCTGTATGTGTGGGGGCTCTGTGTGTGGGGGGCTCTGTGTGTGGGGGGGCTGTGTGTGTGTGGGGGGGCTGTGTGTGTGTGGGGGGGCTCTGTGTGTGTGGGGGGGCTCTGTGTGTGTGGGGGGGCTCTGTGTGTGTGGGGGCTCTGTATGTGGGGGGCTCTGTATGTGGGGGGCTCTGTGTGGGGGGCTCTGTGTGTGGGGGGCTCTGTGTGTGGGGGGGCTGTGTGTGGGGGGAATCAGTGTGTGGGGGGCTGTGTGTGGGGGGAATCAGTGTGTGGGGGGAATCAGTGTGTGGGGGGGCTCTGTGTGTGGGGGGGCTCTGTGTGTGGGGGCTCTGTGTGTGGGGGGCTCTGTGTGTGGGGGGCTCTGTGTGTGGGGGGCTCTGTGTGTGGGGGCTCTGTGTGTGTGTGGGGGGGCTCTGAGTGTGGGGGGGCTCTGAGTGTGGGGGGGCTCTGAGTGTGGGGGCTCTGTGTGTGTGTGTGGGGAGGCTCTGTGTGTGGGGGGCTCTGTGTGTGTGGGGGCTCTGTGTGTGTGGGGGCTGTGTGTGGGGAGGCTCTGTGTGTGTGGGGGCTGTGCGTGTTTGGGGCTCTGTATGATGGGGCTGTGTGTGTGGGGGGTTGTGTGTGTGTGGGGGGGTTGTGTGTGTGGGGGGGCTCTGTGTGTGTGGGGGGGCTCTGTGTGTGTGGGGGGGGCTCTGTGTGTGTGGGGCTCTGTGTGTGGGGGGCTCTGTGTGTGGGGGGCTCTGTGTGTGGTTCTGTGTGTGTGGTTCTGTGTGTGTGGGGGCTCTTTGTGTGTGGGGGCTCTGTATGTGTGGGGGCTCTGTATGTGTGGGAGCTCTGTGTGTGTGGGAGCTCTGTGTGTGGGGGAGCTCTGTGTGTGGGGGGGCTCTGTGTGTGTGGGGGGCTCTGTGTATGTGGGGGGCTCTGTGTGTGGGGGCTCTGTGTTTGTGGGGGCTCTGTGTGTGGGGGGCTCTGTGTGGGGCTGTATGTGTGGAGGGCTCTGTGTGTGGGGGGGCTCTGTGTGTCTGTGGGGCTCTGTGTGTGTGTGGGGCTGTGTGTGTGGGGGGCTGTGTATATGTGGGGGGCTGTGTATATGTGGGGGGCTGTGTATATGTGGGGGGCTGTGTGTGTGGGGGCTCTGTGTGTGTGGGGGGCTCTGTGTGTGTGGGGGGCTCTGTGTGTGTGGGGGGCTCTGTGTGTGTGGGGGGCTCTGTGTGTGTGGGGCTCTGTGTGTGGTTCTGTGTGTGTGTGGTTCTGTGTGTGTGGTTCTGTGTGTGGGGGGGCTCTGTGTGTGTGGGGGGGGCTCTGTGTGTGTGGGGGGGCTCTGTGTGTGTGGGGGGCTCTGTGTGGGGGGCTCTGTGTGGGGGGGGGCTCTGTGTGTGGGGGGGCTCTGTGTGTGGGGGGGCTCTGTGTATGGGCTCTGTGTGTGGGGAGGCTCTGTGTGAGTGGGGGGGCTGTGTATGTGTGGGGCTCTGTGTGGGGCTATGTGTGTGGGGGGCTCTGTGTGTGTGGGGGGCTCTGTGTATATGGGGGGTTGTGTGTGTGGGGGGCTGTGTGTGTGGGGGGCTGTGTGTATGGGGGGGGCTGTGTGTATGTGGGGGCTGTGTGTGTGGGGGGGCTCTGTGTGGGGGGGCTCTGTGTGTGTGGGGCTCTGTGTGTGTGGGGTTCTGGGTGTGTGGGGCTCTGGGTGTGTGTGAGGCTCTGGGTGTGTGGGGGCTCTGGGTGTGTGGGGGGGCTCTGGGTGTGTGGGGGGGCTCTGGGTGTGTGGGGGGGCTCTGGGTGTGTGGGGGCTCTGTGTGTGTGGGGGGCTCTGTTTGTGGGGCTCTGTATGTGTGTGGGGGGGGCTCTCTGTGTGGGGGGCTCTCTGGGTGTGGGGGGCTCTGGGTGTGGGGGGCTCTGGGTGTGGGGGGGCTCTGTGTGTGGGGGCTCTGTGTGTATGTGTGTGGGGCTCTGTGTGTGTGGGGCTCTGTGTGTGTGAGGGGCTCTGTGTGTGTTGGGGGGCTCTGTGTGTGTTGGGGGGCTCTGTGTGTGTTGGGGGGCTCTGTGTGTGTGTGGGTGGGCTCTGTGTGTGGGGGGGGCTCTGTGTGTGTGTGGGGGGGGCTCTGTGTGTGTGGGGGGGGCTCTGTGTGTGTGGGGGGGCACTGTGTGTGTGGGGGGCTCTATGTGTGTGGGGGGCTCTGTGTGTGTGTGGCTCGGTGTGTGGCTCTGTGTGTGTCTGTGTGTATGGCTCTGTATGGGTGGCTCTGTATGTGTGTGTGGGTGGCTTTGTGTGGGTGTAAATGCAATAGTTCATGCATTTGCGAGCAATTAAGCTATTGGCATTGTAAATGACAATGCCATTTATTTAATGATTAAGCTATTGGCAATGTAAATGACAATGGCATTTATTTATGATTTTAAAAAAATGTCATGGGCAATGCCAATAGCTCTACCTTTAATAATGCCGAGACCATTGCATTGTAAATGCTTGTTTTCAAGTGTCATCCTGACCGGGAGCCATCTGGAGCCCAAGACCAAATGGTAATGCAGTGGAAGGATCCAAAGGCACGTAACTTATCACTTCACAAGTACTTTGGAAAAACCATGACTTGCAGGCAGGTTTTTGACATTATTCAATTCCCCTACATAAGAGATGTGCATGATTTGTAAGAATGCAAGATACATCTGTGTGTATGAGTACTCACAGTAATACTGATTTAAATCACATCTACGATTTTATTTTATTATTTCGTTCTGTTATAGTGCTACTGTTGGGACCAAAAGGTCCTCCACATTGCAATGAATGTGTACGCCCGCCCCGAGTGCCCAATTGTACTGTAGTCTGGCTCCCTAATGATGATGTCCTAGGGGAATACGGATTATGCAGTGCGCCATGACTAGGCCTGTCTCACGGATTGCAGTTTTGTTGGACCGAGAGGGATGCCAAAAGAGCTACCCTTGCAGTGGTGGAAGGCTACTGCCTTAACAAGAGTTAGCTGCATACCGTGTAGAGATCAGTAGGAGTGAACAAGTCAGTTTTAACCTGCATCACTGGAATGAGGCCTACGGGCTCACTCAAATTTCTAAAAGTTTCACTGCTGGGTGCTTAACTCACCCTTGGCCAACATCAGTTATATATAAAGTGCTGTGCAGCTCAGGAGCAGTAGTTCGCGCTGGATGTATCCGTGCCTGGGAAGGGTACTGTACATGGATAAAGCAGTGCTGTGCAAGTCATGCATGATGAGTTTGTGTACTGGGTGCATATGGACCAGAGATGAATACATTACATGACAGATGTAGTGCTGTGCAGTGTGCATAGTGAAAGGATGTGTTGGGTGTTTGTGCTTACAGGAAGTACAATACATGAAGGGTGAAGTGTTGTGCAGTTTGCGCATGGTGAATGTGTGTGCTAGCAGAGTGTGTGTTTGCATGTACCACACCACAGCACAATACAGAAAGGATACAGTGCACCACCCACTACCCGTGGCAGCACTGCCAATGACGGTACCTTTGTAAGTGTGAAATTCAGACTATTCGAGGCCCCCAAAACCATAAAAATAGCTTAGGCAACAAGTATTAGTTGTTTTATTGTATATTGAATTAATAAATAAGTGTTGTCCTGCTCATCTCTAAATAACACAAACAGCGCCACCATGTGGCAGCTGTCATAAGTGCTGGTGTTGACAATGAAGTGCTTGTGCCGAGCACCGGAACCACGAGCTCAAATTAAGCACTGGTGCTCTGTCATTCAGTGAGAAATTACAATGAAAGGGCCTGGACACATCTCAGGGACTAATGGGGCTAATAAGAGAATCATAAGGAGTAGGGCTGGGAGCCGGGGATTAACCTTTTGATGCACAGATCACTCTAATCACTCCCATGGCTTTTGTTGTGGGACTATCAGATTTGGAGTCACTCCTGCTCTGAATGACAGTTTTTCAAGAGGAAGAGGGAGAGGGAGAGGAAAAATGTACACTTTAAAAGAAGCAGAGCCTCAACATAAAATGTCAAGGATCCAGACCTTAACCGCATGCGTGCGGGCGGAATTCCGCCCGTACGCTGGGTTTTGCGGAAACGCATGTTACGTGACGAGCTGGGCTCGTCATGAGCGTGCGAGGAGGCTACGCCATGACGAGCCCAGCTCGTCATGAGCGTCGAAGGGGTTAAATCTCTTTTGTAAATGTACTTCAATTTATATAGAGCTTATTACCCCTGATGAGGCATTGAAGTGCTTTATGGCGAGTAGCACGCTACTCCAGAACCCAAGGTTAGTGGTTTGTCTAATGGTTATTGTGGATTATTGTGATTAGTCAGCTTTTCTCAAGAAACAAATGCACACATTCATTCTAGTTACTTTGTGTTAGGTAGGTGTGATCATTTGTGGGGGCTGTGTGATTTCAGGTGAATGGTTGGTGAGGTAGCTAGGCAGTCGAAGATTATGTAATTTTTGTTACAGGGCCAGGGTTTTGAAGAGGTGAGGTTGTGATCTATGTAATGAGGTATCAGCCAATTGCAGAATTACTAGAAGAAGGATTGAGCCACACAGGCAAGAGACTGCGATGAGCTATAATCAGAAATAGAAGGTATGCAGAGGACGGAAGGTAAAGAGAGGGTCACACAGAGGAAAGACAGTATGTCAGGGTCAGTTTTTCATGCAGGTTTTTGGGAGTATAGTGTAAGAAGACTTTGAGATAGGAAGCAA
Organism: Lissotriton helveticus; assembly: GCF_964261635.1. Lineage (NCBI taxonomy): Eukaryota > Metazoa > Chordata > Amphibia > Caudata > Salamandridae > Lissotriton > Lissotriton helveticus. Next base: position 139,891,150 of record NC_136063.1, on the reverse strand, counting down.
TCTCAAAACACAAGCTGTAGAAAGAAACAACATTATACATAGTGCTTCATATCCGGGAACGACAGCTTAAACATGTGATTCAGAGTGTACACATCATTTAAATATTAAGATAACTAGTCTGTTGTGTGCCAAGCCAAGAACAGCCCTGAGAAACATAGTCTGGAGTATGCCAACCTTGGTGCACGGTCTGTATGCTTCACAAGGGGAGTTGGTGCAGAAAAGAACAAAGGTCTTATTTACAAATCGTCCCTCACTATTCAGTTAATTAAACGTTTTTTTCACTCACTAAAAATTAGATCTTTGGCACTGGCTGAAAGTGTCTTGCCAATGCGCAGTCCGGATTATAACTGGTTTGTCACCTGACCCCATCCATGTGTAAGCTGTATGTGATGTGGCTATTGTAGAATATCCACTGTACGAGTGATAAAGCCTGTGGGTTTCATTGTGGACATTCTAGACATCTTCCTGTACACAAGACGGGGTGATGTTTTCCCCAGACAGTGGAAGTGTATCAGAAGGCGGAGGAAAGAGACCTAGACAGTGGAGTGAGGTCAAAAAAGACAAGACTCCTATAGAAATATGATTACATTCTTCCTGTGGCACTGCCACTTGGTAGATGGTCAGGGTGAAGGGGCTGCAGTCTGTTGGTATCTGGAAACAGAAAGTAAGAAGGGGAGATTGGGACCCAAAAAATGTGTCATCTGCCAGGCAGGCAGGCAGGCTGTGCTGTGTGAAAAGAGGAAGTACTGCAAGATTTCTGCCAGGGGCCAGGACTGGGTGCCAAGGCCAGCTAGTCTCCTTGCTGGGTGCGGGACCGTCACCCAGGAAAACCAAGACCACCTACTCTGGAGCCTGGAGCACGAGTGCCTGCCTATCAAGACCAGTGTGTCCTGTGAGGAAGAGGAGAGTGTTGGAGGGAGAGAGGTTCAGTGGGGCGCCCTGTCGAGAGGACTCCCGGTGCAAGGCGTGAGAAGATGGCTGCTGCACCAAACCGGTCTTTGCCCATGCTCAGAATCGGGTGGGTCACTCCCATTTGCCTGAAGATGTCAAGATGTCCCTGAGCTGTATGCCATCCGAAGAGAGTGAAACCCATACCTCATCATTGCATTGGTCCTGTATGCCACGAGGGGCCGCCATGGGATTTACCACTGCCTGCAAGTGCCAACACCTCTACAGGCCATAGCATCGAACTTGTATGCCAGGAGGGGGCACTGTAGTGTAGACTGCCAGGTAGTGGAAACTGGCATCTTGTTAGCAGGTACAGCTGCAACTCTGTATTCCGGGAGGGGCTACCTGTACTGAGTGAGCCATGAAGTTGAGGCCACCACCCAGCGAACTAAAATGGTGTGACCCCCAGAGTCAAAACGAGCATTGAGGACTGCCCTCACTTTTCACGTGGACTGAGAAGGACGCCAAAAGTGATTTGCTACAACACTGGGACCAGGTGTGGAGAACCAGGATCAACCCCCTCTCCCTCGTTGAGGAGCATTGAACTTACCTTGTCGACAGAAGCACAGGAGCTCCTCAGATCACTGCTGGAGCAGGCCACGCATGCACAGGGAGAGACTATGCCTGCCAGGTGCCGCCATGTGTCCCCCATGTGTACCCCGATGAGATTGAGGACTGGAGCATTGCAAGTGCCCACGGTTGGGGCACCTTCTGAGACTCTGAATTCTTCTATATTGCTGGACTTCGTTACGGGCCTACGGTGCCCCTGGAAACTTTGCTATAGGTGCTGCAGCACCAAAGACACTTTTGATTACTTTCTAAAAGTTGGTGTGGACTCTTGGGTAAGATCTACTAGTTAGTAGTCGTCGGATGCTGTCACGAGTGAATGTGGAATAACCCCGACCACATTAGGAGCAGGTAGGAACGACAGGTGGGGCAGGGATTCACCAGTGACACACTTGAGCCCAAACTCATGGGGATGGTGGTATTGCTTATGAATGCTGTTATGCTTCTTTGAATCCATGGAGTTAGAAATAAAATACTTCTTTTTAATATGAAAATAGGAATTTGACTGGACAATGACTTATTGACATTGCTGTGTGCTGTTGGAGTTAGGGGGAGACAGCCATTACAACGCGGGCTTTACACCTCGCTACCATTACGATGCAGCCATCACAACGCAAGTCGTTACAACGACTTGCGCTGGATGGCGCTATATACTAAGGAATAGTATGATTTACTATTCCAACACCTTCCCTACTGTTACGTAGGCTGGAGTTGGAATAGTAAATCATACTATTCCTAAATCCAGCGCCTACAGCGTTGAAACGACTTGCGTTGTGATGGATGCGTTGTAATGGTAGCGCGGTGTAAAGCCCGCGTTGTCATGACATACAGCCGAGTTAGGAGTCATGTTTACTAGCCTGTATGTACACTAACTCCTCCCCTCGGGTGAGCCTTGGACTGCTCAACCAGAGCTACCACTGAGTCGAGTGCAGAAGGGGTACGTGGCCCAGCAGCTCAGAATCCATTGTAGGTCAGACCCTAGGACACCAGGAGTTAAAGGTCTCACCCCCCATTGTTGGACCCAGTAACACCTGAATGCCCCGTGGTCCTCTGAAAGGGGTTCTGATATCTACCCATCCCAGTGTAGGGTGTCTAAGCACTTTACATCGCTCAGAGAGACCCTATAAATCAGATCTGTCTCTAAATTAATATACAGGAAATGTTACTTAAGAAAATTGGAGTTATAAAGTGTAGGAATTACATATGGCTCTTACTTGCAGACATTATATTTTAAAAGTGAAAGGTCGAAACAAACTCAATTTCATGATATAAAGGGTACTATAGTTATTGCGGATGTCTGTATTTACAAGATTTTATTAATTCCCAGAAGAGTCCTTCTCTGCACTCTTAAAATAACAGATTGAGAAAAAACCAACAATCTATACCCATGATTTACAGTTGCACACAACTCCTTGAAGTCAGTAAATAGAGCACTGTGCTACATTAGAAGGACTGCAACTTATGAACTGGAAGTAACAAAATGGTGTCAACGTCGAAAGCAGTATCCCACTTACCCATCTACATACAAAATAAATCTGAGATCTGCATGTTACGCGATGTATTTTTCAGCAGGCACATTAACCCTCTATACTACTTTGAGTTAAAACTGTGATTGGATAAAACACAGAACTCTCCCAGAACAGCATTAACCACCAGAGTTAGCTCACCACTATTATAATCCCTTCGCAAAGATCTCTGCGGCAGGTGTCTTAACCATGTATGATATTTTACAATGCACCCTCTGTGACCAATTAAGTAATCTAGAACAAATTCTTTCACATAAGGCCTTCCTTGTTGCCAATGTGGTTGCAGACTCTGCTTTTTAGGTTCCACTCATTTTGACTCAAACCCTCGCCCCGCCCCCCCTTCCTATGCCACACCTTGACCCTCAATTTATTGGTTCGTGGAGTAATTTATGTGTTTTTTCCCCCAATACCGGCAGTGGTATTATGTTTGACATGAGTTGTGGAATGCTAAGGGACTAGAAGTGGGCGAGCTACTTAAAGCTCGAGCCAGGTGCCGGGCTCTGGCTCAGCTCAAGGTCCTCTTAGAACCTCGAGCCCAAAAGCGAGCCAGGTCTTCATGCGGAGTCTCCCTGCCAGCTCTACCCCTGCGCACTAAGTAAAAAAAAAAACATTAACATTTAAGGTGAAACGGAGAGACGCAGATACCCATTTAGTGAATGATGTGTTCGGAGTAAAAACAGAAAACCTGGGATTAATCCCAGCTTCCCCAAACTGTGTAATCTAAGGTAACTGTATTGTTTCACAAGCTCCCCTTTTTTCATACCTCTTAAGAAACCTATTACCTTGCTTCATAATGTTACGTGTTGTTTGTTTGCATGATTTGTGTGGCAAACATTGCCAGGGCTCGGCTCGTGCTCTTAGAGCCGAGCTAGACCGGTGGCCCGGCTCTCCCGGATAATGTGTTGGATCGCGCACCTCTGCTAAGGACGAGGTCGGAGTTGAGGGGCTTGTGACCTCCTGGTCTGTGGGCCGCAGGTAGGGGAGAACCGGCCGGGCAGCTGAAGCCTGGATGTGGCTCTGATGCACTTGGATTCCCTCCAACGCGGTTTATGACATCAATCTAGTTTACAGTGAATCCCATGGACTGTTTATTAACATGTTATGCACTTTCCAAAGTCCATCTGAATAATATTTAACCAAATCATAAACATTCCAAGAAGCAGCAAAGTTTAAAAGAAAACGTTGTGCATAAATATTTGCCAGGCTGTGAAGATTTTTTCGATAATAAGTTCACAGAAAATACTGCCACTCTGCCCATCATACAGTACCTCCCCCCACAAAGCCCCCGGTACGGGACTCCATTGCTTTGTAGCTCGGGTCACAATATAAACAGTCTCACACATACAAGCATGCCTGTAGACTGGGTCTAATCCAAAGGCATGTGACTTGTTTCCCATCAAGAAGACTGTGCTGCTATTTATTGTAGGATTACTGTTTTGCTCCAAAACTCTAGAGGAGAGACTCCTGGTTTACTCCTGAATTTTAGTAGTAAGCAAAGAGTACCAGAAGAGTTCACATCTACTCATGGCAACATCCTTAGGAATCTAGCCCATGGTGTTTAAAACCCGTCTTCATGCGTGTGGTGATACTTAGTTAGGTCCCTTCCCGCTGTGAGGACCAATGCTCCCGCGGACAGAGAGTCTAGAACTTTATATATTACATCACATTAAAGTCACACTCCTAGGTTTAAGATTGTTGTCTAACTGCGCATGGTGTTTCCTTAACATCCTTACACTGTTCCAATGCTATCCTTCAGGTGTGAGCACCTGCTCCACCATCCCATTTTGAGCATCATGGACCAGCACAAGACGCCCTTGAGGAACCCTCGAAGCTTCGTAAAGCTGTGCATTGACTCGAGTAGACATGTTCTGATGCTGGTTGGCTTCCCAGTCAGTGCCGGTCACGTAAACCTGCATCGCCCACGTCTTCACATCACCCACACCAGCAGAAAAGGTGCCAAGAACCTTGGCGAAGAAGGACAATGGGTCAAAGGCCACTGAAGAACCCAATGGACTTGAAAACTTGAGAAAGCGTGAATGATCTACCGAGTTAATATCAGGTGATGAGGGGAAGAGTTTTATTGCAATAACAGGAAACATCCAGAGACCAAGCTGAAGCCCTTTGGTATCGAATCAAACATACTTTATTGCATGTGTCATCAAACGCACCACTGAAAATGATGTTTACTCACTTAACTGCAAGGCTAGATTACAGCATCAACACATTGTTAAAGGACTAAACTAATGAAACGTTGTTGAAAACCACAGACGTGCCAGCTTGCCTGGACGGGACAAGAGTTACCAAGGCCCATCTGAGAAGGACTCAACCCGCCAAAAGACTAAATTTAAGAACTTTGGCTTCATAGTTCACGGTGAGATGGTCTGTGTTCCTTAGAAGCTAAATGGCAGTGATCAATCAATCAATCATAGCATTTGTAAATCGCACTACATACCCGTGAGGATCTCAAGGCGCTGGGGGGGGGTGGGGGGGGTGCTGCTACTGTTCGAAGAGCCAGGTCTTAAGGAGTCTCCTGAAGGAATCCTCAAGACCTGGAATCCTCCATGAATCCCTCCTTCCTTCCACTCCAGACCTTGAAGGCTTTGCTGCATAAGCAATTGGAATAATCTGAAAATACAGGATTTAGGATGTGCGTTCAGACACACAATATTCAAATTTTACCTGTTGTGGGGTTTTTTAGGGAGGGGGGTTCTTGAGTGATTCTAACCACCTGTACTGGTGGCCTCGGAGTGCTTGTACACTTGGGGACTGATCACAAGAGACAGACGCTGTGAATACGACTCAGCGGATGCCACCCCTGGTGATGTACTCTTTCAGAAGTTCTGTCTGCTTTAAAGAGGTTGAACATGTCGGTGACCAGACAACATCCACAAAGGAAGGAAAATAGAGCCTGGACCAGACACCTATTCAAATGAAGATAAAACCTGGAACACGTAAAGAACCATGACCCCCTGTGAAAACAGAGAATATAAAATCTCATCGTATTTTTTGTTGGGATTGGTCTCACCCGCCTCGAGGAGAGCCATGTGACGAAACACACCGGCAGGTTAGGGGTGTGGCACGCAATGCTGAAGTGTAAAGTTCTTCTTTGCCTCCATTGTTTATTGGCAAAGGATTGACTTAAACACAAAGAAAAATTTATGAGTCAATTTCAAATATGTATGTTAGTTCAATAGCATATTTTGACATAACTGAGGGCAGTGTCGCCAGTCTCCCATCCACGAGGGCTGTCAGAGCAGAAAATACAGAATCACGCAATTAAGAATAGAGAGAACACGAACATCGAGCGTAACTGTTACTACTGATGAGGGAAAGAGTGAAGAGCACAGAAGCGAAGCACAGGCTGTTGGGAGTGGCAAAGTCAACCGCACAGGGTACACATAGGGAAAGAGTTTCCATCTAAGAGGGATTTTCAATGAATCTTCGTTTAAGATGAGGGAAATGAGGTGGACTGTGTTGTAGAATTACACATGCAAGGGATGGATTCAGGCTCTTAAAATCACCAGTGGATGGAAACTGAAGACATTTCCCTGAGGCTAGAAATGTTCTCTTATCAGCATTTTGTGACCTATAAGGCGCTCGGATAACATTATCAGTCACCTAGAATGGACCATCCGGCAAGCAGCAGACACCGACTGTGGTCAGAAGGTACGCTTGCCATCGCCAAGGACGTCTGTGAATCCAAATGAAACGAAGATTGCCATCTGCTAACCAACGAAGAGGTCAGCGTGTGTCTGTTGAGTGGGAATCCACCCTTCACGAGGATGCCATAAAGGAATAATCTTTAAGATAGCATTCCACAGAGCTGGCAGAGAAGGATTTCAGACTATTACTACACATTCTGAATCACTGATGTCGACAAGATCTTAAAGCGCAATGGCACTTTAATATTACAATCCTGCTACACTGCAAAAAGAGCAACAGAAAATTACCTGCTGCCCTGATGAAGGCCACAGGAGCACATCCCAGTTCCTAGTGTGGTTGAAACAGATTTTCTGTGGGGTAGGCCAAATGGCACACTACCTGACCTACCAGTCGAACTGCTGCCGAACCGTCTGCTGAGTGCTCGCTGACCAATCATACAAACACAGTGTGCTTCATACCCACCTTCCCCGTGGGTGTATTCCTGGAAGAACAGAACTATACATTTAAAGCTGTGCCTTTCGAACAAAAAATGTGATTTGTGATGTTAGTAATAACTAGAAAATATTATTTTCAATGCCTGTAAGAGGTTCTGAGAGCCCTGAGAAACCTTACGACATGGTCTAGAAATGCCAATACTACTCCGCAACGTGTTTCCACCGAGTCAGTGGATATGGTCACTCTTAAACTTCTACTCAGCCCCGATGTGAGACAACGACGCCATGCTTCTCAGCAGTGCCAGACAACAGTGCAGTCTATGTTCGCTGACAAGGGCTGTGTATGGCAAGTTTGGGGTAGATGGTGGAAAGTAGAGACAAAGAACGCAGAGACATGGGAGGTCACGGCACGTATAGTTCAGTGGGGTTTGTACATTGAATAGCAGGGATGGGTTGAAGTGACCCCGATGACACCACCGCCGTGAATGGCCCACCAAGCTGCTGACAGATGCTGTGCATTTGGAGGTAATATTGTGAATTGCACAGTTTACCAAGGCGGCCTTTACTAGTCTTGCTTGCATAGGTCATCTTTTATATACATGTAAAGTCCACATTTGTAAAGCGCACAATCACCCGTAAGGGTCTCTAGGCGCTGGGGGGCCGTCGGGGAGATTAAGCGAGCTATTGCCCAGAGTCACATGGTGCTGGGCTAACCTGCCGCCGGAGCCGGGGATCGAACCGTGATCCCCAGATTCCAGCGTCAGTCGCCCTGGCCGCGGCGCCACACCTCTCCCACATGTCACAATTACCCGTGAATGATCATATTTTGAGAGGGCGTCTTTGCCGGTGAAGTGTTTTATTGCGAGTGGATTTTGCCTTTGAATATAATTAGAGATATGTAATCGGGTAACAAAGAACTAAAACAAAATGAATGCAAATATATCAAAAGTACCGGAATGTAGCACAGAATGTAATTAGAAAATAAAAAAAAGAGAGAGAAGGAATGTAATAAGAGGCCTATACAAATGCATGAAAGAATGTGCTACAAATGTAAAAGAGAACTCAAAGGAATGCAGAACAACCGGAATTATTTGTTCTGATTTTTTTTAGTTTGTAGTCGATAGAAAATGACACCTTTGCAGGCCGGGCCCGAGGACACATCTTGTAACACTCGGAAAGTATCAAGACTCAACCTCTGGACGGATTCCTGCCAGCAGCCAGTAAATAATGTGAGTTTTCGGCCCCAAACTTAATTACGGAAAGGGAGTGAAGACATCTGAAGAGGAACAGAGACAAAAAATGCCACTAACTTCCCAAAGGCCGGTACTGCGGTATCTCAGCCTCCACCCCAAGCCCCCGCCCCCTCTGAAAAGGCCGTGCCCCGAGTGCGAGGCGTGTGCCCAGGCGTGGCTTCCGCGCTCTCGGTGCCATGGCACTCAGCTGCACTGGTTCCTACCGGAGTCCGACCAGGATGGAGTTACCCATGGCCGAGTCCGGTCTGAGGTGGCACGGAGGACAAAAAACAGACGAACTGGTATGCGGCCCAGAGATCCGACCTCTGACTGAAATTAATTCAAGAGCTCAATACATCTAATTTGTTGTTCCTCGACACAAATTATGTGGGCTGAGCTGATGATGGACGGGAGGGAGGGGGGAGGTTGCATAATATTTACTTCATGGCGGTGCCTTCTAGAGCATTCAATACTGCTATTAGAATAGGGTTAGGGTTATCGTCACAAGGGCACAACTCCCCCAGGCCTGAACGCGCCTTTTACAAGTCATTGCCTTCAGGTGTGATAGTCCAATGGGTTCTAGCGCAGTACAGAAGACTACAACTCCCAGAATGCAGTGGTGTGGTAAGCGAAAGCCTGGGACTGGAACCAATGTGTCGTCGTGGAGCAAGGACATAAAGTAAACCTACATTCAAGGGTTCAAGGTCTGAAGGTAAGTCGGTCAGCCCAAAGGGAGAGCGCCTGGGGCAGAGGAGGTGTTTGTAGGCGCTAGTAGCGGGCTCGAGACCAGCCCTCCCAAGTTTGCACAGCCGAGCGCTGCTGCTCTCATAATGAAGGAAGAAGTGAGCCCGCATGAGCCGTGGGACAGTGCCTGGTGGCCTGGGCATCCCGTCCTGGCACAATAGGGTGCATGTGAGGGGGTGTTAGGGCCCCTGAACGATGCCCCGAGCCAGGATGTTGGCCTCTTCCAGCGGGGCCGGTGCTGGAGGGGTGAGCTGGTTTATCCGGCTCTGGAGCCTGTCTTACTCTCCCGGACGCGCAGCCCCTGACGCAAGACTGCACGATGGGTGCCTCTCTTACGTTTCTGCCGATGTGTAAACTACACTCGCCAGAGGGCGGGCGCTAGGGGGTTAAACCGGGCAGCCCGAGCAATGCGTCTTCGCAGTAGAGCACCGGGAGCGTACAGCTCGTCATTTACGTCCAAACAAAGCGAGGCCTGGCTTCCTTCTCCGAGAACACGAGGAATGTCTTGTGTTTTGGACCAGAAGGCTCTTAGCCGGACAGCCGGACAGACTGCTGTCATATGTGTAAAGTCAATAACCCAGCGCATAGCTAACAGGGCTGCAGCCGATGCAGCGGCGCCGGGGCCCAGCGGTGTGAGGCCTTCCAAATATGCTGCGGTTCACTTGCCACCCAAGGGTGGCTGGCACCATATTCCATGCTTGCAGTAAGGGCCTCGTGGTGCCCTCTCACCAGCAGTGTGTGTCCTCGAAGGAAAGTCCTGAAGGACGGTATCATGAGTTAACTGCCCGCCAGGCAAGTTGTGCACCTCAGGCTGAAGGTGAGGATGCAGAAGGGCGGGGGGAGGGGGATGATCTCACGATAAAGCCCCCTAGAACCATCATTAATGTTATTCAAAGCCCAGCGTGCAGCGGAGCTCCAGAAACCATTTGTGCGTTTATTCAGTCATTTATTTACACGTTATTTCATCGTGTGATCCTCGCCAGCTGGGTCAGCTGCATAGGGAAGGGTGTGCACGGAATAACAGCCCTCGAGCAGGAAAGAGCCGGCCAGCAGCAGCAACGGAGGTGTAAAGGCCCCGGCAGCAAACATTCGAGCAGGGATGAGGTGTTTTGAAAGAGCGCTGTGAAGGGCCAGCATAGTGAGTGAGCGCAGACTGTCTCAGGGGGGGCTTCAGAGCTCATGGAGCAGCAAGAAAGAGCTGGGTTAGTGTCTGAGGGATACACAGGCACAGACCAGACTGCTGTGTGTTTCCTGCATGGCCCGTTGTAGCTCTCCCTATGTTAGCCCAACTGTGTACTTGGCCTTTTGTTTCCTTTGCACATGCTACTGCATAAACACGCTTGCTTTTGTGCCACATTGTACTTTAAAATGGAACCTGCACGTGTTTTCGTGTTCCGTTCTTTTCCTGGGATTAAGTCTGAACACCACAGACAAGGTCGAAAAACAATTTCCCCTGTTATTCTCTCTGGCAAGGCACTAGCACCTAGACATAACACAAGCATTCAGCTGTTGATTATGTGCACGTGTCCTTGTCCTGTAGATGAGGTGAAAAATGTATTCTAAAATGCAACATTTTTGACAACATTTTCTTAGGAGGATTAGCCTAATCCCCACCCCCCTCCCCCTAACTGCCAACCCCCGCAAACCCTCCATGTTGAGATCCAGCTTGCTCGTTTCACTCACTGTGTTCCATACAGGACTGGGCTGGCAAAGTTTGCCAGGGCTGCTCTGGGTTCCCAATCCGGCCCTGCTCACCCAACCTCTGAGAAAGCTCAAAAAGGCCAACACCACCTGGACTATAGGGACCACAGCGTGCCAAGGCATTCCATAAAACGAACTTTGCTCTCTAGACGGACACTATGCTGGTCTAGTTTGACCCAAACAAGCCACCCACCGGTCAGTTGATGCAAGCCCGATGGGATTAGGGGCAGTCCTAGTTCAGGAACAAAAGTGTGGAGAGTGTGCCCCAGTGGCATATGCGAGCAGAGCGCTGACATCAACAGAGCAACAGAACTTCCAATGTGAATGAGAGCCTATTGCAATTCACTGGGGCCGCAGTCATTTCCATGTACACGTCTACGGTAACTGCTTTGTTGTCCACACGTACCATAAACCTTTAATGCGGCTATTTTGAGTCTTCATTAAAACCTCCTCCCCAAATCGAGAAGTGGGTGCTCCGGCTCCAAGATACTCTTTTAAAGTTGCATCTAAACTGGGCTCCCATAAAGCCACAGATTATTTATCTTGGCGCCCTAAAGTCGTAACTTTGCAGGAAGAGTGCAAAGCACAAAAAAATGGAGAAATACATCAAGTATGTAATGGAGTGGTCCCGACATAGGCCAAAGACACTGGAAGAAATCAAAGCCGATACATTACATGATGACCACCCTCAACCAGCCATCAGTGGGTGGATGACAGGGCAATGGAAGCGAGTCAAGCCTCACTGGGAAAAATGAATACTGGAGGCACAGATGACCCTTGTAGCCCTCTATATGTTTGACAGAAGTTGTCCAAGGACGAGAACGGATGTCTGTTCCACGGCCACAGATTTAGGATTCCTCATGGTCTGGTCACCTGAGCCATAACCCTAGAACACGTGGGTCACCAGGGTATGGTGAAAATCAAAGGGGCCTCTGTGAATAAGTCTGGTTTGAACTTCTGGATGAGCTACTTAAAAAGGCAGCATGGAGCGGTGTGCCGTGCCAATCCACAGGCAAGGCCTGTCCACCTCCACTCGTTAGCACTGAAGATGGACCTCGGCGGCCATGGGTGTGTTCCAGCCTAGATTTTGGGAGTCTGCCAGATGGTCAGCACTTGATGATTATGGTGGTTGACTAATTCAAATACCCCAAAGTAGAGCTCGCACAACTGCGGCAGCCAGTGTGGTAACACCAAAGATGGAAAAAATCATGGCCACTCACAGCATCTTTCGCGGGATAAGGATGGACAATAGGCCCCCTTTTCCGAGTCAAGACCTAGCAGAGTAGTTGCATTATTGGGGCGTACAACACAAGACAATCATACCTCACTGTCCTCAGGTGAATGGAGAGGTGGAGCGGTTTATGCGGACAATGAAAAAGTAATCTGAATTGCACACCTACAGAGTACGCCGTTGGAGTGGGTAAGTTTACATTAGGCTGCCTTTTTGAGCCTGAACCATTGACCGGGGTTCAGAGAAGAGGTACCATGATCCCTGCCAAATGCAGAAGTGAAGAGATCACTAGAAATATCTTGCTTTTCAAACAGTGCATGGACATACAACCAGGGAGCGTGACAGTGTGTCCTGGGGAAGCCCAAGGCGATGGGGAGGTTGTGTTGGCACTGCCAGTTGACATGAATCATGCAGAGTCACAACCTCCGCAGGCTCCCTAGGTCTGGAGATGTGGTGCCAGCCAGTGGTCATGAACACATGCTAAGACATGACCCGGGGATGTCCAGGGTCAGGGTGCCCCTATAACTTGTGGAACAATCCCACGCCGCCCTGCAGATGGAAAGACTTCGCAGTTAGAGGTGCTTCATTTCATGTACACGTCAGTGTGGTTCTGGGAGCCGTCACTTCCGGTGGCAGCCTGAGACTCATCGGATGTTCTTGTAAGTTATGGAGGGATGTAAAGATTTGAGCTACTGGTGGGCTTGGGACCACCCACTTGTAAAGGGGTTATGATGGCAGACCCTGAGTTGAGGGTCCCTGTTCGGGACATGACGTTCCATGTTCAGTACCTGGAGCCGTCTAATCCCGGGTTGTGCACGAGTCCCTGTTTGCGCCTCTTTCACTGCCGCAGCGCCACGCATGTACCGCGCCTACGCTGCACCCACGCAAGCTCCAGGCCCACAGCAAAGAGCGGCACTTCACTGGAGCAAACAGGTACCCTGCACTGGGGCGTACCTGCACCGAGCTTTCTTACAACGAGTAGCGGCAGCACTTTATTTACAGCTGGACGGCACAAGTGAGCATGACGCGCTGGGTGTGCGGGCCCGTGCGGTCCACGCTCACACTCTTCACGAGCAGTGGGTGGGGGCGGGAAGGGGGTGGTATCGAGTCTGCGCGGTGCCCAGCCATGCCCACAAGGGCTCGTGATGTGCGGTGTCACAGCTCACACGGAGATCCTGCCATAAGCCGCAGTGTCAGCGCAGAGGATCAGACGGGTCTGCCGGGCTCATCACTCACCTCGAGGAAGGCACGAGGGCAACGGAATTATAAGCGCGTGTCCAGGCCACCCGCAGCAGCGCACATTTTATAACACCGTCTGGCTCTCCGACTTAAACCGCACTCACCCCCTCCACCCCCTCCCCATTGCATCTAGGCGCCGTGTGCTCCAGGCAATCCCCGCACCTGTGCAAGCTCGGAAAGCTCTGTGTTAAAAGTATTTTTCAACCACAGTCCTCCACAATGACCCTTCCCAGCACAAGCAGGGCGCCGCTAGCTCCAATCCCGTGGCTGCAGAAGAATGAATGTATAGATGAAAGGAGCAGATTGAGTGGTAGGTTCTCAACAGCGCCTAGGAGATCTTGTAGATCTAGAACAAGGTGATAAGATTTGGTAAGCATCGTATAGGGCTAGCTCACCCGAAGGCATCTTGGCGCTGTGCTCGGAGGCGTCAGAGGTCTTGCCCGGAGGGCACCACACCGTGCTGAGCCCAGGGGCGGCAGTTTAACACTGCACAGCGTGCACACGGGCACGTGAAGTCGGGTCAGAGGTGACTTTTGAGGGGTCTCTAGGAGAGTAGTGTTTCATAACTAGGAAGCCCTAGGCAGGGGCACATCCCCCTGATATGATGAAATGCCAGAAGCAATGCCACCGTGTGGATGCAGGCAGCACAGCAGGATACACCTGGAGACTCAGGCCACAGCTTGGGGAAATCACCACCGCCGTGAGGGAAACGGCCAGCGCAGCAGGAGCCTTCTTGCCAGCCGTGAGGGGAACGGCTCTCAGGGCTCACGAAGGACCGGGAACTACATCTCCCAGAGTCCTCTGCACCGTCGCGTGGCTGACGCGGCAGAGCGCGACTGGAGGCGCAATTTAAGCAGCGCCAGTACCACGCACCGCGGGACGCGCGCGGGCAGTCGCCGGGCTAAGCCCGGGCAAAGGGCGGGCCGTCTGTGGCAGACCGAGGCAGGGCTGGGCCATAGACTTTGTTGCTGGACTTAGAGGTAACCTCTTTATTTTATTTCCCACAAACATAGTGAGACTCTACAATATACCCGGGTTTAGTTTAATTGTTGAGATAAGCTTAAATGATAGTATCTTTAAAGTGACAAGCGAGGAGGTTGCATCTACTGTGTTATATATTTGACTTGTATTGTGGTTTCCCCTATTGTAGCTTGTAGCATGTCGAAGCATAGTGTTCCACCTGTTTCTGGTACCTTGGATAACTACTTGGTTAAGGTGGTTAATAAAATAAATAGTGACAGACGACAGTCCTTAGGTTTAAGCTGTGACCCTTTACCACCTACCACGTGTATTTCACCGGTTGTAGTGGGACAGGGTGACTGCAGCAATCCCATTAATCCAGAGGTTTCTGATAGGGAAACACCTGAATATGTTGAGCTGGACGTTTCGTTAGATATAGCGGCAGAGCTTCCCCCGACCCCTGCCCCGAGAGTGGTTAGAGCATGCCGAAAAACACAGTCGAAACGTATGGGCACCCGCTCCATTAGGAAAAAAGTGGTTACACCTGTCAAAGATTTAGAAAAGGAGGATGATGTAGCAGTGGGACCTAGCACTGTAAAACTGGATGATGAACAGCTCAACCAGTTAGCTAGTCTCATTGACTTAAAGATCAAGGGTATTATTAAACCTTTAGTAGCAAAACTTGACCGCATGTCTGCAGAGGTAAATAGACTAGGTGGGCTCTTGAATAAGTACATGAACGCAGCAGGGGCTGCTACAGTTTCCACTAAGGATAGCAGTACAAATTCAGTTGCGCCTCCTGTGTGTGTTGCTAGTCTCACAGAGAATTCGGTTCCCTTAGCAACACCTCAAAGTTTGGCACCAAGTATTTCTATTTTGGAGCCAAAAGTTATTGGAGCCATGAGTGAGAAACAGGGTCCTCGGGGCCCAGTAGGGAGTATAAGTTCACAAACACAGCCCCATAAGAAGAGAGAGTTTCCATTAAATTTACCAGTTGAGGCTAGCCCCTACACGATAATTCTTGCTAATGTCCCGAAAATTAAGGTGGGTCAGAATGAACATTGGACTTCATTAAGAAATAAAACCCTTTATTATTTGTCTAACAAAACAGATCTGGGTAATCATCTGGATAATAATATTAAGATGGTCAGAAGGGTCCCTTGGGTGGGAAAGACTAAAAAAAAGCCTGGAGGGTGACTGCGTCGTCATCAGCTTTAGATCCCCCAGGCTGGTTGACGACATTTTGAGACAGGCAGGGTCAGCCAGAATTCAAAATGATTATGTGAACCTACTCCCATTGGGCTTCTTTTATCCACCACAACAGAATAGGCAAATGAATAGTGATTTATATAAAGGGATATTGCCATATGATTTCTCCGTCCCAGTTCTAAACAGATTTGATAAGCTCTCAAATCTGGGGGAAAACGAGTGACTAGGGAGCCAAATTATTATTACCACCCCTGTCGCTGCAGTTAGTGCCCCCATCGCAGCATCAACGGTTAGAGCTAAAGGTCCACGGGACACCGTGATAAAGCTGGTAACTTGGAATGTTGCTGGCCTTAAAAATAAAATAGACGACCCAGCGTGGAGAGAGTTAATTAGCATGAGCGATATTATTGGACTAAAGGAAACCTGGGATACAGGTAATATACTGAGTCTGGATGGTTACTCCTGTTATTCCATCCCCGCAGTTCAATCTAGTATGGGGAGGGCAAAGGGTGGCCTGGTCACCTTAATTTCGGCTACCATTCCCGGTACTCACACTCAACTAGACACTGGCTCACAAAATAGTTTGGCAGTACAAATCTGCTTGAGCGGGGTGGGAACTATTTTAATTGTTAATTTTTATAACTCCTTTGATAGAGTCACCGCGACCGATCACTTGGCCACATTAAATTTGTTCTTAGCAGATTATAGGGAGGTTGATAAAACTCATTGCTTCTTTATAATCATGGGAGACTTTAATATTCATGGCTGTCCGGATGAGTGTCTGTCCCTAGACCAATTAGAATCTGTAGAACTAGGGGACACTCATTTCGAACATTCTGTACAGGGTGGTCTTCTGGAGACAATCCTGGCAGATAATGGTCTGATGCTCCCAACAATGTTGGACAAGGAGATACCAACTTTTAAGGGGAACGGTTGTCATTCTGTTATCGATTATATCTTCATTAGTTCAACATTAGGGGATAGGATACAGGGATATCTACCCATGTGGTCACACTTCAGTGACCATAATCCAGTGATGCTTAGTGTTTCGGATCTGATCATGAAATCCACGATAGATCAAAATAGAACGGACAAATCAGATATTCGTCCGACAGATCAGGCCCGTAGACTCAGATGGAGTAGAATCATACCTGGAGACTTCCATGCTAAATTAACATCTAAAGTAGGACTTGAGCTGGAAACATGTTTGAACTCGGAAGCAGGGAATGAGGAGGTTTTAGAAGCCTATTTAACAATCTGTACCCAGGTTTCTGCAGACCTTACACAAATGGGGAAAGTTAAGGACCCTGCCGAGCTGGGGTGGTTTGATCATAACTGCTCGTCAGCAAACCAAAAACTAAAAGCCGCACTGAATTGTAAACCCGTGAATAGGGTTACTGTGGCCCTTTGAAGAAGAAATTATAAGAAAGCCCTGGACACGAGAAGATGGGAGATCAGGGAGGCGGCCTAGGTAGAACCAACCTCCGTAGACGTGCTCAGGGACAGTGCTAAATTCTGGGCTGTCGTAAACAAACCTTTTTTCAGAAATTCCTGCAACGACAAATTAGATTGTGGTATTCAAGAACAGGCGTGGTGTGCACATTTTAAGTCAGTCTATGAAGGGGAACATGTAGGAGTGGGGATTACACCCACCACTATTTCAGATCCCTATACTTTAACGGTCACAGAGCTAGAGGTGGCAGACGCAATCGGGAAGATGACTAGTAATAAGGCCCCAGATCCCGACGGCGTTCCTGCCGACCTCTTTAAATCAGATGTAAAGACTTGGTCCAGAGTTTTAACTAATGTTTTTAATAGGGTCTGTTTGGCAGGTATACCGGACACTTGGTCCAAATCGGTCATCGTACCCATTTTTAAGAAGGGAAATATGGGGATCCTAGCTGTTATCGCCCTATCTCCCTCATTGATGCTGCAGTGAAGGTGTTAGGGCGAGTGGTCCTTAGTAAAGTAACATCTTGGCTGGAGGACACAGATACCCTTTCATGCCTACAATATGGCTTCAGGAAAGGTCGAGGCCCTATAGATCAGTGCCTCAACCTTCAACTGTTAATAGGGAAATACACTATTGCTAAAAGGGGCACCCTGTACTTTGCATTTATGGACCTTTCCTCGGCCTTTGACCGAGTGAATAGGTCCAAACTCTGGGAATTGCTCCTCAAGTTAGGGGTCGATAAAAATATTGTGTATTTTCTTGCTGACTTACACAGGGATCTTACGGCTACAGTTAGGTATGATCGTTTGGGTAACAGCACGGGCAAAATTGGGATCTTGAATGGAGTCAGGCAGGGCTGTATTTTGGCCCCCTTACTCTTCACCCTTTACATTAATGACCTAGGTGCTGTCCTAACCGAGGCGTGCAAAGACATACCGAAGGCTGGCAACATTTCTATTCCGGCATTACTTTATGCCGATGACGCCGCCTTAATTGCACGCAAAGCAGTGGGGTTGCAACATCTTTTAAATGTATTTGCTTCTTTTATGAAGGCGCTGGATCTCAGTGTAAATTTTCCAAAATCTCATGTAATGATTGTGGGCAGTAAACCAAAAAAAATTAAGACTATGAACTGTGAAGGGAATGTCTTATCTAGGGTTACAAGGTTTCCCTACCTGGGGGTGATCTTTGATGAGAACTCTACCTGGTTGCCCCAGTTGGTTGCCAAACGTAATGCCTTTGTGAGGTCTATTTTGGCTGTTTTGGATTTCGCTCGTAAGCTGGGTGTGAAGCCTATAGAGGCAGTGTTGAAAACTTATGAGGCCAAGTGTACATCAATAGCCATGTATGGAGCGGACCTGTGGGGGCTAAAAAGTGTAAAGGCCTTGCAGGTGGCTGAGGACACATTTTTGAAATCTATGTTATGTGTCCCCCAGTCAACACCTGGATATATTGTTCACCAAGAGTGTGGGGTTGATTACTTGGAAGACCGCATAGCCTTAGTACCGCTACTGAAATGGATCTCTATTTGGCTGAACCAGGATCTAGAACTGAATCATGAGATCCTGAGGGACTGTCTAGCATTGGAGCATAGCCATTCTATCCCCTGGTTGAATTACATTAAAAAATTAGCAACTAGATTGGGCCGACCGGAACTGTTTAATTCCCCAAACAAGTTGCTCAAAGGGGACATAAAATGGGCCAAAGAGACATATAAACAATTGGCATATTTGGCAAGAGAAGAAAATGAACTATGTAAACCAACAGTAAGGGCTCATCAATTGTTAACAACCACTTGAGGCATAGAACCTTATTTGAGAATTGTCAATAATATGAATCATCGATTTTTATTGACCAAGTTCAGATTGAACAAATTCCACCTTCTCCTGACAGAACGACCAGGTTGGACCAAGGATTCGGAACTGGAAATTTGTTCTTGTGACGGTTTCTCCATTAAAGATACTATGCATTTTATCTTTTTTTGTAAGCATTTATGCCCTATTCGTAAAAAGTATATAATTCCCCTCATTAAAGACAAGGGTTTTAGACAAATTAAACCTGCCCTTTTATATTTACAGCTGCTGTCAAATGTATGGGAGATTTTTAACATAGCAAATTTTTTGACAATAGCATTTTATTGAGGAGGAAAATTACCTGGATACACTGTACATAGCCATGCATTTAGGATCCAGGTGTCAGCGTCGGCTTTCTTTTAAAGTGTTTTTTTGTGCTGGTTTCACTGTTTTTATTAGTATTTATAACGCATGTTTTCCTTTTTAAACATTTATGAAATTGCCATGAATGGACTATTAATCAATGTATTATGTCCTTTTTAACTTAATGTCTTGACTCTGATGAATTTTGTAGTATACTTT
This sequence comes from Lissotriton helveticus, assembly GCF_964261635.1. Taxonomy (NCBI): domain Eukaryota; kingdom Metazoa; phylum Chordata; class Amphibia; order Caudata; family Salamandridae; genus Lissotriton; species Lissotriton helveticus. The sequence continues at coordinate 139,871,868 of NC_136063.1, read as the reverse complement.
TATGGTTTTTGTTATGAACCGAATAAAGTATTTTTGACTGACTGACTGACCCTTCCCAGCACAAGCAGGGCACCGCTAGCTCCAATCCAGTGGCTGCAGAAGAATTAATGTATAGATGAAAGGAGCAGATTGAGTGGTAGGTTCTCAACAGCGCCTAGGAGATCTTGTAGATCTAGAACAAGGTGATAAGATTTGGTAAGCATCGTAGAGGGCTAGCTCACCCGAAGGCATCTTGGCGCTGTGCTCGGAGGCGTCGGAGGTCTTGCCCGGAAGGCACCACACCGTGCTGAGCCCAGGGGCGGCAGCTTAACACTGCACAGTGTGCACACGGGCACGTGAAGTTGGGTCAGAGGTGACTTTTGAGGGGTCTCTAGGAGAGTAGTGTTTCATAACTAGGAAGCCCTAGGCAGGGGCACATCCCCCTGATATGATGAAATGCCAGAAGCAATGCCACCGTGTGGATGCAGGCAGCACAGCAGGATACACACAGGGGCAGCAGAAGGTGCAGGGGGGGCTGCACCTAGGAGGGTAAGCCCGACACTGAAGGAGGGGTGCAGATGTGGGTGAGGTGTAGAGAGGAGGGTGACGTGGAGAGAGTGGAGACAGTCGAGGGCGAGGTGGAGAGAGAAGTGCAGTGAGTAGAGAAGTGGATATGGTGGCAGGGAAGAGTGTGATGTAGAGAGAAGAGTGTGGGAGGAGGGGAGGGGGAGAGAGAGTGTGTGTGTCGAGGGTGAGGTGCAGAGAGGATATGAGAAAGGTGATGTGGAGGTGAATTGTGGTGTGGAGAGAAAAAGAGGAGTTTGAGATGGGGTGGTGTGGAGAGAGTAAATGGGTGGTGTGGAGAAGAAGGGTAGTGAGTAGAGAAGTGGGTGAGGTGAAGGGAAGGGAAGAGGGTTAGAGAAGAATGAGGTAGAAAGTGGAGAGGGAGATGGAAGGATTGAAGAGGTGAGAAGAGAGATGGGAAGGGTGGTCTGTATAGAGGGTGGGATGGAAAGAGATCGAGAGAGAGAAAAGGGTAGGTGAGATGGACGGGGAAGGTGTGGTGACGGGGCAGGTGTGGTGATGGGGCAGGAGAAGTACGGGGCAGGAGAAATGAGGGGGCACGAGCAGTGACTGGGCACGAGCAGTGAACGGGCAGGAGCAGTGAACGGGCAGGAGCAGTGAACGGGCAGGAGCAGTGAACGGGCAGGAGCAGTGAACGGGCCGGAGCAGTGAACAGGCAGGAGCACTAAAAAAGGCAGGGGGAATGACAGAGAAGGAGCGGTGACGGGGCAGGAGAAGTGACTTGTACATATGTTCTTTGTCTATTTATTTATATACTATTCCATGACATCGACTGATGTGTCTGCAAATCATACATTTTGTCCCAAATTTTTGTCCTGAATTTTGACCGTTGGTCCTGAATTTTTACACTCACCGTCATGAGTTTGCGCCCATGCCAGTTGGCGACCCGACATGGAGATAGGACAATGAGTTCGAAAGAGGATGCAAGGTGGAGAAGGGACATTAAGCTGGAGAAAAAGAAGAGTGGCATGGCGAGAGAAGGGGGAGGTGAAGAGAGAGGGTCAGATGGAGAGAGCAGACGGGTGTTGGGGAGAGAGCGAATATGCAGTAATCAGCAGCCATGGAAGCAGGAGTCGCCAGTCGTCTTTACTCTGCGTGTCGCTCTTCCTCGCCCCATCCTCACAGGGTGAGGCTGCTTCTCTTGCCACAGTTATGGTTTTCTTATCACATCAAACACAAAAAACAAACTACAAGTGCGGCCGACTTCCTCTTCCGGTTACTCATTGTTAAGAGGAAGTGGTCATTACCCGTCGTTTGCCTTCCTTGTTCCAGGGTGAGAGAGTGCAGCAGCAATAACAAGCAACCAGACAATGTAATTATCCAAGAATGTCATGCAAAAGAGACACTGCAATGATTATCCATCACACAAGGGTCATGCAGAACTGCACCCAACACCTTTCCACCAACACTTGCAGGATCACCTCCCAGCCTGTAGGGGATAAAGCTTCAGACAGGAATGTGGAGATGCCCAAGAGGCTGCCATGCAGGTGTCTTTCATGGATGTACCTCTCAGCATCGCCAAGAAGGCCAACATCCCTCTGATCGAGCCCCCCCCCACACACACACACGGTTATATGTTCTTACAACGCATTCCGTTGCAACGCATGCCTTTACCACGCATGCGTTACAATGGAATGGTTTTTCAACGCATAACTTTTTCCTCTAATTGTTGCGTGGTGACGTCGTACGTCGTTAAGAAGAAACGGAAGTTTCTTTCCGTTTCCTCTTAAACGACGACGATTGCCTGCACATTCTGACGTGATTTCAGGTGAGGTTTTTATTTGGGGGGGAGCCCCCCCCCCCCCAAGCCCCGCTTGTTTATTTTGAACCTTTACCACATATGCCTTTACTACATACCTCGTAGTAAAGGTATGCGTGGTAAAGGCTTTCGTGTTAACCACGCATGCGTTGTAATGCATGCGTGGTTAATGTATTTGTGGAAACGGCCGCGTTGTAATGGCCGTTTCCCCACACACACAGCAAGATGTCGGGATATATCCTCCATGTCCTAAGTCAAAACCACAGATTGCTTAAGCCATCAAGGAAGGGACACTGTGACATGTGATGCTTCAGGCTCACAACTTTCTTCAGACAGAGCGAATGAAGCAGCTCATGACACAAAGATAAAGCTTAGTAGAGATCCGAAGTATGAAACCTCTTCTCCTCCGGAGAGGAAGATAATTGAAAGAAACGGGAAATACAAGGTCTTGTGAAACATGAACGTCGTTTTCAATCAAGGGAATAGCAGATGGGTCTGGCAGAAAACAGAGAAAAGGGTCAGGAGGAGGAGATCTGGCCAGAGCTGCCGGCTTTGGAACTCAGAACCAGGTTCGAGTCCTGGCGTGGGCTAGACATCTTGTGATTCTGGGCATATCACTTATTCTGCCTGTGGCCAAAAATGTAAATAGTTTTACCTTGTGTAATGTAATCTACTGCACATGTAAAGCGCTTTAATGCTTTTGGGCCAAGTATGCGCTATTTAAAACTGCAAAAAAAAAACCAAAAAAAAAAAACAATTACCCCAAAAGGCCCCTAGTTCCTCTATTCTTCTCCTAGAATAAATTGGCTGTAGGAAAATGCTTTAGAGGTGTGGCGCCACGGCTAGTGCGACTGACTCCGGAATCTGGGGATCACAGTTCGTTCCCCGGCACCGGTGGCAGTTTAGCCCAGCATTATGTGACTCTGGGTAATAGCTTGCTTAATCTTCCCGACGGCCCCCAGCCTTACGGGTGATTGTGCGCTTTAGAAATATGGATTATTATTACAGGAACGGAATTTTAATTTGACATACTAATAATTCAAACGTAGACCCCCGAGTGTCCAAAAGGATTAAAGGTAGGTCCCAGGAAGGCTGGCCCGGTGTATGAATAACTTGGTCTTTAAAGATACAACTCTCTAGAAGCCTAGAAATCAGACCTCCAACAAACCTTCCTGAAATCTCTCATTGCAGGCCACTGGCTGCACAGGGTAGAAACTGCCAGCCCTAAAACAAAGGCATCTTTCAGGAACTCTAACATTTTTATAGGGTCGCATACAGAAGGGCCCGGAGAAACATTGGGAAGCAAAGGTTTTATATAAAGTTTGTGAGGCCGGAGGTCTGGATTGTTGACTAGACTTTGCTACTAGGGAGCCAACCAGATCTCTCAAGCCTCAGACCCCTAGATGGAGATGGGTCAGCGCGCCTGTCCAGCCGCGGATTCCGCAACGGAGAGGAGTCTATGGGAACCACCCAGTAGGGGATGTTGTTGACTGTAGGAAAAGCAGACAACGTGTTCTGCCTGGTCCAACGAGGAGTGACTAAGAGAGCCTCCACCTGGTCCACTAAACCCTTCTGAGGCACCCTTGGGATTAGCGGAACTGGAGTAAAGGCAAAAAACTGTCTTCTGGGCCAAGGGATCGAGAAAGCATCCAGAGCCTACGTCTCCTGGGCTGCACCAGGACCGCAAAAACTAGGTAGTTGACCATTCTCCAAGAAAGCAAAGAGATCCAACCCAGGGGGTGCAGACTTCTCCAGCACCTGTTTGAATACTCTGGAATGAAGTACAAGGATGGTAGGGGGGTGAGAATGTGCACCTCAGACATGGTCCGCACGCACATTCTCCCTCCCCGGAAGATAGACCGCAGAAAGACCGCGGAGATCTTTGCAGATCTAATGAATCAGGAGAGCAGGGGAGGAAGACTCCCAGCAATGGGTATAGGAAGGGCCAGCGGAACTATGCAATTATTTGGCTGTGCATAGTTGTAGATTTCCTTCATGTGCCACATAATCCATCATCTGCCGCATATTTTCAGATTTTAAATAACATAAATGTGTCTCTAGTTCAAACAGTTCAAAACTCACTAAAAAAGGATGACATGTTTCTGCGCAGTGGAAGGCCCTCTGCAAAGGTGGACTGGTCATCTTTCTGTTGCTTACTGCTATATTTGGGTTCTAAACTGGTAAAAATGAGGTGCAACCAATGCCCAGCCAGTGTTACCAAGTTTAACAAGCGTGTGCAATGCAATAAGTTTCACATTTGCAAGAGTTTAAGCTATTGGCATTGTAAATGACAAGGCATTTTATTTATCTGTTTTGATAATTAACACATAAATAAAAGGCATTGTCATTTACAATGCCAAATAGCTTAAACACTTGTAAATACGAGACCCATTCAAAGAAGCAGCCACCATTGTTCCGGGCTGCTCAGAAAGTGAACAGAAGCCAACAACTTTGTTAACGGTCTTGAGGCTAATGCCAAACTCAATGAAAGGACTAGAAACTGGGAGTGCCCGTCTTGGGCACAGAAGCAGATCTGCCTCTGAGAGTCTACGTGCAAAGGCACATGTACATAAGCGTCTCTTAAATCTATTGACGTAAGGAAAGTGCTCCAAAGGTAACTTCTTGAACCTGTGACAAGGGATGAATTTGTTTACCTCTTTGAGGACCAGAATTGGTCTGAATCTGTCTGATGCTTTCTACATCAGGAAAATTATGGACCGGTATCAATTGACCCTTGCGGCTACCAATACAGGGATAATCGCTGCCTTGCTCAGGAGGTCCTGGATGCCACTCTTCAGTCTCACTCGTCGCACAGGATCCGTCGAAAGAAGTGTTAGGCAAAGGAAAGCTGGGCATCTCTCTAGAAAGTTCAGATACTGCTGGACCACTTGCACTGCCCATCTGTCTGAAATTTATATCTGCCAGGCTACTGAAAAAAAATCATTGGCCACCCACCTGTCTGTGCACTGACCTGGCATGGTTATACCCTTGGTGGTTATGGGTTGCTGTGGGTGGTAGAAGGCTAAAACCAAGACTTGTGACCCCTGCCCAAAAGAGCTGCCCGGATTCAGATGATGAGGCTGGACTAGAAGCTCTTTTGAGGCTGAATACACTCCCTTAGGGACAGGTTTCATAAGGGTTAGGAGTTTTTGATCTTCCACCGTCTTCCTGACAAGCTCCTCCAGCTGCTGACCCATAAGCATGCCGTTAGCATGCTCTTCTGAGCTGCGTCCTCCTTTCAGGAGCGCATCCAAAGACGCCTCTTGGCAGCGATGGATGCCCCTGAAGCTGCTGCGTTCAGGGCATCAATGGAAACCTCTGCCAAGAACCTCACCTGATGCTCCATAACAGACGGCATATCAGCAGGGTCTGCCCCTTGATGAATCAGTCCAGCCAGGGACTGAAACACCTAAAAAAGGTGCTGGTTCCAATGGAGAGATTAGAAACTGCATTAGATCTTTTTTATTGCTGCATCGATCTTCTAATCCACTGCATCCGTGGGAGTTGCCTCCTCCCAGATGAGGATACCCTGCCATAAGAGAATCCAATTACTTATTGGATGAAACTCCTCTGCGAACTTCTGAAGTGGACAGCCTTTAGCAAGGAATCTTGGGAATCTCCGCTTGTCAACATTACTGCATTCATGCAGCACAGCCTTCCTGACAGAAGAGTGAGGATGAAGGCCCTCATGTTCTTCTATTTGGGATGGACTGAAACACTTTCCCTGTGTGTCTCTCAAGTGTTACAGCACTTCAGACAGCTCAGGACCTCACACAAAACGCTCTTGGATCTCGTCAGCATCACAGCCCTCCCCCCAAATCTCAGGGAGTCTTGGAGCCTTGACAGGGGAAGGACCATCTCTTTCAGCAAAAGTTGCTTCCACTGCACCCTGAATCATACGGTGAATAGAATCCACTGTGATTCTGCCCCGAGCCAGGCTCACCCACTGCCTCTCCTGAGGTGCGCTCAATGTTATAACTTTAAAAGCTGCCTTTCCCTCCATGTCATGTTATGTTAATTTGTAGACCACAGCTAGTCAACCCTGAGGGTGTCCAGGCACTTAGTAGGGCAGGCCATAGGGGTGAAGAGGGGATCATGCCTGTTTCATCTGGAAGAGCCATGTCTTGAGGTTCCTTCGAAGTCCATGAGGAGGGGAAAGTTCTGAGGTGTTTCGGGAGGTCGTTCCAGGTCTTGGCTGCGAGGGATGAGAAGGAGTGTTCTCAGCTTCTGCTCCTCTCCAGACCACCATGATGCCCTTACAGTAGCTCAGGCCTCACTGGAGCTCAGAGGTGAAATGCTGCCACCTCTCCATTTACATTATATCTGCTTGCCAGGCACATCCTTCCAGAAGTGTTGTCTAAAAAGCAGATCTTGCGTTTTCCATTTTCTTGTAAGACCATCAGCCCCAAAGTAGTGGGAACAAAAGCCTGCGTGTGTGCACTGAAGTAGAATGGATCACAAGAGCAGGTCCTGTCTTGGACAACATGTGTCATGTCTGCCAAATCAGGATGCTACTGCTGCCCAAGGCCAGGACGACCCACTCCAGAGCCTCCAGCGAGGGGACTCTATACATGATGCATGCTCGCTACTGCAGGATGCTTCGGATCGCCAAGGCCCACTCCAGACCCTCCAGCGAAGAGACTGTATACATATGTCACGTCTGCTACTCCAGGATGCTACCGCACCCCAACCCCCAGGAAGGACCACTCCAGAGCCTCCAATGAGGGAACAATATACATGCGGCGTGTCTGCTAGTACAGGACGCCCCTTCTCGCCTAGCATGTCAGAACTCCTACATAGGGAAAGAATGTAATACAATACGTCACTATGTCGAAACTGAAATAAACAAACAAATACACTCTCATGGTAAGAATCCCAAACATTGAATGCAGAAGTGAAAAAAGACAGGAAGTAGCATATAACAGCTTCCTCTTTATAATGCATAACAGAGGTAGGAAGAAGGGGCGTAGCTTAGTCAGTAAGATTGGGGGGGTGTTCGTCACATTTTCCAACAATCACGCTGGCATATAATGTAAAAATAGAATATACAATAAGTTTGGTGCATGAAAGGGACTAAAGAGGCAGTTGAAAGAGAGAATAATGAGATTGGTATGAGGACTAAATTAGCAAAAACACAATATTTTGCAAAATAACCTACATATTTGAACGTGTAGCCAACTATTTACCAGAAAAAACATTTATTAGGGGGGTGAAGCACCCCCACCATTCCCTCCCCGCGAAGCTATGCCCTTGGTAGGAAGTTGGCCATATTTGTAGTTTGTTTTAAGACTTTGGAAGACCATTTCTGTGGCCAGAGTTGCTCTCTCACCCAGTGAAGCCTGGGACTAGGAGGACGAAGGAGGGGACACTAGTGTGCCATGCTCTCAGCAGACCCTGCTGTTCATATGTGGCAGTAGAAAGTGGGCACCGTATGTTATGGGTATGTCAGCTTCCCCCACCCCTCTCCCCTCTGATATGGGGTTCTAGGTCGGTGAGACTTAGACAGGATTCCAAAGCCTATATGCCCCAGAGGCAGCTAGCACAGATCAGCGGTAGTGGGGCAGGAGAGGAGGCAGGGGGGATGCAGGGAGAGGCGGGTATAAAAAAAATACAATAAAAATTAAAAACATACCTTCTTGCTGCTTTCTTGCCGCGTCTCTCCTCAGCAGTCCTCCCTCGCTCTGCGTCAACAGGAAGCACGCGCGAGCTCCCAGTCAGCCAATCACAACGCTACCTTAGCAGAGGTATGATTTGTCTGAGCGCCGTGTTTCGTCACTCAGACGCTGACTGGGAGACTGAGGCAGTTCTCCATGCAGGCTGTAATGCATCATTGTGATTGGTCTGAGGGCCGTGACACAACGCTCAGACAGGGGCTGGAGAGGTGGGCATGTTCTCCATGTGGGCTGTAATTCAGCCTGCATGGAGAACATGAGAAGTGCGCAAGACTGTTTGGGGTGGCCCGTGAGGGCCGGCCAAGCATTCAGTGCACACTTAGGAGTGTGCTACCACTCCTTCCCTGCCCCCCACGCAAAACTGTATATGTAGGAGAAAATAAAATGATGATAACGCAAGTTATTATCATTTTATTTTCCCTTTGTTTCACTACAAAAAAGCAGGGGGGTTATGCTCCTCCACCTTAGTGGAGGAGCTGTCACTGTTTAACACCCTCCCGGGGTAGCAATGGTTGGGCTCTTGGGAGGCACTGGGAAGGCGGGCGCCAGGCACAGGGGAGCATAGAGTTCTCACCAGAGCTCTCCAGAACTCCGGAGACTCATGGGTTAAACCCAATCCTGAAGAAGCTGGCCCGCAGTGACCAGGGGACGCACTGAATGATACGCAGGTCGCTTGGACTTTATACAAGTGACCCCGCTAGAGCATGGACTACAGGGGCAAAGCATGGTCAGACGTGCCTTGATGTCTGTGCCTAGCCGCTGAATGCCATCTCTCTTCTCCCCTTACCTACCTGCCAGACCCTTACCCTCTGGTGAGCTACACACGTTTAACGTTTCCCTATTTCGCAAGATGCATCCAGGGGGCAGAGTCTTCTCCATGTTGACTGCTACGGGTTGGAAGGATCTCCTGCCAGTCATTTGTGCCCAATCCATTCTTACCAATGTTCACAAATTGCTAAATACTTAGTTGTTGCTGATGAGAGCAGTTTACCTTGCAACTTTTATGACAAGCCAGAGACCATAAGATCTAATATGAAAATGGTTATAAAATATGCATGTCAATCGGATTTGAGAATATCACACCGGGCTACAGAAAGATTGGACTGTTTTCCTCCAAATCGGCCCCAATTTTATTGGTCTTTTACCAGGCAAGCTCATTCACATTTTTTTATGACTAGATTTCGTTTAGGAACCTTGCACTTTCTTGTAGCTTTTCTGAAACAGGTGGGGTGGTGTGAGATACTACCCTCTGTCCATGTAATAACTTAGCACAACAAAGTACAATGCACATTATGCTACTTTGCGCATTATACAAAGACCCTAGGGTACGTTTCGATAAACAGATTCTAAACACAATTCGTCCCTGCTCCTATAAGGAGGGTTTTAATTATTTATGGTCATTATCAAATGTTTGCGTGTAACAAGAGGGAGAGAGAGGACTAGATAGCTAGTCCGAGTCCCCGAGGGTTTATATGTGATTAAACAAAGAGGACTAGCTTAAGTTGACCAAAGTGTTGCAGTACTCTAATTAGTTCTGTCACGGGCACCTTGTTGGTGTATTCATGAAGCCCTCACCCACCAACCTAGTTGGTGGCATGCTTCATCATCGGGCTCACCCAGTGACACCTAGTATGTCCCGGGTGTGCTACGACGCCTGATTACAGCGGAGCTGGTATATTGCTGAGAGTGCAGTGAGTGAGGTTGAGTGAGTTGTGATTTAAAACGGCTTGGTGGTGGTCCCAGTACCCGAGGGTAAATTAAATTTTAATAACTGGGCCGTCACCAGCGGTTAAAAGTAAGGCTACAGGACGCGTGAGGGTGGCGAGTTACTGCCCCCTGCGTCCTTCAGATGGTCGACATGTTTCAGCCAGTGCCTTAAAGTATTCTGGCTTTCCTCAGGACCGTTTTTTAAAAAGTCGGAGGACGACGGCGGGACAACAGGTACAAGTCAGGCACTGACCAGAAAGACTGGTCATCCCCTTACCGCTTCCCTCCAGGAAGCCTTGGCTAATAACCCAAAGCGTATGCATGAGAAGGGAATCCCCCTCTCACATATAGAAAAACACCTTAGTGAGTGTATCACATAGTCTGTACCACAACACTAAGTCTGTTTTATTTCACTACACCTTTTTAAAAAACGGTCCTGAGGAAAATCAGAATACTTTAAGGCACTGGCTGAAACAACTGGACGACACTTTTAGCACAACTTCGCTTTTGTTCATCGGAGCACTGACACTTTTGAATAGCGGTCGGTACATTTATCGATTGCAAACAGGTAGCTCATATTCGCTCTTGCTTTTGGGATACCACGGCACTAGATGACACACGTGCTCATGGCTGCTTCCCTTGGAGTAGTTTAGTTTTTAACATTTGACGGTCCTGACGAATTGCCTAGATCTTTTATGACTTTACCGGCAAGAAACATGTTGACCAAAATATACACCTTGAGCTAATATGGACCAATATATCCACCTTGGCCTACACTTGCTTTTAACATAACCTAGAGCCTGACACATTACAATTTTCCTTATAATTCCCTAAGAGTTATTTTTAAACTCCCCACTCTACTCATTCTCTACTCCCTCTCATCCACACCCATACTGCACAACAGCAACTTAAAAGAACTCTGGGAAAGAGACCCCCGCGGGGCCCGTTGGGCATTGCAGCGCCGGCCCAACGAGGAGCTGCCCAATGACGAAGCATGACACCTCTCGGGGTGTGTGGGGGCTTTTGCTCCTGAAGGATCAGATCCCCCCTGACTTGATTCCTCAGGAACTCTTTGAACGACCTTCCCACAGGAATGTCACACCTTCACGTATACCGGTTTCTATAAGGTCCTGTGCTTCCAGGTGACGTATAGGGGGAAACCGAGTATTAAGAAGTATAGATCCAAGCGGACGTCGAGCAGGCACGTGCAGGCCTTGGTGGCCGCTGGAGTTAAACATACAAAGCGACAAAGATTACAGGAGCAAATGCCTTCAAGGTTGTGGGAGAGCGGCCCCATAGGACTGGGCTCACCTGAAGGGGTTGTAGGGCTTCTGATGAGCGAGGACCAGGCGGCCCCACAACACGAAACACAACAAATTGATCTTTGCTTCATAAGGAAGTGGTAGAGATTCACAAGAGAGGAAAAGGTAGTTTCACCGGAGACTGTAAGTTTGAGTCTGGAGATGAAGGAGATCTGGGGTCACTCCGATTTACACAAACTGTGTGATCCTGGCCAATTCACTTTTCTCCTGGGTGTCAGGTCATTCATTTGCCAAAATTTAGGGGGCCTCTATGCACTATTCAGTTCGCACTTTCACTACATGAAAGAACATGAATTCATTCATTCACATATGAGAATATACAGAGCAATTCCATATTGGGTAATAAATAGGGGGAGGTCTAGTTTATTAGCTTATCCCGTGATATCTCATTACCAACGTGTGTCCCCAAACTGCCATGACCGCTCTCACATCTGTGCACCCCTGAGCATGGTTAAGATGCCCCAGAAGTGATCCTTTATCTGATGGAACAAATGAACTTAGCGCTTTAGCAGGCTGACACTTAACACTTGCACTTTTCATGTTAAAGACCCCGGGATCATTTTACCCGTTTACCGTTCTAAAGCACACGTGCTCTTAAAATGTTCGTGTGCAGTTTTAATACAAGGAGTCATGTTATAGATAAACCTGCAACTCGTTTTATGAACATTCTAGACTAGAGAATGAAGCCCAGGGGGCCTTGAAGCTGCCTCGTGGGAGTGCCTTTGATTTTGTACGAAAATATAATTATTCATAAGAACACTGAATACAATGACGTGAATGGGAAAATAATAACACCAGAAACCTTAATAATGCTGAAAAATACTAAAAAAGCTACCCCATATAACCATAATAATGACAAAATAGCAACAACAATAGTGAGACTCATAATAATAGGAATTATAGTAACGTTAAAGACACGAACAGTAATATTGATAGTAATAATAAAGGCACCAATAACAATTATAATAGAAATATTACTGGCAGTAAGAACAGCAACAACGAAAATAAAGAGAATAAAGAGAATAAAAAGAAGTACAGTATTAGTGCGATTAAAAACAATAATAGTTATCTCCAGGGCACGGTACCTGCTCCAGCTCCTTCTGCAGCTCCATCGCGCGGATGACGATGGGGCCCCGCACCGCGTACTCTACGCGCTTCACGCACGGGTTCATGGTGTCCAGGGAGAGCACCCGCTCCCGCGCCGTGCCGTTCTCCATCCTGCCCAGGGCGCTGTCCAGCTGCTGCCGCTGCCGCTCCTGCGTCGACCCGGACACCGTCCTGCGAGACAAGAGGCGAGAGCTCAGAGGTGGGCGCCAAGAAGACGCTACGCCTGCGACCTGCCGCGCAGCGCTGGCCGGGCTCCGGAGCCAGCTCATATCTAGCGCCTCGCTACGAGGGAGGGGCGCTGGCTAGAACCGATGGGAGGTGGCCAAAGTCCGTCTGGCGAGGCTCCACGTGCCCCCGCCACCGGTCACTTCCAGCGCTCTTTTTATGAATCAGTGTATTTGTATAGCATACACTAGCGAGTCATCGCCTCAGGGCGCTTGAAAGATGCGCGCACCCACGTGGCACGGTCAGCGGGGGCAGAAACTTTCACCCAGTGTCACGGTCAGCCGGAGCAGAAACTTTCACCCAGTGTCAGGAACTTCTCCTTAAACTATTTGTGGTTGGCCTGGCACACACTACAAACTGAGCCTTCCGAGGTCTCCCCCTGGCGGTGCCCCCTCTCCTGGCAGCGGAGGTTACCCGGGCTGGAGATCACGAGGGTTGGCAGTCTCTGGTACCGCCGACGTGGCACCTTCGGTGGCTGTCGGAGCTCGGAGACTCCGGCTCAGGAGGGAGGGAAACTTTCCGCCTCTTACGAAACTTTCTCCGTCCTCCCCCTCTCTCCGGATGATGTGTGCCCCGCACAAGACAGGCGTCTCTGCGCCGAGGGAGTGCTCCAAGGCGCTATATCGCGCCGGCTGCAGCCGTGGGTCGGGTGACTGCGCGCCGGTCGCCTGCCAGGCTGGCACCGGTCCACGGGCCGGGCCGGAGTTGGATCTGAGGACGGATTAAAGATGAGCAGGGCTGCTCCGAGGGCCAGGGCAGCCGGTCCCAGAGTGACAGCGGAGACGGTGCGCCTCTCCCCTCCCTCCAGCCCCGCGAAGTCTGCAGAGCAGGTTCCGCTCAGAAGTCACCCTGGGCGCTATTGTGTTGCAACCAGCCCTGCTGCGGGGGCGGGAGATTCCCACGGGCGGAGCAGAGGCGAGAGAGAGACTGCTTTCAATGTACAGGAAGAGAGGGAGAGACATTCAAGGGGTCGTCTCCTACAAGCGAAACCTGCCACAAACTCAGCAGAGCGCCGCCAGCCTGTCTCTTTCGTCCTGGCATCCGTCTCTAATACACTGCCTTCTCTGTCTATCGTTTGAGGGAAGCCTTTCTAGGCGGTCTCTTCCTACAGTCTATACCCGTGTGGAGGCAGCTGCGTAAGAAGTCTCTTGCACTCAAGCCTGTCTCCGAGTAGGAGTAGTGGCATTTGGAGGTCTCTTAGACCCCGAAACTGCCTCAGAGCGGGATAAGTGGCAATGGGCTGTCTCTTACAGTCTCGAGTTAACCCCTGTCAGAAGGAAGCGCACGAACTACGCCGTCTCTTCCACAGTCTGTGGGTGTCAGTCTCTCTCTGAGGGGGTCTCTGAGTGAGGGAGTGGAGTGGGTGGCAGGGGGGCCGAGTGAAGGTAATGCCACTGGGCTGTCTCTCTATGAGGGGTCTCTGAGTGAAGGAGTGGAGTGGGATGCAGGGGGCTGAGTGAAGGTAATGCTGGGCTGTCTCTCTCTGAGGGGGTCTCTGAGTGAGGGAGTGGAGTGGGCTGCAGGGGACTGAGTGAAGGTAACACCACTGGGCTGTCTCTCTATGAGGGATCTCTGAGTGAGGGAGTGGAGTGGGATGCAGGGGGCTGAGAGAAGGTAACGCTACTGGGCTGTCTCTCTATGAGGGGTCTCTGAGTGAAGGAGTGGAGTGGGCTGCAGGGGACTGAGTGAAGGTAACACCACTGGGCTGTCTCTCTATGAGGGGTCTCTGAGTGAAGGAGTGGAGTGGGATGCAGGGGGCCGAGTGAAGGTAATGCTGGGCTGTCTCTCTCTGAGGGGGTCTCTGAGTGAAGGAGTGGAGTGGGATGCAGGGGGGCTGAGTGAAGGTAACACCACTGGGCTGTCTCTCTTTGAGGGGTCTCTGAGTGAAGGAGTGGAGTGGGATGCAGGGGGCTGAGTGAAGGTAATGCTGGGCTGTCTCTCTCTGAGGGGGTCTCTGAGTGAAGGAGTGGAGTGGGTGGCAGGGGGGCCGAGTGAAGGTAACACCACTGGGCTGTCTCTCTATGAGGGGTCTCTGAGTGAAGGAGTGGAGTGGGATGCAGGGGGGCCGAGTGAAGGTAATGCCACTGGGCTGTCTCTCTATGAGGGGGTCTCTGAGTGAAGGAGTGGAGTGGGATGCAGGGGGCTGAGTGAAGGTAACACCTCTGGGCTGTCTCTCTCTGAGGGGGTCTCTGAGTGAGGGAGTGGAGTGGGTGGCAGGGGGGCCGAGTGAAGGTAATGCCACTGGGCTGTCTCTCTATGACGAGGTCTCTGAGTGAAGGAGTGGAGTGGGATGCAGGGGGCTGAGTGAAGGTAACACCACTGGGCTGTCTCTCTCTGAGGGGGTCTCTGAGTGAGGGAGTGGAGTGGGTGGCAGGGGGGCCGAGTGAAGGTAACACCACTGGGCTGTCTCTCTATGAGGGGTCTCTGAGTGAAGGAGTGGAGTGGGCTGCAGGGGACTGAGTGAAGGTAACACCACTGGGCTGTCTCTCTATGAGGGGTCTCTGAGTGAAGGAGTGGAGTGGGATGCAGGGGGCTGAGTGAAGGTAATGCTGGGCTGTCTCTCTCTGAGGGGGTCTCTGAGTGAGGGAGTGGAGTGGGCTGCAGGGGACTGAGTGAAGGTAACACCACTGGGCTGTCTCTCTATGAGGGGTCTCTGAGTGAAGGAGTGGAGTGGGATGCAGGGGGCTGAGTGAAGGTAATGCTGGGCTGTCTCTCTCTGAGGGGGTCTCTGAGTGAGGGAGTGGAGTGGGATGCAGGGGGCTGAGAGAAGGTAACGCCACTGGGCTGTCTCTCTATGAGGGGTCTCTGAGTGAAGGAGTGGAGTGGGCTGCAGGGGACTGAGTGAAGGTAACACCACTGGGCTGTCTCTCTATGAGGGGTCTCTGAGTGAAGGAGTGGAGTGGGATGCAGGGGGCTGAGTGAAGGTAATGCTGGGCTGTCTCTCTCTGAGGGGGTCTCTGAGTGAGGGAGTGGAGTGGGATGCAGGGGGCTGAGAGAAGGTAATGCCACTGGGCTGTCTCTCTATGAGGGGGTCTCTGAGTGAAGGAGTGGAGTGGGATGCAGGGGGCTGAGTGAAGGTAACACCTCTGGGCTGTCTCTCTCTGAGGGGGTCTCTGAGTGAGGGAGTGGAGTGGGTGGCAGGGGGGCCGAGTGAAGGTAATGCCACTGGGCTGTCTCTCTATGACGAGGTCTCTGAGTGAAGGAGTGGAGTGGGATGCAGGGGGGCCGAGTGAAGGTAATGCCACTGGGCTGTCTCTCTATGAGGGGTCTCTGAGTGAAGGAGTGGAGTGGGATGCAGGGGGCTGAGTGAAGGTAATGCTGGGCTGTCTCTCTCTGAGGGGGTCTCTGAGTGAGGGAGTGGAGTGGGCTGCAGGGGACTGAGTGAAGGTAACACCACTGGGCTGTCTCTCTATGAGGGGTCTCTGAGTGAAGGAGTGGAGTGGGATGCAGGGGGCTGAGTGAAGGTAATGCTGGGCTGTCTCTCTCTGAGGGGGTCTCTGAGTGAGGGAGTGGAGTGGGCTGCAGGGGACTGAGTGAAGGTAACACCACTGGGCTGTCTCTCTATGAGGGGTCTCTGAGTGAAGGAGTGGAGTGGGATGCAGGGGGCTGAGTGAAGGTAATGCTGGGCTGTCTCTCTCCGAGGGGGTCTCTGAGTGAGGGAGTGGAGTGGGCTGCAGGGGACTGAGTGAAGGTAACACCACTGGGCTGTCTCTCTATGAGGGGTCTCTGAGTGAAGGAGTGGAGTGGGATGCAGGGGGCTGAGTGAAGGTAATGCTGGGCTGTCTCTCTCTGAGGGGGTCTCTGAGTGAGGGAGTGGAGTGGGATGCAGGGGGCTGAGAGAAGGTAACGCCACTGGGCTGTCTCTCTATGAGGGGTCTCTGAGTGAAGGAGTGGAGTGGGCTGCAGGGGACTGAGTGAAGGTAACACCACTGGGCTGTCTCTCTATGAGGGGTCTCTGAGTGAAGGAGTGGAGTGGGATGCAGGGGGCTGAGTGAAGGTAATGCTGGGCTGTCTCTCTCTGAGGGGGTCTCTGAGTGAGGGAGTGGAGTGGGATGCTGGGGGCTGAGAGAAGGTAATGCCACTGGGCTGTCTCTCTATGAGGGGGTCTCTGAGTGAAGGAGTGGAGTGGGATGCAGGGGGCTGAGAGAAGGTAACGCCACTGGGCTGTCTCTCTATGAGGGGGTCTCTGAGTGAGGGAGTGGAGTGGGTGGCAGGGGGGCCGAGTGAAGGTAACACCACTGGGCTGTCTCTCTCCGAGGCGGTCTCTGAGTGAAGGAGTGGAGTGGGATGCAGGGGGGCCGAGTGAAGGTAATGCCACTGGGCTGTCTCTCTATGAGGGGTCTCTGAGTGAAGGAGTGGAGTGGGATGCAGGGGGCTGAGTGAAGGTAATGCTGGGCTGTCTCTCTCTGAGGGGGTCTCTGAGTGAGGGAGTGGAGTGGGCTGCAGGGGACTGAGTGAAGGTAACACCACTGGGCTGTCTCTCTATGAGGGGTCTCTGAGTGAAGGAGTGGAGTGGGATGCAGGGGGCTGAGTGAAGGTAATGCTGGGCTGTCTCTCTCTGAGGGGGTCTCTGAGTGAGGGAGTGGAGTGGGATGCAGGGGGCTGAGAGAAGGTAATGCCACTGGGCTGTCTCTCTATGAGGGGGTCTCTGAGTGAAGGAGTGGAGTGGGATGCAGGGGGCTGAGTGAAGGTAACACCTCTGGGCTGTCTCTCTCTGAGGGGGTCTCTGAGCGAGGGAGTGGAGTGGGTGGCAGGGGGGCCGAGTGAAGGTAATGCCACTGGGCTGTCTCTCTATGACGAGGTCTCTGAGTGAAGGAGTGGAGTGGGATGCAGGGGGGCCGAGTGAAGGTAATGCCACTGGGCTGTCTCTCTATGAGGGGGTCTCTGAGTGAAGGAGTGGAGTGGGATGCAGGGGGCTGAGTGAAGGTAACACCACTGGGCTGTCTCTCTCTGAGGGGGTCTCTGAGTGAGGGAGTGGAGTGGGTGGCAGGGGGGCCGAGTGAAGGTAACACCACTGGGCTGTCTCTCTATGAGGGGTCTCTGAGTGAAGGAGTGGAGTGGGATGCAGGGGGCTGAGTGAAGGTAATGCTGGGCTGTCTCTCTCTGAGGGGGTCTCTGAGTGAGGGAGTGGAGTGGGATGCAGGGGGCTGAGAGAAGGTAACGCCACTGGGCTGTCTCTCTATGAGGGGGTCTCTGAGTGAGGGAGTGGAGTGGGTGGCAGGGGGGCCGAGTGAAGGTAACACCACTGGGCTGTCTCTCTCCGAGGCGGTCTCTGAGTGAAGGAGTGGAGTGGGATGCAGGGGGGCCGAGTGAAGGTAATGCCACTGGGCTGTCTCTCTATGAGGGGGTCTCTGAGTGAAGGAGTGGAGTGGGATGCAGGGGGGCTGAGTGAAGGTAACACCACTGGGCTGTCTCTCTATGACGAGGTCTCTGAGTGAAGGAGTGGAGTGGGCGGCAGGGGGGCCGAGTGAAGGTAATGCCACTGGGCTATCTCTCTATGACGAGGTCTCTGAGTGAAGGAGTGGAGTGGGCGGCAGGGGGGCCGAGTGAAGGTAATGCCACTGGGCTGTCTCTCTATGACGAGGTCTCTGAGTGAAGGAGTGGAGTGGGCGGCAGGGGGGCCGAGTGAAGGTAACACCACTGGGCTGTCTCTCTCCGAGGCGGTCTCTGAGTGAAGGAGTGGAGTGGGATGCAGGGGGGCCGAGTGAAGGTAATGCCACTGGGCTGTCTCTCTATGAGGGGGTCTCTGAGTGAAGGAGTGGAGTGGGTGGCAGGGGGGACGAGTGAAGGTAACACCACTGGGCTGTCTCTCTATGACGAGGTCTCTGAGTGAAGGAGTGGAGTGGGCGGCAGGGGGGCTGAGTGAAGGTAACACCACTGGGCTGTCTCTCTATGACGAGGTCTCTGAGTGAAGGAGTGGAGTGGGATGCAGGGGGGCTGAGTGAAGGTAACACCACTGGGCTGTCTCTCTATGACGAGGTCTCTGAGTGAAGGAGTGGAGTGGGATGCAGGGGGGCCGAGTGAAGGTAACACCACTGGGCTGTCTCTCTATGACGAGGTCTCTGAGTGAAGGAGTGGAGTGGGCGGCAGGGGGGCCGAGTGAAGGTAATGCCACTGGGCTGTCTCTCTATGACGAGGTCTCTGAGTGAAGGAGTGGAGTGGGCGGCAGGGGGGCCGAGTGAAGGTAATGCCACTGGGCTGTCTCTCTCTGAGGGGTCTCTGAGTGAAGGAGTGGAGTGGGATGCAGGGGGCTGAGTGAAGGTAATGACACTGGGCTGTCTCTCTATGAGGGGTCTCTGAGTGAAGGAGTGGAGTGGGATGCAGGGGGCTGAGTGAAGGTAATGCCACTGAGCTGTTTCTCTATGAGGGGGTCCCTGAGTAAAGGAGTGGAGAGGGCTGTGTGACAGTGAGCGCACTAGTTGTTATTGCCGGCGCGCGCCGGAATACCCCAGACCCTGCGCTCACACCGGCTCGCGTGAGCACGCGTATAAATAAAGATGAGTGGAGCTGCACAGGCAGTCCGCGCCTGTCTTCACACCCTGATCAGCGGGTCACATCGACAGCGCGTGCGGAGCGCACCAGACCCCCCAAACAAGCATTGGTAAAACCTTCTGAAGAAACTTTATTTATTTCTGAATACTGTGGCCATATTTTTTATATCGTTATTGGTCTGGTGATAGTAACTGCCTCATATCCTATATTTCTACATAAAGCCTCCGTATTTTTTTATACAAATCTTACGCCTGGTGTCCATTTGTGGTGGGTCATTGCGTTTATTGTATGTGATCATAAATGCTTAACTAACTTAGCGCCCTGAAGATTAGCCTGGTCTGCTCGCGCCACACTACCTAGAGGGCGAGCAGGGGTTATTTTGGAGGAGTAAGTCCCTTGCCCTGACTAGAGGAGAGGGTCCCTGCTTGTCACAAGTGCAAACCTGTGCCAGCC
The DNA here is from genome assembly GCF_964261635.1 of Lissotriton helveticus. Taxonomy (NCBI): domain Eukaryota; kingdom Metazoa; phylum Chordata; class Amphibia; order Caudata; family Salamandridae; genus Lissotriton; species Lissotriton helveticus. Next base: position 139,852,567 of record NC_136063.1, on the reverse strand, counting down.
AGAGACCCCCAAATCTAACAAAGGGACTAGGATGCATGAAGAGAGCCCTAATCTGGCTACACATAGACCCGACCTTCCCGCCAATTGCACTAAGACACAGAAGGATCCCATTCCACCTAGGGCCATTAGTGGAAGAACTGCAAAAACTCGAGAATCAAGGAGTCATTGAAAAGATGTCTGGGCCCACGCCATGAGTGTCACCTATGGTGATTTATTTATTTTATTTATTTGTAGGTTTATATAGCGCTTGAATCACTCCAACAGGAGTATCTCTGCGCTTTTTGACCAGTAAATCAGCAGCATGATGTGAAGATGGAACTAGACTTCATTTTTGAATAGAATGGTTTTTAAAAGTTTACGGAATGTTAAGTGCTCTTTGCATTGTCTTAAAGCCAGAGGTAATTTGTTCCACAGCTTGGGACCAGTGGTAGACAAGGCTCTACCTCCGTGTCTGACCTTTTTGACATGAGGGACCACGAGGAGGAGATTGTTACTTGATCTAAGAGATCGTGCTGGAACATAAGTAACAAATCTCCGCTCTAGATAGATCGGTCCCTGTCCATTCAAGCACTTATGGATCAGGCAGCATATTTTGAATTTTGCCCTTTGTCGGATTGGAAGCCAATGTAGTTGCTTTAGGAGAGGCTTGGAGGCAGTTCTCGGAGGAGCATTCAGAACAAGGCGAGCTGCCGTGTTCTGGATGGCTTGTAGCTTATCCAGCACTCCTTCATTGGCAGATAGTAACAAACCATTGCAGTAATCGATCCGACTAAGGATCAGTGCTTGAACAAGGGTTTTCCTTACTGAGTCAGGTAGAAGTGGGAAGACCTTGCGGAGGAGACCATTAGTATGGAAGCATATCCCTGAAATATAGCTGGTATGTTGTTTTAGTGACAGGTCGTGATCAAGCCGAATTCCCAAATTCTTCACAACCTGTTTGGGTTCAGGGACTGCTCCTAGTTCTGACGGCCACCATTCTGGAGTCCATAGTATTTTAGCCTCCTCAAATAACATGATCTCCGTTTTGGTGACATTACATTGGAGATAGTTAGTAGTCATCCATTTTGCCACTTCTTTCATGCCTGACGAGAAAGAGTTCCTAACCTCAGTGGAAAGAGTTTTAAAGGGGAAAAGGAGCTGCGTGTCATCTGCGTATGATACGGGGATAAAACTGTATCTACGCAGTACTCCTGCCAGGGGTGCCACATAGATATTAAAAAGAGTGGGGCTCAAACATGAGCCCTGTGGCACCCCCTTGGAAATCTCTATTTCCGCAGAGCGATATGCACCCATGGTGACTCTCTGGGTACGATCAGCTAGGAAACTCTTTAACCAGTCAAGGGCTTTGTTCTTAATGCCAGCGTTCGACAACCGTTGAGTCAAGATGGTATGAGACACGGTGTCGAACGCTGCCGATAGATCTAATAGAACCAAGATGACTGAGAAGCCCTTGTCCTGGTAGGCGTGGAGATCATCAGTAACAGATAGTAAGGTGGATTCTGTACTGTATTTGGGGCGGAATCCTGATTGGGATTCATCCAGAGCCTTTACTAGTTCAATGTGTCCAGATAGGTGGCGATTAACATGCTTTTCTATAATTTTCCCCAAGAATGGTAACAGGGAAATAGGTCTTAAATTCGTCAGGTCAGACCACGGTAAGGCGGTGTTTTTCCTTATTGGTCTGACAAGAGCTCGCTTCAATTCCTTGGGGACAAGGCCTGAAATAAGTGAAAGATTTACTAATTTATTGATCATTGGGCATAGTTGTTCGTCCAGTGTAGGCATTAATGTAGCTGGGATTGCATCCTCTGGACTCCCGCTTTTAATCTGTTTTATAAGGTTAGACGTTTCTTGAAGCGAAATGGCAGGAAAAATGTCCAGCGAGTGTGCATCAGATATACATTTTGTGAGATCAAGGGGAGGTGCTATATTAGTCAGTGAGGCCTGATTTGTCCATATTATTTTATCATAAATTTTGTCAATTTTATTAGTGAGAAAGCAGGAAATTTCATCACATAACTGTTGAGATGACATGTCGGGGGCTTCACATGCTGGGGGTTTAGCGAATGTTTGTAATATTTGGAAAAGAACTCTAGGGGAGTTTCCAGCCTCTTGTATTTGAGATGCAATATGTGCTTTCCGTGCACAACGTATTGCTTTATGATAAGAAGATAATGCACTCCAGTATTTCTTCTTGTCCTCTAAGAGATGAGAAGTTCTCCATCTTTTTTCTAATTTCCTAGCCCCTTGTTTGAGAGTTCTTAAGTGATCAGAGAACCAAACTTCTTGCTTTTTGGCTGGCCTAGATTGAAAAAGCTTTAGTGGGGCAATTTTGTCTATAACTTTCCTAGTTTCGCCTTCGAATTTTTTGAGAGCAGTTTCAATATCATCCGAAGGTCGTAGGACAGGAGGATTAAAATTTTCTCTAAAAGTAGAATGAGTGACTTTATGCCACTGTCTACGGATGCAAGGTAGGGTGCTGGGGTGTGAGAGGTTGGGTGCCTGGAAGGGGGTGATAAATTCCACAATGAAATGGTCAGTCCAACTCACCTGAGTGGCAGGCGGACATGATACAGGCTGGACATTAGAGAAGATTAGATCTAAAGTATGACCTGCCTGATGGGTGGGTCCACTATTTCTCAATATCAAACCTAAAGATAATAGGTCTGTCATTAAAGATTGTGCCTCGTTACAGTCTGGTTTCTCAATGTGGACATTAAAGTCTCCAACTAATGTAAACTCACTGTCATTATTGATATATGGAGCAAGTAGTTCAAGTAGGTTGTTAGTAAAATTCCTGTAAGGACCAGGTGGCCTATAAACTAAAGCACCTCTATAGTGTTCTTTAGGGGATGCCTGTATTTTAAAGACCATAATTTCAATGTCTGGGGAGCTAAGTTCCTCTAAAATCGTGACTCTCAGTTCTTCTTTATAGACAACAGCAATTCCACCACCAGTTTTCAGAGGGCGGTCTAATCTCAGTATTTTATAATTACAAGGAATAGCAAGAGTTCAAGAGCAAGAGATCACTGAGAAACCGCGCCAACCAGGAAAAATCAAACTCTGTATTGATATGCACCTCCCTAACAAGGCCATTCAATGTGAACGCCACAGAACACCAACCATGGATGACATTGTGGCTGATTTGAAAGGACCCAGGTGGTTTTCTAAGCTGGACCTGAAAGCAGGGTATCCTCAGCTGGCCCTTGTCAAGGACAGTCACTACAATACCACTTTCAGCAGGCACCTTGGACTCCGAAGATACAAGCGGCTGAACTTTGGAATATCATCGGCCACGGACATATTCCAAAACGCTGTCAAAGAGATCCTGATTGGGCTGCCTGGTGTACTGAATGTGAGTGATGATATCCTCATTCACTCAAAGACAGCAGAAGAACACTACCAGCACGTGAGAGCCAAACTGAAGAGACTCCTAGATCAGGGCGTCACCCTACACAGAGAAAAGCGCCTGCTATTTCAGCAGAAAATAGAATTCTTCGGCTACACGTTCATCCAAGAAGGTATCCAGGTGGACCCTCGGAAGTCTCTAGCCATCAAAAACGCATCAGCTCCTCTCATCGTGGCCAGAGTCCGCAGCTTCTTGGGGATGGCAACGTATTGTGGACGTTTTATCCCAGATCTAGCCAGAATGGCAGAACCACACCGAAATTTCACCCGAGCGGACACGACGTGGCATTGGGGTCCCGCCGAAGACATAGCATTTCAAGCCATCAAGAGCGCGCTTCTTGACCACACCACGTTGGTGTACTTCAACCCCGCCAAAAGGACAGAAATACTTGTAGATACCAGCCCCGTAGGCTTAGGGGCCATCCCCACCCAAGAGCAGGAGCCCGGACGATGGGCTTTTCTTGTGTATGCCAGCAAAGCCCTATCACCAACAGAGAAGCGGTACACTCAGCTAGAAAGGGAGCCCTAGCGATCCACTGGGCCTGCAGACAATTCCACCTGTATGTATGCGTACACCCCTTCACCGTTGTCACGGATCATCAGCCCCTGGTACCGCTGTTGAAGGGATCAGCCCCTCACCCACCGCCACGAATCGAGCACTGGGCCATCGGGTTCCAACACTACTACATGGAGGTAACCTCCGGGCCTGGCGCCAAGGACCCACCCGTCTTCCTGTTGAGACACCCAGACACAACAGGTGAAGAAAGTGAAGAACAAAATACCAACGCCGCTGAAGCACACCTGAATATGATCTCGGCACTCACGTGCTCCAGAGCATTAACACTCGACGAAGTAGCCACAGCAGCAGAAAATAACCTTGTTATAACGAAAGTCTGAGACACTGTCCAAGGAGGACAGTGGCACCACTTCCTACAATCTCCGCAAACTCCTGGTCAAGCCCAGAAAAGGAAAGCCTGATGCACATGTGGAGAGTCAGAAATTAACTAAGCCTCACCAACGAAGGTATCCTCCTCAGAGGACCACGCATTGTCATCCCAGCGTCCCTTCAACTCTGAGCAACACAACTCGCCCAGGGAGGACACCAAGGGGTGGAAAAGATGAAGGTCTGCATGAGGGAAAAGGTCTGGTGCTCAGGGATGGCTGCCTATGTGGTGGAGACAGTCCGGAATGTTGGTACTGGCAAGTGAGAAGTGGGCCCGAAAGACCTGCACCTATCCACACAGAGGAACACAGGCGGAATCCTTGGGAGAAAGTGATCGTGGACATTGGAAGTTTTCCTGACGGCCGGACCATGCTAGCCCTCATCGACAGCTACTCGAAATACCCCGTGGTGGAAGTCTTAAGTTCAACAGCTTCCCCGCATGTTGGCCCACTCTAGAAAAGATATTCACCATGTTCGGATGATCAAACGAGATCCGCAGCGACAACGGGCCCCTGTTCTCGGGGCATGAATTCTGTGAGTTCCTACACCACCATGGCATCCGGCACCGACGGATCACCCCACAATGGCCCCAGGCCAATGGGGAGATTCAATGCTTCATGAGAACAAGCAACAAGACTATTCGTATTGCAGTGGCGGAGCAAAATGACCAGAGCAACAACTGCAGAGATTCCTATGGGAATACAGAAGCACCCCTCACGGCTCAACGCGCCAAACATCTAGGGCGCGAATGTTCATCGGAACCCGCCGGGATGGGCTCCCCACTGCTACGGGATGGTCCCCCCAACCCTTTGATGAAGAAAGTGCCCTCAGGAGGAGAGAGAGGGAGACGCAACACCACTGCTAGCCAGGCCCGAGGAGCAGTCTCCCGCCAGCTACAGCAAGGAGACACAGTCATCATGAAAGACCGAAGACCCGGAGGGAAATTCCAGCCCGGTTTGAGAATGAATACTGGACAGCGATCGATCGGAAGGGGACCATGATGACCGTTGAGAAAGAAGGGGAAACGGTGACCTCCCAACGTCTTGTGGTTGAAACAAGTGGACAGGCCTGCTCTGTCCACTGACATCACTGACCACAATGACGAGCCCGAGGCCAGCCAGGGAGATCCCAGAGGAGCCGTGGACCACCATCCTGGGCCGGCTCCATCGCTGTCAAGTCCGGAGGCCACCCCTGAGGCCGCTAATCTGCCTCAGGTACCCTGCACCCCGGTCCCTGCCCCAAGCGTCAGCAGGGGCCCATCCAGGTACGCCCGGAGGGAGAATCCCCAACCGAGCACTCGCCTGAGAGACTTTGCCTGTCAAGTAAGTGAACCATGAGACTTTTGGGATCCAGTCAAGGACGGAGTTAAGATGGGATGTGACAGTCAGCACGCAAGTTGTTATTGCCAGCGAGCGCCGGAATACCCCAGCCCGTGTGCTTACGCCGGCCAGCGTGAGCACGCGTATAAATAAAGATGAGCGTAGCTGCACAGGCAGTCCGCGCCTAACTCACCACACGGCGTCTGAGTGTTTCATTACGGCACGCAGCAAGGCCCTTAGCGCGCATGAGCTAATGGGAGGGCGGGCCCCAAATCATTACAGGGTGCAGGGGGGGCTACAGGGACGCCGAGTGAGTAGGGGTGCAACTCGGATGTGTCTAATCGGAGACAGGCTCGGACTCAGAGTGAGGGAAACAGCACAATGCCACCTCTCCAGAGGCTGTCTCGGAGGCAGGAAGGAGGACACTAGGTGGTCTTTTTTTCACTAAGGCAGCCTCTGAGTGAGGGAAGTGGTACCCAGCTGCCTTCAGATGAGAGGTAAGCAAGTGAGGGAGGTAGCGTTGCAGTCTCTGGGGCATAATATCTAGGAAGTGGCGGAGCGTGTTGTTAGCCTCCTTGGCTTAACGCCCCTCATCACCACTTTGGAAACGCCAGGCTGCACCATATTAACAAGGATATGGTGTAGCCTGGCATCTCCCCCTGCGATGGCGCTAAGTCTCATGACTGAACGCCAACGCAGGCACCCTCGCACCAGAGTGAAAGGGTGTTTATGTGCAGGAAGGTCCTCTTTCCTGTACATAAATAAGCCTAAATTGTCATTTTGTAACTTACATGTGTGCTGCTTCATGCAGCACACATGGAAGTTATGAATGACTATGGGGTCTCAGACTCCTCTGTGCACCCCTTCACCCTGGAATAACCATGCTGGTAGGCTGGAGCATCTGAAATTTCACAGGAATAAGGCTAGACCCTGTGCTCGGTGACTACTGAGCAGAGCCATAACCCGTAGGTACTATGGGCATTGCCACTGGGCACAGCTTTAATCCGTAGCGGGTGGAGGCATTTGGCACATATTGTTTCTGAATTGGATGAGCAGAGAAGTTTGGGATCATAATTGAGGCACTGTTTATTATAAGTGCCTCAATGCATTTTTTTGGGTTTATAACCATTTTATCCCTTAAACTGAGGATTGACATTGTATTTCTATATATTGCAAGAAATGGGGTTATTGATTGAGTGGGATGAAAACCCTACTCAAGCATCAACCACAGTCTTAGGCAGAGTGAACCGCAAAAGTCACAAAATGTACCTGTGGTTAACCCACTGGTTGCTTAGCACAAAGCAGTAAGGCTCAGCCTAACTTCAAGCAAAGTGTAAAGTATTTATGCAGTACACAAACAATAATAAAGTAAAAACACAACACAAGAAAAATCCCACACCCATTCAGAAAAAAAATATAGATTTTAATATATAAAATGACACAAACTTGCGCCTGGATACCCTCATGGGCGATTAACCGTGTTCTATAATTTCACATAACTTAACAGAGATATTAAAATTCAATGGTTTAGGTGGCGCCCAAAAAGCACAATGCGCTGATAGCATCTGGTGGTGCTAGAAAGGAACAAAATCACAAGTACAGGCCGACCACAATGGAGTGCAGGATGGACAAAGGACCAATTCTGGACCACTGAGATTTGTATCTTATGTCCTTAGTGTGAGGTCTACAAGGCATTGCTTAGCAAGGCTTGGCCTGCTTGGGGTTCTTTCCAATGAAGCTTTCAGCTGTGCGGCAGGGCTTTGCGCCACTTAGCATCCGTTTCAAAGAAGCTTTCAGTTGTGCTGCAGGGCTTTGTAGGGTCTTGCATTACTCTGCGTTGTTTTAGATTCATCTTTCAGCTGTGCAGTAAGGCTTTGCATCACTCAGCGTCAGTTATGACGAAGATTTCAGCTATGCAGCGAGGCTTTGCACTGCTTTGTGTCAGATTTGATGGAACCATCAGTTAGGCAAGGAGTAGGTCTCTTTGATGCCAGTGAAGTGTCCAGGCACTCGGGAGGCACCTCTTTGGGATTAGGTACCCACTTCAGCAGAGGCCATCGGGGCCCAGTGCAGATGGACAGCTTGGCTGTTGCGGAGAGGCCCAAGGAGTTTGTGGTGTTCATTTATCTCAGACAGGTCAGCCAACAGATCCTTGGAGTAACTCAGGTAGCCTGGGATGAATGGAGAATGTACATTCTATCTTCTCAGACAGCAGGACAGGCCTCAATCAGCAGAGCAGTCCTCTGTGGAACAAGGCAGGCCTCAGGGAGGAACAAGGCAGGTCTCAAGCAGCAGGGAGGAACAAGGCAGGTCTCAAGCAGCAGGGCAGTCCTCTGAGGAACGAGGCAGGTCTCAAGCAGCTGGGCAGTCCTGGGAGGAACAAGACCGGTCTGAAGCAGCTGGGTAGCCCTCTGAGGAACAAGGCAGGCCTCATGCAGCAGGGCTGTCTTCTGAGGAACAAGGCAGGTCTCAAGCAGCAGGGCAGTCCTTTGAGGAATAAGGCAGGTCTCAAGCAGCATGGCAGTCCACTGTGGAACAAGGCAGGCCTCAACTAGCAGTACGTAACAAGGCAGGTCTCTAGCAGCAGGGAGGATCAAGGCAGGTCTCAAGCAACAGGGCAGTCCTCTGAGGAATGAGGCAGGTCTCAAGCAGCAGGGCAGTCCTCTGAGGAACGAGGCAGGTCTCAAGCAGCTGGGCAGTCCTGTGAGGAACAAGACCAGTCTGAAGCAGCTGGGCAGCCCTCTGAGGAACAAGGCAGGCCTCACGCAGCAGGGCTGTCTTCTGAGGAACAAGGCAGGTCTCAAGCAGCAGGGCAGTTCTTTGAGGAACAAGGCAGGTTTCAAGCAGCAGGGCATTCATCTGAGGAACAAGGTAGGTCTGAAGCAGCAGGGCAGTCCTCTGTGGAACAAGGCAGGCCTCAAGCAGCAGGGAGGAACAAGGCAGGTCTCAAGCAGCAGGGAGGAACAAGGCAGGTCTCAAGCAGCAGGGAGGAACAAGGCAGGTCTCAAGCAGCAGGGAGGAACAAGGCAGGTCTCAAGCAGCAGGGAGGAACAAGGCAGGTCTCAAGCAGCAGGGAGGAACAAGGCAGGTCTCAAGCAGCAGGGAGGAACAAGGCAGGTCTCAAGTAGCAGGGAGGATCAAGGCAGGTCAAGCAACAGGGCAGTCCTCTGAGGAACAAGGCAGGTCTCAAGCAGCAGGGAGGAACAAGGCAGGTCTCAAGTAGCAGGGCAGTCATCTGAGGAACAAGGCAGGCCTCACGCAGCAGGGCTGTCCTCTGAGGAAAAGACAGGTCTCAAGGAGCAGGGCAGTCCTCTGAGGAAGAAGGCAGGTCTCAAGCAGTAGGGCTGTCCTCTGAGGAACAAGGCTGGCTTCAAGCAGCAGGGCAGTCCTTTGAGGAACAAGGCAGGTCTCAAGCAGCAGAGCAGTCCTCTGTGGAACAAGGCAGGTCTCAAGCAGCAGGACAGTCCTTTGAGGAACAAACTGGCTTCAAGCAGCAGGGCAGTCGTTTGGGGAACAAGGCTGGCTTTAAGCAGCAGGGCAGTCATTTGGGGAACGAGGCTGGCTTCAAGCAGCAGGGCAGTCCTCTGGAGAACAAGTCAGTCCTTCCTCTGTAATGGTCACAGGTCCAGGAGTGTACTGAAGAGTTGCTCGGAGGGTCTAATAGTTATACCTGGTGCCGACCTTCAAGTAGGGAAATCTTCTAGGCTAACCTTACTTCTGGTTCTAGAAAGTTCTGCCTTTTCCCTGTCAAGGATCCAAGAAGTCTGGGGTGACAAAAGACTATAGTCAGGTTCTATGGTGAGTGTGCTTGAAGCAGCCGTTTAAAATGTAAGTTGGGCAGGGAACAGCTCTGCACCAGCAATCCAGGCAGGATGGCCCATCCTGCCTACACCCATTCCCCCTTGGCTCACTGTCTGGCAGGAATATACAAACCACAACAGCCGAGCCATTCACAGTTATGTGAACAAGAACAAAGGCACAAAAATGGTTAGGGCAGAAAAATACAAACGTTCTCAAAATGGCATTTTATAAATTGTATGTAAAAAAAGGGAGTGACTGCACTGACCAAGAGACAGGGTACAGAAAGTACTGGTAAAGAGAAACTCTCTTGGAACTGATAGGATTTACCACATATCATTCATTCCCACTCAAATCTTTTAGAGCCAAACATATATGCAAGGATCTCACATAAACCCAAAATCTGGGCCCCAACAAACAATTACAAGCACATTGGTGAACAACTCTATGAATTTATAAAAATTTAATTTTATTAAAAAGATTATTTCTAGAAACATATAACAATACAATGATGTGTGGAAAAAAAATTGCAGTTAAAAATTACAGTGCTCAAGAGACAGTTAAGTATGTGAAGAACTTTCAAATCATAATCTAATGGTTATTTCATAAGAATCAATCAATTAAAAAAAGATCCAACAATAAATATTGAGATTGGATATGGACAGTTCTGTGAATATAACCTATATGAACAAAAATGGGCGTTGACGCGTTTCAGTGGCAATAGATTATTCAGAAATCACCTTTATCAGGACTAGAATGATAACTGTCTCTCTTAATGTCTACTTTCTGGTGCAAATTCGCGTAACCTGTGTGATAAGAGTAAAATAGGCTGTGGTTCTTCAATTCAATAAGGACAAGACGGCAAAAGTTAAAGCAGGGGTGCCCGCGCACCATTAGCGAAGGGGTACGCGCGCACCACTAGCGAAAACGGCAATAGTGTAAAAAATAAACAAGCATTGGCCGCGCGGTCGGGGCGCAAAGAACAAAAAATATAAAAAAGCAAGAAAAAAAAACCAAGTCAGTGGAAAATGCAACCACGGCAAACTGTGCTTGGCTGCGGGCTGGCCGCCAAACTGATAGCCTTTGTTGTTGGAGCCCATAAGGAAGTGGGTGGCAAATGGTGAGCAATTTTGCAGCCGCTTTGATGTTCTCAGTAGCTGCGCAGCTCACTGAGAACATCAAAGCGGCCGCGAAAATGCTCCCAAAGCCTGCAGGCGGACAGATGCACTGTGCGAGATCCGCCTGCAGACTTTGGGAGCATTTTTGAATGCCCCTTACTATAACTCTCGCAGAACAACGCATGTGTGTTGGTTCTACAAGACCAAAAAACGATGATGCGCTTTCCTTATACATAGACAACCTGTAAGTGACCTTTTCCTCCCAGTACCCCATGAAGAGACCCGCAAAGCAAGGAGCAAAGCAGGTCCCCATGGAAGTACCAAGAGTCTGTAGGCAAATCTTATTGTCAAACAGGAAAAATGTTTGTGTAAGACATACGCGCATCATTTGGATCAACATTTGTGTGTGGTACAAGTATGAAACAGATCTTCTAGATAAAAAATGCATGCAGGCATCTAAACCAAGCTGGTGCGGGATGCACGTGTACAGGCTTGTGACGTTGAGGGATAAGAGAGAGAAACTCTCTTCCCATTCGATTGTCTCAATTGGTCTTAAAAAGTCTTACATAGGAGGGGAGTTTCTGGACTGAATTCTGTAAAAAATAATCCACGTACCTCGATGTGTTCTCTAGGTAGCTGCCATTAGATGATACAATTGGCCTACCGGGTGGATTATCTCGATTCTTATGTATCTTTGGCAAAAGATAAAGCACCGGTAGTTTTGGGAATTTACAAAATAAAAACTTGAATTCTTCATCCTCAATTATACCCTTATCCTTCCATTGTGACAGCAGTGTGTTATATGATTTTACTGAATTATCATACTCCATGCGGTTGCTTCTACAATAAGTGGTGGTATCCGAAAGTTGCCTTATACCTTCTTCAATATATTTTACTCTTGATTGAACAACCACATTCCCACCCTTGTCCGATTTTTTAATGACAATGGTATGGTCATTTTTAAGATTTTCCAATGCTTGTCTTTGTAAGTGTGTAATGTTATTCCAGCCTTTATAGTTTTTTATCATTAGCAATGTGTTGTAACTCTTTATTCATACTTTTTTCGAACACATCAATGACATCGTTCTTAATTGGTGGTAAAAAAACAGACTTAGGCTTAAAGCCACTGTTTGCGCTTAATCCTAGTGAAATGTTGTCAGCTTGGAGACCTGCATAAGGATCACAGTTTTCATCTACCTCCTGAGCTAACACATTCAAAGAGTGTGCCAATTCTACTTCAGCAATACTTAATTCATTAGGTTTGTCAGTTATCGGGGTGCTTTTATCACAAACTTTTGTCGCATACCATTTCCTTATTCGTAGCTTTCTAGTAAAAAAGAACAAGTCAACTTTACTTTGTGTATAATTAAAAAACATTCGATGGGCAAAAAGTCAATCCCATAGAAAGTAAATCTACCTCACAAGCAGAGAGTTCTCTCTTGGATAGGTTAATGACCGTCTGTTTGTCTGTCATTTTTCCTTCAGTTGGCCCCTTATACGTGCTCCTACGGGGCTCCCTAGTCCTCCTAGGGTTGAGGTGTTTTTGCTTTTGCCGCCTCTGTTTCCTTTTCCTCGCCTTTGATAACCTTGTCTGTTGTTCCCTTGTTTGTCCTTCATTGCCATGGTACATTCTGCTAAAACGCTGGTTTTTACTCCAGAAAAATGCAAATCATTTGAAATGTCACTGCCACTTGTTATACTTGTTCCGGATTGTACTTCATCATCTGGTTCATTTTCAGTTGTGTTATTCGAGCTCCCTACTTGAACTGAGGACCTGGTTACTGGTTGCATTGCTGCTCACAGATTATCGTATTTTTTGGCAAATGTTAGTATTTGTCCCCTCTGATAGTCTATTAAGTCTCACTGAAATTTTCTTTGTTTTCTGCTTTTAACGTCATCTTCAATTTTATTTAAATTTACTTCCATTTTCTCCATTTCACTTTTAAATTCATCTTCGCTGCATATTTCTTTCAATTCTTTGGTGTATTCATCAATTTCTTGACTTAATCTTTCAGCATCCTTAGTAGCGAACTTTACTAACATGCGAAGCATATTGATTGAGCAATAGAAAAAAAGAGTAGAGAGGCGCACTCAATGAAGTCAGTAGCACAAAAAGTCCATTAAATATGTAGATCTTCTGTTGTTTTCTTAGATATATTCTTTATTTTCTTTCACATACAACGGCACAGCCAACACGTTTCATTCCCAATTGTGCCTAGGGAATTTCATCAGGGCATATACTGAGCAGTCAGGTTGATACAGTAGTCCTAGAGAAAGTCGCTCTATGGAAGCTGTTGTGAAAATGATCGCAGTAGATCACAGCGTATTCCTGTGAAACGTTTGCCGCTCAGGTCCGAGTAGAATGGAAGTTCATGTCCCCCGAATTAGCCGAAGGTACAGCTTTTGACGGACAGGGTGTCTGTTGATCCTGGACCCCTTGAGGGAACTTCAAGGCGAAGGACGTTCAGCGTGCTCCGGGAGATAACCGGCGTGTGTGGTTCCTGGTCTTCGCGTTATTGCGGAAAGTACCTCTGATATGGTACCCGTTCTCCGCCGCTCCTCCTCATGGATTAGTGGAATATTGATTGAGCATTGATGATTATTTTCTGTCCATTCTGTTATTAATTCTGGGTCCGGATTTTGGAAGGTCGGAGTGACAAAAATTCGCAATCCCCTGGGAATCCTAGCCACATCGATATACTTTTGTAGAGTGGTAGCTACCCACCACTTATTTTGTTCTCCCTTTAGGGCCTTCCACAATTTATCCCAGAGAATCCTTTTCGCCGATTTGTTCGTTGTCGTAACTTCACCTGTGCTAGTTACGTTAATATTTGTTTTGTGGCATTGCTCGAACATCTCATCTGCCACCTGTGCCCGCTTGTCTCTTCTCGTTGTTGCCATTATGTCAATGTTTTTAAACGCGCACTAGACAAGCCGCGTTTCTGATGCTGTGTTCCTAAGCTTTCCTTTCTTAAAGCCGGGGAAATACTTTCTGTCTCCGGAGTTAGCTACTATTTTGTTCTCCCTTTAGGGCCTTCCACAATTTTTCCCAGAGAATCCTTTTCGCCGATTTGTTCGTTGTCGTAACTTCACCTGTGCTAGTTACGTTAATATTTGTTTTGTGGCATTGCTCGAACATCTCATCTGCCACCTGTGCCCGCTTGTCTCTTCTCGTTGTTGCCATTATGTCAATGTTTTTAAACGTGCACTAGACAAGCGGCGTTTCTGATGCTGTGTTCCTAAGCTTTCCTTTCTTAAAGCCGGGGAAATACTCTGTCTCCGGAGTTAGCTACAGGCAATATGAAGTTCGCTTCGAAGATTCAGACGTACTTGTACAAATTCCTCATGTTTGTTTCCAAGTCACCGTGTCTCTCGCGAACATTTCTTGCCAAAATCTTGACTCCGTGGGCTGGGTCAAACTTCAAAAAAGAATCAAACAAGTTCAGCGAACGCCGAACGCCGCCATGACCCCTCCGCTAGACGACAGCGGTTCGTGCTGGAAGGCGAATCCATATGTCAAACTCGATTCACACTGAAATTCCTTGTTCCTCAAGGATAGTATGAAAGCACGAACATCAGCTTGCATCAAAAGGTTTTGACAAAATTCATCGGCAACAAAGTATCAACTCGACGCATTTCGGGAAAGCCTTCCCTTGGGTCACGAGTCAGGTTGTGTGAATTTACCATTGGTTTAAATAAACAGACATGTGATAACAACATCAGAAAACATAAACAAAAGACTTCCGTTAGTGCTTAATTTGCGCTAACTCGTTAGGGTGTGTGGTTCTCCTTGTTCTGCTAAATTATACTTCTGAAACAGTTTAAAACAGTTTAAATTAATTCATCACGGAGACAAAATGGATCTTATTAAATAAGTACAATGCCGGTTCCTTGTTAACCCTATTGCATATCGATAATTGCTTATGGCCATATGACTTAACTGAGAGAGTATAGTACCGGAGTGGGTCTAAATTCCCCCTTCAATTCCAATGGTTATTGAATTCAGTTCAACAATTGCTGTCAACATAATAATATTTGTGGAACAAAACTTCATATTGAAAAAGGGTTAGATATATCAATAAAGTTCTTTTCACTTCGTTTTTCCTCTCAAATAAAATAAACAATCCTACCCAAGTGGGTCTATACATTTGGCCACATAACACAAACCAAGTTTGAAGGAAACCAGCACATAACCTCGCCCCAGTGGGCATAACTTCCAATTGTTTGTCTCCAAGATGTCCAAAGCTCAGTAAGACAATACTGCAGTATCATTGCAACAACGCATTCCCTACAATAAAAACAAATAAAACTCTGAATCACAATACATAAAGAAAATTACATTAAACACACAAAACCTGATAAACATCAAGAGTTAAAAGAATGCATGTGGGTACATGTCTATTAGCGAAAAAGTGGGTTCTCTATACAGGAAAGACTGTGATGGCTCCAAGGTAAGAACTGTACGAACTATAATTAAGCTGTATGAGAGGTGCACAGAACTCGATATTTTATATTCCTACCCTAGATGCACTTCCAATTCCTCGTCGCACTTGTGTCCTAGAGGGGTCATTGTCCTATACTGTATTATAAATTTGGACTCCAACCTGCGCAAACACTGTAATCGGTTGCCACCTCTTTCGTTGTGTTTAATGGTGTCAAGGACACAGAAGCTCAATAGATTTGAATTTTGATCATAATGGCTTTGGAAGTGTCTTGCAATTGGGTAGGTTTTGTCTACATTTTTAATTTCCCGAAGATGTTCCAAAATTCGCAATTTGGCCTTTTTAATTGTGCTGCATATGTATGCCTTTCGGCATGGGCAGAACAGTGCATAGACCGCGTATTCGATATTGCAAGATGTGTGTTCTTTTATTACGAATGGTTGAGCTACTGATGATAAATTAGCTACTTTCATGTTAAAGCTATTTTTGCAGGCTTTGCAGTTCCTGCAAGTGTAGAACCCCTGTACACCTATCATCTTGGTTTTGCTTGGTTCAACTGCCTTACAAAGATAATCTTTTAGGGATCTTGCTCTCCTGAAAGTAATCTGGGGTGATGTTTCTAAGCATGCTGAAATGTCTGGATCAGTCTGTAGCATTGGCCAAAATTTATTCAAGCTCTTTCTTAACATGAACGCCTTACTACTGTAAGTGGTAATGAAATGAGTTTTTTCCTCTTTTTTCTCTTCATTACCGGCATTAGGTTGTTGTATTAGTAGCGATTCTCTAGTTCTTCCTGCTACTAAGTTTTGGGCATTCGTGATTGTTTTAGAAGAGTAGCCTCTATATGCAAATCTCTCAATCATTCTTCCTTCTTCAGCCTGAAAACTCGTATCGGTGCTGCAATCTAGGGTAGGAATATAAAATATCAAGTTCTGTGTGTTGAAAATGGCAATATATGTACACATAAGCGGCGTTCATTTGTGTTCACTGTACCCCTTGTTGTAAACAGAACGGACATCGCGAAGCACTGACTGTGTTATCCCGCCAGCATAGACTCATGCACACACGTACACAACAGCCATTTAAGGCACCATGGCCTCTCTGCCCGTTGTCCCGGCACCCCTCCCCGCGCGCACTGCTCATGCATCGGCCATAAAACCCTCTCCCTCTGCGTGACCCTGCTCTAAAAGTAACACTCCTGCGTGACCCACACCCCCCCCCATTTCCTCCCAAGAACACCCTTCCCCTCAGCTGACGAGCCCCCCCCCCCCCAGCTGCACTTGGCCTTTCGACCCGGTCCCAAGTCCTAAGACCAAGCCTCGTGGATGTACACCCCCCTTTTTCCTGCCCAGCATAACAAAACCGTGATACACCAACTGAAGTGCCCGATCTTATTGCCTGCCCAACCTTTGATCCGATCATCCCCTCCTGCCCTCGTGTCCTGTAGGAATGTCCGGCTGAGAGATCACGATCTCTTGTTACATTCAGGAGGGGAGGATGACATCTGAGCAACTGGTATGAGAATAGGCCTGAAGCTGGGATTCCAAGCATGCCTTTTCCTACTTCAAAGCGTCTTTATTGTAATGAGGAATGTTTGTGCATCATAAACATGTGTATAAAAGACGAAGCCTCAGAGGTAGGGAAGAGGTAGGTGGGTGGGTGCGGGTGGGTGTGTGTGTGGGTTGGTGTGTGGGTTGGTGTGTGGGTGGGTGGGTGGGTGGGTGTGTGGGTGGGTGTGTGGGTGTGTGGGTGGGTGGGTGGGTGTGTGGGTGGGTGGGTGGTTGGGTGGGTGGTGGAGAGGCTGCTACAGAGCACCTCCTGAAGACACTATGCGAGTGTCCGAAATGACAGGCTCTCCTCATGAGAAATAAAACTCTGTTCTTGTTTTCCTACTGCCAGCGCCCGTCTCTTTATTTTGTAATTGTTCAAGATGGGAACTAAGAGGCGTCCTGCGCCAGCAGCCTGGGCATTTGGTGCGTTATGGGCTGACTTTTCCACAATTGGCGTCCCAACGCGGGGTCCATCAGCGACATAAGGTCCGGTAAGAAAGGTCCAGACGATGGGGTGAACATCTAAATGATTGGAGTATACCTGCCTTGAGAGGGCCCTCGTCCGGCTGCCGATTGAATGAACTTCACCGATTCCGAACGGACCTCTCTCAAGTGACCTACTGTCCTGACTGGAATCCCACAGGAATGCTGCGGTAAAAACATGGAGAAAGAGAACGATTGGGCGCTGGAAAAGGGAAGGCGAAGAATTGCCCACACGGTCCGGTCCGGTCCGGGTAAGGTTAAGTAGGACGTCTTTACGTCCGATTAGTAGGATGGCTTTATCCATCTGATTGATTGATTGATTGTACTTGAAGTATTGGTTCTCTTTGAGACATTCTCTATTTGCAAACAGCGATGAATAGGAACGTTCCTCTCTCTTTGCAAATAGTGAAGGATAGGTAATGCAGACGTTTGTCCCCCATTGTAATCCGTCATGCCTGTTTTTCTCCCCACTGATTGATTGATTGTCTGGACATTTCTTGTTCAAGGAATAGTTCTTTTGAGGTATTCTCGGTTTGCAAATAACGTAGAAAAGAAATATTCTGTCAAATCTTTGCAAGTAGTGAAGGGTAGGTAATGCGGACCTTTGTCCCCCGTTGTAATCTGTCATGCCTATCTACTCCCCACTGATTGGTAAAACTAGTTCCACCCGGACCATTTATTAGAGGTAGGTCATCTGGCTCGACCAGAGGGTACCCTTAATAAAAAGGACATATGCAACAATAACGAAGTAATCACCGTATCCTGTTAACAGAAACTTTAGCATGAAACACGCTAGGAAAAAAAGGGAAGAAAGAAATAAGAAAGCAAAATCAGTAGGCCACTGATGAGTTTTTGATTTCACTGCAAATAGGAAAACGTTAGAAATAGCTCACGATAAAACACATGATTTCGCTAGGAATAAGAAATGTTAGAAATAAGCCCGTAATAGGAAACATGAAAATGGTGAAAGAAGCCAAGCTTGACAACGCAAAGGCCACGAGGCAACCAGGCTTCGCCCCCTCTCACTGCTCCAAACATGTCTGTCCCACCGCCTGCCACGCCCCAATAACGGTAACATGAGATAGATACAAGTCAGCAGATACCTACCCCCATTCTGGAAACTCCCGAAGTGCAACAGGTCCGCGGCTACGCCCATCCGGAAGACGAGATCTTCGGCACGTGTAGGGCGGGTCCTGCTGCCAGCCGTCGGCTGGAGGTCATCGCATAAGGTGGGCCAGAAGAAGAGCCGAGGCAGACGGGATTCGGGCGTCCCCTCTTCTTTCTTCAATAATGGCTGCGACAACACGGGGGGGATGTCTTGCTCATGCCACCGACCCCCCCCCCCTCGCATCTCCTGGCCCAGCCACGGCTTGGTATGAACTCCCCGTTCGGCCCTGAAGCGGCGCCTTGCAGGCCACCGGGGGGGGGGGGATGTCTTGCCTATGCCTCCGACCCCCACCCCACTCATCGCCTGGTCCGGCCATCATGGATATTAGCGCCGAGAAGAACGGCGTGAGGTGCGCTGGGAGGGAGAGGCGGCGCGAACGAGCCTCTCCCACCTCCCCAGGTGGAGGCCCCCAGCGGCACCCCCAACGCTCCACTCACCCGACGAGGGTTCGGCCACTCGTAAGATGGCGGTCGACCCTGCAGGAGCGGGCCCGGCGTGAAGAGATGGCCTGGTTGCTTGTTCATTAAGACATGAGTCCCACAATCAGAAGTGTTCTCCACGACTTTGAAGATTCTATAAAAGCCACGGGGGCCCCCGACCCCCGCAGACACCCCCGATGGGGAATGACTGCCATGATTACCCGCGGAACGATGAAAATGTAGCCGCGAGACGTCGGCGCTCCCATGCTGACGCCAGCCTCAGTTTGAATGACTAAAATCCTGCAGACTACAGTTCGGATCAGTTCCGGTGAAAACCCAGTATGACCCGGTAGAAAAAATTGTTGCCTCCCTCCCCCTTTTTGACTGATGGTTCATACCGCCGATCCTTTCCGTTGCCCTTTAACGGAACTTTTGGACTGCCGAAAGAGCCTCTAGGCCAACCACGAGTTGGTGGAGATTTTGACTATGCCTAGATCTGCCTGGCTGCTCCCAAAATGGCGCTGGTACAAATGAAATTTCCAACTCCTTGTTGTACCCAGATTGCTCAGCCTTGGTGTCATGAAATATGTATGCAGTTATTAAACACAATGAATTGATATGGGATGGGTACTGATTATGTGTTCGGACAATGAATTGAAGTGAGATGGGTACTGATTGAACATTCGGACAATGAATTGAAGTGAGATGGGTACTGACTGAACATTCGGACAATGAATTGTTGTTAAGTTTTGGCGCATCATGATTATTGAAAGTTCGAATTTCAACACTTATGATGCTCGCTCACACTGAAGTTTCGATATGATTTTATTGCACCTGTCGCACTTTTTATTATGAAATCAACGACCACCGACTCCATTAGGTTTTCCACTAATAAGTATCCCCACATGTACAGTTCCAGCCTGCTCCGTGGCCGGCCCACGGGGTTGTAGGCCCGTATTTATGCACCGACATTTGTATTAAAGATTTTTGAAAAAAAAAGCAAACGTAGTTGTCACGCGTAAATTGGTAAGTTTCGAATAAATTTCCGATATAACTAGATTACAGATGAAATGGCTCAAGTCGACTAGTAAGGGTTAAAAAGTATAGTACGCAGAAATATTGCAGATATGAACGGTCCAGGTTTTTGTTGTATGTGTTTTTCACTTTTGTACAAGCCTAAAGCAACTGCTAAAGATCCTGGTATTTAGCCTATGCTTTATATGCTACCTGTGTCAGGAAAGTTGTTTTAAAAATGCCCCTAAGTCGCCCCGAAGGAGTGCCACCTGACCCCCCGCCCTAGTACGAACGACAACGACCCCGTACCACTGTAGGTTGTCCCTTTTCCTCAAAGGAGAGCACGAGCTCGCTCCCCACGTTGTACCGACTGCCCTTTGTTCTGGCCCCCCCCCCCGCGCACGATCCATAATACCACACTCGGGCGACCTATGCTATCCACAGGCTTCCGATAATAATCTCTCCCACACTAAATGGTCCACCTGGGCTTAAACGCCGAGTTGGCAGGGACTGCGTCCAGTAGAGATAGCCCGAGTATGTAGTAAGTAAAAGCCTTTTCGAGTTTATGTGCGCTGATGTGTCTTTAAAATGCTGCCCCCGCCCCCCTTCTTTTTCCCTCTTTCTGCAGGTCACATCGGAACATCAATTAAAGTACGAAAAAGAAAATGGTGATCTAACGGACAAAGAGATGGGAAAAAGGGGTTCGATTATGGTGCCTACACACGACGAGCGAACCATGACTGTTTCTCTCCCTAAACTTAGCGCTTGGGAGGACAGCCTGAAGCGGAAACTACAAAATATGACTTCGCTCGGCACCCCGAATAACGCAACTAAGAATGACGTGCACTAATGAATAAATTCCTACGTTTAACTAAATAGGGAAAGTTTAAGGAATATTCCAAGGTGAGGTTTACCCAAGTACCCTCCACTTGGAGGACTAGGAATGTTGCCAGTGTTTAAAATTTACTACCTCCTTTTCGCACCCTCATAGACATGAAACTCAAAGCTGCCCCATTGTTCTCCCAACTGACACCCACTGTTGTCTCAGCCTGGAAAATGATTCGAAAATGCCACCGTGAGCATTAGCCCGACCAGGTTAGTTCTTGACCAATTGCCAAAGGCATAAGTGTGTGCAACCAAAGCCACCAGTGAAGACAGCCGACAATAAAAGAGAAGAAAAGGGTAAAAAGAGCTTAGGATGCTAAGGAGGCGCAGCATACAGGAAGAGATAATTTTTGGCCAATAACTGTTCTATGTTCTGTCTTGAATTTTTGTATATAATACCGGTAACTGTTCTATCTTGGATTTTTGTATATAATACATGTACTGTCTCCCCCGTCTGAGTTTGTGTGTACGTAATGTATGGATCTACGTCGTCCCTCTGCCTGTGTTTCCGTATTACTTGACCCCTGCTGTTCTGTGTTATGTGCGCACTAAATGGCCTATTATTGTATATATATATATATATATCTCTCTCTCTCTCTCTCTCTCTCTCTCTCTCTCTCTCTCTCTCTCTCTCTCTCTCTCTCTCTCTCTCTCTCTCTCTCTCTCTCTCTCTCTCTCTCTCTCTCTCTCTCTCTCTCTCTCTCTCTCTCTCTCTCTCTCTCTCTCTCTCTCTCATATACGTGTACCAAATGGTTCGTTTAGAGTGCGAACGACTCTCTCTCCCTCTGAGGGTCTCCCTGTTCCCTCCTCCTTTGTGTGGTAACGTTGTGCCCCACCGGCACAAACCTAATTGGGTCTCTTCGAACACAAAGGTGTTCGGCTAAAATTGACAGGAACTAAAACGATTGTAACTTACCATATTACTACCTCTCCTTTCTGCAAAACAATAGAACCCGAGTTGGTAATGAAAGAAAGGACAGGTAAGACGACTGATGTCCCCTAATCTGACCTTTTTATAGGGGGACTATAACGTCAATGGTCTTCTGTTTTTCAGTTCATTAGAAATGCAATCCCCAATGCCCAGATTGCCACACCCCTCTGCACTTAAGTGCGGATGCCCAAAGCGTCCTCCTGCTCGCCCGATTGCCCCCAGCTCCCTGTCCAAAGCGTCCCCGCTTCTCCCGATTGACCCCAGCTCCATATCAGCTATCCCCTAAGCGTAATTGATGACCTTGATTAACCGTCGCTCCCCAAGAAAAGGATGTTTAACCTCTGCCCCCCTCTCATGATGATAACCCCCCTGCTTGCAAGAGTTAGCCGACCCCGAAGGGAAATGTAAGATTGTCAGTTCTTGGGTTTAAGGACTCGATTTCGAGTTTGATAGAATACACTGTCGATGAGAGTCCGATTTCTATCCACGTACGTCACGAATGAACGCCAAATAGGCTTACGAATTCAGTGGGAAAGCCCTCCTACATACTCCATAAGTGATGACTTCTGACTGTGACCGATGAACTTATCCCCCACCTACTTAGGAGTGGGGACGGAATTGAGATGTATAAATGTCTTCTCCTGCCAGTTTTTCTAAAAACTTGTTTTGTACCCATTCAAAGATACAAACACCGGAGGAGAGGAGCTGGACGTGACGCACAGCCTGGTCACAGATCATGAAGCACGTGTGACCTCGACCAAAGGTGGAGTCGCAGAGCAACGAGACGCGGGACGAGGCACCACTCCCAAACTCGGCAGAAGAAGGAATGAAGGGCTGCCTTGAAGCCCTCGATTTGCTGACCCACTCGTGCCTGAAGTCCCCGTCCCTTTTGGGCCCGACTGATGGGCCTGCCTGCTCGTTGTCCTTTGCTCCTTTGGTCCCTTGGTGCGGTCAAAGATCTGATCCCACTCCGCCCTCTCTTCCCTCGATTATTCAACAACATCACCCTTTTCGCATAACTTTTTGACTCAGAAAAGAAGAGCAGCATTTAGATAGAGTAATGTTTTGCCACGGAAGAAGAAAGACACGCAGGTGCCCAGCATGAGGCACCCCTAAGAAGATCAGTTAGGAAACAGGACTGTGATCTAACAGCAGAGGACTGATCGCACCCTGCAACGCGTAAGGATGAATCCGAGCTGGACCTATAGCTCCACCGCCGGTGCTCAACAGCGCCAACGAAAGAACACGGACTACCAGAGCCTACCAGTGATGGCTCGCTGTTAAAAAGACACTGTGACGAAGACCCCCCCCTTTTTTGAACTTTCTGCCCACCCCTTGACTAATCGCTTGTATCGAACTGAATTCCTCCCTCAGCCATTTTTTGTATTGCTTTCAAAAATGTTTCATCGGTCACTCATGTATTTAGTTTTCCAAAAGTCTCTTATAGCACTGACAAGACCCGAAGGTATCAGAGCACCTTTTACTGTATGTTGATGTCACCGGAGAGAAAGTCAGAACCTGATTCTATAATGTGTCGGAACCTTTTTCTTGATTGACCCCGACTAAGTATTATGCCGATCTCTAGACTTGTATGAATAACCCAACAAATGTAAAATAATATGTACAGCATTCCGCCAATCGTATCGACTGTATAGAAATGAACTTACTTATGTGAAAAAGCGGCGACTGTTGAAAATGGCAATATATGTACACATAAGCGGCGTTCATTTGTGTTCACTGTACCCCTTGTTGTAAACAGAACGGATATCGCGAAGCACTGACTGTGTTATCCCGCCAGCATAGACTCATGCACAGACGTACACGACAGCCATTTTAGGCACCATGGTCTCTCTGCCCGTTGTCCCGGCACCCCTCCCCGCGCGCACTGCTCATGCATCGGCCATAAAACCCTCTCCCTCTGCGTGACCCTGCTCTAGAAGTAACACTCCTGCTTGACCCACCCCCCCCCCCATTTCCTCCCAAGAACACCCTTCCCCTCAGCTGACGAGCCCCCCCCCCCAGCTGCACTTGGCCTTTCGACCCGGTCCCAAGTCCTAAGACCAAGCCTCGTGGATTTACACCCCCCCCCTTTTTCCTGCCCAGCATAACAAAACCGTGATACACCAACTGAAGTGCCCGATCTTATTGCCTGCCCAACCTTTGATCCGATCATCCCCTCCTGCCCTCGTGTCCTGTAGGAACGTCCGGCTGAGAGATCACGATCTCTTGTTACATTCAGGAGGGGAGGATGACATCTGAGCAACTGGTATGAGAATAGGCCTGAAGCTGGGATTCCAAGCATGCCTTTTCCTACTTCAAAGCGTCTTTATTGTAATGAGGAATGTTTGTGCATCATAAACATGTGTATAAAAGACGAAGCCTCAGAGGTAGGGAAGAGGTAGGTGGGTGGGTGCGGGTGGGTGTGTGAGTGGGTTGGTGTGTGGGTGGGTGGGTGTGTGGGTGTGTGGGTGGGTGGGTGAGTGGGTAGGTGGGTGAGTGGGTGGGTGGTGGAGAGGCTAATGCAGAGCACCTCCTGAAGACTATGCGAGTGTCCGAAATGACAGGCTCTCCTCATGAGAAATAAAACTCTGTTCTTGTTTTCCTACTGCCAGCGCCCGTCTCTTTATTTTGTAATTGTTCAAGATGGGAACTAAGAGGTGTCCTGCGCCAGCAGCCTGGGCATTTGGTGCGTTATGGGCTGACTTTTCCACATGTGCACCTCTCATACAGCTTAATTATAGTTCTTACAGTTCTTACCTTGGAGCCATCACAGTCTTTCCTGTATAGAGAACCCACTTTTTTGCTAATAGACATGTGCCCACATGCATTCTTTTAACTATTAATGCTTATCAGGTTTTGTGTGTTTAATGTCGTTTTTTTTATGTATTGTGATTCAGAGTTTTATTTGTTTTTATTGTAGGGAATGCGTTGTTGCCATGATACTGCAGTATTGTCTTACTGAGCTTTGGACATCTTGGAGACAAACAATTGGAAGTTATGCCCACTGGAGCGAGGTTATGTGCTGGTTTCCTTCAAACTTGGTTTGTGTTATGTGGCCAAATGTATAGACCCATTGGGTAGGATTGTTTATTTTATTTGAGAGGAAAAATGAAGTGAAAAGAACTTTATTGATATATGTAACCTGTAACCCTTTTTCAATATGAAGTTTTGTTCCACAAATATTATTATGTTGACAGCAATTGTTGAACTGAATTCAATAACCATTGGAACTGAAGGGGGAATTTAGACCCACTTGGGTAGGATTCTCTCTCAGTTAAATCATATGGCCGTAAGCAATTATCGATATGCAATAGGGTTAACAAGGAACAGGCATTGTACTTATTTAATAAGATGCATTTTGTCTCCGTGATTTATTAATTTCAACTGTTTCAGAAGTATAATTTAGCAGAACAAGGAGAGCCACGCACCCTAACGATTTAGCGCAAATTAAGCACTAACGGAAGTCTTTTGTTTATGTTTTCTGATGTTGTTATCACATGTCTGTTTATTTAAACCAATGGTAAATTCACACAACCTGACTCGTGACCAAGGGAAGGCTTTCCCGAAACGCGTCGAGTTGATACTTTGTTGCCGATTAATTTTGTGAAATAAAACCTTTTGATGCACGCTGATGTTCGTGCTTTCATACTATCCTTGAGGAGCAAGGAATTTCAGTGTGAATCGAGTTTGAGATATATATATCTCCGGTAAACCGCGTCTCCAACCAGTGGCACACTTTCCAACCGTGATAGAAACAGCACGGACACGGACCAAGTTAGTGCTGAGGATTTTTATTTGTACAAATTCAGCCGCATGACGTTTCGGCTCCGATGAGCCTTGCTCACATGACCTTTTTTTTTTTTTTTACTGAAGGACACCACAAACAGATTGCCAGGAACCTAAGGTCCTTTTTAGGTCTCGCCTAAACAGCGCGCATGTGCTGCCTAGGAGGAGACCTCTTAAAATTGATTCGGTTTTTCACCAAAAAACGTGCACACATTGCAATGCTTTCAATGGCAACGCATGCACGTTTGGCGATTCCCTTGCGGGAGTGAGCTTTGAAACCATCTGTTTGTAATTAACTTTCAAACAGATGGTGCCCCTGCTCTCTCCCGCAAGGCAAACAGGTGCATGCCTCCTCCTCTCTCCCCTCACCCTGCTGCCTCCTCCTCTCCTCGTCAAACTTGTTTTTTCTTCCCCCTATCTCTCCACAGCGCTCACTGTGAGCCTCTCACTCGGTCTCGTCTGTCTTTCATAGCCTTCTGTCCCTTGTTCACTGTATTTGTTATCTAAAGAGCTGTCCTGATGCAATACGCACCCTTGTTGGATTCCTCTGTGACACAGAGCATCAGCCTTGCGCATAAGGCAAGCTGGAGACTAATTACAAGATTCATTCCTATGCCTGCGTCTTCAAACACATAGGAGCGCCCCCATAATTTCCACATAAAGACACAGTTACGCCTTGTCCTCGCAAGAGCCCAGCTTGATATTTCGGAGCCTCCTGGGTTAACACAGTTCCCTCAGTGACGTCGGCTGCGCGGCTCTGACGTCACATACTTGCATAGCAAAGACCGTGCTTTGCCCTGCCCCGCCTGCTGACACACACGCTTCTCCAAATGTTTGCTTTCTTCGCCTGACTGCTGCTTTACATAGAGATCTCAAAACCACAGCGACCCCCAAACAAAGTGCTTTTCACGTGCGTCTGGGACAGGATTGGGAGCCTTGCCGGTGTCCCGGGGGACTGAGCATCCACGCCTTAATCTGCGACGGGTAATGCAGCCTTTCATCCTCCCGAGTTACATGAACTACCAGCAACTGCTGTGATCTTGGGCACATACACGGAACAGCGGCTCATCTTGGACCCCGTTTCTTACAGACAAAGACCACATTCAGTGCATAAACTTAATGTAATAATGAACATTATAACCGTTTAGCTTCGGGAGTGGTTTTAATGCACAAAGAACACATGGACCCGAACCAACGACAAGTGCAAGCATTGCTCATAGTTAATGTATAGAATGAACATCCCAACCAGCCTCAGGTGGAATGTGTTCATCCGTCCGAGGGGACCCCCAGACCCTCTGTGCGTCTGGGTCCTGCAGGTGTCACCTTTATCCTGTTGAGAAGTGACTTGGTCACCCCTTTCCTTTCAGTGACTGTCAATGCCAGTCTGGCCGCAGAACCGAAGTACATCACTTTCCTGTGGTAACTGCACTCCCCTCAGCTTCCAAAATATTTACTTTCAGTGTTTGATGTAGCGTTAGCATGGTGTCTTCTTGCCACTTTAGAGCTTTCGAGACCGCGAGCGAGCACCAGACGAGAACAAGTGGTAACTAGAAGACTTCTTCATAGTCTTGGTTTAGAGCCAAATACCCTATTACCAGACTGATTGTGGGTAAACCCCCAACACCAGGAGATGTCCAGAGCTCGAATTTCTCAGAATGGGCGTGGCTAAAACCGAAAGAACGAAATATGAGTACTGGTTCAAAATCGGGAAAGCATGCCAAAAAAAGCATTGGCTTAGCCATTAGGTCTCGCCTTTGGGACATTATAAGGGTCTAGCCATGCAACAGTTGATGTTGCACCAGGATATTGTGCTGCATAATTACATTCTTATAAGGTCCAAAAGGCGAGACCTATTGGCTATGCCAATGCATATATATATATATATATATATATATATCTATATATATAGATATAGATATATATATATATATAGATATATATATATATATAGATATATATATATATATATATATATATATATCTATATATATATATATATATCAAAGCAACAATCCTCCAAACGACCATTTCTGGAAATGAAGGAGACGGACCACCAGGAACCAGACATATTTCCCCGCTCTGCTGCCTATATATATATATATTTTTTTTTTTAACACCATCATTGGTTTTCCTTATTGAATTGGAAAACCACAGCCTATTTTACTCTTACCACACAGGTTATGCGAATTTGCACCTCAAAGTAGACATTACGAGAGACAGTTATCATTCTAGTCCTGATGAAGGTGATTTCAGAATATTCTATTGCCACTGAAACGCGTTGACGCCCCTTTTTGTTCATTTAGGTTACATTCACAGAACTGTCCATATCCAATCTCTATATTTATTGTTGGATCTTTTTTAAATTGATGGATTCTTATGAAATAACCATTATATGAGGATTTGAATGTTCTTCACATACTTTACTGTCTCTTGTGCACTGTAATTTTTAACTGTAATTTTTCATCATATCTTTGTATTGTTATAGGTTTCTAGAAATAATCTTTTTAATAAAATTGTATTTTTATAAATTCATAGAGCTGTTCAACAATGTGCTTGTAATGGTTTGTTGGGGCCCACATTTTGGGTTTATGTGAGATCCTTGAAGATATGTTTGTCTCTAAAAGATTTGAGTGGGAATGAATGATATGTGGTAAATCCTAGCAGGTCCAAGAGAGTTTCTCTTTACCTGTATTTTCTAAATTGTGACTTAAAATCCGACTTTTCCATTAATAGGATTTAAAATTACAGCCAACCTGAAGGATCACATAGGTATTACAAAGGAAGATTTAGGTCTGTTAAAAGGTTATTTTTGTCAGATCAAAATGGCAGATTAAACCTGCACTACAGGCGGCAGCGGGAGGCCGGATGCATGGTTTAAGAGGGTACTTTAGTCGGAGGCTACTTTAGTCTGCAGTGGGAGGCCAGAGACATGGTTTAAGAGGCTACTTTAGTCGGTTGGACAATGAGTGATGCAGGCCCACAAGTAACAATTCAATGTACAGGCCCGGAGACCATGTAGTACCATATACTAGGTACTTATAAGTAAAATAAATGTGGAAGTCAATTTTACTTTCCTGCTTCCCCTGGTGGGAGAAATGACATTTTCCCTGCTTGCGCTCCAGCAGGCAGGGGACACGAGTGTCCCTGGGTTTTGGGTTTCTGTGACATTGTGTTCAAGTGGTCCCCGGTGGATGGGGTTCCCAGGGCCACACCATGGCTTGAAGAGTGGGTACCCATGCCTCTCTACAACTAAAAATTCACTTGGCTCTGGTAGATGAGGACCCCAGATCAAAGGTGGCTTAGGGAAGCGCTGCCATATTCACCCCTTCTTTTTTAAAGTGGTACCCCAAGAGCCCTGGTCCACTCTGAGGGGCTTGCAAATCCAGATGACAGGATCCCGCATTTTATTATTTTGTGCAGATCTTTGGTTCTGTTCTGATAACGAAAAATTCTTTTTTGGGCCCAGGTGTATTCCAAGCCAGATCTTATCTTTAGATTTGTTTTGTCCATGAATCTTCCATGGCACGATATACATACATTTTTCAAAAAGGGGTGAATGGATTTACAACAAATCACAAACAGCACACTTCGTGGATGAAAAACTTGCATTCTGCCAAATTTGTTATAATTCCAATCAGCCGTTTTGGTTGTAGTGGCGTCTAATTTTTTAATGGAAAATTACATTAGGAAAATGCATTCTGGGAACCCCCTTTTTCTTGACCCACCCTTGATGATCAACCTGAAACTTTCAGGGAAGGAGCTAAGGTGGGTGAAACTTTAAATAAAAAATAATATACATACATATATACACACACACATATATATATATATATATATATATATATATATATATATATATATATATATATATATATATATATATATATACACATACACATACACACACACATATATATGTATGTATATACATACATTACCAACGCCAGGTCCCACGATCCTTGGGACTCGTTTTCAAATGAAGAGCAATCAGAGCCAATGGAGCGTGGTTTCGCCAAGTTATTTAATAACAGAAACACTTGCAGGTTTAATTTCAAAAGGGTTACAAACGCGTTTCGGCGTCACCGCCTTCGTCAGTGTGAACCCGCACTCTGTTTGTTTGTGATTTAAATAAAATCATGATGACAATCTGTCACGTGTTCTAAAAGAAATAAACATAAAAAGCGGCACAAAACTTGTAATTACTTCATTACTTGTGGCGGCCATCTTATAGTGGGTTTGATGTTATGCAATCTCAATCATTACCATCTCATTTGGTACCACAATGTACGACAATTCCGTGCACATAATTCATATAGTCACGATAATTCATTATTTAATTCTAACAATTGTGTGTATATACATGATAGATTTCATTGTCGTATATTTCTATAGGCCCCTATTCTCTCCGTGCCGTTAGTTTGCAAAGCCCATGACGATCACGGCGTCAGCCTTGTCGAATGGTTCACGTTACTCGTGGAGAAACAAGGAACAGTTACATATTTCCAATGTACTTTAATCAGGCCCTGAATGGGCATTTTTTTTATATAGGTCCTGTCATTTATTTACATGGGTGTTGTTCTATATTGTTCCTTTTCATTTTAATGTGTCTATTTGGTCGTGTTTACAGGGGTTGGGCAGACAATATTTTCATTTTTATAAGCAGTTCCATATTTTGCCTCAACTTCCTTTCTCAGGGTTTGCGTAGTTCTATATGGGGTCCGGGATGTCAATATTTTAGATGTGTGTCCACATCTCTTCCTCATTGTTCATCCCGCCGGGGGTCTTAGTTTGGAGCTGGATAATGAACCTGGATTCTAAGTTTCTTAACTTTTTCACCCAGTTCCCCCCTCTGTCTGTTCTTACTAGTTGATCCAGTATGAAATACGTCAGTAAGTTGCTGTTGCTGTTATGCATCTGCTCAAAATGGCGAGCCACAGGGTAGCTGGGATCCTTTGAGGTGATAGCCTTCATATGCTCAAGGACCCTAAGTTTTGTTTGTTTCACTGTGCTCCCAATGTACCTTTTCCCACACGGACATGTTAAGCAGTACACAGTGTAGTCAGAATGACAGTTAAGCAACTTCGTTATTTTGGTTTTCGTTCTCCTTCCTGGTATTTCATATTCTTTGACCTTTTTTGAATTTTTACAGGCACTTCATGCATGGGAAGAAGCCACAAATGGTTGGTTTTTTCTTCTTCCTGCTTTGATAGTGGCTGTCAACTAAATGGTCCTTGAAAGAGTTCCCTTTTCTATATGAGATAAGGGGGTAGTCAGATAGGGATTTCCCTATTACAGAGTCTGTCTTCAGGATTTTCCAGTTTTTTTTCATAATGTTAAAAACTTCTCTGGTGACTTCTCTGAGTAGTCTGTGATCATTCTGATTTTAGAATCCACAGACTTGAGCTTATCTGTCAGTAGGCCCTCTCTCCCCACTGAATTGCTTCTGATCTCGGCTTGGTCAAGGATCCCTTTACTGTACCCTCTATCGAGAAATCTTTTTCTTGATTGGCCCTTCGCCTTCTCAAATTCCTGTTGGGTCGAGCAGTTGCGTTTCATCCGCAAGAACTCCCCCAGGGGCATATTGTTGATTACACTACGGGGATGATAACTCTGTGAGTGCAGGATTGTATTTCCCGCAGTGGGTTGCCGATAAACTGCAGTCTGAATTGTACCATCCTCCACATAGACCCGAAGGTCCAAGTAGAAGACCTCACTCCTGCTCATGTTACTGGTAAAGCTGAGGTTCAAATCATTTTTGTTTAATGCAATGATGTATTTCTCAGCCTCATCCTGTGAGCCCCGCCACACCAAGAATAAATCATCGATGTAGCGGGTCCACAGGACAATATTGTTCATCCACCTGTCATTGTCCCCCGCCCAGGCCACGTGCTTCTCCCACCAGCCCACGAATAAATGCGCGTAGCTGGGGGCGAAGCACGTGCCCATCGCGGTCCCCTGGAGTTGTAGATATAGTTTGCCCAAAAATAAGAAAATTTTATTTATTAGACAGAAATTGGTTAATTCCAACAACATAGTGTTGTGGCTTCGATATTTGAGAGGTCTATTGTCCAGGAAACTCTTCACTGCTAACAGGCCATCTTCATGTCTGATTGAGGTGTATAAGCTAGCAATGTCCAAAGTTATTAGGATCATGTCCTCCTCCCACTTAACACCCTGTATGATTCTCAGAAAGTCCTTCGTGTCCTTCAGGTATGAGCTGAGGTCTTTGACAAATGGAGCAATGAAACTGTCAATATAGGTTGAGGTTTTCTCTAGCAGGCTGTCTTTTGCAGACACAATGGGTCTACCTGGAGGCCATATTTTGCATACATACATATATACATTTATATATATCAAAGCTCCAAGGTTCCCACCTGATGGAGACGCACTCTGACATCCACTACAGCAACCTTCATGAGGTAAAAGCCGGATCGGTGGGCGGATCTAGTTTACAGCATGCCTGTCGATTCACACCGGACGCGTTTCGTGCTCATTGCACTCTTCAGCGGCGCAACAGTCATTTTGGCATAGAGGCCACACCTCCCACTTAAAAATATGAGCTCGGGCGACTCAAATGAGTCCGCGTTGGTTTGTGGGTCTTGTAGTGTGTGCTTCAGTTATGTGCAGCTGTCTGAGATGTTTCAAGCCCACTAATGGGCCTCCACTCGCACATCCGTCTTGTCAATCCTCCATGGATGCCTCCACATTGAGACTCCGTGATTCGAGCTCTATGGCCCCAAATTTCCGGGTGGTGCATCTCCGCGGCTGGGAGGTTGCGTATAAATCAAAGCTCCAAGTTCAGAGATGTCATCAGTGATATCACTGACCATGTCAAGAATGATGTAATATGCTGATGTCATCAGCAGTGCATTGCAGGGGCGCAAGTTATAGTCAGCTCAAATAACTATAACGACAGAATTTCTATGGTTTTGTATGAGTGAAATGTCCAACTAGCTATAACGCCCCTGAAACCTATGTTTTTTTTCAGTTAATTTCAAAGGTTTTTTAAATGCTAATTTCGAATTATAATGTTCTTTAAACCTATGGTTTTTTCAGTGATTTTAATTTATCATTCCATTCTCAACCTAGTGAAAACAGCCGATATCCCCAGTTTTCCAGCAATAGCTTCTGCCAAAAAAATATCAAAAAAAAATCACCATATATGAGAGAAACAACTAACGGTAATAATATGCTCAGTAGACGTTCCAGTGCAAAAATAACACAAAAACACCACTTCCTGATATTTTCAACGAGCAGCCAAATCTGGGGTGTGATCCAAAACCAGGCAATCACCGCATTAGCAGTAGGAATCTAACATTTGCCTTTTACTGGTGTATAACAGGACGACTACCTACAGTGGGAAAGGGAGCCCAGCCCACTATCACATCTGAAGAACAACACATGTTATAAAGTTACTGATCATGCAGCTCTGACTCCCATGAAGGCCACAACACCCACTTCCCCCCGCCTCAGGACGTCCCCCCAGACCACCCCCTCCCTACTACCACAGAGGCATCGCAGAACAGGACAGTGGACCTTCCCAAAACGGCATGGTCCCTCAGCCAAACAATATTTGAATGTTGGCAGATGTGGCAACCAAGCATGTGTGAAGGACGCAAGTTACCCATCATTAAAAATGCACACAATACCAAGTGTAGCAGTGATGTGCTGGACAGACCTCACTATGCAGAGCACAAAGCTCTCCCTGTGTACATATCTCGGCGATTTAGGCCGCATGACGAGGTGCTCTCAGCGTTGCTGCATAATTTAGCTTTAATTTTGTGTTTTGGCCTAATCCAGTGCATTTGCCTCATGATTTTAACTGTGTGAGCTCTGCACCTTTTTTAAACTTACTTACTGGCATTTCTTCGCTCCTGACCCCGGTCCGCCCCGGCATTGTGCAGTTTGTTGCGGAGGGTCTTTCTGTGAGCGTTACGTCCTGCACTACTTCCGCCCTGCCATTGAGACCCTGCAGGTTAGCGGGCTAGTTATTCCCTCCCCCGGGTGTATATAATATGGAGTTCCGGCGGAAGCGCAGCGGACGAGCGCAGCGGGCGCGCCGACAGCGCGCCGAAGACAAGCCCATCTGCTCCCGTCCGCGTCCAGCCGGGACCAGGGGCCAACGAGAATGCCCATCTGATCACCTATACGCCCGCTGATCTCCATATGTTCTAACACCCGGGGCCCTTGAGTCCCCGTGCAGAAAGCGCTGCTCGGGACTGTGGTATTTTTGTTCCCCGGGGACTCTTATCAGGCCTACCCGCCCCTAGTATCCCCTTGCACCTTAGTGACCCCCCTGTACCTTCCTCCAGGTTTACGCCTTTTGGGATGCACACCCTTGTTGTGATCTACCTCAATACCTGCTCGTTAGTGAAACACCAACTTGAGATATTTCAGTTGTTGGATGATAGAAAGAGAATATCCGGCATTTTATCTGAAACATGGTTGACTGACGACTCTGCCCCTGACATTCTTGCTGCTATCCCCGCCGGCTGTTACATATTGCAAGCCAACAGGCCCGCCGGGAAAGCAGGAGGGGGGGTAGCAGCCATTATCCGCACGCAGCACAAGTTTACGACTCTTGAAAGTGCCATTCTCCCTAAAGCTGACAGTCTTATTCTTAAATTCTCTTCCCTCAGGTTTTCCTTTATCTGTGTCCTTGTTTATAGGCCCCCGGATTATATGCCTCTCTTTCCCCAACAGTTCGGCAATTTAATCTCCAAATTGATTATTAATCATGCTAAGATCATCATTATCGGTGATTTTAACTACTGGCGTTCAAATACACAGGAAAGCGATCTTTCGGAAGAATTTTCTGACCTTTTTCTGGGCATGAACTGCAGCCAACATATTAAAGTAGCGACTCACAGTAAAGGCCACACTTTGGACCAAGTCTGGACCTCCAATCTTGACATTTCCCCCCCCTTTAGTTCTCCCTTGTTCCTGGTCTGATCATCGTTTCATTTCCTTTTCCCTGAACTACATACCGCCCATTCATCCCACTCCAATTAGTAATTTTACAGCCCGTAACTGGAAAAGAGCCAATCTGGCCGAATTTCATTCCATATTAGATGCCTCCGCTCCTAGTGGCCAGTCTTCTGTAGCCCGCCAGGCTTTCCATCTTGAGCATTGGTTGGTGTCCGCCAGTAACAAAGTCGCTCCGCTGAAAGTTATAAAGACTAAACGTCCTCATGACGCCCAACGGTGGTTCACAGAACAACTGAAGCAGGACAAATTGGTCCTCCGTCAAGCTGAGCGCCGTTGGCGGCTTAATTACGACCTGGAACACAAATCCGCATATGTTGTTTTGTTGAAACTCTACAAAAAATCCATTGTGGTGCATAAAACCATCTATTTCTGCCAGAAAATTACTAACTCGGCTTCCAAAGCTAAGGATATTTTTTCCATGGTCAATGAGCTCACTTTACCAGACCGAGTCACTGCCCAACCTCAACCTACACAGGCTCTCTGTGACTCTCTTAATTCTTATTTCATTAATAAAATTGTAACCATAAAAAATAATATTCCTTCTCCGTCCTCCCCTTCCCCTCCGGTCCTTCCTCCTATGAATACCTTCTGTTTGGAAGTTTTTCCCCCCATCTCCTCCGCTGACTTCATTTCCCTGCTGAATAAGGTGAGCTCAGGGTCGCCCAATGACTGTAGCCCCCCACAAATCCTTAAAGAGGCCTTCCTGGCTGTCCAGATCCCCCACTTGCACTGCTCAACAACTCCTTGGCCACAGGCACTGTACCTGATTCTTTCAAACGGGCTGTTGTAGTTTCTATTTAAAAAAAAAAACTAACGCCGACCCTTCGTAATTGAGTAACTTTCGGCCCATCTCTCTTCTCCCCTATCTTGGGAAGATCCTGGAGGCCTATGTCACTCGCTGCCTCAGCACGTTCATTGAGGAATCCTCTTTTTTGGACGACCAACAAGCTGGTTTCCGTCTGGCCCATTCTACTGAAGCTGTCATCGTGGCCGTAATGGACGTGCTGAGGAAAGGTGCAGACAAGAACATCGCCCTGGCCGTTGTGTTATTGGATTTGTCGGCAGCCTTTGACACGGTCGATCATGATATATTGATCGACCGTGTCAGCAACGCCGGCGTTCAAGACATGGTTTTGACATGGATTAGATCCTTCCTGCACCAGCGCACCCAGGCGGTCCATCTGTCCACTTATTCAGCTTCTCACTCTTCCCTTTCCTGTAGAGTTCCGCAGGGCTCGGCCCTGTCACCGCTTCTGTTTAATTTATATATGCAACCCCTCATAGCCTGCCACCGTAATAACCCGGTCACCATCTTCAATTATGCTGATGACCTTCAGTTGATCTTCCCTATTGATTCTATCCCTTCCTCTTGTGCCAACTTTCAATCCACCATGCTTGCCATCTCTGAGTGGATGTATCACAGCCAGTTGAAGCTCAATCCCGACAAAACGGAGCTGGTGTTGACGGGTGGGCCCGCCAACCCCCGGAACATCTATTTCTGGCCCCCCTCCCAGCCCTGTCAATTCGGTAAAAAGCCTTGGTATAATTATCTGTAGTGACTTGTCAATGAAGACTCAAATTAAGGCAGTTACTTCCTCTTGCTTTTTTCACCTCCGCAGGATTCGTAAAATCTGCAGGTTTCTTACCACTGAGGCGCTCATCCTCGTCATTATGGCATTAATTATCTCCCGGATTGACTACGCCAACACCCTCTATGTCGGGATCCCTGCCTATCAGCTTCATCAGCTGCAGCTGGTGCAGAATCAGGCAGCGAGACTAGTATTTCATCAACCTAAACACCAACATGTCTCGCCTCTACTAAGGAACCTTCATTGGCTCCCAGTGGTCAAACGTTGCCCGTTTAAACTTGGTTGCACCAGTTTTAAGGCCCTGTCCGATCAAGCCTCAGTATTTATTGCGTTGAGGATCCAGCGTTATGCACCCCAACGAGATCTACGGTCTTCCTCCCACAATTTGCTGGTCATCCCGAAGTGCAAACGGAAAAAACACGGCTGCCTGTGTTTTTCCTTTTTGGCCCCTAAGTTCTGGAACTCCCTTCCGACCACCCTTAGACTCTGTCCCAGTTATGTTTGTTTTCGTAAGTTGCTAAAAACCC
Organism: Lissotriton helveticus; assembly: GCF_964261635.1. Classification (NCBI taxonomy): domain Eukaryota; kingdom Metazoa; phylum Chordata; class Amphibia; order Caudata; family Salamandridae; genus Lissotriton; species Lissotriton helveticus. Next base: position 139,816,199 of record NC_136063.1, on the reverse strand, counting down.
ATTTCTTTCAACAAGTCTATGAGTAACTCATGCACCTTTCCCTTGCCCTTCCGTCCTGAGCGCCATGAAACCGCCTGGTGACCGTGCGCTGTACAAATTCTTTTAACATAACATAACATAACATATACTGCTGGTTCTTATAGTGTTGTGGACAATAGATGCAACCATGTTACCTCAGGCAGTGAGGAAGATCTTGGTCATGTAGCTGTGATGTCCCCCCCTTGAAGCGGAAGCGGAGTTGGCTGGTTCAATGCATGCCAGTCGCAGCGCTAGCGTAGGAGTATGAATAAATATGCCAGGGCTCTGGGCGTGGTTCACTTGTGTGAAGGCCAACAAGTCTGCCAGAGCGGCGGCCCTCACCATGCCATGTGGCTGCCGCATGACCTCGGGCCTCCTCGAGACAGGCCACCTGCGAACCCAGCGGGACAGCACCGCAGGGTTATGTCTGTATAGACTACTGCCTTCGATGTACACTGCGGACAGCAGGCCTCACAATTCAGATGGAGTGGCGATTGCAGATGATGCAGTCCAGTACGCAAGACAAATTGCTCCCAGCGTGGCCCCCCTGGACCACGCATCATCGCAGGGTGCGCACACACTGAGTGCTACAGGTACTACTAACTCAGTGCTTCAGAAGTCAGCGCTATGTGGCCTTATTGAGGCAGAATTAATTAGACAAAATAAATTGCTCCCAGTGCGGCCCATCCAGACCCTGCATTATCGGAGGGTGCACACACGCGGAGTACTTCAGGTGCCACTAACTCAGTGCACCACAAGTCATCGCCACGTGGCCTCATTAAGACAGAATTCAATAGACAAAAGACATTGCTCCCAGTGCTGCCCGCCCAGACCACGCATCATCGCAGGGTACATTTACGCTGAGCACTAAAGGTACTTCTAACTCACTGCACCATAAGTCATCGCCACATGGCCTTATTAAGGCTGAATTCAATAGACATAAGATATTGCTCCCAGTGCAGCGAGCCCGGACCACACATCATCGCAGGGTGCGCATACGCCGATTGCTTCAGGCGCCACTAACTCAGTGCACCACTTATCATTGCTGGCTGAGCACACTCTGAATTGCCAATACTGTGCCGCTCCACTCAACGCCACGTGGCTGTGGGACCTTGCTCACCGCTGCCTTCTGCCTACACTGCGGTCATCAGGGCTCACAATTAAAATTGAATTTTCATTCAGTAATTACAGAGTGGAGTAGGCAACTAACCACAATGTCCCTAAAACCTACATAATATCGTTTTAGTATCCTTGCTTCAAGAACTTTTTTGATATCAATTATAGCATCATCGCAGGATGCACACACACTGAGTGCTTCAGGAGCCACTACCTCAGTGATATATAAAATGGACAACCCAATAAACCCTTGAGGGCTTGGGTAAAAGAAGTGGATGCGTAAATGTGCCTTCATGGGATTTGCTAAATATACACAGTTGGATAATTGAATATCTTAGTCAAATGCAGAAATAGTAATTTATCTGCCTAATGTGCTATTCAACAATGATTCGAACACACATTCCTTTTGAGTATAAGAATCAATCTTCACAAGAGAATAATTTATAATAATAAGCAGCAAAGACACAGGTAGGTCTTAAAAAATAGTCAATTTTATCTTGTAAATTCATAAAGGGTACTCAGAATAATACAAACATTGAAATCAGAAGGCGGCTGTTATAGTAACTAAACCTTCACAATTCCAACTCAAGACACTTTCTCAAAATCTAAATACAAACAAATTCAAAAACAGAAAAGTGTCTTTGACAAAGAAGACACTTTTCTGTTTTGAATTTATGTTTGTATTTAGATTTTGAGAAAGTGTCTTGAGTGGAATTATGAAGGTTTAGTCACTATAACAGCCGCCTTCTGATTTCAATGTTTGTATTATTCTGAGTACCCTTTATGAATTTACAAGATAAAATTGACTATTTTTTAAGACATACCCATGTCTTTGCTACTTATTATTATTAGTTATTCTCTTGCAAAGATTGATTCTTACACTCAAAAGGAATTTGTGTTCGAATCATTGTTGACACTTTATGATACAATATTTTGTTATTTTCAACAAAATAGATTACGGCATGCAATTGATACCTGTGGTCGTTGTTATGAAGTAAAAAATGTCTCTCCAATTGAAAAAGAAAAGATAGTTCCTAGAAATGTTGAACAAGTCATAGCTGAAGTACTTCAAGGGAGATGTACCCAGGCTCCAGTGTTTACATGGGATTGTAGTAGTATTTGTAGTATACGTCAACAATCTATTGATATTTTACTAAATTTCTTAAGACAATATGGAAAAAAACAGTGAAACAGAAGATTAAGATTTTACAATAACTAGATCCTTCCAACGTGAGAAAAAATACAGTGTTGTAAGGTCATTTTATGGCTTGTCTTCCCAACTATGTTTGTATTTGTTCTCGACATACTCATTATAAAATAGAAGCCTTTTTAATAAGTGAAAAGGAAAACAATGATCAATAGAAATATTTTGCTGCTGATCTGTGGAAGGTCGTTTTGAGTTAGGTACTGTACAATGTATTTTTAAATATTGTTACAATAAATTAGAAGAAAACAAAATGCCAGCTAGAGCTGTCCATAATGACTTAGAATTAGTAGCTTTACCTCCTAAACTTAAAGATTTAAATACATATGAGGCCATCCTTATACAATTTGTGCACCTTTTTCAGGCTTTAATCTGTATGCAGCCTAAAACAGGTAAGCTGCCTCCAACAGATCTTCAAAGAGGTTTAAAAGGAAGATTTGTGCATTTACCTTTAGATTTTAAGAAACATGTTGAAACTGTTGGTGTAGAAAGAGTGGATACTGATCCTGTAGTCATTCATGTTAATGGTGTACCCACAAAGATTCGGAAAATATGGCAAAAGTTAGTACATGTCACGAAAGTCCAAATGGCTACATTATATCTGGTGCAAAACAATATTTATTATAAAATTGTAAATGTAGAAGAAGAAATGACATTAGAATATGAAACACATACTTAGTGGACAAATAGAAAAAGTGTAGAATTCAAGAAACGAAGAAATTTATGAACATAATACTATTCACCCTCTACATTCAGAAGAACTGATACTATTGAATTGTTCCAGATGAAAAAAGCAAAAGCAACTCCCATGAGTGTGTGGTAAACAAGTTTGGAAGCTCGTTGTTTTCCGCAGCTGTTCCCTACTTAAAAAGGTGGATGATATGATGAACGGCCAGTTCAGATTCTAGCTTCAGAATACCATACTTTACAACTGAACCAAGATTACGTCAGTGTATTACATGAATGTTTCATCTTTTGTTCCATACACCTCACTGCGGTCAGCAGAGCTCACAATTTAAATCGAGACATGATTTATTTATTACAGAGAGAATTGTACTCTATGTCCTTGAATTTTGTCAAGAGAAAGTGACTAAAAGCATTCCTCGATGTCTGTGCTGACTACTGCCTTCGATGTACACTAACGATAGCAAGGCTCACAATTCACATCGAGACGCGATTGCAGATAACGGAGTCCAGTAGGCAACAGGCATTGCTCCCCGTGCGTCTCGCCCGCACCATGCATCATCGCTGGCTGCGCAGATGCTAAATGCTTCTGATGCCCCTAACTCAGTGCAGCACAACTCATGGACCCTTTATGATACAATATTTTGTGTATAATTTCACATCTGCTGCCCCTACCTCATTGTACCACAAGTCATGAACCCTTTACGATAGAATCTTTTCTGTATTATTTCACATCTGGAGCCCCTACCTTAAGTGCAGCACAAATCATTGACCCTTTAGATTGAATCTCTGTGTTTGATCCAATGATTACTGTTGTACTTGTTGCCAGCACCAACCATTCCCAGAGGGTTGGCTTACACTCACCCCACACGCATCCATCCCAAATGTCAATGGACATGTGACCGAGGTAATAAAAAGGAGTCGAGCACACATGCCCGTACCCAGTTCCACTATCTATCTGTGTCAGTGTGCTCATTATGTATGCAACATGCTGCCCCTGGGCCCTACCACATTACATTGTGCTCTGGACAGCGTATGCAACCATCTTACCTTTGACAGGGGGGGAAAACTTTAGTTATGTAACTTTGTCTCGGTCATTTAACAGGTACGTACGTAGAGACTGGATCATTAGAGTACTGCACGGAAAGTATATAGTGAATATATATGAGTGTGTGGGGATTGGTGGAGTGATTGTATAATTACATATGTTAGCGCAGCCTAACTCCGACAACAAGCTTGTCTCTAACATAACATAACATAATTGGCTGTCTTCCATGTGCCAAAAACTGAAACTTCAACTTTCCATGTCTCTGTATTGCTACAGATGCAACACTACACTGAATGTGCAATAAACATTCATATCCACACAGATGTCATGTCCACCATCTTTCTTGTGTGGAACTATGGATGAATGTAGGGTCAGTGATTCCCCGTACCTTCCCTGTTGTCGGACTTGGCTCACAGAGTGACACTTTGGCTTTTGCAACCCGGGTGACGGCAGCACTCCAACACGGACACCCACATTTAGTGTTGTCAGATTTTATTAAGCATTCTCTAGCCCAAAGACAACCAAAAAGTAGCCCAAAGTAGCCCAATATTGCTACTTGAAGGAGGGGCAGGGGCAGGGGCAGGGACAGCGTCAAGCAGGCGGTGAATGCATTGGAATTGATGTTGCAGCAGGCTGCCAAGAAAATATTTGTCTAATAAAGCGCTTTAACATACTACTTTGCTGGAGCACTGTGTATATATATTTAAAATCTGGCAACTAGCACAAACCAAAATTTTAATCGCACAACCGGGAAAAATATAGCCTAATTGTGCGTGATCTAGCCCAATCTGGCAACACTGCCCGCACCATTGCTCCGGAGTCATTCTTCACAGCCTCACCTCGGACTGGCATATGCCAGGCCAGCCCACTCTGCTTACGCTTACAGGAAAGGACAACAACGCTACTTGGCCCAGATTTTCATTGTAGTGATCTGCTGGTCACAGGTCTAGTTGTTAGTATGCCACAGCCACTCCCTCATGGCTGGTATACACCCACACCACACCCTTCCAACACAGGAGTCCCAGGACACGTGACCCTACTAATACAAAAGACCGGGCGCACGTGCTCTACGCCATTTTAGAGTTGCTCGCACTGCATGAACTGAGGCCGGCACAGTCACACCACCACGGTGAGGCTCCGGTCCCAGTGGTCCGGACACCTCATGTTTTGTGTGTCCTGCGGCACCGCAGTGTAGGCCTGAGCCATGCAGCAGCGGGTGCCCCCCACCACATGCATGGCCTCACTGATCACTGAGTTAGTAGCACCGCAAGGACTGAGCGGGTGTGCAACCTGCGATGATAGGTGCACTAGTATGTCTTCTGCCATGGTAAAATCAAGACGCAGCACCAAATGTAAGACTTGTGGGCTTGAAACCGAGGCTCCATGATGTGGAGGGTGCGCTGTCCAGCTGTCCACGAAAAGGTGAGCAGTGAGGCCTGGGTGCCCAGTGGCGGGAACATACCTCTGGGCAGCAGGAGTAGATGGGGTGCAGCAGCCAGAATGCTGAAAGACGGCACAGCAATTTAGGCGTATGCAGTCGTATATACTCTGCCATTACTAATTCTGTACTATGATTCAGATGTGGGAGCTTGAGAGCTCCACTAGGTCCCGGCATGTGGTTGGAGACAGAGCAGTGGCGTAAAGGTGAGCTGTGAGGGTATTGTCCACAGTGTGGGCATTCAATGTCCCTCCTCATCTTTTCCTTTCTCTCCCTCACACTCTTTCTCTCTCACTCTTCCTTTCTCTCTTTCACTCTTCCTCTGTTTCTCTGTTCCTCTTTCTCACACTTTCCCTTTCCCGTCCTCTCTCTCACTGTTTCTCTGTCTTCCTCTCACTTTCTTTCTTTTTCTCTCTCTTCCCCTCACTCTCAGTTTCTCTTTCTCCGTCTTCTGCTCACTCTTTTTTCTCTCTTTTCCTCGCTCTCACACTGTTTATCTTTATCTCTCTCTTTCTCTCTCTCTCTCTCTTTCTCTCTCTCTCTCTCTCTCTCACACTCTTCTTGTTTCTCTCTTCCTCTTTCTCTCGTTCTCTCTCTCTCTTCCTCTCTCTCACTATTTCTCCCTCTTCATCTCTCACTTTTTTCTCTTTCTCTCTGTCTTCCTCTCACTCTCGTTCCGTTTCGCTCTGTCTTCCTCTGACTTTCTTTCTCTCTCTTTCTCTCTCTCTTCCTCTCTCCTTTGATGGGCCCAATCCGCACAATCTTATCTTGCTTTTTATCGCACAGGCTGTGATTCACGAATCAACGTCCCCCCCCCCAGCACCACCAGAGCTGAACGCGCGTAGAACCTGCCATGATGCGCGGCCTTCTTCACAACGCCTGAGAAAGTTGCTTCGGGATGTGGTGGACCCTCTTACACACACCGGTGGTGGAAGGTGAGCAAAGAGGCTTCTTTCCGCAGCAGCAGGCAGTCACCTCCGAGCAGTGGGAGTGAATAGGGTGCAGCAGCCTGAGCGCACAAGAGTGCACAGACATCTCCGAGCAGTGGGAGTGGATGGGGTGTAGCAGCCTGAGTGAGCATTGGCGAAACAGAGAATTACGCGTGTGCAGTTGTATGTACTCTGCAATTACTAATTCTATACTATCTTTCAGATCACTAAACTTGAGGGTGCACTATGTACCCAGCACGCGGTTGGAGACATACCGGTGGCACAAAGGTGAGCTGCGAAGATTTTCTCCTGTGTCAACACTCTCTCTCCATCTCTTCCTTTCTCTCTCTCACACTTTCTCGGTCTCTTCCTCTCTCTCTCTCTCATCTTTCTCTTTTCCTCTCTCTCACTCTCTCTCTTCCTCTCTATCTCTTTCTCTCTCTCTCTTCCTCTCTCTCACACGGTTTCACTCCTCTCTTCCATGAATCTCACTCTCTCTCTCTCTTTCTCACCCTTTCTCTCTTTGTCTGTCTTCATCTCTCACTTTCTTTCTCTCTCTCTCTCTCTCTCTCTCTCTTCCTCTCTCTCTCACTCTTTCTTCCTTTCTCTCTCTTCCTCTCTCTCTCTTTTCTTACCACTGAGGCGCTCATCCTCGTCATTATGGCATTAATTATCTCCCGGATTGACTACGCCAACACCCTCTATGTCGGGATCCCTGCCTATCAGCTTCATCAGCTGCAGCTGGTGCAGAATCAGGCAGCGAGACTAGTATTTCATCAACCTAAACACCAACATGTCTCGCCTCTACTAAGGAACCTTCATTGGCTCCCAGTGGTCAAACGTTGCCCGTTTAAACTTGGTTGCACCAGTTTTAAGGCCCTGTCCGATCAAGCCTCAGTATTTATTGCGTTGAGGATCCAGCGTTATGCACCCCAACGAGATCTACGGTCTTCCTCCCACAATTTGCTGGTCATCCCGAAGTGCAAACGGAAAAAACACGGCTGCCTGTGTTTTTCCTTTTTGGCCCCTAAGTTCTGGAACTCCCTTCCGACCACCCTTAGACTCTGTCCCAGTTATGTTTGTTTTCGTAAGTTGCTAAAAACCCATTTCTTTCAACAAGTCTATGAGTAACTCATGCACCTTTCCCTTGCCCTTCCGTCCTGAGCGCCATGAAACCGCCTGGTGACCGTGCGCTGTACAAATTCTTTTAACATAACATAACATAACATATACTGCTGGTTCTTATAGTGTTGTGGACAATAGATGCAACCATGTTACCTCAGGCAGTGAGGAAGATCTTGGTCATGTAGCTGTGATGTCCCCCCCTTGAAGCGGAAGCGGAGTTGGCTGGTTCAATGCATGCCAGTCGCAGCGCTAGCGTAGGAGTATGAATAAATATGCCAGGGCTCTGGGCGTGGTTCACTTGTGTGAAGGCCAACAAGTCTGCCAGAGCGGCGGCCCTCACCATGCCATGTGGCTGCCGCATGACCTCGGGCCTCCTCGAGACAGGCCACCTGCGAACCCAGCGGGACAGCACCGCAGGGTTATGTCTGTATAGACTACTGCCTTCGATGTACACTGCGGACAGCAGGCCTCACAATTCAGATGGAGTGGCGATTGCAGATGATGCAGTCCAGTACGCAAGACAAATTGCTCCCAGCGTGGCCCCCCTGGACCACGCATCATCGCAGGGTGCGCACACACTGAGTGCTACAGGTACTACTAACTCAGTGCTTCAGAAGTCAGCGCTATGTGGCCTTATTGAGGCAGAATTAATTAGACAAAATAAATTGCTCCCAGTGCGGCCCATCCAGACCCTGCATTATCGGAGGGTGCACACACGCGGAGTACTTCAGGTGCCACTAACTCAGTGCACCACAAGTCATCGCCACGTGGCCTCATTAAGACAGAATTCAATAGACAAAAGACATTGCTCCCAGTGCTGCCCGCCCAGACCACGCATCATCGCAGGGTACATTTACGCTGAGCACTAAAGGTACTTCTAACTCACTGCACCATAAGTCATCGCCACATGGCCTTATTAAGGCTGAATTCAATAGACATAAGATATTGCTCCCAGTGCAGCGAGCCCGGACCACACATCATCGCAGGGTGCGCATACGCCGATTGCTTCAGGCGCCACTAACTCAGTGCACCACTTATCATTGCTGGCTGAGCACACTCTGAATTGCCAATACTGTGCCGCTCCACTCAACGCCACGTGGCTGTGGGACCTTGCTCACCGCTGCCTTCTGCCTACACTGCGGTCATCAGGGCTCACAATTAAAATTGAATTTTCATTCAGTAATTACAGAGTGGAGTAGGCAACTAACCACAATGTCCCTAAAACCTACATAATATCGTTTTAGTATCCTTGCTTCAAGAACTTTTTTGATATCAATTATAGCATCATCGCAGGATGCACACACACTGAGTGCTTCAGGAGCCACTACCTCAGTGATATATAAAATGGACAACCCAATAAACCCTTGAGGGCTTGGGTAAAAGAAGTGGATGCGTAAATGTGCCTTCATGGGATTTGCTAAATATACACAGTTGGATAATTGAATATCTTAGTCAAATGCAGAAATAGTAATTTATCTGCCTAATGTGCTATTCAACAATGATTCGAACACACATTCCTTTTGAGTATAAGAATCAATCTTCACAAGAGAATAATTTATAATAATAAGCAGCAAAGACACAGGTAGGTCTTAAAAAATAGTCAATTTTATCTTGTAAATTCATAAAGGGTACTCAGAATAATACAAACATTGAAATCAGAAGGCGGCTGTTATAGTAACTAAACCTTCACAATTCCAACTCAAGACACTTTCTCAAAATCTAAATACAAACAAATTCAAAAACAGAAAAGTGTCTTTGACAAAGAAGACACTTTTCTGTTTTGAATTTATGTTTGTATTTAGATTTTGAGAAAGTGTCTTGAGTGGAATTATGAAGGTTTAGTCACTATAACAGCCGCCTTCTGATTTCAATGTTTGTATTATTCTGAGTACCCTTTATGAATTTACAAGATAAAATTGACTATTTTTTAAGACATACCCATGTCTTTGCTACTTATTATTATTAGTTATTCTCTTGCAAAGATTGATTCTTACACTCAAAAGGAATTTGTGTTCGAATCATTGTTGACACTTTATGATACAATATTTTGTTATTTTCAACAAAATAGATTACGGCATGCAATTGATACCTGTGGTCGTTGTTATGAAGTAAAAAATGTCTCTCCAATTGAAAAAGAAAAGATAGTTCCTAGAAATGTTGAACAAGTCATAGCTGAAGTACTTCAAGGGAGATGTACCCAGGCTCCAGTGTTTACATGGGATTGTAGTAGTATTTGTAGTATACGTCAACAATCTATTGATATTTTACTAAATTTCTTAAGACAATATGGAAAAAAACAGTGAAACAGAAGATTAAGATTTTACAATAACTAGATCCTTCCAACGTGAGAAAAAATACAGTGTTGTAAGGTCATTTTATGGCTTGTCTTCCCAACTATGTTTGTATTTGTTCTCGACATACTCATTATAAAATAGAAGCCTTTTTAATAAGTGAAAAGGAAAACAATGATCAATAGAAATATTTTGCTGCTGATCTGTGGAAGGTCGTTTTGAGTTAGGTACTGTACAATGTATTTTTAAATATTGTTACAATAAATTAGAAGAAAACAAAATGCCAGCTAGAGCTGTCCATAATGACTTAGAATTAGTAGCTTTACCTCCTAAACTTAAAGATTTAAATACATATGAGGCCATCCTTATACAATTTGTGCACCTTTTTCAGGCTTTAATCTGTATGCAGCCTAAAACAGGTAAGCTGCCTCCAACAGATCTTCAAAGAGGTTTAAAAGGAAGATTTGTGCATTTACCTTTAGATTTTAAGAAACATGTTGAAACTGTTGGTGTAGAAAGAGTGGATACTGATCCTGTAGTCATTCATGTTAATGGTGTACCCACAAAGATTCGGAAAATATGGCAAAAGTTAGTACATGTCACGAAAGTCCAAATGGCTACATTATATCTGGTGCAAAACAATATTTATTATAAAATTGTAAATGTAGAAGAAGAAATGACATTAGAATATGAAACACATACTTAGTGGACAAATAGAAAAAGTGTAGAATTCAAGAAACGAAGAAATTTATGAACATAATACTATTCACCCTCTACATTCAGAAGAACTGATACTATTGAATTGTTCCAGATGAAAAAAGCAAAAGCAACTCCCATGAGTGTGTGGTAAACAAGTTTGGAAGCTCGTTGTTTTCCGCAGCTGTTCCCTACTTAAAAAGGTGGATGATATGATGAACGGCCAGTTCAGATTCTAGCTTCAGAATACCATACTTTACAACTGAACCAAGATTACGTCAGTGTATTACATGAATGTTTCATCTTTTGTTCCATACACCTCACTGCGGTCAGCAGAGCTCACAATTTAAATCGAGACATGATTTATTTATTACAGAGAGAATTGTACTCTATGTCCTTGAATTTTGTCAAGAGAAAGTGACTAAAAGCATTCCTCGATGTCTGTGCTGACTACTGCCTTCGATGTACACTAACGATAGCAAGGCTCACAATTCACATCGAGACGCGATTGCAGATAACGGAGTCCAGTAGGCAACAGGCATTGCTCCCCGTGCGTCTCGCCCGCACCATGCATCATCGCTGGCTGCGCAGATGCTAAATGCTTCTGATGCCCCTAACTCAGTGCAGCACAACTCATGGACCCTTTATGATACAATATTTTGTGTATAATTTCACATCTGCTGCCCCTACCTCATTGTACCACAAGTCATGAACCCTTTACGATAGAATCTTTTCTGTATTATTTCACATCTGGAGCCCCTACCTTAAGTGCAGCACAAATCATTGACCCTTTAGATTGAATCTCTGTGTTTGATCCAATGATTACTGTTGTACTTGTTGCCAGCACCAACCATTCCCAGAGGGTTGGCTTACACTCACCCCACACGCATCCATCCCAAATGTCAATGGACATGTGACCGAGGTAATAAAAAGGAGTCGAGCACACATGCCCGTACCCAGTTCCACTATCTATCTGTGTCAGTGTGCTCATTATGTATGCAACATGCTGCCCCTGGGCCCTACCACATTACATTGTGCTCTGGACAGCGTATGCAACCATCTTACCTTTGACAGGGGGGGAAAACTTTAGTTATGTAACTTTGTCTCGGTCATTTAACAGGTACGTACGTAGAGACTGGATCATTAGAGTACTGCACGGAAAGTATATAGTGAATATATATGAGTGTGTGGGGATTGGTGGAGTGATTGTATAATTACATATGTTAGCGCAGCCTAACTCCGACAACAAGCTTGTCTCTAACATAACATAACATAATTGGCTGTCTTCCATGTGCCAAAAACTGAAACTTCAACTTTCCATGTCTCTGTATTGCTACAGATGCAACACTACACTGAATGTGCAATAAACATTCATATCCACACAGATGTCATGTCCACCATCTTTCTTGTGTGGAACTATGGATGAATGTAGGGTCAGTGATTCCCCGTACCTTCCCTGTTGTCGGACTTGGCTCACAGAGTGACACTTTGGCTTTTGCAACCCGGGTGACGGCAGCACTCCAACACGGACACCCACATTTAGTGTTGTCAGATTTTATTAAGCATTCTCTAGCCCAAAGACAACCAAAAAGTAGCCCAAAGTAGCCCAATATTGCTACTTGAAGGAGGGGCAGGGGCAGGGGCAGGGACAGCGTCAAGCAGGCGGTGAATGCATTGGAATTGATGTTGCAGCAGGCTGCCAAGAAAATATTTGTCTAATAAAGCGCTTTAACATACTACTTTGCTGGAGCACTGTGTATATATATTTAAAATCTGGCAACTAGCACAAACCAAAATTTTAATCGCACAACCGGGAAAAATATAGCCTAATTGTGCGTGATCTAGCCCAATCTGGCAACACTGCCCGCACCATTGCTCCGGAGTCATTCTTCACAGCCTCACCTCGGACTGGCATATGCCAGGCCAGCCCACTCTGCTTACGCTTACAGGAAAGGACAACAACGCTACTTGGCCCAGATTTTCATTGTAGTGATCTGCTGGTCACAGGTCTAGTTGTTAGTATGCCACAGCCACTCCCTCATGGCTGGTATACACCCACACCACACCCTTCCAACACAGGAGTCCCAGGACACGTGACCCTACTAATACAAAAGACCGGGCGCACGTGCTCTACGCCATTTTAGAGTTGCTCGCACTGCATGAACTGAGGCCGGCACAGTCACACCACCACGGTGAGGCTCCGGTCCCAGTGGTCCGGACACCTCATGTTTTGTGTGTCCTGCGGCACCGCAGTGTAGGCCTGAGCCATGCAGCAGCGGGTGCCCCCCACCACATGCATGGCCTCACTGATCACTGAGTTAGTAGCACCGCAAGGACTGAGCGGGTGTGCAACCTGCGATGATAGGTGCACTAGTATGTCTTCTGCCATGGTAAAATCAAGACGCAGCACCAAATGTAAGACTTGTGGGCTTGAAACCGAGGCTCCATGATGTGGAGGGTGCGCTGTCCAGCTGTCCACGAAAAGGTGAGCAGTGAGGCCTGGGTGCCCAGTGGCGGGAACATACCTCTGGGCAGCAGGAGTAGATGGGGTGCAGCAGCCAGAATGCTGAAAGACGGCACAGCAATTTAGGCGTATGCAGTCGTATATACTCTGCCATTACTAATTCTGTACTATGATTCAGATGTGGGAGCTTGAGAGCTCCACTAGGTCCCGGCATGTGGTTGGAGACAGAGCAGTGGCGTAAAGGTGAGCTGTGAGGGTATTGTCCACAGTGTGGGCATTCAATGTCCCTCCTCATCTTTTCCTTTCTCTCCCTCACACTCTTTCTCTCTCACTCTTCCTTTCTCTCTTTCACTCTTCCTCTGTTTCTCTGTTCCTCTTTCTCACACTTTCCCTTTCCCGTCCTCTCTCTCACTGTTTCTCTGTCTTCCTCTCACTTTCTTTCTTTTTCTCTCTCTTCCCCTCACTCTCAGTTTCTCTTTCTCCGTCTTCTGCTCACTCTTTTTTCTCTCTTTTCCTCGCTCTCACACTGTTTATCTTTATCTCTCTCTTTCTCTCTCTCTCTCTCTCTCTCTCTCTTTCTCTCTCTCTCTCTCTCTCTCACACTCTTCTTGTTTCTCTCTTCCTCTTTCTCTCGTTCTCTCTCTCTCTTCCTCTCTCTCACTATTTCTCCCTCTTCATCTCTCACTTTTTTCTCTTTCTCTCTGTCTTCCTCTCACTCTCGTTCCGTTTCGCTCTGTCTTCCTCTGACTTTCTTTCTCTCTCTTTCTCTCTCTCTTCCTCTCTCCTTTGATGGGCCCAATCCGCACAATCTTATCTTGCTTTTTATCGCACAGGCTGTGATTCACGAATCAACGTCCCCCCCCCCAGCACCACCAGAGCTGAACGCGCGTAGAACCTGCCATGATGCGCGGCCTTCTTCACAACGCCTGAGAAAGTTGCTTCGGGATGTGGTGGACCCTCTTACACACACCGGTGGTGGAAGGTGAGCAAAGAGGCTTCTTTCCGCAGCAGCAGGCAGTCACCTCCGAGCAGTGGGAGTGAATAGGGTGCAGCAGCCTGAGCGCACAAGAGTGCACAGACATCTCCGAGCAGTGGGAGTGGATGGGGTGTAGCAGCCTGAGTGAGCATTGGCGAAACAGAGAATTACGCGTGTGCAGTTGTATGTACTCTGCAATTACTAATTCTATACTATCTTTCAGATCACTAAACTTGAGGGTGCACTATGTACCCAGCACGCGGTTGGAGACATACCGGTGGCACAAAGGTGAGCTGCGAAGATTTTCTCCTGTGTCAACACTCTCTCTCCATCTCTTCCTTTCTCTCTCTCACACTTTCTCGGTCTCTTCCTCTCTCTCTCTCTCATCTTTCTCTTTTCCTCTCTCTCACTCTCTCTCTTCCTCTCTATCTCTTTCTCTCTCTCTCTTCCTCTCTCTCACACGGTTTCACTCCTCTCTTCCATGAATCTCACTCTCTCTCTCTCTTTCTCACCCTTTCTCTCTTTGTCTGTCTTCATCTCTCACTTTCTTTCTCTCTCTCTCTCTCTCTCTCTCTCTTCCTCTCTCTCTCACTCTTTCTTCCTTTCTCTCTCTTCCTCTCTCTCTCTTTCTTTCTCTCTCTTCTTCTCTCTCACTCTTTCTCCTTTGCTGGACGCATGACACACCATCTTATCTTTCTTTTTGTCTTTCTTTTTGTCTTGCAGGCTGGGATTCACAAATGCTCCAGCGATGACACGCCATGGCTGTACATAGTTTTATTTGTTGTTGTTTAGTTATAATAAAATGTTTAATATGTTAATCCATACAGGACTAAGATTCTTATTTGTCCAACCTCACAAGCATCTTCTTATTAATAATTATGCAAAATTACCCAGTTTTTTACGTTCCAGATTCCCCAACGTGACTTTCACATTTGTTTGTAGGGGGTGGGAGTGAGGGGGGGTGGCGGACAAGGAGCTCCTGCTGGGGGATGTCGGAGCAGTGTTGGGTATCTGAGCTGCATGATCGTTGCCTCCATTGCATCTGTTCTCAGAGACTTACGAGCCGGCGGGCTGGCTCGTAGCTGAGAGCTGACTAGCTGGCTCATAGAGGGAGAACTGCAGCCCGTCAGTTCGCAGAGGGAGAGCTGTGGGCCAGCTCGCAGAGGAACACCTGCGGGCTGACTGGTATAGGGCAAGGTGCAGGCCATCTGCTTCCAAAGGGCTAGCTGCGGAACAGTGATGTGGGGAGAGGGAGTATCTCGTAGAGGGAGACCTGCGGTATATTTCCAGTCTTGGCTTCACAGATACAACTGCGGGTCTGAGAACTCACACCCGAAGAGCTGTGAGCCAAAAAGTGGTTCGCAGAGGGAGACTTGCGGGCCCAAGAAGATTGTTGGAGATATGCTGGTGACGTGGGAAGAGGGTGAGTTACCTGCTGATGTTGGGAGATGCAGCGTGAAAGGGGTATCTCTAACAGACAGAGCTTCGTTATGTTTTCAGAGATGCCTCAGACAGATGCCAGCTGACGGACTGAATCACAAAATGGCTTTTCAATGCTCATAAAGTGTGACTTATGAACAGTTCACACCCAGGCTCGCAGAGGGACAACTGCGGTCCGTGGGCTCCACTCGCAGTGGAAGAACTATGGGCTGTCCGCTCCCAAAGGAACAGCAGCGTAGTAGCTCACAGACGTAGAGGAACAGCAGCGTACTAGCTCGCAAAGGTAGAGAGTTGCGAGCTGACTGACTGGCTTCTAAAGGAATAGCTGTGAAGTTGTGATGTTGGGTAGAGGGAGCATGAAGGGTTATCTTCCTACTGGTGTCCTGGAGTGGAAGTTGTGCTGCCTGGTGCTCACCCGTTTCTCCTTCATTGCTAATAAATCTTAAACCTTCACTTGAAGTGTTAGCAGCCAATCGGAGGATACTTCCTGCTTTGAAGTGTTAGCAGCCAATCAGAGGCACGCTTGTGCGTTAAGAACCGACCAGATATATATATATTTTTTTCCTTTAAGATCTCAAAAACTACTGAACGGATTTACACCATTTCAACAAAAGCGCGCTTTCTGGACCAAGACCTTTCTCGCTGCCAAATGTGGCGTAATTCCTTTCAGCAGTTTGACCTGTAGCCTTGTCTAAAGTTTCCTATGGAAAATGCATTGAGAAAACACGTTTTGGGACCCCCATTTCTTTTCAGCCCCGTCTTGACCAATCACCCCTAAACTTTCAAGACAGAAGCTGATCAAAAAAGAACAACTTTTTGGAAAATATCGGAGACATTGGTCCAACAACGCCAAAGTTATAAGTACATGGAGGGGGGCCGCACAACCCCCCTTCCAACATGAGTGCAGCCCCGGGACCCAAGCCCCTGCTATTACTATTTTTTTATTCCCACGGGACGTAGCCCACCCCGGGGTCTAATTAAAATAAAATGCGGGAACCCGCGAGCCCAGCTTGAATTGCGGCGAACTTGTTTTTTATAAAAATGCTTTCTTTGGCCCTGGGGGTCCTTCTGGGACCCCCTAAGCATGCCTAGGGGGTCAGGGTGTTTCTACCCTACCCCCTTCTCTTGTTTTATACCTTTGTTTCTCTGTTTACTGGTGACTCACTTCTACCGAGTCACAAGATTGCTAGCAACACTTTCTGGTTTGGAGTGTTGGCAGCAAATCACAGTGAAGCTTGTGCTCTGGACTTAGGCTCTGCCTAGATATTAAAACTTAAATTATTCTAATTTCTCTGCAAATACTGAACAGAATTACACCATTTAAAAAAGGTGGCTTTCTGATCCAAGCACTACCTGTTTGCCAAATTTGGGGTAATTCGTTCAGTAGTTTCAGCTGTAGCCTTGCACAAAGTTTCCTATGGGAAATTGATTTTTTCACTCTTATTTTTTGAATTTCTCAAAAACTATTGAACGGATTTACACCATTTTTAAAAAAAAGTCACTTCCTAACCAATCTCTACCTTTCTGCCAAATTGGAGGTAATTCCGTTCAGCAGTTCGGGCTGTAGCTCGTCGCAAAATTTCCTATGGAAATTAACATGGGGAAAACTCGTTTTTGGACCCCCCTTTTTTCTCAGCGACCGCCAGTAGGTAATATACATATACACACACACACAAATATATATACACATGTACACACAGTGACTTTATAGTTAGATTGAAATAAGGTAAATACTAATGTTTAAAAACAACTCTAAAATTCACCACTAATAGCTTATTGAGCTAACTATAGCTCATGCCCAGGCAATGCACTGTTTATAACCTCACATATTCCATCACTAATGGCAAGTTATATGACATCATTAATGACATCACAGATGAAAACATGTAATCATTGTTACACGCCCTACACAGTTTGTAAACTTGAAGAAATTCAACACACCCTGTGGAAGTTTTCAATTCACCATGAAATTACTCTCATTAAGACTTCACATGGCCCACAATTTTAAGTCGAGGGGTGAACAGCTATACATTGGCCACTGTAAAGACACCTTCTGTCCCTATGGAGAATGCTTCGTAGTTCAGAAAGATACATTACACTCATTCTGAGATGGGTATAATAGCATACAACCTTAGCGCCTTGCTTATAAAACCAGTATGTGATAAACGCCCTCCAAATGGGACACCCTTACAGTCTACATTATTCAGTGATATGCAATGCCGCATAATATATAGTGAAGTTCTAGAAAAAAATGCAGGGGTTAAAGATTATGTTTATACTGCTGTATTACAACTGTTTAACATGGATACGTGTCTATATTATCGGCTTATTGTTATTATAGTGTCAGTAGCAGTTTTGGTCTTTCTCACAGATCTATTTAGAACAGGCTTTGGCTTTAAACCACAACCTACTGTCAAACACACCTCTGCCCCCACCATCAGACACGCTCAGCCTTTTTCTTGCTTAACAGGGAGCACTCCCTCCGCCCCAAACCTTCATGATTTGTAAACGACGAACCATATAGATTTTTAAATGCATAATTACACTTGACTCCAGGGCTTATGCTACTTCCATAGCATCGACCCAGGGTCGGACTGGCCATAGTGGGCACCGGGCGTTTCTCCGGTAGGCCGCCAGGGTGGGGGCCAGTTTTGGACCCTTGGGGGGCCATTTTTGTTACCGTGGGTCAGCAATTTCAGCTCCCTGTAACAAAATCCGCCGCGGGTCAGCAATATCAGCTCCCTGTAACAAAATCGGCCAAAAACGGCCCTCGCACACTGATCAGCTACACTCCCTTTCACCCCGGGGGGGGGGGGCGGGGTGGCTGAGCAGTTTGCCAGGTTTCTCTTCCCAGTCCGGTCCGACCCACGTGTGTACACTCAATTCTCAGTCCGTCATGCTGCCATCAGAACGTACAAACGCCAACACGTGTTGCTTGATCAGTGTGTTGCCAGTTTGTAATCCATGGCTGTTGGGGTTACATTTTGTTCCCCCTTTAAAATAGAAACTAGTAAGCACATTTTAACCAGCGCGGTGCTGTGTTGAAATAGTTTTTAATGCAAATGTTTTTACACCTAGAGATGCCTTTTTGGAAAGTAAATTGTGGATTCTTTGTTAAAAGTCCTGCACGTATCTTGCATGTAGCATGAGAGAGTCCGTGTTTCTGAATACTAATGAACATTCAAGAGGGAGGACTGCTACTGTACTGATGCACTGGGAGCCACTCGTGCTACTGTGCTACTGTGCCCTCCCTGCATGCATGAACCATCACTGCACAGATGTAGAGGTAACCCTGGGAGCCCTCAGGCCACTGTGACCCCCCAACCCCCTCGCCCGCAGAGCATGAACCATCACTGCACTGATGTACAGGTATTGTAATTACGGAGCCACCCGGCCCGTCCATGTACACACACACACGCTTACACCACGAGGGCGGGCTCGTCCGAGGGTATCAATAAACGGGTGCGAGACTGCTCATGGTCTTCGGCCCAGCATAGGCAATCGTGTCTGTGTGCAGTTCATTCTTTTAGTGACGGCCCAAACCTGATGCCTAGGTCTCTCCTTGCCCCGGTGACCTGCATCACCACAAGGTATCACGGAGAAACCGCTTTGACCCAAACCGTCCCCCTTCCCAACAGCCTCCCGTTTTCCCAAACCGTCCCCCTTCCCAACAGCCTCCCATTTTCCCAAACCGTCCCCCTTCCCATTTTCCACAGTGCATGAAACATCATTGCACTGTGTGGTGACGGTCTAGTCTCCACTGGCCGGAACCGGAAGGGCGCGCTAGCGGAAGCGGAAGGCGGCCATTGTAGATAGGCGCCGACCGCAGCAAAGAGCAGCAGTGTTTCCCGGCGCTCCGGGTCAAATAAAGAAGTTTTGCCCTCACACTGGCAAGCGGTCCTCTTATTTCAGACTTCCACAATGGCGACGAGGTGTGGCGCTCCACGGCGGCACTTTGTTTAAAGCGGGGCCGCCGTGTCAACGAGCTGCACGCGACGGACGTTCCCGCCCATGCAAGGGACGCCCATCCAACCCGGAGCACGGCAGAGGACGGCGGGCGGCGACGGTAGAGCTCGCACACAGCCCAGCGGTGCCTACAGGCTGAAGGGACCACCGGACCACGACAAAAAAAAAATAGAACCAAACAAAAGACAAGGAAAAAAAAAAGGTATGCAGTTAAGCACATGCGCAGCTTACGCCCTGGATAATAAGGACAGTTGCCAATAACGAGGCCAGTCATACCATAAGCGCCAAACAAGACCTGCACGGTCGATCTCAGAGCGCCTCGCAGCCTGCCCCAGGCGCAGTCGAGCACGTGGAGTGCGAGGTGGAAAAGCTCCTCGCCGGTCGGCGGGAAGGGGCACACTACCACGAAGCGTAGCACTCCGTGCCAAGCTGGCGGAGCAATTAGTCCAGGGCGGACGGTTGGAGGAAGACAGCAGAGCAGGGCCACATCCCCTGCAGGCTACTGCTGCAGCGTCAGGAAGTGCGACCACCAGCGGACGCAGTGAGGCGAACGCAGATACACGGCAAGCCCCGGGCAGCCCTCCCAACCGAGACACCCCAGCCCCGACAAACCCCAAGTTGGTCAACAAAATGGCAGCGCAATCCACATCCCTCACGCAGATGGTGCCGTTTCTTCCGTCCAAAGGGGAGCCTGCGATGCCCTGGGAAGACTGGAAAAGGTATTTCCAGAACTATTTAGAGGCACTGGAAGAGGAAAGTGGAGCAGCGTATTCAAGCAAGCGGAGGATGAAAATCCTGTTACACAACTTGGGCCCGGAGGGTATCAGTGTGTTCGACACCATTGTGAAAGGGCAAAGAGATGATGACGATGATGATGATGTCTTCAGCCACGCCATTGCAGACCTTTATGCGCACTACAGACCCGTGATGTGCGTGGCCATCGACAGGCACAGTTTCTTCCACAGGAAGCAGGGAGGAGGTGAGACAGTGGATGAATATGTGGCAGCTCTTCAAAAACTGGCCCTCACATGCAAGTTTGGTCCCCTCCATGACGAGCTCATCCGTGATCAAATCATCATGCACACGACGAGCACGCACGTCCAGGAGAAGTTGTGGGTTAATGGCGATGCACCCTTGAAGGAGGTTTGGGCCATGGTGAAGAAAGCGGAGATGTCCAAAAGGTGCGCGCAAGCTGCTAGAAAAGACACAGGGGGCGCACAGACTGTTTGCAGAGTCATGACGAACTATAGAGGAGAAAAGACCAAGCAGAGAGACACAACGAAAAGTCAAGACCATAATAAGAGGGGCCCACAACCGTCCGGAGCTACAGCCCAGAAAGCAGGCAGAGGTGGTAAGCCAAGTTGTTACCGGTGTGGGAGCACAGCGCATTTGGGGAACGACAAAGGATGTCCTGCGTTCAGGGCAAAATGCGCATACTGCAATATTTTCGGACACTACGAGAAGGTATGCCGTCGCAAGCCTAGAGGGACCACGGTCAGGTATGTGGACCAGGAACAACAGGAAGAAGAGGCGAGCCGAACGGATGAGGAAGACCCGCAAGAGTTTCTATACAGCGACGCCCAAATATTGGACGTGGGATGCACAGAATCGGACAAACCAAGGTTGGACATGCAGATAGGAGGAGTGCCCATAGAAATGATAGCGGACAGCGGAGCACCCATCACCATAATACAAAGGCAAGTGTGGGATAGAGAATTTGTGACGAAAGTAAAGGAAGAACTACGTCCAATGGATTTACGACCAGTCACGTACACTGGGCAGAGGATACCCATGTTAGGATTCTGCCCTTTGCTATTTGAATTCAGGGGTCGACAAGCCATGTGCAAGCTGTACGTTGCTGAGAAAGGACCGTCTGTGCTCAGTTGGAAGGACCAGGGAGCGTTAGGGATACAACTGAATCCTGGAGGAGTCGAGAAGATTTTGTTGATGGACATGGAACAAAAGGGCGACAACGACGAAGCATGGCGCAGGGAGTACCCCAAGGTGTTCGATGGACAAATAGGTGAACTGGTCAAATACAAACACCTCATCAAGTTGAAGGAGGGAGCTAAACCAGTGGTGCACAAAGTAAGGAACATTCCACTCAGGTGTCGGGAGGCGGTCCAAGCTGAACTGGACAGACTGGAGAAAAGCGGAGTGATACAAGCCATTGAGAGCTCGGAGTGGCTCTCCCCCTTGGTGGTGGCCCAGAAGCCAAATGGGAAAGTGAGGCTATGCATCGATCTTAGGGAATTGAACAAAAACATCTTGGTCGTCAAATTCCCTCTTCCCCGCATCAACGAGATGTTAGCCAAAACGTAAGGCATTAAGTGGTTCTCCACGTTGGATTTATCCTCAGCATACCACCAGGTGAAGCTTCATCCCTCCTGCAGTCACCTCACGTCTTTCATCACGCCCTTTGGTTGCTACAAATTTGTTAGAATGCCATTCGGGTTGGCATCGGCAGCTGCCAACCCGGAGTGAAGACGCCGTGTTCCAAAACCTCATGCACAGGCTCTTCAGGAAAATAGGAGGTATCCAGTTCTTCCAGGACGACATCCTGATCATGGGAGCGTCCAAACAGGAACACAATGAGAAGCTGCATCAGGTACTATGCACACTTCAAGCAAACGGATTGACGGCGGAGTGGTCAAAGTGCAAACTAGGGGTGCCATCAGTAACGTACCTCGGACATGAGGTGAGTGAGAGAGGAATAGAGCCAAAGAGGGCCAACATGCAAGCAATCTTGGACGAGCCAGCCCCAGGGAAGAAGGAGGATGTCAGATCGTTCCTGGGGATGGCAGAGTACTATAGCAAATTTATTCCCAACTTTGCCACAAAAACTCACTGTATGCGTCAACTACTGAAGGAGAGGAATGGTTTCCAATGGAACGAGGAAGAACAGGAAGAATTTGCCAAGCTGAAGCAGGAACTCAGCACAACGATACCGTTGACAGGGTTTGATCCTGATGCGCTCTCTGTCCTCACCACCGACGCAAGTGAAAAAGGCCTGGGGGCGGTGCTGATGCAGAAATCGGAGAGGGGTGAGATGTCTACCATCAGTTTCGCTTCGAGGTCCTTGGCGCCGAATGAAGAAAAGTTCAGCGTCATCGAAAAAGAGATGCTAGCGGTGGTGTGGGGAATGGAGAGATTCCGGCAGTATCTGTTGGGAGCAAAATTCCTAGTGAGAACTGACCACAAGCCTTTAGTAAAAGTTTTAACATCATGTGGCCATGCTCACGAATAGCCAAAATGACACAGACTTTTGGACTTCGTATATGACGTGGAGCACATACCAGGGCCACAAAATAAGGTGGCTGACTTCCTGAGTCGGGCAGCAGCAAAGGAAGGGGCCGACTCGCAAGGGACCCCGAACTGGGATGGTTATGTGGTGGCCACCATTCAGGACATGGAAGGAGTGATAAGTGCCCAAGAGTGGGAAGAGGCGTACAAATTGGACGAAGATCTGGAAGCAATCAAAGGGTACATTGTTCATGGTTGCCTGAGAAGAGACATCTCAAAGAAGCGTTAAAGAGGTATTGGGAAGTGCGGGATGAGATGTCACTGGGAGAGAATCCCATGTTCCTGTTAAGGGGTGATAAAGTGGTGCCCCCCCAAGGGGTGATAGACCATTTACTGGCATTGCTGCATGAAGGACATCAGGGAATTACAAAGACCAAGGCCCTGGCTAGGCAAATGTACTGGTGGCCAGCCATTGACTCCCATGTGGAACGGTATGTAAGACAATGTGAGTCTTGCGCCAAGGCAGACAAATCCCAGTGTGTGCTGAGACCTCAATTGGGACGATTCCCCATACCAGAAGGACCATGGGAGATGGTGTCCGTCGACATCATGGGACCCATTCTCAACACGGAAGGACTACAAAAATACGTGGTAGTGTTGATTGACAAGTACTTCAAATGGCCGGAGATCGACGTGAAGGAAACTATGGACACGGAGGCCGTGATATCATTCTTAAGAAACACGTTTCTCAAGGAAGGAATTCCGAAAGTGATCATTTGTGACAATGGACCACAATTTACGTCTGCGAAATGGGAAGCGTTTGTGTCAAGAAATGGCATAGAGGTCAAACACACGCCAATATATCATCCCTTAGGGAATGGACAAGTAGAACGTTTCAACAGGGTGATTATGGGCACCATTCAGGCTGCCATAAGCGATGAATTGGACTGGGAGAAGGAGTTACCAAAAATGTTATGGGCCTACCGGATCACACCTGGTAGCACCGGTTACAGCCCATTCAAAGTGCTACGGGGAAGAGAACCCTTCACAAAGGACAATGCTGTGTGGAGGAAGATGGTTGTACAGAGCAAATGGTCTCCAGCGGTGGTCAAGAGAAACCTGGAAAGAGCGCAGGAAACATACACTGAACATTTCAACAAACAACATGGTGTCCAGGGAGTGACATTAGATAGAGGCGATTGGGTGAGAGTGAAAGTAGCTACACTCAAAAGAAAGGGGGAAAGCAAGTTCACCCCACCCCTACAAGTACTAGAACCGTACGCCAGATCTGCACTGCTCAGCGATGGTAAAGTGTGGTCGCAGGACAGGATGGCTAAATGCAGCAAAATCTTGAATTGGGGAACAGATGGAGGCGAAGAGATAGAGAATGTGGAGACGAATGCGGAAGAATGTGGTGGACAGATATATGAGCAAGTAGAAGAAGGCATGCAGCAAGTAGAAGGTGGAATGGGAAGTGAGCACGATGAGGTCAGAGGACCTAAGGAAGAGAAAGGTGAAGGTAGAGGAGATAAAGGAACTGGCGAGATCATCGTGAAGGCGAGGACCGTGGGACGGACGTCAGAAGGACAAGACAGAGCACAAAGCGACGGAGTGAAGACGACGAGAGCCGGGAGAATGGTGAGAATTCCGGAGAGGTTCAAAGACTTTGAGATGGACTAACAGTAAGATGTAGTTATTGTTAAATGTTGCATAAAGGGGGGAGATATTTGGTAACGGTCTAGTCTCCACTGGCCGGAACCGGAAGGGCGCGCTAGCGGAAGCGGAAGGCGGCCATTGTAGATAGGCGCCGACCGCAGCAAAGAGCAGCAGTGTTTCCCGGCGTTCCGGGTCAAATAAAGAAGTTTTGCCCTCACACTGGCAAGCGGTCCTCTTATTTCAGACTTCCACACACTGCTGTAGAGGAAACTCGGAGTCCCTGTAACGCCCCTGAAAACAGACACACGCCCCAACCCTCCTCCACTAACTGTACTGCACTGATACACAGGTAGCCCGGTGCCCCCTGCATGCCACTGAACCCCCACCCCAACCTAGTAATTGACGCACCACTGCACTGACGCCTTTAGGCCTGTTTGCCATCCCTGCTTTGGTGACGCAGCGGTCATTCGACTGTTTTCTCATCAGAAATGACGAACACACGCGCAGGGGGGCGGACTGTATTTACTTTAAAAAAAGGGCCAAAGGTAAACTTAAAGCAAACGAATTGTGAAAGTCGATGCATTTGTACACGTCAAAGCGCAATGGGAACAGCCATTGCTTGAAAGGAGGGGGGGAGGGTCTCAAAAAAAGCTGCCTCTCTGAGAAGAAAATTAGAGCATTAATCGGACAAGAGCGCCACTTGCCACTGTTAAATACGGGAGTGTGGGTTTCTAAATAGACCGGAACAATTCCTGCGAATATCGCTATTTGCTGACATCTAGTGGTCATAGTAATTACTACCATTTCAAGCTGCAGGTTCTTGATATTTTTTTTCTATTTTTTGCTGCGATGCTTTGTAATGTTTCATGTGAAAGGGATCAGCCTTTTAAACAAGATGTAACAGTGTTATGAATTTTTAATACCAAGAACAGACGCAAGTGATCACGTTTGTTAAGGTTGACAGGGTTTTCTTCCTTTGCTATTCATATCACTGCACATGGAAAACAGGCACCATGTACACATACTTATATGTTTACAATTTTCTTTAGTGTGGACCAGGCTCCAGGGGGGCACAGAATGATTAAATGAGGTCATTAGATTATGCATAGTTATAAACTATATGGTACAAAAAGGGGGTGGTGATGGACGGAGCATCTGAATCAATCAAACACTCACACCCAGTCTAAAGATCTGGGTTTAATCCATCACCGTTCTTTAGCCCACTCTGCCACCCCAGTTCAGACATGGCTATATGCAAATCAGTCTGACCCTGTCCCTCATGGGAACAGTCCAGCCCGAACTGCCAAGCCATGTCTTCCCTGGACCGGAAACAAGCTTCCGAGGACCGGTTTCTGGCATTCCAGCTGTCTTCAGCCCGGCTTGCTTGAATCCAGTGGCAAAGTGAGCAAGGGACTCACGTCTGAGCATACCCTGCCAGAAACCAGTCCTCGGAAGCTTGTTTCCGGTCCAGGGAAGACATGGCTTGGCACCCCCTTTTGTACCGTAGTTATAAACTATAGAAACATCTCAGGAAACGTAGTTTTTTCAGTGAATTTCTTTGTTTTTCTTATTCTATTTCCTAACTAGAACATCCTTGTAACCTTTTTGAAATGGATTTAACCAGGTAATTTTACATAAATTGTACTACAATTTGACCCATAAGTTCCATTTACTAATATATAGATTTTCACAAGTTTATAAAAACATGTAATTCACACATTCACGAAGGTAAGGTAGTTTATGTAGTATTTCTATACATGCAATGCACCAAGTCTTTCTTTTAAAAAATAATTAATTTCTGTTGCAAATCCTCAGACAAATAAGGGGTCTGTTGGTTATATTGCACACTAACAAAACAATATATTTAATACAAACATATGCTATTGCAAAGTGTAACGCTGCCTGTCTGAGTATTTAAGTGGCAGTGTGAGTGGCTATATGGGTGTGGGAGTGGGTGTGTGAGTGTGTAAGTGGGTGGGGAAGTGGTTGGGTAGGTGTGTGATTGGCTGTGTGGGAGTGAGTGGTTTTGCGGGTCTGCGAGTGGGTGGTTTTGTGAGGGTGTGTGTATGTGTGTAAGTAGCTGTGCGGGTCTGTGAGTGGGTGTGTGAGTGGTTGTTTAAGTGGGTGCATGAGTAGTTATGGTGGTGGTGTGCAAGTGAGTAGCAGTGAGAGGGTGTGTTTTCTTTATTGGGATCTGGTAGATACACAGATCGTACCTCCACCCAGACCCCTTATATTATTTTTGTGTCCCAATGCAGAAAATGGAGGCCTCAACTTTCCTGTCATGTTGTGGCTAGCCAATCACGTCATTGCTGTTGGTGTATAGATCTGCATCTCTTGATATTAAAGTAAAAACATGTATGCATAACTAAAACTACTGAACAGATTTACACCAAATTGCAAAAAGCACTCTTTCTGGACCAAGCTCTAGTTTTCAGCCAAATTTGGTGCAATTCCGTTCAGCGATTCGGGCTGTAGTCTTGTCTAAAATCCTTATGGGAAATTACATTAGGAAAATGTGTTTTGAGACCCCTCTGTTATTTCATTCCCTGCATGACAGATTATTCCAAAAATTTCTATACAGCATCTGAAGTGTCTGGCAAATTAGTTTTAACATCTTTGTGAAGATTCGTCAAAAGGCACCAAAGTTATTACCAAAACAAAAATACACTTTTACAATGGAAACAATGTCTTAACTAGTACTACCTACTGGCGACCGCTCATAGGATAGGATGGATAATATATATATATATATATATATATCAGGTAACAATGGTGGTGAGACATCGTGAGCAAGGGAGCGTGACTCCCAAAACGTGTAGATGTATTTTGCCATTTTAGTTAAATAAAAGGACTTTCGTAACCTACCTTGGAGTTCCGGATGATTTATTACTTCTGGAAATAGATCTTATACTTATATATATATATATATATATATATATATACATATATATATACACACATATATATATATGTATGCACGCACACACACATATATACATACATACACACATATATATATATACATACACACATATATATATATATATATACATACACACATATATATATATATATACATACACACATATATATATATATATATACATACACACATATATATATATATATATACATACACACATATATATATATATATATATATACATACACACACATATATATATATATATACATACACACATATACATACATACACACATATATATATATATACACACATATATATATATATATATACATACACACATATATATATATATGCACGTATATATATATATATATATATATATATATATATATATATATATATATATATATATTACCTACTGGCAGTCGCCAGTAGGTATATATAGTTAGGATTTTTTTGAATAGGGATTTCTGAAAATTCTATGTTGAATAACTTTGGCGTTGATGGACGGAATTGGCTGAAATGTTCAGGAAAATGGCACATTCTGTTTCTGAGCGTCCCCTGAAAGTTTGGGGGAGTTTCGTCAAGCGGGGGCCGAGAAAAAAGGGGGGTCCCAAAACGTGTTTTTAACATTGAGTTTTCCATAGGGCGGTTGGACTCACTTTTAGCTCGAACGGCTGAATGGATTTCCACAAAACTTGGCAAAATTGTAG
Source organism: Lissotriton helveticus (assembly GCF_964261635.1). Lineage (NCBI taxonomy): Eukaryota > Metazoa > Chordata > Amphibia > Caudata > Salamandridae > Lissotriton > Lissotriton helveticus. The sequence goes on along the minus strand of NC_136063.1, from coordinate 139,788,260 downwards.
GGACTGGTAGCCCGATGTGCCTTTGCTATGTCTCAAGATATATGCTCCAGTGGTTTTTACGAAAATTAACTTTGAAAAATATATATTGGGCTACATTGGGCTATATATATGTTAGAGCCCAAATGTAGCCCAATGTAGCCCAATGTAGCCCAAAGATGGCCACCAGAGACAAAAAAAAACAAATGTAGCCCAAATATCAGCCAGATGTAGCCCAACTATAGCCCAGTGACAGAATGTCCCAGAGTGTTCTAAAGAACAACTAGAGCGCTAACAGTCTTACTTATGACAAAAGTATGGCACACCTGAAGTCATCTTGATTGGAATAAAGTGTTAACACTTAAAACATTTAATTTGCAAAGGAACAAAATGAGGGGGTTCATTTTGCCATAGAAATTATGATTAGTGCTGAAGAAAGAAAAATTAGGGCACATTTTGAGTGACTTCTCAAATCCTCTTATATTTCATTAAAAAAATTCTGATATGCAGTTTTCCAAGATGGCCACCAGAGACAAAAGAGCCCAAATGTAGCCCAAATATCAGCCAGATGTAGCCCAACTATAGCCCAATGACAGAATGTCCCAGAGTGTTCTAAAGAACAACTAGAACGCTAACAGTCTTACTTAGGGGAGAGGTGTGGCGCCGCGGCCAGGGCGACTGACGCTGGAATCTGGGGATCAGGGTTCGATCCCCGGCTCCGGCGGCAGGTTAGCCCAGCACCATGTGACTCTGGGCAATAGCTTGCTTAATCTTCCCGACGGCCCCCAGCGCCTAGAGACCCTTACGGGTGATTGTGCACTATACAAATGTGGATTATTATTATTACTACTTATGACAAAAGTATGGCACACCTGAAGTCATCTTGATTGGAATAAAGTGGTAACACTTAATACATTTAATTTGAAAAGGAACAAAATGAGGGGTTTCATTTTGCCATAGAAATGTTTATATATATATATATATATATATAACCTACTGGTGGTCGCCAGTAGGTATATATAGTTAGGATTTGTTTGAATAGGGATTTCTGAAAATTCTATGTTGAATAACTTTGGCGTTGATGGACGGAATTGGCTGAAATTTTCAGGAAAATGGCACATTTTGTTTCCGAGCGTCCCCTGGAAGTTTGGGGGGGTTTCGTCAAGCGGGGGCCGAGAAAAAAGGGGGGTCCCAAAACGTGTTTTTAACATTGAGTTTTCCATAGGGCGGTTGGACTCACTTTTAGCTCGAACGGCTGAATGGATTTCTATGAAACTTGGCAAAATTGTAGAGACTGTTTGCCCGATGTGCCTTTGCTAGGTCTCAAGATATGTGCTCCAGTGGATTTTGAGAAATTAACGTTCAAAAAAATATATATATCTGTGACAGCGTCCCGGTTAGCGCCCCGGTTCGCGTACCAGACGCGTAACGGAACTTCGCGAGGAGAAGCGGATTGGCTCTCCGGAGACTGTCAACATTCTAAACAGTCCGGAGCGGCTGATATCTTGTCTCTCGGTAGGTGGAAATAAACGAAGGGGGAAATGAATGAAAAGGGGCAAGGTAGACCCCTCCTGACCCCCTAGGATTGATGTGGGGGCTATTAAAGGGCCCCGTGGGGCAAAAAAATAAAATAATTTTTTTTCTCGATTTTTTCGCGGTGGAAGCGCTACCGGTACGCGAACCGGGTAGCTCACCGGTAGCGTAACGGGAGTCCGCCATCTTGTGTTTCGGACGAATTTAGTCACAAGATGGAGAATAAACAATGTTAAGAATGGGTATAAGGGGGCACGGGAGACATATCCTGACCCCCTAGGTTTTCTGAGGGTGGCTGAGGAGGCCCATATATGTAAAAAAAAAATTCGCACGGTTAGCGCCCGGTCCGCGCACCGGGTAGCGTTCCGGAGAGCGTAACAAGGGGAAAACCAAGGGAAATATTAAAATAATATTTTAGAGTGCTTTGAGGTAGGGTAGCTCTGAATAGAGCGGTTGTGTTGTGTGGGTGATGTAAGTACCAACATGTAGATACCAATGAAGAGTCTAAAATTCAATGTACACCGTCTCCTCTGTAGATATTTTGTATGTTCTAATATGGGTTATTTAAATGTAAATGTGTGGAAAAGCACTTCATGATTTAAAGCAATTGTATTTTTGAACTGATTGTTCTTTCCTCTTAGTCCTCCTCTTTGTTTTTTTTCCCCACACTCTTCTTCAGCATGATAGTTGATAAATTCGTTCCCTCAAAAAATTTATATACATAAAAAAATTATATTAAATACATATAAAATATATTTTTCCTTTAAAAGAAGAATACATTTTACAGCTTTTGATATTTGCTATTAAAAAACCATTGAAATTCACTGAAAAAACCATAGGTTATAGACCATATACAGTTAGGAATTAGCATTTACAAAACCTTATTTTACTCACACAAAACCATTGAAATTCGCATATATAGTTAGTTGCACTAACTATATATTAGGCACGAGCGGAAAATCCGTTACGTCCGCGGATTTTTCGGATTTTTAGTGAATACGCAATCCGCGTATTTTACGTATTTTCCACAAAATCCGGAAAAAAAATCCGCGGATGTAATGGGTTCAAAAGTTGAACCCCCACTCATGTAACTATTTTACAATGGCACCAGCAAGCTGCCAGCGCCGTTGTAAAATAGTTACAAAGTTAGCTTGCACAGGAACCACTAGATAAAACGAAGCAGGTGCTGCTTTATTTTATCTAAGTGCTTCCTGTGCAAGCTAACTTTGTAACTATTTTACAACGGCGCTGGCAGCTTGCTGGCGCCATTGTAAAATACTACAGCAACAGCAGCTCACTCAAGAGATCCCTGCGCCCTTCGGCGCGATTGCATAGTAACACACACATGGTCGCTGGAACTAGTTGAAGCTCAAATGCAGTGACTCATTCATCAGCCCAGAAACAATCGAGAGCGTCGCCAAGGCTGGGCAATGTGCCTTCTTTACCAAATCTACCGTGGAAAATCAGCTGTGATGCTGGATAGACTTTGCATTCTTGACTTTCACGAGCGCAATACCCATGAGTAGGCACATTGTGTTCGCACGGGTTTCTGCACGTTCGCGAGCGTTTTGTACAATAAAACCCTCGCGAACTTGCAGAAACCCGTGCGAACACAAAAAAAAAAAATACGCTAGGATCCGCGGATTTTGCGTATTTTCGAAATACGCAAATACGCAAATACGCGGATTGCCAATACGCAAAATCCGCTCACCCCTACTATATATCGCGCACCCGCAATCCACTGCTGATCATGTCACATATTACATCATTCATGACATGGTCAGTGACATCACTGATGACATCACTGATGACATCTCAAATGACATCACTGATGACAACACTGATGACAACACTGATGACAACATCCAGTGACTGTATGTTTCTGTAAAGTTAAAATATGTTTTACATATTGAAGAATGAGTGGATGTATAAGTGTCTGGATGAAGGATTTAGTAGGTGCATGACTGACTGTATGAGTGAGTGATTAAATGTGTCTCTCTGAGTGCATGGGTTAGTGACTAAACTGTCTTAATTTGTGCATCATTATGTCTGTTGTTCTGTAAACTGCTGCATGTGTTGATCAGTAGCTATATGAGTAACTATATGGGTTATTGATTGGTTGCCCAAGTATTTGTATGGGAGACTGAGTGTGTGTGTGTGTGGGTGGCTGGGAGGTGTATGACTCTGTGCATAGATGTGTGAGCAGTTGATTCACTAGATGTATGGGTTCAAAAGTGCATGTGGAAACAGCTGTATGGGCGGTTGTCTGTGTGCATGAGTGTATTGGTGAGTGAATGGATATCTCAGTGCTACATGTCAAAGTAAGGACATATGTAAAACACAGTACATGTGAGAGTTGACATATATAAATAACTGTGCATAGGAGCCAGTGAATGTGTGAGTGGCTGTATGGATCATTGTGAACTTGTATCAGGGATTGTATAAGAGAGTAAATATGTGTTAGTATATGTTTGAATAAGTAAGGTGTGTATAACTGTATAGTTGAGGAAATGGAGGTGTGATTGATTCTTTGCATGACTGACTAGGTGTGTGAGTAACTCCATGGATGAGTGACAGTCTGTGAGTGTCTGTTTACACTGAGTGTATCTAAGGTTATATTAGAGTCTGAAGAGGTTCATCGTATTATCACATGAATGATGTCATCAGTGATGTGATCAGTAATGTCAAATGAGATGTCATCAGTGATGTCATCAGTGATGTCATTTGAGATGTCATCAGTGATGTCATCAGTGATGTCATCAGTGATGTCATCAGTGATGTCATTTGAGATGTCATCAGTGATGTCATCAGTGATGTCATTTGAGATGTCATCAGTGATGTCATTTGAGATGCCATCAGTGATGTCACTTGAGATGTCATCAGTGATGTCATCAGTGATGTCACTGACCATCTCATGAATGATGTAATATGTGACATGATCAGCAGTGGATTGCGGGTGCGCGATATATAGTTAGTGCAACAACTATATATGCGAATTTCAATGGTTTTGTGTGAGTAAAATAAGGTTTTGTAAATGCTAATTGCTAACTATATATGGTCTATAACCTATGGTTTTTTCAGTGAATATATATATACATATATATATATATACATATACATTTATAGGGGTAGAAGAAAAGTAAAACTAAATAAATATCAGCTATTAAAAGACACAGCGGGCCAATCTGAAAACATGGCGCTGATTAATTCACCTCCATTGGTGGAGTCAACAGTATGTTATACTCCACGAGTCAAGATATGCCGCTGCTCAATGATTTGCAATCCCTTGCACAGATGGAGTCACAAAGTGAAAGTCGAGTGGAACAAAGTTCTAAGGATAATGACAACTCGGAGCAAAGCAGGAAATGTAAGCCCCGCTCGACCTTTGTCCCAATTATGCCAAGAGATGGCATTGATGTTTATCACAAACAGATAATCAAGGAACTGAAACAACTAAACTATAAGACTAAAACAAAAAAATAAGGAGAAAAACGAGCAGAAAATCAAATATTACCAATCGATGAATAAATTATCGAGCAACAAAGAAATTATATTACGCAATGCAGACAAAGGGGGAAACCTTGTAATATGGAGCAAAACTGATTAAATTAAGGAGTCTCAAAATCAACTAACAGACAAGGAATGTTATTGCCGATGTGATCAAGCAATGATAAAAGCAACATATGAAAACTTTCACACCAAATTGACGCCCTGGAAAGGATTGGGGCTTTTGAGTGAAGATGAATATTTGTTTCTAAGGAATAATTCACCAACTATACCGGTACTTTACTTCATACCCAAGCTACACAAGGATCCAAACAAACCTCCAGGACGCCCCATTATCTCTGCCAAGAACATTTTGACTGAGCACACATCCCAATACATTGATCATTTTCTATAGGACTTTGTCCAAAAACTTCCCTCATAACTAAAAGACACCGGTGACTTCTTGGCTAAAATACATAACTTTGAGTGCCACAAAGACTATCTACTAATAACTATGGACATAACAGCTCTATATACGAGCATCAGCCATAAAGACGGTGTGAGGGCAATAGAGTACTATTTGGGACAGAGACCCAATATGCATAAACACTATAGTAAAATGATCACGGACATGATTCATTTCTGCTTGCATAACAACATTTTCTTATTCCGATATGTACTATACCAGCAATTGCAGGGTGTTGCTATGGGGGCCAGTTTCTTCCCCAGCCATGCCTGTCTCCACATGGGCTGGTGGGAGGAACTGGTCCTACATAGGAAATTTGCCAACATCCTCAACAAGCATGTAAAATGCTGGTGGTGATACAAAGACTATCTGTTCTTAATTTGGCATGGTTCAGAATCAGAGGCAACTGAATTTATTCATGAGTTGAACCTGAATGACAGCAATTTACAATTCACATCAGAAATCAGTGCAGAGCGAGTCCTCTTTCTAGATGTAGAAGTATATATAGAGGGGGGTAAGATTGAAACTAAAATGCATAGAAAACCCACTGCAGTAAATTCCGTCTTACATGCTAACACTCACAATCCAAAACATATGGTCCAAAGCATCCCCTGTGGGGAAATGCTACGTATAAAACGTATCTGCAGCACTGAAGGCGAATTGAAAAAAGCCCAGCTTGAAAGTAAACAGAGATTTCTTGAACGGGGCTATACTGCTAAATGAATGGATGCCGTGATTCTCAAAAGCAAGGCAATAGACAGAGACAAGCTTTTAAAACTGATGATAATCGGGGCCAGGATCCAATGTTGATGCACAACTTGCTGAATGGCCGGTAAAACCCACAGATCAACCCTTTGAAGAATTTAAAATGATTGTGGGCTACAGCAAGCAACATAAAGAGATCAATCGTATCATTCGGAGAAATTGGCCATTGGTCAAAAATGATCCGGTCCTGGGACACTTGTTGCCATCAAGACCCTCTATTACAAATAGACGGGACCCAAATATGAGAGATACACTTGTGGTTAACAATCCAACAGAACAGCCAAAAGTGAACTGGCTAAGCCAAAGAAAGGGCTTTAACAAGTGTAAGACCTGTAAAGCCTGCCAACATGGCGTCAACACCAGTAGTTTCACAACAGCATTTGGGGGGGGTGAGCACACAATCAACAAGTCTCTGTCATGCAAAACAGAATTTGTTTTATATATCCTCGAGGGCCCCGGTGGGCTTAGGTACGTGGGAAGTACCAAGCTGAAGGGGCATAAGAGGATCTTACAACATATTAGAGCGATCAAGAATCGTGATCCAGTATACCCCGTTGCTTGCCATTTAAATGATTTTCAGCAAGCAGACCCAAAGTTTTTAAAATACTATTTAATTGACAGTGTACCTTTTATTAAGAGACGGGGCAACAGAGAGGGAACCTTGCGCAAATTGGAAACCAGGTTTATTTTAGAACTGGATTCCATACACCCCAAAGGCCTTAATACTACAGAAGACCTACACACAGGTCTATAATCTGTATTTGAATATTCCTCTCAACCTGGATAAACAGATTTTACAGGTTTTTGTAATTTTAAGGTATTTTAAAATCTTCTTAATAATCAGGGTTATTAAAAACAGGAATGCAATGATGTTTTAGTTAGAAGAACACGAAACGGGGCAGGATGTATAGTGTAGAGCTCTAAAATGATAAGAACTTCACGGGCAACATTTAACAACTGATAGCAGGATAAAGGCTTTCATCTTGTCTTTTTATGTAGATATTTTATGTTTTTTGTACACACATTACATTTTCATCTCACTTAAACACACACTACTTAAGACAGAGGCTTCTGTCGATCAGTAGAGGTTACTGCAGGGACAGGGGGTAACAAGAAATAATATGGTATATCTTTGTTACATTGGCTATATAATTCAAACAACCGACAAACAGACAATACAAAATAAAAGTACATAAATAAATAGATATAAGTGTGATGAATCATGGAACAGGATGTATGGACTTTCAGGGACGTTAAGGTTTCAGTTGGGTTCCTACATAAACTTATCTGAGGTCCTTAAAAATGTTTAAAGTTGTAGGTTTACATTAACATTTGAACTAAGGGTATTAACACCCATAATTGCACAGATTCCATCTCATATATACACCGGGGGTTATTTTAAATAGATTTTATGATATATTTTTAGATCTATTTATATATTTATATCTATGTACAACTATATTGCGCTTTGTCTAAATTGCGTAATTTTGCACAGGGATTGATTGGTGAGACAGGATGACGCAAAGTAAAGTTGGGTATTCATACCATGATTTCAGACTAAGGTATTTTATACCATGATGTGCAACAAAACCACTGTCTATAATGCATACAATGTAACACTTTGTTTATCCCAGATGCAGTAACAAAATTTAAATGCACTGTCACTTTAACAAAGCAAGGTGAAAAAAATGGTATAAAAGCAGTCAGGTGACTGACTCACGTGTCACGTGATCAAGAAACCCCGGTGCCGAAACGTGTAATGGCTGACAGAGTTAGAACCAATAAAGGAGATTCTGTGCACTGAACTGTTGTCCGTGCTTCATTCTTGTGGAAATTGCAAAGGCCGGCTGGCAGTGGAGTTTTCGGGATATTATATGTATAGGGTGTGATAGACTTGGATCTGTGCGAATAAACTGAGAAAAATGAAGTTCCTGTGTGCGGTGGAATTTATATATATATGGCAGCAATCTTCAAAACCTCCACCACAGCGGCGAAATGAAGAAACGGACCCCACGGCTTGGCAAGGTAAGATTTATTGATGATCTTTCAACAGCGACACGTTTCAAGCATCAAGTGCTCATAATATATATATATATATATATATATATATATATATATATATATATATATATATATATATATACACACTGAAAAAACCATAGGTTTTACACCAGTTATAGTTAGCTGAAAATTTTACTCGCATAAAATCATTGAAATTCCCACGTTATAGTTAGTTGGACTCACTATAACTTGCGCGTGCAATGCACTGCTGATGACGTCACATATTACATCACTCATGACATGGTCAGTGACATCACTCATGACATCACTGATGACACCATCCAGTGAATGTGTGTCTTTTAAAAAAATAAATATGTGTTTTACATATATATATATATATATATATATATATATATATATATATTCACAGAAAAAACCATAGGTTATAGACCATATATAGTTAGGAATTAGCATTTACAAAACCTTATTTTACTCACACAAAACCATTGAAATTCCATATATAGTTAGTTGCACTAACTATATATCGCGCACCCGCAATCCACTGCTGATCATGTCACATATTACATCATTCATGACATGGTCAGTGACATCACTGATGACATCACTGATGACATCTCAAATGACATCACTGATGACATCACTGATGACAACATCCAGTGACTGTATGTTTCTGTAAAGTTAAAATATGTCTTACATATTGAAGAATGAGTGGATGTATAAGTGTCTGGATGAAGGATTTAGTAGGTGCGTGACTGACTGTATGAGTGAGTGATTAAATGTGTCTCACTGAATGCATGGGTTAGTGACTAAACTGTCTTAATTTGTGCATCATTATGTCTGTTGTTCTGTAAACTGCTGCATGTGTTGATCATTAGCTATACGAGAGGCTATATGTGTTATTAATTGGTTGCCCAAGTATTTCTATGGGAGATTGAGTTTGTGTGGGGGTGGCTGGAAGGTGTGAGACTCTATGCATAGATGTGTGAGCAGTTTATTCACTAGGTGTATGAGTTCAAGAGTGCATGTGGAAACAGCTACATGGGCAGTTGACTGTGTGCATGAGTGTATTGATGAGTGAATGGATATCTCAATGCTACATGTCATAGTAAGTACATATGTAAAACACAGTACATGTGAGAGTTGGCATATATAAATAACTGTGCATGAGAGCCACTGAATGAGTGAGTGGTTGTATCGATCATTGTGAACTTGTATCAGGGATTGTATAAGAGAGTAAATATGTGTTAGTATATGTTTCAATAAGTAAGGTGTGTTTAACTGTATAGTTGAAGAAATGGAGGTGAGATTGTTTCTTTGCATGACTGACTGGGTGTGTGAGTAACTCCATGGATGAGTGGCAGTGTGTGAGTGTCTGTATACACTGAGTGTATCTAAGGTTATATTAGAGTCTGAAGAGGTTTATCGTATTAGCACAAGAATGATGTCAAATGAGATGTCATCAGTGATGTCATCAGTGATGTCATTTGAGATGTCATCAGTGATGTCATCAGTGATGTCATCAGTGATGTCACTGACCATGTCATGAATGATGTAATATGTGACATGATCAGCAGTGGATTGCGGGTGCGCGATATATAGTTAGTGCAACTAACTATATATGGAATTTCAATGGTTTTGTGTGAGTAAAATAAGGTTTTTTAAATGCTAATTCCTAACTATATATGGTCTATAACCTATGGTTTTTTCAGTGAATTTTCAAGGTTTTGTAAATGCTAATTCCTAACTATATATGGTCTATAACCTATGTTTTTTTCTGTGAATTTCATTGGTTTTTTAACAGCTAATATCTGTAGCTGTAAAATGTATTCTTCTTTAAATCCAAAAATATATTTTATATGTTTATGAATAATTTTTTTTTTAAATATTTTTTTTTCTTCGTTCCCGCTTCGCAAATAGGGAAGCTTCCCGTTAGCTGACCTTGATGCCGCGAAATAGACCGCGAGCCGGTAAACGTTTCTTTACCGCAAGTGCCGCGTTACAAAACAACATCGTGACGCCTCCCGTCCGCATGACGTTTCACGTTGTCGCGTGATACGTCATATGACGTACTACGTTAGCGAACTGGTACGCGAAGCGAGTCGCAAAGCGCAGGTTTCTGGAAGCAAACCGGGAGGCCCTGCAAAGCGCTTAACGTAAACACAGCAAGTCATGTGACTTGGTAATAACACTTTTCATTGGTTCATTTCACTTTTGGTTTCCTAATGATGTAAGACTAGGTCATATAATCTAAAATGAACACTTTTGATTGGTTGAGAACTCTTGTTTTTCCCAAATGATGAAAATCCCTCCTTCTTTCCTCACTCTGACTTTCATCATTGTGAGAGAAAGACCCATTGTGATCACTGAGCAATGGCTTCTTTAGTAGCTTCAGCTGGTGCTTCCCCACCACCTCCACCACATCCAAGGAAGAGTGGACCACCTGCTCAAGTTATAATTCAACAAGAAGAAGAAGAAGAGGAACAGGAGGACGAGCACGAAGAGAGGCAGTTTTTGCCTGAGCAGCCCAGGACGTCTCACCGGAAAGAAAACTTCATTTGGCAATTTTTTAAAATTCCCAAAGGTCAGAAAAAAGTAAATGCAAGATACGTAACTTGCCTTATATGTCAAGATAGACTGACCAGAGGGACCGACAAAAAATACAGTTTCGGAAACTACACAATGCATCGCCATATGACTAGGTGGCATCCTAACAACTACAGTGCTGCACAGTTTCGGAACGACCTAGATAATCTCCCTATTATGGCCAGAAGATCTGTTGTACCGGAAGTAACGGGACCAGAGGGCAGGGAGATGGTGCCAAATATACAAATGAGATTTGGTGAAGTAAAACACACCTGCGTATTTTGCGATGGATTCATTTCCTACGGAGAAAGAAGCATCACTCTGATCAACAGAGCTATTGACTATCATATGCAAGTTTGTCCGAAACGCCCAAAATAATAAATACTTCTTTTTTTTGTTTTGTTGCTCCTGTTGAGCCCTTTACAATGAATCGTTTTCATTGCCCCCTCCAAGAAAACCCCAAAAAAATATAAAACTGTTCCGAAAAATTCAAAAACAGTAAAAAAATGTTCAGAAAAATAAAAAATAAAAAGTTCTTTTCAGAACTACCTCCCCGTTATTAAAAAATTGGTACAATATTTGGAACTGTGCCAACCTCTATTTCTCTTAGTTCGCTTCCTAGTTCGCTCGCCGGTACGCGAACTGGAAGCGAACCAAAAACAGTAAGTATAAGGGAGGGAAACACACACTTATGTTAAAATAAAGACAGCTATAGGGGAGTAAACTAGAGATACTATTACCCGTAATCCACTGCTGATGATGTCACATATTACATCATTCATGACATGCTCAGTGACATCATCAGCAGAGGATTGCGGGTTTTTTGACAACATGCCTTATCCACGGTTTAATAACGCTGCCTTTTGCTTTATATAAGTTTTCAAATTGTATGAAATATATACCAATAGGTCGTTATGAACCTTTAGGTAGTGCTTTTCTTCATGAGGTCTGGTCGCTTCCATACACATACAGATGTTTCAAAGATGATCAAGAAGTTTATCTGAATGGAGAGGAATGCACTGAGACGCCAGATCATTCACTAATGTGTAGGCACATACAGTTACACGGTTCATGCAACAAACACCGACCAAATATGGCTTGCGTGTTGCAAGGCACGCCAGTTCCTGCTATCATCCCCACGTTCAAGTTGTTGGAAAATGGTAGTTATTTGATGCTCAATAATGAAGATTGTTCTGAGTTAATTAAAAGTATTCCTTTTATCGTAACAGTAAGTGAACGGGTTATTTGCTGCAGAAATGTTCTATTTCCTCCCACACATGAACATAGGGAGTTTTCAATCTGGCCACAAATACCAACCTTGGGACACGTTTCAACGGCATGGCAAGAATAAGAGCTCTTTTGTCTCAGAGAGAGGTGGCCTTGAGTTCGGCCCGTGAAACTTTCGTACTTCACATAGCGAACACCCGTACAGAGGTGCACACCCTTTTCAATTAAGATTTGCCTTTCAATTTCAGCAACATGTTTCCGACTATCTTTAACGCATCCTCCACAAAGTCCCTGACACACTTTTTTAAAGTTGTTACCAGTGGTCTCGTGACTTCATTTGAGAAAATCTTTGGAGTCATCCCTGCTTCCTTTCATTGTATTTTCTGCACTCTGGTTCGTGGATTGGCATTTTTACTTGCATTACCAGCGGACGCTCTTGTGCTTTTTTACATTTTTAAATATGGATGTCCCTCCTATGCAACCTCCGACCCTGCAGCTGCTGACACTGTTCCGCAATCGCATGCTAGAATATTATGGCACAATGCCGTTGGCGATATTAAGCACGGCATATGGATTATCTTTTCGGTTCTCCTACTTCACCTGTGTCCAGCCTGTATTTCACTGCCTGACCTGTGATTTCGATTGGGCCATTGATTTGTGTCTCTGCGGACCGGTTTCTCCTGACGTCGACTTTAATCAGCTGATGACTCCTATCATTACTCACGAGTTGGTTTGTCCTGGCGAAAGGATTATGGCTGTGGCATTGATGCATGGACTACTTGGTCCCTGGAATTTACTGGCGGCAGCACAGTCTTTCTTGGAAGAGAGCTTTCTTGAAAACCCACCGAGCTGTCCTCTGATGGTGATAGAGGATCCGGTGCTGGGAGAGCACGTATGTTCTTTTCCGCTTTTAAATTGGATGGCTGAACTGTTTTCGGATGAAGACGGTGACTTCCTATTGGAGGCTGTTGCAGCTTATTTTGCATACACAGTTATGTCATAGACCTTTTTCATGTTTGATATGCTGAGTACTAGCATTTCATTGACAATTCATTGACTTATTTGTCAAGTTTTTATTATTTACCTTGCCTATTGGCTTAAGACTCGATAAAGTACTTGGCTGTTTTATTTTTCTTTAGCATTAAATTTTCCTAGTTTTTAATGCTTTACCTTGCGGACCGTCCACATATAAACTTGCAATCTGCTCTCATGAGATGGCACTTCTATTATCTTATTCAGTTCGTTTCCGGATCATGAGGAGGTGTCATCTAGGTCCTGGATATCTTTACACCGTGTTAAGTTAGCATGGGCTCATTACCGGTTTAAACGCCATTTTTCCTTTTTTGCAACTTCTGCACACGACACTTAGTTGTTGCTTTAGCTTTCCACCTAGTAGTTCATCGTGGTTTACATGAGAATAATATGTTATTGGTCTACTATCTGCTTTACTTGTTAAACTATATCTGTACAGCGAGTGCTAAAGTTTCAAGAACAACACGATACAGAATTGTTATGAGGTCTGATCTCCACGACTTCATACTCATAACATAAGTGCAACTTCTGCCAATTCTGGGCATGAGGCGGGTTTTATATTGCTTTGCCGAACACACATACACAACAGTTGATGCGGTTCACATGAAGAGAGAGCTGGTGTATGGTGATGTGATTCCTTCAAATCTAAGACACTAAAGTATGGGCACGCCCTAAACCAACACAAAGAGACCTTCTTAGCAAATAATATAATATGTGTATTAGGGAGGGTGAGATATAAGCAGCCGCGGGCCGTGGAGGGAGTTACGATGGGGCAGGGAGGCGGGGAGGGGGAGAAGCAGGGTGGAGCCCTCTCTACCTTGCCCCTCCCCCTCCCCGCCTCCCTGCCCCACCGTAACTCCCTCCACGGCCCGCGGCTGCTTATAAGTGTTGCTAACTCTTATTCATTTACAGCATGTTAACATACTGTCACCATTCGCTTTTTATGTACTAGTAACTATGCTGGTAATTTTGCTACTGATAATATGTGTACTTGTATTCTCCACCCTGCTTCTCCCCCTCCCCGCCTCCCTGCCTCACCGTAACTCCCTCCACGGCCCGCGGCTGCTTATAAGTGTTGCTAACTCTTATTCATTTACAGCATGTTAACATACTATCACCATTCACTTTTTATGTACTAGTAACTATGCTGGTAATTTTGCTACTGATAATATGTGTACTTTTATTATCTAAGGTACTACGCCTGAGAAGACGGCATTAGTAAATAAACATTTCAAATACACATCTGTTCTTCTTAACTCCATGTTCTGGTTTCTAAGAAATCTATAACGACCGACTGTTCATGAGTTCCACGTATCCTGAGGTACTATAAGTTCATATTCTGGATTGTCTAAACATTGAGAGTTTGTTATATCCAATGTGACACTGTACCTAGCTTGCTAAGGAGTTTTTGATTACTAACGTGAGTTTTGGGACACCCTAATTCGCCGAGGTTCCAATCCTCTGTCCACAGTTCTGTGTGAGAACAGAAACCCTGCGACAGGGGCACCCCCGACCCTTGCTGGAGCTTCATCACACTTGCGATACAACTCCAGCAATGCGCCACCTTTACGGCACAGATACATCACGCATCTGTGCTGTTTTTGCCCCATGATGCGCCGCATTGTAAATGCAGCACACCATAGGTGACGGAACAGCGGCACAGAATGACTAACACATCCCTGGTGATGCGCCAGTCATCATAAATGTATCCCTATGCTTCTTATCTTGTTAGAGATGAACCGCCATATATATCATCAAAGTTTTTTGCATTTCCTAAATAGCGAACTTTAAGGAATAAATAGCGATTCTTTACCATTCCTAGTTTGCGATGAGCTATTTGCTAATTAGCCGAATGTAGCCCAATGAAGCCCAATGTAGCCCAATGTAGCCCAAAGATGGCCGCCAGACACACAAAAAAACAAATGTAGCCCAAATATCAGCCAGATGTAGCCCAACTATAGCCCAGTGACAGAATGACCAATCAGCTTCGCAAACCTCCGTTACGCGAAGCGGAGCGCTGTTACAGATATATATCTTTTTTTGAACGTTAATTTCTCAAAATCCACTGGAGCACATATATTGAGACCTAGCAAAGGCACATCGGGCTACCAGTCCCTAATATTTTGCCAAGTTTCGTGCAAATCCATTCAGCCGTTCAATTATTATTATTATTATTTTTTTTTGCCCCGCGGGGCCCTTTTAAAACCTCCACATCAAACCTAGGGGGTCAGCGAGGATCTACTATGCCCCCTTATAGTTATTTCCCCCTTTGTTTTGACCTCCTCTTGTCTCTCGATCCTACCGAGAGACAAGATGGCGGCCGCTACGGACTGTTTGGAATGTTGACAGACGCCGGAGAACCAATCAGCTTCGCTTCACAAAGCTCCGTTGCGCGAAAAGTCCGCGAACCAGAGCGCTGCCCGGTCCGCTGTTACAGATATATATCTTTTTTTAAACGTTAATTTCTCAAAATCCACTGGAGCACATATATTGAGACCTACAAAAGGCACATCGGGCTACCAGTCCCTACAATTTTGCCAAGTTTCGTGCAAATCCATTCAGCCGTTCGGGCTAAAAGTGAGGCCAACCGCCCTATGGAAAACTCAATGTTAAAAACACGTTTTGGGACCCCCCTTTTTTCTCGGCCCCCACTGGACGAACCCCCCCCAAATTTTCAAGGGCTGCTCAGAAACAAAATGTGCCATTTTCCTGAAAATTTCAGCCAATTCCGTCCACAAACGCCAAAGTTATTAGACATAGAATTTTCAAACAACCCATAGAGAAAAAATCCTAACTATATATACCTACTGGCGACCGCCAGTAGGTAATATGTAAAAGTTGATGGAAGAATAAATGTTTAAATAAGTGTTTACATGGATGTTTAAAAAAAAAAATTGGTTAACTGGTTTATTAAGTGTATCTTAGTGAATACATATATTAGAGAGTAATGTTTAAATATTTAAATATATGTATTAGTGTTTCACTTTGTGTATAAGTGGTGTATAAGTGGCTGCATGGGTTGGTGAGTAGCTACATGTGTATGTATATGGGTTATTAGATGTTTTTCTTAGTATCAGTATGAGTGTTTGTATGGTTTAGTGGGGGTATTACTTAGCACATAGATGCATGAATGACTGACTCTCTCTTTGTATGTGTTTTGAAGACAGCATATGTGCAGGACTGTATGGGTGGATGAGTGTGAATATGTGTGTGTTAGTGAGTGAATGACTGTCTCACTAGTGTCTTTATCAGTAACTACATATGTTTTAATGTAGTATATGTGAATATTGATGTATATAAGTGAGTATATGTGAGAGTGAGGGATTGTAAGAGTTCCTGTTTAAATAAGTATGTGTTTCTATAAGTGATTGTTTAAGAGAGTAAGTATGTGTAAGTTTCCTTAGAAGTAAGGTGGTAGTGTGTGTATATCTGTATATGCAAATAAATGGATGTTCAATAGTTTATTTGCATGTGTGAGTATGTGTGAGAGTATCTTTTGGATGACTGTCGGTGTGTAACAGGATGTATAGGTGTATCACTACATATGATGAGTGAGTATATGTATTAGTGACCATATAGAACTGTTGGTGAATGAGTGGATGTGTATATAGATGGTGGAATTATTGAATTGGTTGTTGTAACTGGTATGGGAATCTCCATTTTTTTGAAAATTTTAGTTTCTATTTTTGAATATGTGTTTCATGGGTTACATTACAGTGAAAGGAGGTCTGTCACTCTGTCACAAGGATGGTGTCATCAGTGATGTCATGAGTGATGTCACTGACCATGTCATTAGTGATGTAATATGTGACGTCATCAGCAGTGCATTGCACGCGCAAGTTATAGTGAGTCCAACTAACTATAACGTGGGAATTTCAATGGTTTTATGCGAGTAAAATTTCCAGCTAACTATAACTGGTGTGAAACCTATGGTTTTTCAGTGAATTTCATAGGTTTTGTAAATGCTAATTCCTAACTATATATAGGGCGTCAAACCTAAGTTTTTTTCAGTGAATTTCATATGTTTTTAAATAGCTAATTTCTATAGCTATGAAATATAATATTTTTATAATAAATCCTATAATGTATATTTATATAATACTTTTTTTAATGTATATTTTTCCCTTTTTTTTTGCCTTGGTGCGCTCCCGGTGCGCGTACCGGTGAACGCACGGGTAAGCGCAGTGTTACGGCGCGCCCGGGTGCGCGTACCGGTGAGCGTCCAGTTAGCGCTATTGCCGCGAACGAAAAGAACATCGTGACGTATCGCGTAGCCGCGTGATGCGTCTTATGACGCACGGCGGAAGCGCACCCGGAAGCGCCCGAGCGCATACGATCGCGCAACGTAAGCGCCGCCGGGCGCGCAGCGTAAGCGCGTCGGGTCATGTGACCTGAAAATAACACTTTTCATTGGTTCAGAACAGTTTTGGTTTCCCAATGATGAAAGCCCGGATCATGTGACTTGAAAATAACACTTTTCATTGGTTCAGAACAGTTTTTTTTTCCAAATCATGAAAGCCCCCACCTTTTTTCCTCATTCTCACTTTGTTCTTAGAGTGAGGAAGACCTGCTTTTTCCTTAGAGATATGGCTACAGTACTATCAGCAGCTGGAGCATCTGCCCCACCACCACCACCACCACCACCACCACCACAAGGACCACCAGAACATCACATTGGTGGTCAAGAAGAAGAGGAGGAGGAGGAGGAAGAGGAGGAAGAGAGAAGGCAGTTCCTGCCAGAAGACAATCCCCCATACAAACCTAGGGAGCACTTTATATGGGAGTTTTATAAAATACCAAGGGGTTCCAAAAAAGTAAACACTGCAAAGGTGACCTGTCT
Organism: Lissotriton helveticus; assembly: GCF_964261635.1. Lineage (NCBI taxonomy): Eukaryota > Metazoa > Chordata > Amphibia > Caudata > Salamandridae > Lissotriton > Lissotriton helveticus. The sequence continues at coordinate 139,770,330 of NC_136063.1, read as the reverse complement.
CATCTGTGGCGCTGTACTATCCAGGGGGAACCCTGCCAAAAAATATTCATTTGGCAATCACACAATGATTCGCCACATGCAACGATTGCATCCCAATAACTATTCTGCAGCAGAGGTGAGAGAACAGTGCACAATCGTCTGCCAGACCCTCAACAAGCCAAGAACCCACTCCATCGGGTCCAGAGGCAAGGGAGATGATCCCAAACATACAACCCAAGTTTGGTAGATAAAAAATCGTTTGTGTATTTTGTGGAAAAACAATAACCAATGGTGAGCAAAGTATTAATCTCATCAACCTTGCAGGTGACAATCACAAGTGCCCCAAGAAACCTTAACTTTTTCCTGTTTTTTATGCTCCAGTTGAGCCGCTTACAATTCCCTGTTTTTTGTTTGTCCCCATAAAAAATACAAAAAAATATAAAATTCTTCATAAAAGCCCAAAAAAGTAAAAAATGTTCAAAAAAACAAAAAAATAAAATAAAAACAAAAAGAATTAAAAAAAAAAGTTCTTTTTAGAACTATCTCTAATTTTTAAAAAATGCTACATTTATAAAAAAAACACTGTCTTTCTTTTTTTCCCATGGTACGCTCCCCGGTGCGCGTACCGGGCGCTCCCCCGCAAAAATAAAAAAAAATAATAATAATTTTTTGCCCTGCGGGGCTCTTTTATGGCCCCCACATCAAACCTAGGGGGTCAGGGGGGGTCTACCCTGCCCCCTTTTGGTCATTTCCCCCTTTGTTTTTGCCACCTCTTGTGTCTCGATCCTACCGAGACACAAGATGGCGGCCGCTCTGGACTGTTTGGAATGTTGACAGACACCCGAGAGCCAATCAGCTCTCTGCTCACGAACTCTCTGGTACGCGCCCCGGTGCGCATACCGGGGCGCGCTTATAGATATATATATTTTTTTTAACCTAAATTACTCAAAATCCTCTGGAGCACATATCTTGAGACATAGCAAAGGCACATCGGGCTACCAGTCCCTACAATTTTGCCAAGTTTCGTGGGAATCCATTCAGCCGTTCGGGCTAAAAGTGAGTCCAACCGCCCTATGGAAATTAACATGGGGAAAACACGTTTTGGGACCCCCCTTTTATCTCGGCCCCCGCTTGACGAATCCCCCCCAAACTTTCAGGGAAGGAGCGGAGCGGAGCTGGCCATTTTCTTGGAGAAATTCAGCCAATTCCGTCAATCAACGCCAAAGTTATTACCAATAGAATGTTGCAGATTTCCTATGGAAACTAGGTCCTAACTATAACTACCTACTGGCAACCGCCAGTAGGAGATATATATATATATATATATATATATATATATATATATATATATATATTTTTCCCCCGCAAGGGGAAAAACGGGTCGCACAACCAGTCGCAGATGCGTTTCAAGGCTCAGTTGCTTCTTCTTCAAAGGCTCAACCTCTGTGTTAAATGCTTGTCACACCCTTTATTTAAAACGATTCCACGCCCATGGATGTTTAGTCCATCCATGGGTGTGGAATCGTTTTAAATAAAGGGCGTGACAAGCATTTAACACAGAGATCGAGCCTTTGAAGAAAAGCAACAGCTTCGAAACGCCTTGACGAAATTGACCTGCAACCGATTGAGGAGCTGTGAAAGCAGGCTGTTCAGAGGAGCATTTTGAGCAAAAGCAATTTTGGACGTCAGTGGTCTGAGTGCATTCCTGCCTAGGGGCAAATCAGAGCTGAATATATGTATATATACTTACACACATACATATACATAAATTGCACAACGGAGATAGCCACTGTATAGTTCAGGTACTATATCCACTGAAAAGGCTTATTTTGATTTGTTGATAGATTTTGACCCATTGGATCGACATACATAAACTTGGCAATCTAATTCCTCAGCTAAATGTTGCCATGTCACATTTCATAAAGACCAGTCAATGGGCAAAAAGTTAAAAGGGGGACCAAAAAAAAAAAGTGTTTTCCCCATTTTAGCTCCAGTAGGAAATGTTGCTCACGTCGACAGTGCAAATGGCTTAGCGGATTTACTCTAGTCTTGGCATGAAAGGAGAACTTTATTCTGATCTTTATCCTTTTTTTGGTTTGGTGTAAATCTGTTCTGCGGATTTTGAGAAATGCGCATTGCAAAAAAATAAACAGAGTTTAAACAGTTAACACTTTTATATATCTCTGTCATTTGAGAGCCACAAGTAATTTGTGAATCCAGAAGTTTCAAAGGGGGGGGGGGAATTCTGATTGGACAAGGGAGCTTTTGACTCCTGTCATCTCTTTAAGATCCACAGTACCCAAGATGGTCCGAAAGATCTGGTTGACTGGAGAATAGTTTCTCTTCTGGCAGGCATTGCAGGACACGGTCTCCACGTCCTAAAAAAGTGGAGAGGTAGGTACACCCCCAACCCTAGGCTAAAAAAAATATGATTTGTTGGATTCACAAGTTACTGGTAACTCCTAAGTCATGGATACCTTAAATGGTGACCTGGACGAAAACTCCAGGTTGATGTTGCAGGTCCCCGACACCCTTCTAGGTGTTCATGACTAATGAGTCACAAATTAAGAGTTGGAGGAAAGCTTCTGTGTGTGAAATTTGCACCAAATTCACGATTCTGGTAAAAAAAAAGTATGTATGCATGCAGCAGGTGTTGCATGCATGTATCATGTTGCAGGGCCTGGGAACAGGCCAGGCCCTGTGCTCAACTCCCACTGCACTAGGCCTAAGGCTGTGCACAATGTCCATTGTGCACTATGGCAAGTTAACTGCAGACCTTGCAGGCAGGCTCTGTGCCAGTCCTTGATGCATACAGCCAAAGATGCTCACCGTGGGCATTGTGAGCCCATGGCACGTTCAGCATATATAGTGCATGGCCTTGGGCCAGGTTCTGCACCCAACCCTTTCTGTGCGTGGCCGAAGGATTGCACAGCAGGGGTTGAAAACTAAGTACATCACACAATTTGCATTAAAACACGCTGAAACAAACCACCGTTTGGGGGTCTAAACCAACAAACCACTGCAACTTGCCAGCTGTGCGTAGCAAAGCACACTACAAGCCATATAGTGTGCATCGTTGATCACGCCGCAACATGCAGGAACCACCATTTATGTTGCGTTTTTGTGTCTTTTTCGGTGAAATGGGTCCTAAACATCTATTTCTCAAGCTCTGTTTCTGAGGAGGTGACACACACCAACAGTAAAGCAGCTGCCTTCATATGCAGTGAAAATGTGTAATTGATGTTATAAGTACTTCCATAGCTTGCTTTCTCACATTGGTTGGCTACCTACTCGCCCTGGCTTCAGGGATTCAGTTTCGGACCAGAGTTTTAACATCGTAGACTATTAGGGGTTTTATTGCTGTTCGCAATAGTTTTATATTTTTGTGGGTTTAATGGGCGTGGCTGGATCCCTTGCCCAGGAGTGTGAGTGCTCCCTGGATTATCAGACTTGTTCTTTGTCTGTTTTTATGCAAGTGATTTACTGGAGTTAGCAGTAGTTTTCGAGAGCGGTGTTCGAAGTGGGCGGAAGCTCCTGGGAACGACATTCTAAAGCTTTTTTTATTTTATTTTTTTACAAAACAGTTCCCATATTTGTCAAAATATACCTGTTCCTGCACAGTTAATACTGATTGACATTGAGCGGTGTCCTGGTGAAAGGGAGGTTGTGGGGTCTCTTGTACTGTGAAGAGAGAGAAGAGACAGAGAGCTAAAGAAGAAACAGGCCTTCCCTCTGTGTGCAATTTATTAATCGACAAACCTAAAGGCTGCATCGGAGTCAGCATAGGCTTTAACTGATGCAACCAGTTGAAGCTTCATGGTGGGAAAGAGCTATTCTGATCTAGAGAGGTACTGCAGGGGCATTATCAGTTCTGGAATGCAAAGCGTCTTTATACTGCATACAGCCTATAATATAGATTTAAAATGTGACAGCAATTTGAACAAGCATTTACAATGCAATGGTCTCGGCATTATTAAAGGTAGAGCTATTGGCATTGCTCATGACTTTTTTTTTTTAAATCATAAATAAATGGCATTGTCATTTCCATTGCCAATAGCTTAATCGTTAAATAAATGGATTGTCATTTACAATGCCAATTGCTTAATCGCTCGCAAATGTATGACCTATTGCATTTACACACACCTAGAGCCACACACACACCCAGAGCCACATACACACACCCAGAGCCACATATACATATAGGGGAGAGGAGCTGGCCTAACGGACCTCGGACCTGGGGACCTGGGGATCTGGGGATCTGGGTTCGAGTCTCGGTAACGATGCCAAAAAACCTCCTGTGATTCTGGGCAAATCACTTAATTTCCCCGTGCCTAAAATGAATGAGTGTCCTCATGTAACGTAACTGGTGCTATGTAAAGCGCTCTGATACCCGATTCAGTTCGGGTCTAGTTCGCGTTATATAAAACTCTGTAAAAAAATATAAAAAAAATACACACACCCAGAGCCACATACACACCCAGAGCCACATACACACACCCAGAGCCACATACACACACACAGGAGAGCAAGCACAGCCAGGGGGCAGGAGAGTAAGCACAGCCAGGGGGCAGGAGAGCAAGCACAGCCAGGGGGCAGGAGAGCAAGCACAGCCAGGGGGCAGGAGAGCAAGCACAGCCAGGGGGCAGGAGAGCCAGGTGGCAGGGGAGCAAGCACAGCCAGGGGGCAGGGGAGCAAGCACAGCCAGGGGGCAGGGGAGCAAGCACAGCCAGGGGGCCGGGGACCAATACACACCCAGAGCCACATACACACCCAGCAGAATCAGTCCATATACCACCAAACGCCTCTTGCAGTCATCCTCTGTGCTGTGCTTTACAAATAAACTCAATAATTTGCAACTATTTTTGAAAAATACTTTTACCTCTGTAACACAGCAAGGACATGATGCATTCCAAGGTTATCTATTGTTATGCACAGTTCCAAACATTTTAGCAGTATCCCCCTTATCGTAGGAATTTTAATGTATACAAGAAAGCATTTACTTACATTGGCAGGACATTATCCAGATGATGATATACAGCATGTACCTGAAGTTAAAACATCCAAAATAGAATGGCTATTGCTTGCCAAGAACAATAAGCAACTAGACGGAACCTGCCTCAATGACGGATTCGAACCGCAACTTTCACCCAACATGTAGCAGGTTAGATTTACCCTGGACACTAGCCTCACGCCCAAAGAACAAATCCCCAAGAAATTCAAGATAGCCCGACAAAGTCACAACTGCAAATCACAACACAATAGTTGTAACCGAGCCCTTTGAACGTATCCTTTAAGTACTAGGTAGCACCTCCTTATCATGCGTTTTTACTGTGATGTGGCGACCAACTCTTAGTGTGCCATCCTCGCACTCCAACATGGCTCCCAACTTTGCCAATACACCAACGATTTACTTCAATGAAGGACCTACAATACTTCGCCCCTTCTCCTCTCTCATAATGATCCCCTCCAGCCTTCTGTCATCCCCAGCAGTGGCATTCTCACTCATCCGTTCCCACTTCCTGCAGCACCCCCATCTCCCCTCAACTCATCTGAACCCTCTGACATACTTTGCCTCATTACCCTTAGACAACATTCCTCTGTCATCACCGCCTCACATAGTACTTCCCTTAATAATTTGCTCGCAAAGGTGCCCCATCATCTATTCCCTACCCTGAAGTGCCCTCCTTGATCCCATTGATCCACTCCCTGCACCACCCTCCCTCTCCCATCTTCCACCTGCAGCGCCCTTTCTCAAGACCCCCCCCCCCTTCTGTCATGGCTTCTCTCAATCTCCTAGCAGTATATTTGTCCTACCTTGTTTTATGTGCTCCTGCGAACTCTCAAATGCCGCACTCCATGGTTCCCGCCAATATAAGGTGGTACCTCGAGTCGTCAACAATTCTCTAGGGCTTCCCTGAGCCTCAAAATCCATATATCGTCATCTTTATATCCCCTGCACTGTGTGACTCCCCATTTCTGTAACCTGCAATGCCCGTAGCACCCACCAATTACGGTCTTCCAATGCCATGTATAATTGTCCCTTTCCTGTGGGAATGTTCATCTTCACTCTGCATCCAGCTTTCAATGTGCGCCCTAGGCCCCCATGGCATAAGGAGCCCTTGTGATACTTATCGCCAATGACCTCCGCCCCCCGACTCTACGTCTACCTCATAAACTCAGTGCCTAAATCTTGGTATCACTACTCTACGTACCTGGAAATAGAAGTTATCGGGAGTAAAGACAGAACTACAGTGGACAGGCCTAGCCCACCCCTCCTTTCCTATTAACCCTCGGGGTAATGTTCAACTTTCTTCGTGCTTGGTAACTCACTTCTCCAACCCGAAGGCTTTTCCCACTCCTCTCACCTGGTTGCCATTGTCCCCTGGCAGGCCCCGAATGAGCACTTTTCTGCGGTTATAGAACTCTCTTCGGGTGCGCTGTAGACGGCTCTGTCGCTCCTGGGGGCTCAATGGGGGCAGCTCCTCCTCTCGCTGACGCTGCTCCAGCTCAGCGGGCTCCTGCCCCCAGCGCCGGCGATCCGCCATGTTTACCGCCGTTGAATCGTGTTATCCCCTCCCACTTCGCAAACATTGGCTGCGTGCCCCTTTCAACCCTCCTACATCAGGTCATACACGCTCTTTTCTAGTCCATGCCCATTAGTTCCGCTCTCGGCGAAAGCAGTAACAAGAAACAAGAAAAAAAAAACGAACGGCACCAAAAAAAATGGCGGCCGCAAACATCCGAAAATTTCGGATTCGGGGGCGTGTTTTGGCGTTCTGAGTGACGGGTGACGTCACAGTCAAAAGAACGCAAAAAAACACGCCCCCGAATCCGAAAGAGACGGGGCTTTATTGAAGTGACGCATGTCTCCTCCAATGGCTGGCCTCCGTTTAGGAAGCCAGCCAATGGAGGAGAGAGGAGGAGAGAGGTGGGTTCAAGCCCCATACTCCAAATAATTAAATCTCCTCCTGGAGACTGCGCAAGTGCAGCCTTTCAGTCCTCGACCTAAAAATGGACTGGTGCACGAGTGGATTCAAATACAAAGGCAACACAGAGCAGTTCAAGTGTGAAGATGGTGGAGGACGGGCCTCTGGCGGCTGGGGCTGAAAAGGAGAAACTGGCAACCAATCAGAATCATTGTCCTGGTGCACAGATTGGGGCGGGTACTTCCAGGTGACTTTATGTAAAGGCAGCAAGAGTTCCCTGGAGCCTCACAACATGCTTTGCTGTAAGGTTCCCATTCCACCCAGTTCATAGCTGTTGTTGTTCCCACTGCCTTGTTTAGTTTGCCCTTCCCTTCTTTAGATGTTAGTTCTGCCTGCGGTGTGTTCTGCGCTCCTGAGGGTCTCCTGGTACTGCCTGGGTTAGTTTCAGTCCGTAACCTGGAGCATTGGGCAAGTCTCCTGCCTCAGGAGGTTCTATGGTTGTTGATTCTTATAGAGCCATCATTGAATACAATATTTAGCTATTTTAAGACTAACTAGGGAGAAGGAGGGTCCTTCGGCTCGGCTCCTTCTCCTACCTCACAACAAAGCCTGGAACGACCTCCCCTTCCACCTCCAAACCTCTACCTCCATCGCCCATTACAGGAGTGGACTCAAGACCTGGCTGCTTGAGTAGCTGCACCTCCCGCGGTGCCTGGATATACCTCAGGTGATTAGTGCACTTTACAAGTCTGATTGATTGAACTAGCTATCAGAAAAGAGTATTGCATCTTGCTCACACAACCCAACTGCTGACGTTCCACAGGCGAGGGTTCTCAGCAGGAGAGTGTTTGCCCTCTTTCTGCCCTTACCTCCTTTTCCCTTCGAGGTTATGGGAGTGTGTCGCACTACTCTATATTCATTATCCCAAGCTCTTAAGGAAGAGACAAGTGAATTATCACGGAAAGAAAGTCTCAGAAAACCTTGCCTCTGCTCAGATACTGACATGTAGTAGATAGAGAAAGCATGCAGAGAGATACAGATGGGGTAGAGCTCATGGTTAATTTGTTAACAGAAGGCCGCTGCAGCTTGCACCACTCATGGCCCCAACATCGCTGCCAGTGACAGTACCAACAAAACTACTAACCATCACACTCCTACAGGTGTGACTATTCAGAATATTCCAGGCACCCAAAGCTATAGAAATAGTTTGAGGCACAGGTATTAGTCATTTTAAATGTATATTGTATTAATAAACAACTTCCATTGTGCTGATTATTAAATAGACAAAAAGCATCACTGTGAGAAGTTGGCCTGGTATATGATGTCCACAGTTCTGTGGGCACCTTGTATCAGTCCAAACAATCCCTTATGGTGGTGGTTGTAAGTCAACCTTATAGACAAGCTATCCTAGGGGTAGCATGGACTAAGCAGCCTTAAAGGCTTAACTCCAAAGGACATGTGAAGCCAGCTGTTTTACCATATGCAATCCTGTAATACCAAATGAAAGGACACCACACAAGTTATATATTATCAAAATATATGTATTTATTCTTAGAATAATCCCCACTACTCTTTATGAGCAATGAAGCACAAGCGTTTAAATAAAAGCACAGTTAAACATAGACAAGTTGCACGTTTTGGATGAGGTCGGTGGCCACTCAAACCATATATCAAAAAAGTGGTATAACAATCACTAATCGATCTGGGGTAAGGCCTAGGGCCTTGTGAATCGCTGGGACTACACTAGACTAACAGCAGTTAGGACGGGAGTAGCCCGCGGGATTCGGGTGCAGTGCGGGAAGCACGGCTTGCACCAATGCAAAGTCAATGGTGCGTAAAAGTTACAAAGTTATTGCAAAAGGAGTCTTCCGACTGGACTAGGACTACCAAACTTTAGACTTAGGCACTAGGTGTGTACCAGTGTGGGAACACAGGTGCTAGTAAGTTACCTCACCCACAGGACGCGGGAGCACAGGTGCCAACCTGTGTCGGGTTTCGTCACGCAGTTCGATGCTGCCTGAGGATGAAGATGCTGCAGGCATCCAGAAGAGAAATGTCCGATGCGATCCAAGGGTGGATCGAAGTTGAAGGGTACCTGAAAGCAGAGGGGACAGAGTCTGGGTCACTAGCCAGTGACCAGGAAGGAACCAGGAAGGAACCAGGCAATGTCGGGCGCAGTCAGGTCGATGTTGGGTGCCTTGTCTCCGCTGCCACGTGGACTCTGGGGCACCGAGGATGTCCTGGAGTGAATCACGAGCTGTCCCACAAAGGCTCTCGCTGTTGGCGGTGTCGGCTTCACGATCGGAGTCAACAAGCCTTGGCAAGGGCAACCCACGCAGGATTCGAAGAAGGCTTAACACTCGGACCAGCAAGGTCAGAGCGGGTGCTCCTTTTCAGGGGAGCGAGGGCCAATCTGGAGCAACCAGATCAGCTGTGTAAATCTGTAGGTTCGTTGGTTCTGGGGCCACTAGCCAAGGCGCAAGCGACCGGACCAACGCGTCGAGCAGGAAAATGCAAATGGCCCCACGCAGCACTCGTCGAGTGTGGAGGGGTGAGCTTCGGTGCACAAGCTGCTCGGGGCAGGAGCTTCTCAGACTCTAATGCACAGCTTCAAGGGAGCCTCGGATGCTGCACGGTCAGCGCTTCGTGGTTTATTCAAGATGGCCGCTCCCACGCTTCAGGTCGCCTCCACGGGTCCCATGGACTGTGGATCGGGCTGTTGGAAGGTAGGAAAGCTGGCTCTTGTCGATCTCCGACGCTCGAGTTCCGGCGGGAACTGCAACAAAGCAAACGTCGAGGTGCTGGATGGTGCCTGTTTGCACAGGGTGGTCACTCCTTGACCACAAGGGAGATTCTTCAGTCTTCCACGTCGAGTGGGATGTCGAAGGGTCCAGAGTTTCGTTTCATAAGTTTCAGTCACGATAATCTGATGTGCATTGGCACTGCTCCCACCTATATTCCAAATCTGGGGGCTGGATTACCTGCTAGGTCCCTCCTATGGGTGGGACCCAGGAAGGGGGTGGTTACACCCCTTTCCTTTGTCCAGTTTGCCGCCAAGACTGGGGCTGGAGTGCCCCAGAACCGGTTTGACTGGAATCTGCCCAGTGACACCTTGTGTGCCCCAGGCAGTGTCTAGTTTCATTCAACCCTCCCTGCTACAATCCACTATCTCCTGTCTGGGGTGGTGTGACACCTCCCTGTGACAGGAAACTCTTTGTCCAGGTGTCCTCTGCCAATTTGCGGTCAGCAGCAGGAGGTCAGACATGTGTCTGTGGCAGCAGCATCCATTTTGTGATGCTGGGGCTCTGGTTAGGATTAACCGCATTTGCAGTAAGTAACATGTCTTCTCCCTCTAAAAGGGTGGAATGCTACCCCCGTCGCCAGAATTGGCGAGGGGGTAGTATTCCAAAATGTATGACACCAAACATGACATGTTTTGATAAAGCCAAACCAAAGTTAGCATAAACCGCGAGGATTATAATGCACTTAAGAGTATATGGTATGGCAGTATCACTGGAACAGCAGTAAGGAAATGGTTCCGAACACTGCAGACAGGCTCAGCTCATGCTAGAGCACCATCTCACATAAAACCAAGCACTCTGCCTCCAGGATTGTAAAGGCCTGCCATAGGAGTGACTTATAGGTATATATGTGTCCAGATATAGGTTTAGACATAGGTATACTATATCTTAGCAAGGGGTGATTACACCACCTTGCCCCAGCTGTGTGAACAGCCAGTTGTGTCGATTTAAGTACCAGCCAGGGGTGGCAAAAGATATGCTGCAGCCCCTGGTAGGCCTTGGATGCACCTATGCCCTTGGCACCTATAGTGCACTGTATAGGGGCTGACAAGGTGTCCAGTACCAAATTGGTTAGGTACCTATAGTACATGGAGTCCATTTAAAGAGAGAGCAGATAGTTGGCCTGGGATCCTGCTAATCAGGGCCCCAGGCTAAGTCGAAAACCAGCTAAACACAAGGCGAAAAATCAGGGGTAACCATAGTCAGGTATCCACCTTCCTACAATCACCATGTGGCAAACTGTCATAAGTGCCGATGTTGACAATTAAGTGACGGTGCCGAGAACTGGAAACAACCGGCATAAATTAAGCCCCGAATAGAGCGTTAGGTAAGATGAAGTGCAAGGTAGAGAGTGAAATGTGTGGGAGATAGCAAAAGATGCACAGAGGTTGAAAGAGGAAGGGAGTAGGCAGAGGTAGAGAAGCAGATATATACAAATGTTTAGAGTGAGGCAGAGCAAAGTAGAGGCAGGGGAAGGAAAACTAGTGAGGGCAAAGAGAGGTAGACAGCTATGAAGTGAGGTAGCAAAAGAAGTATAGAGAGATGCGAGGTAGAAAGAGTGCCGAGGTCGAGATGGAGGCAAAATAAGAAGTAAGAGATATGAAGTACCTGATGGTAGGCAAGGTAAAGAGAATAGTGAGACAAATAAAAAGACAGAGAAGTGTTTGCTTATTAGAAACAGATTTAGAGAGCAAAAATTGAAGTAGGGATGGATAGGGAGATAGAGAAAATGGTGGCTGTTGATATAAGGTAGAGAGAGAGGGTGAGGTACAGACATGTGAGAAAGCTATATAAAGAGAGGTAGAGAGAGTGGAGGTGAAGAGGGTTAGCTGAAAGATAGAAGGCAGTATAGAGAGAGCAACAGAAAGGAGAACGAGAGGTCATAAAAGAGAAAACAGGAAGAGGCAGAGGGGAATAAAGAGTAAGCAATGAGAGAGCTGATGTAGAGGAGCTTGGGTAGGGCAAGGTCAGGAGATAAGTGAGTTAATGAATGGTGAAATACATTGAGAGGTTAGGTAATGAAATAAAGAGGTGGGGTGGTGAGAAAAGTGGGCAGGAGAGTCAGAAAGGATGTAGAGAAAGGTGAGTATGAGCGACACGGAAGAGAGAAATCACAGACGCAGAAAAAGTAACGAAACATAGAAAGAGGGAAGGCTGAGAGATGAGATCATGAGAGAGTTGAAATAGATGGAAGAGAGATACAGCGAAGCGAGATGGAAACATGTATGATGCAGAGAGAGGGGTGAATTAAAGAAAGAGTTACGACAGCGGAAAAGGGGTAGAGATTAAGAGGAAGTCATATAAAGTATTAGAAAGAGAGATGTGAGGTAGAGTCAATATTGAGAGAGGAGTGAGGCACACAGAGATTGAACTAGAGGGGGACATACATAGAGATGCAGAGATGAATAAAGTGAAGACTAAGATAGGTGAAAGAGAGATGGTGCCAGAGACAGGTGGCACAGCTGTAGTAAGGTAGATAGAGACGTGAGGTAGAAAGAAGGGGAGAATTCAGTGACTAATGATGTAGAGAGAGCTGTAAGGTAGAGGAAGGTGGGGCAGAAGGAGGGCAAAGATAGATAGAAGGGGTTGAGGTAAAGAGTACATCAGGGAGGAAGAAAAATGCTAGAACAACAGATATGTGTGAGAGAAAAACAGAGGTAAAAAGGGAAAGAGAGATACACTAGGCACTGGCCGAGAGAGCTAGAGTCAAAGGTGGAGGTAGGCAGAGAGCGGGAAAAAGATTGAGAGCAAAAAAGATATTGGCCAGAAAGAGAAAAGGAGCATTTTTAGGGAACAATGGAAGGTGGGGGAGCCTGGGCAATTGTCAACTTTCTTTTAGAAAGGTTACGCCACGGACTTCCTAAAGTACTGTCAGTCACCTAGATCCTAATTTTTACACCAGCTCAAACTTCTAGTGGGCGTAAATTATTAAAGAAAATCATGTATCATAAAAACTTGGACGATTAGTGCAAATACAACAGATGTTGGTTCAAGGGTGAGGCAAAATTACCAAAAAAAATAAATAAATGGACGGAATGTGGACAATACAAACATTCGCCCCCAGTCACAAGGATCTGGGTTTAATCCATCATTCTTTTGCTCACCACACCACCTCAGTTTGAACCCTGCCATATGCAAATCAGTCTTGACCCTGTTTCTTATGGGAACAGTACAGGCCGAACCTGCCAAGCCAGGTCCTCCCTGGACCGGAAACAAGCATCCTGTGACTGGTTTCAGGGCATCACCCTTCACCAGCCAGGCTAGCTTGGATCCAGTGGTGTAGTGAGCACGGGACCCCGTCTGAGCATACCCTTCCCACTTAGAGCGACATATGCAAAAGAAACAATTTGATGGACAGAATTCTGGACAACGCAAACATTTACCCCCAGTCACAAGGATCTGGGTTTAATCCATCATTCTTTTGCTCACCACACCACCCCAGTTTGGACCCAGCCATATGCAAATCAGTCTTGACCCTGTTCCTTATGGGAAAAGGCCAGGCCGAACTGCCATACCAGGTCCTAGGATGCTTGTTTCCAATACAGGGAGGACCTGGACTGGCAGTTCGGGCTGGTTTTTTCCCCATTGGGTGCAGGGGCAAGACTGATTTGCATATGGCTGGTTCCAAACTGGTATGGCATGGTGAGCAAAAACGATGGATTTAGGCCCAGATCTCTGTACCAGGGTGAATGTATGACATTGTTCTGCATTTTGCCCATCAATTGTTCTTTTTGCATTTGTCACCCCGAGTGGGACGGGTATGCCCAGACGTGGGTCCCGTGCTCTCCATGCCACTGGAGTCAAGCTATCCTGGCTGATGAGGGTTGAAAGCCCGAAACCTGTCCTAGGATGCTTGTTTCCAGTCCAGGGAGGACCTGGCCTGGCAGTTCAGACTGGACTGTTCCCACTGGGCGCAGGGTCAAGGCTGATTTGCATATGGCCATGTCTGAACTGGGGTGGTGTGGAGTGCAAAAAAACGATGGATTTAGGCCCAGATCTCCGTACTGGGGTGAATGTATGACATTGTTCTGCATTCTGTCCATCAATTGCTCCTTTTGCATGATGCAAAATTACCCACAATAGAGTAACTTGTGTGCTCAGGAGGACCCACATCTACACCCTAAAGTAAAGAAGCACCCTCAAAACGATATCCTCCCAATGAAATGGCATGAAAGACATTAGCCACGCCGCAGCAGCATCGTGGTATGGTGGAAGCACGCAATGGCAGAAATCCTGTCACAGTGTTGTACCATACATCACATGTGTATATGTACAGTGCATTTTCACCCAGCAGGGCCTCTTGTCGCTGAATAACAGTTGTTTGTTGTTACCGAACTTAAGGGTACTCATTTTATCGACATCAGAAGGATGAAAGGCAGAGAGGACCCTCCAGGATTTGAATCTAGGACCATGAGGTCAAACTCAAGCCCCTACAGTGGAGGCATTAGTCCACTGAGTCACCAGACCCTGCTAATGAAACCTAATGGAAACCACTGAAAGTATGTCATTGTAAGCAGGAGCATGCAGAGTGTGCACAATTTTCCATTCACAAACTAGGTGAAGTCACAATGAATACACTTTGACAAAACAAGCATTGACATGGCCAATAGGTCTGGGTTTATTGTGGTAACATGTTGTATAGTATTGCAACCGCATTCATGTTGTGCCTACTACCCTGATGATAGATTGAAGGGCCTTATGGGAAGTAGCAGGCTCCTCTGGAACTAAGGTTAGTGTGTTTTTTGTTAGTGGGTTTAAATTGTGTTCTTAGAAGACACTCTTCCATCTTTCCCACCTGTGTTTGTGGTGGAGTCAGAGGGAATTACATATGATTGGCAGTGGTGGCTGGGTCTGAGGGTGTCTTAGTTCTTGCGTATGATTGGTGGGTGAAGAGGCGGGGTACACGACGAGACGGGCATGGATGGGATGCAGTCAGTGGCTTACTGTTTGTGAGAAGTAAGAGTGGGGGTGCGGGCAGGTCACACGTGAACAGAGAGCAGAGTAGGTGGGAAGGGAAGCTCTCACATGGAGGCGTCAAACAGGGACGTGCACATCTGAATAGGAGTTGTTTTGAGGAGGATTATGCAGCAGGTGACAGTTTGTAGGATACTGTGCAATCTTACACGCATGGCAGCAGACAAACAAGAGTGTTTGAGTATTTAACAGTAAATTTACGTTTGTTTAACAGGGGCTGAACAAGACAAATATATGTTGCAGTGATTGTGATATTGCACAATACATTGAAAGGTTAACACAAGCTTTATTCATGTTGAAGGTCACTTTTTTCGCGCTTTATTCATGTTGAAGGTCACTTTTTTCGCCGATGGTGCATCAGGGAGTCCATAGTTGTACGGTAGGGACAAGCCACGTCTAAAATATTCTTCCAGATTCCAGATGGTTGTCAGTAGCTTTTATATCTGCTGCGACGGAGCTCTATAATTTTCAGCCTGTACAGAGAAAATATTTTCTTTTTGTAGGTGGGATGGTTCATTGCGGTGCTGGCCTTGAATGAACGCGAGTGTGTTGGTTTTCATTGGTTGGGCTTAGGGAGCTCTATTGTTTATAGCCTTGTGATACATAACAGCTTGAACGACGATCTTCGTAGCCCGCGGTGGTCCTTCGCAGCAGGGGAGAGGCATTCGCATCTATTACTAGGGTGACCAACTGGCATTGGTGGAAATTCAGGACGGCAAGTGTAAAAATTCAGGACAAAGGGTCAAAATTCAGGACACAAATTCAGGACAGGAGGTCAAAATTCAGGACAATTGGATACGTTTTACAGACACACCAGAGGTCGCACAATTGTATATAAGTAAGCCCAGCCATATCTAGACCTATTCAGCAATTTGCAAATCTATCCATCATGTATCCTTCCATCTATCATTTCACTCATCCACCCCTTCATTCATCCTTTCACTCATCCATCCATTTTCCATCCATCCGCCCTTTCACCCTATCCATCTGTACACTCATCCATCCACGCTTCTAATCATCCATCCATTCACTCATCCATCCAGCCATTTACCCTTTCACCCATCCAGCCATTTTTTCACTTACTCATCCATTCACCCAGTCACTCATCCTTCCACCCATCCACCCTTTCAGTCATCCATCATCCTCCCTATCTCTCTCCATCGACTCTTTCACTTAGCAATCCTTCCTTCCATTCATCCACCCACCCATCCATCCATCCACTCATCCGCTCATGAAACCATCATTGACCCTATCACTAATCCATCCTTTCTCTCATCCATTTATCCTTTCACTCCTTCACTCATCTATTCATCATTGTGTCCATCTACCTTCCCTTTCACTCACTCATCCATCCATCCATCCTTACATCCACCCTTTCACTCATCCGTCCATCTATTCGCCCTTGCACTTATCAATTCATCAATCCATCCATCATTTCACTCATCCATCCACTCACTCATCATCCACCTTTTCACTCATCCATCCTTTCACTCATCCATCCACCCTTTTACCCATCCAGCTACCCTTCCACCCATACATACAGCTATTTCCCTTTTCTCTCTTACATCCTTCCACTCACTCATCAATCTCCATCCATCCTCTCCCATTATCCATCTATTCAATCGTTCATTCATCCATTCACCCTTTCACTAATTCATCCAGCCATCCCTTCACTTACTCACTCACCCACCTTTTCATATTAATTTTGAGCTGAGCCATTTTGACAAGAGGCCCATCAAGAACTTCACCCTCGCTGCAGGAGCCATACCAGGACTGGGACAGAAGCCACCCAGGGCAGAGACAGGATCCACCACAGGGGGGGGGGGGGACAGGAGCCACCACAGGCGGGGGACGGGGCAGGAGCCACCATAGGGGGTGACAGGAGCCATCACAGGCCGGGGGAGGGGGGGGGGCAGGAGCCACCACATGGGGGGGAACAGGATCCATCAGGGTGGGCACAGGGGTGGGTATGCAGTATTCTAGTATCATCTGGGTGTCTTCCAGGGTGGGGGAGGGCTCCTTACCCCCTCCTGGACAAGACAAGGAGAAGACAGGCTCTGTTGCCAAAATGTTAGTTTTGCCCCCCTCCCCTCACACTGATGTACAGTACTGAAAGGAGATACTCCAAGAGAACCGATTTAACTGATTGTCCTCCATACTTTGTTAATCAGTGTGGGTGGGATTGTGCCATTTCTTTATTTTATTACAATATAGACTGCATGTTTGTAAACAAACTTCCATTCTTCAATTTAGTGACAGTAATTAAGCCCTGTGAAAAGAA
This sequence comes from Lissotriton helveticus, assembly GCF_964261635.1. NCBI lineage: Eukaryota > Metazoa > Chordata > Amphibia > Caudata > Salamandridae > Lissotriton > Lissotriton helveticus. Next base: position 139,753,369 of record NC_136063.1, on the reverse strand, counting down.
CCACGTGCTGCCTCGGTGTAATCGGGCCGGTTCTAGGATGTTTGGGGCCCTGGGCAGAAAGGGAATGTGTCACACCAATTGCAGATTCATGACGCATTAAGGGCTGTTTGCATCTGAACAGATGCCCCTGCTCCTGAAGCCGCAGCCCCTCCCTCTCAGTCCCCTTCAAGCACCTCTTAACAGGTCATCAAGGGTTGGAGGTGTGAGGGTTGCCATCCCGGTGTGCCTCTCCAATGCTGCTGGGTACCTGAGCTTTCATACAGCATCAGAGTTACACCCGACCTTAACAGCATTGGAATCAAGCAGGGAGGTGGAGGCCAGCTGTGCTGGTTTTGTGAACAGTTAAAATTACGGACAAATGGCGTCCGTTAAAGAATCCTTCACGGACAACGGACAGAGGGCCGAAATTACGGACTGTCCGTGAAATTTACGGACGGTTGGTCACCCTATCTATTACACGTAGAAGCCATTTCGTGGCCGACTTCTAAATTCCCTGGAGTTGTCTTATGGTTGATGGTGGGATCCCATGATGCAGTCCATTTGTGTCAACAGTGTTTGATAAGAGGAGTGATGTTGTTTCAAGAAACGCTTTGAGGAAATGCTAGATGGGGAAATGCGCCTGCCCGAGGCCACGCAGTGGCCATAGAGAGGGCGGGCCACTAGTCTCGGAGGGCTGTCCCGCCCCCAGCAGGATGTTAGCGTCACCTCCTCACTGGTTGGAGGAGGCGGCTGATCGAGATTCTCGTCCAGGGCGGCGGGGAGGGGCCTCCGTGGGTACTTAGGTTTCAGCACCACTTTGGAGGGCCTCTTTGCCGCCCCGGACGCCGTCGTGTGCTCGTCTGGACACTCTTTTGTCTGGACACTCTTTTTTTCTTTGTCCTCGTCGCCCCGATGGTCGTGCCGAGGAGTTGCCGTTTAATTAGGACGTCGGGTCCCTGGTTTTCTCGTGCACCTGGTGAGTGGCGGGGGCCGGTGTTGTAAGCCCCCTTTGTCATGGAATGTCGGCCGTTTTTGTGCTTCAGTGGCGTTGGGGGCATTTGGGTGCACGTTCGGTTTCTCTCACGCTGGGGAGCATAGAGAGTGTGTGGTAGAGGGGACGGAGCAATTGTTAGGGGCGCTGCGCTCTCGGCGGTCCCAGGGAAGTGTGACATTCTGGTTAGTGCGGCGGTCTCGGAAACGGAGAACGGGCCTGGGACCAGGTTTCAAGTAGCGGCACGGCAGGCTACTTCCACGCATAGGCGCCTACTTCACGTCTGCTGAGTAAAACTGTTGAGCAGCCGCGCGGCGTGAGGCCTAGGATGGGGTTAGATTGAGCACCGTATGTATGGCCGTGTTCAGTGCAAGAGCGACGCTGCCACCAGTGAGTGTCAATATTTGGTACTATGTTTCCTAATACCTTGCCAGATAGCTTCATGGATGAACGTTTAGAAGCCCTAGGCAGTCTGCGTATATAGCTTGCTTTCTGAGGGTCAGTGAGAAACAAACACGCGCGCATGAACCGGCAGATGGTTCATCTATCGGGCAGAACTATCACAGCCAGTTCCTTCATTACAGAGGCTTGCGTGTTTCGGCGTCCATTCTGTGACCCCAAGAGGATCGCCTGAGCACATGGATTTGGGTTAAGCCGGGCCAATTCTAGAGTGGCTAGCTGGCTACCGTTGCTACGCGAGCTGGACCCTGCGTTGGGGGAAGTTGTGTATGTAAGACAGGGGGATGACGAGTTTTCATAAATCATCGAGCGCTTGTAAGTTAGGCTAACGTTCCCCTCGCTCGAAATGCGTTTCAATAGGGCCTGTTTGGTGTGGGTCCGCCTTGTGTGGAAGGTCGCAATCTGTATAGGCCTTGCTAGTGCGGAGGTTACCGTGCATTACTAATTTGCCACCGATGTTTCCATTGTTGGAATCAGTCTATGTAGGAGTTAAGTGTGTACGGGGCGGACATGTCTTTCATTGGGCATTACGTTTAGAATTTTGCTTAGTGCGGAGGTTCTGAGTACGATTAGTTTAGGCATAACGCTTATTCCGTGTCGTATTGCTCTATGTCGGCGGGGCTATCTTCATGGGCCGGGGCCTCATGACTATGTGGCCTGCCGTTTTGACCCTTCCCGCCATGGGGATGCATTGTGGTGTCGGTCGTGCAGTCAGCTCCACGTGGCCGGCGGCAATTATGTTCAGCTTTGGTGCGTTGGTTGCAATGTGGTATGCCACAGGCCGTTTTGCGGCGATTGTTGCGTTTTCGTATTCTTGCCTCGCCAGGATATTCATGTGGTGGCTCGCCAGCATTGCACATACAGCCCGCCCCCCCCCCCTTTTTTCCGGTGCTTCGACGCCATCCTGGGATACGGCTGGTCCGCCATGGCAGTGAGAGGGGCGGGCCCGGGAGCATTTGTTTAATGGCGCACATTGTTATAAAGGGGGTAGAGTATCATTGTGTCTTGGCATTTCGATGCCCAATTGAGTGTCTTGTTCTCATTAAGTTGTACAATTGCGTAATGCAGTGCGAGGGACAAACAGTACGCGCACAAATTTGTTGATTGTGACCGTAGTTATCGAGGATGTGTAGTCTCATTGGGCCATAATGCCGTGAGACCCAATCGTGTGTCCGATTCCGTTTTGTACGGGGCATTAGATATTGAGCGTGAGGGTTCAGCCCATTTCGCGCGCAATTTCGGGGTGTGACCGTATTTAAAATTGGAGTACAGTGTCTTTGTGCCATAGTAACTTCGAGGCCCATTTGTGGATCTTTCGTAATTTACGTGTGGCATGGTAAGTCCTGCGCGATGGGTAAGCATATGTTGTGCATTGTTTACTTTATGGCGGTCGTATTTACGAAGTGTGTGTGGTATCATGGGGCCATATTACCTCGAGGCCCACTCGTGTGATGCACTTTGGCAAGTGGCATCTTACGAATTGTGTTGTTTCCTCCCGTGCAGGCCCAACTCGCATCCCCCCCCCCTTTTGTCGCCCTCCTCGGGCTGCGCGGTGTCCTGCAACAAACTGTTGCGAGGTATGTATAAGCAAAACGCGGGGGGCAGGCGTAGGATGGAGTCGGGGTGTGAGGGACTTTGTGTAAGGTACGAGGCCTTTACTTAGGCCGGAGTGGCATCCTGGGTTGTAGTAATTGCAGATGCGTTCACGCCCCCCCATGCGCCCCTGCCCCGGGGCGTGCGGGGGCGCGTGTACATAGAACCAGCCATCCGGTTGACGTGCGCATTGCTTCCATGCTTACAGTGTATGTGCTATGGGAGTACAGTGCAGCGCGACGGGAAAGCCTATTCTGCGCGCGTTTGGGTTACGGCGTTCTTATTACAAGGGGGTATAGTATTCATGGGGCCAGGGTATCGTAGGCCCAATTGAGTGCCTTGTGCAATTTGGAATCATGTGCCTTTGTTTGTTGCTGCAAGATTGTAAGTATTTTGCGTGCGCGAAGTTGTTGCCTGTGCCAGCATGCTTAAGGGTTCGTTATGGCAAAGTAGGTAGCGCCTTCAACAATAGTACCTCCAGGCACATTCGATCTAACACGCGGCGACGCATATTCCTGCGTGAGATATGCCGTTCGGCCGCAACCTTATTTTGGTTCCGATTGTGTGTGCTGGTTTCCTTATTAGCGTCCTTATTTAAATATGGGACGGAGTACCATTATGCCATGGTCCACGGTGCATGCGGTGTTGTTTGGGTTGGACAGTCTCGCCCGTCGTGAGGTCCAGGGGTACATCTGCTTCATGTGCGTTATGTGGCGCTGTCAAATTTCTGTCTACATCAGCAGGTTTGTGGTACACGATGCATGAGGCATCAAGTCAGGAGCTATCCTTGTGGTTTCAACTTTACAGGGATAGGTGCTTATGTGAAGGGAGGGGTGTACTCACGTGATGTTTGTTTACGGCCTAGATCTGTTGGGACAATCAGTCCAAATTCTACGTGTAATTAATGTTAGGTTGCACTGGTTTCTGTAATATAGAGTTCCTCCACGTAATTGCATGTGGTGGGAAGGGAGTCCGTTTGCAAGTTCCTTACACATTTGTGAGTAGTGGACCAGGGTTCCGGTATGATGTGGCGTTTCACGTGGTCTATCTCGAGGTCACAAGTTCTAACCTCGTCGGGTCCCTCAGCCTTTTATCAGTTTGAGGTCGTAAAGCGAGCTCCTTGCAGCCAGTATTTGGCTTCGAGATTCGAGTATAGGAATGCGCAGCATTAAGTTGAATGTGTCACTAGATACCGGAGGGTTAGGTTTCATCTGCGTGCCTATGCGAGGCGTCACCTTCACTAGGAAGGCTTTTGCTTCTTCCCTCCATTACTTATTACTTAAATTAAGCGGTTAGCCACCAAATCTTTTGTAGTCTCCATGGATAGGGTATCCGCGCTCATCTTTAGCTTCGTTCGTGTCAGGGTGCGAGTGTTTTCTCAGGCTTTTGTCCCGGCGTTCATCGGTCTCCGTGACCACGGGCCCCGTTCTAGCGCTGTGAGTGTCGCGTTCGGGCCCATATCGAAATCGGCCACGGAGTGATGTGCGCGACCGCTGAGTAAGTGTCCGGGGTTCAACAGAAAGAAAACTAAAAGCTAGCCGGGTGAATTCATTGTCGCCAAAGACAACGTCTGCTCCATTGCAGGGCCAGAAAGTGTAGAGGGTTGTGTGTTTCAGGCAGGCGGCCTAAGTGTCTGTGGGGCCTACATTTGGAATCTTTCATCTTCTTAGGGCCAACACAGGCTTTTCTACTTTCTGCCATCAGTGCAACATGCACCTAAGTTGTACCATAGTAATACTGCTACCCCGGGGCGGAAAGTGCTGCGTTCAGGTCACGTGAGCACACACTTTGAAGCGCATAGGACAGGAACATTCTCGCGGCATGGCATCAGTCCTGGGTCCTCGGCTGCGCGCAGCTAATGTCAAATAAAGTTCTTGTGGCGAGGTCCCCCCCCCCCCCAAAGTGTGGTATAGCAGCAATATGTATTGGTGCAATATTGTAGAGCCACACGTGAGCTTTTGGGAAGTTTCATATTTTGTTTGGACAGTTGCGCTGCTAGTTTCTGCCTGACCTGCTAACAACGAGCCTCAGTCTGTCGAAGCCAATCTCTGGGTAGTCACCATTGTCTGTATGCCACCACAGTGGAAACGATCTCATACGCTTCGGGGCCTGGTCATACAACCATGGGAGTCGCATGGAACAGGCACAGGGTGGGGGCTGCGCAGTGTGCATGTGGATGAGCGCCTTTTTCCCGCTAGAGTGATACTGAGCTATGGGTCCTGTGTGTACAGATGTCGTATGATTGTCTGCTCGGTCCAGGGGGGGGCGTAGTGGTGCGCTCAGTGGATATGTAGGGAATTCACGCTTGCCCCTGCGCATTCATAGGGCCATGCGTAGCGCTGTGGAACCCCATCTTTCATCCCAAAAAACGGTCTAGTCCCACTGTCTGGACACGTGTACGTATGACACAACAGTGTAATCAGTGTGCCAAAGGTGTCGATATTCTGTCACGTTTATGCTTCCGGCGTCTGTTGAGGTCTGTCCTAATACGGTAGAGCAGGCACCCCACTGAATTTCGCGGCCTTGCGTGCTAGGGGGAGCCTAGAGCCGCGTTGTGATGATATATGGCTGGGTGGAACTTTTCTTTGGCCCCTGTAGTAGAAGTAGTATGTCGGGTATGCAGCCGGCAGCGTTTCTCGTTCCACATCTAGTGTTGTATCTTTGCATCCACTGCCTGTGCCTGGTTTTCAAGAACTATAGGCGTGGGCCCCTAGTAGACAGTCAATTTGGAACAGCTCCAAAGGTGCAGTTACTGCTGCGCGAGCGTACATAAAGCGCAATGTCAGCTAAAGTTTGTTAACTGCGCTTCAGCAGAAGTTTTTCAAAGACTGGGTGGAGTCTGCTGAGGCGTTGTGTGTGTGGGAGGTGGTTTTCAGCGACTGCGCTGGTTCTCCCTCTCCATAGATTAAGGAGCGATAGCAGCAGAGGAGGCCGCCGCTTTACACGGTCTCCGTTCCAGGGTCTTGACCTTGCGTACCTGGGGATAGTCTACACTATTGCTGTAGAGGGATTTGTGCTCTGGGCATATGCAGATTAGTGGCTGAGGGGCTGTCGTTTAGCGGGCGCGTCTTCCTACAGATACTATCTTAGAGGTAGCATGGCCAAACGTCATGATGCGGGGTGGGATCTTAGGGGGCACGTGGCTCCAGTCTCACTAATCCACGGTCGGTGGCCCTTAGTTTCCCATCTGACTAGCTTTCCTAGAGATAGCATGGCCCAGCTGCCTCCAGACTTTATCCCGAGAGGGCAGGTGAGGCCCGCCATCAAGACCTGTCAATCCTGCATTGACATATGTAAGCATCACCCAAGTTGTTGTACATTGGTACTGTTCCCTTCGTGTCCCTGCGCTCCCTCGAGTTTAGCAGCACAGGCCTTTTTCGCAGACGCCCTTCCGCCTTGCTTGCGGTGTATGGCGTTTCTCCAGTAGTGGTAACATAGCAGGGTGGGCCGGTGGGCGCCTGTGGTGAAGGATTGGGGGGAGTTGCAGGGCATGTGCTGTAATGCCTACGGATTATTAGCCTAAGTTGCCTTCTGTCGACAACCCGAGTGTGCATGTGTTGCCTGCTGCTACGCCAATGCGGTATTGGCATATGTTAGACATCACCCGAGGAGTATAGGATAAGAAGTACTGACCGCCCTCTGCCCCTGTGCTCTTGAGCATTGCAGCACAGGCGGTCATCGCAAGCACACTTCGCAGGTTTTTTCCCCGGATGCATGGTGGTGGTGCCATGAAAAGGTTCACCCAGCGTAGGGGTCTAGGCGTGTCAAACTATGACATGTGTCAGGACCAAATTAGGGTTATTTGGAGGAGGATGGTGTCCACCTCACGCCTGCAGGCTCTGACCTCCTCCTGCTGGACAATAGGGGCAGGAGGCCTGGGTGTCTCATCAGGCATGTAAGGTTCATGCCAGCATCAGGTATCAGCGAGGTGGCAAGGGTCCACCGCTCTACCGTCGTCCTGGTCTTGTTAAGTTTGACTGACTAGATGCTCGGCAGAGCAAATTTTGCAGAGACCTCCTCCTGCTGGACAATAGTGGCAGGAGGCCTGGGTGTCTCTTCAGGCATGTAAGGTTCATGCCAGCATCAGGTATCTGCGAGGTGGTAAGGGTCCACCGCTCTACCGTCGTCCTGGTCTTGTTCAGTTTGACTGATTAGATGCTCGGCGGAGCAAATATTACAGAGACCTCCTCCTGCTGGACAATAGTGGCAGGAGGCCTGGGTGTCTCTTCAGGCACGTAAGGTTCATGCCAGCATCCGGTATCTGCGAGGTGGTAAGGGTCCACCGCTCTACCGTCGCCCTGGTCTTGTTCTGTTTGACGGACTTCTGGCTCGGCAGAGAAAAGATTGCAGGTTTCTTCCCCGAAAGCATGGTGGTGGTGCCATAAGAAGGTTCACCCTGCGTAGGGGTCTAGGCGGTTTAAACCTTGACATGCGTCAGGACAAAGTGTAGGGTTATTTGGAGGAGGATGGTGATCCCTCACGCCTGTAGGCTTCGACCTCCTCCTGCTCGACTTGTAAGAAGCACTGTTGAGCGTAGGTTGCAGGTAGAAAAGGTAGCAATGGTGGGGGGGCCTGTGCGGCAGCGGATACCACCGCACAGGCTGTGGCGGAGTTACTGGGCAATCCGGAAGAAGAGAGGTGCAAACGATGTACTTCAGCGGGCACATAGGGGTGCCAGAGCCTAACCTGTAACCTCATGGGAGGTGCAGGAATTCGTGTCGGCGCCCCAGTAGTCCTTCGGGCGGTTGTGGGCCTGTGCAACCGGGGGTTTGCCTAGTCACGCCAAGGGGCGTGTCAGTATTTATATTCTAATTGTACAGCAGTTGGGTGGTTCGCCACTGTGCTGTTTGGCTCAACAGGCGGGCAGGTGGCGAGAATGCAGCCGGCCCGGGATCGCCCGTAATGTTTACCCACCTTCATTACATATGTTGTATGTAATAAACCTGCAGCAAATTTTTCCCAAACTAATACGATGTCTGTGTATTATTTTGCATGTTTGGGGAATGTGGGGGCGGGGGATTTCCTGTGGCCCTGATGTGACTATGCGCCTGCCCGAGGCCACGCAGTGGCCATAGAGAGGGCGGGCCACTAGTCTCGGAGGGCTGTCCCGCCCCCAGCAGGATGTTAGCGTCACCTCCTCCCTGGTTGGAGGAGGCGGCTGATCGAGATTCTCGTCCAGGGCGGCGGGGAGGGGCCTCCGTGGGTACTTAGGTTTCAGCACCACTTTGGAGGGCCTCTTTGCCGCCCCGGACGCCGTCGTGTGCTCGTTTGGACACTCTTTTCCCTCCCTTGCCTCTAACCCAGAGTGTTGGTATAGGGGATTTGTGGAGGTTTTTAATGTGTCCATTTATCGTTGCAGGTTGGAGTTAAGCGGAGTTACTGGGCGATCCGGAAGAAGAGAGGTGCAAACGATGTACTTCAGCGGGCACATAGGGGTGCCAGAGCCTAACCTGTAACCTCATGGGAGGTGCAGGAATTCGTGTCGGCGCCCCAGTAGTCCTTCGGGCGGTTGTGGGCCTGTGCAACCGGGGGTTTGCCTAGTCACGCCAAGGGGCGTGTCAGTATTTATATTCTAATTGCACAGCAGTTGGGTGGTTCGCCACTGTGCTGTTTGGCTCAACAGGCGGGCAGGTGGCGAGAATGCAGCCGGCCCGGGATCGCCCGTAATGTTTACCCACCTTCATTACATATGTTGTATGTAATAAACCTGCAGCAAATTTTTCCCAAACTAATACGATGTCTGTGTATTATTTTGCATGTTTGGGGAATGTGGGGGCGGGGGATTTCCTGTGGCCCTGATGTGACTAATGTCACGACGTGTCTTCATAGTATAGAAACACAATTTGTTTAGTTTGTCCACTCGGGGTGCAATTGACGATGCAGAGTCCATGGGAAGACCAAGGTTTTATACTTCTTTTTTCTATTTTTGGGGGTTGTCCTAGTTTGTCCAGCCAGAGTATTAATGGATATGTTTTCTATTCTCTACAAGTGAGTATTTTCTTTTTGAAGCATCTAGGTTAAGATGGTTCCATTTCATCCATGGGTCAGTGGTCCTGAGGCAGTTCTCGAGTTTAGAGCTTCCAATGGCATTGGGATTTTCCAGTTTGAGCATTATTTGTGTGTTATCCACGTAGTTGTTGCGGGTACGTTCAAAACTGCTGAGTATGTCTGGTAATGGGTTCATGCATACCTTTGAGAGGAGAGACGATAGATCCTTGGGACACTCAGTCTTTATTTTGTTGGGGGGGGGACAAGGAGTTTGTGTATCATCATAATATCCCCGGTAAAGAGTTTTAGATATGCAGAAGTACTGCTAATATGCCGGCTTGTCAACTACCTTGTCTACGTCATCCTATATGAGGATTGAGCCAGATTCAGTGGCTCGTCCTGGGCAGAGTCATTCTTGGTGGTCTGAGGGAAAGTGGTTGTGTTCCAAGAACCGACAGATGTGTAGGAATGTCACTCTTTCAATTAATCCTTTCTGGTAATTATGAGGTAATTTTGTTATTCGCCTTTTAGATAGACATGACTACCTCGGTCAGACCCTGCTAACGCGGTTTCCCTGGTTTTAGTTCTATGTTGCATTGCATAGCCTTGTTTTAGTGGGAACTGCACATGAATTTGGTTGCGATCTTGGCATTGCTTTGCTTTTTACTGCACTGTGGGCGTTATATATTTAACCGACTTTTTGAGTGCTTTAAGTGTTTAGCAGCTTGCATTTTAGCACTTTATAATTCTGCTCAGGTTTCTTTTCCAGAGCCTTTTTAGGGGTCTAAACAGGCAGCTGGGCAGCCATCTTGGGAGGTGTGGGGGGTTAGCAGGAACACTTTGATCCCATTGTGGTCCAGTCATTTGACCGCCATCGAGGATGAACGCTGGCAAGCAGCTGACAAATACATTGGGCACATCAACGACAAGGCTGTCTCCACCGGTCCATGTCTGGACCTGACCCAGAGCCAGTGACCATTCTATAATTTGTTTAAAAAATGAAAAAAATAAGTGCCAGGGATCTTGTCAGCAGGCCACTGCAGCTTGCACCACACATTGCCCCTGACATCACTGCCAGTGATGGTAACACCACAGCTACTAAACATCTCACTCCTACAAGTGTGACAATTTGGACTATTTCATGTTCCAAAGCTATAAGAATGGCTTGGGCGCAGGTGATAGCCATTATAATGTACATTGAATAAATACCTAACTACTGTTGTGATAATCTCTAAATTATCTAGGGAGCACCACCTTGTGGCAGGCTGTCACAAGCGCCAATGTTGACAATTAAGTGCTGGTGCCGAGTACCAGAAACCACTGGCTCAAATTAAGCTCTGCCAGGGATTCTGCCAGTTTTCCACTGCAAGTTAGTAGGGATTTCATTCTATCTTCCCGCTATGCTTCCCCTTACCTTGTGCCTTATGTTGACCATAACGAAGCTGTTTCTAAATACTTTTTTTCTTTTTTAACTATATCAGGCTCTGACGTATTCAAAGATATGATGCACCCGTAGATCTTCTATGTACTCTATCTTGTACCTGAAGAAAAGGCTAAATTGTGCCCTCATAAAAAGGTGTGTCCCTAGTTAAGAGTCATTCTTAAATTAATAACTTAATAAAGGACCACAATCTTGATTTTCTGTTCATTAGTAGTCTAATCTGTTGTCATTTACTGACTGGCTCGGGTCCTTTGGGGTTTCCGATAGCGCTGGGACGCCTCGTCGCTGTGGCAGCTACGCGCTTTACAAATCCAGAAAATAAATAAATAAATAAGTAAATTAGAAGGATCTGGTTAAAGGCTAACTGTGCCCTCGAGATCTCACTAGTAGTCCCCAAGGAGCACCATAAAAAGCATGTAGACAAGCATTGGGAAATGTGGCAAGGGTATCACCTGTACATTTACAGAAACTTAAGCGATATCCATTTTTATTATACTTCCGATCATAGGGGCGGAATTATTAGCCCTTATGGTCTCTACCGCTCCTTTTTCTTTTACATTCTTCGTGATATGGAGACCGCCCGACCCGGCATCAGAAATCATTCCTTCCTTCTTCGAGTCAGTTGCCTCTTGCATATTGAAGATTAATAGATGATTTTGCAAGGTGACTTTAATTTTCTTATGGATGATAATGTTAACAAAGAAGACCAACATAGGGAAGCATTAAATATGGAGACCCTTCCCACTGGCCCCACTCAGCAGCCCAGCCATGCTTGGGACCCAACAATAAGCTCTGTCCCTTTGCTACTTTTAATAGGGCCTCAATGCTCTGTCCCTAGATTGTGATAAGACTGATATCATAGTGTTTGTCAGCTCCAGCACGGACCTCCGACTGGTGGCCGGAGACGCTAGGGTCTTTGCCTCTCCCTCTCCTCATGCTCACAATCCACGATTAATGGTTGATAGTAAGCAGGCTTTCAGAAAGCAAGTCAAGTCTATCTGCACTACTGGATTCAGTCTTTTGTTTATGATCAGCAAGATTCTCCCTTTCATACCACCCACCTCTAGGAAGCACTTGTTGCTAGGACTCATTGTACACAAACTGGTCTCTTGGGATGTCCTTCCTAAACATCCTATTCCCAGATTGCAGCTGCAGTAAAACGCAGCCACAAGCCTGATTTTGGAATTAAAGACACTTGCATCCATCTCCCACCACCTACGAAAGCTTCACATGCTGCCAGGGAATAAGAGATGCTATTTCAAGGCTCTGTGTCTGTGCCAGGGATTAATAACACCAGCCAGGAAACTTACACAGCATCTCTTTTTTCCTGGCACAAACCCTCGAGGCATCTTAGGTCTAAATATATATCCTTGGTTAGAGCTTCTAGATTCATACGTTCTAATAGGGAGGCTAAGCGTTAGTAGCCTTAAGGGTCCAAGGCCTGGAATTCCTTGCCAGTGTATCACCATTCCAATCAAGACTTCTCATCTTTAGGAGACAGCCTCAGACTTAGTGGTTTATATATAATGTCTAGCTCTGGATAACTCTCATTGGTCCCTCCCACCTTGAGGATTCTGGGTAGGGGTGGAGCGTTATCTGTATGATTGGGGGCGGGGGTTACCTTCAAATGTCCCATCAATCACACTGGCATATCATGGTAACATACATTATTTGAGAAGCAGCGAATGAGGGGACCTAATGGGCAGCAGTGCAGATTGTTAGGGTTTTTAAAAGACAATGGCCTAGATGTATCAAGCCTTCGCAGAATTTCGGCCTTTGCGAGTCGCAAACGGTCTTTTTGCATGTTTTGGCATGCAACAAAATTTCGCAAATTAAGGAATCACAAAATGGAATCTTGATACATCTAGGCCAATATGTTGTAAAATAACCAACAGTTTTAAGAAGAGAGAGAAAGAGAGAAGAGAGAGGAGAATTTGTTTTTGTCTCCTCACCATATCCAACCGAAAGCACCCGCGCCCAAATATTTACTAGAGAATACATTGGGGGGCAGGGGGGAGTTAACACCCCCAAACACCCTCTCGAAGCTAAGCCCCTGTTCAGGGGATCGACTCGGTTTTGCAACCTTACTAGTATGGGGACACTTCTGTGCTAACAAAGGACTTCAATAAATCAATCAATTAATCAGTTTACCAAGGAAAAGTCTAAGTAAGTAAATGTTTATTGTTCAGTTAGTTAAAACCTTAACAATATTTTGCATAAAAGAAACAAAATCTCTACAGAAAGTAAAACTCTGTGGGCTTTAAATTTTTTTCAAATTGTTGTTGACGTTATTAACAATACATTCCTAAATTAATCATTTTGCTGGTTCAATAAAATTCATAGCCTACACGGAAAACTATTAATAGAAAAAAATGATACTTCTACGTTCTATAATTCATAAATACTGATTCAATTCCTGTGCCTTTTGTTTCCATTAAAAGATTTTTAAAAACTCACAAGATCTATAAAATGAGTTTTCCACGTTCTATTATTCATAATACTTATTCGATTCCTGTACATTTTATTTCTGTTAACTGATTTTAAACTTGCAGGATCTATATAATGAAGCTCTGAAGTATCATGGCGTTCTCATTCTACATTCACAATGAGATATCAGTTTTCAGGACCTGTTCGTAAGAGTCCAAAAATGTTATCAATGTACAGTTCATTGGAGGGTCTGTAGGATCCAGCCCTGTTGTTATAGCCGCTCTACGGGTCCTTATACCTCTAAGATTCAAGGCTTTCCTTAGCATTGACACTCGTGCTATGTGTAATTTGGAACATATACAAACTATGTGAATAAAATCCTCTTTGTTGCGTCCGCAGAGTCAACATGTTTTGGGACCGTTATATTCCAAGGAAGAGTCCATTAGAAACTGGTCCATATTCATTAGGGTCTTCTGTGTCCAGGTTGTTCTTCGTGATTAAGGGTCAGAAGTATGGTTTTTTAAAGTCCCACAGATGGAGAATGGTTGGTTATGTTCATTGTTGGGAGGGCTGCTCATGGTCACAGGAGAATTTTCTTGAATATTTGCAAGGGGGATGGATCCGACGGGCAGCCAGCGGAGCCACTGGCTTTCACCAGATCCTGGAATCCAGTGCTGTCCTTTCCCTGAAGGATGATGGGGATGAATGCATTGTTTCTAGGGTGCTTGACTTCAGTGGCATCTCTGGGCGACACTTGTTTCTCATTTCTGTTAGAGAAGAGTCTACAGTGTCAGCTTTGGTGAAGTAGTGAGTCACCTGTGTAGGGGGTGAAGAGGGGCTAGCAAGCAGGAAGGGGGACAAGGAGCTCACAGAGAAAAGAGGGAGGAGGGATGAGATGGGTTGGCAGGTGCGGGAAGCAAGGAGCCACACATACAACCGCCTTCCTCCCCCACTGCGACAGATCCCCGACCTCCTGACCTTTAGGCGGAATCTGAAGACGAGGCTTTTCCAGCTCTAGGCTTTTCCGGTTCTGTGGTTAGGGTGAATTTCTGTCGGCTGTTATGGTAGTCTTTATTTTTAGCGTCTGGACACTCTTGGGAGTAGCCGCACGCGTTATAAATTTCAGATAACATAACATCTGCATAGTTGTCTAGCCCGACTTTCGACGCCATTCAATAGTCACAGCTCACATATGGTCAAAAAACACTGCATAAACCATTGCGCATGCTCCCCCATTAACCCTCTCTCCGCGAGCCTCAACAGTCCCCAATGTGCCTCTGAGTTTCTGAACATTTGGGGTGCAGAACCGAGCACGGAAATCTCGATGTAACTTCCAGAGCTGAACACAGAGCCCCAATAGTGGCCTCTACAACAGAAAGCAGTGCCCCAACTGTGGCCTCCTAGTAGGGTGCATTACTCCAGTTGTGCCCTACAATGCTGGAAGCAGTGCTCCAGATGTGGCCTTTAGAGCTGGATGCAGTTCACTAGTAGAGGCCTCCTAGCATGGTGCATTGCTCCAGATGTGGCCTTCAGTGCCAGATGCAGTGCCCCAGCTGTGGCCTCCTAGCAGGGTGCATAACTCCAGATGTGGCCTTCAGACCTGGACACTGTGCTGCAGATGTGGCCTTTAGAGCTGAACATAGTGCTCTAGCGGTGGCCTCCTAGCAGGGTGCATTACTCCAGATGTGGCCTTCAGAGCTGGAAGCAGTGCTCCAGATGTGGCCATCAAAGCCAGAAGCAGTGCTCCAGATGTGGCCATCTAGCAAGGTGCATTAACCCAGATGTGCCTTCAGTTCTGGATGCAGTGCCCCAGCTGTGACCTCCTAGCAGGGTGCATTACTCCAGATGTGGCCTTCAGGGCCAGAAGCAGTGCTCCAGATGTGGTATTCAGGGCCAGAAGCAGTGCTCCAGATGTGGCTATCTAGCCGGGTGCAATACTCCAGGTGTGGCCTTCAGTGCTGGACGCAGTGCCCCAGCTGTGACCTCCAAGCAGGGTGCATTACTCCAGATGTGCCCCCTGAACTGGAAATGCCTCATCCCACACAAACTCACATTTGTAAAGACAATATGGACAGAAAAAACAGCTCACAAACATATTCACATTAAAAGGGGCGACCGTGCATCACCCCAGCCTTCGAGGCTTCATCCCTCCTGAGCTTTTATTTTGTGAACGAATGAACCCGCGAGTCTTTACTCTGCTGGGGACGAGCTCCTTGAAGGAGACCCGGTCTGTGTGGCACATTTTATGCACATCTACACCTCAAACAGTTATGTCCAGGCCTGGTTATGTCCATGTCGCTATTTGGGTTTTTCTGCCGCGCTCAATACGAAGGTTCACCAGGTCCATTGTTTGTCGGACAACGATCGCACGAAGAGGTAAGTTATGAATGCCCCAGAGTACCACCGCCCGTCTCAGAGCCCGCCTAAATGTGTCCTGTTCTGTGCGCGCACTGCTCATCCTTTACACTTGAAAAATGAATCAGGGACATGGATTTCCGACTTTATGATTTACTTGAGACTACAAGGACCAGAATGCAACGGAAAACCTGGCTGGTTGAATTCATACACGAGAGTGTGCACACGCGAGCGCTGCCTCTTGGCACCAGAGGAACGCTGGGGCGCCGGGGGGGGGGGGGGGATCTCCTTCTTAACGGGTTGTTATGCTTATAAAACGTACCAGCTCATGATCTGGAAACCCAATATTAAGTTTGCTTTCTGACCATGTCTTGTGATTTTAGTCTTTAAGGTTACATTCTCTGAGCTTCTTATTAAGTAGTTTGGAATCTGCTTCTGATATAAGACCATCTCTCTCCTCGGCCGCGAGCATAATATGCGTTTTAGCACAATTTTGTGCTGCCTAAAACGCGTTTTTCTTGATAATCCCCCACCCCCTCCTTTTCTGGCCCGTCCCATCGCCGTTACTCACCGTGGCCGATGGTTCGTGGTAATCCAGCCAGCGCCTGGAAGCGATGTGTTCCGCTGGGCGTAGCTCCCTGCTCTGGCCTGTTCTTCGCCCTCTGACCCCAGCGGTCCAATCAGAGTGTCGTGCCGCCTCCAGACACGGGGAGCAGCTGGCAGGGGGTGTGCCTGGAGTGGGCAGCCAGGGGTTTGGACCCGCACTCTCATCTGAGACAGCGACATCGCTGCACGTGTGTTGAGTCATATCTGTCATGTGCTCTTATATCTAACGTGACACTCAGGAGCGCTTTAAATGGGGGGGATTCACATAAAATGGAAACAAGAAAACTACGAGTCCCAGAATGCACAGGTGAGATCTAACGTGGCCACTTGTCCACCAAGACTAGCTGGTTTACTACTGTGTTATCCTCTGTATTTTCGGAACGTGTCTTTGGTTTCCCATTATAAACATAGGACTACTCAACCCAGGATGCAAAGGAAGAAACACGCTATGGTAAAGTACTCACACAGCACACTGACAATCTTGAGATCTTGGCAGCAAACCTCTGACTTCACAGCACAAGGGATCTATTCTTACTTTAGGCTGTGCTTTTAGTGGCAATGCATTCTGGGAAATGCAGTGTGTCTTCACTTTGATGGGGGCCATGCGGACCAGCAATCCAGCTTCTGGACATGTAACCAGGTTTGAGTTTTTTATTGTGCGCTGAGGTTGTCGGTCCTGCAGTTGAACCCAGTCTTAAGGAGACTGGGTCACTACAGTTCCCACAATGCATCTAGACTGGATTCTGTCCTTTCTTGTAAGTGTTTTAACCCATGCTTTCTAGTCCTGGCTACTCAGCCTGCATGAATGTGATGTCACAGAATGTTGGGTGTGTGTGCATGCTTTGAATGAGTGATCAGTTAGATTGAGTGGGGCTGAGGAGCAGCCAGGAGTAGAAAGCATAGGACATAACAGTAAGCCTGGGCTAAGGGAATCTTAAATGAATGCACCGAAGCAGCAAAGGTGTCAGTGTCACAGAGGCAGTGTCACATGCCCCTGCATCTGTGGGAGCACCATGTCTACTGTGATTTTACTTCTTTCACGTTTTAGGTTTGGTTGTATGTTTATGTCCGACTTCCTGCCAGATATTTTGGAAATGTAGGAAGATATGACTTGAGTGGGCCAAGTGGCACTGCCGGCTCTGTGACTGGCTAAACACAGGTCACGTGTCTAGTTCTAGCTGTTGCGACACGCTGACCTGACATTCATTGGTGGTTGCTGTAGCACTTTTCTCCCTAAGTGGGACAGCTATGCCTAGTCGTGGGTCCCAGGCTCACTGCGCCACTGGATTCAAAATAGCCTTGCTGATGAGGGGTGTTACCCCAAAACCGGTCCCAGGATGCTTGTTTCCAGTCCAGCGCCTGAACTCTCATTTCGAGCTGGAGTGTTCATATGAGGAGCAAGGTCAAGACCAGGGCTCGAGTCGGGGTGCCACGCGGGTGGACGATGTCCCCCCCACTTATTTTACCGGGTGGGCGCCGTCCCCCCGGCCCAAAAGATAGACCTGGTACCCGAGTCTGCACCTGCGTGTGCGCTCAGCACTCACCAAACCTCACCTCCTATTGTCGAGAGAGGGGGAACAGAGCTCTTTAAGTTGTTTCACGTTAATGGATCAGTTCAGTATAACAGACTGGCGCTCGTGGCCGTATATTAGAAAAGGACAGTATGGATTCACGCATTTCAGATGGAGACCGGCAAATTTACAGTGGGCAATAAATACGCACCGAACATGCGCAGCTTTAATTTCCCCACTCCTTTGAGTGTCAATACGGTGACGAATTCCAACGTAAACATTCTGCTTTGCCCTTTGAACCTGCTCCCATCGCATTGTAACCTTTGTTTATTAGAGGATACTACATTTTGTGAAGTCACTTCCTGACGTGATGTCACTTCCGGTGACACCACCTAACTTGGAGCGTCCCCCCACTTCTTTTTTAGGACTCGTGCCCTGGTCAAGACTTTTTTGCATATGGCTGGGTACAAACTGGGGTGGCCTAGTGAGCAAAAGAACAATGGATTTACCCCAAATCTCTTGACTGGGGGTGAATGTTTGATTCTTTCAGCATTCAGTCCTTCATTTGTTGCCACTGCACTGCTAAAAAGAAGGCATATCTTTACAGAAGACACTTTGGATGTATTGCCAGGCCTGGGCATTCATGTTTTTAAAAGTGCACCATGGGAGTTCCAGTCTTTCTGGTTCACTGAGAACCAGCTCCTGCTCAACACCTCAAAAACCCCAAGATAGACCTCTGGTTGAATCACCTCACTGCTTTCAACTGCTCTCCTCTCATCGTATACTCAGCCAAATCTCTAGGAGTCACCATGGACAAGCACCTGAATATGAAAAATCATATCAGCAATAAATGCAAGGGTGCAAACCACTTGATGAGGACTCTCAGAAATATCAAACCTTTCCTTCCACTTAAGCGCTTGTCCTACCGAGGCTAGATTACGGCAGCGCTACCCTCTGTGGCCTTCCCAAATACACCCTGGCTCCACGACGAGCATCACTGAATGCTGCAGCTAGACTGGTTACAAGCACCAAACGCAATGAGCACATATCGCCAGTCTTAAAATCTTTAAATTGGCTCCCCTATGAAGCACGAATACAGTTAAAGATTGCCATTATGACGCACACAGCTATCCACTTCAATACTCCTAGATACCTGGCACAAAAACTAACTATCTTGTGGTGTAAGAGCCTCAAGAAGCGCCACTACTTTCTTCTTGAAACCACTTATCCTCAGCAAAAAGAGCACTTGTCACAGAGCCTTCTCTGGCGCTGCCTGAAAGATATGGAACTCGCTACCACCGGATGTACGCAGAATCTCTTCAACAGCGGTCTTCAAACTGGAAGTCAAAAGATTCCTCAAGAATAAATTCCTTCCGTGAGTGGGCTAGGCTCTCCTGCCTGATGACATTGTGCCTACTTTCATGGTACCTTCATTTACGACCATGCTTCTTTACGACATACTATGAACCTTTACTATTGTTTAATATAACCACCTTTGTGTTTTGTGCGTGTAAACTGTGATCATTCTAGTTTTTATCCCTACCTTATGTTGTTTTTGCATTCTTGTCATTCCTTTCCTTCCTAATGTAAAGCGCTCTGATATTGTCTGGGATCTGGTTCGCGCTATATAAAACTTTATAAATAAATATTATATTTTTTGGGCCTGCTTTCACTAACACACTTAATGACCACGATTTGTAAAAGGAAAGCTCTGTACCGGATGCATCGTGTTTGTTGTACAGGAACGATCTGTCAGTCCTACATGAGACATTCTGAGAGTCGCAGCCATTGAATTGCAATGCCACATATCTACATATGTAGCTTGGCAGGCTCCGGTTAGGTATGACTACCAGCGCAGCACAGCGCCTCTCTGCTCCCGAGGGGTTTCTAGGCACATTGAGCCTCTGTGTTCCCCAATATGGAGTTACTGCTGAGAATCCAGCAGCGCTCCTCTGAAGTTCACCAGGGCTTCCTCGGCTTCACAGGGGTGGAGAGGGCCCGCCTCACACCGTGACCGACAGCAGGGGCCGATCTAGCCCTGTGGAGTCGTGCACATGCGGTGCCGGTGAAGTGCCGGGTCTTGTCGGCCCAGGTCTGTGTGCATTGGTCATTGGCCACTTCTCGGGTTTCACAAGACCTGAGGAACAGGCTGTGTGTGACCTGCACTGGAAGAGGACCGCTCATATCCCAACAGATCGGGGTAGTACAGGGCTCTTCAGCTCTCTGTGTGACCCTGG
The DNA here is from genome assembly GCF_964261635.1 of Lissotriton helveticus. NCBI lineage: Eukaryota > Metazoa > Chordata > Amphibia > Caudata > Salamandridae > Lissotriton > Lissotriton helveticus. The sequence goes on along the minus strand of NC_136063.1, from coordinate 139,733,782 downwards.
ACACACGGAGAGAGACCGGCAGCAAGCAGAACGGGGGGATCTGTGCAGCCTTAAGTACTCTGTCCTAGATTAGCTTTCAAACCATGGGCCTTATTTATGAAGGACTTGCGCTGCCGGTGCGTCACTTTTAACATGGGAAAAAGTGACGCACCGGTGGCGCAAGGCCTTCATAAATAAGGCCCCATGTGCGTGTTCATTTGACGCAGGGCACAAGTCCTAAAAAAAGAAGTGGGGGGACGCTGACGTCACCACCGGAAGTGACGTCACGAAAGGTGGCTTGCACTGTCAGACTCATTGCCTCCCCTCGCTCACCCCTTAGATGCGATTGCATCAGGGAAGCCAGCGCGTGAGCAGCGTTCTGAATGAGCTCCGATACCGCCCCAGAGAGGCCAAAGAGTGAATGTGTGGCTCCATTTGCTCCAGTTATCGAGCTCCCAGTAAAACAAGTGGGGGGGACACCGTCCACATGCGTGCTACCCCGACTCGAGCCCTGATGACGTCACCAGTGTTGTGCGCGAGTGTGTGAGTGCCTGCACTGTGTGTGTCTGTGTGCTTCTGTGGCAGTTCTCATCGATATCAAACGCTGCCAGCACCCCCACGCACCCCCAAGCCCTGCTCTCTAATCCCTGCCCAGGCTGCGCAGACATCAACCTTTCACAAAAGGCAGTTTCTAATAGGACACATTATCATGTGCACTTTTAAATAATGTAAATAGATGTAGTCACTTTTACCGAAATATGTCGGACAATCATTCCGCATTATCAATGCATTTCTTCTATTGCAAAATAAATGGCAGGTAACAACACGTATGATATGAGACACTTGTGGCCTAATCCTCACTGGCAGGATACACTTTTTTTTAGCGCTTACATTCATGCTTCAGTGTTTAAGCACTGTAAATAACCCATGCTGCTAGTACAGTTTTGATTGTACTCAATTTCCTAACCTCCGATCTGTAAAAAAAATGTTTGCATCTGAACTCCAAACTCCGTGACCCTCTTGGGTGAGGGCTGCCCTTATTTTCCCGTTTGTGTAGGTGAGGATTTGTGCCTTTTGACTTGTGTGTGTTTGTGCCTGTGAGTTTGTGGTCTGTGTGTGTGAAAGTGTGAGGTTGTGCGTGCACAGATTCCTGCTGGTGTGCTATTGATGCACACGCGATTGCTTGCACCCATCTCTCTGAGTGGGCGTCCGTCTCTCTGCCTGTCGATGTGTGTCTGCCTGTGTGTTGTTTGACTGTTAGTGCCTCTCACACACACTATCGCGCTCCCTCTTAAGCAGCACACATACAGACTGTATGTGTGCTGCTTAAGAGGGAGCGCGATAGTGTGTGTGAGAGGCACTCGAGCCTCTCTCCAAGACGGCGCTTGACGTGCACAGCCCGAGTCATGTCTCCCTTGTCCTGCCACCCGGTGCCCACACCGGCCTCAGTGCATTCCATCTCTGCCACTTCCAGGACATGGGCACAGCTGTCACCAGACTCACTAGAGGGAAAGTCTTGCTGTAATGGAAGCGTGGGTGTCCTCACTGAGGGTTCACGTCACTGAAAAGGGAGCGGAGCCAGTTGGAGGAACCCAAACTTGCTATTTTGTTAATGCATATATATGTGCACAGAAGCACACTTTCTTTTTTGAATCATGGTGGTTTTACCTGTAGATATAATGCAATATAGTGTACCCTAGGACAAAATTAAATAGAAAGTGTGTTGCAGCAAAATGTGAAGTTTTTGGCCACAGATTAAAAAATAAACATAATTCCGTAGCTCTCCAAAAATAACCAGAAGGGGACACCCGGATTTGAACTAGGGACCTGTTAACCTGCAATCCAATGCATTTTCACTAAGCTATTGGCCCTGCTTATGTAGGTTTCTCCCTCTAGTGGTCATGACTGTTCATGCAGCAGTGTTCTGTGCAAGGTCGATAAAGGATATATTCTCTTATGGCAAGCACTGACAGTAGCCTGACGTCAGTGTGTTGTCGACGCAAAGTCAAACTGCAACAAATGAACTAACTAGGAAGGAGAGTTCGTGGCGCCAATGGTTCTACCTGGATAGCGGAAGTTGTGTGATTTTTGGAGCTGCGTTTGGTTTAAATTTCGCAAATATGTGTTCCTTTGCATAAATGCTGTTCTCACTGTTTTTCATTCATAAATTCCTATCCTTCATTGTGAGTTACTGGGTAATTAAGTTTGCAAGTTTTTTTAAATAAAATAACCTTTTACTTGTACCTAAATAGATATATTCGTTTTGCAGCGGTATTTTATGTATAAGTTGGAAGATTCGGCTGCACGCCTACATTTTAGCAACACAGCGCCCACTTCACTGCCGCTGTGCTTCATGAAACATGAGGCATGGTAAGTTGGTGGCTGTGCTGATAAAAGGCATGTGTCCGCACACGCATCCACAGAAGTGCCTATTGCACTGGAACCAGTTAAAATTCAGCGTCTGATCGGTATCCTGGCAAATATCTGTCTTGTAAACAAAAAAAAGAATATGTTCCTGTTAAACCCCTGTTTTGAAGTCGGAGGGAGCGGCTTGCACCTTTCTTTTAGCAACATGGCACTGACTTCACGCCTGATACGCTTCATGAAACTTGAAGCGTAATGGGCCGGTGGCCGTGAAGCAGGTGCTGTGCTGATAAAAGGCACACTGCTGCATATGCACCCCATGAAGACGGGGTGGGAGGCAGCGTGTGCAAGTGCAAACGGTGAGGGCTTGTGGGGAAAGAGGGCAGATAAACAGAGAAGTGTTGGTTGGGGTTTGAAAGAAGCAACACAGGCAATGCATAAAAAATACAGATCACTGCGCGTGTTACCCAGACCGCAGGTGTTCACGCGCTCATTAAATTTTTCATAACCAGCAATGATGCCAAAAGGCCGCCTTATAGTGCCTCTCCCATATTTCTGTACAGAGACTGGAAAGCTCTGGATAAATTAAGATCAGCCGGCACCGTATTTACTGTGGAAAACAGCTTTTCCCCCACTAACTCGGTGGAGGACAACTACAAAGCCTTCTGGATAGAGTAGCTATCCTCTACTTCTGACTCCTTCGCCCCCGAGAAAAAATGCAAACCTAAGAGCAGAGCACCAGCCCCCTGGTTTGACGACGCCTTGAAAGTCCTCAAACTAGCATGCAAACAAGCGGAGAGGAAATGGAGGCAAGGATACTCCGACAGCAATAAGTCACTTTGGAAAAACAAACTACGGGCATATAAAACTGCTATTGATCATAGCAAGGCTAACTACTTTTGCTCCACCATAGCTAACGCTACCAATGGCTCGAAGAGTATCTTTCAGATTCTCAATAATCTTACCCAACCTGACAGTGCCAAAAATACTACCCCACCCACACAAGCACTTTGCGACAATCTCGCATTATTTTTTAAAAATAAAATTGAGACCATCATCCACAACCTGAACACGTCCCTACCACTGGACAGTTCCAACCACGCAGGCCCTGGGACCGGCATCACCGTCCTTGACCAGATTCACACCGGGCACCTCCCCATAGAAAGGTTGCGGGAATTTCCCCCCATTTCAGAAACCGACTTTGACAGTTTGGCGCTTGGGTTCACTTCGGGCTCCCCTCTCGACCCTCTGCCTCCAAAAATCTGGAAAAGTTTTGGAACAGAACTCTTCGGCACCCTGCGCAGGATTTGCAACCAATCTTTGGGTTGCGGATTTGTTCCAACTCCTTGGAAACATGCTCTTGTCACCCCGCTGCTGAAAAAACCCTCCTTAAACCCAGAGTGCCTGTCGAACTATCGGCCTATTTCCCTCTTGCCATTCCCGGCAAAGATCACCGAACGATGGGTGAGTTCCTGTCTCTCTCAACGCCTGGAGCAGAATCACATCCTGGACGATGTCCAATTCGGTTTCCGTCCAGCGCATGGCACCGAAACGGCTGTCCTGACAGCCATGGAAGATCTTCGTATGCGTGCAGACAGGGGCCAGGCAGTAGCCTTGATCTTACTGGACCTGTCTGCCGCATTCGATACGGTTAACCATGGGATTCTGTTGAAGAGACTCTGGGAGGCGGGAGTGGATGGTACGGCTCTGCTATGGTTCCACTCATATCTACGGGACAGGAAGCAGGCTGTGTCCCTCCCCCCTTTCCAATCCGCCTCTACCTCGGTGCCTCACGGGGTGCCCCAGGGGTCGGCTATCAGCCCCATTCTTTTTAACGTGTACCTTAAGCCCCTGATCGCGTTAATAAAGTCCCATAGGGTAAAAGCCATCAACTATGCGGACGACACCCAGCTCATTCTCTCTTGGGAGGGAGATGAATCCATCTCTCTAACATCATTTCACGACTGCCTAAGAGAGACGGCTGGCTGGCTGCATATTAACTCCCTGCAATTCAACTCCTCCAAAACTGAGGTTTTGTTTTGCGCTGGAAGCCGAATTCCACGCCTATTCCCTACCGAATTTTGGCCCCCGGAAGCACCAGAAAAACCACAGCCAGTCACCATTGTTCGCAACTTGGGTGTCACGATGAATAACAAGCTGAGTATGGAATCCCAGGTTGCAAAAACAGTGGGGATCTGCTCAGCCCTACTGCGCTCTTTGCGCAAGATCATGCCACTCCTCCCCGCACAAGCTCGAGCGTTAATAGTCCGGTGTACCATTCTTAGTCGCCTGGACTATTGTAACGCACTATTACTTGAGTCCCCAGTCGTGCTGCTGGACCGACTCCAAAGAGTTCAGTCAGCTGCCGCCAAACTAGCTCTGGGCTGGACCAGGAGGTCCTCTGCCACAGCGGCCTTGGTCGAGTTGCACTGGCTCCCTCTCAGACAACGAGTGGCCTTCAAAGCCCTCTGCCTCGTCTTTAAGGCTTTGCATGGAATTGGACCCAGACCTTTGCAAGCCATGTTCTCTTGGTACACTCCCACCAGAACGCTCCGCTCTGCCTATGCCTGCCTTGTCACAGTTCCTAGATTCAACAAGGTCAGGACTGGGGGTAGATCCTTCAGAGTCGCAGCTGCAAAACTGTGGAACAATCTGCCCCTTGACATCCGCCAAACACCTCAATTACTTCCCTTCCGAAAACGTCTCAAAACCTGGCTTTTTCCCTAATCCTATCTATCTGCCAATTAATCTCAGTACCCGCATTTAAGAGTATTCTCCAGCGCCAGGATACCTGCAAGGTGACAGCCGCGCTATACAAGTGTTTTAAATAAATAAAATAAATAAATTGCAGAGAGGCCGAGGTCACATGATGTTGGACCCTTGGCCGTGGCTGAAACACGCACAAAGGCTTTGAAAACACAATTACATATGAAACGCAGACAAAACGACTTAGAAGATGGTTGCATTTGTACAAACCTGTTCAAATGTACCCAAAAAGTCCCAGAACAGTATGTAATAAAGATAAAGACAACAGTTCTTCGCTTTTCAAGCACTCGCACTCTTACTTGTGGCGTCATCCACCAAATGGGAGCGGGAGCGATCCGCTTGCGTGCCGCTGCTTGCTCCCGCAAGGTGGATGCCGCCACAAGCACGAGTGCGAGTGCTTGAAAAGGGAAGACTGATTGATAAAGGCCCTCTCCTAGAGCAGCACATGCGTGCTGCCTAGGCGAGACCTAAAAAGGCCAGTCCTCATGGGAGGTTATTAATGTAGGAAAGACAATACTAAGGAGGGACTGCTAAGCCTATTCATGAATCAAAAGAAACCATTTTGAAAGGGCAGGTACAGGAGCTAATTGGAAATATGGGCACAAAATGGGTGGAGCTTCAAGTCCATACCTGAATACAGCATGCCTCGCAAAGCAGCGCATGCGTTGCCCAGGCTCGACCTAACAAGAATGGGCACGTTGTGCCCCTACGTTCCCTCCCTGTTTGGCCACTGCTTATGGGAGAGTTTCAGCCAGCCCTTGTAATCCATTGGTTTCTAATTTTTCATTCACGGTTTTATTCCTCCAACTACAGCATAGGCCAGTGCATCAGCCCGCCCACTTCAGCCAAAGGCTAACTTCACTGTGAGTGACAGCATTCTGTTCTTTTATAAGGAACTCATCGACACAAAGTAGCCCCCCATCAGTGCCAGGGAATACAATGACAATTAGTACTGTTTGAGACCCCCGAAAAAATATTTGTACTTTTTTTGAATGATGAGGTCCCACCAGTTTCTTTAAAATTAAAGTTTTGCATAAATCATGCCAAAACAAAACAAGCATTGACAAAGCCAAACGCCTTTTCAGCAAATGCCAGACCTATTTGCTATGCCAATGCTTGTTTATATTTATGCCAGGATGGCATTTGGTTTGCAAGTGTTCTATTACTCATGACGTGCATGCCCTCTCCTGCATTGTATCCAAACACACCTTACTCCCTCATCAGTTTGTAAAGAAATTAGTGCGGTGCCCAAAACTCTTTCATCTGGAAACAAGAGCCATCGGTGATCCAATCAGAGTGCAGAGAGTGTGAAGAATAATTAAATTCACAGCCCTCACTGACTAGTGTGTCAGCTCCCCTCTGAAGTGTTTCTGTTATTATTAAGAGGATAGGTCATAGTCTGCGTGCAGTTGACTCACTAAACTGTGAAGGTGATGAATGCAACCATTGGTTGCATGCTGTCCTCTGAAAAAACCTACTGGTGGTGCATACCAGAACCCACCGGCACAACTTAACCACTGCCCTTACTCAGGTAGTAGGAATCCTTCCAAAATATGAACTACAATTAATGGCTGTATAATTCATGTCCTTATTGTAGCTGCGTGCGGACGCGAGCACCACCCCTCAGGATCTGAAGTTATCCCATGTCAGCTGTGAGTAGCTCATCCTGAGTTTTTTCTTTGCTTTGCATTCTGGTTCTTCCAGTCCTGCACTATTAGTAGTGAGAAAAGTGAAACTACAGCCGTAGAAGCATTTACTGGATAACCTGTTCAGACTTGACAAGTAGTCCTGAATCTGTAACCGGTACACAGCACGGAAGGTCAGATGTCTCATGTCATCGCCCCGGTCTGTGAGATAATCCGACAATTAGGCCCGGACTGGCAACTCGGTAACTCTGGCACCACCCGGTCTGTGAAAGAATCCTGTAACGAGGCCCAGACTTTCAACTCCCTGATCTACAGGCAAATTCCATAACCAGGCCTGGACTGGCCATTATGACATTCTGGCATCTCCTGGTCTGGTGAGAGAATCCCGTAAATTAGCCTAGACTGTATCTCTCCGATCTACAAGCGAATTCCATAACCAGGCCTGGACTGTCTCTCCGGCATCACCCCAGTCTGTGAGAGAATCCAGTAACCAGGCCTGGACTGGCCATTCTGACCCTCTGGTATCACCCCAGTTTGTGAGACAATCCAGTAACCAGGCCTGGACTGGCCCTTCTGACACTCTGAGACCACCCCAATGTGCGAGAGAATAATATAACCAGGCCCAGACTGTCACTCACCCGTCTGCAAAAGAATTCCGTAACCAGGCCAGAGCTGGCAAAACCCAGATCGACAAGAGAATCCAGTAACCAGGCCCGGACTGGCATCATCCCGATGTGCAAGTGAATTACGTAACCAGGCCTGGGCTGGCCATTCTATCACTCTGGCATCACCCAAGTCTGTGAGAGAATCCTGTAACCAGGCCCGGACTGGCCATTCTGACACTCTGGTATCACCCAGGTCTGTGAGAGATTCCCGTAGCCAGGCCCAGACTGTCATCAGCCTGATCTACAAGAGAAGCCTGTAACCAGGACCTGACTAGCCATTCTGTCTTTCCGGCATCACCCCGGTCTGTGAGAGAATCCAGTAGCCAGGCACAGACCGACGTCACCCAGAGCTACAAGAGAATCCAGTAGCCAGGCACAGACCGACGTCACCCAGAACTACAAGAGAATCCAGCAACCAGGCCCGGACCGGCGTCACCCAGAACTACAAGAGAATCCAGTAACCAGGCCCGGACCGGCGTCACCCAGAACTACAAGAGAATCCAGCAACCAGGCCCGGACCGGCGACACCTAGAGCTACAAGAGAATCCAGCAACCAGGCCCGGACCGGCGACACCCAGACCTACAAGAGAATCCAGCAACCAGGCCCGGACCGGCGACACCCAGAACTAAAAGAGAGTCCAGTAACCAGGCCCGGACCGGCGACACCCAGAACTACAACAGAATCCAGTAGCCAAGCCTGGACTGGCGCCACCCAGAGCTACAAGATAATCCAGCAACCAGGCCAGGACTGACGTCAACCAGAGCTACAAGAGAATCCAGTAACCAGGCCCGGACCGGCGTCACCCAGAGCCACAATAGAATCCAGTAGCCAGGCCCGGACCAGCGTCACCCAGAGCTACAAGAGAATCCAACAGCCAGGCCCGGACCAGCGTCACCCAGAACTACAAGAGAATCCAGTAGCCAAGCCTGGACTGGCGTCACCCAGAGCTACAAGATAATCCAGCAACCAGGCCAGGACTGACGTCAACCAGAGCTACAAGAGAATCCAGTAACCAGGCCCGGACCGGCGTCACCCAGAGCCACAATAGAATCCAGTAGCCAGGCCCGGACCAGCGTCACCCAGAGCTACAAGAGAATCCAACAGCCAGGCCCGGACCAGCGTCACCCAGACCTACAACAGAATCCAGTAGCCAAGCCTGGACTGGCGTCACCCAGAGCTACAAGATAATCCAGCAACCAGGCCAGGACTGACGTCAACCAGAGCTACAAGAGAATCCAGTAACCAGGCCCGGACCGCCGTCACCCAGAGCCACAATAGAATCCAGTAGCCAGACCCGGACCAGCGTCACCCAGAGCTACAAGAGAATCCAACAGCCAGGCCCGGACCAGCGTCACCCAGACCTACAACAGAATCCAGTAGCCAAGCCTGGACTGGCGTCACCCAGAGCTACAAGATAATCCAGCAACCAGGCCTGGACCAGCGTCACCCAGACCTACAAGAGAATCCAGTAGCCAGGCCTGGACCGGCCACACCTGTAGCTACATGAGAATCCAGCAACCAGGCCTGGACCGGCGTCACCCAGACCTACAAGAGAATCCAATAGCCAGGCCCGGACCGGCGTCACCCCAAGCTACAGGAGAATCCAGCAACCAGGCCCGGACCAGCGTCACCCAGACCTACAAGAGAATCCAGTAAGCAGGCCCGGACCGGCCACACCCAGAACTACAAGAGAATTCAGCAACCCGGCCCGGACCAGCATCACCCAGACCTACAAGAGAATCCAGAAACCAGGTCCGGACAGGCCATTAGGACTCTCTGACATTTCCCTGTGGGCTGCAGGCAAGGCGGCTGCTTTCTGAGCAGGCTGGGATGCAATCACCAAACTGTGCCCCAGTGGCCCTCTCGAGTGTCAGTCCCCTGCAGTGTGGGGCTGCTTTGCACATTCTGGCCAGAACTGTTTGTGGGTTCTGACCTAGCCTGGTCAGGAACAGAATGAGAACACACTCCAGCCAGAAAAGAGTGAAGCAAAACCATACGAAAGGTAGCTGTGTGCTATAAAATACAGAGAAAAATCAGATAACTGAAGACAACTTAACAAGACATATATTTCAAGCCTGTCTCTAAGGTGTGTGCAGTGTTGTGTTTGTTGCCCTTCCTCACCACCGTCCCGCACATCCGAAGAACAACCACCGGCAGTAGATCCTGCTCCCACCTCGCCGCCAAGACATGGAACACCCTCCCATTGAGCCTACGACAGACCCAAGACCTGCTGACTTTCAGTAGGATACTGAAGACCTGGCTGTTCGATCTGTAGCGCCCCCCCGCCCCTCCCCAGCGCCTTGAGAGCCTCACGGGTATGTAGTGAGCTTTACAAATGTGCGCTTTACAAATGATTGCTTGATTGATACAGAGCTTGTCAGAGCCAAGAGTTGAGTTCAGAGATGCCAGTGAGAGTTAAAAGACTCGCTCAGTAATCCCCTTCCTGAACTGCTCTGTCTGTGTCATGCAGGTTATAAGAGCAGCAGTAGCAGTTTTCCTCTTTTACAACAAACACATCTCCTCTCATGATGGGGCCATCATTGCACCATCAGGAGAACTGCACATTTTATTACGTAAAGCACCATTGTCTATTGCTGATTGTAACTGTAGGTGTTTTTCCCTATCGTTAATTTACTACTAACCTCTACATATGAACAAGATGGCTTCAGCAGATCTAATCAGATGTAATATATATTAAAATTACTTGAGCATTTGCATACGTTGCATGTATAGAATACAAATTATCATAACCTATCCTGAAAGGAGCGCCTCGGTTCACAATGTTAACAAATCTATTATTCAAGTAATGGTCTTGTGCAAAAAAAGGTTCATAGGCAGTCTCTGATGAATTTCAAACTGTGGTTTATTTAAAAAACCTTGCAAATTGTTATCCACACCATATAGTAACAAATCAATAGGCCAACGTGTTTCGTCCACACTTGGACATCATCAGTGTAGGAGAGTAGGGTCTGCTATCCTATGGTCACCCCAAATTGTTTCTTTTTTGCTTCACTGGTTTATGACTTAATGTGGCTGTGGACCTGCTAATCAGACCCACAGCCTGCTGTTCTCTCTCTAAATTGTAACCCATGTACTTTAGGTGCATAACGAAATTGGAACTGGTTCACCTTATTGGCCCCTGTAACAGTGTACCCAGGTACCCAGGGCATAGGTGCTTCCAAGGCCTACCAGGGGCTGCAGCATGTATTGTGCCACCCCTGGCCTGGCCTCCATATTTGACACAACTGGCTGATCACTCAGCTGGGGTAAGTCGGTGTAACCACCCCTTACTTAGGTGTAGTATGCCTATACCTAACCTAAAATGGACACATATGTTCCTATCAGTCACTCCTATGGAAGGCCTCATCAATCCTGGAGGCAGAGTGCTTGGAAATATGTGAGATGGTGCTCTGGCATGAGCTGAGCCTGTCTGCAGCTTTAGGAACCACGTCCTTTAGCTGTTTCATGATATTGCCATACCATATACTCTTAAGTGCATTATGAACCTCGCGGTTAAATGCTATCTTAGGTTTGGCTTTATCAAAACATGTCGAGTAAGGTGTCATACGAATTGGAATACTACCCCCTCGCCAGTTCTGGCAACGGGGGTAGCATTCCACCCTTCTAGAGGGACACGACATGTACCTAGCCTGAACCCCGGTTAAAGTTAAACAGAGCCTTAGCATCACAAAATGGATGCTGCCACCACAAACACAAGTCTGACCTCCTGCTGCTGGGAGTCCTTCCAGCGAGGGCAGCTTGGACAAAGGGTTTCCTGCCTGGGGAGGTGCTAGCACCACTCCAGACAGGATTTTGTGTATTGGGTAGGACAGGGCTGAAAAGAAACAGACATGCCTGGGGCACACAAGGTGTCCCTGTGCATAGGCCAGTTCAAACCGGTGCTGGGGCTTTCCAGCCCCAGTCCTGGTGCGAAACTGGACAAAGGAAAGGGGGTGTAACCACCCCCCTTCCTGGTTCCACCCAGAGGAGGGACCTAGTAGGTGATCCGGCCCCCCAGATTCGAATAAGAGTGGGAGCTGTGTCCTGAGACTTCAGATCATCCTGAATCAACTTGAAATACAGAAGAAGACTGGACTTCGACATTCTGCTGCTCAGAAGACGGAAGAGAATCTCCCTTGTGGCCAAGGAGTGACCACCCTGTGAACACAGGCACCAACCAGCAACTCGACGTCTGCTTTGCCGCCGCCTCCCGCCGGAGTCCGAGCCCAGAGCCTGACAAGACCCAGACTCCCAGACTTCTCACAGCCCGATCCACAGTCCCTGCAAAGAAGGGACCCATGGAGGCACCGAGAGACGTGGGACCGGACATCTTGGAAGACCCCCGAGATGCTGACTGCGCAGCATCAGAGGCACCCTCGACGTTGTGCTTTGGGGTTTGAGAAGCCCTAACCTCGAGCAGCCCTTGCACCGAAGATCAGCCCCCCAGCATCTCCACGATCTGCGTGGGGCCCTTTTGCATCGTGCCACTTGTCGCGCCTAACCGTCCACTTGCCACGCGGCTAGTGGCCATCTTGGCGACGAAACCTACAACTTTCACTGCGGGTCTGGTTGCTCCAGACTTGCCCTTGCTCCTGTAAAAAGGAGTACCTGCTCTGACCTTGCTGGTCCGAGTAACAAGCCTTTTTCGATTCCTGCGTGGCTTGCATTAGCCAAGGCCTGTTTGCTTCTATCAAGTCGCCGACACCGCCAACAGCGAGAAGCCTGCGTGGGACAGCTCGTGACCGACTCCTGGATGTCTTCAACCCCTCGTATCCACATGGCTGCAGAGAGAAGCTACACCTCGACGCCTGTTTGCACCCGACATCGCCTGGTTCCACTCTGGTTCCACGGTAGTCACTGGCTAGTGACTTTGAACATTGTCCCCTCTGCTTTCAGGTCTTTACCTCTTCAGATCCACCCTTGGATCCACCGGAACTCTTCACATCGAGCCGCCTGCAGCATCTTCAGCTCCAAGCACCATCGACCTGCGTGACGAAACCCGACACTACTTCGACCCTATGCACCCGCTTCCTGTGGGTGAGGTAACTCAGCTCCGCCGGTGTTCCCACACTGGTACACACCTCTAGTGTCTGTGTCTGAAGTTTCATCCTTCTAGGTCACTCGGAAGGTTCCTTTTTAACTAACTTTGTACTTTTTACGCACCATAGACTTTGCATTGGTGAGTGCGTGCACTTTAAACACTGCACCCGAGTCCCGCGGGCCTTTCCCGACTTCTTCACTGTTAGTCCCGAACAGCTCCAGCGATTCCCCAGGCCCTAGGTCTATTTCCTGTCCAAGTGGCATCTCTTATACCACTTTCTTAGTATATGGTTTAGGTGGCCCCTAGGGCTCATCCATATTGTGCAACTTTTGTGTATTTTAACTGTGTTTTGTTTTAACGCATTTGCTTCTGTGCTCATAAAGAGTAACAGTGATATTTGTAGTAATAAATCTATATATATTTTCAATATATATCTGTGTGGTGTCCTTTCATTTGGTATTCAAGGGATTGTGTATGGTAAAACAGCTTGCTTCACATGCCTTTACAGAGTTTAGCCTAAGACTGCTTAGTCCATGCTACCCCTAGGATAGCTTGTCTATAAGGTTGACTTTACAACCTGCACCATAAGGGTTGCTTGGCATGGTACAAGGTGATCACTAGAACTAGTGAACATCATATACCAGGCCAACTTCTCACAATCAGGGCTCCAAATTATGTATTGATAAATAAAAGTTAGTTGTCACAAGCAAATCTAAATGGGCAGTGGAACTGACGAGAAAAGGCGGAGCCTAAAATGCTCAGGAAAAAAAGGCATTTGTTTACAATTCCTCTCAGACAATAAAATGAAATATCTGAGGCAGGAAATGTTCCTAAGGTGAGAACCATAACCAGGATGAGTTATAGATGGTGTATGTAGGTCATACAAGAGAAACTAACAATAATGTGGGAGTGAAATGAAGAAGGCCACACCTGGGGATAACCGGTTGCTTGTGATGATGCAGTACGTAAAGAATTGTCACACCTCTTTGATGTCACAAAAACAAACTAACTGTAAAGCTTACCTCATAAACAAACGTTCTCACTGTCTGTTAGGAAGCAAGCTGTTGGGTGGATACTTAGGGGCTAATTGACAAGAAATGTAGTTAACCGGGCCTTCAGGAGGAAGTCTGAACATTTTTAGAACACCATTACTACAATTCAAGTGTTCCTCATTGTAGGAGAGTAGGGTCTGCTATCCTATGGTCAACCCAAATTTTTGCTTTTTGCTTCACTGGTTTATGACTTAATGTGGCTGTGGGCCTGCTAATCAGACCAACAGCCTGCTGTTCTCTCTCTAAATTGTTACCCATGTACTTTAGGTGCATAACGAAATTGGAACTGGTTCACCTTATTGGCCCCTGTAACAGTGTACCCAGGTACCCAGGGCATAGGTGTTTCCAAGGCCTACCAGGGGCTGCAGCATGTATTGTGCCACCCCTGGCCTGGCCTCCATATTTGACACAACTGGCTGATCACTCAGCTGGGGTAAGTCGGTGTAACCACCCCTTACTTAGGTGTAGTATGCCTATACCTCACCTAAAATGGACACATATGTTCCTATCAGTCACTCCTATGGAAGGCCTCATCAATCCTGGAGGCAGAGTGCTTGGAAATATGTGAGATGGTGCTCTGGCATGAGCTGAGCCTGTCTGCAGCTTTCGGAACCATGTCCTTTAGCTGTTTCATGATATTGCCATACCATATACTCTTAAGTGCATTATGAACCTCGCGGTTAAATGCTATCTTGGGTTTGGCTTTATCAAAACATGTCGAGTAAGGTGTCATACGAATTGGAATACTACCCCCTCGCCAGTTCTGGCGACGGGGGTAGCATTCCACCCTTCTAGGGGGACACGACATGTACCTAGCCTGAACCCCGGTTAAAGTTAAACAGAGCCTCGGCATCACAAAATGGATGCTGCCACCACAGACACAAGTCTGACCTCCTGCTGCTGGGAGTCCTTCCAGCGAGGGCAGCTTGGACAAAGGGTTTCCTGCCTGGGGAGGTGCTAGCACCACTCCAGACAGGATTTTGTGTATTGGGTAGGACAGGGCTGAATAGAATCAGACATGCCTGGGGCACACAAGGTGTCCCTGTGCATAGGCCAGTTCAAACCGGTGCTGGGGCTTTCCAGCCCCAGTCCTGGCGCGAAACTGGACAAAGGAAAGGGGGTGTAACCACCCCCCTTCCTGGTTCCACCCAGAGGAGGGACCTAGTAGGTGATCCGGCCCCCCAGATTCGAATAAGAGTGGGAGCTGTGTCCTGAGACTTCAGATCATACTGAATCAACTTGAAATACAGAAGAAGACTGGACTTCGACATTCTGCTGCACAGAAGACGGAAGAGAATCTCTCTTGTGGCCAAGGAGTGACCACCCTGTGAACACAGGCACCAACCAGCAACTCGACGTCTGCTTTGCCGCCGCCTCCCGCCGGAGACCGAGCCCAGAGCCCAACAAGACCCAGACATCTCCCAGCCCGATCCACAGTCCCTGCAAAGAAGGGACCCGTGGAGGCACCGAGAGACGTGAGACCGGACCTCTTGGAAGACCCCCGAAACGCTGACTGCGCAGCATCAGAGGCACCCTCGACGCTGTGCTTTGGGGTTTGAGAAGCCCCAACCTCGAGCAGCCCTTGCACCGAAGATCAGCCCCCCAGCATCTCCACGATCTGCGTGGGGCCCTTTTGCACTGTGCCACTCGACGCGCCATCCCGTCCACTTGCCACGTGGCTAGCGGCCATCTTGGCGACGAAACCTTCAACTTACACTGCGGGTCTGGTTGCTCCAGATTTGCCCTCGCTCCTGTAAAAAGGAGCACCTGCTCTGACCTTGCTGGTCCGAGTAACAAGCCTTTTTGAATTCCTGCGTGGCTTGCATTAGCCAAGGCCTGTTTGCTCCAATCAAGTTGCCGACACGCCAACAGCGAGAAGCCTGCGTGGGACAGCTGGTGACCGACTCCTGGATGTCTTCGACCCCTCGTGTCCACGTGGCTGCAGAGAGAAGCTACACCTCGATGCCTGTTTGCACCCGACATCGCCTGGTTCCACTCTGGTTCCACGGTAGTCACTGGCTAGTGACTTTGAACATTGTCCCCTCTGCTTTCAGGTCTTCACCTCTTCAGATCCACCCTTGGATCCACCGGAACTCTTCACATCGAGCCGCCTGCAGCATCTTCAGCTCCAAGCACCATCGACCTGCGTGACGAAACCCGACACTACTTCGACCCTGTGCACCCGCTTCCTGTGGGTGAGGTAACTCAGCAACGCCGGTGTTCCCACACTGGTACACACCTCTAGTGTCTGTGTCTAAAGTTTCATCCTCCTAGGTCACTCGGAAGGTTCCTTAATAACTAACTTTGTAACTTTTACGCACCATTGACATTGCATTGGTAAAGCGTGCACTTTCCGCACTGCACCCGAGTCCCGCGGGCCTTTCCCGACTTCTTCACTGCAAGTCCCGAACAGCTCCAGCGATTCCCCAGGCCCTAGGCCTCTTCACTTTCCCCATAGTGGTTCTTATACCACTATTTTAGTTTATGGTTTAGGTGGCCCCTAGGGCTCATCCAAAATTGTGCACCTTTTGTGTATTTAAACTGTGTTTTGTTTTAACGCATTTGCTTCTGTGCTCATAAAGAGTATCAGGGTTATTTGTAGAAATAAATCTATATATATTTTCAATATATATCTGTGTGGTGTCCTTTCATTTGGTATTCAAGGGATTGTGTATGGTAAAACAGCTTGCTTCACATGCCTTTACAGAGTTTAGCCTAAGACTGCTTAGTCCATGCTACCCCTAGGATAGCTTGTCTATAAGGTTGACTTTACAACCTGCACCATAAGGGTTGCTTGGCATGGTACAAGGTGATCACTAGAACTAGTGAGCATCATATACCAGGCCAACTTCTCACATTGGTGAGCAGCGGATTGGGATTTGAGCTTGCTGTTGTTTTACCATTACAATCTTTGAAAATATCATTTGAAAGATCATACAGGTACCTGATAGGTACACTAAAACAAGACTAGATATACTTAAGTTCTACTGAACTTAGTTGTTGTAGAGGATAGGGAGTAGCACACCCTGACTATAACTACTAGATAGGTTTTGTAGGAAAACACAAGTGTAGGTAGATTGCAACACATCCACCACACTAGAGCAATGTCTGGAGCAGAGGGATCCACTGGAACCACCTCTGTTGAGAGCGACCCTCCAAGGGCACCATCCAAATGTGCTATCTTTCCATTTAAGGAACTGAGGCAACTGTGTTCCATGAGAGGAATCAAAACAGGTCCTACTCCTACAGCAGGACACCTCAGAGAGCTGTTAGACCAGTCTGAAGCTCTAAAAAGCTCCAAACCAGGCCCCTCAGGGACTGGAGATGGAGGCTCTCCCACTGAAGATGATAACCCTGATGCCCCTGCCCCTGTCATCCAGATAGATGAGGAAGACCAGACCCCTGGGAATTCTCAGCCTGAGGAAGAAGAAGAGGGGGAGGAGGTAGAAGAAAGTGATTCTGATGATGATAGAGATAGCCAGTTGTTAGTCAGCAGGCGTAACCAGGCTAACCTAAGCTTATTTGGGACTGAAGGTGGGTCCAACCCATTCAGACCCCCAAATGGACTTAACCAGGAGCATAGGAGGAGGAGGAATCACTCAGGTGAGTCCAATACTTCCCATGTTTCTAGAGGTTCTCATGGCAACTCCAGAAGGGAGTTCACTTGCCCTCAGAGAAGGGAACATGAGGCCAAAATGAGAGAGGCTGAACTTAGGATTCAGAGGCAAGAGTTAGAGGTTGCCCTGGCCAAAGAGAAACTTGCTAGAGCAAGGCAGCCTAGAGAGAGTGGATTAGAATCCACTGGTGGCAGCACTATCCCTAAGGATAAAGACAGGTCCTATGACAATAGAAACCTGAGTAAGATTGTGCCCCCCTACAAAGTTGGGGATGATATCCACAAGTGGATGACTGCACTTGAGAGAGCTTGCAAAGTACAGCAGGTCCCTCAGGAGCAGTGGGCAGCAATCTTGTGGCTCTCCTTTGAAGGTAGAGGCCGAGACAGACTCCTCACAGTTAGTGATGGGGATTCTAGAAACTACCTGGTCCTGAAGAGTGCTCTGATTGATGGGTTAGGCTTAACCACTGAACAGTACAGGTTAATGTTCAGAGACACCCAGAAGACACAGACTCAGGACTGGTCTGAATTTGTTGAATGTGCCACTAAGGCTCTGGAGGGCTGGTTGCTGGGAAGTAAGGTTACTATGAAGGATTGTACAATTTGCTTATGAGAGAACAGATTTTAAATAACTGTCAGAACCAGCAGTTGCATCAACATTTGGTTTACTCAGATCTAACCTCTCCCCAAGAATTGGGAAAGAGGGCCGACAAATGGGTTAGAACCAGAGTTAAGCAAAAGAACCAGAACCAGGGTGGTGACCAAAAGAAAACAGACCAGAAGGGTGGGGAGCAGAAAGCTAAAGACCAGAAGTCTTCAACAAGGCCCCAAACTAATACTGAGGGTGGGTCCCAAACTTCCAAGAAGAAGAAGAAAGAAGGTCAAAGAAAACCCTGGTGTAGCTTTTGCAAAAACACCACTCACTGGACAAGTGATTGTAAAAAGGGTGGAGCCCCCAACACTGCAGCCCCTAAGGCACCTGCACCCACTAGTACAGTTGGCAGTGTTGGTCCACAGACTAAGGGGGTAGTGGGTATCACCTTGGGAACTGATGGAGATTCTGACCTAGTCAGAGTCCCCACACAGGCTGTTCTGATTTGTGATGGGGAGATTGATTTTTCCCCTACTGTCAGTCCCAATAATTTGGGCAAGTACAGACAGACACCTTTAATTAATGAAAAAGTGGCTCAAGCATACAGGGACACATGTGCCAGTGTCACTATGGTGACGCCTAGCTTTGTGGACCCTGGACAATACATACCAGGTGATAATTACCTGGTGACCAATGCCAGCAATGTCACTACTACCCATAGTGTGGCAATTGTTAACTTTTCCTGGGGAGGGGTAACTGGCCTAAAAAGAGTTGTGTTTAGTGCTGATCTCCCAGTAGAATGTTTGTTGGGCAATGACCTGGAGAGCTCTCTATGGTCAGAAGTTGAGTACAGGACTCATGCAGAGATGTTAGGGATATCACCACATGTCCTTGCTGTGACCAGGTCACAGGCCAAAAAGTGCCTCTCTGAACCTCAGGTCTTGGATCCTGGAACAATGGACCAAGTACCTCCCAAGACAAGGAACAGGAGGGCAAAGGCTGTGCCTTCCCAAATGCCTACAAGTGAGGATCAGCCTTCACAGGAAGATGATTCTGAGACCCCTGAAGGAACTGTCCCTATAGAGCTTGAACCTGATCAGGTTGAGTTTCTGGGGACAGGGGGACCTTCTAGGGCAGACTTGGGGCAGGCTCAGTTATCCTGTCCTTCTCTTGAACCCCTCAGACAGCAGGCTGCTGCTGAGGCTGCTGGGAATGCTCAAGGTACCCATAAGGTTTATTGGGATGATGGGCTCCTTTATTCAGAGGGTAGAGACCCCAAGCCTGGTACAACCAGGAGGTTGGTCATACCTCTGCAATTTAGGGGCTTCCTTCTTACCTTGGCACACGATATTCCCTTAGCAGGACACCTAGGCCAGAACAAAACATGGGACAGACTTGTCTGTCACTTTCACTGGCCTCACATGTCAGTAGATACCAAGGAGTTTTGTCGCCCCTGTGTAACCTGCCAAGCAAGTGGCAAAGCAGGTGGTACCACAAAGGTCCCCCTAATACCATTACCTGTGGTGGCGGTGCCCTTTGAAAGGGTAGGGATTGACATTGTTGGACCAATGGATCCCCCTACAGCATCTGGGCACAGATTCATACTGGTGGTGGTGGACCATGCCACCAGGTACCCAGAAGCAATTCCACTTAGGACCACAACAGCTCCTGTTGTGGCCAGGGCCTTACTTGGAGTTTTCTCCAGAGTGGGGTTTCCTAAGGAGGTAGTATCTGATAGAGGTGCAAACTTCATGTCAGGATACTTGACAGCTATGTGGAAGGAATGTGGTGTTAACTATAAGTTCACCACTCCTTATCATCCACAATGCAATGGGCTTGTTGAGAGATTCAACAAGACCCTAAAGGGCATGATCAAAGGATTACCTGAGAAGCTCAGGCGAAGATGGGATATCCTTCTGCCCTGCCTTCTGTTTGCTTACAGAGAGGTCCCACAAAAAGGAGTTGGCTTCAGCCCCTTTGAATTGTTGTTTGGACATCCTGTAAGAGGACCCCTATGTCTGGTGAGGGAAGGATGGGAGTTACCTCTCAAAAAGCCCAAGCAAAACATAGTGGACTATGTACTTGGTCTCCTCTCCAGGATGGCTGAGTATATGGAGAAGGCATCCAAAAACCTTGAGGCTAGCCAGGCCTTACAGAAAGCCTGGCATGACCAAAAGGCTGTCCTGACTGAGCACCAGCCTGGACAGAAGGTATGGGTGTTGGAGCCAGTGGCCCCAGCAGCACTCCAAGACAAATGGTCTGGACCCCATACAATCCTTGAGAAAAAGGGAGAGGTTACCTACTTGGTGGACCTAGGAACTCCCAGGAGCCCCCACAGGGTGCTCCATGTTAACAGGCTGAAAGCATATGTTGACAGGGCAGACATGGGCTTGCTCATGGCTACAGATGAGGGGCAGGAGGAAGAGAGTGACCCTCTCCCAGACCTGCTGACTCAGAACCCTGAGGATGGCTCAGTTGATGGTGTGGCCTTAGATGACAGCCTCACTGAACATCAGCAACATGACTGTAGACAGGTTTTGCAGTCATATCGACATATGTTCTCCCTGACACCCAGTCAGACTAACTGGTGTACCCATGTGGAGGACACTGGTGATAGTCTTCCTGTAAAGAACAAAATTTACAGGCAGCCTGACCATGTCAGAGACTGTATCAAGGCTGAGGTGCAAAAGATGCTGGAGTTAGGTGTCATTGAGCCTTCAGAGAGCCCCTGGGCTAGCCCAGTGGTTCTGGTCCCCAAACCTCACACCAAAGATGGAAAGAGAGAGATGAGGTTCTGTGTGGATTACAGAGGACTCAATGCTGTAACCAGGACAGATGCACACCAAATTCCAAGGGCAGATGAGCTCATAGACAAATTGGCTTCTGCCAAGTATTTGAGCACATTTGACTTGACAGCTGGCTACTGGCAAATCAGGTTAGTTGAGGAGTCTAAAGCCAAGACAGCATTTTCTACCCCCAGTGGGCATTACCAGTTTGTGGTGATGCCCTTTGGTTTGAAAAATGCACCTGCCACCTTCCAAAGGTTGGTGAATCAAGTCCTCACTGGGTTGGATGACTTTTGTGCAGCATATCTGGACGATATTGCTGTCTTTAGCTCCACCTGGGAGGATCACCTGGTCCACCTGAAGGAAGTGCTAGAGGCTCTGCAAAAGGCAGGCCTCACTATCAAGGCAACCAAGTGCCAGATAGGGCAGAGTAAGGTTGTGTACTTGGGCCACCTTGTGGGTGGAGACCAAATTCAACCCCTGGAGAGTAAGATTCAGACCATAAAGGACTGGACTCCTCCAACTACCCAGACTCAGGTCAGAGCTTTCTTGGGCCTGACTGGGTACTACAGGAAGTTTGTTAAGAACTATGGGTCCATTTTGACTCCTCTTAATGATCTGACATCCAAGAAGATGCCCAAAAAGGTTCAGTGGACAGAATACTGTCAAAAGGCATTTGATGACCTGAAGAAGGCCATGTTCTCTGCACCTATCCTGAAGAGTCCTGACTACTCAAGAGAGTTTATTGTCCAAACAGATGCTTCTGAGTTGGGAGTGGGAGCTGTGCTTTCACAACTTAATGTAGATGGTCAAGACCAGCCCATTGCTTTCATTAGCAGAAGGCTGACCCCCAGAGAGAAACGTTGGTCAGCCATTGAGAGGGAGGCCTTTGCTGTGGTGTGGGCCCTGAAGAAGTTGAGACCATACTTGTTTGGCACTCACTTCAAGATTCAGACCGACCATAAGCCCCTCTTATGGCTTAATCAGATGAAGGGTGAAAACCCCAAACTGCTCAGGTGGTCCATTTCCCTACAGGGGATGGACTTTACAGTGGAGCACCGCCCAGGGACTGACCATGGTAATGCAGATGGTCTCTCCAGGTACTTCCACTTAGAACATGAAGACACAACTGGTCAAGGTTAGTCTAATGTCCCTGTGTTTGGGGGGGGGGTTGTGTAGGAGAGTAGGGTCTGCTATCCTATGGTCACCCCAAATTTTTGCTTTTTGCTTCACTGGTTTATGACTTAATGTGGCTGTGGGCCTGCTAATCAGACCCAAAGCCTGCTGTTCTCTCTCTAAATTGTTACCCATGTACTTTAGGTGCATAACGAAATTGGAACTGGTTCACCTTATTGGCCCCTGTAACAGTGTACCCAGGTACCCAGGGCATAGGTGCTTCCAAGGCCTACCAGGGGCTGCAGCATGTATTGTGCCACCCCTGGCCTGGCCTCCATATTTGACACAACTGGCTGATCACTCAGCTGGGGTAAGTCGGTGTAACCACCCCTTACTTAGGTGTAGTATGCCTATACCTCACCTAAAATGGACACATATGTTCCTATCAGTCACTCCTATGGAAGGCCTCATCAATCCTGGAGGCAGAGTGCTTGGAAATATGTGAGATGGTGCTCTGGCATGAGCTGAGCCTGCCTGCACCTTTCGGAACCATGTCCTTTAGCTGTTTCATGATATTGCCATACCATATACTCTTAAGTGCATTATGAACCTCGCGGTTAAATGCTATCTTGGGTTTGGCTTTATCAAAACATGTCGAGTAAGGTGTCATACGAATTGGAATACTACCCCCTCGCCAGTTCTGGCGACGGGGGTAGCATTCCACCCTTCTAGAGGGATACGACATGTACCTAGCCTGAACCCCGGTTAAAGTTAAACAGAGCCTCAGCATCACAAAATGGATGCTGCCACCATAGACACAAGTCTGACCTCCTGCTGCTGGGAGTCCTTCCAGCGAGGGCAGCTTGGACAAAGGGTTTCCTGCCTGGGGAGGTGCTAGCACCACTCCAGACAGGATTTTGTGTATTGGGTAGGACAGGGCTGAATAGAATCAGACATGCCTGGGGCACACAAGGTGTCCCTGTGCATAGGCCAGTTCAAACCGGTGCTGGGGCTTTCCAGCCCCAGTCCTGGCGCGAAACTGGACAAAGGAAAGGGAATGTAACCACCCCCCTTCCTTGTTCCACCCAGAGGAGGGACCTAGTAGGTGATCCGGCCCCCCAGATTCGAATAAGAGTGGGAGCTGTGTCCTGAGACTTCAGATCATCCTGAATCAACTTGAAATACAGAAGAAGACTGGACTTCGACATTCTGCTGCACAGAAGACGGAAGAGAATCTCCCTTGTGGCCAAGGAGTGACCACCCTGTGAACACAGGCACCAACCAGCAACTCGACGTCTGCTTTGCCGCCGCCTCCCGCCGGAGACCAAGCCCAGAGCCCGACAAGACCCAGACTCCCAGACATCTCCCAGCCCGATCCACAGTCCCTGCAAAGAAGGGACCCATGGAGGCACCGAGAGACGTGGGACCGGACCTCTTGGAAGACCCCCGAAACGCTGACTGCGCAGCATCAGAGGCACCCAACCTCGAGCAGCCCTTGCACCGAAGATCAGCCCCCCAGCATCTCCACGATCTGCGTGGGGCCCTTTTGCACTGTGCCACTCGACGCGCCATCCCGTCCACTTGCCACGTGGCTAGCGGCCATCTTGGCGACGAAACCTTCAACTTACACTGCGGGTCTGGTTGCTCCAGACTTGCCCTCGCTCCTGTAAAAAGGAGCACCTGCTCTGACCTTGCTGGTCCGAGTAACAAGCCTTTTTCAATTCCTGCGTGGCTTGCATTAGCCAAGGCCTGTTTGCTCCAATCAAGTTGCCGACACGCCAATAGTGAGAAGCCTGCGTGGGACAGCTGGTGACCGACTCCTGGACGTCTTCGACCCCTCGTGTCCACGTGGCTGCAGAGAGAAGCTACACCTCGATGCCTGTTTGCACCCGACATCGCCTGGTTCCACTCTGGTTCCACGGTAGTCACTGGCTAGTGACTTTGAACATTGTCCCCTCTGCTTTCAGGTCTTCACCTCTTCAGATCCACCCTTGGATCCACCGGAACTCTTCACATCGAGCCGCCTGCAGCATCTTCAGCTCCAAGCACCATCGACCTGCGTGACGAAACCCGACACTACTTCGACCCTGTGCACCCGCTTCCTGTGGGTGAGGTAACTCAGCAACGCCGGTATTACCACACTGGTACACACCTCTAGTGTCTGTGTCTAAAGTTTCATCCTCCTAGGTCACTCGGAAGGTTCCTTAATAACTAACTTTGTAACTTTTACGCACCATTGACAGTGCATTGGTAAAGCGTGCACTTTCCGCACTGCACCCGAGTCCCGCGGGCCTTTCCCGACTTCTTCACTGCAAGTCCCGAACAGCTCCAGCGATTCCCCAGGCCCTAGGCCTCTTCACGTTCCCCATAGTGGTTCTTATACCACTATTTTAGTATATGGTTTAGGTGGCCCCTAGGGCTCATCCAAAATTGTGCACCTTTTGTGTATTTAAACTGTGTTTTGTTTTAACACATTTGCTTCTGTGCTCATAAAGAGTATCAGGGTTATTTGTAGAAATAAATCTATATATATTTTCAATATATATCTGTGTGGTGTCCTTTCATTTGGTATTCAAGGGATTGTGTATGGTAAAACAGCTTGCTTCACATGCCTTTACAGAGTTTAGCCTAAGACTGCTTAGTCCATGCTACCCCTAGGATAGCTTGTCTATAAGGTTGACTTTACAACCTGCACCATAAGGGTTGCTTGGCATGGTACAAGGTGATCACTAGAACTAGTGAGCATCATATACCAGGCCAACTTCTCACATTGGTGAGCAGCGGATTGGGATTTGAGCTTGCTGTTGTTTTACCATTACAATCTTTGAAAATATCATTTGAAAGATCATACAGGTACCTGATAGGTACACTAAAACAAGACTAGATATACTTAAGTTCTACTGAACTTAGTTGTTGTAGAGGATAGGGAGTAGCACACCCTGACTATAACTACTAGATAGGTTGTGTAGGAAAACACAAGTGTAGGTAGATTGCAACACATCCACCACTCTAGAGCAATGTCTGGAGCAGAGGGATCCACTGGAACCACCTCTGTTGAGAGCGACCCTCCAAGGGCACCATCCAAATTTGCTATCTTTCCATTTAAGGAACTGAGGCAACTGTGTTCCATGAGAGGAATCAAAACAGGTCCTACCCCTACAGCAGGACACCTCAGAGAGCTGTTAGACCAGTCTGAAGCTCTAAAAAGCTCCAAACCAGGCCCCTCAGGGACTGGAGATGGAGGCTCTCCCACTGAAGATGATAACCCTGATGCCCCTGCCCCTGTCATCCAGATAGATGAGGAAGACCAGACCCCTGGGAATTCTCAGCCTGAGGAAGAAGAAGAGGGGGAGGAGGTAGAAGAAAGTGATTCTGATGATGATAGAGATAGCCAGTTGTTAGTCAGCAGGCGTAACCAGGCTAACCTAAGCTTATTTGGGACTGAAGGTGGGTCCAACCCATTCAGACCCCCAAATGGACTTAACCAGGAGCATAGGAGGAGGAGGAATCACTCAGGTGAGTCCAATACTTCCCATGTTTCTAGAGGTTCTCATGGCAACTCCAGAAGGGAGTTCACTAGCCCTCAGAGAAGGGAACATGAGGCCAAAATGAGAGAGGCTGAACTTAGGATTCAGAGGCAAGAGTTAGAGGTTGCCCTGGCCAAAGAGAAACTTGCTAGAGCAAGGCAGCCTAGAGAGAGTGGATTAGAATCCACTGGTGGCAGCACTATCCCTAAGGATAAAGACAGGTCCTATGACAATAGAAACCTGAGTAATTTTGTGCCCCCCTACAAAGTTGGGGATGATATCCACAAGTGGATGACTGCACTTGAGAGAGCTTGCAAAGTACAGCAGGTCCCTCAGGAGCAGTGGGCAGCAATCTTGTGGCTCTCCTTTGAAGGTAGAGGCCGAGACAGACTCCTCACAGTTAGTGATGGGGATTCTAGTAACTACCTGGTCCTGAAGAGTGCTCTGATTGATGGGTTAGGCTTAACGACTGAACAGTACAGGTTAATGTTCAGAGACACCCAGAAGACACAGACTCAGGACTGGTCTGAATTTGTTGAATGTGCCACTAAGGCTCTGGAGGGCTGGTTGCTGGGAAGTAAGGTTACTATGAAGGATTGTACAATTTGCTTATGAGAGAACAGATTTTAAATAACTGTCAGAACCAGCAGTTGCATCAACATTTGGTTGACTCAGATCTAACCTCTCCCCAAGAATTGGGAAAGAGGGCCGACAAATGGGTTAGAACCAGAGTTAAGCAAAAGAACCAGAACCAGAACCAGGGTGGTGACCAAAAGAAAACAGACCAGAAGGGTGGGGAGCAGAAAGCTAAAGACCAGAAGTCTTCAACAGGGCCCCAAACTAATACTGAGGGTGGGTCCCAAACTTCCAAGAAGAAGAAGAAAGAAGGTCAAAGAAAACCCTGGTGTAGCTTTTGCAAAAACACCACTCACTGGACAAGTGATTGTAAAAAGGGTGGAGCCCCCAACACGGCAGCCCCTAAGGCACCTGCACCCACTAGTACAGTTGGCAGTGTTGGTCCACAGACTAAGGGGGTAGTGGGTATCACCTTGGGAACTGATGGAGATTCTGACCTAGTCAGAGTCCCCACACAGGCTGTTCTGATTTGTGATGGGGAGATTGATTTTTCCCCTACTGTCAGTCCCAATAATTTGGGCAAGTACAGACAGACACCTTTAATTAATGAAAAAGTGGCTCAAGCATACAGGGACACATGTGCCAGTGTCACTATGGTGACGCCTAGCTTTGTGGACCCTGGACAATACATACCAGGTGATAATTACCTGGTGACCAATGCCAGCAATGTCACTACTACCCATAGTGTGGCAATTGTTAACTTTTCCTGGGGAGGGGTAACTGGCCTAAAAAGAGTTGTGTTTAGTGCTGATCTCCCAGTAGAATGTTTGTTGGGCAATGACCTGGAGAGCTCTCTATGGTCAGAAGTTGAGTACAGGACTCATGCAGAGATGTTAGGGATATCACCACATGTCCTTGCTGTGACCAGGTCACAGGCCAAAAAGTGCCTCTCTGAACCTCAGGTCTTGGATCCTGGAACAATGGACCAAGTACCTCCCAAGACAATGAACAGGAGGGCAAAGGCTGTGCCTTCCCAAATGCCTACAAGTGAGGATCAGCCTTCACAGGAAGATGATTCTGAGACCCCTGAAGGAACTGTCCCTATAGAGCTTGAACCTGATCAGGTTGAGTTTCTGGGGACAGGGGGACCTTCTAGGGCAGACTTGGGGCAGGCTCAGTTATCCTGTCCTTCTCTTGAACCCCTCAGACAGCAGGCTGCTGCTGAGGCTGCTGGGAATGCTCAAGGTACCCATAAGGTTTATTGGGATGA
Source organism: Lissotriton helveticus (assembly GCF_964261635.1). Lineage (NCBI taxonomy): Eukaryota > Metazoa > Chordata > Amphibia > Caudata > Salamandridae > Lissotriton > Lissotriton helveticus. Next base: position 139,706,785 of record NC_136063.1, on the reverse strand, counting down.
TAGGCTCCTTTATTCAGAGGGTAGAGACCCCAAGCCTGGTACAACCAGGAGGTTGGTCATACCTCTGCAATTTAGGGGCTTCCTTCTTACCTTGGCACACGATATTCCCTTAGCAGGACACCTAGGCCAGAACAAAACATGGGACAGACTTGTCTGTCACTTTCACTGGCCTCACATGTCAGTAGATACAAAGGAGTTTTGTCGCTCCTGTGTAACCTGCCAAGCAAGTGGCAAAGCAGGTGGTACCACAAAGGCCCCCCTAATACCATTACCTGTGGTGGCGGTGCCCTTTGAAAGGGTAGGGATTGACATTGTTGGACCAATGGATCCCCCTACAGCATCTGGGCACAGATTCATACTGGTGGTGGTGGACCATGCCACCAGGTACCCAGAAGCAATTCCACTTAGGACCACAACAGCTCCTGTTGTGGCCAGGGCCTTACTTGGAGTTTTCTCCAGAGTGGGGTTTCCTAAGGAGGTAGTATCTGATAGAGGTGCAAACTTCATGTCAGGATACTTGACAGCTATGTGGAAGGAATGTGGTGTTAACTATAAGTTCACCACTCCCTATCATCCACAATGCAATGGGCTTGTTGAGAGATTCAACAAGACCCTAAAGGGCATGATCAAAGGACTACCTGAGAAGCTCAGGCGAAGATGGGATATCCTTCTGCCCTGCCTTCTGTTTGCTTACAGAGAGGTCCCACAAAAAGGAGTTGGCTTCAGCCCCTTTGAATTGTTGTTTGGACATCCTGTAAGAGGACCCCTATGTCTGGTGAGGGAAGGATGGGAGTTACCTCTCAAAAAGCCCAAGCAAAACATAGTGGACTATGTACTTGGTCTCCGCTCCAGGATGGCTGAGTATATGGAGAAGGCATCCAAAAACCTTGAGGCTAGCCAGGCCTTACAGAAAGCCTGGCATGACCAAAAGGCTGTCCTGACTGAGCACCAGCCTGGACAGAAGGTATGGGTGTTGGAGCCAGTGATTTATAAATACTTTAAGAAGCGCTTGGAGCGCGAGCCTAACGCTGAAGTCGTGAGGTTTACCGATATTGCAGTATTACCCTGACCTGGATTTCCAAGCGAGCAGAGAGGGTTTACACACATATAAGAGCTAATTGAATAGTTGTAAAGGGTTGCCGACTAGAATACACGATGGATTGTAAATAGCCCTAGTCCTGAAGAGGCCAGAATTGATTGGCTGAAACGCGTCGACCATAAAGAGACGGCAGATACATATAAATAATTTTGATTAATTTGAATAGTGTGATGAGGGATCTTTAAGACATTGGGTTTAAATCATTTCGACCTAATTGTTTTCCTCATATGAGTCTGCATGATCTCAATAGGAATGTCTGTTTTAGGTTTTGTTGAGACATCCTAACTCAAAACGAAGGGCTTCTATTTTGTTGTATATATGTAAAAAGTATTTGTATATACAAATGTGTTTGAAATTATAATTGAGAGATATATAAACTTTTTTTATTTGATAAAAAGAAAAAATAAAAATCATTTGATAATAACCTCTAACGTGTCTGTGGGTCAAGATGAGATAGGAGACTATATAAAAGAGATATATATACTTAGTTTTGTCACAGTGATACAAACACTAATATAGGGAGTATTTTACTTTTATTCCTTATCATTTCGAATTATTATACATACCGTGTGCACCAAGGTACCATTTTTGTATTGGAGCCAGTGGCCCCAGCAGCACTCCAAGACAAATGGTCTGGACCCCATACAATCCTTGAGAAAAAAGGAGAGGTTACCTACTTGGTGGACCTAGGAACTCCCAGGAGCCCCCACAGGGTGCTCCATGTTAACAGGCTAAAAGCATATGTTGACAGGGCAGACATGGGCTTGCTCATGGCTACAGATGAGGGGCAGGAGGAAGAGAGTGACCCTCTCCCAGACCTGCTGACTCAGAACCCTGAGGATGGCTCAGTTGATGGTGTGGCCTTAGATGACAGCCTCACTGAACATCAGCAACATGACTGTAGACAGGTTTTGCAGTCATATCGACATATGTTCTCCCTGACACCCAGTCAGACTAACTGGTGTACCCATGTGGAGGACACTGGTGATAGTCTTCCTGTAAAGAACAAAATTTACAGGCAGCCTGACCATGTCAGAGACTGTATCAAGGCTGAGGTGCAAAAGATGCTGGAGTTAGGTGTCATTGAGCCTTCAGAGAGCTCCTGGGCTAGCCCAGTGGTTCTGGTCCCCAAACCTCACACCAAAGATGGAAAGAGAGAGATGAGGTTCTGTGTGGATTACAGAGGACTCAATGCTGTCACCAGGACAGATGCACACCAAATTCCAAGGGCAGATGAGCTCATAGACAAATTGGCTTCTGCCAAGTATTTGAGCACATTTGACTTGACAGCTGGCTACTGGCAAATCAGGTTAGCTGAGGAGTCTAAAGCCAAGACAGCATTTTCTACCCCCAGTTGGCATTACCAGTTTGTGGTGATGCCCTTTGGTTTGAAAAATGCACCTGCCACCTTTCAAAGGTTCGTGAATCAAGTCCTCACTGGGTTGGATGACTTTTGTGCAGCATATCTGGACGATATTGCTGTCTTTAGCTCCACCTGGGAGGATCACCTGGTCCACCTGAAGGAAGTGCTAGAGGCTCTGCAAAAGGCAGGCCTCACTATCAAGGCAACCAAGTGCCAGATAGGGCAGAGTAAGGTTGTGTACTTGGGCCACCTTGTGGGTGGAGGCCAAGTTCAACCCCTGGAGAGTAAGATTCAGACCATAAAGGACTAGACTCCTCCAACTACCCAGACTCAGGTCAGAGCTTTCTTGGGCCTGACTGGGTACTACAGGAAGTTTGTTAAGAACTATGGGTCCATTGTGACTCCTCTTAATGATCTGACATCCAAGAAGATGCCCAAAAAGGTTCAGTGGACAGAATACTGTCAAAAGGCATCTGATGACCTGAAGAAGGCCATGTGCTCTGCAACTATCCTGAAGAGTCCTGACTACTCAAGAGAGTTTATTGTCCAAACAGATGCTTCTGAGTTGGGAGTGGGAGCTGTGCTTTCACAACTTAATGTAGATGGTCAAGACCAGCCCATTGCTTTCATTAGCAGAAGGCTGACCCCCAGAGAGAAACGTTGGTCAGCCATTGAGAGGGAGGCCTTTGCTGTGGTGTGGGCCCTGAAGAAGTTGAGACCATACTTGTTTGGCACTCACTTCAAGATTCAGACCGACCATAAGCCCCTCTTATGGCTTAATCAGATGAAGGGTGAAAACCCCAAACTGCTCAGGTGGTCCATTTCCCTACAGGGGATGGACTTTACAGTGGAGCACCGCCCAGGGACTGACCATGGTAATGCAGATGGTCTCTCCAGGTACTTCCACTTAGAACATGAAGACACAACTGGTCAAGGTTAGTCTAATGTCCCTGCGTTTGGGGGGGGGTTGTGTAGGAGAGTAGGGTCTGCTATCCTATGGTCACCCCAAATTTTTGCTTTTTGCTTCACTGGTTTATGACTTAATGTGGCTGTGGGCCTGCTAATCAGACCCACAGCCTGCTGTTCTCTCTCTAAATTGTTACCCATGTACTTTAGGTGCATAACGAAATTGGAACTGGTTCACCTTATTGGCGCCTGTAACAGTGTACCCAGGTACCCAGGGCATAGGTGCTTCCAAGGCCTACCAGGGGCTGCAGCATGTATTGTGCCACCCCTGGCCTTGCCTCCATATTTGACACAACTGGCTGATCACCCAGCTGGGGTAAGTCGGTGTAACCACCCCTTACTTAGGTGTAGTATGCCTATACCTCACCTAAAATGGACACATATGTTCCTATCAGTCACTCCTATGGAAGGCCTCATCAATCCTGGAGGCAGAGTGCTTGGAAATATGTGAGATGGTGCTCTGGCATGAGCTGAGCCTGTCTGCAGCTTTCGGAACCATGTCCTTTAGCTGTTTCATGATATTGCCATACCATATACTCTTAAGTGCATTATGAACCTTGCGGTTAAATGCTATCTTGGGTTTGGCTTTATCAAAACATGTCGAGTAAGGTGTCATACGAATTGGAATACTACCCCCTCGCCAGTTCTGGCGACGGGGGTAGCATTCCACCCTTCTAGAGGGACACGACATGTACCTAGCCTGAACCCCGGTTAAAGTTAAACAGAGCCTCAGCATCACAAAATGGATGCTGCCACCACAGACACAAGTCTGACCTCCTGCTGCTGGGAGTCCTTCCAGCGAGGGCAGCTTGGACAAAGGGTTTCCTGCCTGGGGAGGTGCTAGCACCACTCCAGACAGGATTTTGTGTATTGGGTAGGACAGGGCTGAATAGAATCAGACATGCCTGGGGCACACAAGGTGTCCCTGTACATAGGCCAGTTCAAACCGGTGCTGGGGCTTTCCAGCCCCAGTCGTGGCGCAAAACTGGACAAAGGAAAGGGGGTGTAACCACCCCCCTTCCTGGTTCCACCCAGAGGAGGGACCTAGTAGGTGATCCGGCCCCCCAGATTCGAATAAGAGTGGGAGCTGTGTCCTGAGACTTCAGATCATCCTGAATCAACTTGAAATACAGAAGAAGACTGGACTTCGACATTCTGCTGCACAGAAGACGGAAGAGAATCTCCCTTGTGGCCAAGGAGTGACCACCCTGTGAACACAGGCACCAACCAGCAACTCGACGTCTGCTTTGCCGCCGCCTCCCGCCGGAGACCGAGCCCAGAGCCTGACAAGACCCACACTCCCAGACATCGCCCAGCCTGATCCACAGTCCCTGCAAAGAAGGGACCCGTGGAGGCACCGAGAGACGTGGGACCGGACCTCTTGGAAGACCCTCGAAACACTGACTGCGCAGCATCAGAGGCACCCTCGATGCTGTGCTTTAGAGTTTGAGAAGCCCCAACCTCGAGCAGCCTTTGCACCGAAGATCATCCCCCCAGCCTCTCCACGATCTGCGTGGGGCCCTTTTGCACTGTGCCACTTGACGCGCCATCCCGTCCACTTGCCACGTGGCTAGCGGCCATCTTGGCGACGAAACCTTCAACTTACACTACGGGTCTGGTTACTTCAGACTTGCCCTCGCTCCTGTAAAAAGGAGCACCTGCTCTGACCTTGCTGGTCCGAGTAACAAGCCTTTTTAGATTCCTGCGTGGCTTGCATTAGCCAAGGCCTGTTTGCTCCAATCAAGTTGCCGACAACGCCAACAGCGAGAAGCCTGTGTGGGACAGCTCGTGACCGACTCCTGGACGTCTTCGACCCCTCGTGTCCACGTGGCTGCGGAGAGAAGCTACACCTCAACGCCTGTTTGCACCCGACATCGCCTGGTTCCACTCTGGTTCCACGGTAGTCACTGGCTAGTGACTTTGAACATTGTCCCCTCTGCTTTCAGGTCTTCACCTCTTCAGATCCACCCTTGGATCCACCGGAACTCTTCACATCGAGCCGCCTGCAGCATCTTCAGCTCCAAGCACCATCGACCTGCGTGACGAAACCCGACACTACTTCGACCCTGTGCACCCGCTTCCTGTGGGTGAGGTAACTCAGCAACGCCGGTGTTCCCACACTGGTACACACCTCTAGTGTCTGTGTCTAAAGTTTCATCCTCCTAGGTCACTCGGAAGGTTCCTTAATAACTAACTTTGTAACTTTTACGCACCATTGACATTGCATTGGTAAAGCGTGCACTTTCCGCACTGCACCCGAGTCCCGCGGGCCTTTCCCGACTTCTTCACTGCTAGTCCCGAACAGCTCTAGCGATTCCCCAGGCCGTAGGCCTCTTCACTTTCCCCATAGTGGTTCTTATACCACTATTTTAGTATATGGTTTAGGTGGCCCCTAGGGCTCATCCAAAATTGTGCAACTTTTGTGTATTTAAACTGTATTTTGTTTTAACGCATTTGCTTCTGTGCTCATAAAGAGTATCAGGGTTATTTGTAGAAATAAATCTATATATATTTTCAATATATATCTGTGTGGTGTCCTTTCATTTGGTATTCAAGGGATTGTGTATGGTAAAACAGCTTGCTTCACATGCCTTTACAGAGTTTAGCCTAAGACTGCTTAGTCCATGCTACCCCTAGGATAGCTTGTCTATAAGGTTGACTTTACAACCTGCACCATAAGGGTTGCTTGGCATGGTACAAGGTGATCACTAGAACTAGTGAGCATCATATACCAGGCCAACTTCTCACACTCATCCCAGCCCATCTCCTGCTAGACAGGTCCTCCCTGCCCCCATCCACAAAAGCTGCCAGCCTATGTATATGTAAAAAAAATACAAAAAGTGTCCTAGGTACTGGGTAAAGTCCTCCACATGGCGACCATACCCGTCACTCCACCACTCTATCGATCTATCAGGGTTCTTATAGAGTGTGGCCAATCATCTGTTAGGGTCTCAAGTCACTGGGGAGGGGGGAGGGGGGAGTCTGCAGTTCAGTGGAAGAGCCAGGACTTGGGGTCCTTCCTGAATTGAGGCAGTGACGGCGATTGCCTGAGGTTGTGCACCTTATCAAAGCTCCAGACAAAACAGATCTGAAGCAGGGTCTCGCTTTTACCATATAGTGCCCCATGCCCATTCTGATCACATCTGAAACATAAGAGTCTCAGTTGTCCCTGCCAGCCCACAGACCTGGCAGGGGGCTGAGGGGGGGTAATCAGGCTTAGAATGTGTGACTCAGAATAATGCAAACCCCAAAAAGTGATCCAAACCTTAGGTTCTCACCCGCTGCCCTGGCCAAATCCTTGCTTCATGAAAGACATATCCAAGCAAGACTTGTGTTCCCAAGATACTTAACCAATCATTCAGATCCAATACACAAGTGACCCAAACACACCAGCCTGTTCAGAGGGTGGCACCCGTGGTAGTGCTTATGAAGGTGGTGACTGTGCCCACATGGCTCCCCTGCAGATCTCTTTACAGGGAATCTCTCTGAGCCTCAGCCTGGGATGCTGCGATGTGGCCTAGTGGCCAGAGCTACTGACCCTGGAACTAGGGAACCAGTATTAACAAGCATTTACAATGCAACGGTTTCGCCTTTGCCAAAGTTAGAGCTATTGGCATTGTAAATGACAAATTTTATTTATGTGTTGGTTTTGAAAACAGATAAATAAATGGCATTGTCATTTACATTGCCAACAGCTTAATCTCTTGCAAATGTAAGACCTATTGTACCCTACTGGATTTCACTGAAGAAATTCAGAGTCTGGTCTGCAGGTGTAACGTGACAGACGGCCAATTGACAGCTGAGGGGGTTAAACCGTGCTGGGGTGGCAAATTAAGGCGACGCATGCTGTCCGTGCTTGTGAGGAGGTAGTGCACCTGTTGAGGGAGAGAGAGTGTGTTTGCATATGTGCGTGCATGCATGTGTGTGTGTGAATAAGCACTTCCAAGATTTAGTGGGACTAGAGTTTTTATCTACAAATCATTGTTTTCAGCTGTGTTCTAATGGAATCAAAACAACACTACACCCCCCATAATGCATAGTGTGATCACATAAAAGTACAGAACTGGAAAGAGTGTCCATAATGACCAGCTAGACGGTTGTCACCCTAAGAAGGATGTGCTTCAGTCTCCAGTGCCACGGGCGAGTGGAAACACACACTGTGCTGGTGGAGAAGTAGAAGAAGTACAAGTGTCCATAGAAGAGAAGTAGAGGGGATGCACTCTCCACTCTCTATCCACTCTGCACTCCCTATGCACTATGCACTCTCCACTCCCTATGCACTCTCCACTCCCTATGCACTCTCCACTCCCTATGCACTCTGCACTCCCTATCCACTCTGCACTCCCTATCCACTCTGCACTCCCTATCCACTCTGCACTCCCTATCCACTCTGCACTCCCTATCCACTCTGCACTCCCTATCCACTCTGCACTCCCTATCCACTCTGCAGTCCCTATCCACTCTGCACTCCCTATCCACTCTGCACTCTGCACTCCCTATGCACTCTGCACTCCCTATGCACTCTGCACTCCCTATGCACTCTCCACTCTGCACTCCCTATGCACTCTCCACTCTGCACTCCCTATGCACTCTCCACTCTGCACTCCCTATGCACTCTCCACTCACTATGCACTCTCCACTCACTATGCACTCTCCACTCCCTATGCACTCTCCACTCTCCACTCACTATGCACTCTCCACTCCCTATGCACTCTCCACTCTCCACTCCCTATGCACTCTCCACTCCCTATGCACTCTCCACTCCCTATGCACTCTCCACTCCCTATGTACTCTCCACTCTGCACTCCCTATGCACTCTCCACTCTGCACTCCCTATGCACTCTCCACTCCCTATGCACTCTCCACTCCCTATGCACTCTCCACTCCCTATGCACTCTCCACTCCCTATGCACTCTCCACTCCCTATGCACTCTGCACTCCCTATGCACTCTGCACTCCCTATGCACTCTGCACTCTCCACTCCCTATGCACTCTCCACTCTCCACTCCCTATGCACTCTGCACTCCCTATCCACTCTGCACTCCCTATGCACTCTCCACTCTGCACTCCCTATGCACTCTCCACTCTGCACTCCCTATGCACTCTCCACTCACTATGCACTCTCCACTCCCTATGCACTCTCCACTCCCTATGCACTCTCCACTCCCTATGCACTCTCCACTCCCTATCCACTCTCCACTCCCTATCCACTCTCCACTCCCTATGCACTCTGCACTCCCTATGCACTCTGCACTCCCTATGCACTCTCCACTCCCTATGCACTCTCCACTCCCTATGCACTCTCCACTCCCTATGCACTCTCCACTCCCTATGCACTCTCCACTCCTTATGCACTCTGCACTCCCTATGCACTCTGCACTCCCTATGCACTCTCCACTCTGCACTCCCTATGCACTCTGCACTCCCTATGCACTCTGCACTCCCTATGCACTCTGCACTCCCTATGCACTCTCCACTCCCTATGCACGCTGCACTCCCTATGCACTCTCCACTCTGCACACTGCACTCCCTATGCACTCTCTACTCTGCACTCCCTATGCACTCTGCACTCCCTATGCACTCTGCACTCCCTATGCACTCTGCACTCTCCACTCCCTATGCACTCTCCACTCTGCACTCCCTATGCACTCTCCACTCTGCACTCCCTATGCACTCTCCACTCCCTATGCACTCTCCACTCCCTATGCACTCTCCACTCCCTATGCACTCTCCACTCCCTATGCACTCTCCACTCCCCACTCTGCACTCCCTATGCACTCTGCAGTCCCTATGCACTCTCCACTCTGCACTCCCTATGCACTCTCCGCTCTGCACTCTCCACTCACTATGCACTCTCCACTCACTATGCACTCTCCACTCTCCACTCCCTATGCACTCTCCACTCCCTATGCACTCTCCACTCCCTATGCACTCTCCACTCCCTATGCACTCTGCACTCTCCACTCCCTATGCACTCTGCACTCCCTATGCACTCTGCACTCTCCACTCCCTATGCACTCTGCACTCCCTATGCACTCTGCACTCTCCACTCCCTATGCACTCTGCACTCCCTATGCACTCTCCACTCCCTATGCACGCTGCACTCCCTATGCACTCTCCACTCTGCACTCTGCACTCCCTATGCACTCTCCACTCTGCACTCCCTATGCACTCTGCACTCCCTATGCACTCTGCACTCCCTATGCACTCTGCACTCCCTATGCACTCTGCACTCTCCACTCCCTATGCACTCTCCACTCTGCACTCCCTATGCACTCTCCACTCCCTATGCACTCTCCACTCCCTATGCACTCTCCACTCCCCACTCTGCACTCCCTATGCACTCTGCAGTCCCTATGCACTCTCCACTCTGCACTCCCTATGCACTCTCCACTCCCTATGCACTCTCCACTCCCTATGCACTCTGCACTCCCTATGCACTCTCCACTCTGCACTCCCTATGCACTCTCCACTCTGCACTCCCTATGCACTCTCCACTCACTATGCACTCTCCACTCACTATGCACTCTCCACTCTCCACTCCCTATGCACTCTCCACTCTCCACTCCCTATGCACTCTCCACTCTCCACTCCCTATGCACTCTCCACTCCCTATGCACTCTCCACTCCCTATGCACTCTCCACTCCCTATGCACTCTCCACTCCCTATGCACTCTCCACTCTGCACTCCCTATGCACTCTCCACTCTGCACTCCCTATGCACTCTCCACTCCCTATGCACTCTCCACTCTGCACTCCCTATGCACTCTGCACTCCCTATGCACTCTGCACTCCCTATGCACTCTGCACTCCCTATGCACTCTGCACTCTCCACTCCCTATGCACTCTGCACTCTCCACTCCCTATGCACTCTGCACTCTCCACTCCCTATGCACTCTCCACTCTCCACTCCCTATGCACTCTCCACTCTGCACTCCCTATGCACTCTCCACTCTGCACTCCCTATGCACTCTGCACTCCCTATCCACTCTGCACTCCCTATGCACTCTCCACTCTGCACTCCCTATGCACTCTCCACTCTGCACTCCCTATGCACTCTCCACTCCCTATGCACTCTCCACTCCCTATGCACTCTCCACTCTGCACTCCCTATGCACTCTCCACTCTGCACTCCCTATGCACTCTCCACTCCCTATGCACTCTCCACTCCCTATGCACTCTCCACTCCCCACTCTGCACTCCCTATGCACTCTGCAGTCCCTATGCACTCTCCACTCTGCACTCCCTATGCACTCTCCACTCCCTATGCACTCTCCACTCTGCACTCCCTATGCACTCTCCACTCTGCACTCACTATGCACTCTCCACTCACTATGCACTCTCCACTCACTATGCACTCTCCACTCCCTATGCACTCTCCACTCCCTATGCACTCTCCACTCCCTATGCACTCTCCACTCCCTATGCACTCTCCACTCTGCACTCCCTATGCACTCTCCACTCTGCACTCCCTATGCACTCTCCACTCCCTATGCAATCTCCACTCTGCACTCCCTATGCACTCTCCACTCTGCACTCCCTATGCACTCTCCACTCCCTATGCACTCTCCACTCTGCACTCCCTATGCACTCTGCACTCCCTATGCACTCTGCACTCCCTATGCACTCTGCACTCCCTATGCACTCTGCACTCTCCACTCCCTATGCACTCTGCACTCTCCACTCCCTATGCACTCTGCACTCTCCACTCCCTATGCACTCTCCACTCTCCACTCCCTATGCACTCTCCACTCTGCACTCCCTATGCACTCTGCACTCCCTGTCCACTCTGCACTCCCTATGCACTCTCCACTCTGCACTCCCTATGCACTCTCCACTCTGCACTCCCTATGCACTCTCCACTCCCTATGCACTCTCCACTCCCTATGCACTCTCCACTCTGCACTCCCTATGCACTCTCCACTCTGCACTCCCTATGCACTCTCCACTCCCTATGCACTCTCCACTCCCTATGCACTCTCCACTCCCCACTCTGCACTCCCTATGCACTCTGCAGTCCCTATGCACTCTCCACTCTGCACTCCCTATGCACTCTCCACTCCCTATGCACTCTCCACTCTGCACTCCCTATGCACTCTCCACTCTGCACTCACTATGCACTCTCCACTCACTATGCACTCTCCACTCACTATGCACTCTCCACTCCCTATGCACTCTCCACTCCCTATGCACTCTCCACTCCCTATGCACTCTCCACTCCCTATGCACTCTCCACTCTGCACTCCCTATGCACTCTCCACTCTGCACTCCCTATGCACTCTCCACTCCCTATGCACTCTCCACTCTGCACTCCCTATGCACTCTGCACTCCCTATGCACTCTGCACTCCCTATGCACTCTGCACTCCCTATGCACTCTGCACTCTCCACTCCCTATGCACTCTCCACTCTGCACTCCCTATGCACTCTCCACTCTCCACTCCCTATGCACTCTCCACTCTGCACTCCCTATGCACTCTGCACTCCCTATCCACTCTGCACTCCCTATGCACTCTCCACTCTGCACTCCCTATGCACTCTCCACTCACTATGCACTCTCCACTCCCTATGCACTCTCCACTCCCTATGCACTCTCCACTCCCTATGCACTCTCCACTCCCTATGCACTCTCCACTCCCTATGCACTCTGCACTCTGCACTCCCTATGCACTCTGCACTCCCTATGCACTCCCCACTCCCTATGCACTCTCTATGCACTCTGACCTCCCTATGCACTCTGCACTCCCTATGCACTCTGCACTCCCTATGCACTCTCCACTCTGCACTCCCTATGCACTCTCCACTCCCTATGCACTCTGCACTCCCTATGCACTCTGCACTCCCTATGCACTCTCTATGCACTCTCCACTCTGCACTCCCTATGCACTCTCCACTCCCTATCCACTCTGCACTCCCTATGCACTCTGCACTCTCCACTCCCTATGCACTCTGCACTCCCTATGCACTCTGCACTCTCCACTCCCTATGCACTCTCCACTCCCTATGCACTCTGCACTCCCTATGCACTCCCCACTCCCTATGCACTCCCCACTCCCTATGCACTCTGCACTCCCTATGCACTCTCCACTCCCTATGCACTCTCCACTCTGCACTCCCTATGCACTCTCCACTCCCTATGCACTCTGCACTCCCTATGCACTCTCCACTCTCTATGCACTCTCCACTCCCTATGCACTCTCCACTCCCTATGCACTCCCTATGCACTCTCCACTCTGCACTCCCTATGCACTCTCCACTCCCTATGCACTCTCCACTCCCCACTCTGCACTCCCTATGCACTCTGCAGTCCCTATGCACTATGCACTCTCCACTCCCTATGCACTCTCCACTCCCTATGCACTCTCCACTCCCTATGCACTCTCCACTCCCTATGCACTCTCCACTCTCTATCCACTCTGCACTCCCTATGCACTCTCCACTCTGCACTCCCTATGCACTCTCCACTCTGCACTCCCTATGCACTCCCTATGCACTCTGCACTCCCTATGCACTCTGCACTCCCTATGCACTCTGCACTCCCTATGCACTCCCTATGCACTCTCCACTCTGCACTCCCTATGCACTCTCCACTCTGCACTCCCTATGCACTCTCCACTCTGCACTCCCTATGCACTCTCCACTCCCTATGCACTCTCCACTCCCCACTCTGCACTCCCTATGCACTCTCCACTCCCTATGCACTCTGCACTCCCTATGCACTCTGCACTCCCTATGCACTCCCTATGCACTCTCCACTCTGCACTCCCTATGCACTCTCCACTCTGCACTCCCTATGCACTCTCCACTCTGCACTCCCTATGCACTCTCCACTCCCTATGCACTCTCCACTCCCCACTCTGCACTCCCTATGCACTCTCCACTCCCTATGCACTCTCCACTCCCTATGCACTCTCCACTCCCTATGCACTCTCCACTCCCTATGCACTCTCCACTCCCTATGCACTCTCCACTCCCTATGCACTCTCCACGCACTCTCCACTCTCTATGCACTCTCCACTCTCTATGCACTCTCCATTCCCTATGCACTCTCCACTCCCTATGCACTCTCCACTCCCTATGCACTCTCCACTCCCTATGCACTCTCCACTCCCTATGCACTCTCCACTCCCTATGCACTCTCCACTCCCTATGCACTCTCCACTCTCTATCCACTCTGCACTCCCTATGCACTCTCCACTCTGCACTCCCTATGCACTCTCCACTCTGCACTCCCTATGCACTCTCCACTCCCTATGCACTCTCCACTCCCTATGCACTCTCCACTCCCTGTGCACTCCCTATGCACTCTCCACTCTGCACTCTCTATGCACTCTCCACTCCCTATGCACTCTCCACTCCCTATGCACTCTCCACTCCCTATGCACTCTCCACTCCCTATGCACTCTGCACTCCCTATGCACTCTCCACTCTGCACTCTCTATGATGCTCTTCAGCGCTTTGCAGTGCGGTTAGGATATGAAGCGCTATATAAATTCAACTGTAATGCATTACGAAAAATGCCAAACCATGAAAAAACTCCCTGTTGCAAATCTTATGAGCAGTTTTACAAGTGTCTCACGAGGGGCACGAGATGCTTAGCCCATACGAGTCTATTTAGGCCGTTTGGGTACTGAACACCCGCAGTTTTAAGGACATTATTAAAACGGACTGTAAAGTCGAACTGAAAGAATGAAAAGTTATGCATGCTGCAACAAAGGGGATCAGCCGAGCAATTTCACATCAGACAAACCACTGCGTAGTCCTCACTACAAATAAAGGGGCAAAAATTAGTTTTAGCGCCCATGCACTTGATGAACAGCCAGATCGTGGCCTGTGTCTTCATCATGTATTTTTAACCAACGTACACTGAATTCACGTGCTCCTCCACTAAAAAACAAGCACTCACCTGGGCTTCCTCGCATGGAATGACCAAAACAAACACAGAAGGAAAAAAAACGAAGCTCCGCCCACCGCCGCGATGACGACATCGCAGAGGCAGAGAGGGAAAAAATCGCGGGAACGCCCCCGAATCTGGTCCGGCCTTGACGGACAGATCCGGCTCCCAATGGCTAGCCTCCATTTATGGAGCTAGCCAATGGGAGGTGGGGGACGTTCCAATAGCCAATATGGTCAACAAAAGATTTCACCTGCGCGAACTGCTTGCGCAGATCGCCAGGTCGAAACCTAAAAACTTGGCTTACCATCTGTCATTCTGGATAAATCACGTACTGACCCGTGTCTCAAACAAAAGAACATGTGTAAAGTGCGCTAATGCCGTTGAACCAGGTTCAGGCTACACAAAAATGCAAAAGGATTGTAAAAAGAGTCCCAGAATATAGCATGTTGTTAGCTAGAAAACTATGACCAGCTGAAGGTGTCACTGGCCAGCAAGGCATTATGGGCGTTCTTCCAATTGGTTCAGATGAAGTAAACAGAGGGTGTAACACCCGGATGAGCAGAGCCCTCAAGATTCCCATTTGCAAGTGTAAATAGCTCATTTAAGGCAGGGTTTCTATTTCTGTTCTGGTCCCGGAAGTCCTGCGAATCCAGTCATACATTAATGACTAGAAGCGCCGGATTGCAGAGTGGAAAAGTTTGTCTCGGCGAGCTCATCACTATGCAGTTAGGAAAATGAAGAGATTTTGTTTAGGGGTAACTTTGCTATCAAATTGTCTTCCTGTGGGATTCGAACCCAGGCAAAGCAGAGCTCTCAGCTTTCCCATGTTTGTGCATAAGCATCTCTTCAAGGGGAGATATTTGCTTTGCATTCTGGTACTTGTAGTTAAAGAGGACCACAACTCTATCATTGGAAAGGAGAATGCCTGGACAGGATTAGCTACGCGACCACGGACTTGTGAAAAGTAGGAGCTCTTCGCTTTCACCACAATTCTTTGCTCAAACTAATATTGAAATAGTTTAGAATATCGTGAGTTTATTCTGGCCCACAGAGGGCCCAGAAAGCTTCTCGAACGGAGAGCCCTCCTGCCCGAGGTCCTCGTGTAAGGCTGAAGTATAAGTCGGGACTTTTTCCCCCAAAAGGGAAATGCAGACTCGAAGGAAAAAAAAAGAAGCATTTTTGGGACTACATTCTTGTTGTTACTGATGAGAAGTAGGCGCCTCACTGCTAGAACACGGAATTCGTCTAATAGAAAACCTCTTATTTACATGCCTATGACTCATCTCTGGTGCGAGGATTTTCGGAAACCAAGTAAAATGATATTTTGCTGTTCAGGCTCTCCCTTTCTCCATAACTAGAAAGCCTTTCTTTTTGGAGGGGGTATTTATTGCACTCTACCACCCTCTTGTGGTTAGTTGTAGTGACGCCATAACGTCCCTCATTCGGGGGCAGATTTATGAGGCACTTGCGCCACGTTTACGCCGCTGTTGCGTCACGCAAGGCGGCGTAAACGTGGCGCATCCCTACGAACGATTTACAACGTGACGCATCTAGGCAGATGCGTCACGTTGTAAAGCCCTGCGCCGCTTGTGGGCGTTCCGGCGCAGGGTGGGCGTTCCGGGGCAGGTGCGCCTCGCAAAAGTGGCTGAGTGAAATCTTTAAGATTTCACTCAGTCACTTTCAGGCCAATGCTGCGTCAAAAGCCTGCGCCTGCTTGAAGCAGGCGTAGGTCTTGACGCAGCATTGTGGAGATGGGGCACCCCCGAGCCTTGCTGGAGCTGCGTCGCGCTTGCGACGCAACTCCAGCAATGCGTCACCTTTACGGCACAGATGCGTCACGCATCTGTGCCGTTTTTGCCCCATGGTGCGCCGCATCATAAATGCGGCGCACCATGGGTGGCGGAGCTGTGGCGCACTGTGGCGCATGTTAACTGGCGCATCCCTGGGGATGCGCCAGTTAACATAAATCTGCCCCCGAGTGTCCTTAATACACACCAGCCCTGCTTCCATGTCATTGCCCATGGACCAGCTCGTGGCTAGGGAGTGGAGTGGTGATGCCGAAGGGCAGGACCTCTGAGAGGCCACGGCCAAGTGCGCACGAGACGCTAACTTTATTAAAAACCGGGAGAACAAATGGCGCGTGTTGAGTCTGATGGATGGGCGTGCATCGGTGGTCTGGCCCAGAAGGTCTAAATATGAGGCCCATTTGAGGTCATCCCAGGCCAAAGAGGCCACGTGTCCCATCCCAAGGGGCAGGGTGATGAAAGTTATGTAGGAACTCAAGCCGTCTCTGTGTTGGAATCTTGGAGGGGTGGGGGGGACTTCTTGGTGGTCACGTGCATGCCCCGGCTAGAGTCTCGCAACTCGCAAAGCGAGGCACGCGACCAGCGCTGTTTATGTGGCG
This sequence comes from Lissotriton helveticus, assembly GCF_964261635.1. Taxonomy (NCBI): domain Eukaryota; kingdom Metazoa; phylum Chordata; class Amphibia; order Caudata; family Salamandridae; genus Lissotriton; species Lissotriton helveticus. Next base: position 139,690,057 of record NC_136063.1, on the reverse strand, counting down.
TAACGAACCTTGAGGGGGCCCCCCTGCAGGGTACGTGAAGGGGCCCCCTCCGGGCTCAATCTAGAGCCCCCCAGCAGAAGTGCGGTGCTGACGGGGCTCCCTGGAGGGTGAGGGCCCCTCCGCACCGCGGGGGCTGCAGGGCCTGTGTTACGCTCGAAATTTCCGAGCCTTTCTTTGAAATCTGAGCCTTAGGTGACGCTTGATGTAGGACTTCTAGGAATATCTTCAGTGTCGCTGGCTTCTAAAGTCAGCTAATGTGGCATCCTTTATGTATTCATTCATTTAGTTATATTTAGCAAATAGTAACACGATTCCTTTAAAATTAAAATACCTTTCAGAGACGCCAGACCGACTTAAATTACATGACTTTCCTCGCATTTGATGAGCCTTCCCTGGCCTTTCAGATGCACTTGCATAGTGTGTATATGTATAAATAAATATGTAGGTGTGTATATGTATGTACATATACATGTATGAATGTATATATGTATGTAATATATATGTGTGTGTGTGTGTGTATATATATTTACAAATATCTATGTATATAAATGTATACATATATATATGCTACGTCTCAACCCGGCGAATATTTTCAAGTCAATGGCCTTTCATTCAGGAAGCAGTTTCAATAACATCCTATATGACGGTCTTTTCCCCAGCCCAGGGGCCTTAAAGAGCCACCACCCACATTTCTATCTTTTTCCGACACTCTGATCGAGCCTTTCCGGTCTTCGGAGACACCAGGCCCTTGAAACTGTCACTGACCCTTCCTCAGCCCTTCATCTCTGTCATGAGAGGCGCTTATTTTCTTAACGTGCCTGGCTTTGCCTCTTGTTCTCTGACCTTATTTTGGTGGCTGGATTGGCCCTAGGACTCCCACAAGGAACAGGCATATCTTCCTCTTCTCACGTTTCACACCAGCTGACCTCCAGTACTCCTAGCAGTGCACTTGAACTTTCCACGAGAACAGGCGTCAGACTCGGCTGTGTGAACCCGGTGACGTCTGTTGGGGGGGGGGGGGGAGGGGCTGTGAGCAGAGGGCGGATGTATGACGTTAGAACGCATACATTGACAACGCGTACCTTTACAACGCGTTCGTAACAACGAAAGTTGTTACCACGCATTGCGCTGGGGGGCGCAAAATTGATTAATTTAATTTACTATTCCAACACCAGTCCCCGTGGATAGTAGGGAAGGTGTTGGGATAGTAAATTAAATCATTTACTATCCTTGAGCGCCCCCCAGTGCAATGCGTGGTAACAACTTTCGTTGTTACGCCCGCGTTGTAAAGGTATTCCGTGGTAATGCTTGCGTTCTAAATGCTGCATACCGCAGAGGGCGCCCTCCCGGGACTGTCCTATCGGACCGGCCTGGGCTTCCAACTCCCCCCTGGGTGTCCCGGGCCTAGCAGGAGGTGTTAACTGATAAGAAAGCCCAAGTCAGCAGTGGGTGTGAAGGCCCAGACCTACGGGGCCAATAGCGTGGGATCTCCCGACTTAACCCTTACTGTGCCAGCACCTGGGAGAGAATAGCAACTTGTTTTTTAGGTCTCGCCTGGCGAAAGCAGCGCATGCGCTGCCCTCCCAGAGAGGACCTTTTGCAATCAATTCTGCCAAAGCCTTACATGCACGCGCAGGGATGGACAAAGATGGCTGCTCTCCCCATTTGTCCAAACCTAACAGCATGCGCGTGCATGTAAGGACAGTGGACAGCTCGCCACCATCTTGATAAACACGCGTGCTTTCACTTTAAACACGGCTGGCATCGTTTAAAGTAAAAGCACGCGCCATGCGCGTGCGCGTGCACTGCGCACCAGCCCGGCTGACTTCCCTTAAATCCTGATCTCCATGACACGTTGTTGGCGTATCCAGGGAGTACCAGTGGGAGGGAAAGCTAGTGCTGCCACGGTCCACCCACTAAATCCTGAACTCCATGACACGGTTTGGCAGTCCGCGACAGGGACGTCAGTGGATTCCTTTGCTACTACTTATGAGTGTGAAAGATGCTTGGCCGACTGATACTCAGCCTGTGTGTTAACACCGACCCTTCTGTTACAGATAGTCTGTATGGAGGAAGCTCGCCCTAGTTCTCAAGGAGTAGTTCATAAAGGAAGCTTGCACCAAGCAGGCATGTGCTGTGCACGTAGGGTGCGTACCCTGCTGCTGGGCCTGAAGATAGCTTGCCCTTCTGTTCCTCGTGCTCTGTATGGAGGAAGCTTGCCCACGTTCTCAAAGAGGACTTCATGAAGGAAGCTTGTACCGAGCACGCCCGTACTGTGCTCGTAGGGTGCGTACCCTGCTGCTGCAGCTGGGTCTGAAGATAGCTTGTCCTGGTGTTCCTCATGCTCTATCTGGAGAAAGCTTTCCCCAGTTCAAAAGGAGGAGTTCATAAAGGAATCTTGCACCAAGCAGGCCTGTGCTGTGCACGTAGGGCGTGTACCCTGCTGCTGCAGCTGGCCCTGAAGATAGCTTGTCCTGCTGTTCCTCGTGCTCTGTATGGAGGAAGCTTGCCCTGGTTCTCAAGGAGGAGTTCATCAAGGAAGCTTGCACCAAGCAGGCCCGTGCTGTGTACGTAGGGCACGTACCCTGCTGCTGCAGCTGGCCCTGAAGATAGCTTGTCCTGCTGTTCTTCATGCTCTGTATGGAGGAAGCTTGCCATACTGTTCATTCTATCTGCGGGTGACGTTCCCCTGACCATTAGTCAAGCTGTGACTGGAAATGTTTGTCCATGGGTGGTTGTGATGTGAATGATATAATGCCTGCCATATTACTGTCTATGCTGTGTGTGGCGGGGGGTGTCATATTGTTGCATAAATCCTGCATAAAGGATATGCATCCTAGTGCAGGCACGCAAAGCCCATAGGGCTAAAAGCGACATCAACGGTTCCTGTGGACAATCAACAAATGATACTTAATATATTATAGCTCAATCACAATAATCGAAGGCAAAGAGATGTCTGAAAAAGAAAAGGCATTTAACCCGAGTTTTGTATGAAAATACGTTGTTTTATATAATGCAATTACATTATTTTAAATTCAGTGTATGGTGTCCCAAGTGATTGTGAAACCTATATTTCAAAGGTGTGACTCTTTGCGACATAAGAACCAGGTTTCATAAAAAATGTACAAATGCGACCATTAAATCAATACATATTATGTGCTCACTGCCTACTAATACAGTTATAGTGGCTAAAAATGGTTTGCTTCACTTAGTCAATGATGTTTTGACCCACTTAACAATATGGGGTCCCATCAGGACCTAGCACTGAAGGGGCACCTGGGGATGAATGTCAGATAATGTGGTGTGCACCGTGTGTGGGTGAAAAGGAATAAGAATACTCGCATAAGGTCCAGCTGGGCATCTATATTGGTGAGGGTACTGACAGTCAGGAAGGCTCAAGGTTGAAACCCTTAATAATTTCTAAAAGGGTGAGATGCGGTTGTCAGGAATTTCCGTGGTAAAGGGCTAAACTCTAAATTGGCCTCAAACTAAAATGATGACAATCCGTCTTTTGGTTACTTGGTGTGGAGAGAATAATGGCGTGAAAGGGGCTGCCAAGGTCATTGCACGAGGAGAGACAGACATGTGCAGTTCTCTCAATGCAGCCGACCTTAGCAGTGATCATGCAATGTGTGGAGAACCTCGCAGTACTGCTAACCACACTTCATGAGTGATCATGTTATGTGTGGAGAACCTCGCAGTACTGCTAACCACACTTCATGAGTGATCATGTTATGTGTGGAGAACCTTGCAGTACTCTTACTCGTACTTCATGGGTGGTCATGAAATGTGTGGAGAACTTTGCAGTACCTTTACTCGTACTTCATGAGTCATCATGAAATGTGTGAAGAAAGCTTCACTGCTGCTACTCATGCTGCCTGGGTCATCTTAAGATGTGCGGAGAAGCCTGCACTGTTCCTGCTGCATGGGTAGCCATGCATTGAGCAAAGAAGCCTGCACTGCTGCTGCTCATGCTGCGTGGGTCATCATGAGGTGCGGAGAAGCCTGCACTGCTCCTGCTGCATGGGTAGCCATGCATTGAGCAAAGAAGCCTGCACTGCTGCTGCTCATGCTGCGTGGGTCATCATGAGGTGCGAAGAAACCTGCACTGCTCCTGCTGCATGGGTAGCCATGCATTGAGCAAAGAAGCCTGCACTGCTGCTGCTCATGCTGCGTGGGTCATCATGAGGTGCGAAGAAACCTGCACTGCTCCTGCTGCATGGGTAGCCATGCATTGAGCAAAGAAGCCTGCACTGCTGCTGCTCATGCTGCGTGGGTCATCATGAGGTGCGGAGAAGCCTGCACTGCTCCTGCTGCATGGGTAGCCATGCATTGAGCAAAGAAGCCTGCACTGCTGCTGCTCATGCTGCGTGGGTCATCATGAGGTGCGAAGAAACCTGCACTGCTCCTGCTGCATGGGTAGCCATGCATTGAGCAAAGAAGCCTGCACTGCTGCTGCTCATGCTGCGTGGGTCATCATGAGGTGCGGAGAAGCCTGCACTGCTCCTGCTGCATGGGTAGCCATGCATTGAGCAAAGAAGCCTGCACTGCTGCTGCTCATGCTGCGTGGGTCATCATGAGGTGCGAAGAAACCTGCACTGCTCCTGCTGCATGGGTAGCCATGCATTGAGCAAAGAAGCCTGCACTGCTGCTGCTCATGCTGCGTGGGTCATCATGAGGTGCGAAGAAACCTGCACTGCTCCTGCTGCATGGGTAGCCATGCATTGAGCAAAGAAGCCTGCACTGCTGCTGCTCATGCTGCGTGGGTCATCATGAGGTGCGAAGAAACCTGCACTGCTCCTGCTGCATGGGTAGCCATGCATTGAGCAAAGAAGCCTGCACTGCTGCTGCTCATGCTGCCTGGGTCATCTTAAGATGTGCGGAGAAGCCTGCACTGTTCCTGCTGCATGGGTAGCCATGCATTGAGCAAAGAAGCCTGCACTGCTGCTGCTCATGCTGCGTGGGTCATCATGAGGTGCGAAGAAACCTGCACTGCTCCTGCTGCATGGGTAGCCATGCATTGAGCAAAGAAGCCTGCACTGCTGCTGCTCATGCTGCGTGGGTCATCATGAGGTGCGAAGAAACCTGCACTGCTCCTGCTGCATGGGTAGCCATGCATTGAGCAAAGAAGCCTGCACTGCTGCTGCTCATGCTGCCTGGGTCATCATGAGGTGCGAAGAAACCTGCACTGCTCCTGCTGCATGGGTAGCCATGCATTGAGCAAAGAAGCCTGCACTGCTGCTGCTCATGCTGCGTGGGTCATCATGAGGTGCGAAGAAACCTGCACTGCTCCTGCTGCATGGGTAGCCATGCATTGAGCAAAGAAGCCTGCACTGCTGCTGCTCATGCTGCGTGGGTCATCATGAGGTGCGAAGAAACCTGCACTGCTCCTGCTGCATGGGTAGCCATGCATTGAGCAAAGAAGCCTGCACTGCTGCTGCTCATGCTGCGTGGGTCATCATGAGGTGCGAAGAAACCTGCACTGCTCCTGCTGCATGGGTAGCCATGCATTGAGCAAAGAAGCCTGCACTGCTGCTGCTCATGCTGCGTGGGTCATCATGAGGTGCGGAGAAGCCTGCACTGCTCCTGCTGCATGGGTAGCCATGCATTGAGCAAAGAAGCCTGCACTGCTGCTGCTCATGCTGCGTGGGTCATCATGAGGTGCGAAGAAACCTGCACTGCTGCTACTCATGCTGCATGGGTCATCATGCGGTGCAAAGAAACCTGCACTGCCGCTACTCATGCTGCATGGGTCATCATGCGGTGCAAAGAAACCTGCACTGCTGCTACTCATGCTGCATGGGTCATCATGCGGTGCAAAGAAACCTGCACTGCCGCTACTCATGCTGCATGGGTGATCTTCTAATGTACGAAAAAGCCTGCACCGCCACTACTCATGCTAAATGGGTCATCCTGTAATGTGCGAAGAAACCTTCACTACCACTACTCATGCTGCATAGGTGATCTTGTAATGTGCGAAGAAGCCTTCACTACCACAACTCATGCTGCATGGGTCATGCAATGTGCGAAGAAACCTTCACTACCGCTACTCATGTTGCATGGATGACCATCCACAGTGTGAAGAAACTTATACTGCTGCTACTCATGCTCTGTCCTGATGAAGTGTTGTAATTAAGGCTCCCTGTTTTCCGTTTTTACAGATAAATACAGACAGAAAACATTTTGGTTTTTGTCTGCATTTATTTTTTAAAGTGGATAAATACAGAAAATTGTGATTCTTTTAAGTGACTCACTGTGCAGTCTCATGAATTGTAGCTCAATTGCTAAGCAGATGGACAGCATGGAAAATTAAAAAAACAGGATTACATTTCTATAAATAATGCAATATGTCAACATACATTTGTGGTATAATGTTAATATTTAGTGAATGTATTGTTACGTAATATTTAGCAGCTTAAATAGCGAAATCACGACAGGCATCAAAGTTTGAGTGCGTGTCTATCAGTTAAATAAATATGGAAATATACAGTTTTACAACTTCATTTATACACCAAACACAAAATAAATATGGATAGATACAGATAAAAGGGCCAAAAAAGAAATATGGATGAATACAGACGGAAATGTTAAAAAAATAAATACCATAAAACCGGGAGCCCTAGTTATAATTTACTTGCTGTCATTCCACTTCTCTAGCTGTCTCTTCCCTACTGCTCAGCCAGGATGAGTGCTGGTGTGCTTGATGATGTTTGGAATGATGGATGTGTGTGATGTCACGGAATGCTTGGGGGTCTGGAGATGTGTGGAGTGGCAGTTGGTGGTTGCAGGCTGAGCAGCAGGGAGGCTGCTCCTGGTGGGGCTTTGCTATATTTTACTTGATTACCTGAAACTTAACCTGGAACTAAGCGAGTATAAACGTATCCTGTTTTGTATACCTGGCTCAAGGATCTTCTGTTTATAACATGAAGGTTGACCTCTTCTGCTATTGTAATATGTGTTTGAAACAGCTCTATTCATGCTGTATCTTGTTGGCGCTTGTCCTCTTGCTGGTCACTTTCAGGAAGTGGAAGGCCATGTCTGAGAGCTATGACAGTGAAAAGAAGATTCGGAATCTGAAGTAAGGCTGGGCACAGGTGTAACGGAGGGCAGCACAGTAAGGCAATCAGTCCCCACATCCATCAGCAACTCCCCTTAATGCGGTATGTTAGCGTTGTTCATCTGGACCACCCCTTTGATCTACTCACACAGGCTATGCATTAGGGCTGGGCGTAGTTCGCGAAGTAGCGCTACGCGAACTAAGCATAGGACAAGCATCCGGCACTGTGCAATCATGGAAAACAGCATCTTGCACAGTGCGAGCTGTAGTTTTCTGCCGCTCGAGGAGATTTTTACTTGAGCAGCAGCTTTCTCAACGCGGACTGGTAGTTTCTCATCGCGAGCGGTCATGAGCATACGCAACCACTTGCAATGAGAAACCAGACCTCCCTGCATTGAGAATCTTGATGTTGCTGATTGCGAATGAGGAAAGAGACTCGCCAGGATGTCATTTTGCTTGCTCGCGGTCGCCAACTTGACGTTGAGGAACACAAGCAAGCAAAAAATGACAGCTGCACTACGCTACGCATGTTCGCACTGTGCTACGTGCAGTTCGCGTAGTGAAATTGCGCCAACTTCGCAAACTACGCAAGCGTAATGTAGTGCTTTGCCCAGGTTTACTATGCATCACCCTCTGGAAAACAGCAGATGCTAATGCCAGTCCAGGAAGCATCCTCTTCACCCACAGGCTCACTCTGGTGCTAGACAGGAGGTCAGGTGTCTAGACTCGCTCTCTATCTGGTGGTGAGCCGGTGACAGAGGCCAAGAGTAATACAAGTCACGAGCAGCCATGGTGAAGGGGGCAGGAGGGGGTGAGAGACGATGGAATATGGAAAATTGTATAAATAAATAATTCATATTCTGTCATCTGTCGAAATCCCGCCCTCTCCACCTTGCTGAGCTGCACGGACTGCTGCTGGTCACCAGCATCTCTGTAATGTGTGGGATGTGATGGTGATCAAGCCATTTGTTTGGGTTAAGTTTGTATAAGTCCGCACACATCATTAGCAAACCATTGGACTTGTGTGCTAAAACCACTGAGATTTGTCTATTTTTTCAATGCTACTTAACTTCATCAATTCTTTTTTAAGCTCACCGTTCAGATTAAAATGAAATCTGTGTTACTTGTGAACCAATGGCTGGGCTCACCAATCATTTTTACGCATATTTTGTTGCACAATCCCTTAAGCTCACTGAATACATCGGGTAAGCTCTCTTCTCACTTGCGCTGCACACTCAACGCAATCTCATGTATTTCACTACACTCAATTTCCTTGCCCACCCGACCATACCCTCGAAAAAGAAAAAAAAATCAAGAATGTGTCCGATGGGGGCATGGGAGCAATGAAGTAATGGGTAGGGGTGAAGGCAGAATTCCGTTCCAGAAGGTGGTGAAGGGGCAAGCACCAAGGAGGCGGTGGAGCACCAGAGGACCTTGGGGATGAAAAATAAAAAAGAAAGTCAGATGGGTAGAGGTGGGAGGCTCACCAGATAGATCCCACAGAAGGCACTTCATTCATTTTGGGGTGAATTCTAGGATCTAGTGTCAAACATTTGAATGACAGGTACATCCTAGTCAATGTATTTGTGTTCCCCCTCCATTGCCTGCTCTTACTGCTACTGTTCCTCTACTTTGCACCAAGGCGTTGTCTCAGCGATGTCTGTTCCCTTTTGCTGTGAACATCTTCCCCCAGTGGCGTTGAGGTCCGCCTTGGGTTTTTCCTTCCCACTTTACCCAGTTAAAGGGGGGGGGGGGGCCGAGAAAAGGTGAAAGGTGCTTCCATGTCTCCACTCTCCTCCAAGTTGCTTACTTTTTAAAGTGTGCAGTTACAGTGAGGCATTCTGTGGTTTGAGACTGATCTATTGATTTTCATGATCATCTGTACTTTTTGAAGTTTTTAGCTGCAATTTAGAACGATCTTTTTTGTGTTATGATAACCAGATTGATGTAATTTTAAAATTCTTGTGCTTTTCTTGATATTGTCTTGTTTTTACGGTCCTTTATGGTTTACTTGTTTCAAACCGAATAGAGATCTTTAACTGATTGATTGATTGACAGCTCCAGAGAAATGTAAATACTATGCCTGCCTGGAGTTCCGTAAACCACTGATGATTGGGCAACTTGTACCAAGACTTTGGACCATAGGCCCTCAGATACGCAAGTAGAGATAACCTGAGGACCACGGAGAGATGTGAATGCGCATGCGTTGCAGGAGATAACTAATTCCACCGGGAAAGCAATAACAGCAACCGGCACAGGTAAGAGAGCGCGAATCAGTATAAACACGAGTCGAGCTAAAATGGAGGCCACATCCATAGGATGTCAGGAGCATGGTCTGTAGGAGGTTAAGTACAGTCTAAGAAGTGATTATCATTGACCACAAGGGAGGGCCCTGTATTCCAGGTGCGAAATTACATGAACTTAGTGAGCTACTTATGAAGATTTATTTAACAACCATTGGCAAAGGCAATAGGTTTAGTCTCTGGAACTTATTGGCTTTGGCCTTTTTCTATTGGGGTGCACCGCTGGTAAAAAGTGTTTTTAAAAAACGCGTTGACGTTACCACTCTAATGGTCGTGTCATTCTGCTAGTGCGTGCATGCGTAATAACGCATGTGCACTCGTATCATAATCCACGTATGCACCAGGAGAATGAAGTAAGCTCCCTTTGCTTTATTTGTCATTTACGTGTGCAAAATGGCGGACACCACTTGGATTTGTGAACATAAAAATGAAAAACTTAGAGCACGATAATGCTCAACAAAAAAATAAGGCACACAAGGGCAGGTGGATGAGTGGGTGGGAAAAGGAGGGAAAAGTCAGTGCACAAGCAAGAGAGAAACATGGAGGTGGAGTAGAGCGGAAGTCTTGGCAGTGGAGAAGCACATGATGGAGTGAAGAACTTCGAGTGTGGGGGAGAAGCACATGGGAGAGCGAGTAGCACACAAGGGTGACAGCAACGCAGTGAATGGGGAAAGCATAGAGGAGGAGAACAATAGAGCATGGGGAGACATTATCGAGGGAGAAACATGAAACCCTGAGGGGGTGAACATATGGGAGGCACTTGGGGAAGCCCACAAACGAGAGAGCTGGAAAACACATGCACTCTTATGTAGTGTTTCATTTAAATGAAAAAAATTGTTTTCTAAAAGTGAGCAGTGGAAGGACACAAGTCAGCCAAATTTGTTCTCTTTTTCAAATTTTCATTTACCGTTTGAAGGGTGGTGGATGCCTCATGGCATTACTGCCTTGGGGCAGTAATTTACACAAATATGCTTGAAAGGGAGTAAAGAGAAGAGAGCGTCCAGCAGCAATTTATAGTAAGTCCTACCGACCATACTCTCGGAAAAGAAAAAAAATCAAGAATGTGTCCGAGGGGGGGATGGGAGCAATGAAGTAATGGTTGGGGGTGAAGGCAGAATTCCGTTCCAGAAGGGGGGTGAAGGGGCAAGCACCAAGGAGAGGCGATGGAGCACCAGAAGACCTTGGGGATGAAAAATAAAAAAGAAAGTCAGCTGGGTAGAGGTGGGAGGTATACAGGCGAGCTGCGGTGAATAAGGAGGCAAAACAGAGAGCATGGTCAGGCATTATTGAGGGGTGGAAGCACAGAAGAAAGAGTGAGAGCAAGAAAACACATGCAGCCCATAAAATGCTGAAACAAAATGAAAAAAGTAATTAGTAATTAGTAAGTAGTGCAAGGATAGACGTCAACCGATCAAAAGGATGACTAGAAAGCCATAAGAATAAGAAGCAAGCAAATGAGACTGACATTGAAGCCAGTCAATCAGGGCCGGACTGGGAACCGAAACCGGCCCTGGCAAAGTGCTCGGCCGGCCCCCCCTCTCCCCCCGGGGGGTTGGGGGGTGCGACCGCGCTCTTTGCTAGGGCCGGTTTTCGGCCGATTTTGTTACAGTGCCGTTTTTGCAGCTATGCTGCAAAAAACGACCCTGTAACAAAACTGGCCCCCTGGGGCCCAAAACCGGCCCCCACCCTCGCGGCCGACCGGGGAATTGCCCGGTGCCTGCAACCGCCAGTCCAGGCCTGCAGTCAATGGTATGGAAAGGGCGGACCCAAAGCCCGAAGTGATCACTGGTATTGTCAAAAATAGGTCTTTGAACAGCCGAACACAGCTATGCCCAACACATTGGAAATTCCAGGCAATGGGCAGAGTTTCTGGTGGGTGGGAATGCACTAACAGGCCATCAAGTCGCAGCTCATTGGAAGCCCTGCCTTAGAGGGGGCACCTTCAAATGGGCAGGGGGTGTACTTTGCATTACAGCAGAGTGGGGGCCCTCGGGTGACTGCCCTCTGGGCGCTAGAACGTTTCCCCTCTTCTGTGCGCAGCCCCGTTTATCAGCATTTGAATACCATTCTATGCAGAAGACAGGGTTTGGTTGAAAGCGGGTGGGTGAGCGATCCTGCCCTAGGCAATTATGAGTGGCTTGCCCACTGTTGTAGACGCTGACTGTTTGGTGGGCCCCAGGGCCGACCAAATCAGTCATGCATACTCTGCATATTCTCTATGTGGGTTGCGTGCAGCCTACATAGAGAAAATGGCCTTCCCCATAGACACCTGTGAGGTCGGCGTCCCAGCCAATTACAATGCTGCCATTGAAGGATTATGATTGGCTTAGGGGAGGGGAGGGAGGCTGCCTGCTTCCTGTGTGGAGAAGAGAGAGGAGAAGCGACGCGGGACCGGAGGCGAAGGTAAGTTAAAAAAAACTTTAAAAAAATAAATTAACCCCTCCCTCCCTGCGAGACCACCCTGCCCCACCCCACCCCACTCGCAAGTCATGCCGACCGCAACAGATTTTGAAACTTCAGCAGGTCACATGCTGTGAAGCTAGAAATATTTAATAGATTGTTACTGGGACTTTGAATATTCTGTTGTCCTTTCCTCGTCCATCTTTAGGCAACTGCGTGCTCCCTGTAGCCAGGCCGCAGACATGCTTTGTATTGAAATCATGGTTTAAACACTTTTTCCATAACCACTGGAAGTAAAATATCACCATGACCAAACTTGCCTTGTATAAGAGATTCTGTATGAAAACATCACTGGACTGAAGAGATTGAGGTCACCTATTGTGTTTGAATAGATAAATACCATCTGCCTAGCCTCAAGAACCCGGCCCCATCCCTGACTGGCTCCTGCCCTTCATGTCTACCCCCTTTCATCTGGGAGAGACACCAGCTGCTACTGCACAGGGAGCCCATGCAGGATACCAAGGAAGGGATGAGCCTTCTCCTACTTCGCGGCCTATACCTGGAACGAGCTCCTGGTAAACATCAGACACTCCCCAACCCTGCACACGTTCAGGAAGGACTTCAAGACTTGGCTCTTCAACTGATCTGGAGCAGCCTGCCCGCCCCCCCCCCCCCCCTAGCGCCTTGAGACCCTCACAGGTGAGTAGCACACTTTATAAACCCCCTGATTGATTGATTGAAGGGATGGGCAGGGAGCCCCTGCAGGATGCCAAGGAAGGGATGGCCATTTAGCCCAGGTTCAGGTGATATTCTCCTATGAGCACCAGTCACGCAGAGGTTCGTTATCATCGAGTACAAAACCACGCGGAGCCTGGAGCAGAAGGTGCTCTGTCGATGGAGATGCCCTTGGATTCTTGGTGTGAGTGGGTGAGTCTGAAGAGAAGCTCGAGCAAGGAGAGGGTTAAGACCAAGAGAATAAAGATGAAACAGTTTGGGTTTTGCTGTGAAAAGACACAAGAGCTGATTTTGTATTATACTGATGCCGTGTACAGGAACGAGACCGGTCTGGTCCATTGTCGTCTGCTGTTCCTGGAGCACCTCATCAGTTGTTGGAGGGTGTGACCCTCTGCCTTGAGCTCTGGGAGCGGGGAGGTGTCTTCCAGGGCCAGGGGTGCCTCAAGGACACAGGGTCTTGCCAGCTGAGCCTTGTCTCTCCTGTGGCTGGAGAGGGCAGAAGTTCTTGGAGACAGAATAGTCCGAGGACACCTTGAAGATAATCAATGGGTGCTTTTCAAGGGACCACCGTGAATCTTTGGCCCGTTGTAGGGGCGTCAGCATGTTCTGCGGACGCCCTTTGTTGGTGCCACTTCAGAGAAACCCCAGAGGCCATTTGGAGCTGGACATTTCATTTTAGACCCGAATTGGAGTTCTGTGGAGACACTAGCGACTGGAAACTAAGGAATGAGTTCTGAGGATGACGACACCTTCATTGGACGTCATTGCTTTAGCAACATTTCATTTAGAGTTCAGTAATTCCACCGTTAATTACTTTTCAAATATATCAATCCTAAAAACATTGTTTGTTTCCTATTCAAACTGCAAGTGACAGTTCCTCTTTGTAGTACAAAACAGAAATCAATTGTTGCCCCCAGGTGGCCGTTTTCAACAAGCATTTGCAATACAATCGGTCTAGCCTTTGGGACCGTATATATATTTATCTATGCAGCACATTAGCCTGGTGCTGAAACATCTACTGTTCTTTAACATGGAGGGAAAGTAAGCACCAAACTGCTTGACACGGCAGGTATAGGAACACATGGGAGAAATATTGCCTTTCAGTGTGAAATGGTATAGTCCAAAGCTTTGTTTTTAATATAAAAGCAGGGTCTTCGGTGGTCACATCACTCACAAAATAGGATTAGCGACTCGCTATTAGGAAGGGGCATTCCAAGGGCGTCCCTGCCTGATAGCAACTCCTGAAGCTATGTATGACTGTTTTGCGACTGCAACTGCGATCGCAAAACAGTTGCAGTTTATCACCCTTCACAGGGTAAACCACTCGCACTGCCTGCCCTTAAAAAATGAAACTGAAAAGTTTCATTTTTATTTTTTAAATGCATCCTGTTTTCCTTTAAGTAAAATAGGTAGCATTTATTAAAAAAATTCTGCTTTATTTAAAAGCAGTCCCAGACCTGGTGGTCAGCTGACCCCAGCAGGCCACCATCCCTGGGAGTGCCAGCCATTCCCAATGGGGTCACAAATTGCGACAGCCTCATTAATATGCATGAGGCATGCAATTTGCGACCCCATTGGGAATCGCACACAGTGTCTCAGACAGTGTTGTGCATCCCAATTTGCGACGCAATGTGCGACTCACAAATAGGTAAGTCTTAGATCTGACCCTAAATTCCTACATCAGATATTTCCTTCATTTTTAGATCCAGCCTAAATAGTGCATGCTCTGTCTGGAAGATTTGCAGCATTCAATATGTGGGCTTTAATTCCTCCCCTAGCTGCTGATTGGTTATGGAGAGCATCATTCAAAAAAGTTTGCATATCAATGGTTTATTTGCCTTCTATGTCCCACCTTTTCGTTTCCTACTCCTTCCCTGGAATATTGACCTATTTCGGTATCCTTTCTCTGCACTCTTTGCATATTGTTCTGAACAGCTGCTCTTCACATATGTGCTTGCTCCCCCCTCTTCTGAGCTGCAGCTGCCACCTCCTGCCTCCTGCTTGTTTTGTTTGCTTCCGCTCATGTATCAGCACGGTGCCCGCTTATCGGATGCCAGGTTTTATGTTTCATTTGGTATGTAGGAGGCTGCCTTAGCATATGGTGCTCACTTATGTAAGTGTAGCACCCTGCACTAAACCAGACAACCCTTATGGTGATTTTAATGATCTTAGACAACCTTAGAAAGCTCTCTAAGTGGTAGCTGTGGAGAGCAGCCTTCAGGCTTAGTCCGTAAGGAGTGTAAAGCAGCTTGTTGTACCCGTACTTAATTTTATGGTATAGGTTAAGTGAAAAAGAACCACACAGTGTAGTTATAAAAATATGTATTTATTCTAAACACTCACTAATACTTTGCAATATCTCCTACCCAGAGATATAAACACAAAACACACGGAGGCACAGGAGTCGCAAGAGGACCTCAAGCAGCTCACCAAAGGATGAAGGCCCACGGTGCAGAGGATGCTGTGCAGGCAAAGATCTTGATTGTAGGTGATGCTCGAAGATCTCTGGTGGAGAGAATTAACAAGCCGTGGTGCTCATGGGTACTGCTCCAGCGGTTTAGATGAGGGATGCTGACTTCAAACTTGCTGTGAAGACAGGACAGACCTTGAGGGAGTTGCAGAATCACCCCTTGTGTTGTTGAACCTTTCGGAGTCCATAGGAGCACAGGATCAGCAGACCGGTCAGTTTCCTTGCTGTGCCTGCAGAGGCAGGGGAGTGACTCCTTCACTCCAAGGGCGGTTCTTTCGGGTGTCTTGGATGTCTACAGGCCCTGTGAGGAACCTGTATGGAGCACAGGTAAAGGCGTTGCAGAAGACTGGCAAGCATGAGGAGACCAGGAGCAGCAGGAGTCTTCTCAGTTGCAGTCTGAGTTCCCAATGCGAAGTACAACGAAGCAGAGTGCCGAGGCGGTTGAAGCTGAAGTGGTGTCTTGATCTGAATCTTGTCCCACAACGAATTTAGGGACCCGCCCACAGGTAAGCACTTAAGTACCCTAAATAAAGGGTTGAAACGATTAAGGGGTCCCTCGCAGAGGAGAAGCTGAGCAGTGGGGAGGATACTCCCATGTCCTTTGTCCAGTTTTAGCACCAGAGCGAGAGCCAATTGCTTCCTGAACTGGTTTGAACTGAAGTATGCAAGGAGGGCAGCAAATGTGTCCTTCAAGCAGTCTCAGTGGCGCTGGCAAGTGACCCCACCCTGTCCCAATACACTTAAACCTGTCTGGGAGGTGGTAACACCTCCCTGAGACAGGATATCTATTGTCATGCCATCCCCTGCTCGAGCTTGGCTCAGCAGCAGGAGGGCAAAACTGTGTCTCTGGTCAGCAGCAGCCATAGTTTGTTGTCAAGATCTAGAAGACTGTTACTGGGAGCACTGAGGGCCTCCTGGTGAAGCTTTTCAGTGCATGTTGAGCAGGGGTCAAGTCCTAGAAAAAGAAGTGGGGGGACGCTGTCACCGGAAGTGACGTCACGACAGGAAGTGACGTCACGAAAGGTTGCTTGCAACATCGGGCTCATCACGTCTCCTCGCTCACCTCTTCGATGCCGCATATTGGGGACAGGGACGAGGCGAGCGTGCCCATATGACAAATGCAAGGTTCCCGTGCCCCGGTTCAGCTGGATCTGCACGCTTTAATGCAGAAATAAATCACATATAACTTGATGTCACTTCTCGGGCTCTACCTTCGTGGCAAAGTATGACTGGCTCGATCTGCAGTGGCTTTTAAATGAAATCCGGAAGACTGGCATGTAAAGCGCTGCCTAATTTTTAGCTAATACCTCAGTGGCTTCGGCGTTCACATCTGCCCGGCGCGCTCCCGCTGAGCCTGATTATAACAGGGCCGCCGCGTTTTCGCAGGCAAGAAACAGGACCACCGCCTCTGACAGACTAAAAGGGGCCTGTTCCAAACACAACAGCACATACATCGCAGCCAGCCAAGGAGTCCGCGCGAGCGGGGCTTCTGCCAAGGCAGGGAAACAGAAATGTGTCAACAGTGCTAACCGCAGAGAGGCCAAAGAGTGAGGTGCAGCTGTTTGGCAGGCGGGATGGCGTCCCCCCGGTAAAATAAGTGGGGGGACGCCGTCCACCCGCGTGGTACCCCGACTCGAGCCCTGATGTTGAGGTATGATTCAAACTTGTTTGATACCAAACATGCCAGGGTGCGTTACAGCCAGTTTAGAAATGGTCATCGCTTAATGACGCATTGCCACTCAATGTATCTTAATGGCTGATGCACTTACAACCCGGGAGAACGGACTCAGAAGGTTGTAGGGGTGTTCTGCTCATGCAGAGGCACCCTCACACTTAGAACCGAGCACCCTGTCTTCAGGATTGAAAGGCCTGCCTTAGGGGTGACTTATATTTTTTACGTGCATTGACCTCAGATATAAGTCTCTCATGGGTGGCATAGTACATGCTTCAGCCCATAGAAGACCCCTGGTGTACCTATGCCCTGGGTATATTAGTACCATATACTAGGGACTTACAAGGACACACCAGTAGCCAATCTGTAGGGTACCCAAGTACTCACCATGTCTAATTTAAGAAGATTCCTTTGGTGTGGCGTTGCTCTCGGCACGCCAACATGAGCCGCTCTGAGGTAGGTTTCCCTCGCTCTCAGTGGCGATGAAAGGAACCAATTGCGAGTCTCTGCACCATTCAACCATTGCACGCTAGACAGGTAAAACATAAAGAGGCAGATTTACGAGGAACTTGCGCCACGTTTACGCCGCCGTTGCGTCACGCAACGGCGGAGTATACGTGGCGCATCCCTGCGACCCATTTACAACGTGACGCATCTAGGCAGATGCTTAACGTTGTAAAGCCCTGCGTCACCTATGGGCGTTCCGGCGCAGGGTGGGCATTCCGGGGCAGGTGCGTCTGGCAAAAGTGCTGCGTGAAATCTACAAGATTTCACGCAGGCACTTGTGCGACGCTGCTACGTTAATTCCTTACGCCTGCTTTAAGCAGGCGTAAGGACTGACGCAGCACGTTAAGTATAGGGCACACCCGAGTATTGCTGGAGTCGCGTTGCGCTTGCGACGCGATTCCAGCGATGCGCCGCCCTTACATCACGAGATGCGTCACGCATCTGCCTACCCTTGCGCCACGGCACGCCACATTGTAAATGCGGCGCATACGCCGTGACGCAAGGGTAGTTTTGCGTTACGCATTTGTTCTGGCGCATCCCTGCTGATTTGCAGAGATGCGCCAGAACTCATCAATATGCCCCAAAGTGTTCAACACGCGCTGGTGAGCTTGGGTTGCTGCCCCTGCAATCATAGTGCACAATGAGCGCCTCATTTTCGCTGTTTTTGGTGTAAGTGAGAGTGCTTAATAGTTAGGCACACAATGTTCGAAATTGTGTACAAGATGCGAGAGGTGTATTAGTGGGTTGCAACATCCACGTTATTACGCTTTTCTATTTTTATATTTTTCATTTCGCTTTTATTTATATGTAGAAAGCGCCAAATATTGCCAGTGGTGGCTTCAAGGTGCGCAGAATCCTCCCAGCACTGCTTGTATATGCAACCACAAGTGATGAGACGATCGCTTGCTTCTGTCTGTTCTTGAGGAGGGCCGCAGCCACCATGTATTGAACGTGGGTTAGCAGAGGTTCATGGTAAGCACCATGAAAACCATGCCCTGGAAAAGCTTTCATTTACGCTGCCTTTGCCCAGGGCTGGACTGGGAACAGCAACCAGACCTCAACTGACGAACTCAAGAGCTCCAAGAAGAACTGCAGAGCACTCGAGAAAACCTGGCGCAGAGACCCAACACCAGACAACATGACTGCCCTCAAGCTTGCCACCCTAAAACACCACCAACTGATCCACACCACCAAGAAAACCGCATTCAAGGAACGACTGGACAACAACGCATACAACAGCAAGGAACTCTTCAACATCGTGAATGAGCTCTCCAACCCCAACGCCGGAAACAACGACATCACCCCTTCGCAAGGCCTCTGCAACTCCCTCGCCTCCTACTTCCACAACAAGATGGCGGACATACACAACAGCTTCAGCACTCAACCGACGCACGCCACGACCGAACCACCGCCCCCACAACCACCCTCCGCGCCTGGACCCCGATCAGCACCGAAGACACCGTCCACACGATGAACTCCATCCACTCCGGATCTCCGACAGACCCCTGCCCTCACCACGTCTTCAACAAGGCCGACGCTGTCATCGCACCCCACCTGCGGGACATCATCAACACCTCCTTCGACAACGCGACCTTCCCGGAGAGCTGGAAGCACGCCGAACTCAGCGCCCTACTTAAGAAGCCATCAGCCGACCCCACCGACCTCAAGAACTACCGCCCCATCTCGCTGCTCCCATTTCCGGCTAAAGTCATCGAGAAGACCGTCAACAAGCAACTGGCCGCCTTCCTCGAGACGAACGGCTCCCTCGACCTCTCGCAGTCTGGCTTCCGGGCCAACCACAGCACCGAGACCGCCCTGATCGCAGCTACCGATGACATCCGAGCCCTGCTCGACAACGGAGAAACAGCAGCCCTCATCCTCCTGGACCTCTCCGCGGCCTTCGACACTGTCTGCCACCGTACCCTAGTACAGCGCCTCAGCAACGTCGGAATCCAGGAGAAGGCACTGGAGTGGATCATCTCCTTCCTCGCCGGAAGGACACAGAGAGTCCGCCTCCCCCCGTTCAGATCGGAGGCCACCGAAGTCATCTGCGGCGTTCCTCAAGGCTCCTCGCTCAGCCCAACACTCTTCAACGTCTACATGAGCCCCCTCGCAGCCATCGCACGCCAGCACAACCTCAACATCATCTCATACGCCGACGACACCCAGCTGATCCTCTCCCTCACCAACGACCCCGCCAGAGCCAACCTACACGAAGGGATGACAGACGTTGCCAAGTGGATGATGAACAGCCGCCTGAAACTGAACTCGGACAAGACGGAAGTCCTCATCCTGGGCTCTTCACCCTCCGCCTGGGACGACTCCTGGTGGCCCCCCGCCCTGGGCAGCGCACCCAAACCCACAGACGACGCACGCAACCTGGGCTTCATCCTGGACTCCTCCCTCTCCATGACCAGACAAGTCAACGACGTCTCCTCGTCGTGCTTCAACATCCTGCGCATGCTACGTAAGATCTTACATTGGATCCCCACCGAGACCAGGAAGACGGTCACCCAGGCACTCGTCAAAAGCCGTCTGGACTACGGCAACTCCCTCTACGCCGGAACCACCGCCAAACTCCAGAAGAGACTCCAGCGGATCCAGAACACCTCAGCGCGACTCATCCTGGACATCCCCCGCCGCAGCCACATCTCCGGGCACCGGAGAGACCTGCACTGGCTCCCGGTCAACAAGAGAATCACCTTCCGGCTCCTCACCCACGCACACAAAGCCCTACACAACCAAGGCCCAGGATACCTCAACAGCCGCCTCAACTTCTACGTTCCCAAACGCCAGCTTCGATCGACCAACCACGCCCTCACCGCCGTCCCCCGCATCCGAAAGCCACCACAGGAGGAAGGTCCTTCTCCCACCTGGCCGCCAAGACGTGGAACTCCCTTACGACCCACCTCCGCCTGACCCAGGACCACCTCGCCTTCAGGAAACAGCTCAAGACCTGGCTGTTCGAGCAGTAGCAGACCCCCCCCCCCACAGCGCCTTGAGACCCGCCGGGTGAGTAGTGCGCTATATAAATGCTGTGATTGATTGATTGATTGATTGATTGACCTGGCAGATTGCAGCTCCAGTGGCCCTGGGAGCTGGGGGGGAAGGGGGCACTGCTGCAAAATCAACCCCCAGTGACAAAACCGGCACCGATGGACAGAAAACCGGCCCCCAACCCTACGGCCCACTGGGGAATCGCCCGGTGCCCCCTACGGCCAGTCCGGCCATGCCTTTGCCACCACGTCAGGGGCACTCAGGCTCACCACCCACTGCTCGCTTTTAAACTCTAGTCGACGACGAGTCATCGGCTCCTTCTAGGGCTCTAAATTAATTTGCTCAGAGGAACAATATTTAATTACAAGTTATTAGTATCCATTTCTTACCAGTTGATAGAAAATAAATTATATTTTGCTCCCAGGCCTGGGGGCCAGAACCGCAGGTCTGTGTTTCATCTGCGTGTTCCTCGTGGAGTGACAGAAACATTGGAGCTGTGCCTTTGTGCAGCTTCCACGGCTGGACTTTCAGAGCCTGGCACATCAAACACAGGACGGTGCCAAGTGCGGATCTCTGAGCCTGTCCCGGGTGTCTCTGCATTTATAGACTGCTACAGATATTCAGGTGCACAAACGCAGGAACGCTTTTCTTTCTTCGTTTTTTGTGTCTGGAAATTGTTCAGTTTTTTAGGATTGCTTTGTAGAAATAGTTCTCCTCCCAACTATTTGCTTCCCGTAATCCCAGTTTATATTTCATTTATTTGAACACACCTGGCGTGTTTATTATGCAAGCTCTTGAGTATGAACGCCCTTCAGATATGCAGTTCAACTACTAGTTGTACAAAAATAGCACTTTAAATAAGCACTTCTTAATGCAGTGCGATAATGTGCCAGGTAGTGTCAAAGGTTCCAGGTTAAAAAACAGTAGATGTTGTAGCACCCAAGATAATGTGTTGCAATGTTTAAGTACTTATACGGCCCCAAAGGCGAGACCATTTGCATTGCAAATGCTTGTTATCAATGTATTGTTGTTAGATTACTATCTTTAAATCTAACTTGGTAATGCTATTTTATGAACTATATTATTGCTTGGTCAGTTGTTGCTGACTCTACGTTTGTTTCTCGTTTACTTTTGCATGTTGAGTAATATATTTCTTGCTTGCACTATATCTGAGTTGTGTTAACTTTTTGCCTAAGGCCTTTCTTTGTTTGATTTTCAGGTTCAGCCTTAAGAACTCTGCTTCCTTGTTTATAAGGTCTACTGTTCTGATTACCTTTGATAATGCCTCGTGCTTCCTTATTTGCTGTTTCTTGTTGCCAGGACCTGGGGTGGTCATCAGGCACTCCGAAGCTTTATAACAGTGTTTTGTTTGACCAGTGAAGCCCACCAGCACTGGGACTCTATTGTGGTGCACCCCTTTCGTTTTTGGGCTGTAATTCCATATGGAAGCCCCCTTCCCCTCCACCCCCTCTTGTAGCTCTGCTAATGGTTTAATTTGTCCCCTCTAATAATATTTGACATGTTAATGATTGTTTTTTTAATGCTTTGTAATCACTAAATATACCACATTTTGAAATAGCTAGGTACCCTGACACTACTTCCTGTAAGGGAGTCCATACGAAATATTGAAGTTCGATATTTTCTCCCTCGATATTCTGTCCTTGGTATTCTTCATGTCAATATTCAGTAGTACGATCATCTTGTCAACTTAAATTATATATTTATGTCTTTTTCACTTCTCCTCCTAAGTCTGTGCATTACAGATGCATTCATCGCTCGCAGCAATATAGAGTTGGATAGTTTGGGGGTTATTTAATAAGGCTTTGCATCACCCTGGTGTGGCATAAAGAGACGCAAAGCAGCACAACGCATTGCCTTGGTTCGCTTGGCATTATAAAAGCCTGCACCGCGTCCCACGAGAGCCCGCACAACCCCTGGTGAATAACCCCCTTTGTGCCTCCCCGGGGGACCCTTTGGGTGGGTCCTTTGGAGCAGTCGACGCTGCCTGTGATACCGACACAGAGTCAACCCCGGGGTGGGGATGCATGTGACTCTTGAGAGAGCCTTCTTTTCATGCACCGCAGGGCTTCCAAGCCCTCACCCCATGACGCTTCCATTAATTCAGTGTCCTTAACTTGGGCTCCACCCAAAGCTGCTGTATCGCGTCGCTGTTCCGCCCCAGTGCCTCTGGTGGACGGCGCCCGTAGCACCGTGTGCTGACTTGGCTTCTGCTGAGACACTTTTTATCCACCATTGTAAGGGGTTGGATTCAGGACTGGGGTCAAATTCAGTTAGGGGTTTCATTAACACCCTTTGCTTAAGGCGAAATCTGTACTACAGAATAATGTAGTGCTGTGTCCATGTGTAATGTGAGTGATTTGTACTGGAGAATCTGTTATACAGCTTCCACTTAGGGCTTCAAACCCCTTTATACTGGTGAAATCCAAGGGACCTGCCCAGCCGCTCACTGCCTGAATGTGGATGGATTGACATGTAATGCGGTGATGGCAGCCCTGACTGCCTGCTCCAGGGATCCCTGCCCTCCCAAAACAACTTCATAGTAAAGCCAGTGGAGCTCCATGAGGTGTGGTGTGCTGTGAGTTCTATGTGGGAGCTTGAGGATCGAGTCTGGCTGCAGAGATCTGGATGGTGTGCAGTCTTTTAGTGAGTTGGTTGGTGATGCTGTCATAGTGGGGGTTCCCCTTATATAACTTGCTGGTGACTGGTGCCTGAATGACACGTTTTCTAGTGTTGCTTGGGAGCCATTTGAAGATCTTCCTCTGCATCTTCGAGGTGTGGAAGAAGGATGCAGTGATGGCGTTGACTTGCGCAGTCATGCCCAGTTTGCTGCTGATGATTATTCCAAGGTCCTGGCGTGGGTGCTGGGTGTGGGTTCGAGTTCGGCCGGCCACCAGTTGGAGTCCCATGGTGAGGTGTTCTTGCTGAAGATCAATACTTATGTCTTGTCTGTGTTGAGCTTGATGTGGGTGTGATTGTGTCACCAAGGCCTATGCACAATTGTGTTAATGCACTGTAGAGGATTTTTTTGTATTCTTAATTTACAGTTTTAGGATGGCAGATTCCCATCTTGGATCGGTAAATTAAAAAATATAAAAAGTGCATGAAAGTGAATTTTAGAAAAAGAAGTAGCAAAGGATCAAATTTCAGCAAATTGCCAGGCCCTCAAAAGAAAAGAAATACAAATAAAAAAGAAACAAGATGAGAAGGAGCAATGGAGAAGCAGGGAGGTGAAGCAACTCAACGCCATTGATCATCAGGGAGCAATTACAAACAGGAGGGAGCATGGGGCAACAGAGGAGCAGGGGGTATAAACAGCCACAGGAAGTGAAGCCGCGCTCAGTGCGAGCGGGCCGTTCTAGTCGTTTTCGTGACGTGACGTTTAGCGTTTTGATTGGGAGTTACGTAGTTGACGTGAAGATTAGTACGTCAGTCATTTGTGGTGCACCTAAACGTTTGGCAACCGCCACGAGTAATGTTACAGAGGAACAGCGTTATCATCCAGGTACGTAGTTTGCTGAAGCGGTCTTTGAGGGTTCCTTTTAAAGAATAGCTTAAGGTTGTCCAGGAATCCTGATCATGGTCTTTTTTTGTTGTAGAATCAGTTGCTGATACATGCCTGCACGAGGGTGAGTTAAGTTGCCACGCTGACGTGGTTTTTGTTATTAGTGTGTAGCTTTCGATATAGGGATTGAGAGTTCATGGTATATTTCCCCATTGCACAGGTTTTTCGTCCAGCATTAAGAAGTAGAGGGTAAGCCTTACTTTTAATACCCACATGGTGAGATGGTGGTGGTGCACTAAGCAAGAATTTTTTATTTTAATTTTTATTTAGTTGTGGTCCCAAAATGTAACGCTGTTTTCATATTTGTTCAGATTTCAGGCCCCGGAGGAAGAGCCTCACAGGGCTCGAAATGCATCGGGCATCTCAAATGTATAATGAAATGATGATATGTTGTGTTGTGTACGCTGTATGCTTCTAAGTTCAAAGAGAACAGAAATGTAAAAAATTATGAATGTTTTGTTCAATGTACTGAATTGACAAGTTATGTTGAAGCAATTGAAATTTTACCCTGATATGGTTTAAACTTTGAAAAATAAACTCAATAGATATTCGCAACAGTGCACAGTGGTCGGGTGTAATTCACTCGAGATAGGTTGGTTCAAGTGTGGGCACGTGAGGGCAAACGTGCTACCATTGTTGCACGCGTAGATTATTAATGTTAAAAAAAAAACATTTGGAAAACGTGAAAAGAGGTGTGCTTCTCCTACCCAAATCCATTCTATAAACAGCCACAGCCCATGCAGGTAAGAGCAGTGGGGCCAGGTGGAGGTGGGTTGTGTGGAGTTTGACTGACGACAACGAGGGGAAATTAAATAAATAATTAATTTTCCCTTGTCATCACCTGTCTAAATTCCCTCCCACCCGCCCCCATTGCCCCACTGCTCTTATCTGCACCGGCCAGGGCTGGGGATAAAATAAAGCAGGAAAAGGAGGTACATCTCTCTGCAAAGTATTCTTCACCTTTGTTGACCCAATGGCATGGCCTGCCACAAGCGCCTGGCTTCACCCTCCTTGGAGGCTGAGTAGGTAGTGAGGTAGGCTCTGATCTTCTTACACCAGCGTAATGTGACTAATGTCAACATCATAACTGTCACTGTTATCATTTCCTATCATTCCTTGCTTAATTTGTGCTGGTGTGTTCCGGTGCTCGGCACCAGCACTTCATTGTCAACACCGGCATTTACATATGACAGGCCGCCACATGGTGGCACTGTCTGTCCATTTCCATAAGGAGTGCATCAGTTTAACAATTAAATGCACATTTAACAAACAAGTCTAGCACTTCCTGGCCATTCTTACCTCTTGGAACCGCCTGGAATTATCCAAACAATCACATTTATGGGAGTGTGATGGGTAGTAGGGAGCGTTTATACTGGCACGTGTCAGTGATGGCAGCAATACATTTGATCCAGGGCACTTTTTTACAAACAAATCAAGCATTGGTGCCATTTATCAATCATTCCTAATTCCCGCCCCTGCTCTTGCACAATATTCTTTTGTGGGTGTGGCTTGTTGTGATGCACTCGCTCTTGTGTCACACAGCTTGATTCCAGGAACAAAGAGCGATTGTTGCGAAAGCGGGATTCACTCCAGAAAGAAGTTTCGTAGAACAGTGGGTGGCGTGTACATACACCACGATTCTATTTTTTTGTGTGTGTGCCTTTTATATGAAAATCTTGGCCAAACATAGCTTTGGCAAACCAGTAAATCTGGCTTTGTGTGTATAGTTAAATGCTCTTAGGTGTAGAGCACAGGGGAGTGGTTTGTGTAGGCAATCTTGTGTAAGACTGTTACTGTGCAAGGCCAACACTGTTAGGTATTTTGTCAATAACAAAAAGAATACAATTCTAATAATGAGCCTGTTTTACAGCGCAGAGGTATGCGCAGAGTCGCTGACTGATTACAGTCCTTCCTCCGGCTTACATATATTTGCTTGGTACATAGCTCTTTGGCACCAGACTTTGCACTGTACCAAAGGTTGGACAGTGTGGTATGGTAACAGAATATCATTGTTGGAACATCGTTAGCATACATATTGTGTCCTAAGTATTGTTTACAAAATGTCACACTATTTGAGTTAATAATAGAAAAGTTATTTAGAGCGCAAAATATCACCCTTTTAGAGTTAGTAATACAAAATATTTAGAGCTCAATATTTATGTCAGACAATATCTCTGCATATCCTTTATATGGTATTCTCACATTCAACCGGACGGTGTTGTTTTTGTCCCACTCGTTGGGAGGGCCAGGGCTGAGCCCCGATGCTCTTAGACCTGTCGGCAACCTTTGACACGGTGACCAGCTACATTCTCCACACTCAACTGAAAATCATGTGAAGCATTGCAGCCTATCACACACACCACCACACCCACATCTGCATGGGAACACCCAAAGATGGAGAAACTGCCCTTCCCTCACTAATTACCTCTCAGACGTGCATTAATGCATGGATCGTAACCAGGGACACTAAAGTTATGTGATAATGAGTGGCCATATTATGTGGCAGTGTTGATAAAATTATGCAACAAGAAAATGCAAATTGTGTATTGATGTAGCACGAACCATGACAGTATTGTTGTGTTTTTTTGTCATTTCATAACTAAATAATACTGTCCGGACAAAGTACCACCTCATTACTACCAGTTTATCTGCTGAATATAGCAAACAGCAATAAAAAAGGTCATCGGATCCCCTCTGCAAAGTGTCCGACATGATCTCGAACCGTGTTCTGGTGTTTATCCAGTATATTTTCAACTGTATGAAATACAAACTATGGGCCACATGCACGTAGGTTATTTGCGGTCGCAAAAGGCCTGATTCACAGAATCGGGCCGTTTTTCACCTGAAAAATGCATTTTCATATGTACCAACCGGATGTATGACGTTACAACGCATACTTTTACCACGCCTACCATTACCACGCATTTTTTACAACGCAGGATCCATTACAACGCATACCATTACAACGCATGTATTTACAACGCAGGTACTTTTACAACGCATACCATTACAACGTAAGTATTGGTAAGTATATAATATTTTTTTTAATGTAATTTAATTAAAATTAATATAATGTAATTTAATTTAATTTAATTAATTTAATTTAATTTAATTTAATTTAATTTAATTTAATTAATGTAATTTAATTTAATTTAATCAATTTAATTTAATGTAATTTAAATGTAATTATATTTACTTTTTACCCTGTACCCCTTTACCCAAAAACCCAAAACTGACCCTGAACCTTAAAAATACCCCTTTACTCAAAAACCCAAAACTGACCCTAAACCCTAAAAATACCCCTTTACCCAAAAACTGAAAACTGACCCTGAACCCTAAAAATACCCCTTTACCCAAAAACTGAAAACTGACCCTGAACCCTAAAAAAAACCCTTTACCCAAAAACTGAAAACTGACCCTGAACCTTAAAAATACCCCTTTACTCAAAAACCCAAAACTGACCCTGAACCCTAAAAATACCCCTTTACCCAAAAACTGAAAACTGACCCTGAACCCTAAAAATACCCCTTTACCCAAAAACTGAAAACTGACCCTGAACCCTAAAAATACCCCTTTACCCAAAAACTGAAAACTGACCCTGAACCCTAAAAATACCCTTTTACCCAAAAACTGAAAACTGACCCTGAACCCTAAAAATACCCCTTTACCCAAAAACTGAAAACTGACCCTGAACCCTAAAAATACCCTTTTACCCAAAAACTGAAAACTGACCCTGAACCCTAAAAATACCCCTTTACCCAAAAACTGAAAACTGACCCTGAACCCTAAATATACCCCTTTACCCAAAAACTGAAAACTGACCCTGAACCCTAAAAATACCCCTTTACCCAAAAACTGAAAACTGACCCTGAACCCTAAAAATACCCCTTTACCCAAAAAACTGAAAACTGACCCTGAACCTTAAAAATACCCCTTTACCCAAAAACCCAAATAATATTTTTAATAAAATAATATACTTACCAATACTTACGTTGTAATGGTATGCGTTGTAAGAGTACCTGCGTTGTAAATACATGCGTGGTAATGGTATGCGTTGTAATGGATCCTGCGTTGTAAAAAATGCGTGGTAATGGTAGGTCGTGGTAAAAGTTGCGTTGTAAAGGTTGTATACCGTACCAACCCCATTTCGCGATTCAGTAACTTATGATTGAATCGCAAAATGGTTTAGCAATTCGGTATAATGAAGGGGATAGTAAGGGCATCCCTACCTTAAAGAGACTCACAGTGCTATGTATGACTATTTTGCAGTTGCCAAATATTTGCATTTAACCGCCTACTTCAAGTAGGTGGTAACCCATTTGCAAACAGGAAATGGTCCCAAAAGGACCCATTCCCCTTTGTGAATGCATGTGAAAACTTTCTTAAGAGCAGGAAGGAGGGATTGTAGGGGGCAGGCTCCAGCTCCGGGACTTAGAGACTGAATGGGTCTGGCTCCAGCTACTGGAGTGAGGGACTGTAGGGGGCAGGCTCCAGGACGGAGGGACTGTAGGGTCAGGCTCCACCTCCAGGGCTGAGAGACTGAGGGACTGTGGGGCAGACTCCTGCTCCAGTAGGAATGGCTATGTCACACGCTTTGGATTTTCACTGCCTTGCCATAATTGTAGACAACAGCATTTTGAAAGGTCAGTGGGAACGAGACCCATAAATACCAAATATTCTGTGAATGAGAGGTAAACATCATAATTAGCCCCCTTTGGTCACTTATCATTCCTTATGTGTGTTTAATTTACAAACAGCCAGATCACACCACGTCAGATGTCATTGGCAATAGTCGTGCCCGAGCGCTGTTTGTGCTGATACACAGCCCTGGTCTACTAGGGGGTCTTGCTTTAAACCAGGACCACGCTTTGGGAAGGATGGATTTGGTGGCCAGTGCCCGCTGGGTCCAGCTGTGGGGACCATGCACCCAGTCACCCCAGTGCATATCCTGATGGTAGTTGGGGGAGAGATACAGACTGTTTTTTAGAAGCTGTTAGGATATATTTAATATGTCATTACAAAACCTCACAAAATCAAAGAGAAATCCTGTGTTAGGTGAAGTTATGACTGTCTAATTGGATCTGTTGATGATAATGATGAGGACAGATTTTGTAAAGTGCTTCTGCTACCCTGACCATGGTGTCCTGGCGCTGTAAGGCCATGTTTCCAACCATTGTGGGAATGTCAGTGATTGCTCTCCCACCTTGACTGGCAGGGGAGAGCATGTATCCCAGTACCTAGGAGACAAAAATGAAAAGGGGTCTACCACCTTTCCGCATCCGAACAAGGACACATTTGTAGATTCTAATGTGCAACAAGGAAGAGATGTCTTAAATTTTCGATTTATACCCTCTGGATCCAACTAGTAGTACACCTAGTTGTAAGCCATACAAGCAGCTTTAAACTGGATTCTTTTGTCAACCGGCAACCAATGTAGGGTTGTCAGCATGGGGGAAGAGGACTCATTACGTTTCCCCCCTATGAGCAGTCTCGCTGCCCAGTTATGAATGCTCTGTAGGCGGGATCTTGTTGTAGTCCATAGTGCATTACAGTAGTCAAGTCACAATAAAATGGTTGCTTGAATTACCTTCTTTTGGGTCTGTTTTGGCAACATTGGGAGTACTTTAAATAGCATCTTTAAATATAAGAAATAAGATATTAATACTTTGTTTATCTGTCAGTCAAGTCAAGTCATGGATATTTATATGGCGCACAAATCACTTCCAAGAAGTCTCATGGCGCCTGCGGCAGACTCTGACATCAGAAACAGTATTAATTTGCAAATAACCAGGTCTTTAATCCTTTGCGAAAACGACCATGGTCAGGGGAGTTACGGAGATGAGGCGGAATTTTGTTCCATGCGGCTGGGGCCAGATACGAGAATGCTCGGCCACCATTTCTGGAGGTACGTACTCTCAGAGGTATTAATAGAAATTCATTCTTGGACCTGAGATTTCTTGATGGCTGATACCATCTGAGTTTATTGGACCAGTATTTAGGACCGTTTCCATATAATTGTCTATGTACCAGACATAGTGTTTTGAAAAGGATACGCTTTTTTACTGGCAACCAGTGTAGGCTCTTTAAGCAGGCAGTGGAAGATGTTTTTCTCGTGAGGTTAAGAACCAGCCGGGCTGCTGTGTTCTGGAGAACCTGGAGCTTCTTCAGATGGTATTCATTTATAGAGAGCAGAAGAGCATTCCCGTGATCCATTCTGCTTATTATAAGGCCTTGGACCAAGGGTTTGCAGGCCTGAATGGGGATCCACTTAAAGATTTTTCTCAGGCTCCGCATTAGTCCAAAACAGGTGCCAACTATGCTGTTTATATGGCTATTCATGGACAGTTTGTTATCTAACAAGAAGCCCAACTTGCGGGTGTGATCCTTTGGCACTGGGCATGTGCCCAACTTAGTTGGCCACCAGTCATCTGTCCAATGTTCCGCCGCTTTGCCGAAGAGCATAATCTCTGACTTACTGCCATTTAGTTGAAGGTGATTGATGGTCATCCACTCTTCAACTTGTACCAGGCAGTTTTTGAAACGTTGTTTGGTTTCATTATGGTCAGAATCTAGCGTGACAAGAATCTGCGTATCATCGGCATACAACAGGACATCAAACCCATAATCTCTGATAATATTGGCCAAGGGGGTCATATAGATATTAAAGAGCGTTGGGCTCAATATAGAGCCCTGAGGAACGCCCATTTTGACAGGTCTTTCATGTGCAATATATTCTCCAATTTGGACCATCGCAGTACGGTTAGATAGATAACTAACAAACCAGTTCAGGGCATTTCCTCTGACACCAATCTCCCACAGCCGATGAATTAGAATACGGTGGGAGATGGTGTCAAATGCTGCCGATAAATCCAGCAGCACAAGGATGGCTGATCGGCGCTTATCCAGTGCCAGTCTGACGTTGTCGACCACTTCAATGAATGCGTTTTCAGTACTATGCTGTGTCCTAAAACCGGATTGCGAAGGATCCAAGAGTCCATGGCTTTCAAGGTGGTTCACAAGCTGCTTGTTCACGAGTGACTCAAGCATTTTCCCAAAGTATGGGAGCAAGGATATGGGCCTATAGTTCATCAGGATGTTGGGGTCAGCTGTGGGTTTTTTCAAAATAGGCCTGACTTTACCGGCTTTCCATATTGCCGGAAAATCAGCATCTGTAAAAGACTTATTAAAAAGGTCTGTAAGATGTCCAACCAGCACCGGTGCAAGAATAGAAAAAAGTTTAGGGGGGATGAGATCCGTAGGGGTCCCTCACTTAATTTTTTGACCGGCTGACAACACCATCTCATGGTCACATTTATTGAACTCCTCCAAGACGTAGGGGGAATCTAGATAAGATGTGACCGGAGCAATCAGCTGCGGTTGGTCATAATGATCGGGAAAGGAAAGATGAATAGTGTTAATTTTATCTTCAAAGAACTAAGACACTGCATTTGTCCATTCCAAGGAATTAGGGATTTCTGACGCAGCACTGGGGGCAGTAAATTCCTTCACTATTTGGAAGAGTTCCTTTGAGGAATTTTGGGCTCTATCTATTCGCTCCGTAAGGAATGCTCTTTTCCTTAGTTTTATTTTCAGCATGTAGCTAGAGTGCAGAAGTTTAAATGTTTTCCTATCTTTCTGGTCTTTACTCCTCCGCCATTTCTTTTCTGCGGTTCTACATTCTAATTTTACAGTTCTTAGCTCCTCTGTGAACCAAGGCGCCGTTCTAATTTTATGTTTAATTCTGCTCATAGGAGCGATTTTATTCATGTTGTTTCTAGTGCTAGATCAAATTGCGTTGCTATAGTACTAGCACTTGAAGAGGGAGTGTGCGGCGGGAACTGAACATTTTTGTGAAAGAGGGGTAGAGTGATCTTTTTCATTGATCTCTGCAACCTTAAACCATTTACTGGTGCTATTTTTGTTTTAGCCATTGGAAAGGAGAAATGCACCGGATAGTGGTCAGTCCAAAGTAGTGGAATGGGAGGGGCTACTTCCAGGTCCGAGGAGTTAGTGAAAAGAAGATCTAGTGTGTGGCCAGCTTGGTGTGTTGGGCCCATAATCTTCTGATCTAGTCCTATAGTGCTCATGCTGGACATCAGTTTACCTGTGTCTAAATCAGTTAGTATGTCAGCATGATGGTTGAAGTCCCCTACTACAAAAAATGTATCTGATGCAAGGACGTGAGGCGCAATAGTTTCAAGCAAAAGATTTGAAAAATCTCCTTTTGTGCCTGGAGGGCGATATATTAGGGCTCCTTTCCAGATATTGTTTAATTTGTCTTCGATCTGGAATATAATGATTTCTAGATGGTTAGTTATAAAGCCTTCCAGATAGAGCATGGTCAGGTTATTTTTAATGGCGATCAGTAGTCCCCTCCTTTAGTTTCTTTCCTGTCAAGGTGAATTAATTTATATTCTGAGGGAAAGGCAATATGTAGGTCGGGGGTGGTATGCTCGTGTAGCCAGGTCTCAGTAACAAAACATATGTCAGGTGCTTCTGAGTCAAATAAGGCCCAAATTTCAACAACATGTTTGGGAATTGAACGGGCATTGAAATATATGGCCTTAAGTATATTATCAGATTCATCAGTGCGATGGAGACGGGAATCAGAAAGGGAAGGAGTCTCTGTCCGGTCAGTGGAATATCTGACCCTGGCAATTTGTGGACAGCTAGCTAGATTGGCTATTAGGGTATCAGTAGGTTTGAGTTGTATATTATTCAAATCTCTTAGTTGCCTACTTGAGTACCTAAATAGGGACATGGTTACCAAAGTCAGGATCAGAATAATAAAGGTCATACCAGATTTAAAAGGACCAGAATCCTGGGCGCCTGGCGACGGTCAGGCGCGGACGGGCGCAGACCCGCGCCGCTGCGCGCGTCCGCTCCCTGCTCGGCTCTAAATGGAGTTTGAGCCGTGGGAGGCTAGTGCGCTAAACTACACTTCCGGTGGTCCCACCGGAAGTGGACTGAAGTGCCTGAGATCGACCCTCCGTTCAAGTGGCACAAGCCATGACGGACCGGGGTCAGGTGGCATTAGGCAGTATCTTACGGCGATTTAAAATACAACACAACGTAATAAGTTTAAAAATACAGTTACTGGCACAAGGTTGTTTTAAAAGCACAGCTTCACAATATTTCCGTAATTAAGCCCCCAGAAGGATCGTAGATGAAATGCGAGGAAAAAACAGTGTCTACCTCAGTCAGAGGCGCCGCTGCGCGCGTCCGCTCCCTGCTCGGCTCTAAATGGAGTTTGAGCCGTGGGAGGCTAGTGCGCTAAACTACACTTCCGGTGGTCCCACCGGAAGTGGACTGAAGTGCCTGAGATCGACCCTCCGTTCAAGTGGCACAAGCTATGACGGACCGGGGTCAGGTGGCAGTAGGCAGTAAGTTACGGCGATTTAAAATACAACACAACGTAATAAGTTTAAAAATACAGTTACTGGCACAAGGTTGTTTTAAAAGCACAGCTTCACAATATTTCCGTAATTAAGCCCTCAGAAGGATCGTAGATGAAATGCGAGGAAAAAACAGTGTCTACCTCAGTCAGAGGCGCCGCTGCCTCTTTGTATGTCCAAATTCAGATTATTGTCCATCATTATTTCTAGATTCTTAGCATGTCCTACTGGGGAGGGAGGATCACCCAGAGTGGTGAGCCATCAATTCAGAGTATTGGTAATCGATCACTGGGAAAAACACAATTTTAAGTACTTGGAGCTCCTACATGTCTTCGCTGTAGTCAGACAGGCATGCAGATTTGAGGCAGTATCGGCTTCATCCACAACCTAAACACAAATGTGGGTATCGCCTGCATAGGGCATGATAGATAGCCTGACTCTTTTAATAAGCGCTGCTAGCTGGGAATATATATAATAAAGAGAGTTGGGCTTTCAATAGATCCGCGAGCTACCCTCCATTAAAGCGTTTTCTCTTTGGAGGTAAAAGAACAAATTCTCACCGTCTGTGACCTGTGTAACAGAAAGTACTAAAACCAGTCCTAGCGTTTCCCTTGCACTCCTGAGGGTGTAGTGTCTGGAGTAGGACACTGTGAGACACCGTATCAAATGCAGCACTAAGATCCACAATTCGATAACATCCTGATATTGTCTAGAACTGAAACCAGTGTGGTTTCTGTAGAGTACGTTGGTCTAAACCCTACTTGAGTTATATCAAGTATTATCTTAATCTCCAAATGATTTTCCAGTTGTCTGTCAATTTCGTTTTCTAAAATTTTAGCAATTAAAGGCCGTCTTGAAACTGGTCTAAAGTTTGACAGTTCACCTAAGTCTGACAGAGGTTTTTTTAAGATGAGATGAGCCTGATTGGAGCATTCATCCATCGCGTGGGGCAGACTGCCAAACTAGTAGATAATCTGCATGGATCTGAATGACCGGAGCTCAAACATCAATCCCGGCTGGAAGCAAGAGGCAGGACATGGATCTAGCAGACAGCCGGATGTGGTTGTTAAAATTGAGGCTATCACTACCTCTTCTTCTAGAGGCTCAAAACCTGTTAGTTACTATATGGATGTAATAACAAAATGAAACATTCCCCTGAAAAAATCTTCAGTGGAAGAGATATCATGGTTAAGATGATGAAAAATCTTCTGACATTCTACTGTTATAGTTAGTTATGTAACCAAAAAGCCTCCCACTGCATGACCTCACACAAGATATAATCAATTACATCATCATGTTGTCTCTTAAAAATACATATGATATAATGTATTGTGAAATAATAATGTTTGATGATGAGTTTCACTCTAGGGTTTCTCCAGAGCCAGGACATTGAATGTTTGACTATGGTACTCGATGGTCATTGATCTTAGGATAAGCGAGGGCTGTGTATTGCCACTTCTGCTGGTCACCCATTCCTGCAGCTCCTGCACCCTGCGGTTGCTGCGTCCAGGAGCTAAACAGCATTTCTGGGATTCTGTCTTTTCAAGATCACCTGTTGACTCACGCCTACTCTGGCATTATTAGGCTATGCTGGGAGTGGAACATCGGAGTAACTTCCATTGGCCGAGCCAACCTTACCTTGAATCTGCATTTAAGCACAACCTACACGGATCTGGGTGGATCTTTTGCTCATCTGTGTAAGCTTTTTATAGCTTACAAAAACTGTTAAGTCATAACACCGATCAGAACATACAAGAAATTCTGACAATAAATTGTGCATGAAGGGTATCAACACTACTTAGCCATCGATGCTCCTTGGAAGCAGAGGAAAGATGGCAAATCCATTTGGCAAATGTGATAATCTGCTTTGTGTCATATTCAAAGACACCAAAGAAAGAGCATTAAAAAAAATACTATGTCGTGCTGGGAACATTCAGCTTTGCAAGGGCCAGGGCGATTCATTAATATATAAGCTTGTGGGTGATGTAGCTGGTGGAGAAAGTGGTACGGTACCAGAATATTGTAACTAAAATATCTTCCTAAAGATCATTAGCCAAAGCATTGCCCCATCTGAGTTAATAATATAAAATCTACATCCAAAGGAACAATGTTTGAGTACTTTCAAAGCCATCTCTTTGAGAATTGGGTCATATATCACTAGTTGCATCAAAGAAATGTACGGCGGCTGGTATCTTCCCAAAAGAATTTACGAACTTCGCAATCTGTGATGTAGAAACAATATTGAAATTCTGTTTTGAGGATGATATGTAAAGTGAGATAGCTTTATTAGCAGCGATCAAGTCACTTTCCAAGAATTAATATCAGGGAGTGGGAAATTATTAACACAGAGGTCTTTTTTCTAAAAACCATAGTTATACCTTTTTCTGTTATCTTTACTCTTTGAACATCTACAGCATTTCACAGAATTGAAGTGCCACATAAAGCAAGCAGGGTGTAGATGCATTGACCCTTTCCTGGGATTATCACATTGAAGTGATATTTCAACACAAGATCAACAATCTAACATTTGCTAAACAGCAGATGATAAAAGAACAGTGCATTCCGTAGCTGTATTCGCAGAATTAAGGTCCATCAAAAAGATAACATCGCATGTGAACTACATTGTAAATATTGGATCTTTTTCCAGACTTTTATTGTCTACACCTATTTGTTAGTACACAGAGAGAAAGACGATAAGACTTTTCTAAATTTGGTGACTGACTAAGGATATCTATGATTACATTTTCAAACTACTACAAATTTGCAGGATCTGCCTCTGCCCCTTTTTCCTGGCAGCCAAAATCCCTCCTCCATGTTCTACCCCTTGACTACAACAAACATCCTACACCTTGTTGTAGTTTCTAGTCCTCTGAGCCCCCAAGAATATCCTCAGCATGGCCACCTGCACCTAGCATATCTCCCGCTGCCCATTGTCCCTCGCCATCAGACTGGCCGAGCCTCAGACCTTGTGTAGAATCCTTATTGTGTTATTATGGTCTATCAATGGCCTTGTCTATCCGCATCAAGCAAAGACCACCGTCGATATACCCCGAGCATCTCTCACGGTCTTACACCCTCCACCGCTTCACTGCCAGTAAAGAGCACTCCTATTCCTCAACGTAGTAAACAAATCTGGTGCCTTAAAGAAGAGCTTTAATGTATGAAGGTCAATTATTGGCACAGGAACCCACTGAGGACACCTCGGGTCAAGGGTCACCGCAGATAACCCCCAGATTCTAATTTACAATATAATGAATTCTGTCCTGACACATTATGCCAGCATACATTGCAATCCTCATCTGTTGGCTTATGTCTCCACCAACAACTACCTTTAAATATTTACTTGCTGCTATTTTTGCATTTTAATTTAGTGTACAGCACTTTCAATGGAGTTGCTACATAATCTCCTGGGCAGCATGTTCCATATGGGCTTAGTTTGTACACGACAGAAGAGGCCACCTGATTGGATACTAATCCAAACCCAAATTTAATGAAGCAGCCTGGCCCAAACTTCGGTGCCACGTCCAGGCCTGCCAAGTGTCACGCATCAGGTGTGACACTAGCGCATTTCAATGTGGTAATCCGCATTACCACACTGAAATGCATTGTCATGCATATTGCTGTGTGCCAGCTCACGCCCCCTCCGAAGCGGCAACGCCCCAGCCAGGAAGAGCTGCCCTTTCATCGGGGCTAGTTAGTGACGTGTAGCCAGAGGTAGTGTGCACAGGGAACATAAGATCCATGTCCGGACACACCGCCTCCATGTAGGAACGCGCAACAGAGAACAAAATAATTAATGTACATGTTCAAACTCATGCATACTAACCATCGAGGTTACCCGAGGAGAGCATTTTGTAGCATTCTTTACACCTTTTCTGCTGTGATAGAAGTGGAAAAATAAAATGTACTAGTACATTGTTAAACTTTAAGAATTCCCTACCGGTTACAACATGATGGACTGGTTGTGGCCTGTCCTGACAACGCCGCTTGCTGACAAGGAAAGGTGGAATCGCCCTAGAGCATTATGGGTAATACAGCTTCTGTGAGAGAGGCGATATTTTAGCATTAAAAAATGAAAGGTTGTTGTCAGCAGCTGGTTCTATGCATACTGCTTACTGGTTACTGCCTCTTGTCCAAGACTGTGCTTGCATTGACACTGAAGACGGAATTGGCAACAGAAGAAATGACTTCTTCCTGCTCCTGAACGTTCCTGGATGTTAACCCTGTAGATCCCGAGCCTCTTGTAGCACTACAGATGTGTTAGTTGACGGGCTTGTTATCTGCCTGGGGCCTTAGCTCCCTAGTGGACCCCCACTCCCCTCACCTCCCCCCCCTCAACCTGTCTTCTACTATGTGGAGGTACACCAGTATTTGTGTGATGACTATTGAAAGGTAAGTGTTGTACTTTAATGTATGCTTTGCATACTACTGTTTTTAGGTTTTTCCTGCACAGCACTTGCGCTGTCCTAGTGAAATCCATTGTGCTTAATATAAATCTTAAAGGGGGCTTACATCCTATCCTTACATTTTATTGGTTTGTTTGCTTGCCACATACTTTTCTCCGTTTCTATTGGCTGTCACACACTATTTCCTGTTGTTCTGTGTCAATGTCCCCAGGCTCAAGTCTCCTTTTCATCCACAGGACTTCTTTGTGAGGCTGCTCTCTTGATATCTGCAAAGATTACTGTTCTAGTTTTCTTGCTCTCCAGTGTGCACCTCGGCTGCACGGCACTTCCTGTTTGTTCAGCCTCGTAATCTCTCTGTGACTGCACTAGAGTAAAAGCCTCAGCTCTGACAAGTACCACGAATCAGGTGTTAGACCAATGCATTTTAGTGTGGTATCCACATCACAGCACTAAAATACCTTAGTCAAGCATTTATAGCGACGCCCTGACACCAACTTCACTGTGCAAGCCTTACCAATGCGAGGTGCTGCTTTAGCAGCCATGAACATAGAGTGCATACTGTGCTTCCATTGTCTGAGTCTACTGATCCTCTATACACTGGCCTCTCAGTTTATTAGCAAATTTGATGCACATGGTTACTACAGCTCACTA
The DNA here is from genome assembly GCF_964261635.1 of Lissotriton helveticus. Classification (NCBI taxonomy): domain Eukaryota; kingdom Metazoa; phylum Chordata; class Amphibia; order Caudata; family Salamandridae; genus Lissotriton; species Lissotriton helveticus. The sequence continues at coordinate 139,651,881 of NC_136063.1, read as the reverse complement.
ATAAAATGATGGCTCCGCTGCAGCCTGGGGCTGCATTGAAGCAAGCCACCATTCAGGCGGGCTCTTCAGGTCTCACGTGCCTCAACACAGTGGCGTGTCACCATGTTAAAAAACACAGCATCCTACTGGAGTAACTAACAGCGGTGCTGGCGGTGGGTGGGAGCTTTGATTTTCCTTGTTGTGCTGCTCGTCACCAGTGTGCCCCTCTGGTCCACGCAGAGTAGCACGACTCGGTCTTAGTAACAGTGCTGGTCTAGTGTTAGGAGGTCGGCATGCGTGACTTGCACCAGGCAGCATGGTCTTTAGCAATTCTGCCAGGTCCCCAGGAAGACATCGCTGTGACCTAGACAGGGCTCAGAATCAGATCAACAACTCATCACGGTGAGCGCTGTCTTTAAAGGCAAATGTCAGTCCGACAAACCATGTCACGGACTAGCTCACTCACCGTAACTTAAACTGCAGAGAACATCTGCCGGTCAAAGCGCTGAGTTCTCTGGGCTGCTTGACCAATTTCAGCACAGCACTGTCTGATCAGCCCTGAGCAGAGCAGCTGTCAGCAGTGTTTGTTCCCCACTGCAGCTTACAAAACCCATTGGGCCTCATTTATGAGGCCCCTTGCGCCATCGGAGTGTCACTTTTTGTGACGATCCATGGCTCAGAAGCCTGCGTGATATTTTTTTGGCTTAATGCTCCCTGATAAATATCAGTCCCTTTAAGGCAGTGTTCTGCGTTAGGTTGAAGACGGCTGATAGCCAGAAACAGGTCCTAGGATGCTTGATTCCAGTCCAGGGAAGACATGGCTTGGCAGTTCGGTCTGGACTGTTCCCATGAGGCACAGGGTCATGGCTGATTTGCCTATGGCCATGTCTGAACTGAGGTGGCTTGCTGAGCAAAATAACAATGGATTAAACCCAGATCTGTGACTGGTGGTGAATGTTTTGCCATTGTGCAACATTCCGTCCATCAACTTGTGTGTTTTGAAGTGGAAGTAGGGTCATCAGAATGGACATTAAAATCACCCAAAACTGTCACACTGGCATATTGGAGTGAAAAGTGTGCACTCAAGAACAAAAATGCGTAAGAAATATTTAGTTTTTAAGTTTCATGTTTAAATCACTATCCATTGCTGAGTTATAAAAAATACACAAGGCCTCATTTATGAAAAGTGTTGCATTGCTGTGTGAAAACAGAAATGCAGTACTTTTCAGTGAGCCCCCCATGTGACACCATGGATGCGCCGTATTTACTGTAGGGCACTCCATGTCGCAAGGATATACAGATATGTCAGTATTCCTGACGCATCTGTTGGCAAAGTTATGACGCATTGCTGGGGTGTGTCTGAAAACAGACACAGCTCCAGCAATGTGTCCTTTCACATGGGGCAAGCCCCATGTGAATGGGCCTGTGTCAGTCTTACACCTGCTGTGGGGCAGTCATAAGGATTTGATGCAGTAGCGTCCTAGAAATGTGGCAGTGAACTTTCATAGATTTCACTGTGACACTCCTCTTGTGGAGGAACGCCCAACCTGCATACATTATACCTGACGCAGGTATAATGTAGCTCTGGGTTTTACGAAGTGACGCATCTGCCTAGATGCTTCACTTTGTATATATGGCGCAGTGTGTCACATATTTTACGCCCTCGCGCCACAAAAAGTGACGCAATGACGGTGTTAAGGGCTCATAAATAAGGCCCCCAGTTACGTTGGTTTGTTGCTGTTTAATCTTGCAAGACTTATTGGAGGTTTCAATGTGATATCAGATGTTCTTGAATCTGTTTCCACTCCATGACAAGAGTACCACCACCCTTCTAATAGACGCACCCCCTTTATTAACAGTCCCACGAGTACTCACTCAATACATCAATTTACCTTGTACCTCCCAACCTGAGAAAGACACCACCCCTAAATCTGCAAAGGGGTCAAAACATGGTGGTAGTTGCCCCTTTGAAATCAGGGCCACTGAAAAACGGATGTATGATGTTACAACGCGATCAAAATGATTACGGTACATCACAACGCATCTTTTACAACGCAAGTCGTTACTACGACTTGCGCTGTAGGGTGCTGGACTTAGGAATAGTAAGATTTACTATTCCAACTCCAGCCTACGTACAGTAGGGAAGGTGTTGGAATAGTAAATCTACTATTCCGTAGTCTAGAGCGCCCTCCAGCGCAAGTCGTGGTAACGACTTGCGTTGTAAAAGATGCATCGTAATGGCACCGCTGTGTTTTGACCGCGTTGTGAAGGATGTTTACCCTGAAAAACTGTTAATAAAACATGCATTATTTATAGCTCCCTGATACTGGTAAAATCTAGGTCACCGTTCGTGCCATGGGGTGTGTAAATAAAGCTGAATAAAAAAAATAGATCGCAAGAAAACTTACAAACTTTCACTCTTGGGAGAATGTTGAGGTTTAATAAATTGTATATAAACTGTAGCTCCCTACCTCACAAGCAGAATTTTTTTTTCACAGTGGTGTAGTAAGGGTACCAGGGTCCTGGTGCAAGGCAGGAACATGTGTCCCCACCCCTTATTCCACTCGTTTGCTGTTTCGGTACTAAAATACTTTTGTATTTGGGGTGCCGTGGGTCCCTAAAGTCGCTGGAGCATCTGCTTTGACATTGATCGCTGCGCCCCTGATTGATCGCCATTGAAACTACCCTTAATCAATCAATCAATGTTTGTATGGCGTGACTACTCACCCGTGAGGGTCTCAAGGCGCGGGGGGCTACTGATCGTTCTCGGCGGTGGGGTTCAGTCGAAGAGCCAGGTCTTGAGATCCTTCCTGAATTGGGTCAGCGACAGTGTCGACATGAGCCTCTGGCGTGTTCGTATCAGAAACCATAGTTCCCATCGGGGTATAGGGTGAGATTACTGTGTGACGCATTGTCCCAGTCCCAACCCTGCTACCAGGGCCGGACTGGCCAAAGCGGGCACCGGGCAATCCCCCGGTGCGCCGCACGGTTGGGGGCCGGTTTTGGGCCACTAGGGGCTGTTTTTTTTACAGGGCCGTTTTTGCAGCATAGCTGCAAAATCGGCCCTATACCAAAATCGGCCAAAAAACGACCCTGGCAAAGAGCTCGGCGGCACCGCCAACACCCCCGAGTGGGGAGGGGGGGGGGGGGGGGGGGTTGGGGGGGCCGAGCACTTTTTCCAGGGCAGGTTGTGGTTCCCAGTCCGGCATGCCTGCTACCATCTGTGGCATTAAGTCTTGATTGCTCGGCCTCTTAACAGGGAAGTAGCCAGGCCTTTAGGTGGGCCGGGTCTCACTGGTGCCGAGCACCAGCAGTTTTTTAAGGGGGGCCTTGAAACGGTTCTCTATCGGGCTCTTGTTTGTGCCCTGGCACCAGAGGTCTGTTTTTTCCTGTACTGCAGTGACAGCAGGCACATCGATGTGCGCGTGCTCACACTGCTCACTTCTCACTTGTAGAGAGGTTGCAGCATGATGTCATGACAGGTGAGTGTTGTAGGGGAAGGGAAATCCTTTAAAGAGAGTCATTTTCTCTCTGGATTTCCCTTCTCTTTTTGATTCTCAGGAGCAGCAACATTGTCAGCAGGCAGGGGCGGCTGGTGACATTTGAAAGTGGTGAGGCGTAAACTAATTTGCATATTGCACCGCAGCGAGCGAGCCCGAACCACCTTGCATCCATCCATACATCATTCATGCATCCACCCATCCATCCATCCACCCACCCACCCATCCATCCACCAATTCTGCATCCATCCTGCATCCATCATTCATTCATGCATCCACCCATCCATCCAGCATCCATCATTCATTCATGCATTCACCCATCCATCCTGCATCCATCATTCATTCATGCATCCACCCATCCATCTATCCACCCATCCATCCATCCTGCATCCATCATTCATTCATGCATCCACCCATCCATCCACCCATCCATCCACCCATCCATCCATCATTCATTCATGCATCCATCCATCCACCCATCCATCCACCCATCCACCCACCCATCCACCCATCCATCATCCATCCTGCATCCATTCATGTGTCCACCCATCCATCCACCCATCCATCCATCCTGCATCCATCATTCATTCATCCACCCATCCATCCACCCATCCAGCATCCATCCATCATTCATTCATGCATCCATCCATCCACCCATCCATCCATCCATCATCCATCCTGCATCCATTCCTGCATCCATTCATGTGTCCACCCATCCATCCACCCATCCATCCATCCTGCATCCATCATTCATTCATGCACCCATCCATCCATCCATCCATCCTGCATCCATCATTCATTCATCCACCCATCCATTCATCCACCCATCCATCCATCCACCCATCCACCCATCCAGCATCCATCCATCATTCATTCATGCATCCATCCATCCACCCACCCACCCATCCACCCATCCATCATCCATCCTGCATCCATTCCTGCATCCATTCATGTGTCCACCCATCCATCCACCCATCCTGCATCCATCATTCATTCATGCACCCATCCATCCACCCTGCACCCATCCTGCATCCATCATTCATTCATGCATCCACCCACCCATCCATCCATCATCCATTCCTGCATCCATTCCTGCATCCATTCATGCATCCACCCATCCACCCATCCATCATCCATTCCTGCATCCATTCCTGCATCCACCCATCCATCCATCCATCCTGCATCCATCATTCATTCATGCACCCATCCATCCACCCTGCACCCATCCTGCATCCATCATTCATTCATGCATCCACCCATCCATTCATCCACCCATCATTCATCCTGCATCCATTCATGTGTCCACCCATCCACCCACCCATCCTGCATCCATCATTCATTCATCCACCCATCCTGCATCCATCATTCATTCATCCATCCACCCATCCATCCTGCATCCATCATTCATTCATGCACCCATCCATCCATCCACCCATCCATCCTGCATCCATCATTCATTCATCCACCCATCCTGCATCCATCCTGCATCCATCATTCATTCATGCATCCACCCATCCATTCATCCACCCATCATTCATCCATCATCCATCCATCCACCCATCCTGCATCCATCATTCATTCATGCACCCATCCATCCACCCTGCATCCATCATTGATTCATCTACCCATCCACCCATCCTGCATCCATCCTGCATCCATCATTCATTCATGCATCCACCCATCCATTCATCCACCCATCATTAATCCTGCATCCATTCATGCATCCACCCATCCTGCATCCATCATTCATGTATTTTTATGACCATATAACTTGCACACAGCTTGTCAGTGTTTAATACCAGTCTCGAACCTTGTACTCCAGCACCAATGATACATGATTAATATTAATTGTTTTTAAAAACATGTATTTATTCGACACCAATTTCACACCTTAGTCGGAACATCATTTTTATTTGTTTTTTAAAATATCTATTTATTTAACACCAAAGTAAGTCATGTATACATTTTTATGGTTCGATAAGAGGCTCGAACCTGGTTTCCCAGCACCAAAGTCGGCCGTGCTATCGGTCAGGGGTTATGTAACCGGGCTATGTAGTGACCAGCCAATCCTGCGCCAGGATTGGCTGGGGGGGCACCATGACTCCTCGCCCAGTCGCCCTGTGTAACCCCGGGGGCTGCGGCCCGCCCCCTGGTCCTCTCTCTAAGGGGGAATTCACAAGAAAACGATCTGCGCATGCGCGGGCATGTGTGTGCCCAAAAATACACTTGCGCAGCTGCAGCAGCCCGATCCTCCCCCCCTCCCCCCCCCCCCTTTGCGCACTCCGGGAAGGTCGGGTGTCTCCCGGTTTCCCGGCCGGCAGATAGCGCGATTTTTTAAAATAATTGTGTTTGGCTTCTAGTGACGACGTGGTGGGTCCATGGGGCTTAGTGGGGCTTCGCCCCTACGCCCCAATGGACGCACCGCGCCTGTCAGCAGGGCTTCCAGTGGAAGCTTTTTCAATATTATATACAAGCCATAGTTGCTGCTTATTTATCCTATGCAACTAACAACCATTGACTAAAGCCAATAGTCCTGACTTGTTGTAGGTGTGATGTTACTTGTATCATATATCTGGATGCAATGACAAAAACAGCAAAATACAAGTCGGGCAGCACACCAGGGCTCGAGTCGGGGTACCACGCGGGTGGACGGCCTCCCCACACTTATTTTACCGGGTGAACGCTGTCCCCCCTGCCAAACAGCTGGACTTCACTCTTTGCCCTCTCTGGGATGAGATCGGAGCTCACAGCACGCTGCTCACGCGCTGGCTTCGCTTCAATCACATCTAACGGGTGAGCGAGGGGAGGCAATGAGCCCGATGGTGCAAGTCACCTTTTGTGACATCACTTCCTGTCGTGACATCACTTCCGGTGACAGCGTCCCCCCACTTCTTTTTTTAAGACTTGTGCCCTGCGGCACACTATGATAAGCACAGATGTTTAGCTAACGCATTTTAAGCCACGCCCTTAGTTACATTGGTCACGCCCCTTTGAGAGACCCCCCCCCCCAGGTTTTTCATCCTACTTAAAGCCCTGGGAGTAGCAACCATCGGTACAGCAGGTGCAGTGGCACCGGGGCCCAGACCCCGAGGGCCCATTGATCCCTGATGGTTGCTGTGTTTTACTTCCCCACTTGCAGCCAAAGGGATTCGCGTCCCTTGCTTGCACCAGTAACCACTGACCACCCCAGTGCCAGCCAGAGCGCCCAGGATGCCAGGGTACATTAACCACCTGCCCTGGGCGCCCACACTGGATTTCTGATTAAAGGGTTGTTGATAGTGTCTTTTTCGATGTCAATTTTCTTTCATTGACCCTTTCCCTCTCACGTGCACAGCGCAAGTCTCCGATGGAATATGATTCCGGGCGCAGGCTAATGGCCCAGTGCACTGGCTTGAAGGGGCCACGTGTTAAGTCAGAATCAGAAATCAGGTCTGGTCCCTTCCACCCTCATCACGTTGAGGTGACCCCTCGAAAATAAATCCCTCAACCCACCCCCGGATTTTTTCCGGCCCTGTGTTGTACAATAATTAAACCTACTGTCTCCCCTCCCAATATTGCACCGATTTTAGGTTCTGTCTCGAGAACTCTCCGAGGCACTGCTAATAGGCGTAACTGTGACAACCGCGTCATCGACCTCATAAAGATGAAGGGCCGGTTCACGCTGCACGCAGCCCTCGGCAGCAGGGTGTTTGCACCGCGAGTCTGAAGCCAGACAGGGCGCTGATAGAGACAGACACTCTGTCTGCCTACCTGCAAGAGACCGGAGAGGCCTCAGTGCCCCGATGCTGCTGGGTATTAACGGTTGTTAATTGCCCTTTCCCTGCTCGCTAGAGATAGTGCTTATTTAGGGGGTGAAACTGCTGTTAAAACCCTCCGCAGAGACTGGAAACGTTTAAGTGCACATTGCTTGTTCGCTCAAAACAAACATTATATGTCCGGGTCCTCCCAAGTTCAACATCTGTTCATCAGATCACACGAGTTTGTTTGTCTTCCTTTTTAAAATACCGGAGCGGATTACTAGGCGGGCACGCGCACCGCTCCTTTGTGTACATTCTGACGCCGAAAACACACTGTGCATCGCATGGGCACGCACAGTACTGGCACTCTTAAAGTGCTCCGAATACAGCGTTCCTAAGCGCTTCGAGCGACGGAGGGGCGCTCTGTCTTACGTTGCATGTCTGTGTACGGCACAGCGTTCATCACTCACTGACCTCCTGACCGGTAAACACGCTGATGACCACACAGGTGGGGGTACAACTGCTGGGATTGAATTGATGGAGTGCAGGAGTGGAGTAAATCAATGAAATGCAAACAAGCGCTGTGACGCGGCTGTGCAGAACTCGGGCGAATTCACGAAGGGCAGAGAAGCGCTGAGTTCACGAGTGAAGAACTGGGGCAAAGACATGAAGTGAAAAGGAGTGCTGTGAATCTATGGAGGCGGAGCCCGACTCGGTGGTAAATTCACAAAGTGCAAAATAGCGCAGGGCTTCTACCGAGCCTGGAACTGAAGTATATTCACGAAGTGCAAATAAGTGCCGTGCGTCCATGCATCCCAGAGCTAATGTACATTCGCAAAGAGCAAAGTGCCCGAGTAAATACCTGGGATACATTCCAAAAGTGCAAAGAAGGACTGTGAGTTCACTAGTGTAAAAGAAGGATGCATTGCTTACTGTAATCCTGGTTCGGGACTATTCAGCGCATATGATTGTTGATAAAGTTCTCCTGGAAGAGAAAGTATGTTGCAAAGACCCGGTGCTTCCAGGCTGCTGCCTGGTTCGTTTCAACAGGTATATAGATAGCTCAGTGTGTTTATGCATGCGCTGTGGCGATCTACGGATGAGCAAGGAACAGCGCCGGAGTGATTTACAAGCAGCCTTTAATCACCACTGAGTGATACAAATTAGTACCATCAACCCAGAAACATACCTCCTTGAGTAAGAGGCGCTGGCCCCCTCAGGCTTCAAGTGACAGCTGCCGCGCTCTCTTCCCAGTGGCCATGAACTTCGTGAACCCGAGCCCTGCTCTCTACGCTCAAGATCACGCATACTGTGAAAAGGGGCACTGACCTTAACCCTGGAGGGTGGCTCCTGGCTCCCTGCTAGGTCTGCGTCCGCCTGAGCTGCCCTGCGGGTCACTGCCACCGTCAGCCCGGCTCCTCTGGTGCCAGGACGTGGCACCGCTCTCTCTCTCCGGTGCCAGCCTGCCGTGTGGCACCTCCCTCCGCTGATAAAGTCAGCCCCACGGAGGCGGGCGGGGCCGGCTGCGAGTGCCGTCTCTCCTTGCGATGCCTGGAGGATGCCTGACCTTTCTCAGGCGGCTCGTCTGTCCGGCTGGAATACTGCCCCCAGAGAGTAACTCTAGCCCGCACTCCTGCCCAGCAGCGGGGCTTCTCGCCACACCCCAGAGTCATGCCCCTGTCGCGTGACAGGCTCAGATTGCCCCCGCCGCACACCCACCGTGAAAGGAGCTATCATCTGGGATCACAGGGTGGGTGGTGATACTGATAGCGTGTAATCAGAAAGATCAGTTATATTTATATAGCGCCTCGTGATTTCTAGTGCTGTCAGAAGTGTTTTGTGCATGCCTGTATAAATGAACATGTACCTGTAGCAAACACTACAAATGGAAGTGTCTCGTGGAACTGATGGCGAGTGTCATTGTTACTCAACATCAACGGTGCTTGTTTGGTCACAGAAGGATGAAAGGCCGAGTCAGCCCGACCTCCACATTGCTCACTGCAAATGGTCCATTTAACCAATAAACGAGCCCAACAAAGGCTGTCCTCGTTTTATGAGCACAGTCTTTAGACTGCAACCCCCAGGGGAGTCACAGCGTCTACGTCACTACCTTTAACGCTATGCCATATGACTAGTTAATCTCTTACCAAGGCCGCTGAAAATATCAATGTCAACTCTTTTTCCAACCGACACAAATGTGAAGTTGCCACACTTGTTACATAATCCCCCACCTGCTGCATAAACTGCAATTTAAGGACTGGGGGAAAGCTTCTGCCTGCAGCCGCAAACAGAAAACGTGCATAATTAAATGTCATGTAAAGTGGTTGCAGAGAGCCACCGACATGAAGATGTTTCGTTTCACTGTTGTGTCAGACGCATCTCTGCGCTCCCAGCACTGCCCTCAGGATCACACCCACCCTTGCAAGATTCCTAATCTGTGTGCAGGTGAAGGACGGACGCCTTACAATGCATTTAAGCGAGGCACGGAGACAATGTATATGTGATTTATAATGATAATACTGCCTAGTAGCGCTGTTCTTATGGAAAGAGGTGCTTTCAGAGGCGCTATAGTGTGACTACATGGTCAGTCTGAAACTAAAGAGAAGATGGCCAAGGTTTCCAGACTAAACAAGCATTGGAAAACCCAATAGGCCTAACTTACTAGGTTTCTGAATAGGCTTAATTTTGAGCCACATCAAAATGGCTGCAGAAGTGAGAAACGAAAGAAACACTGCTATCTTCGATGCACTGGTGTCTCTGGGCTTCCATCCCAGATAAAAAGATCAACTGTTGGTGAGTGACAATTCGAAGAGAATACGATGAATGTGTTTAGTTTCATTTCTTAGCAAAACTGTACTTTCTATTGGGATGCCTTTTGCAGATAAGAGTTAAAATGTGTGCAGCACAGCTAGTTAATGTCACATAGTTTTTCTTCAATGACGTAATCTGCCATGTATTTTGCTTTGACTCTCTATATATATGTTTCCCATCTTTTGAGCTGTAAATTGACTGTGCCTCATAATGTACCCTGTGTTGCCGCATACTCCAAGCGGCTTGGCATTTCAAACACATTCCCTAATTGGTTAATTCAGCGAGGTGAACTAACCAAACTTTGGCACTGCTGTTTCCCTTTCATCTTCCGGAGTACAACACTGACACCTGGCGTCAAGTGGAGGGAGTACCGGTGCACTAGCGTGGGAAGGTGGTTAGCTCAGAGTCAGTGATGCCTGGTGCAGAGCTCCTTTGGGCCGACGCACTTTTCTTATGTCTCAACGATACAACAGTGTGTCAAACAGCTACAACACACAGCACAAGATGTGTCACCGATGCAATCGGTGGGTGTCCCTCATGCCTCTAGACCAGTCTGCTCCAACGAGTAGCTCGTGAGCTGGTGGTAGCTCTCCAGCTGTCTTTGAGTAGTTCTGTGTGCAACACAGACTACTAAATTAGAAGGGTTTTGCTTGACAGAATTAATATAATTATACCAACATTAAAAAAATATGTATTCAAGATGAAAATGTGTTTATTTTCAGAACGCATAAGATGATATCTGAAAGTGCTCGAAATGGAAAAATAAAAGTGCAGGGACTCTGTACCAGAGTACCTGTTTGTTTCTGAGAAGTGCAGGTACTCTACAATTAAGAGTATTACGTCTCTCTTAAGAAGCGCAGGCACTCTCCCTCTCAAAATAAAAACTTGCTGGTACTCAGTACTAGACAGTACCAGCCCATTTAAAGCACTGTGACTGAAAACAATTGTTGAATTTTCAAAATATTTTTAAGCTGATATTTGAGTGATAAATCATGTGGTGTTGCGTAGATTTATTTGTGATATTAACTTGGTCCACAAGCATTGCAACTATGGATGTTAAGTGTTACCTATGTAAAGTAATTCCAAATTAACAGCACATCTTTTACATTGCTGCTAGTAACACTTCCTGACACACTTAGGTGATCACATCTGGTAATCCTGCATAGGAAGGCCACTAACATAAACTTGTTTGATGTTGTCACTATTTCAACACTAATAATTTTATTAGCTCTAAATAATTTGTATTGCACATTAGTAGCTCTTGCTGCAGAATAGTTTTGAGACCCCTGCTCTAGATGCATATGTGTTATGGGCTGGTTGCCTTTTGTTTATTTCTTGTATGCATGAAGTATCCAATGTATCCTTTCCATGGTTCCGCGTCGCTGTGATTTCAAGACTTGCGAGTTTCACTGCTGCTCTCGGACGAGCAGACAGAAACACAGACTGCTGGTTTTGAAGAACCGGGTTTTAAGACCCAGCAGCGCCAGGGGCACGCCCAAAGTCTTCGGGTTCCACCTGTCTTAGAATACAGAGACACGGGACTCTTCTTGGTGGCGTCAACGATCAAATTTATTGGCTGCAGCCAGTAACAGAAGTCCTAGAAATCATCACGGTATGAGTTCTCAGGAGACTGCTCAATTTTACAAAGAAAGTCATCCTTTTTTATGCCAAAAATCACATTCCAGACAAATACCTTACATTTACAAACTGTCCAATCACATGTATCCACACCAGAGGTATCGCATGACGGTAAAACCCACTTTTCAGTTGCCCAGCCCATGATCAATCATCGGTCAAACCCAACATTCTTCTTCAGACAGATCGAACGAACCCATAATAAAAAAGGGCACATCCCCATCGTAAATAGACCATAAAGAAAGGAGCAGAAACAGGTGAGAGTAGGATGAGGCATATTTGTGTGCAATAAAGTTTTATGATGTCCTGTGCTCTGATCCTTAATCTTGATCAGCTAAAGGGCAGGAACTGGTTTAACAAGGTCAGCTTTAGGCAACAGGGTCAGTTCACTCAACAACAGGAGTCATCACGAACTGGAACTAAGGTGAACATGTACTTAAAAAGCCTAGTTCAGCCACAGTCATGGGCCTATGTGAGGGCAACCACAAAATGGCTGCCATACACAAAATAGAACCCAAGGGTTCAGAACGAAATCCCTAAATATGTAGTGAATCCATCAGTCTAACATGACGAAAACACTCATACTTGCCGCACTAACTAGTTACGGTTCTCTAATATCTAATTCATAACGAAACCATGACCTTCATGGAACGGGTTCAGAATTCACGGAACCTCAGCCCCTCCTTTTGCCCTTACATAGGCAATAACCTATACTCACTTCAATCTGAGTCCAGGTCTATATTCATCAGATCATCAAGATGTTGCTGGAGCATAATCCTATTACTTAGTACCTCTCTTGGGACAGGTCTCCTTGCACACATAGTAGCATAGAGGCCACATATAGCAGGAGCGCACTGCACACAAAGACAGAACAGGAAAAGAATAGCTAAAGCCATCCCAATGATCATCAGAATCTTCCATCCCCAGGTCGATAACAGTTCCCAAAACCATCCAATCAACGACCAATCTCCTTTATCCACATTTATAGACTCAGAGATCTTATGTAACTTAGAAATGGCCTGGTATACTGTAGAAGCATTGTCTGGTAGGAAAACGCAGCAATTCGATTGGATCACTTTACATACCCCACCTCGATCTGCAAGTATGACGTCTAAAACCATTCGATTCTGTAACGTCATAAGGCGATCCGCTTGAAGCTCAGCGGTCAGATTACTAAGGGCACCAGCAGTTTCATTTATGGTGGATTCAACCACTCTCGTTAATTGCCGTAAGTTTCTACTGTTTGCCATAGGTCCCCAAAACGGTAGGAAACCCTTGAAAAAGTCTCCCACTTCTTGTCCAGTGGTATCTTCCTTACTGAAGACACCCCTTAGGACTCTCGTTCTGTGGTAATCTACGGCAGCAGTGTACGTAGGAGGCAACAAATATGCAACATAACATGTTCCCGAAAAATCAGGGGGCAACCATGTATATGCTCTATCATAGCAGACAAAATATGTGCCCTTAGCTGCTAAAAACGGTGGGGAAGTTTGGGACGCAAAGACATACGTCTGAGTACAAACACTCTTCCCTAGCTGAGCTCTCGGATTCTTGCCTTTCCCTTGCAGACAAAAATGACCACGATGGGGTACAATCCAAATCGGAGGTGACCTTTTTCGCCTCTGCTTCTCACCCAGACTAATACTATATCCGGTTGCATTCCAACCAACATATGCTAGTAACTCATCCTTGGGAATAGTCTCATACGTTTCGATATCTCTACTTATATCTGTAATTCCCTTCACCAAGGCTTTATTACTTGAGTTATCTCTCATGGAATGCAGGGGATAGATTTCGATGGCATAAATAAACATCGTCTGATATGCCCATACGGACCCATTGTAACTGAATGGCAGAACCAGATAAGGAATACCTCTATCCATAGTATGTGGCATAAGACCACACACCCAACAATTAGTGGTGTTTACTACTAACTGGTGTTGATGGAGAAGTTGCACAAAGAAATTGTTCACAAATTCCGACCTTCTAATCTGTTCGTGTTCAGGTAAAGTATGAAAAGAATGCAAAGAAGTAGTAGCAGGTAAAGTCATAGGTTGGAAAATGGGTGCAGAAATCAGTTGAGAAGAAAATACAAACCAACCCACCAAAGCTAACGTCATGCTAAAAAACATCAAAAGACATGTGATCAGAAAACATTTGCTATGCATAATTTTACACAGTTTCTTCTTAACATTAATTTTCTCAACGGCTCTCTCAATCTCAAAAAACTCCATCCTCTAACCGATGCCGTTCACGGCGGTTGGTTTCTTCTGCTAAAGAATGCTTCTGTCAGCCCAGGGAACTCCCTTAGACCAACCAGAACCGTTGACCTTGCGTCTTCGGCTTGCACTCTCTAGTCTTTGCACCGTGACCCTACAGCTGAACCCGGATGGTGGTTCACAAAAATATACCAAAAAAGTTTCTTGGCTGAGAAAGTTCAATTCCTGAGAGAGTTCAGTTCCAAAAATAAAAAAAAGGAATTCATTTATTTTATTAGTTCATTGTCCCTAGGTCGTAGATTATAACGGTCTTTTCCAGGCTTCGTATGACTTTGGAATAATAGTTCAGGTTCAGTAGTGTCCAATCTTAGAGACAAAGGCACAGCTTCATGAAGGACATCACCAACTTCTTTCTCGGAGCCTCTCCACACCAACTCAGCGTCGCTAAACGGTGCAAACTTCAGCACCCTTTCAGTCTCTGAATCTGCAATACCTTCACGGACCCACTGGTCGTACGGCAGAGGCAACGGTGCCCTCTTACAATGTACGCCGTGAATCCAGTTTTTCTTCCCGAAAACCTTTACTGAAGTCCTCGTAGATAGCAGGACTTGGTACGGTCCATTCCAGCGGGGCTGATCATTCTTAGTCCGCTGAAAATTTTTCACCAGGACCCAGTCATCGGGATTGAGGATGTGACCTGGGTCCGCAGAAGCTGGCGGCAATTTATCATGAACCTGTTGATGTAAGACACGCAATTTAGTCGTCAAGTCATACAAGTAGTCCACTAGAATAGGGTAATCGATGTCACTGAACTTCGTTGGCCTCGGCACTCCCCACACATTTGCCGGACGGCCAAAAACTATCTCATAGGGACTAAGGCCAATCTGGGCATGTACTGTAGTTCTAGTCGACAAAAGTGCCAACGGTAAAGCATCAGGCCATTGAAGACCAGTGCTCGCTTGAATCTTAGCCAGCTTTAACTTTAACGTGCCAATATAGCACTCAACTAAACCAGCTGATTGGGGATGATTCGCAGCGTGGAATTTCTGGTGAATTCCCAACCCTTCACACACTCTCTTCATCACCTTCCCCACAAATTCACTTCAGTTATCACTCCATACCATCTTGGCAACCCAAACCTAGGGAAATATTCTTTGACCAGGACTTTAGCAGTGGACGAGGCAGTATTATCTTTTAGGGGGTATGCTTCTACCCATCTAGAAAAGGCGCAAACAACTACAAGGACATACTTTAAATTATTGCACCTTTCCATGTGGATGAAATCCAATTGAAAAACCTCGAACGGATACGTCGGAGGAGCAAAGTGACCAGCTGGAGTTGGGGTTCCCTTGCCAGGATTATACATTAAACACACCATGCAATTCTTGACCACATTCTCCGCACACTTGGGAATTCCAGCATTCTGCCATACTGGAGCCAACAACTTACAAATCCCTTTCACACTGATGTGAGACAAACCATGTGCCATAGTAACCACTGCAAGCACGTACGCATCTGGCAACATCCATCTTTGGTGTTCTGACAATTCAACCCAACAACCAGTCGAATCCAATATACCCGTAGTTTCTCTCCAAACATTCTTCTCACTTTCAGTAGCTTCAGCCTGTATCGATTTCACACTCTCAATCGTATCTTCGCACATTCCGACATCACCAATCCATCTCGCAGGGCCTGCCACATACATTCGACTCATCAGATTTCTTGCTGTGTCTTTCGCAACTTCATCCGCAAACGCATTACCACGGCCAACATCATCCGTAACCTTCCGATGAGCACTACACTTCACAATCGCAACTTGCTTCGGCAAAGTAAGTGACTCGAGAAGTTCATTCACCAACTGTCCATGCTGAATCTTAGTCCCATGGGATGTGAGGAATCCCCTTTCTTTCCACAAACGTCCGAAACTATGGGCAACACCAAACGCATACTGACTATCTGTATACACATTCACTCTCTTTCCTTCAGACAAAACACACGCTCTAGTCAGTGCAATCAACTCTGCTGCTTGCGCAGAATTCTGTGGTATACGTGCTGTCTCAACAACTGTATTTAAAGTTGTGATAGCATACGCTGCAGTCGTCTCACCATTCGGAAACTTAAAACACGAACCATCAACCCACAGCGTACCATCCACATTCTCAAAAGGAGTGTCTTTTAGATCCACTCTAGCTTTTGTTTCTTCCTCTGTACGAAGTAAACAATCATGCTGTTCTTGAGCATCCGTCTCTGTAGAGATCGGCAATAACGTAGCTGGATTCAACACATTACATCTTCTGATGTGGACGTGGCTAGCCAACAGTGTCAACTCGTAGCCTGAAAGACGTGCACTAGTAAGGTGCTGTGTCTTAGTCCTGTTTAATAAGGTATCCACTGCATGCGGAACCATCACAATCAACGTATTATCCATCACCAGTCCAGCAGACTGTCGGATAGAAACAGCCGCTACCGCTGTAGCTCTCAAGCAACTCGGCAACGCTCTAGCTACCGGATCTAACGTTGATGAAAAATACGCGCATGGACGCTGCTTGTCCCCAAAAGATTGTGTCAACACTGACAACGCACATCCCTCTCTCTCGTGCACATACAACGTGAAAGGCTTGTCATAGTCTGGAGTACCCAACACAGGAGCAGAACACAATGCATCACGCAACTCAGAAAAACTTTTCTGACAATCGTCAGACCACGGAAGAGGATTCGGTGTATCTTTACAAGTCAAAGCCAACAGAGGTTTCGCTAATAGAGAGAAATTTGGAATCCACTGTCTACAATACGACGTGATACCCAAGAAAGCACGCACTTCTCTCTGTGTGCTTGGTACAATCATTTGCGCAATCGCTTGAATTCGTTCTGGGGTCAACCTTCTTCCCTCCTTTGACAAGAGATGACCTAAGTAGGTCACTTCTTGGCAACAATACTGCAACTTAGAAGATGACACTTTATGATGCAAGTCCGACAAATGTCGCAACAAAGAAAGAGTAGCTTCTTTACAAGTTTTCTCATCATCAGCGGCCACTAACAGATCATCCACATACTGAATAAGAGCAGCACCAGCAGGCAACACAAGAGTATCAAGCTGAGTCTTCAAAGCCTGGCTATAAATAGAAGGACTTTCGCAATAGACTTGGGTAGCTCTATTAAACCGGAAGCTTCGGCCTCCTAAAGAGAAGCCAAAAATATCTCTACTCTCCTCAGCAATTGGAATGCTGAAGAAAGCATTTTTCAAGTCTATGACTGAAAACCAGGCAGCTGAAGCAGGAATCAAAGTCAGGAAAGCAGTAATATCCGGGACAACTGGAAACTGTGGCACGACAATCTTGTTGACCTCTCTAAGATCGATCACAAACCTATAAACAGGTGGCTGAGAAGAGTCAGTGCGTTTCAGGACAGGCAAAACAGGACTGTTACACACATTACCTCTCGTTTCTTCAAACACATCTTTCTCAATCAAATCATAGATGATCGCTAAAAGCGCTCTTTCACCATCGCTAGAAATCCGATATGGGGGAATACGCGGCATTTTAACATTCGCTTTAAGCGTTACAACATAAGGTGGAATCTCCAAAAGACCCACATCATTAGGACCAGTAGCCCAAAGAGTATCAGGGAGAGAACGCAATTCCGGTGGAAGCCGATCTTTAGACAAATACATCGGAGAGATCACTCTCTTACCCAATGTAAGCTGTACTCCAGAAGGAGAACAACGTAATGTTGCATGCAACCTTTTCAACAAATCCAAACCCAACAAATTCTCACCACAACCTGTCGTTAAAATGAGAGGTGCTTCCAATTCACAAGGCCCTATAGAAAGAGACAAGGGACTAGAAACTGGGTTACGAACTGGGGCGCCAGAGAATCCTACTGAAACATTAATTAAGCCAGACAAAGGTGCTCCAGGGAGTTTAGAGTGCATGATCGAAATCTTTGCTGCACCAGTATCCAAAAGAAAAGGCTCTACCACACCCGATGTGGCTACTGCAACATAAGGCCCACTCTGATCTACTGGAACCGACACTACTCCCTCTCTTTGTCCATGGCTGTCCTAGCAATCATTATAGTCAGCATTCTCACTCTCAACATAATAGTCATCAGCATAGTACTGAGTCGACTGACCAGTTGCAATTTTCTGTTGATCAAAGCAATTCATAGAATTTTGTGGGGGAAAGGAACGTTCGTTCTGAGGAAACGCACCACGTCCTCTGCCCCTAGACACTTGCTGAAAACCACCACGGCCTCTCAGGGCCGTCATACCCCTCGCAGGCTGTCGCAACACAGGGCACTCATTTTTATAATGACCGTCCTCCCTACAATACGCACACTGATTTAAACCCAAGGGTGGTCTGGGAGGAAAATACCCAGGGTTCTGTTGCGGTCTCTGAAACTGTGGAGGTTGCTGAAACTGTGGGCGTTGCTGTGACTCTTGCTGATTCGAGCGAGGCAGATACGCCTGCTGTAAAAGAACCTTTGTCTTTAAGTCTTTTGTCTTTTTCTCTGCTTTTTCTTTTTCGTCCTTATTCCTATTCTCATAGTACCTTGCAGTCGCCAATATCTGGGCCGATGTTGAAACAGCCCAAGAACTTTCAGAATCTTTCAACTTATTAGACAGTTCAGGAAGTAAGTTAAAGACAAACTTATCTACGAACAATCTTTGCCCACCTTCCGTACTCATATCCTGACCACTATGATCTATAAATGTTTCTTCAAATCTAGTGAAGAAATCAGATACACTTTCGTCCTTCTTCTGCTTACATGCTGCTAACTTGTCCCAATTTACTCGTAACGCTGGCATCATTGTTTTCATTAAATTAATAATTCTACCTGGCAATTCCATAACCAAAGGTTCAGGTTTAGCACCTCCCTGTTGTCTACCATCCGCAGCAATAATATTTGCCCAAGTATCTCCTAATTCTACCGCATGATTCTCATGACGAATCTTTGCCCATAGAGGTTGAGGTACTACATTACCCAACAGCATATCTATGTCTGCCAAATTCATGATGCATGCGTCAACTGTCTGGGACAATTCTATGTAATAGCCAGCAGGATTCTTACGAGGATCAGGTAAGGTCTGCTTAAGAGCCAAGACCTCTGCTCTCTTCCATGGCACATGTACCCATACTCGCTGAAAATGAGCCGGTGCGGCAACAATACCCTGATTAATATTAGCCTGAACTGCTTCCTTCCATACAGGAGGAACTTCTCTCATAGGATACTGTCTCGCTTTTCTTCTAACAGAGGAATCATGCTCAAACAGTCGCTGAGAAGGGAAATCGCTCCTAAACACAAGTACCATCACAACTGCTTCCTCAATTCTGGGACCCACTATCGTCCCTTTCGCAAAGTCAGACTGGACATTTAGCAACTCTACAGGGACTGAACCTAAATCATTATCTGCCCATTCCTCACAGAGGAAAGTACACATTACATCAAACACATATCTTTGCTTGTGTGCTTCCCACTGCAGGAAAACATCCATAACTGACTCTAAGTTATACCTCGAAACATTCGAAACCCATCTGCGAGCCAAGAGATCTAACACTGCCCGTTCTTCGGGACCAGGTAGCTGACTACGAATTTGTTTACATGCAGAAACAGGGGTCATACTCAATGACCCAAAGAAAGGAGTCAAAAGACCAGTAACAGTATCAGTCATTCGTTGTCGAGCAGAAGGAGAAGCTGTCATAAGGACAGGAGACAAAGTATTTTGAGGTGATAGAAGCGTAGGGTTAGTAGCAAGAGAAGTTGAAGGTACAGGAGAATAAGGCAAAGTAGTTCCAGACAAAACCTATAGCAAAGTCGGCGGCTCCAGAGGAGGCTGCGCCGAAGGAGGAAGAACCAGCTGAGGAGGAGCCGGTGGCGGAACAGCAACAGGAGGTTGTGCAACTGGAGGTTGCGGAGGTGCCGTAGCACTCTGTGCATAAGGGGGTGGTAATCTTAACAAATGTGACATCAAAGGATCCTTCTCAGGGTCCTTCGTTGCATTCTCAAGAAGAGATGGCAAAGCTGGATAACATTTATCAATAGCCATATTATGTTGCCTATCTGACACCTCAATTGCTTTACCTACTTCATTTTCTTTAAACTGCCTAGCAGCTTGCATTATTGATACATCCTTTTCTCTTTTATCTCTTTTAGCTTGTTTAATTTCTCATTGTCTGGCTTCTTTACGCCAAAGGCGAAAGGAGTCAAACATTGCCGGCCGGGCTTTCTTCCTAAATAATTTAACTTCCAAATTATCTAGAATCTCTGTGTCATAGCTACCATGATGTGGCCATTTTAAAACACCGTCTTTCCTAGTGTATCGGACCCATACTTCATTGAACGTAATGGGGCCCACGCCGTGTTTAGAGTAGAGCTCATAAGTCGGAGTTTCAACTGGAGGCATCGGACATGAATCCTCCAATCGGGAATCCCTGTTGCAACCACAACCAAACCAAGTACCAAATTTGCTACGATTAGGCATCTTCACTCACTAATCGAGCTTCAAACTTCAAGGGATTATCTCTACCGATACACTCGTAAATATACAAGACCCTCGGCGTTGGAAATTGCAATTTTCAAATCAAAACTAAGGACCAAACAAACTAAGAAACAAAGAACCAAAAACTAAGGACTGGGAGCGACCCACTTATACTTAACTGAGGTATCAGTCACGCCACCAGAAGACCCGTCTATCGTCTCGCCGTACAAAGCATCACAAATGGGTCCAAGACAGGGCGACAGTCAGGGCAGCAGCCCTTTGTAGCCGTCAGGTAAGCGGTAAGCCTCGCAGAAAAGACCTTCAGTCCACATTCGACATGCCGGGGTCGATGAAGTGGTGGCCGTCCTCCAGAATTTCCTCATGAAGCTCCTCACGATCTTCAGGCTTGGACCGGTACCGCTGACATCGCCCCACGTTGGAAGCGCCAACTGAAGAACCGGGTTTTAAGACCCAGTGGTGCCAGGGGCACGCCCAAAGTCTTCGGGTTCCACCTGTCTTAGAATACAGAGACACGGGACTCTTCTTGGTGGCGTCAAAGATCAAATTTATTGGCTGCAGCCAGTAACAGAAGTCCTAGAAATCATCACGGTATGAGTTCTCAGGAGACTGCTCAATTTTACAAAGCAAGTCATCCCTTGTTATGCCAAAAATCACATTCCAGACAAATACCTTACATTTACAAACTGTCCAATCACATGTATCCACACCAGAGGTATCGCATGACGGTAAAACCCACTTTTCAGTTGCCCAGCCCATGATTAATCATCGGTCAAACCCAACATTCTTCTTCAGACAGATCGAACGAACCCATAATAAAAAAGGGCACATCCCCATCGTAAATAGACCGTAAAGAAAGGAGCAGAAACAGGTGAGAGTAGGATAAGGCATAATTGTGTGCAATAAAGTTTTACGATGTCCTGTGCTCTGATCCTTAATCTTGATCAGCTAAAGGGCAGGAACTGGTTTAACAAGGTCAGCTTCAGGCAACAGGGTCAGTTCACTCAGGTCAAACAGGAGTCAGCACGAACTGGAACTAAGGTGAACATGTACTTAAAAAGACTAGTTCAGCCACAGTTATCGGCCTATGTGAGGGCAACCACAAAATGGCTGCCATACACAAAATGGAACCCCAGGGTTCAGAACGAAATCCCTAAATACGTAGTGAATCCATTAGTCTAACATGACGAAAGCACTCATACTTGCCGCACTAACTAGTTACGGTTTGCTAATATCTAATTCATAACAAAACCATGACCTTTATGGAACAGGTTCAGAATTCACGGAACCTCCGTTTCTATCACAACAAATAAATCATCTTTTGTTTTAAACCAGTGTCACTTTG
The DNA here is from genome assembly GCF_964261635.1 of Lissotriton helveticus. NCBI lineage: Eukaryota > Metazoa > Chordata > Amphibia > Caudata > Salamandridae > Lissotriton > Lissotriton helveticus. Next base: position 139,630,159 of record NC_136063.1, on the reverse strand, counting down.
TTTATATGGGCAACACAACACAATTTGGCGACAACGCTTCATTTATGTGGGCGGCACAACAGTATGGAAGGCAGTGACTGTAGAAACAGGATGTGCTTGTAGCATGCCAATGTTGCCTGCACTACACCCCTCTTGTGATCAGTGTCTTGTCCCCTTCCGGAAGCTCATTACCGGCTCCTCTGCTGAGGCGTTAGCCTGCAGGGGAGAGATGGCATCACCAGAGCTACATCCTGCTGGCAGCTCTCTGGTTGGCTGTCTACCAAGTGTGTGCTTCGGTGATTGTGCTCTTGAAGTCTGATGCACCTGTTGCACTTAGAGATGCCTGTCTGTTGCCTGTTATTGTCAAAAGAGTCTGGTAGCATTAATTTCTGCATGGATTCATATCTTTAGGCCGCACAGGTCGTCCATGGTCTATCTCTCGTCTGAGCCTTAGGACAGCACACGGACAGTATAGTTCAGGTCTGTTCTGGTACTTGCTTACTGCCTGTTATGCCGACAGGCATGTAGGGCAGCAACGAAGGACGTCCACTTCTGTCTGTCTTGTGCATTTTTCGGTACAGTACCGCAGCTGTGGTTCAGGGTCATTATTTCTGTTTCCACAGGTCGCCTAAAGGTGTTCTTTGGGCCGCCTCTCTTCTGTTTGCCTCCTGGAGTCCAGTGGAGAGTTGTTCTTGTGATGGAGTCTTGATCTCTTCTGATGCTGTGCCCTGTCCATCTGCATTTTTTCTTATAATGATGGTGCTCATGCTCTCTTGCTTGCATCTGTTGAGCTGTTCCTGGTTGGGGATTGTTCACAGCCAGACTAATGCACAGGATTCTTCTCAGGTTGCTGGTGTGAAAGGCTGACAGTCTGGGGATGTCGCTCTTCTTCATCCATCCACCAGTTGTCTGATCCATACAAGAGTGTGAACAGAAGGCAGCTCTGGTAAAGCCAATCAAAGAAAGAGCAACAGTGAGGGCACTCCTCAGCATGCAGCTCTGGTAAAGCCTCAGCTTGGTGTCTGTGCTGTACTGAGGTGACCTCCACACTTTGGTCAGCATCCAGAAGGCCTTGTTCAGTCCGCTCTTGGTGTCACTGCCTGCCCCTCCATCATGTCTGATAGCCTTTCTTAGGTAGGAGAACTCTTCAGTCATGACTTGGTCCTCTCCATCCACCCTGACTGGTGAAGGGTTTGGCATGTTGCTTCGCATGGCTTCTGATTCGTTGTGTTGATCCTCAGGTGCATATGCTCTGCATAAATGTTGAAATGAGACATCTTTTTCTGCTTATGCTGGTGAGTGAGAGAGCAAGGCTATGTCACCCTCACAGTCCAGGTCCTCCAGTGTGGAGAATAAGGTCCTTATGATGCGTCTGGCTTGGTCTTCTGTTATGCATCACATCGCCTACCCATGACTAGGTTGAAGAGTAACGCAGACATCACACATCCCTGTATCACACCAGTGAAGAACTGAAATCTTCATTGTCAGGGAATACTTACTAATAAAAAGAACTTGGCACAGAAGCTGAAAATATGAAAAGACATCTTTATTAAATGTAATAAGTGAGGCCACGTCACACAGAAGCCGTAGCAACTGAATGAGGTAGTCTGAGGAATACAGAGAACAGAGGCCTTTTATATGCTCTCAGGGTTACAAACTTCAGCATACAAGTAAGGGGCAGTCCTAGCTTTTGCAAGCATGCAAAATACCTAACATTCCTTCTTACACAAGCCGGACAAACCCATAATAAAAGGACCACAACCCATATCATAAACAGACCATAAAAGAAGGAACAGAAAATAGATAAGGGGTGTGTGTGTGCATACCAAACTCTACAATGTCCTGTGCTTTGATCCTCAATCTTGATCAGCTAAAGGGCAGGAACTGGTTTAACAAGGTCAGCGTCAGGCAACAGGGTCAGTTCACTCAGGTCAAACAGGAGTCAGCACAAACTGGAACTTAGGTGAACATGTACTTAAAAAGACTAGTTCAGCCACAGTCATCGGCCTATGTGAGGGCAACCACAAAATGGCTGCCATACACAAAATGGAACCCAAGGGTTCAGAACGAAATCCCTAAATACGTAGTGAATCCATCAGTCTAACATGACGAAAACACTCATACTTGCCGCGCTAACTAGTTACGGTTCGCTAAAATCTAATTCATAACGAAACCATGACCTTTATGAAACAGGTTCAGAATTCACGGAACCTCAGTTTCTATCACAACAAATAAATCATCTTTTGTTTTAAACCAGTGTCACTTTGTTTATATGGGCAACACAACACAATTTGGCGACAACGCTTCATTTATGTGGGCGGCACAACAGTATGGAAGGCAGTGACTGTAGAAACAGGATGTGCTTGTAGCATGCCAATGTTGCCTGCACTACACCCCTCTTGTGATCAGTGTCTTGTCCCCTTCCGGAAGCTCATTACCGGCTCTTCTGCTGAGGCGTTAGCCTGCAGGGGAGAGATGGCATCACCAGAGCTACATCCTGCTGGCAGCTCTCTGGTTGGCTGTCTACCAAATGCGTGCTTCGGTGATTGTGCTCTTGAAGTCTGATGCACCTGTTGCACTTAGAGATGCCTGTCTGTTGCCTGTTGTTGTGAAAAGAGTCTCGTAGCATTGATTTCTGCATGGATTCATATCTTTAGGCCGCACTGTCTGTCCCTGGTCTATCTCTTGTCTGAGCCTTAGGACAGCACGTGGACAGTATAGTTCAGGTCTGTTCTGGTACTTGCTTACTGCCTGTTATGCCGACAGGCATGTAGGGCAGCAACGAAGGACCTCCACTTCTGTCTGTCTTGTGCATTTTTCGGTACAGTACCGCAGCTGTGGTTCAGGGTCATTATTTCCGTTTCCACAGGTCGCCAAAGGTGTTCTTCGGGCCGCCTCTCTTCTGTTTGCCTCCTGGAGTCCAGTGGAGAGTTGTTCTTGTGATGGAGTCTTGATCTCTTCTGATGCTGTGCCCTGTCCATCTGCATTTTTTCTTATAATGATGGTGCTCATGCTCTCTTGCTTGCATCTGTTGAGCTGTTCCTGGTTGGGGATTGTTCACAGCCAGACTAATGCACAGGATTCTTCTCAGGTTGCTGGTGTGAAAGGCTGACAGTCTGGGGATGTCGCTCTTCTTCATCCATCCACCAGTTGTCTGATCCATACAAGAGTGTGAACAGAAGGCAGCTCTGGTAAAGTCAATCAAAGAAAGAGCAACGGTGAGGGCACTCCTCAGCATGCAGCTCTGGTAAAGCCTCAGCTTGGTGTCTGTGCTGTACTGAGGTGACCTCCACACTTTGGTCAGCATCCAGAAGGCCTTGTTCAGTCCGCTCTTGGTGTCACTGCCTGCCCCTCCATCATGTCTGATAGCCTTTCTTAGGTAGGAGAACTCTTCAGTCATGACTTGGTCCTCTCCATCCACCCTGACTGGTGAAGGGTTTGGCATGTTGCTTCGCATGGCTTCTGATTCGTTGTGTTGATCCTCAGGTGCATATGCTCTGCATAAATGTTGAAATGAGACATCTTTTTCTGCTTATGCTGGTGAGTGAGAGAGCAAGGCTATGTCACCTGCACAGTCCAGGTCCTCCAGTGTGGAGAATAAGGTCCTTATGATGCGTCTGGCTTGGTCTTCTGTTATGCATCACATCGCCTACCCATGACTAGGTTGAAGAGTAACGCAGACATCACACATCCCTGTATCACACCAGTGAAGAACTGAAATCTTCATTCTCAGGGAATACTTACTAATAAATAGAACTTGGCACAGAAGCTGAAAATATGAAAAGACATCTTTATTAAATTTAATAAGTGAGGCCACGTCACACAGAAGCCGTAGCAACTGAATGAGGTAGTCTGAGGAATACAGAGAACAGAGGCCTTTTATATGCTCTCAGGGTTACAAACTTCAGCATACAAGTAAGGGGCAGTCCTAGCTTTTGCAAGCATGCAAAATACCTAACATTCCTTCTTACACAAGCCGGACAAACCCATAATAAAAGGACCACAACCCATATCATAAACAGACCATAAAAGAAGGAACAGAAAATAGATAAGGGGTGTGTGTGTGCATACCAAACTCTACAATGTCCTGTGCTTTGATCCTCAATCTTGATCAGCTAAAGGGCAGGAACTGGTTTAACAAGGTCAGCGTCAGGCAACAGGGTCAGTTCACTCAGGTCAAACAGGAGTCAGCACAAACTGGAACTTAGGTGAACATGTACTTAAAAAGACTAGTTCAGCCACAGTCATCGGCCTATGTGAGGGCAACCACAAAATGGCTGCCATACACAAAATGGAACCCAAGGGTTCAGAACGAAATCCCTAAATACGTAGTGAATCCATCAGTCTAACATGACGAAAACACTCATACTTGCCGCGCTAACTAGTTACGGTTCGCTAAAATCTAATTCATAACGAAACCATGACCTTTATGAAACAGGTTCAGAATTCACGGAACCTCAGTTTCTATCACAACAAATAAATCATCTTTTGTTTTAAACCAGTGTCACTTTGTTTATATGGGCAACACAACACAATTTGGCGACAACGCTTCATTTATGTGGGCGGCACAACAGTATGGAAGGCAGTGACTGTAGAAACAGGATGTGCTTGTAGCATGCCAATGTTGCCTGCACTACACCCCTCTTGTGATCAGTGTCTTGTCCCCTTCCGGAAGCTCATTACCGGCTCTTCTGCTGAGGCGTTAGCCTGCAGGGGAGAGATGGCATCACCAGAGCTACATCCTGCTGGCAGCTCTCTGGATGGCTGTCTACCAAGTGCGTGCTTCGGTGATTGTGCTCTTGAAGTCTGATGCACCTGTTGCACTTAGAGATGCCTGTCTGTTGCCTGTTGTTGTCAAAAGAGTCTCGTAGCATTAATTTCTGCATGGATTCATATCTTTAGGCCGCACTGTCTGTCCCTGGTCTATCTCTTGTCTGAGCCTTAGGACAGCACGTGGACAGTATAGTTCAGGTCTGTTCTGGTACTTGCTTACTGCCTGTTATGCCGACAGGCATGTAGGGCAGCAACGAAGGACCTCCACTTCTGTCTGTCTTGTGCATTTTTCGGTACAGTACCGCAGCTGTGGTTCAGGGTCATTATTTCCGTTTCCACAGGTCGCCAAAGGTGTTCTTCGGGCCGCCTCTCTTCTGTTTGCCTCCTGGAGTCCAGTGGAGAGTTGTTCTTGTGATGGAGTCTTGATCTCTTCTGATGCTGTGCCCTGTCCATCTGCATTTTTTCTTATAATGATGGTGCTCATGCTCTCTTGCTTGCATCTGTTGAGCTGTTCCTGGTTGGGGATTGTTCACAGCCAGACTAATGCACAGGATTCTTCTCAGGTTGCTGGTGTGAAAGGCTGACAGTCTGGGGATGTCGCTCTTCTTCATCCATCCACCAGTTGTTTGATCCATACAAGAGTGTGAACAGAAGGCAGCTCTGGTAAAGCCAATCAAAGAAAGAGCAACGGTGAGGGCACTCCTCAGCATGCAGCTCTGGTAAAGCCTCAGCTTGGTGTCTGTGCTGTACTGAGGTAACCTCCACACTTTGGTCAGCATCCAGAAGGCCTTGTTCAGTCCGCTCTTGGTGTCACTGCCTGCCCCTCCATCATGTCTGATAGCCTTTCTTGGGTAGGAGAACTCTTCAGTCATGACTTGGTCCTCTCCATCCACCCTGACTGGTGAAGGGTTTGGCATGTTGCTTCGCATGGCTTCTGATTCGTTGTGTTGATCCTCAGGTGCATATGCTCTGCATAAATGTTGAAATGAGACATCTTTTTCTGCTTATGCTGGTGAGTGAGAGAGCAAGGCTATGTCACCTGCACAGTCCAGGTCCTCCAGTGTGGAGAATAAGGTCCTTATGATGCGTCTGGCTTGGTCTTCTGTTATGCATCACATCGCCTACCCATGACTAGGTTGAAGAGCAACGCTGACATCACACATCCCTGTATCACACCAGTGAAGAACTGAAATCTTCATTCTCAGGGAATACTTACTAATAAAAAGAACTTGGCACAGAAGCTGAAAATATGAAAAACATCTTTATTAAATGTAATAAGTGAGGCCACGTCACACAGAAGCCGTAGCAACTGAATGAGGTAGTCTGAGGAATACAGAGAACAGAGGCCTTTTATATGCTCTCAGGGTTACAAACTTCAGCATACAAATAAGGGGCAGTCCTAGCTTTTGCAAGCATGCAAAATACCTAACATTCCTTCTTACACAAGCCGGACAAATCCATAATAAAAGGACCACAACCCATATCATAAACAGACCATAAAAGAAGGAACAGAAAACAGATAAGGGGTGTGTGTGTGCATACCAAACTCTACAATGTCCTGTGCTTTGATCCTCAATCTTGATCAGCTAAAGGGCAGGAACTGGTTTAACAAGGTCAGCTACAGGCAACAGGGTCAGTTCACTCAGGTCATACAGGAGCCAGCACAAACTCAAGCTAAGGTCTAAATGTCCTTAAAAGACTTGTTTCAGCCACAATCATGGCCTATGTGAGGGCAACCACAAAATGGCTGCCATACACACAATGGATCCCACGGGTTCAGAATTCACAGAACTTCAGACCCTCCTTTTGCCCTTACATAGGCAATCACTCAGTCTGTATCTGAATCGATGTCAATTTTATCCGTTATTCCCTTCACTAAGGCATTATTACTCGAATTATCTTTCATGGAACGCAAGGGATAGACTTCGTTGGCATAAATAAACATCGTCTGATATGCCCATACAGACCCATTGTAACTAAATGACAGAACCAAATAGGGAATACCTCTATCTGTACTATGTGGCATAAAACCACACACCCAACAATTTGTGGTGTTCATTACTAACTGGTGTTGATGCAGAAGCTGTACAAAGGAATTATTCACAAATTCCGACCTTCTAATCTGCTCGTGTTCAGGTAAGATATGAAAAGAATGCCAAGAAGTAGTAGTAGGAAAAGACATAGGTTGGGAGGTGGGTGCAGAAGTCAATTGGGTAGTGAAAACAATCCCACCCATCAGAGACAACATCATGCTTAAAAACACTAGAAAACACGTTTTTAAGAACATATAGACAACAGGAGAAAGTAATGACCACTATTACAAACAAAATTTATCGTTTTTCACAACCCTAAGCAGAAAGCAAATCCTAAAATTATCTAGTAACATTTTTATGGCTCTATGGCTCCTATGCATTTCAGTAACTTATTATATGTTCAGGTGAAACAGTGGTGATCCTCATCAATGCTCTGAGGTGAAAAGGGGATACTCTTCCACAAAGAATGGATTTTATTCTGCTTTTACTAAACAGAATACTATTTTAAAACAATGCCAGTAAAACAATAATGATCAGTCTCCTCAAACCCATTTTATGCAATCACACGGAAACCACTTGTGAAACCAACTATGCTCAGAGTCCGTTCAAAAGCCTCTCTGGCAGGCTTCTATTGTCCATCATATCTGCTCCAATTGTTGCATGAACCTCTTGATTCATGCCTCCCTTGAAAAATAGTGTTTTTCAGTATCCGTTGGAGTGCCCTCCTGGCAAACACTCACAGCTCATTTGAAAGTCTCAATGTCTCAAGGCAGTGCACCAATATCTCTCCTCTACGGCAGGCACTACAGATAGTGTGCTCTTCATTGATCAAGGGCACAGATCATCTTATGCAGATCCGGGTCTACATTCTCAGGCTCCAACACTCATTACTCAGTGTCAGAGAACGCTCAGGCTGCTCTTTCATGGGCACCAGAATGTAGTGCCTTTTTCCAATCTTGGATCCTCCGGTGCACTGCACTTCCGTAGGAGCAAAGGAAAAGGGGTTGTGTGGCCAAAACTCAGGCCAAGGGACTCAAGGGACTGCACACTGTCAGAGGTTACCAGTACATGACAGGCGCTCTTTTGCACTGAAATTCTGGTTCTGTGATGTCCAATGCCGTCTGATGGAGCAAGTGCGATGCTTTAAACAGTTCATTGTATAACAAGGGGACTGAAAACAGGTGGCCTGCAATCTTCAAAGGAGTGGCCATACGTCATGGGACAATTCTGCGTTGAAATACACTGTCATTCTCAAAGGTAATACAAAAACAAAGTCAGTAGGCAAAACAGTGCCTCTAGGCTCTTCAATTGGGTTTCCGTGTGAGAGCATATCCTTCACCATCTAAGGGTAGATAGCGACATGGGAATTCTATCTGAATGGATGTCCTCACACACAGTGGCATCGCCTAATGGGGTAAACACATTTTATCTCAATGATTACATATAGGTGTTCCTAAATTCCTTATCTAGAACATCTCAAAAGAAAAATCGCATAATACAGATTATCAGGGAAAACAGTCTGGTTATACAAAAGGGAATTATACATAAGATGGTGGTCCATGGTACATTACTGCAATCTGAAAGTGTGAACCTGAATAATTCACCAACAATAAAGAAATGGGCTAACTGGTGAAAAGAATATGGAAAAGGTAAATGGAACTAGGACACAGCTAAAATCCCAATAACTAGGCACGATGCGCTTGGGTGATAGTCAGGCATGTGACACAATACCAAGAGTATGGGTGATATACAAAAGGTCAAAATAATACACAAATTTAAACTCTACCACTGGCCGCTACACCATATACGGTAATCTCAGCTAATGTTCCAGTTCCTTCTTCAGGGAAAAATTAAACCTGGTTTCCTTTATGGTACAAGGCCATAAGCTACTTAGGAAGCAGAACAAAACTGACTAATGTAATATAAAAATTAGGTCACCATGCACAAAAGTCACAGATCTATAATTTATCCTTACGTCCAATTCAGGATACATAATGTTAGGGCTGCCTGTTCCTTAAGGGGAGGGGCAGTACGTGACTAACAGCATGTGACACACTTTGGTTCTGTATATCTCTTTTTTATTTTCCTTCAAATACCATTAAAGCCAAATTTGACATACACTGATGAAGTGTTGTCTGTTTTTCTGTGAAATTTAGTGTCAAAGCAAATCTACCCAACTGTTTGCAGGATACACATCGTCATGTATATCCCTTCAAAACACAGGTAAACTTGTAATAGTATTATAAGCAGCAACATAAAACAAAAACATGCACACAAAAAACCGCACAAAACGGACATGTCAAGCCATCAGATATACTCCCTGTATATCAAGCACAAAAAGCATAGACAAAACAATAGCATATATAAATGAGCGGTGAGTGACGCACAACACCAGGTCATGTACTAACAATATTCGGGCCTGCTTAATTTGTCAGGTTTAAAATCCTCACCCTCCTTTTGACAGCAAATCACCAGGTAGTGGAGATTTGGCTGTCAAATGCAACTTACTGTGTGTCACTTCTGACACACAGGACCAGCAGGAACAATTCATAAAAGGATAAAATGCAAGAATATGTAAAATGCACAAACATTTCTTTTCAAAGAAATTACACAAAAACACATCTCTTTTCAACCAACCAAACGTGTCTTGTCAGCCTTAAAATCACCCAGAACAATCCATGAATGATCTGTGAAGCAAAAAGAAAAAATACACAACACACAAAAGAGAGACATTTCTCATGACAAACAGACATCAATTATAACTTTTAATCAGAAGACAAAACATGATACACATTAACAGACACAAAAAAATTCCATTACTTAACTGTTACCATCTTGTCAGTCAGCTTGCAACATGAAGCCCTTTTAACTTTCCAAAAGTAAAATTCTTTCACTGACACTCTGCGTGTCCCGTGCGCCAACACCCTTTGAGGCCCTGCTTTTCCAAGCAATCATTTCTCCATCTGTTTACACTTACTCCTAACTCCCACCTTACTGACCTTAAGGTCAAAATCTGCCTTGCGGGCTCCTCAGCCCTCTATCTCTTCCTCACTCTTAAGGCTGAAAAAAGACAAAAAACCTTCCCAACTCTTTCTAACCTGCAATAACCAACCCTATTTAAAACACATGATATATATATTACTCCTGTTAGGGGCTACAATTTATTTCTATGCTTAGATTATTAAAACAGTTACTGTGACTAATTCGCAAAACATAATAACATAACATACCATCTTTAGAACAGATGTTTGCTATTACCCTATGCAATGGTACTCATTTCAGCAACATTAAATGAATCTCACTGGGCCATTTAAAAGCAAACCCCAAATGGGGACAGTCTGCAAATTTGTATTACACCTAAATGTATGCATTTACTGAAGCCTAAAGCACTTTAAAGCTATCATAAATGGCAAGAATGCTGTTTTAAATGGTCTATTTTACCCAAATTCGACTTTGATGTTTGGGGCACTTAAAAATAAATATCCTATACTTGTGATACATATTAATCATCCTCAGAATGTTCTTTACAAATTACAGAGATTTTTAATCAGACATATCCCATGTAAATCTTTAGAAAAATTAGTTTTGTACGCCTGCGCTAAGTGAAATTCCATATGCTAATGTTCTCATTATGTGGTATGGCACAACTTAAATTAAATTTTAATGCTAGGATGTCATAGTATGAGCATTAAGCTTCATGAATAGTAAAAAACGAATTTTGTAGCACTTATTTTTAATAATTATTTTTCATAATTCATAATTTTTTTAATAAACCCAATTATTTTTGATAATTCCACATATAAGAGCAAGCTGCATCCCTTGCCTATCATTTTTAGACGCATTCATTTATAAGCCCAAGCACAGACGCCTAACTTGAAACATGACAAAATGTTTGCGCCATTTGTTTCTTTCTAAAAAGGACAATTTAATTTAGGAACAGACCCAAGAATATGCTTACAAAATGTTCCTTAATAGACTTAAGACATCAAGAAAAACCACAAACAGACATTGAGCTCATTTCAGACATAAACAGAAAGGGGTCAAAACACTCAGGACACACAATACAGCGCGCTTTAGCCATGCATCTCGTGAATAGCGCCATCGCTATGTACTTACAGAAGTTGCACTAATGGGAAACCCACATAGACATTTAAACACACATTTAACCCACAAATCAATACTCAGGACAGAAACCAAGGACAGCCCACAGACTATACTTAAACCAAACCATTTGTAAATACTAGTTGTAAGTCATATTTACAAAAACGCTTCTCAATTGTGTTTCAAAAAGACTGCAAAATAGCCCAACAGACTGATGTATGTCCAAGAAGCGAAAATACACTCAATTCACTAGCTTCTGCTAGCAGAACACCAAACAAAATCGCTCTGCATATCTTCCTTCATAACATTGCGCAGAACAAAGGATCCTTATATGTATTATGTCATATTTTAATTCCCTGGGGATACAAAATCACCAAGGAAGAAATATGTTTGTAAATCTAAACCTATTTAGATATTCCCTTTAGGGGGGCCGGCTAATTTACTTCACATCACACTATGGTATCTTCCAAAAAAGCAACACATTTTTCCATGTGAGCTTGAGAACAGGCATGCCAAAAAATACTGCGGAATACGCAAGTATTATAATCAAAGTGGTGCTTAAGGTACTTTTCGTACGTGCACCGTTCAACTAAACCAAATGGAGAAATATCTCCTCATTACCTGCCTACACAAATTGCAATTCACATATCCAAACCTATACAAATCCAAAGTTGGCCAACACAAATTCCAAAGTTCCAAAGCTACAGTCCCAAATTTGCTAAGATTAGGCATTTTATAGCTCACTAATCTAGCTTCAAACTTCAAGGGGTTATCTCTACCAATACACTCGCAAATATACGAGCCCCTCGGCTTTGGTAATTTGCAATAACCAAATCAAAAACCAAGAAACCAAACCCCTCGGCTTTGGTAATTGCAATAACCAAATCAAAACCAAGAAACCATAACCAGAAATATACTGGGCTGCAGAATCAAAGAATCTCCAGAATCCCTGTGCACAGAGTACCTCCTTAGTAGAATCCTGTTCTGTCCTCCTCAGTAGATTTCAGTCCTCTGACCAGATCACTCCCACAGAAAGTCACTTCTCTGATGAAGCCCACGTTGGCCGCGCCATTTGAAGAACTGAAATCTTCATTCTCAGGAAATACTTACTAATAAAAAGAACTTGGCACAGAAGCTGAAAATCTGAAAAGACATCTTTATTAAATGTAATAAGTGAGGCCACGTCACACAGAAGCCGTAGTACCTGAATGAGGTAGTCTGAGGAATACAGAGAACAAAGGCCTTTTATATGCTCTCAGGGTTACAAACTTCAGCATACAAATAAGGGGCAGTCCTAGCTTTTGCAAGCATGCAAAATACCTAACATTCCTTCTTACACAAGCCGGACAAATCCATAATAAAAGGACCACAACCCATATCATAAACAGACCATAAAAGAAGGAACAGAAAACAGATAAGGGGTGTGTGTGTGCATACCAAACTCTACAATGTCCTGTGCTTTGATCCTCAATCTTGATCAGCTAAAGGGCAGGAACTGGTTTAACAAGGTCAGCTACAGGCAACAGGGTCAGTTCACTCAGGTCATACAGGAGCCAGCACAAACTCAAGCTAAGGTCTAAATGTCCTTAAAAGACTTGTTTCAGCCACAATCATGGCCTATGTGAGGGCAACCACAAAATGGCTGCCATACACACAATGGATCCCACGGGTTCAGAATTCACAGAACTTCAGACCCTCCTTTTGCCCTTACATAGGCAATCACTCAGTCTGTATCTGAATCGATGTCAATTTTATCCGTTATTCCCTTCACTAAGGCATTATTACTCGAATTATCTTTCATGGAACGCAAGGGATAGACTTCGTTGGCATAAATAAACATCGTCTGATATGCCCATACAGACCCATTGTAACTAAATGACAGAACCAAATAGGGAATACCTCTATCTGTACTATGTGGCATAAAACCACACACCCAACAATTTGTGGTGTTCATTACTAACTGGTGTTGATGCAGAAGCTGTACAAAGGAATTATTCACAAATTCCGACCTTCTAATCTGCTCGTGTTCAGGTAAGATATGAAAAGAATGCCAAGAAGTAGTAGTAGGAAAAGACATAGGTTGGGAGGTGGGTGCAGAAGTCAATTGGGTAGTGAAAACAATCCCACCCATCAGAGACAACATCATGCTTAAAAACACTAGAAAACACGTTTTTAAGAACATATAGACAACAGGAGAAAGTAATGACCACTATTACAAACAAAATTTATCGTTTTTCACAACCCTAAGCAGAAAGCAAATCCTAAAATTATCTAGTAACATTTTTATGGCTCTATGGCTCCTATGCATTTCAGTAACTTATTATATGTTCAGGTGAAACAGTGGTGATCCTCATCAATGCTCTGAGGTGAAAAGGGGATACTCTTCCACAAAGAATGGATTTTATTCTGCTTTTACTAAACAGAATACTATTTTAAAACAATGCCAGTAAAACAATAATGATCAGTCTCCTCAAACCCATTTTATGCAATCACACGGAAACCACTTGTGAAACCAACTATGCTCAGAGTCCGTTCAAAAGCCTCTCTGGCAGGCTTCTATTGTCCATCATATCTGCTCCAATTGTTGCATGAACCTCTTGATTCATGCCTCCCTTGAAAAATAGTGTTTTTCAGTATCCGTTGGAGTGCCCTCCTGGCAAACACTCACAGCTCATTTGAAAGTCTCAATGTCTCAAGGCAGTGCACCAATATCTCTCCTCTACGGCAGGCACTACAGATAGTGTGCTCTTCATTGATCAAGGGCACAGATCATCTTATGCAGATCCGGGTCTACATTCTCAGGCTCCAACACTCATTACTCAGTGTCAGAGAACGCTCAGGCTGCTCTTTCATGGGCACCAGAATGTAGTGCCTTTTTCCAATCTTGGATCCTCCGGTGCACTGCACTTCCGTAGGAGCAAAGGAAAAGGGGTTGTGTGGCCAAAACTCAGGCCAAGGGACTCAAGGGACTGCACACTGTCAGAGGTTACCAGTACATGACAGGCGCTCTTTTGCACTGAAATTCTGGTTCTGTGATGTCCAATGCCGTCTGATGGAGCAAGTGCGATGCTTTAAACAGTTCATTGTATAACAAGGGGACTGAAAACAGGTGGCCTGCAATCTTCAAAGGAGTGGCCATACGTCATGGGACAATTCTGCGTTGAAATACACTGTCATTCTCAAAGGTAATACAAAAACAAAGTCAGTAGGCAAAACAGTGCCTCTAGGCTCTTCAATTGGGTTTCCGTGTGAGAGCATATCCTTCACCATCTAAGGGTAGATAGCGACATGGGAATTCTATCTGAATGGATGTCCTCACACACAGTGGCATCGCCTAATGGGGTAAACACATTTTATCTCAATGATTACATATAGGTGTTCCTAAATTCCTTATCTAGAACATCTCAAAAGAAAAATCGCATAATACAGATTATCAGGGAAAACAGTCTGGTTATACAAAAGGGAATTATACATAAGATGGTGGTCCATGGTACATTACTGCAATCTGAAAGTGTGAACCTGAATAATTCACCAACAATAAAGAAATGGGCTAACTGGTGAAAAGAATATGGAAAAGGTAAATGGAACTAGGACACAGCTAAAATCCCAATAACTAGGCACGATGCGCTTGGGTGATAGTCAGGCATGTGACACAATACCAAGAGTATGGGTGATATACAAAAGGTCAAAATAATACACAAATTTAAACTCTACCACTGGCCGCTACACCATATACGGTAATCTCAGCTAATGTTCCAGTTCCTTCTTCAGGGAAAAATTAAACCTGGTTTCCTTTATGGTACAAGGCCATAAGCTACTTAGGAAGCAGAACAAAACTGACTAATGTAATATAAAAATTAGGTCACCATGCACAAAAGTCACAGATCTATAATTTATCCTTACGTCCAATTCAGGATACATAATGTTAGGGCTGCCTGTTCCTTAAGGGGAGGGGCAGTATGTGACTAACAGCATGTGACACACTTTGGTTCTGTATATCTCTTTTTTATTTTCCTTCAAATACCATTAAAGCCAAATTTGACATACACTGATGAAGTGTTGTCTGTTTTTCTGTGAAATTTAGTGTCAAAGCAAATCTACCCAACTGTTTGCAGGATACACATCGTCATGTATATCCCTTCAAAACACAGGTAAACTTGTAATAGTATTATAAGCAGCAACATAAAACAAAAACATGCACACAAAAAACCGCACAAAACGGACATGTCAAGCCATCAGATATACTCCCTGTATATCAAGCACAAAAAGCATAGACAAAACAATAGCATATATAAATGAGCGGTGAGTGACGCACAACACCAGGTCATGTACTAACAATATTCGGGCCTGCTTAATTTGTCAGGTTTAAAATCCTCACCCTCCTTTTGACAGCAAATCACCAGGTAGTGGAGATTTGGCTGTCAAATGCAACTTACTGTGTGTCACTTCTGACACACAGGACCAGCAGGAACAATTCATAAAAGGATAAAATGCAAGAATATGTAAAATGCACAAACATTTCTTTTCAAAGAAATTACACAAAAACACATCTCTTTTCAACCAACCAAACGTGTCTTGTCAGCCTTAAAATCACCCAGAACAATCCATGAATGATCTGTGAAGCAAAAAGAAAAAATACACAACACACAAAAGAGAGACATTTCTCATGACAAACAGACATCAATTATAACTTTTAATCAGAAGACAAAACATGATACACATTAACAGACACAAAAAAATTCCATTACTTAACTGTTACCATCTTGTCAGTCAGCTTGCAACATGAAGCCCTTTTAACTTTCCAAAAGTAAAATTCTTTCACTGACACTCTGCGTGTCCCGTGCGCCAACACCCTTTGAGGCCCTGCTTTTCCAAGCAATCATTTCTCCATCTGTTTACACTTACTCCTAACTCCCACCTTACTGACCTTAAGGTCAAAATCTGCCTTGCGGGCTCCTCAGCCCTCTATCTCTTCCTCACTCTTAAGGCTGAAAAAAGACAAAAAACCTTCCCAACTCTTTCTAACCTGCAATAACCAACCCTATTTAAAACACATGATATATATATTACTCCTGTTAGGGGCTACAATTTATTTCTATGCTTAGATTATTAAAACAGTTACTGTGACTAATTCGCAAAACATAATAACATAACATACCATCTTTAGAACAGATGTTTGCTATTACCCTATGCAATGGTACTCATTTCAGCAACATTAAATGAATCTCACTGGGCCATTTAAAAGCAAACCCCAAATGGGGACAGTCTGCAAATTTGTATTACACCTAAATGTATGCATTTACTGAAGCCTAAAGCACTTTAAAGCTATCATAAATGGCAAGAATGCTGTTTTAAATGGTCTATTTTACCCAAATTCGACTTTGATGTTTGGGGCACTTAAAAATAAATATCCTATACTTGTGATACATATTAATCATCCTCAGAATGTTCTTTACAAATTACAGAGATTTTTAATCAGACATATCCCATGTAAATCTTTAGAAAAATTAGTTTTGTACGCCTGCGCTAAGTGAAATTCCATATGCTAATGTTCTCATTATGTGGTATGGCACAACTTAAATTAAATTTTAATGCTAGGATGTCATAGTATGAGCATTAAGCTTCATGAATAGTAAAAAACGAATTTTGTAGCACTTATTTTTAATAATTATTTTTCATAATTCATAATTTTTTTAATAAACCCAATTATTTTTGATAATTCCACATATAAGAGCAAGCTGCATCCCTTGCCTATCATTTTTAGACGCATTCATTTATAAGCCCAAGCACAGACGCCTAACTTGAAACATGACAAAATGTTTGCGCCATTTGTTTCTTTCTAAAAAGGACAATTTTATTTAGGAACAGACCCAAGAATATGCTTACAAAATGTTGCTTAATAGACTGAAAACATCAAGAAAAACCACAAACAGACATTGAGCTCATTTCAGACATAAACAGAAAGGGGTCAAAACACTCAGGACACACAATACAGCGCGCTTTAGCCATGCATCTCGTGAATAGCGCCATCGCTATGTACTTACAGAAGTTGCACTAATGGGAAACCCACATAGACATTTAAACACACATTTAACCCACAAATCAATACTCAGGACAGAAACCAAGGACAGCCCACAGACTATACTTAAACCAAACCATTTGTAAATACTAGTTGTAAGTCATATTTACAAAAACGCTTCTCAATTGTGTTTCAAAAAGACTGCAAAATAGCCCAACAGACTGATGTATGTCCAAGAAGCGAAAATACACTCAATTCACTAGCTTCTGCTAGCAGAACACCAAACAAAATCGCTCTGCATATCTTCCTTCATAACATTGCGCAGAACAAAGGATCCTTATATGTATTATGTCATATTTTAATTCCCTGGGGATACAAAATCACCAAGGAAGAAATATGTTTGTAAATCTAAACCTATTTAGATATTCCCTTTAGGGGGGCCGGCTAATTTACTTCACATCACACTATGGTATCTTCCAAAAAAGCAACACATTTTTCCATGTGAGCTTGAGAACAGGCATGCCAAAAAATACTGCGGAATACGCAAGTATTATAATCAAAGTGGTGCTTAAGGTACTTTTCGTACGTGCACCGTTCAACTAAACCAAATGGAGAAATATCTCCTCATTACCTGCCTACACAAATTGCAATTCACATATCCAAACCTATACAAATCCAAAGTTGGCCAACACAAATTCCAAAGTTCCAAAGCTACAGTCCCAAATTTGCTAAGATTAGGCATTTTATAGCTCACTAATCTAGCTTCAAACTTCAAGGGGTTATCTCTACCAATACACTCGCAAATATACGAGCCCCTCGGCTTTGGTAATTTGCAATAACCAAATCAAAAACCAAGAAACCAAACCCCTCGGCTTTGGTAATTGCAATAACCAAATCAAAACCAAGAAACCATAACCAGAAATATACTGGGCTGCAGAATCAAAGAATCTCCAGAATCCCTGTGCACAGAGTACCTCCTTAGTAGAATCCTGTTCTGTCCTCCTCAGTAGATTTCAGTCCTCTGACCAGATCACTCCCACAGAAAGTCACTTCTCTGATGAAGCCCACGTTGGCCGCGCCATTTGAAGAACTGAAATCTTCATTCTCAGGAAATACTTACTAATAAAAAGAACTTGGCACAGAAGCTGAAAATCTGAAAAGACATCTTTATTAAATGTAATAAGTGAGGCCACGTCACACAGAAGCCGTAGTACCTGAATGAGGTAGTCTGAGGAATACAGAGAACAAAGGCCTTTTATATGCTCTCAGGGTTACAAACTTCAGCATACAAATAAGGGGCAGTCCTAGCTTTTGCAAGCATGCAAAATACCTAACATTCCTTCTTACACAAGCCGGACAAACCCATAATAAAAGGACCACAACCCATATCATAAACAGACCATAAAAGAAGGAACAGGAAACAGATAAGGGGTGTGTGTGTGTGTGCATACCAAACTCTACAATGTCCTGTGCTTTGATCCTCAATCTTGATCAGCTAAAGGGCAGGAACTGGTTTAACAAGGTCAGCTTCAGGCAACAGGGTCAGTTCACTCAGGTCAAACAGGAGTCAGCACAAACTCAAGCTAAGGTCTACATGTCCTTAAAAGACTTGTTTCAGCCAAAATCATGGCCTATGTGAGGGCAACCACAAAATGGCTGCCATACACAAAATGGAACCCACGGGTTCAGAATTCACAGAACCTCACCAGTCTTGACTTTGAAGCTATACTCAGTATCTCCCGCCATCCAGGTAATATTATTGTAGAAGTGCTTGGAGAGAAGAAGTATCTGCTGTGGTATGCCAGAGCCTGTCACCGTAGATTCAGACATAGGCTTTCTAAAAAATCAATGAAGGTGATGTACTGTTGTCTCTGCCATTCCGTGCACCGCTCTCTGATGTAGCGTAGAGTAAGGATCTGATCAACACACCCTCTGCCCGTGCGGAACTCACCTTGTTCTTTTCTTAACTGCTTGTCTGCAGCATTAGGAATGGGCTTAATAAGGATTTTCACCAGGATTTCACTCTGGATTAACTTAACAGAAGGGTGATTCCAAGCCAGCTGTTAATGTTGGTTAATTCCCCCATCTTTGGAATCTTGCCAGTTATTCTTTGGTTCCCATCATCTGGATCTTTCTTTCCCTCCCAAATCGATGTAAGCAGTGGTTGGAGGATCTTGGCTGATGTTTCAGGGTCTGGCTGGAACAATTCTGCTTTCAAGTTGTCCTGGCCGTAGCTTTTCAGTTCTTGAGCGATCAAAGGACAGTGACGATGTTTTCTTTATGTGGTGGGGCAGAGTTCACATCTAAGTATGTCTCTGCTTCATGGATGTCAGCTTCGCTTGTTGGATCGGTCTGTTCAAGACTTCTTTGAAGTGCCTTGCCCAACATATTTGCTGTTCTTTCTCTGTTGTGAGTAGTCTGCCTTGCATTTCTATGATAGGGGTGTTGTAAGTTGCAAAACATTTTCCACTGACCATCTTCATGATCTTGAAACCCTTCCACAATACTCCTGCTCTCACTGCCTTCTCTGCTTGGTTGGCAAGGGTATCCATGTGCACCCGCTTGCCTGCTCTTGTCATTCTTTTGACTGCTTCGTTCGCTTCTATTTACTCTTGCTTGTACTTCTCCCACAGCCTCTCAGATTTGGCCTCCATTACTTTCGTTTTTGTTCCCCTCCTATCTTCAATAGCTTGTCAAGTGTCTTATCTCATTCGTTCGTTCCTCCTCCTTGTTTTGCCCCCAAGGCATGTTGTACTGCTCTTCACATATATTGAAGAGACCTTCTCCCATTTCATGTTGACTTCGTCTGTAGCGGGTTCAGACTGATCTTCTGTGTCTCCCAAAAGTTGGAACCTGTCGTTGATTTGTAGGACAAATGTCTTCTCTGTCTTGGAGTCCTGTTATTTTGCCACATCGAAGTATTGTCGTGCCGATGTTTTGTGTTCTGTATTTCTGTTCTTCACAAGAGCAGTCACTAGATGGTGACCAAGGCTGATGTCCGCTCCCGTCCTCACTCTATCATCTTGCAGTGAGCTTCTCTTCTGGTACGGCCTGTTCAGTGCCTAACATGTGGCCTAAATCTACCCCAGAGCGTGCACTTTATTCTCTTTCGTTCTCTCCTCTCAATGTGCTGGGGTGGATTGGCAAGTCCAGGGGCGTGCTTTTCTAAAGGGATTCCCTTCCAGAGGGTTCTCCTCCAGCGGCCTGCTGGCTAAGCTGTCACATGTGAGGTTAGACCAGTGGTTTAAGTGAGCGGGGTTTATTGGGAGCAACGAAATTCGCTGACCCCACCCATATTGCAGTCATCATAGTTCCCATACTTTTTTGTATAAACTGCAAACTCTGGGTAAGAGGCCCCCAAAAGAGATTAGAAGAGAGCAAACAGGTCATCCACACCTGAAGCTCAACTCTGCAGCTCTAAGTCAAAATGTGGTTTATATCAGGGATCTCCAACAAGTAGCTCACGGGCTACTGATAGTTCTCCACCTACCCGGAAGTCGCTCTCCTGTGTTCGGCTCAGCCTACTAAACTAGAGGCATTTGCTTGTCTTATATATAGACACAAAAACTGAAAATTGTGTATTCAAGGCAAAACTTAGTGTACTTTCAGAACTCCTATGCTGATGTTTGGAGATAAATTGTTGGTTCCCAAAATATATTTAAAGCCTAGTTGCCATATTACCTTGATGGCAGGGTCATTCAAACCATAACTGTATATATTACCTATGTAAAGGCATTCTAAACTGGAAAAGGCTTTTTCATATTACTGCTGGCTACCTGGTCTGATGCACGGAGGTGAACATGGCTAGCAATCCTGAATGGTGTGGCTACTTATGCAATCTTGCCTGATGTGGTCACTGTTACAACTCTAATACTATTACTAGCTTGGGATGATTTTCATTGATCATAAGTAGCTGTTATTGCAAAAAAGTTTGGAGACCAAGTTTAAATGCTTTGGGCTTCCAAAAGGGAAACCGAGGCCTGCTGCTCTCCTGGGATCTTAAAATATTATGAGATTTTGAACTCTTAAATCTTGCTCAACCTATAATATCAACAAGCTGGAACCTTTAATTCCAGGGAAGGATCTTTGAAGAGGGTAAGCGCCATGTTGGCTGGAGCAGTGATAGGAAGCCCAGTGTCATGGGTCCTGTGCGGCAGACATGGTCTATGAATGAATGCAGTGCTCTCAACCAGGAAAGGATATAAGTGGGATGAAAAAGGAGGAGGGTCTATAAAACAGGTGTGGCCTGCATAAATAACAGTGTGACTTAAACACATAGGGGCAGATTTACAAGCCCCTTGCGACACTTTTATGCCGCCGTTGCGTCACTTTTGCGACGCAGCGGCGGCCTAAACCACGAGCCACGTTGCAACTTATTTACAACGGGACGCATATAGGCAGATGCGTCACGTTGTAAAGCCCTGCGCCACATGAAACCTGCGTCAGGTTTCATGTGGGCGTTCTGTCGCAGGGTGGGCATTCCCTCGCAGGAAAGCCCCGTAAAACTGACGCAGTGAAATCTACAAGATTTCACTGAGTCAGTTTTACGACGCTGCTGCGTCAAATTCTTACGCCTGCTTGAAGCAGGCGTAAGGAGTGAGGCACCATGTTCAGTATGGGCGGCCCCTGTGAATTGAAGGAGTTGCATCACGCTTGCAACGTGACTCCAGCAATGCGCCGCCCGTGCTCCTCAAGATGCGTCACGCATCTGCGCCTCCTTGCACCATGGTGCGCCGCATTGTAAATGCAACGCATCTGTGGTGGCGCAAGGGGGGGCATTACGTGACGCATCTGTTCTGCCGCATCCCTGCTGATTTGCAGAGATGCACCAGAAGACGTAAATATGCCCCATAGACTACATTTCTGTGATTTCCATAGTGTGTAACCCGACCAATGTTTTAGTTCCTCTCTGACCTTTAAGTCATTGCATCTAGACATATAACACAACAACAGAAATACACCTAAAGCAGCCCAGGTTATTGGTTTTTGTCAATGGTTGCCAGCTGTTTAAGATAAACGAGTAACAACAATGATTTTGTTGTAAATAATATTGAGATTGTTTCAATTCTCAAATTGTGAGACTGTGAATTAAACATTACTGAGGCCTGAGAAAGGGTAGTTGTCTTCAGAGTGTCTCAAACACTCCATGTTAGAAATGTACACCCTTTTTCTCTCCACATCTCATCCATCTGTATATTTGAAACATTTTCTCGTTCTATCTAGCACTCTGTCCTAAATGCATTTCCTGATATTTCTTTCACTTCACCTCCTCTAAAAGCACAATGCACGCACTCACTTGTACGTTCAGTATTTCCTTTTAATTCATGTTGCCAATATTTTGACAACTGTAAGCCTCCTTCATAGTCATTTGCACAGAATCACAAATGCAACTGGAACTAGTGTCTGTTGCTCTGTCCACTCTGCAGAGAGGCCACGGATTGAATGAACACGTATTCTGAACACTTTTTCGACCCACTGACAGGCACTGTGAGAAACTCATACTGACGCTTCCTCAGCTCCAGAGCTCTCAATCATGGCCCGTTATAAACCCCTAGAGGCGACACAACCGAGAGTAATATGCTGCATGAAAAAATACAGAAACACAACATTCTGAAAACACCTAGTACTCTTAGGGAATGCAAGATTTGAAACACGTGAAATTGAAACAGGAACTAAATTAATGACATGAATTACCTTAACGATTTTTACATTCGTTGTTAAGAACTGTATCAGTGTTTTGCCAGGAAAGGACATACATATAGGATCCATTAGGTACCTGTTTCAATGTTTGTTATCAATAACTACGGGGTCTGAAACCTGGAAGGACCCGGCCCACTTAAAGCACCGCTTCCAGGTGACTGTAACTCGGTTACACAACAGCGCAACATACCCCACACCCTGGCAGATGTAGCACCGTCAAGTTATTTGTGTAAAGAATGTTTTGTGTGTGTGTGATGCTGTGTGACTAAGGTTGTACGTTTGGGCGAGGTAATGTCCTATTACTTACCGGTAATCTTCATAACTCCTGGTCCCGTTGACCTCGTCCCATTCCTAAAAATATGGAGATGACCATCTCCACGACAGAAAAAAAGAAAAGGAGCATGCTGGGATACCCTACCTGCTCCCTGCCACTGGGAGTACATAAGCAGTACCATCCCAGCATGCAGCCTGAAAACACCAAGCCAACAACAGGAAGGCCGGCCGCAAGAGAGGGAGGGAGGGAGGGAAGTAAGGAATGGGACGAGGTCAACGGGACCAGGAGTAATGAAGATTACCGGTAAGTAATAGGACATTACCCCCAGGTCCCTCCTGACCTCGTCCCATTCCTTAAAATATGGAGAATACCAAAGCAGAGAACCCGGCCTTTCGGAACCCCACCAACAACAAGGGCACCAGACCGAAAAAGGGGGAACGCACACCCCACCAAGGGCACAAGCGCACCCACCAGGGGCAGAACAAGTGCAGAGCAGGGGGGCCCGAGCAACAGGGGACCCCCCCCCAAAAAAAAGTCAGGCCGGAGTACTCAAGAGAGAGCCAAAAGGCTGGGGCTAACCCGAATGAAGCAGGGGGCCCCACCACAGGAGAAACACCCCAGAACCCCTCCAAAGACGTAACCCAAGAGGAGGAGAAAAGGACTCCAAGGTGGCAGGAAGAACGCACCACCAGCCCACCGCCCCGATCAACAGAACACAATCCGCCGAGGAGGCACGGGGGAGGCAAACCAAGGCAGCAAGCACGGAGCAGCAACCCCAGCAGAAGAAGAGCCAAGGCAGCACAGGAGTCCAAGCGAAAAGCGGACACGAGCGGAGAAAACAGTGCATGAAAAACAGCACACACCCCACTCAACCGGCAGGGAGACGCCCAGAGGACGACACCCACCAGCAACATGCACGGATAAAACACCAGCGCCGGGCAGAGAAGTCCGCCCCGCCGAGGCTAAGGCAAGACCCACACCGGCCACAGACAGGGAGCCAAGGACCAGGAGGAGGAACCTGCAAAATAAAGACAGCAGGAAAGCCAGACAAAAACACAAAAAAGAGAAGAAGAAAAAACAGGAACCGCTACGCGGTACTCACCCGGAGGGCAGGAGGAGCGCCTCAACAGCCCATCGCCCCCCAAGAAACTGCCCAGGCGCCCTTCAGGACATCAGCGCCAGGCAGATCAGACCACACCACCGCGACAGCAGGGGAAGACACCTGGGGAAGACACACAGCAGCCAGGCAAACACACCCATCGGAAGCGGGGCACAGAGGCCAACACAGCAGAGGACACAGACAGCACAATGAAAACGTGCGGGAGACATAGCATAAACAACTCAAATGATTCTCCACAGTATGAGAGTCAACGTAACATACAGGCAAAAAGTACACAGAATCGCCTAATGTGGGGCACAAACTCATGACCCTATAAGTGTATCATAGCCCCGAATAACAGAACCCTGCACAGGGGCCATGCCAAACTGCTGAAACGGTCCAATGCAAGCATATGTGCTGCCGAAGCGAGCACCAAAATGGAAAGCACAGGACAAAACAAGGTGCAGAGCGAGGCAGGAAAGAAGACAGGGCGGCATGAAACAAGGCCGGAATCGAGAACCCCTGACCAGGAACACCAGGGAACCAAACCCAGGCAGCCCGCAACCAACGTTGAACAGCCGGTCCCCACAGCCCCGGGCAAAGCACCGGAACACGCAGTAGAACAATATCCAACACCGCAAAGCGGGACTCACCCGCAGTGGGGGGCCGCAGCACCACGAACAAGGCCCCCACACACCCAGCCGGCACCAGAACCCATCCAGCGCCGCGCCTGCAACAAGAGGAGCAGCGCGTCTCCCACCCGGCCAAGCTCGGGGAGACGCGCACAGGCGACCCGGAAGTCCATCGGAAGACGGCGCACCAGCCGCAAAGGGCCAGCAATCCGGAACACAGCAGCCAGGAAGAAGCCATGCAACCCAGCAAGCCAGGCAGACCGGGAGGCAGACACACCAGGAAAACAGCACCCCAGCCCACGAAGCCAGGCAGCCGGGCAGGGGGAGCAGAGAAGGACCAGCACGCCGCCCCAGCCCAGCAGGAGCAGGTGCAGGTGAGTCATTCATCACAGCATACCAGCAAACTATCTGTCGGAGACAGAAAAAAAGAACAGGCTGCATGCTGGGATGGTACTGCTTATGTACTCCCAGTGGGAGGGAGCAGGTAGGGTATCCCAGCATGCTCCTTTTCTTTTTTTCTGTCGTGGAGATGGTCATCTCCATATTTTAAGGAATGGGACGAGGTCAGGAGGGACCTGGGGGTAATGATGATGAGCAACCTTTCTCCTCAGGTCCTAGTAAAAATAACCATCGGCAAAGTCACTTCCTTTTTATTTTGTATATTGCATGCACAGAAAAACGTATGACGTGCATGCATTCACACCAGGGCACAAGTCCTACAAAAAGAAGTGGGGGGACGCTGACGTCACGACAGGAAGTGACGTCACAACAGGTGGCTTGCACTCAGTTGCAGTTTATAGTTATCGAGCTCCCAGTAAAATAAGTGTGGGGACGCCGTCCACCCGCGTGGTACCCCGGCTCGCACCCTGATTCACACATACAACACACAAACAAGTGCACATGCAAATGTATCAGCACCCACGCACAGAGAGCAGCAAAAACACAGACACCTGATCACAACTGCTAACTGGCACACAGGAATCCATACTCAGAGGTCCACAGGTACACAAACTTTACCTCAACCTAAACCACAGACTGAACTTCAACCAACCCGGCAGACAGCTACGCTCCGCCTCCCTCTCCCTCTCCCTCGCCCACGCCCGATTCCTCAAAAGCAGAAGTGGCGGCCGCACCTTCTCCTACCTGTTTGTTGGCTGTTTCTATCTGGATGAACAACAATTGTCTCCGATTGAACGGAGACAATACAGAAGTTTTAGTGGTGGGAAGAGAGACCTCTATATGGTCTCAGACATGGTGGACCAGTGAACTGGGCTTACCACCCACTCCCGTAGAAGCGGTCAAAAATCTGGGTGTCATGCTGGACTCAGACCTTTCTGGTAAAACCCAAGTTAACAAAGTTACCGGAAAATGTTTGGGCATTTTAAAAATCCTTCGAAAAATATTAGACTTGATTCCCATTACAGCTAGAAAAACCATAGTCCATGCGCTAATAACACCCCATCTGGACTATGGAAACGCCCTCCTAATAGGTCTCAGCCAGAAGGGCCTCCACCAACTACAATGTGTACAAAACACAGCTGCCCGACTGGTGCTAGGTCTCCCTAAAAGAACATCGACCAAATCTGCACTATCCAAACTCCATTGGCTCCCCATTAAAGAGAGGATAAAGTTCAAAACTCTTTGTTATGCCCACCGCATCGCTCAGAATAAAGGCCCCGAATATCTGAAAACCCTTCTCATCACACATCGCCCAACAAGAGATCTTAGATCATCAGGCAAGATGCTATTTAAAATTCCCCGTATCATAAAAGCCAAAATGGGAGGCAGATCCTTTCAACATCTGGCGACTAAATACTGGAATGCCCTTCCTCTCCATCTACGAATGGAACCGTCTGAAGTCAGATTCAGAGCACAATTAAAAACTCATCTGTTCCTCAGCCTGTAATTTCCCCGGTTGATCTCCACACCTTCTTCCCTCGGGACTGGATGTATTGCAGTTAGCGCGGGGACACACAGCTTTGTGCAGCCAGGCGCTTTACAAATGGCATATTATTATTATTATTATTACCTGGCCACCAAGAGCTGGAATGGCCTACCACTCCACCTCTGGACCGCATCAACCCTATAGAAGTTCAGAGATGGCCTAAAAAACGGGATGCTCGACTGGCAACTCTGAGCAGCAGAACAGTGCCTGGATATCCTCAAGGGTGGTAAGCAGCGCTCTACAAATCGTTGATTGATTGACAATTGCAGACATAGATTAACCGGCAACATAGGAGCCACGCACAGTGCACAGTCATTTACAGAAGTCTAAAACAATCCCACACCAACGCACACAAACAACACACAGAGGACACATGAACACAATAATCGCATGTCATTACACCACTCTCACACAGTCACAGAGAACCCACACGAGCACACGTGGAAACGGAAACGGATGGGCATGGATGTTTTAAGCAAATTCATCCGCTTTGCATTTTCGTCTTGATTCTTTTTTGTGGGTAGGGACCTGGCAAAATATTCCTTCCTCTCTCGCCAGGTGATTCGGCAGCATTAGTGCAGGCCAGCCTGTACTGCTGCTGAGGGTCTGTTATGGAAACTAATAGCAGGATAGATCGTTTATTTATTTATTTATTTATTTATTTGTTTTATGCGTTTTTATATAGCGCAGACTTTACCCGAAGGCGTCAGAGCGTTTCACAGTAGGAACAGAACTGATACATGAGAACATTACAAGTGAACAAATTACAAAAGCAAACGTTAAGTTACATGAGGCAAAAATGACAATTGTGAGCAAACAAAATACAAGAGGTAGCAAACGGTGCATTACAGGAGGAAAACGTG
The DNA here is from genome assembly GCF_964261635.1 of Lissotriton helveticus. Lineage (NCBI taxonomy): Eukaryota > Metazoa > Chordata > Amphibia > Caudata > Salamandridae > Lissotriton > Lissotriton helveticus. Next base: position 139,602,741 of record NC_136063.1, on the reverse strand, counting down.
ACGTGTGCAGGTTACAAAAGCGTACAAAGTACAAAGAGAGGTATAATACTGCAATACATGGCAGACACTCAAGCACAAGAACAAACGTTACGTAGGCAATGGTGGCCCTTGTGCAAGTGTCTAAAGCAAACAAAATGCGCATGACCATCTGACACCCCTCCTGCAGACCCCCTGTCTCTGTTCAATCAAAGGCTGCCTCCTCTGAAGCTGGGCCTTACTGAAGGTTAATGCAGTGACAACAACGTCGTGTCCTAGATGTCATTCGGCCCTGAACCCTCACGTATTTGAGCTCTTTTCGTTTGGTGGCTTTGAAAGAGGTGACATTGTGTTTAGTCCCAGTGCAGTGGATGCACACTGCAGGCGAGTGCAGATCAGTTCTTTCTCCCCTCTGACCGCAGCACGTCTCCCCTCACACCTATCATCCCAGCCCAAAGACACCTGCTGCCCAGGCTTTGAAGGGAAGGCCACCGCGGCTCAAGGAAGAGAAGCCACGGTGACTCGTGTGCCAGCCTGGACGTCTGAGATAGAGCAGACGTGGTTGTTTTCAAGAGAAGGTCTCAGGCAGACGTGGGGCCGGGTGGCTGAGGGACATGGAGACTGATATGGGACGCCCAGTAGCAGTGGCGTAACGCAAAATGATGCCCCCCCCCCTGCAGAATAGGCTCAACGAGGGCCTCTGAACAGTGAGCCCCCCCCCCCCCCCCTACACCACAGGGAGCTACCTGCTCGGTAAAGCAGAGTACCTTTCCCAAGCGTTTAACTATTTCTTATTCCATGCCATTGCACCACCCAGGAAGGCATGCATTGGCATGCCTTACAGCCGAAGGTGAGGGGGCCCCTCCCAAACCAGAAACCTCAGTGATCTACTCAGTAGCTACCTGATCTCTTCAAGGCAGACAGATGACGTCTACATCACCTCCTCTTACTCCTCACAGTATGGCAACTTACAAGGGCGGGGTGACGGAGGTTCCTGGGGTGCCTGGGAGGTGAGCTCCATATGGACGGGACACTCACCTTCACCTATTGGGAGGATGCTCTCGCGCTCCAGGGCGCACAGACCGGACGTCCATGCGCTATAGTATGAATTATGCGCCTCACTCACAGAGAGGAGACAGACTTACACTAAAAAGGGTCAGGGCCTGGGGAAAATGTTAAACGGTAGAAAAAGAGGAGCGATAAAGTAGTTTGCTTTTTTGCACTTTTATATATGGATCCGAAGGTAACGGAGCGCTTTACACTAGCATCAGTTACATTACACAAGGTCACATTCATGTTTTTTAGGCACATGGAGATTAAGTGATTTGCCCAGAATCACAGAATATTGAGCCGATGCCAACACTCGAACCTGGGACCTGAGAGTCACTGGATTAAAACTTCTCTTCTCCCTATGGGAGAGAGAATCCATCGAGCGACTCTGAAGAAGGAAGCAGAGACTGACATATTCCTGACTGCTGGGAGTGAGTCCTACCCAGGACAGAGGTGCTAAGATATTCCTGGGAGAAGCTCCTATCAAGGAAAGACAGACTACAAAATACCCCGAACTGATGAGATTGATTAGGGACAAGAAAATCCAGAGGTCAAAGTGGGCGGGATCAACATGCCCATACTTTTTTAATTTAAAAAAACAAGTTCTCCTACTTTTTGTAAAAAGACAATGTTCTGAGAAGCCTGTTACTTACCGGTAAATATAATTATGCTCAGTCCCTAATGTCCTCGTCACAGTCATTACTTATAAAGTTAACTCCAACTCAAACAGGATAGAAAAACAGGAAGTGGTGGGGTAACCCCACCCACCCCTAGGATGGTATGAACACCCTTATACCTACATTGCTTCCCGAAAATAGCAAGTGACATAAAAGCCAGCTGTCAGGGTAAAAAGGATGATCGGGTGCAATGATTGTGACAAGGACATTAGGGACTAAGGATAATGATATTACGGTAAGTAACCTGGCATTATCCATGTCCTCGTCCCAGTCACTGATTATAAGGCTTACTGAAGCAAAAGCTGCCTTTACAATGAACCACAATATGTGGCCCTGATGCCTTCAGCAAAATTCTTGCTGATGTATCTATCTGGAATAATGGAGATGAGAGAGTAGCCATCTGCCTCACTGCTCTCTCTTCCAGCAGAAAGGCTATTCCCAAATCTGTCCTGTGAAGGACCCAAAGAACGCTCTGCTTCGTGAGGATCTAGTTTGCATTTCTCCAAATATATGATTCGACCATGTCACTGAAGATAATTTTTCATCATTTCCCAACCTTCCAATACCTCTAACCTTGACATGGCAAGGATGAGCCAATCGTTTAAATTCGGAAACACACTCCAGCCCTGCAAATACGGAAGAACCACCAAGAGAGCCATCATCTCCGTAAATAGCCTTGGGGCAGACCTGATCCCAAAAGGCAATGCCTGGAACTGATAGTGTCTTTCAAGTGCACAAATCAGAGATATTTCTGATGCATCCTTTCAATGGGAAAGTGGAAATAGACATCAGACAAAAAGGTGCTCTCTGGAATACTAGGAATTATCCTCTGGACCATCTCCATTTTGAATGGAATCCTTCTGACCCTTTTGTTCACCCCTTTTTAGGTCTATATTTTGCCCTGTAGGTCTGGGGACCAAGAAGATCCAGGAATACACTCTCTCCGGCCTGCTCCTCTCTCCTAATTGGAACAACAGCTTTCTTCTTCGCCAGGCTGAGAATCCCTGCTTCCAGAGCCAGCTTCCTTACTACAGCTTGAGGTTCTGGTGTAGAAATGATCCCAAACTCCAATGGGGTTTCAGGACATTTTATGTGGTATCCATTCTTCATTACCTGAGAGACACTCGCATCTGAAGTAGATTCCAGCCACACGGCATGGAAAAATCCAATCCTTCCTCTTACAGACTGAAGAATTACCTTCCAGTCATAGTCAGGAGCAGTGGTTACTAAAGGGAGAACTTGACTTCCCCTTCTAATCTCCCCAATTCCTTCCTTTGCCTTTCTATCTTCTATGGAAAGAAAACTGGTTCCGCTGCTGTTGCCCAGACTTTCTGGAGGACTGGCAAACATATGATTTCTTAAAAGAGCGGTGAAAGGCCAAAGCTGATGCTCCAATATAGTGTTGAAAAGATTGTGAATGTTTCTTCTCCTTGGAGATTCTATGTAATTATTTCCCCATGTCTGTACCAAAGCGTGGAACACTAAAAAAAGGCACCTTAAAGCCACTGACTTCTAAGCCACATCTGTATGCCATTCCTTTAAGTAAAGGCTTCTTCTGTCTAAGATTCTGGCTCCTTTTACCAGTCCTGAAGCTCTCACCGCTTCAAAGGAGACATTGGATAAACACTACACCTTCTCTCCAAGGCTTCAAGAAGCTCTGAGGACGCACTCTAGATTCTCCCGAACTGCTTTAAATAGGCTCTTGATTACAATAATAAGGGTCTGCGAAGAGTAAGCTGATTAAATCCGCCATAGACTTATCCACTTTTCCACATTCTCTGATGATTAAAACATGGGCATAAATCTACGGACATTAATCATTTTTGTATTGAGCAGACATAACAGCTAAATGAATGATGAATAGTAAAAATAGACCATGAAGAAAATAGCATTATGCATCGATCGAAGAAAATCATCTAAGATGCACAGTAAAACATCTATAAATAATTGCATTCATTATGTACATTATAAGTGTTCATTTCTACCCTATCTTGATTCATTACTAGGTGATTTTAATTTCTGGCCCTCTGACCCGGCGGAGTGTTCCACATCCAAAGAATTCTCGGAGACCCTTTGTGCCCTCAATTTTGTCCCTCACGTTCATTCCCCCACCCACATTCAGGGACATATCCTTGGCCAGATTTGGACCCTTAGTTGTCCTTTAACTTCTCTGTCCATCTCCCCTTGTACTTGGTCTGATCACTTCCTGATTTCATTTTCCCTATCCATCAGCCCAGCCGTTAAGCCCCCTCTTCCTAAAAATATCTGGGCTCGCTCCTGGAAGCACGTAGATGTGGACTCTCTGTCCGCCACACTTTCCGCATTCAGCCCGTATCTTCACGGACTGTCGTCTTCCGCGAAAGCCGACTCCCTTAACTCTTGGATTCGATCCGGCTGCAACTTAGTCGCCCCCTTTAGGCGGGTGTCTTCCAGGCGCATCAACGATGCAAACCGCTGGTTTAATAAGGAACTGAAGGCTCTCAAGCTCAGAGTCCGCCGTGCGGAACGAACCTGGAGACGAGACTATTGCCCGAACCTCAAAATTCAGTACATCTCCCTTCTGGCCTTGTACAAAAAATCAATCTTGGCGACCAAGAAGGCTTATTTTTCCGCCAAAATTCTTACTGCCGAAAATCAGCCCAGAGAAATCTTCTCCATAGTGCACGATCTTGCTTACTCTGACTGTGTCACCCTTAAGCCCGCTCCCTCCCAGCATTTATGTGATTCCCTTAACTCCTTTTTCCTAGATAAAATCTCTAATATTAAAGCAAACATCCCCTCCCCCTCTCCCTCCTTTGTTGACCCCCCGGTGCCCGCCTGTCTTGGCCCGTTTTGACTCCATTCCCCTTCTCACAGAAGAATCCTTCCTTTCCCTCCTGTCCATGGTCAAATCAGGCTCCCCCCTGGACCCTTGCCCCGCTCACATTTTGAAACAGATTTTTTCTGCCTGTGCGTCGCCCCCTCTTAATTTTCTAAATAGCTCACTCTCACAGGGCATTGTCACACCACCTCTCAAATCGGCCGTCATGCTTCCTATTCTCAAAAAGCCAGGCGCTGACCCGTCCGTCCTTGTCAACTACCGCCCCATCTCCTTACTGCCTTTTCTGGGGAAGGTACTAGAGCGCCATGTGACCAGAGCGCTTGGCTCCTTTGTGGAGGAGAACAGGGTACTAGCCCCCCGTCAGACTGGGTTCCGCCCGCACACTCCACGGAGTCCGTCATGCTATTGGTCCTTGACAACCTCAGAGAGGGTATGGATACTAACCATCCCCAGGCCTTGGTCCTCCTCGATCTCTCCGCCGCCTTTGACACGGTTGACCATTCCATCTTAATGTCCCGTGTCAGGGCGGCAGGGATCGGAGGTTCGGCCCTGGTCTGGCTATCCTCCTTCCTGAGCGACCGCACCCAGGCAGTGCGCCTGGGTGATTATTCGCCGGACTTCCGTGCCGTCCAATGCGGGGTCCCACAGGGCTCCTCCCTCTCCCCTCTTTTATTTAATTTGTACATCGCCTCCCTTATTTTTGCCCTCCAGCAGATGCAGGTCTACGTTTACAACTACGCAGATGACCTCCAGCTCATTTTTTCTTTAACCACATCCTCCGACTCCATTTCCAACTTTCAGTCGGTGATGCTTTTCATCCGGGACTGGATGAACTTCAACCACCTGAAGTTAAACCCCGACAAAATGGAGTTGGTTTTGACAGGTGGTTGCTCCAGTCCCTGGACCCCCCTTTTCTGGCCCCCTTCCTTAGGCCCCTACCCCGCCCCCTCTTCTTCTGTAAAAACTCTTGGCTTCAAATTGAATAACCAACTTACCCTTCACTCCCAAGTCAGCTCTACCGTATCCTCATCCTTCCTTTCACTCCGCACCATTCGCAAAGTTTCTCGCTTTTTTTCTTTCCCGGCTCTTAAACTCATGGTCCTGGGTAACCTCTCGCCTGGACTATGGCAATGTTCTTTACAGTGGCATGCCCACCTATAGCATGCGACGACTTCAGCTGGTTCAAAACCAGGCTGCCGGCCTGGTTTTCAACTTGGCAAAATCTCATCATGTTACTCCCCTTCTCAAGTCCCTACACTGGCTCCCCATCCGAGAACGAGCCCAGTTCAAGTTGGGCTGCATCACTTTTCAAGCTCGTGCTGGCACAGCCCCTGCCTTCATTTCTTCAGAACTCAAACCTTATGCCCCTGTCAGAGAGCTACGCTCTTCTGCCCAACTACTCCTTACAGTTCCTCGCTTTAAACGCAAAAAGTGGGGTGGTATGAAATTTACTACACTTGCCCCTGCCTTCTGGAACTCTCTTCCCCTTCACCTCAGGTCCCGTACGCAATACACACTTTTCCGCAAGGCCTTAAAAACCTATCTTTTTTCTCTAGCCTTTTCTCCATAAACTTCCTCCCCCTTTCTCTCTTCCTCTGTCTTTTTTGCCCTCCTGGGCTCAGTACTTCACAGCGCCAAGAAACCGCCAGGTGTATGTGCGCTATATAAATATTTTTAAACTCAAACTCAATCACTAGAGAAATGCAGATCGATAAAATGAAACTACTTCTGAGAACTCATTTCTCCGCCGCCTCTGCTCTAAACTCGGTAGTCAATCCTAATCTAGCTTTTATAAAGAGCAAGTGCAGGAATGCTATTACATTGACATAAACATTTATCATTCTGTCCATTTATCAATTGGGGTAAGTATAACTTTATTTAAATATAAAATATCTATAAAAGTACAGGTCAGAAAATACCAACGACAGTACAAATTATTAAAATAGCACAGCATAAAAACAGTAGGTACATTAAAACTTTCGAATTCCATTTGCGGACTTCAGTAACGTTATGTGTTAAAAAAGGCAAAATATGCACAGCAACTGTAACCAGAATGGCGTTTGGGCAAAAAAGAAATTTGAAGACTTAACAATAGCGGTGTTATGCTGATGGGTACAGTCAGAAGACAGCAAGTTCTAGGAAAACGCAGTCAGGTATAACCAGTTATAGCAGCATTTGATAAAAGTGCGGTTTAGAATAGACTGTATACCTTTAAAATAGAAACGTTGACCAGCACTGCCCGTTATTGAGCAAAATTGCGGTATGCGTAGCGTATAAGAGTTATGAGGCCTATGTTTAAAACTGTGTTCTCTGGATTCAGGGCTGCAATTACTCCCTGCCTGCAGGTCCGGATTCCCAGCCTATTCCACTCGACTTTCAATTTTCGTCTGCGCTGTGGCGCAATTGCGGGACAAAGACAGACCACATGCTCTAAAGTCTCAGCCACCTTACCACACCCCCTGCATATTACATCCTCTGACGTACGACGAGGCTGTTTATTTCCCCGAGGGTGGCTGGTAAGTCTGCTATAAACAGGTTAAAAAGTAATGGGGCCAGCACACATCCCTGTTTGACGCCTCTGGTCGTCATGATTTTCCGAGAGATGTGTGTGCCAGACCCCAGCTTCACTTGTATCCATGTGCCTGAATGTAATTGTATTATGGCGTCCAGAAGTTTGGCCGGGATCCCCCATTTCTTTAAGTTTACCCATAGAGCAGCCCTAGGGACCCGATCAAAGGCGGCTTTAAAGTCTACAAAGCAGCTGAACACAGCCCTAGATGTAGTAAGTGCTTTCTCAATGATTATAGACAGTGTCAATAAGTTGGTCGTGGTGCCCGAATTTGCAGTAAAGCCTGTCTGGTTCTTTGGAATCAGGGTATTCAGCTCTGCCTAAGATCGCAGTTCCTCCAGTAGAATGCATGCATAGTGTTTTGCCTCAATGTCTAAAAGAGAAATTAATCGGTAGTTATTTGGAGAGGCATGCGACCCTGACTTGTAGATAGGATGGATTATCGCGCCCCGCCAAGAGTCCGGTATGGTTGAGTTGCTTAGTGCACAGTTAAAAAGCTTGGTTAGGTACCCCGACCAAAGGGTTATATTTGTTTTAAATAAGATTTGTGGTAGGCCATTTGGGCCAGGTGCTCCATCAGATCTTGCTTTTAGTAGGACTTTAGTCACCGTTTCTTCCGATATCATCAAATCTACCCTCGGAATTTCCGAAAATTCAGTGCCGGTACTATATCTATTACTCTGACTTACCATTGTCGCATCGGAAATGCCTAAGTCAGTGGAGGCCGTTCCCTTTGTAGCCGTAAAGTGGTTGGTCAAAAAAGCAGCCCAGTCCGCTTCTGAAATGTTTGCGCTCCCGGAGGTAAGCAGACCTGAGTTTTGGCGATGGATTAAGGCCCAAAATTTTCTTGAATTGCGGTTTTTACTCTCCCATAATAATTGGCACCAAAATTGATCCAAGTGGAGGCGTTGGTCTTTTTGTTGAGCCAGCCTGAATGACTTTTGGGCTGCTTTATACGTATTCAGGAGCTCGAAGTTCTCTGGGAATTTCTTGGAAGAGCGCAGGGCTTTGTTTCTCATTTTCTTTAATGCCATAGTTTGAATGGAGATTGAAAACTGAGGGCCTATGTAGGCCTTGTGGAGGTGCTGTTTAGATGGAAAAAGGCTTATCAAGTGGGAGCAGAAAGTAGGCCATGTTTCGGTGGGGGGTGCCACCAAGTCTGGGTCTCCTGCTGTAAAGATCACACATTCCTTCATTACATTTACGGAAATGACTTCGCTCCATCTGAGTCGTTTTAGATTTTCCATGTAGGTTCCTGTACATGTTGATGGGGCAGTATTGTGATAGATTGGCTTCACATTAAGAGTAACGACTTGTGGGCGATGGTCGCTTTCCGTTCGAGGGTGAATGCTGTAATTGCCCAAGTGTTGCAACAGGGCTGCATTACAAATAGTGTAATCAAGATAAGATTGTTTGCTACCATTTGTCCAGGTCCACTTTGGTGGAATGTCTTCCAAAGATCTCCCATTCATTACCAAAAAACCTGCACTATAAAATTGCAACACACAGAGCTCTCCTAGGCCGCAGTATGCTTGGTTTGGCGGTTTTGACTGTGCCTCTATTTCTGATGATGTAAATGGAGAGAGCCCTTCGAAATCAGTGGGATTTCCCTGAAAGAGGTTAGTGTTGTAGTCTCCGGTGATCATACAATCCGAGTGAGGATAGTCAATAGCCAGGTCACACACGATTTTAATTAAACGTGTAAGATGCTCCTTTTTCGAACGTGTACTTGGATTGATGTAGACGTTTAGTAGAAGGAGCAATCGATGTTTGCTCCATGAGCTGATTTTTACTCCGAGTAACCAGTACTCCTCAAAATTTAGTTGCTCGATCGGGCCTTTTAGATTATTTGAGATGTAGATCGATAAACCGCCTTTAGGGTGGCCATAGGTAGAGACTCTAGTTGCAGGTTTCCAATGTTCCATGAAGCCCGTTACTGGGCAGTTTCGAGTAGCCCATGTTTCTTGGAGGGCTATTAGGTCATGCCCAAAAATGAAATTGTGCGTCTCCAAATTGATTGTTTTCTGATGGAGACCACTAATGTTCCATGAACACAGTGTAAGAGGTAGCTGCGAGTCAGAGTTGGAAAGAATTGTAGGCGATGGTGTTTGAGATCTTGATTGAGCCAAATCGTTGCAGTTTGGAAGTGCGAGGTGGTATCCCGGTGGTCAGACTGATGCTTTTCTGGACAAGGCGGCCGGCAGCCATCCCCAGTCTGGGGTTTTTTCGGTGATGGGGGCTTTAGCCCATGGGTTTTCAGTCAGTTGAGACGTGCCTAAGGCATTTTTTAGAATAGAGTATGGCCCGTTTTTTAAACCAGATGATATTGTCGATGTGACTGGGGCCATTTATCAATTCATTAACAGAAAAAAACAAGTGCTGTGGTACTAATAATAATATACTCAAATATCCATACCCTGATTCAGAATAAAGCGCATTAGTGCTTCTAACAAATAATGTATCTTTCTAATGCATTCTAACTTCAGTTCAGGAAATTGCCAGATTAGAAGTAGAACTAGATGTACCAGTGTATTCATATACAAACATTTTGGAAAATAACCCACATTTCATCTAACAATGGATCACCAGTTCACTGTTACCTCCACACCCTACTTCCAAAATTGCCAGATGGCGTTGTATCTTTTGAGACCTCCTACTCGCTTTGCATAAGCTTCTTCCAACTTCATGGTACGTGTCATTTTGTCCTTCCAATGCAACTTTGTAGGAACCTTACTAGTTCCCCAATTCTGAAGGATCAAGGAGCATGCAATTAACAATGCTATAAAAATAAAATATTATTGGCCCTTTGTTAATGGTTGACTCCTTTTGGAGATATCGAATAAAGCCAAATTAGAGTCTGGTAGATCTGTGCAGGCTATAGCCTCACTTATATCCTGAAACACTTGCTGCCAGAAATTGGTACGATGTGGGCATATTAAAAACATATGGGGCCACATTATCAAGCAAGGGCGATACATTATCGTCGCTTTTATCGGCAGGAAACTGCCGCTAATGCGGCGATAATGGGCTCAATAATATGCCCTTGTGAATTCCCATAGAAGCCCAGGTTAACATCAGAACTTAGAACGTGTTGCTCTCACTGAGGGCCCACCCATTGAGACACCAGAATGCAAAGCGTACTATGTCAGGACCGAGGTCTTATATACCTCACTCCCTTGCGTACTGCTGAGCGTAACACAGCAGGCAATGTACAAGGATTGGGCAATAACCTTTGCATTATTTTTTTTTCAAACAAATTCTATTGCTAGTTTTAATTTTCAGAAGCCATGGTACAGAAATATAAAGTTGGACTTCAGTTTCCACATTTTCATCAGCCTCTGCATTATAGATAGAAAAGGAAAGTAATCTGTTAAAGGGAGGTGGAACACTGACAGAATGTCAGAAACAAACATATTGTGTGGACATAATATGTCAAAGAAATCGAGGAACAAAATATCAAGAAGGCAAGTGCAAATAGGTAAGTTCACATTTATAATTCTTAACCCCACATATAGGTACCTTGAAGATATGTAGATCATCAAGGTACATATATGTGGAATTATTTATAATAAAACTTTGCTTACCCATAGAAAATTACCTTCACGATTTTTGTGTCCTTGAAATTCTGGACATGAGATTTTTGGTCCACGATATTTCTGTTTGCGATATTCCGTCTAAATACCAGTGAGGTGATGAAGAGAGGTCGACAATATTCAACTACTAGGGATTCCTGAGATGCAACAAATATTAAGTCCCCCAGTGGAAATGTCCAACCACAGCGCCATGCTGGGAGAGAAGAAAATAAGGCTTTTTTTCCCCCTCGCAAACACAGTGTTGTGGGTCATCAATAAACTTTCCAGGTCTTCCCTGATAATCTTATGCTGGAGATTATTCATGGAAGCTCTAGAGAGATTGAGTTGGCCAAGTGTCTTGAAGGAGTTGGGACCGGTCTCAATCAAACATTAGATAGAGAGGTAGGGGAGGGGAGAGCCATGAAAACTGACAATCATTCATACAAGATTTGGGGAGGATGCGCGACAAGTGATAGAGTAATAAACATCAAACAATAACAGGGGGAAGCAATGCACAGTGATGAAGAAGTAAACATGATGAACTGTTTTACAAGCCCCATAGCAGCAGCAGAGAAAGGATAAAAAAGGACGCACAGTCGCAAGACGGAATGATCCAACAATATATTAGTGGAAATTAAGATAAGTCAATAAATATCCACCATAGGAGTAAATGTATAAAGTAAAATTATAATATCTAAGGATAATGAAGGTAGTGGCAAGTCAGTCAAAGAACATCGTCCAGCAATAGATGATGAGCTGTGGATTATTTTAAGGCTGAATTACAGAAGGTAGGTGATTCCCATCCCCCGGGGCCACTACTTTACTTTAAAGAGGATGGGGGCATGTGGATCCACCACCTCCATGACCCTGTATAGGCCCCAGGGACCCCATCTCCCCAGACAAAATACATTTATGGGGGAAGAGGGCACATGGCCTAACTCACTGAGTCACTAATGGGCCCCGGGGACCCCAATCCTCTGGGGCTTGCATGCAAGTACAGGGGCTTCCCATCCCCCAAATGTGTGTGGTGTGTGTGCCCCAAGTGGGTAAGGCCCCTGTGAACTGGGTCCCTGGGGACACTATTGGTTCAAGGAGGGGCAGCACCACCCCGCCCCTTAATGAAAAAAGGCCCAGGGGACTGCTTAAAAATTATGTTTATACTGGCTCCCTGTGTATGCCAGGATAAAATTAAAAATCCTAACCATTACCTACCGGGCTCTTCATGGTGCTGGTGCTGAGGGCATCAGGTCCGTAGTGTCAACCTACGCCCCTGGTAGGGCCTTGCGCTCTGCCAGCCAGAATTTGCTAACCGTCCCTCGAGTTGCTAAAGCGAGATGGGGAGGCAAGGCGTTTTCCTCCCTAGACTTTGGAACGAGCTCCCCTTGGAACTCAGGAACCAAGAATCTCTTGTCCTCTTCCGAAAGGGCCTTAAAACTTGCTCTTCACTGAAGCCTACTCTTAGGCTCCTATACTCCCTATATATGTACCTGGCTATTTTCCATCATCTGCGCCTTGACGCCTTTGGGCAAAGTTGCGCACTACAAATCTCCATTCCAATCAAATCAAATAATATTTTTCTTGTAAGTTAAAAAAAAACGCGTTTGAACTCTACTTTCCTTCTTCGCCATTACTCTGAGAGTCACAATGACTTCTGAAACCACTACAATTGTGTCTTTTTTAAGAGGTGTAAAACACATATATGCACACATTTTACAGTATTTTAGACACTAGGGGTTTATTAGTGCACTGTTTAAAATCATATTTTTCTAGGTAGTTTGTATAAAATGGATCTTTAATATTGATTTGCTGTTCTCACAGTGACTCCGGGTGTCGCGATAATGTCTGTATCTTTGATGACTGTGAATACGTCACGAAATGACAAAACAAATGCAAACATTAAATAGCCATCTCCACATTCAAAACTTATAACTGCAAAATGGATTATAACCAATACACTAAACACATTACTATCTAAATGACTCTATAATGCCATGTATATCTCCCTTAATATCTCTATAACATAGTGTTTAACTCTTACAGTGGAATCTGTGACTGCATGCATCACTGTGTCAGTAAGTCTCTCATTCACTGTATAAGTATTTGAGTGGATCTGTGAAATGGTACATCAGTCTATCAGTGGTTCTGTAACAAACTGTGTGATTGTCTCAGTGCATCTGTGAGTGGGTGCATGAGTGTCTCAATGGGTCTGTGATTGGTTGTATGAGTCTCTCAGTCGAACTGTAACAAGGTGCATGCGTGTCTTAGTGCATTTGTAAGTAAGTGTATGACTATTTGACTGGATCTCTGCGAGGATGCATGAGTGGCTGAATGAGTGGGTGCATGAGTGTCTGAGTGGGCCTGTGAGTGATTGCATGAGTCTCTTAGTGGATCTGGGACTGTGGGTGTCTGGGTGGTTCTGTGAGTGGGTGTGTGGGTCACTGAGTAGGATTGTTAGTTACTGCATATGTTCCTGAGTGGGTCTGTGAGTGGGTGTGCGAGTCTCTAAGTGTATGAGTGACTGGGTATATAAGCCTCTGAGTTGGCCTGTGAGTGGGTGAGTGAATGACTGTATGAGAGTGTGTGTGTGTCTGATTGGGTCTGTAAGTGGGTATATGAGTGAGTAGATCTGTGAGTGGGCGTATGAGTGTCTCAGTGGGTCTGTGAGTGAAAGCATAGGTCTCTGAGTGGGTGAGTGAATGGGTGTGTGCATGTGTCTCTGGGTGTGTCTGTGAGTGGATGTATGAGTCTTTGAGTTGGTAAGTGAGTGGGTGCATGAATCTCAGAGTATATGAGTGAGTGCATAAGTCTCTGAGAGGGTCTATGACTGAGTGTGTAAGTGGGTGTATGGGTGTGTGAGTAGGTGTATGGTTTTGTGAGTGGGTGTATGTGTGTGTGTGTGTGGGTGTATGACTGTCTGAGTGAATCCATGAGTGGGCGCATGAGTGTCTCAGTGGGTCTGTCAGTGTGTGTTTTAGTGTCTTGGTGGGACTGTGAATGCATATGTGAGCATGTGAGTGGGTCTGTAAGTGGATGCATGAGTCTCTGAGTGGGTCTGTACATGGGTGTGTGACTCTTCCGAGTGAGTCTGTAAGTGGGTGCATGAGTATCTGAATGGGTGTGTGAGTGGATACATCCATATCTCAATGAATATGTTACTGGATGTATAGGTGTCTGCATTGGTATGTCAATACCTGTATAAGAGTTTGAGTGAGTTTTGAGTGCGTAAATGAGTCTGTGATTCTGACCAGCAAGTCTGTACAAATATATATGTATTTTTATATTTTTCATCAATATTTGCAGCGTCCCTGTGATATTCACGATGTTGTCGCAATGGTACATGGCTGGCGGTCACAGCTTCATCGCGAATATTGTGGGGAATTAAAAAAATCTATTTTGGGCACATATCATGTGTCAGTAACACCCCCATTCCTCAAACATAGGGTCAAAGTAAGTTACCTTTCACACAAATTTTCAGCCCGGGAACCGCTCCCGATCAATAAAATGGCAGCCACAACTTTCTGATCAGGTTGCATCCAGCAAATCACAGAATTCCTGTTGGCACACACAGTCACGATTGCCTGCAAAATCCTTGAGAAATATCTGCGGCCAGAGATAACACTATAATTTTCAACTTAATGTCTCAAAATCTACTGAACAGATTTCCACCAAATAACAACAAGCACAATCTGTGCAACAACATCTAGCATTCTGCAAATTTGGTGTAATTCCGTCCAGCACTTCGGGCTGTGGGTTCGACAACATGTTCCTATGGGAATTAAAAAGGTAAAACACACTTTTTGTTTAACCCCCTTTTTTCTCGACCCCCACTTAACCCATCACCCCAAAACTTCCCATGCACAACCGAACGTAAAAAAATAATTTATATATGTATATCCGGTAAACCGCGTCTCCAACCAGTAGCACACTCTCCCACCGTGATAGAAACTGCACGGACACGGACCAAATTAGTGCTAAGGATTTTTATTTGCACAAACTCAGCCGCATGACGTTTCGGCTCCGAGGAGCCTTGCTCACATGACATGCTCTATATATATATTAGACAATGTTCCTGTTCGCCAGTACACGGAGAAGAAAATCGGGTGAAGACCTAAAGAGTCACCTCCAACACCCGCAGCAATCAGGACACAATGGCAGTATTCAAATGTATAGCAGAGTAGAAATTTATTCACACAAAAAGAATAAAGACTTCAATGTCAATCCATGACGCGTTTCGCTCCACAAGGGAGCTTGGTTACATGATGCGCCCCAGAATGCATTACCAATTTATAGTAAATACAAAAGTAGGTCATAACGAATTTTAAAGACACACCTCTAAAGTGAAAGAAAATAGAAAACATACTATCAAAGAAAAACACCGCTATTAAATAAACAATTTGATGTAAAGAGACTAATTAATCCGAAAAACCTCCATGAAATTAATATGTTTATACATCTTGCAAAAAAATCAAGACATAGTGTCAAAGATCAAAGTAGAGAACTCCAATAATACAGAATGACGACAAGTGTCATGAAATAACTTTAAATTTCATAAACGAATCATTCTAAAATGTAAATGAGTTCATTCTCCATAATGCAATTCCTTAAAAAATCAAAAATAGATTTTTCATACAATCAAAAGGAATTATTCATGCCAAAGAAAAACATAATTCATATCTATATACAAATAAAAGCAGTGTCAATATTATACAAATTAAAGTGCTATGTACAATAGAAAGCTTAATTACGTGATTCAAAAAGTGAAATGAATATGTACACAAGAATATATATCTTTGTTGCGTGTCTACAGCTAAGGAGATAATTGAAAAGAGAACACAATCATTTCCTAATTAGTGGCAGCTTCATTATTTACAGAAACAAAGACAGAATTATTATTAGTAAGATAATCCTCAGATAATCAATCAAAAAAATTGAGAGAAAAAAGTGAGGACAAATATACAATTGTGTCCAAGGTTGATGTCGATGCATCAAAAAGAAACCAAGAAACTAACGAATACAGAAAGAAATACCCTTACAGTTCAAGCTAGAAGTCATACACCTGAAAAATATGATGCAGATAGTTCTTATACAGCATTATTAGAATTACTTAGAGCTTGATAAGGAAGATACACAGAAGACCTATGTATTATGTAGTTTAGAGGAAATTATATAAATCTTCAGTTAGGTTTAATCCATTGGGGGCTCTAGTATCGAGAGATAGAATAAAGTGGGATTCTTTCTGTCTTAACAATCTTTCTCGGTTCCCACCCCGTCCGGGATGTGGAACAGGACTTAAGACAGTGTATTCAAGGTCCTTAAATTGGTTATTGTGGATAGCCTTGAAATGTCTCGCAACCGGATAGTTGGAGTCAGAATTCACTATCGCCCTTATGTGCTGCAGAATGCGTTTATGCACAGGGAGTTTAATACTCCCTATGTATTCAAGATTGCAGGTACACTTAAGTTTGTAAATAACAAACTCCGACCTGCACGATAAATATTCTTGAATGGGAATTTTGACCTCACTAAATGCTGTTACATAGTGGGTGCTGTTCTTCGCAAATGTGCAAGCCCGACAGGACGTACATTTAAAGAATCCCTTTTTACTGAGCCAAGACTTTTTAGATGGAACCTCGGGCATAGGTCTGTCTAGGGCATCACGCATGGATGGTGCCCTCCTAAAGGTAATAGCTGGTAAGCTAGGCAGAATAGGTCCCAAGATGTTGTCAGTCAAGACAATTGGCCATTCCGCACAGATAATACGGCGGATGGTCCTTTCTTGGGCACAGAAGGTGGTGACTAATCTGAATGAGCCTTCAATGGTGTTCTTATTGGGATCTTTAGGTGTGAGCAAAGTGTCCCGATCAAGTAGCTTTACTTTACTTAAGGCTTGATCCAGGACTGTCTTTGTGTAACCCCTATTCCGGAATCGCTCAACTGATTCAGCTAGGCAGGTGTCAGCTGTTGCCCTATCGCTACATATTCGGCTAATCCGGATAAACTCCCCATATGGGATACTATTGATCGTGTGAATAGGGTGAGCACTTCGGGCATGCAGGATTGAATTACTCGCTGTAGATTTGCGATGGAGTCTGGTCTTCAGCTGATCATCATCTATATACAGCTGTACATCCAAGAACTCGGCCACCTTGGTGTTAATATTGGCAGTAAATCTAAGATTGAGTTCATTGGTGTTAATTTCATTGACAAATGCTATCGCCTCATCGGTAGATCCCCTCCAGATTATGCAAACATCATCAATGTAATGCCAGTAGTGAGCGATGTAAGGCTGCCAGTGTTTGTGTGTGACACTGAGGACATGCTCCTCCCACCAACCAACATGCAAGCATGAATAGCTGGGGGAGAAGCACAAACCCATTGCCACTCCACGTAGCTGCTGGTAGATGTTGCTATTGGATCTGAAGAAATTACAGGTGAGACAAATCCTGATGATTTCAATCAGCATCTCATTGTGACCCCGAAAGAGTACATCACGCCTGTCAATATAGTAGTTAACAGCTCTGATCCCATGGTGATGGTTGATGGAAGTATACAAGGATTCTATATCCATCACTAAAAAAAGATAATTAGAACACCAGTCAACATTTTTGATTTTTATCAAAAAATCCGTTGTATCTTTCAAAAAAGAAGGTAAATCTTTCATATGTGGCTGGAGGAAAAAATCCACATATTTCGAGATATTCTCGTTCATGCTACCAATGGCGGAAATAATAGGACGGCCAGGGACAGGAGTAACCAACTTATGAATTTTAGGGAGGAAATAAAGAATAGGAACAATTGGATAGTCTACATTCAAAAATTTCGATTCCTCTTTTGACAATAAGCCCTTTCTGTGCCAGCTATGGATCTTACTACGTGTGGTTTCATCACTTTTATGCATTGCAAATTGAGTTGATAAAGCATAGCAAGAAACGTCAGACAAATGTCTTTCAGTCTCAACCACATAGTCAGTAAGGGCCCACAAAACCGTATTGCCTCCCTTGTCTGAGTTCTTAATAATTACATTATGATTGCTTTGCAATTTTCTAATCAACTGATGGTATTGGCTGTTGTTGTAGTTGGTTTGTTTGGTGTTACTAAGAGTCTTTTTTGTTAAGTTCTTTTAATTCTACAATAACTCTGTCACTGAAAACGTCCACCGCATCCCTGGGCATTAGTGGATAAAAAATTGATTTGGGATGGAAAGGACTCGGCGAAGGTGTATTTAAATTGAGAGTCTGGCTGACTGTAGGAGCGGGTTGTGAGTCATCTTCACAGGCAAGATCATAGAGGTTTTGAAGACCAGTAATATCACTTACTCGCATTGGAATCAAAGTATCTTCGTCTGCGATGCTTTCTGGAACTTTCTTACGTGAAGAAGCAAGACGGAAATATTTGATGAGTTTGATTTTACGAATAAATTTAAAAACATCAATGCGTGTTTGACTGTAAGAGAACCTATTACTGGGGCAAAACGTTAAACCTAATGAAAGTAGTTGCTCTTCCGCTTTAGAGAGTGTAATGTCAGTCAGATTCACAACTGTATTTTCCAAAGAAGCCGTTACTTTCTCCAATTCTTTTTTGCCTTGGGTTGCATAGAATTTTTGTTTGTGTTTCCTTGCACGCCTACAGTGGCTGCTGGATTTCCCTGCTTTGACTGAGGTTTGCGGGGGCGCAAGAAATACTGCCGGTCCTCGCTGATAAAATTCAGTTTAGCAATCAATGAGAAATTGGCCAATCCAGCTAGACCTGTAGGTAGTGTTTCTGGTCCAATGTCACCAGAATCACTGTTTGATGTCAATGAATTTAAGGAAACTGCGTCACTTTGATCTTGCACGGAGGATATATATATATATATTCAGATATTTGTTGTCATACAACTTTGGAATAATGCTGCTACCTCATACAATGAGCAATTTACTTTTGGAATATTTAATAGGGCACAACATAATAATGAGCTGATGCTCATATTGTACATAGATAATATTTATCATCATGTATATATCGTTATGTTGTTTTTTACTATCATTGGCCCTGTAAATATGCTCCCTTGTCTATGAAATCGGTCTACATGGTTTTAATGACTGCAATTCTCTCTGAAAAAATTAAGTGCTATACTTTTGCATTCTTTGATTATTTGCACGAGTGCAGCGTTTCACTGCATAGTACTTTTTCCATGTCTATGACAAACCTTATTGCATTGTCACTTTAAATACTTTGCTCACTATGCGCAGCCTGTCATGTGATCAAGCCTCCCTGGAGGCGAAACGCGTCATGGCGGCAGCGCTGGCTTCACGGAAATAAACTATCCTGCACCAGCACTTCTGGGTCGACTCTTTGTTGCTGGATACTTTTGGCGAATTGTTTCTCTTTTGCCTAGAAGTGACAATATTCGAAATTTATTGTACCTACGCTTTCCAGGTACGAGTAAGACCCCTTCTCAACGAGGGCAACGCGGCAGGAAACTGCAGTTCCGGTTTACTCTGGAACTGAAATACTCTTTCCGGCGAGGAGAAAGCCGCAACGCCCCTGCTTTACCGTAAATGTGTTTCGGTTTGATGGTAACCAGAGTCTGTGATTTCATTGGTTAGAAGACCGGAGCTGAGTTTTGGAACCCCGGAAAACACTCAGGAATCAGCAGAGAGAAGTGTGCGCGACAACTGGTAGGACATTTATTTCTTAAATACCAAGTTGTCGTTTAAGTGTGTTTTTTCAAACGAAAGCCACAACCTGAAGCGCTAACAACTATGGCCGCCGACAGACTGCGCAATCGAGCACAGGCAGCTGAATCCATGTTTTTAGATTCCCCGGCTGGGGGGTCTTCAAGTAGCATTCCCTCTACACAGGAAATGGGAACAACTACTGTCAGAGATCTTTTTAAAAAACTGGAACGTTTAATGCGAGCAGAGCAATCCAAATGGTGGCAGCATCGGTCTCTCTCCCGTTACTTAGAGGTGAGTCGTGTGCCCAGAGGATTGAGAAGCACGATTTCCCCCAGCTATGAAGACCCAGATCCTGCAATGCTAGCAGAATGGGCAGAAGCAAACCTTGACTGCTCTAAAATATATTTGCGTATATTAGTGAAATACGCTGAGAGTGACCGCATTAAACTACAGACGAAGATCGATACTCTAGAGGATGAAATATCCAAAATAGAAGTCACAGATGCTATCAATAACATGCGAGCTGATATGATGATTCGCCTGGCTAAGGAGGAAGAAATAATAAAGAAAAGGAAGACCATCAAATTTGAAAGGGACAGAATTGACTATGCGAATGGACAGGTTTTCACTTTCGCGAAAAAATACGATGCAGTAAAGGCGAAAGCGCGTTCCAATATGACAAACCAACAGATAAGAGAAGACACTATGTTGCCTGCAACGTCTTTCTCTAGCCTAAGTTCTGCAGTGGAAAGTGATCCTGAAGCAGACCCAAATCGTGAGACAACCTTGGGGTTTACCAAGCTCTCCCTGGCACAGGAGGTCGATTGCCTGTGCCAGGATCGACGCGAAACTTTGCGATCACACAAAGCGCGCACTCCAAAAAACAGCGGGCAAACCACAAACGCTGGCAACGCCGGAAATGCCGCATCAGGCACATCAAACGGCAACAATCAGAGCAAACAAGGCTATTGGAAACGCAACCAAAGGAAAACACGCAAAACGAAACAAAATCAGTGATTAATCTCACAAACTTGATACTTACTCCGGCTGAAACTGCTGTATTGAACTTAGGACTATCATATTGCCCCCCGCGCAA
Organism: Lissotriton helveticus; assembly: GCF_964261635.1. Classification (NCBI taxonomy): domain Eukaryota; kingdom Metazoa; phylum Chordata; class Amphibia; order Caudata; family Salamandridae; genus Lissotriton; species Lissotriton helveticus. The sequence continues at coordinate 139,582,320 of NC_136063.1, read as the reverse complement.
CATGAATTATGCAGATACCCGTATGGATGTTTATAGATTTACAAGAAAACTAAAATTTAAGAAGTTTTTTGAACAACACCCGAAGAAAACTAATCCATCGGAAACAGCATTTAGTCCAACTTTTGCTAGCAGTCAAAGCCAGGCAACCTTCAACACTATCTGGGACTTACAAAAACAATCTTCTTCGGGCAATTTGAGGGAAGTTCCATTAGAAGAAACTGAACAACGGATTACACCGTTTAAGCCTAAATCAACCTTTCAGCCAATTATGGCTCATGACAATCTGGATACCTTTCAGGAGAGTGTAGTGCGAGATATAAAACATCTATATATCACAACCAACAAGAAGAAATTTTATATTTCCAAGCAGAACCGATGCTACAAACAACTGGTCACAAAACTTAAACAGGACCACAACATCATTGTGAAACAGGCCGACAAGGGCGGGAACGTGGTCCTTTGGCCTAAAGACATGTACCTCCAACAAGCGGAATTACAACTAAACGATGTGTCGTGTTACCGCAGAAGTAATATCCAGGTTGTCAAAAATACATGGATGGAACAACATCAAAAGCTTCAAATATGGAGAAGCGCAGGACTTTTAACACATGAGGAGTTCAAATACCTCAAAAAAGAGTATCCAGTTATCCCTTCCTTCTACCTACTTCCCAAAGTTCATAAGGATAGTGAAATACCGCCGGGTCGCCCCATCATTTCAGCCATAGATAGCTCCTTAGAACATGTTTCAAAATACATCGACTTCTTCTTACAAAATCATGTTAAGAATCTCAGATCCTATGTCAGGGATTCCTTTGACTTTTTGAGCAAAATTGAGACATTTGACTGGGAAGACAACATGATACTTATGACTTTGGATGTTTCATCCCTTTACACTTCGATCAGACATTGTGATGGTCTTAAAGCCTTGGACTATTACCTGAACAAGGATTTACCTCAACCAACGGCACATAACACAATGCTAGTCGAAATGACTAAAATGTGCCTTGAACAGAACTTTTTCATTTTCAATGGCGCAATATACCATAAGGTCAGGGGTGTGGCGATGGGGGCCTGCTTCTCGCCTAGCTACGCGTGCTTGCACGTTGGGCTATGGGAGGAGCAGGTCCTAGCCAGGGAACACCATGATATTATCTCTAACAACATTGCTTTATATTTGCGTTACATTGATGATGTTTTTATCATTTGGAGAGGTAACCATGATAGCGCCAGGGCTTTTGTTGATTTGATCAATTTGAACAACGTTAATCTTAATTTCACTGTAAATTTGAGTTCTGATTCCATTTGTTTTTTGGATGTTGAGATATTTGTGAAGGACTTTACCCTGAATACACGACTCTACAGGAAGCCTAGTGCGGGCAACACTATCCTGCACTCCAATAGCCAACATCCGGCTCACCTGATTCGGAGCATTCCTTTCGGGGAGATGCTCCGAATCAGGAGGATCTGCAGCACGGATGCCGAATGTGCGGCTGCACAGGAGGCATGCAGAATACGTTTCCTGGCCAGGGGTTATTCCTCAGAAAATATCATGAAAGCGATCAGGCGTTCTAATCTAGTGAGCAGGCAAGAGGCATTGATTCCTAAATCTAATAACATCAATTTAGAAGCTCCATTGACAGGTGATGGGCAAATAAGTTCTCCACGACTGATTTTGACTTTTAATCGTCAACATGGGGCCTTACGTAAAATCGTAAATAACAACTGGAATCTGGTCCGTAGTGACCCAGTAATTGGTCACAAAATAGACACTAAGCCAACTTTGACCTTTAGAAAATCTCCTTCAATGTCAAAGATCTTGGTCAGTAATACCCTGGAGCCCAAAATTTCTGTAACTTGGGAAGTGCTAAAGAAGGGCTTTAAGGCCTGCCCACAATGTAAAGCCTGCAGATATGGTACCAACAGGACCCATTTTCAAAGTCCTTTTCAGCAACATCCCACTGCTATTTCCAAATGGCTCAGTTGCAAAACTGAGTATGCCATTTATGTGTTGGAGTGTCCGTGTGGGCTCCAATATGTGGGCAGCACTAAACTGCCTGCCCACAAACGGATACTCCAACACATACGTGCAATAACTGGACATGATCAGAACTATCCGGTTGCCAGGCATTTTCAGGATAAACATCTGGGCATTCCTGACAAACTCCAATTCTTCTTAATTGACTGTGTCGAGCCATCGAGGATGGGAGGTGACCGTGAGGCCAAACTCCGCCTCCTCGAGACGAGATACATTTTGGAGCTCAACACCAAAAATCCTAACGGTCTCAACGACAGGGAGGATCTTTACACCTGTCTATAGGATCAAGTAGTTTGCCCATAAAACCTGTCCGGATAAATTAGATAATCGTTGTTCTGGATCTGTTGTTCCTAATCCTTATGTGTGTATATAGAGATGAATTCATTCTTTTTAACCTAAAACTATATTGTTATTTGTTTATAGGATCATTGGTACTGGTCTTATTATTAGGTAATTCTTATCTAAATTGTTTGCACTATAATGCTATATTTGCACTATCACTTTATGCACTTTTCTTGTCTGTTAGTCAATTATTGTGACTCGCCCACTTGGGCTTTATTCAGATATTTGTTGTCATACAACTTTGGAATAATGCTGCTACCTCATACAATGAGCAATTTACTTTTGGAATATTTAATAGGGCACAATATAATAATGAGCTGATGCTCATATTGTACATAGATAATATTTATCATCATGTATATATCGTTATGTTGTTTTTTACTATCATTGGCCCTGTAAATATGCTCCCTTGTCTATGAAATCGGTCTACATGGTTTTAATGACTGTGCAATTCTCTCTGAAAAAATTAAGTGCTATACTTTTGCATTCTTTGATTATTTGCACGAGTGCAGCGTTTCACTGCATAGTACTTTTTCCATGTCTATGACAAACCTTATTGCATTGTCACTTTAAATACTTTGCTCACTATGCGCAGCCTGTCATGTGATCAAGCCTCCCTAGAGGCGAAACGCGTCATGGCGGCAGCGCTGGCTTCACGGAAATAAACTATCCTGCACCAGCACTTCTGGGTCGACTCTTTGTTGCTGGATACTTTTGGCGAATTGTTTCTCTTTTGCCTAGAAGTGACAATATTCGAAATATATATATATATATATATATATTCAAAGCAACTCAGTGAGATCCCCCACCAACATTCTCCACGGCACAGAGGGATTATACAGCACGGCAAGTTTCTTTCAGGTAATTTTTATTTTTTCTCTAACACCATGTGCAAATAATATATAAAAATATTTGGATAAAGCGATCACTTAGAGTCTGTCCAACTGTTTGCTTGACAAGCGAAACGCATTACTGAATAAGCCATCTACTGGCAGTAGGACAGACTCTTGCGTGATCGCTTTATCCAAATATTTACAGATACGATGTTCGATGTGCTCCGTTGGCTGTAGCAATCCTCTGAAAACAGAAGGAGCACTGTTTTGATATATATATATATATATATATATATATAGTTTATTAGTCAATTAATAAAACCATAAACATAGCACAATACACAAAATCAAACAATAAGAGGAAAACATACACAACATCACAAATCTACTTGAGCCATAAAACCACATATTTATGGGCCTTTACATTTTTCCTTCAGCCCTTCCTATCTATTGGTATAAAAATGCCAATACAGGAAATAAAAAGTCTCACAATGACTTGGTTAAGCAACAACAAATTTGTAGTACTGCTGATTAGCGTTCTCCTAAAAACACCACTATAAGTGTAAAAGTGCTTAAGTGCAAATTCAAGCAGCGGGAGTAGGTGCTATGCTAAGTGGACAATGGTTTTCAGTAAAACATGGTACCCATATACGAGACTAAAAAAAGTAAAAATATTGCCTTAACAAGACAAGGTAGGGAACAGCCACTATAGGGGTCCCTAGCAGTGACAGATTTATAGCACTGCCATTTATCGTTCTCATAAAAACACTACTATGGGTGTTAAAGTGCTTGTGTGCAAATTCAAGCAGCGAGAATAGGTACTATGCTAAATGGACAATGGTTTTCAGTCAAGTATGGTACCTATATACAAGACTGTGTTTTAAAACTGAGCCAAAATGCAAGCCAAAGGCGCCAAGTTGAGTAAATGATTATCACAACATGATGAGATAGGAACTAAAGGGGACCCTAGCTGCCCGATCTTGCAGTTTACTAGCTCGTATACTCTTGCAATAAAAAATAGTAGAATTAACACAGCCTTGAATCAAGTGCCAGGACCCTCTTCCCCCAAGTTCACTCATTACGCTATATTAATCAGTTACAAGATTTTTTTAAATATCCAAAAACTGCACTAGGCTAATGTTCAACTTTGTGTTTATTTGGTTCATTGACTCCACAAGTGCAGTCCTACAGGATCTGATTCCCCGGTTAAGAAATTCTCGGCTTAGTAGACTGCTAAGTTGGTCAATCAACACTTGGCAGATGCATATAATGTGGAGCAAAGTCTCTATTTCCTGATGATAGAAACAACAAGTCTGAACTTTGGAAGGACCCCCTTTCCTCTAGTCGCCGACTCGACGATGCTACGAGCGCAAGGTAAGTGCTTTTATTTATTTACTCTCCACTTCCCCATCGTATGTCGAACTCCACTACCCCCTCCCCACCCTGGCCGGCCCCTGACGGCCTTACTGCCACACAGCTTACCTGTGCAAGCCACCACTGCTACTTTTCCCTGTTATTTAAGCGTAGAAGCACATGGTTTTGTTCTTCAAGCAGCCGCCATCAGTAGAGGCATTTTAGGGCCTACGTTGAATTGTTATATATTGCTCCTCCAATTCCCCGCTTTCTTGAACTGCCAACACTTTATTAGGGTCTCCTTGACCCTAATAAAGTCTTATTATTATTACTATCTTCAATCTGTTTGGTTCTTCTTTTGTAGTAGACACATACTAGGTCTCAGAACTTGGACTATTTTTAATAAACCCCGGATTCCTTCCATAATTAGTGGAAGCCATACTAATTTGTCTATTACCTCTTTGCAAGAACACAAAGCCCCCCACCCCCACAGCACCTTGAGACCCTCACAGGTGAGTAGTGCGCTTTATAAACCGCTCATTGATTGATCGATTGATTGAAAGCTTAAGTGCACCTTCCTGTAACCATCCATCCGGGCCTGCGGCTATCATGCTGACCGGCTTCATGTCTCTGGGCTCAGGACCAGATAACCAGTTACGTAGTATGACATTTTAGGAAGTTAATAGATTGAGAGATGGAAGGGAACATGAGAAACTTTCCCGCTCTGGGCTAAAACAATCCTTTTCCTTCCCCTTCTCTAGACAGGACTTATAGTTTGCGATTGATTTGGGAGTTCCGTCGTGTTTGCCTATCTGGCAAAAGTAATCTGTTATCTTGGATGATTTAGCCCAATCCACTGGCTCTCTGTTGTCTTTATTCTTATATTTCACTGTGCGTTGAAGAGTCTCCACATTGTGGTCTAAACACTAGCTCAGGATCTGGCTCCGAGTCGCCGAGTCGTAAGTGAGGCTATTTGTCCTCAGGGGAGAGGTGGGAGGGAGGACCAGTGTCAGTGCCACTTGCTTTCCTTTGTGGTCTCCTTTTTAGGTCTCGCTGAACCAACGCGCATGCGTTGTTCTGCGAGAGTATAGTAGGCAAAACAGCTCTTGAAACCAGCGAGGATTGTCCCCAATGCATGTGAAGTACTCAAGCGTGACGCTTCCCCAGCGCACGCTTGAGTACCTCACATGCATTCCCTCCCACTCGCTCGCATATCAAAGGCTGCTGCTCCCCCGCCAATACGCTCCCGCCCCACCCCCCACAGCAATGCCAAGAGCTTTTTTTTTATTGCCGCACGGCGCCAATGCTTGTTTTATTTACTGCTGTGCGGCCGTGTGCCTTTTACGCCAATGCTTGTTTCAATTCCAGTTTCCTCTACTCTTCTTTGCCTGTCACCCTTCGCCATTCTCGGTGTTTCTTAACTTCTTTCTAAACCCCTCTCGTTCTGTTACCACTTTCCTCCTTCTCTCGGGTTCAGCATGCCCACCCCGTGTCCTTTATTTGTAGATCATCCTATTTGCCCATGTGTTAGCATCTCACCCCTCCTTCTCAGCTTGATACCGCTATTCACGGCCCACTCTATTTTTCACCCCACATCTTCGTCCCTCTCAGAGGTTGTAAACTCTACCCCTTTCTCAGCCTGGCATGCTTTAATTGCTGTTTCTCCAGGCCATCTGCACTCCCAGCATGTAATCGCTCCTCCGCTCTCAGCCCGTCGCACCTGGCACCCTCATTTTAGTCATATAAATAATCTCACCCCGTTTTCAGGGATTCACCCATTAAATTCAGATAGTACCCCCCTCCTTCCTGCCTGTATTCTTTAGTCCTGCTGCAAGTGAACCCCCATCCTCCATCAGCCTGTCACACACTATATCCTTCTTTTTCTGACCGAGTCCACCTTTAACCCCATCTGCCTGTTGCTTTAACATGTCACCCCTTTCTCCCACCAGTCTCCCACTCTCCTTCGTCTTTCACCCCCCCCCTCCGCCACATTTTCAGTCAGTCCTCTGCTTGGCTTCCAGGACAATAGCATATGAACCCCCCCCCTCCCTTCCCACATTAGTTCCTTTGTGGCTATAGCGCTAGGGCAGCACCCCACGGCCTAGCACTCACAGGGAGCAGTGTGACGTGTCATGGAGCTGCTTTACTCAATCATTTGTGTTCGTGGTGCGGGAGGACAGGCGTGTACACACAACAAAGTGTCCTGTTACCTGGTACTTGTTTATTTACATGCTTTTCTCAACAGAAATGCAGCTACGCACTGCACTTCGTGCAGTGCCCTACTCCGTGCATTGCCCTCCCCCACCATTGCCTCATGTTGCTGGTTTAAAAAAAAATGCTTCTGTTGACATAGCTGCAATTACAGTGCTTCTATCAACATGCATGCAGCTACACACTGCACTCCATGCGGTGGCCTACTCCGTGCGGTGCCCTCCCCCAGGCATTACCTCATGTTGCTGTTTTAAAAAAAAAATGCTTTTCTCAACATACATGCAGCCACACGCTGCACTTTGTGCTGTAGGGCCCAGCACAAAGTGCAGTGCGTAGCTGCATGTTTTTTTCTAACACTCAGGTCTGACACCACATCACACACAGCATAGCACATAACTCTCAGGTCTGACACCCCATCACACACAGCAGAGCACATCACGCTCATGCCTGACACCACATCACACACAGCAGAGCACATCACGCTCATGCCTGACACCCCATCACACAGCAGAGCACATCACGCTCAGGTCTGACTGCACATCACACACAGCAGAGCACATCACACCCAGGTCTGACACTACATCACACACAGCAGAGCACATCACGCACATGCCCGACACCACATCACACACAGCAGAGCACATCACGCTCAGGTCTGACACCACATCACTCACAGCAGAGCACATCACACTCATGCCTGACACCACATCACACACAGCAGAGCACATCACGCTCATGCCTGACACCACATCACACACAGCAGAGCACATCACACTCAGGCCTGACACCACATCACACACAGCAGAGCACATCACGCTCATGCCTGACACCACATCACACACAGCAGAGCACATCACGCTCATGCCTGATACCACAACACACACAGCAGAGCACATCACGCTCAGGTCTGACATTACATCACACATAGCAGAGCACATCACACTCAGGCCTGACACCACATCACACACAGCAGAGCACATCACGCTCATGCCTGACACCCCATCACACAGCAGAGCACATCACGCTCAGGTCTGACTGCACATCACACACAGCAGAGCACATCACACCCAGGTCTGACACTACATCACACACAGCCGAGCACATCACGCACATGCCCGACACCACATCACACACAGCAGAGCACATCACGCTCAGGTCTGACACCACATCACTCACAGCAGAGCACATCACACTCAGGCCTGACACCACATCACACACAGCAGAGTACATCACACTCATGCCTGACACCACATCACACACAGCAGAGCACATCACGCTCATGCCTGACACCACATCACACACAGCAGAGCACATCACACTCAGGCCTGACACCACATCACACACAGCAGAGCACATCACGCTCATGCCTGACACCACATCACACACAGCAGAGCACATCACGCTCATGCCTGATACCACAACACACACAGCAGAGCACATCACGCTCAGGTCTGACATTACATCACACATAGCAGAGCACATCACACTCAGGCCTGACACCACATCACACACAGCAGAGCTCATCACACTCATGCCTGACACCACATCACACACAGCAGAGCACATCAAGCTCAGGTCTTACACCACATCACTCACAGCAGAGCACATCACACTCAGGTCTGACATGATATCACACCACACACAACACCACACACACACAACACCACACCCACACACACACCACACCCAACCACACACCCAACCACACACAAAACCACACATACAACCACGCACACACAACCACACCCAACCACACACAACCACACTCTATCTATCGCCCTCACTATATCTATCTCCCTCACTCTATCGCCCTCACTCTATCTATCTATCGCCCTCACTCTATCTATCTATCACCCTCACTCTATCTATCTATCGCCCTCTCTCTAGCTATCTTTCACCCTCACTCTATCTGTCTATCTATCTATCGCCCTCACTCTATCTATCTATCGCCCTCACTCTATCTATCGCCCTCACTCTATCTATCTATCGCCCTCACTCTATCTGTCTATCTATCGCCCTCACTCTATCTGTCTATCGCCATCACTCTATCTATCTATCTATTGATCGCCCGCACTCTATCTGTCTATCTATCGCCCTCCCTCTATTGCCCCCCCTTTATCTATGTATCGCACTCACTATCTATCTATCGCACTCACTCTATCTATCGCACTCACTCTATCTATCGCATCACATCGCATCACAGCATCACTCGGCACCACCACAACATCAAAGTTAAAACTATTGGCATTGTAAATGACAAAGCTATTAATTTAGCTATTTTCAAAACCAACACATAAATACAACAATTGTCATTTACCATACCAATAGCTCAAACTTTCCTAATGCAAGACCTATTGCATTGCAAATGCTTGTTACAGTTGGAACACCTGATGTAATTTACCTCTTCTGTTTCCTTTTGATGGGGGCTAGCCCCCGCACTCTTCCGGATCACATCCTGTGGTTTTGTGCTCAGTGGATTTGAGTGAGGTTATAACCACCAACTTAATATAGTGGCAGGCATAGTTGCTTAATTAGCTGATGCAGGCATGGTTGCTTAATTAGCTGATGTAACTGTTGTAGCTCAATGGACTGATATAGTCGGAGTAGCTGGTGTAGAGGCTACCCGATCTAGGTGCCCAAAAAGTTCTACCGCCACAGCCTTTATTTTTTCTCTTTTACTCTTTTTGTAGAATTAATTGCAGGGGGCTGATAGCTCCCCACTTCACACCTTACATGTCGCCTTATCACTGAGGCAGTGGTGAGGAAATTCTGTCAGACTTGTTAATTTTTTCCTTTGGTTTTGGTTTCAAATTGGTCTTTAATCCTTAAATTGAAAATGTTTCTCCACCTCCTGCCCTACTTGATTGGCGGAAGTAGAATACATGTAGATTAATGGTCTGATTAATGGTCCGAAGATGGCCAAGAGCAGCACCAGCTATATGTCAACAGCAGCCTATGTCAACAGTAGCCCCACCTCCGTCTCCACGAGCCACTATCACAGTTTGTAACCAATTGTAACCAAAAAAACATAAACTAAAGTCTGAGAGAAAGGAGGTGGAACCTAGATAAAATCCAAATGTAGAGGGTAGAAACGGCTATAATAAAATGTCAGATTATGAGGAGCTGTGTGGAGGTATCCGAGCTGGAGCTCACCAGAGCCCCTGCAAGCCGCACCCAGAACTAACTAGGCTGCCTCAACATAGACCTGGGCTCACACTCAGTGGCAGGCCACTAAGGCTGCCATGCTCGGAAGTGCTCGAGAACATCCAGGAGTGCCACCTTTGGGAGAACTCATGCTTAACTCACCCTCGAGCTCCGGGCTTGCTCCGAATGTGATGACTGGTGACTTCCGAATAAGACAGTGCTCTCAGGTTCTCAGGTGGGGAGCCTCCCGCAATGTCCAGCTGTGTCTCTCACTCCGGCTCCAGGTTTGCTTCAAATGCGATAAATAATGACATTGGGGTGGGACAGGGCTTTTCATGTGGCATACCAACCTGCATTGCCCTGCCACGTTCCTCATTCCCCTTAAGCACCAGGCTATGGAAGGAAGCGGCGGTGGTGGCGGCTACTTCTATCTGCTCCCCTTGCACTTGTGCTTGCAGCTGTGACGTCACAGACACAATCAATTGAAAACTGCAGTGATCAATAGTCAGACAGAACTGAAAAATACTTTTTTTGAAAACCTTCGTGAAGATTCATCAAACGCCGCCGCCGACATCGGCAAGTCCAAAAGCACGTCTCCTATGGAAACTAGGTCTTAACGATAAATACCTACTGGCACCTGCCAGTAGGTAATTATTATATATATACTTACATACATACACATATATCCCTTGTGTCTGGACAAAGCTATACCTCTCTGAAGAGCTCTAATTAGAGTAAAACCCTGTGTCAGAGGTTGCTTTTACTCATTTCAGATGGGCTTTGTTGGTATTTTACCAATTCAAAGCTGTAATACTGTGCCTGGAGTGGTGAATGGCTTTTGTCATTTTACAACTCAGCAAGGACAGCACTATGCTAGTCCAGTGCTTAAAGACTTTGCTGCAGAAATGGCAAAAGACTTTGTCCCTTTCTATCTCTGTGTGGATGGCACTGTGCTAATCCTATGCTTAAATAGAAAAGCAGACATTTGAAGTGAGCAAATCTAGAGTGTCGCTGGTGTTGAGAGTGCTCTGTACAGGAGCTGCTTTCCATCTAAACTCGAGAACTACCCAGAGTTGGGGGGGCGGAGCTTGCCAGCATCGATGGCGGACGCCTGATTTTGGAGCTCCGTGCCATCGCCACCATAATCCTGCAATAATCCTCCCACTAACGCCAACCAGGAGGCTGGGTGCCTCGTGAGATCTTCCGGAGCCCTCCTATACTCGGTGCGAGTTCCAGCGGCGACTTTACACCGCCCGAAACCACCAGAAAAGACACCTCGGGAGCCGACGCCCTAGGCCTCTCATCCCCGGCCTGGATTTCAACGGTGGCCGGAGTGCGTGACCCTGTGTGTGGCGGCCTAGTGGCGAGAACAATCAGTGAGACTGCGGGGTACAGCGGGAGCCCGGGATCCTGCGCCGAGACGCCTGAGGGGACAGAGCAAGCCCTGCATGTGAGGCAACACTTTATGCCTGCGGCCCCTGTCCCATGCTGCGGTACTACTCGGAGCCCTGCGGCGGAGTTGGAGGTACGGAGCAAACGTTTGCGCTGAGGCGAGACGGCAGAGCACAGGGGGTGCCCGGGAGCATACGCCGAGGCTCCGAAGGGGCCCGGATTTGACCTGTACCCTGGGAAGTGCTCTCCAGCGAGAGCGCGGGTGACGTGCGCCTTAAGCTGCGCTGGCACCCTGGGAGGTATAAAACATTGAAGCCTGGCGGCCCCCCTCCCGCGCTGATAAACCACGCGGTGCCCTGCGGCGGCGGCTGCCCCACTGGGGTGTCACCTGAGTAGCCCTGAAGATCGGTGCTAACTACGCCTGACATCTGGTGTTGTGAGGAGGGACCCTGGGTGCCTGGGAGCCCGCAGCTGCCAGGGGTGCTCGCGAGTGGATGACGCAGTGGCGACAGGCGACAGTCCAGGCTGTACCCCCTGCTTATAGACGACCTGGGATACGCGCCAAGGTGGAGCTTTAGAGGTGATGCCCACCAGCTTCGTTCTAGGAGACTGCTGGACAGAGTGGAGCTCCGGCAGATCCTCAAAAGCGATAACTTCACCTATGGGACCTAGCTGCAATTTACAGCCTCAAGTCATCTGCGGCGCCAGACAGTAGAGGTGACCATTTGGTGGACGGAGTGCTGTGAGGATAATCGTCTGGCGGAGTGAGAGCACGGCGCTGTATTGGCTCTATCAGGGAGAGACTCAGACCACCAGGGAAGCATGGGCAAGGGGGACAAAACCCAAACTAAATTACCGTTCGAGCAACGTCACACTAAGGCCCCAGACACGCGGGAAATGGAATCTACGCCACAAAGCAAAGGGGCAGAAGGCTCGTTCTACACAGACATTAAGGACCTGCCGGTCACTATGGAAAAGAGCCTCCAGGACAGTGTGTCATCCCTGGGCACTAAGATTGACGCGCTCTCCTACCGCATGGACCGAATGTCGGAAAGAGTGGACAAACACGCAGAACGCCTGGATATGGCGGAAAGGCGCATAACGGTGGAGGAAGCGCAAACGGAACAGGACAAATTTCGCAAACAACACGATAGACTCCTGCAGGTTATCCAGGATAAATCTGAGGATTTGGAGGCCCGTTCCCGAAGATCGAACATACGCATTACGGGGGTGCCGGAGACCGCCCAGACCGGGAAGATGGAGTTATTTGTGGAAAAGCTATTGACTACACTGTTGGGTGCAGACGTTTTTTCGCCAATGTTCATTGTGGAGAGAGCGCACCGAACGCTGGGCCCGCGCCCGAAACCGGGTGCTCCCCCGAGGCCGATCATAGCCAAGCTGCTGAACTACAGGGACAGGGATACGGCCCTCCGAATTGCTCGGGAAAAGCAGACGCTGCAATATGAGGGTTCAGACATTTCACTGTATCCAGACTTCACCGCGAAGGTTCAGGAGGCACGCAGGCACTATGCTCCCTATAAGAAACAGCTCCGCGACCTCGGTCTGGACTACGCCTTGCTATATCCGGCGAAATTGAGGATAAATCGGCAGGGTCATTTGCACATTTTCACGGACCCCAGGGACCTCCAAAGGGCACTAAAGGTCTGGACCAAGGAGCGTAGAGGCAGCCCCAGGAGTCAGAACGACGAAGAGGGTAGCGGCAGCCAGCTGGAGAACCAAGACTAGAAACACTGAAAGGTCCGGGGCATATACCCCGAGCTGGGACTTGGAGGACTGTTAAGCACCAGGGTCTGTCCTGAGGGCCCAACAGCGGCGTAGGAATCCTCCGATTGCCTGAACACTAGAGTTCCTTGACTCTATGAGAGGGGCTGCGAATGCCCGGAGGCTCGGACCAGTGGGTGAGAATGTTCCGTTTTCCCTTTTCCCTACTCACTTAGTGTCTTACTGTAAATGCACGTTAGATTGCAGTTTACTAGCTGTGCAGAGAGATATGCAATACTGGGCCCGGAGCTCTCCGAGCAGTAATTGAACTGAACTGGGGGTATGATATTAAGCTTTACTAAAATTGGTTGGCAAATGTTGAGAAAAAAATCTTTGGCAATGGCGCTGGGAGCGATGATTGTACAGGTACTACCCGAGGACAAGACTACTACACCTGGCAACCTCGGCCCCGGCGCTGTTTGCACTGTTCGTCCCCACTGGGGACATCCAGAGTTTGATGGGATTGACAGGGGGGGGGTTACTGACAGGCTGGGCCAAGTTGGGGTTGGTCTGCTGTGGGTGGGGGGATGTGGGGTCTGTGGGGGGGAAGCTGCCGAGTTGGGGTTGGGCAGGCACAGATTGATTATAGGGGATCCAAGGAGACGGGAGAACGAATGGCTCTTGGTAGATTGGCTCACGTTCAGGACGCACACTGCTTCATGCTTCATGATTTATTGCAGTGTTCTGTTTCCCATATGTAACCCTGGCTCACCTCACGATGTACATGCCATACCAACATGACTACTGAATTGAGAGCTCTGAACCATGCACAGTCAGCTACTGTTTGCGCCCTCACGTGGAATGTTAGGGGGCTGAATGATTTCAGGAAGTTGAGGAAAGTTTTCGGTTACCTTAAAAGACATAATGTAGACATAGCGCTACTGCAGGAGACACATTTGCCACTATCGAGTAGGATGCTACACAGCAGAGGGCTGGAAGGGCACATAGCTGCAGCTGGGTTCACCACACATGCTAGGGAAGTTATCACATGGGTAAATCCGAGTGCAAAACTCCAGATACAGACACTCAGCGCTGACACAGAGGGCAGATACGTTATAGCAGCCTGTAAGGGAAAGGGGCTGGATCTGCTGGTTGTCAATACCGACGGTCCCAATTATGACTCCCCTGAATTCCATGAAAAACTAGCTGCTAAGATTGGAACGTACATGCAGCCGCACATAATATGGGGGGGAGATTTCAACTTGACACTCAACCCAGACATTGACAGGTCTACGGGCCCACCTCGTAGGCCGTCGGCAGCAGCGCAGATGTTGGCAGCTAGACTTCTTGTGTTGGACATGGATGATGTGTGGAGAAGCAGGAATGCGGGCCAGGTGGATACACACATTACTCTGCTTACCACGAGGTACATACTAGAATAGATTACTGGTTTGCCACCTCGGGAATTCACCGTAGTATTAAGCAATGTAAGGTGTTACCGCGCACGCTTTCTGATCACTCGCCCATACTACTAGCTATAGAGGCCCCTGTGAAGAAAATCCCCCCGTTTACTTGGCGCTTTCCGCCCTACTCGCTTCTAGACCCGGCTTTTCGCTGGGAACTTGCAGAGGCGATTGAAGTATTTTTCGAAATTTTTTTAGGATCGGTGGAGTACTTCCAGACCTTGTGGGAGGCGTTCAAAGTGTACATACGAGGCATTGCGATGGCTAAACACTCCAGCGTCCTGAAGGCGATAAGACGTAGGTTAGCCGAGCTAGAAAAACAGCTACAAGCCCTTGAGGAACAGCAGCGGCGTAGACCAGATTTGATCACGGAGGAAGGAATTAAGCGCCTCTTGCTGGAGTTCCATGACGAGGCGGACAGGGAGGTTAAGCATCTGGGCAAATATGCCACAGCTCGTACATACAGGGAGGGGGAAAGACCTGGCTCCGTACTAGCTAACATCCTTAAGGGCAGGAGAGGGAAACCGTCGGTCACGGAACTGAGAGACGTGAACAGACACAGTGCCACGGATGAGGCAGATATAGCAGCCATCTTTCGTGACTATTATTTGGATATGTACTCCTCGAGAGGCGGGGACCTATCGGCAGAAATACTAGACTACTTGGAGCACATAAAGCTCCCCTTTCTCTCTGATTCCCAAAGGGAATTCCTCATGTGCCCTATACACCTGGATGAAATTAGAGACGCCTTAGCCTCAATGAGAACGGGCAGTGCACCTGGTATGGATGGCCTGACAGTCAAATTTTACAAAGCATTTCAGGAACAGCTACTGCCGCATATTACTAATTTGCTGAGTGACATTTGTATTCAGGGAAGCATGCCAGGCTCTATGAGAGAAGCAATGATAATCACTATCCTGAAACCTGGAAAGTTGCATGATGAGTGTGGGTCATACCGTCCGCTGTTTTTGTTGAATGTTGATACCAAGCTCTATGCTAAAGTGCTGGCGACCAGATTAGCGTTACTGGCCCCTGAATTGATTGCCCCAGAACAAGCGGGGTTCATTCCTACCAGGAATTTGAAGTACAATATACGGACGGTCCTGCGAACCATACAGCACGTTAAGCAGGACGTGTCGGCTGTGGCTGTTTTCCTTGATATGGAGAAGGCGTTCGACTCGGTGGAATGGCCTTTTCTGCTACAGGTGCTGCGTCGAATGGGCCTTGGAGAGCCCTTTTTGCAAATGGTGGGTGCTCTTTATGAGGGGCCCTTGGCTAGAGTGCGTGTTGGCAATGCGATCTCGACACCCCTCCACATGGGCAGGGGGACCCGACAGGGATGCCCCCTGTCCCCCTTGCTATATGCGCTGGCGGCGGGGCCTTTGGCTTGCGCACTGAGGGAGTACCATGGTCACAGGGGCATACGATTTCCGACCTACAAAATAGTAGTGTCTATGTATGCGGATGACACGTTATTGTACACGCATGACCCGGCGACCACCCTTCCCCCGATGCTGAGAGAGGTTGTACGTTCTGGGGCGCTATCTGGCCTCAAGGTTAACTGGGCAAAGTCCATGGTGCTGCCGCTAGCGCCAGTGACTAGTCGGGTAGAGACGGAGAACCCTCTGCAGTGGTCAGAAGATCCGATTAGGTATCTTGGGATACAAATTCATACAGATCCAGACCGGCTCATTAGCCAGAACTACGGCAGAGCTGTAAGTAAGCTGGAAGACGATATAGTGATCTGGAGTAGGCTGCCTCTCACGTTAATGGGCCGAATAGCCATTATGAAAATGGTGGTCCTGCCGCGGTTCCTGTTCCTTTTTAACGCCCTCCCCATTGTGCTGTCTAGGGCATTCTTCCAGCGGCGGACGAGTCTCATGGTTAACTTGGCGTGGCCGGGTAAGCAGCCGAGAGTCAAGTGGTCCACACTGACTTTGCCACACAGTATGGGAGGCTTAGCGGCGCCGGACCTTTAACTCTATTACAGAGCGGCTCAGGCGACGCACCTGCACACCTGGATTCACGGGGATAAGATGATCCCGCATGTCCGTATGGAGAGACTGTTCGCGCTTCCGCTGGCACTCCCGGCTACGATCTGCATGCCACTGAATCGCAGAATAGGGGTGTTAGACTCCATTACCGCTACAAACCATGCATGGCACTCGCTTCTGCAAAGACGGGGGGGAGTGTTACTATACTCACCGGAGATGCCACTGGAATGGATGCTATGGCTTCCACCCATGACTGAGAGGGGGGTCACTGGAGAGCTGGCGAAGCTGGGTCTCTGCCGGGCGGGTGACCTTTTTCAGGACGGTGTGGTCAAAACCTGGGATCAGGCATGCGGAGATCGTAGTGATATCCCTCTGATGCAACGCTTCCACTTTCATAGGACGAGAAGTGCTCTCTCAGAGCTGCTGGGTCCGGACATGGCGGAGCCCCCAGACGTCTTCGAACTGACATTTGTCATTAAAACCATGGAGCCTCGGAAGCTCCTCACGAACCTGTATAGGGTGGCTGGATTGCAAGGGGAGCACCAACTCATGAAAACTAGACTGGCATGGCAAAGAGACCTGAAGATAGTGCTTGATGACGCGACATGGCGGTACTGCTGCGAAAGCACGAAGCGGATATCGCTAAATGGCAGGCATAGGCTGATCCACTTTAAATTCCTGCAGAGGGTGTACTACACCCCGGAGAGACTTCACAGATACGGCCTGAGGCCCACTACACACTGCAAACGGTGCCACGCTGCAGATGCGGACTTCCTGCATTTGGCGTGGAACTGCCCGGGAATTCAGACTTTTTGGGGCGATGTCTTTTCGGAAATGAGCAAAATTTTGGAGGTAGACATTACCCCGGAACCAAGCCTGGCGCTGATTGGCAACTCCAGGCGACTCCCAGTTGCGCTACGTAGGCTCATGGATATGGAGATGCTAATGGCTAGGAGAGTAGTAGCACACTGTTGGATGAGAGGTCCGCTCCCAACCAGGAATAGATGGGCGATGGACATGTTGTACTGTAGCACACAAGCGGAATACTACAGCGAACTGCTGCCCCCCAAGAGCCGTCCTAAAAACTTTTGGGCCCTGTATCAAACCTACCTCGATGGCAGGGAGAGTGGGGAGCCTGAAGGCCCGGAGGAGGCACGAGGGCAGCAAGCAAACAATAACTTGGAGTCTGAGCCTAGGATGGTGTGAGAGGAGAGCTGTGCGAATGCTTAGTAGAGTGCAATGCGGAGTAGAGTGGGGATAGGGAGAGATGTAGTTGAGGGATGGATGGGCGAGGTGGCATAGTAGACAAGCACTTCACCTCTAGGTTAGTTGGAGTACTGCACCAGGGACAGACACTCTTAAGGGACACTCTCAGATGCGACGTGGACATAGCTGAGGGGCACATTGAGAATAAGCATGGCTATGTAACAGACCTATTCACCACAAGAGCGTGCTCCCCATCGTTGCACACACTGATTTGCATAATGAAGGAGTGGGGGAGGGACCATTGATGGGACTGGGGAGTTTGTATTAGTTTAGGTAAGTCACGGACATTCCTGTCTTGTTCACTAGCCACGAAACAACGGGGGGGGCGGGGATGCACTGGTTGACACAGTACGATTAGAGCCATGACACTTGCATCCGGCGCTGATGGAAGTGGTGACTGCGAATCAGTTAGTTGATACAATGAACTTGCCGCCGGACCCCCGGGTTGTCGGCTAAAGGGTCGTGTATGAAAGTGTTTACTGTTCATTTGGCATAGCTATATTACGCGGCCGGCCCGTGAGGTTGTAGGCCTGAAGCTGTGTACTTGGAGTCCGTGGTGTTAATACAATTTTATAATTAAAAAAAAACTACCCAGAGTTCTCTGCTTCTTTTTTGCATAATTTATTCATCACTTTATGCCTGAAAGGGTATTTTTTTTACTTATACTGGGTGCACCCTTGTGTCTGGACAAAGCTGTACCTCTCTCAAGAGCTCTAATTAGAGCTAAACACTGTGTCAGGGATTGCTTTAACTCATTCTAGGTTGGCTTGGTTGGTATTTTACATCACAGGTGGAAGGCTCCTGTACAGCCCAGACATCGTGTGCAAGATGATCGTTGCATGTTGTGTGTTGCACAACATATGTGCACGCACCTATGCCCCATGGATCCAAGTGCCAGATGCACCGGACGATGTTGATGAAGATGAGGCAGGTGGACCACACCCCGCTGCAGCCGCAGCAGGAATAGCCCCTAGGAACACCATAATTTACAATTTCTTTACATGAACGCATCACATTGTGACAGTCCTTAGCAATCATGGGACAGTACAAAATCCCACAGACACAGCATGTGAAAATAAATGCATTACAACACACATTCCCTGAGTGCATGTCACTCATCTGTACAAGCACATCACTCAGACAAGTATAAGTACAACATGTAAGTGGTAAGAGTTTCATGATTTGATAGTAGATGGTGGGTGTGTCACCTCTGTACATAGAGGCTGTTTAGTGTGTCTCGTATTTGAAATGCCATTTTTGTGTGTCACAAATAGTACAGTATCCCACTTTTCGGCATTTCACATGTATCCCACATCATTACATATTGGCTGGCATTTGTGTCCTACAAGTGATAACAGGGCTTCTTTTGGGGTTACATTTGTACCACCATGATGCAGGGTTGCACCCTGTGACTCAAGTCCCACGACATGAGCAACATGTACGTAAGGGGGAGTCACTGCCACTACATTCGTCCATGCTTTCATACTTGATTGATCATAGACGTCATGTCTGTGTGCAGGAGATGATTGTCCCTCTGTAATGTGAATGGGAGATGCGGCTACACAGTGTGTTCCATGTATGTTAACGCATTGGCGCAGTTTACATACAGACTGCATGCCAATGTTCATTGTGACTGTTTGTGAAGAGATGCCTATTTGATGCAGGGCAATGGACATTTGTTCTACATCACATTTGTGAGGCTGTACTCGTACATTGTCATCTCACTGTTTTTTTTCTGCTTTTATGGTGCATTTTCCCGCAGGACACGTGGGAATTGCAGGCCTGTTGCTGGTTATGTTTCGGGTTTGGGACATCGCAGCTTTTTTCGCGTTTGTGTTTTGTATTTTTGCGGTGTTGCTTTGATTTTGACGCAGCCATTTGACGCAGTCTTATGAGACGTTATCTTGAGACTATAGCATGGTCCGCAGTGTTGAGAATACAACGTTAACACAGCGTTATTTTCCTGCGATAGACTGCAATGTGAAGAGTTGCGTTAAGCTAATTTTGCGATAATTATCACACATTCTTGAGAATATCCCCCAGAGTCTTTTGCAATAGTTTGCAATTTTTCACATCCATTCTCATGTTTCATAGCACGGAGACCTGTTCTTTTCGCTTGTTCCACATGTGTGTATAGGCATTCTGTTGTTGTAGTACTTTCCCATTCTGTCCTATGACAGATATCATATTTTAATCCCTTGGTGGTTGTTCCTTAGTTGCGGTATTGATGAGCTCATCTTTATTCATATGTTCTATTATTCATAAGTGCACATATAATTCTTTGTTGTTGTTAAGGCCCATTGTTCTCAGGCTTATAATGTAACGAGATTCTAGTTGTCGCAGTTTCCTCCTTCTGTCTCCCCTTTGTACAATTTGGGGGATTGTTTCAAATCTCAAAAATTGCATCTTTCTCCAATCATTGTTGGTACATAGAGCCATATGTTTTGCAGTTGGGCGGTTTGTGTCTTTGTATTTGACAGTTCTTATGTGTTCTAAGATCATATACTTTAGAGTACAATTAGTACTTCCAATATATTGTAATACACATGCACATTGGATTATATAAACAACATATTTGGTGAATAATTTTGATAGTCGTTCCTTCTTCTAAACATATACATATATATATATATATATATATATATATATATATATTCACTGAAAAAACCATAGGTTATAGACCATATATAGTTAGGAATTAGCATTTAAAAAACCTTATTTTACTCACACAAAACCATTGAAATTCCATATATAGTTAGTTGCACTAACTATATATTGCGCACCCGCAATCCACTGCTGATGATGTCACATATTACATCATTCATGACATGGTCAGTGACATCACTGATGACATCACTGATGACATCTCAAATGACATCACTGATGACATCTCACTTGACATCAATGATCACATCACTGATGATATCATTCATGTGACAATACAATGCATCTCCTCACATTTTAATATAACCTCTGTTTCACCCAGTGTTAAAAACAGAGTATAATTTTTGAAACCATTGACACACCAATACTAGTTACTACATACGTACTCACTGATTCCTACGTCTACACACACATTCACTCATTCACCCATACAATCATTCATACATACAATCACTCATGTTTACAACACAATCATATGCACTCATACACCTATACAGACACTCACACTCTGCCACTCATCCATGGAGTTACTCACACACCTAGTCAGTCCTGTAAAGAATCAATCACACTTCCATTTTCTACTCTATACAGTTAAACATAGAGCACCTTACGTTTTCAACCATATACTAACACATACTTACTCTCTTATACAATCATTGATACAAGTACACATTGATCTGTACAGAGTCACACACCTCCCATCCAGCCACACACACACTCAGTCTCCCATGCAAATACTTGGGCAATCAATCAATAACCCATATAGTTACTCATATAGCTACTGATCAACACATGCAGCAGTTTACAGAACAACAGACATAATGATGCACAAATTAAGACAGTTTAGTCACTAACCCATGCACTCAGTGAGACACATTTAATCACTCACTCATACATTCAGTCATGCACCTACTAAATCCTTCGTCCAGACACTTATACATCCACTCATTCTTCAATATGTAAGACATATTTTAACTTTACAGAAACATAGTCACTGGATGTTGTCATCAGTGATGTCATCAGTGATGTCATTTGAGATGTCATCAGTGATGTCATCAGTGATGTCACTGACCATGTCATGAATGATGTAATATGTGACATCATCAGCAGTGGATTGCGGGTGCGCAATATATAGTTAGTGCAACTAACTATATATGGAATTTCAATGGTTTTGTGTGAGTAAAATAAGGTTTTTTAAATGCTAATTCCTAACTATATATGGTCTATAACCTATGGTTTTTTCAGTGAATTTTCAAGGTTTTGTAAATGCTAATTCCTAACTATATATGGTCTATAACCTATGGTTTTTTCAGTGAATTTCAATGGTTTTTTAATAGCAAATATCATAAGCTGTCGAATGTCAAGTACGTGGTAAGAATTTTTTTTTTCGTGTTTATGCACACTGATCTGCTTTGATTGCTGCCCCCCACCCCTCATTTCTATTAGGAGTACTCTCTCTTTGCAGATAGTGAAGGGTAGTTAACGCAGCCCTTTCCCCCTTTGTAATCTGTCGTGCCTGCTTCTCTCTCCATTTGATTGATTGTTCTCTTTGGTTCATTCTCTATTTACAAACAAGCACAGAGTCGCAATACTCTGTTTAGTCTTTGCAGATAGCGAAAAATCGTGTAAAAAAACAAAAGGAATCGAGCAAAATCAGTAGGCCACTAATGGGATCTCTTTTGACCTCGCTAAAATAGAAACATTAGGAACAACCTGTTGAAAATAGCAATGCGTATGTATATAAGCGGCGTTCATTTGTGTTCACAGTACCCCTTGTTGATTGTTTCAATCGAGCATTGAATTGTTCGAAGTTAATTCTCTTAACGATCTTCTCTACCTGCAAACGAGGAAGAATAGGAATATTCTATCTCCCTTTGCAGATAGTGAAGGGTAGGTAACGCAAGCCTTTAACACGTCGTACCTATTTCATTCCTCATTGATTGATTGATTGTCCGAACATTGACTGTTTGGGAATTAGTTCTTTTTGGAGGTATTCCCTGTTTGCAAATAAACGTAGGAAAATCTTTGCAAGTAGTGAAAGGGTACGTAATGCGGACCGTTCTCCCCCGTTGTAATCTGTCATGCCTATCTACTCCCCACTGATTGATGCACCTTTTTCACCCGGACCATTTACTAGAGATACGTCATCTGGCCCGACCAGAGAGCACCCCTAGTGAAAAGGACATATGCAATAATAACGAAGTGATCACTGTATCCTGTTAACAGAAACTTTACCATGAAACAACCTGGAAAGAAAAAAATAGGAAAACGAAAATCAGTAGGCCACTGATGAACATGAACTTTTATTAAACAACGAACAAAGAAACGATAACATAACGTAATGATAAAACCTATTAATGTCCTAGAAACAAGAAAACGTTAAAATATGCCAGTGGTGAGAGACCAGAAAAACAGTAAGAGAAACCAAATCACCCCTCGCTGTCCCACCGCCTGCCACGCCAAAAAAATCGATAGACTAGGGAAAATGCAAGTCAGTAGAACATCCACCCCCACTCTGGAAACTTCCAAGGTGGGGCAGGGTTCCGGCTACGCCCAGCCGGGAGCAGCCCATATAAGGCAGGTCCTGCTGCCACGCCTCGGCCAGGAGATCCTAACGTAGGGTGTAGCCGGAGGAGAGGCCGAGACCAGCGGGACCCGGCCAGGGGATTGCCTTTACAACGCTGAACAGTTGCAGGGGGGGGGGATTGTCTCCTCGACCCTCCCCTCTCTCTCCCAGTCCGGCCGCGGTGGCCCTTGAGAGTTGCAGGTAGTCCCGCCACATGCTCTTCCGGTCCGACCACCAACGGTCGGGGGGCCGAGGCCGACGGGATCCGGCTGCAGCCGATAAACCAAGAAACCCGTTCATGGGGCCAGAGCCAGGGGCGTCCGGCCGACATCCACCGGAAGCCCGGCCCGAAGACGGACGGGACACTTCTTTCTTTTATAATGGCTGCGACAACACTGGAGGGGGATGTCTTGCACATGCCTCCGACCCCCCCCCTCGTCCTCATCGCCTGGTCCGGCCATAACAAATCTCAAGCGAGACGCCGTGGGGTGCACTGGGAGGGAGAGACGGTGCGAACAGGCCTCTCCCGCCTCCCCAGGTGGAGGCTTCCCAGCTGCACCCTCAGCGCTCCAGGCGGTGGCATCCTAACAACTACAGTGCTGCACAGTTTCGGAACGACCTAGATAACGGTTCTTCCACTGTGGCCATGCTGCAACGTCTCGCCCGGCAGGGTGGAGCCCGTCCGCTCATGTGACCCCGCGATCGCCGGTAGCTGCCGAACTCTCAAAATGGCGGTCGACCTGGCAAGAGCGGGCCCAACATAAAGAAATGGCCCGGTCACTGGTTGACTCCACCACCGTAGTCCTCCACGACCTTGAAGATTCTAGAGGAGCCGCGGGAGTCTCCGACCCCCGATGGGGAATGACTGCCATGATCGCCCGTGGAGTGACGAAACTGTATCCGCGGGACGTCGGCGCTCCCATGCTGGCGCCAGCCTCACTTTGAATTACTACAATCCTGCAGACCTTACTTCCGGTGAAAGCACAGTGTGACCCGGTAGGAAAAATTATTGCACCCCCTCCCCTTTTTGACTGATAGTTCAAACCACCGATCCTTTCCTTTGCCCTTTTAACGGAACTTTGGACTGCCTCCCCCTCTTTTACATTTTCTAGAGAAAACAAAACATTAACCACTACATTAGCATAGCAGTTGACACCAGAACTGTTTTCAAATTGAAAACCAACAACATCTTCAACAGAATCCTTTTTGTTTCTGCTGTGACCCTGCTACAGCACAGGCATTGTCCCCAGCAGTAATTCTGCAATGCCGGTAAGAATAGCTGTGGTGCCTACTGGACTCACTCACCCCCGCGGCGCCCCACGCCGTTTTTTGCTGGGCGGCAACTTACTAGACATCACTTTCGTGCCATCTAGATTTCAGCGCGTTCTGCTGCCTTGGAACTATTCGCACAACAGACCGCTACTGACAAGAATATTTCATTATTGGTGCTGTCAATTTCAATAAATCTATTGGATAATTAAAAAGAAATTGCCACGGTCTCTTCGTTGTTTAAATGTTTTTACTGTTTTTGTTTTGTTGTATATATTTATATGTTATTAAAGTTTTATATTCCTACTACTTTGTTGGAGTGCTATATATTTTTAATGTGACACATAATTGTAAAAACTTTGATGTACAAAGAGTCATTCCTAGAATCTTCCGCTTCAGGCTCGGTCCCCTCCCCAATCACAATACAGGATGGTTTTCAGATAGTAGGAACGCGTGTGGTGTGACGGATCTCATCGGGTGTGGGCCTTGATCTACTATAACTCCTTTGAAGAGGGGTGATTCTTTACAGCTGGGGCCATAAACTACATCTGCAGGGCTAGCTGATAGCCTAGGACCGGCCTGGACATTCGGACACAGAGGAAGAGGAGTGTCAGAGGGTGCGGTAGTGAATAGGGCGAAAGGGAGGTGTCGGGCGGGCACAGAGTGTGATTCTCAGGGAAGAGCAGCGCAGATGGGGGAAGGTTTATTGCCCATGCATAAGACAGAGAGCGGTGGTGACCAGTGCCTGGGGGAGATGCTTACGAGGGTGAGGAGCCATGCTACGAATCGACAGCGTGCAGAGAGTGGGTCTGGTCAAGACATCTAAAATGGCTGCCGTGCACGACAAAAGTGTGGCATTTCAAAAAAGGCAAGATGGCGCAGACAATGTTTTTCAACACTTCCTCATTTCCTTCGAATCGAACGTTAACAGACGTTGGGGCATATTACCAAAGTTAAGCGATATTTATCGCTAACGATGCTTACCAACCAATTTTTTACCACTAAGCATCGTCAGAAATTATCGAAGATAAACCTTACTATTATCAAGGTTTATCGCAAATGCGATAATAAACGGCCGCAATGCATGAATATCGCTAAAAAGTCAGCGATATTCATGCATTACCGAGCTAATACTCTTAGCCATGTTATCCACCTCCCATTGGATAACATGGCTAAGAACTGCTCAGGGCAGGTGTTACTTTTTGGAGATATTCGCGCTTAGCGCGAATATCTCCAAAAGTTGGTAATAGGAGATAGATATCTTGCATGTTGTAATGCAAGTTATTGTGGTATATGGAACTCATACCATAATCTCTCAGGAAAGCAGAAACTGATCCTTTTGGGACCGCCTAAAAAGGCCTAGGGGGTGAGGAGTACTCTACTTTGCCCCCTTTTCACGTTCCGAACTATTTTATTTTACTCTCTTCTGTAATTACACAAAATACCAGCGATAAGATGCATCGGAGACACACAGTGAGAGAAAGGAGGCCGGAGATGAAGAAGACATGTCAAATACACATTGGAGATAATATAGTGGCAGAAGGGAAGTAAATATGAGTAAACTTACCATGTAACATAAAAATGTTGCACTCTATACTATAAGTCTCATTTTATACTACAATCACTTCGCTACAACCTCATAAATTAAAAATAAAAATAAATAATGTCTCAAACAATTTTTGATTTCTAAATATAAATTTATTCTTCAGAATTTTCTAAATTTGAAACAACTAGTAACATGTCCTCATCAGTAATTTCCTCTTCAATCATCTCATCTGGAATCTCCTCATTAAAAGTCTGCAATGATGATTCTTGTAACTCTATGGTCTCCAAACACTCGATAAATTCGCCATCAAGAGATTGATCAAAAAAATCATTCAAGTCATCTCCTCCTTCTGACAATATTTCATTATTGGTGCTGTCCATTTCAATCAATGTAGTGGAATCATTCAAGTCATCTCCTCGTGACAATATTTCATTATTGGTGCTCTCAATTTCAATCAATGTAGTGGAATCATTCAAGTCATCTCCTCCTTGTGACAATATTTCATTATTGGTGCTGTCCATTTCAATCAATCTAATGGAATCATACAAGCCATCTCCTCCTTGTGACAATATTTCATTATTGGTGCTCTCAATTTCAATCAATGTAGTGGAATCATTCAAGTCATCTCCTTGTGACAATATTTCATTCTTGGTGCTGTCCATTTCAATCAATCTAATGGAATCATACAAGTCATGTCCTCCTTGTGACAATATTTCATTATTGGTGCTCTCAATTTCAATCAATGTAGTGGACAATTCAAAAGAAATTGCCACGGTCTCTTCATTGTGAGCCATTTTATTTTGAAATTGCTTGCTGTAAATTGCAGAAAAAAATAATCACTTTCATTTATCGTTTTTAGTAATACATAATATAAAACTAACTTCATCAAGTATTTAGTATAACAGAAGGACTGCAAATAAATAACAGAAAATTTTTTTCAAATTATCTTCAAGTGTACAACATAGTTCCCCTTACAAATTAACAACTCACCTTTTTAAAAGTAGCAGAAGTGTTAGTACTGTGTAAATCAAACACCAGAAATTCACCACCAAAAATTCCTCACAAATGTACCTCAGACAGTAGTATCACAAAATGGCTGTGGTTTCCTCTCATTTGACATATATACATAACCAATTAACTTTCATCACACACAAATACAAAACCAAAGTAACATTTTAATTGGTTCTAAATTTCAACACTTTCAAATGTGTTTTCCCCATGCAATTTTCCATAGGACATTTACATACGTCTACAGCCTGAATGGCTGAACGGAATTACACCAAACTTGGCAAAATGGTACATCAAACCTAAGAGGTCAGGAATGATCTACTATGCCCCCTTATGGTCATTTCCCCCTTCGCTTTGGCCTCCTCTTGTCTCTCAATCCTACCGAGGGACAAGATGGCGGCCGCTACGGACTGTTTGGAATGTTGACAGACGCCGGAGAACCAATCAGCTTCGCAAAGCTCCGTAACGCGAAAAGTACGCGAAGCGGAGCGCTGTTACAGATATATATCTTTTTTTCAACGTTAATTTCTCAAAATCCACTGGAGCACATATATTGAGACCTAGCAAAGGCACATCGGGCTACCAGTCCCTAATATTTTGCCAAGTTTCGTGCAAATCCATTCAGCCGTTCGATTATTATTATTTTGTTTTTTTTTTGCCCCGCGGGGCCCTTTTAAAACCTCCACATCAAACCTAGGGGGTCAGCGAGGATCTACTATGCCCCCTTATAGTTATTTCCCCCTTTGTTTTGACCTCCTCTTGTCTCTCGATCCTACCGAGAGACAAGATGGCGGCCGCTACGGACTGTTTGGAATGTTGACAGACGCCGGAGAACCAATCAGCTTCGCTTCACAAAGCTCCGTTGCGCGAAAAGTCCGCGAACCAGAGCGCTAACCGGTCCGCTGTTACAGATATATATCTTTTTTTAAACGTTAATTTCTCAAAATCCACTGGAGCACATATATTGAGACCTACAAAAGGCACATCGGGCTACCAGTCCCTACAATTTTGCCAAGTTTCGTGCAAATCCATTCAGCCGTTCGGGCTAAAAGTGAGGCCAACCGCCCTATGGAAAACTCAATGTTAAAAACACGTTTTGGGACCCCCCTTTTTTCTCGGCCCCCACTGGACGAACCCCCCCCAAATTTTCAAGGGCTGCTCAGAAACAAAATGTGCCATTTTCCTGAAAATTTCAGCCGATTCCGTCCACAAACGCCAAAGTTATTAGACATAGAATTTTCAAAAAACCCATAGAGAAAAAATCCTAACTATATATACCTACTGGCGACCGCCAGTAGGTAATATATATATATATATATATTCATATATATATTCATATATACATTCATATATGTTAACCACCAATCAGAAAATAAAGCTGCACTCGCCTGCAATATGTTAAAGTACTTTATTGAGTCATACAGCAACTCAGCCCAGCACTCCCACCTACACGTTTCGATCACACTGGTCTTGATCACGGGAAACAGGTGAGCTAGTTGTCCCCTAAGGACCCTGAGCAGCAAAGGGGACTTAATCCCCCAAACAAGAGTGCACCAGAAGGCATGTTAGCAGAGTGGTGGAGAAAGAGGGTGTGGTCTGCTATATGAACTCAGCAATCCTGCTGTGTGGGACTTACTGAAGGTAATAGGAGGGGTAAAAAAACACAGGTTTCATGGACGTTACAGTGAATTGGACATTTCACTCGTACAAACCAGAGATATTCGGCCGTTGTAGTTAGTTCAGCTGACTATAACTCACGCCCCCACAATGCACTGCTGATGACGTCACATATTACATCATTCATGACATGGTCAGTGACATCACTGGTGACATCACTGCTGACATCTCAAATTACATCATCAAAGACATCACTGATGACATTATCCTGTGACTGTGTGTTTCTGTAAAGTTTAAATATGTTTTATATATATATATAGGCTAAGGTGTATTGAAGAATGAGTGGGTGTATAAGTGTTTTAAAGGATGATTTAGTGGGTGCGCGACTGACTGTATAAGTGAGTGATTAAATGTCTCCAACTGAATGCATGGGTTAGTGACTGATACAGACATTCACACAGTTTAGTTTGTCAGTTGGTGTGCATGAGGTTGCATGGGTTGGTGAACAGCTAAATGAGGGTCTATATGGGTTATTGATTGGTTGTCTGAGTTACTGTATGGGTGCCTGAGTGTCTATGGGGGTGTGACTCGGTGCAAAGATGTGTGAGTGGGTGATTCACTGGGTGTATGGGTTCAAGAGTGCATCTGTGAAGGGCTGTATGGGTGGGTGAGTGTGTGTTGGTGAGTGAATGGATGCCTCAGTGGTACATGTGTGAGTAACTGCATTTGTGAAAGGCAGTATATGTGAGTGCTGGAGTATATAAATGACTATATGTGAGAGAGTGATTGTGAGAGTGGCTGTATGGATGAGTGTGCACTTGTATTAGTTATTGTATAAGAGTGTAAGTATGTGTTTGTATATGTTTGAATAAGTGAGGTGGAGTTTGTATAACTGTATAGGTGAGTAAATGGGAGTGTGATTGATTCTTTGCATGACTGAAAAGGTGTATGAGTAACTCTATGGATGAGTGGCGGTGTGTGAGTGTCTGTATAGATATGTGAGTGCATATGATAGTGCCATATTGATGGTTGACTGCATATGTGAGTGACTGTATGGGTGAATATGTGTGTAGACCTAGCAATAAGTGAGTGAGTATGTACTAACTGGTATTGGCATGTCTATGGTTTCGAAAATGGTAGTCTGTATTTTAAAGTGGATGTATCAAAGGTTATATTAGGGTATGAGGAGGTGCAACAGATTATCACGTGGATGAGGTCATCAGTGATGTCATTTGAGATGCCACCCGTGATGTCATCAGTGATGTTACTAACCATGTCATGAATTATGTAATATGTGATGTCATCAGCAGTGCATTGCAGGGGCGTGAGTCATAGTTAGCTGAACTAACTTTAACGGCCGAATTTCTCTGTTTTTGTACGAGTGAAATGTCCAACTAACTATAACGTCCCTGAAACCTGTGGTTTTTTCAGTGAATTTCTAAGGTTTTTTAAATGCTAATTTCTTACTATAACGTCCCTGAAACCTATGGTTTTTTCAGTGAATTTCAAAGGTTTTTTAAATGCTAATTTCTAACTATGCCTACAAAGGTAGGACATGTGAAGAAAGAGGAAGAAAAGCGCAGAAAGAAGCAAGACAAATGCAGAAAGAGGCAACAGAAGTCCAGAAAGACGAAGAAAAGTGCAGGCAGAAGCAAGAGATGTGCAGAAAGAACCAACAGAGGAGCAAAAAGTCCTCCTGTGCCCCAACTTTTTGCTGACGGGTACTGGTGGTAACTGACTCTGACTAACCAGGCCTACAGCCAGTGTTATGCTAAAAGACACTTAGAATAAAGTGAAAACACCTACATACACTAGGGAACACTATGCGTTGGGGTAGCCCTGTGATTAGCATGACCTCCTCTGTATTTGCCATGGGTACTGTCTGGGCCATTGTATGAGTACATGCGTAGTGACTGTATGATTAGAGTACTACAAGGTGAGTGCATGGTGAATTTATAAGTGCTTGTGTTTTGGTGGAGTGATTGAATAAGTACATGGTAGTGGCCGGGTCATTAGAGGAGTGCACAGGCAGTAACAGGGTGATTGCTGGACTGCATGGGTACTGCCTGGGTCATTACATGAGTACATGGATAGTGGCTAGATACTCACAGTGCTGCAAGGAGAGTGCATGGTGAATTTATAAGTGATTGTGTTTTGGCGAAGTGATTGGATAAGTACATGGTAGAGGCTGGGTGATTGGAGGAGGCACAGGGAGTGACAGGGTGATTGCTGGACTGCATGGGTACTAACAGGGGAATTAAAGGAGCAAATGAGAAGTGTGTAGGTGGCTAGGGGACTGCATGGGTAGTACACAGGGATTGTAGCAGTACATATATAAGTGCTTGGGTTATTGCATGAGTACATGGGTACTGATTGTCTGATTGGAGAACTACAAGGATAGTGCATAGTGAATTTCTAATTGCTTGGGTTTTGGCGGAGTGATTGGATAAGTACATTGTGCTCGCTGGGTGGTTGGAGGAGTGCATGGGTAGTGACAGGGCAATGGTTGGACTGCATGGGTAGTGCTCAGGGTATTGTAGCAGTGCATGAGTTAGTGCATGGGTCATTGCATGAGTGCATGGGTACTGACTGTATGATTAGAGTACTGCAAGGAGAGTGCATGGTGAATTTATAGGGGCTTGGGTTTTGGCGGAGTGGTTAGATAAGTACACACATGTCACATCAGGCCTGACCCCTCCCTTCACCACTGTGCAAACGCTGGCGGGTTTTAAGTTGGGGGATTAATTCCCCTTCAATCCTGGGGATCCTGGGGTCCAACAAGCCCACCAGGTACCTCCAGTTAGCGTCACAGAGCTGTGTTGCAGAGAGGAGTAAAAAGGGAGTGGCCTTGAAATTGATTCCCTAACTTAAAAGACGCCACAGGGCACGTTTGCATAGTGTTGCTGGGAGGGGGGCCTCCGGCACGATGCCAGCTTTTTTATTTTATTCATTTTTTTTAAGGTGGCTGTGGGTCCCCCCTTCCTTTCCTATTTTTTGGGCCCTGGGGACCCCATCCCCCAGGGCATGACCCCGATTTTGTTCATGTTTGAAAAAAATGGAAGCGGGCCGCACCTCCCGAGGCCCCGGGGAATGACCAGTCCCCGGGGCAGCGAATATTAAGAGAAGCCCCGTGGGGTGGTGGTCCCCATGGCTTGGGGGGGCCTTGGAGGCCCCCGAAACATTAAAAAGCAAGCCCCGGGGGGTGGTGGTCCCCGGGGCTGCGGGCCCCCGCGGGCCCCGGCATTTTTAAAATTAGGAATTGTTCAAAGCCCCTGGGACCTGGCCCACCCGGGGGCCTCATTTAAATGAAGCACGGGAGCCAGTGCTTCATTTTGTTTAATAATTTCAGCGGGATTCGCGACCACAGCGCGAATTCTGCCAAAATTATAAAAAATATATGCTTTTTGGGCTCTGGGGGTCCTTGTGGGACCCCCTGAACAGGCCTAGGGGGTCAGGGTGTTTCTACCCTGCCCCCTTTTCTTCACTTTTAACTTTGTTTTACTGATTTCTTGTGACTCAGTTCTACCGAGTCCCAAGATGGCAGCCAACACTTCCTGGTTTGGTGTGTTGGCAGCCAATTAGAATGAAGCTCAAGGTCGGGAGGGGTCGCAAACCCACCGCGGCAATAGATATCGATATTTTTATTTTTTATTTTCTCAGCAAATACTGAACGGATTTAGCCTTGGCTAAAGTTTCCTAAGGAAATTTACATGGAGAAAACACTTTTTGGGATCCTCTTTTTTCTTAGCCCCCGTTTGGCGAATCACCCCCAAACTTTCTGAATAGGAGATGACCTTTTTTTGGGAGAATTTCGCTAAGATTCCAAAGTTATTACCAAATCAAAAAATGCTTTTCCTATGGAAACTAGGGGCTAGATGTAGGTAAATCTATTTACCACTTCTTAAATACCGAATTTTACCGATTCGGTATTTAAGAAGTGGTAAAATAGAGGGGGGGAGATGTAGGTAATTCCAGATGTGGAATTACCGAATCGGTAATATTTGGTATTTACCGATTCGGTAAATACCGAATCGGTATTTCCTATTGATGCCTATGGGCTGTGAAGCCCATAGGAATCAATGGGAAATACCGATTCGGTAATTACCGAATGGGTAAATACCGAATTCTGCAAGGGTGCAGGGGGTGTCACTTTGACACCCTCTGGCTCCCCAAAAATTGACATGTGCACCATGTGGCACACACACATGTGCATGCACACCTGAATTCGGTATTTTACCACCCAATTGGATTGGGTGGTAAAATACCGAATTTGTAGGGCCTTTGGGATTCAGAAGAGTCCCACCTACATCTGAGATTTACCGAATCGGTAAAAATACCGATTCGGTATTTTACAGAATCGGTAAATTTACCGAATCGGTAAATTTACCGATTCTGTAAAAATGTGCCCCTACATCCCAAAAACCCATTTACCGGTCGGTAACGGCCGAAATCGGCCGTTACCGGTCGGTAAATGGCTCCTACATCTGGCCCTAGGTTCTAACTATAACTACCTACTGGCAACCGCCAGTAGGTAATATATATATGCCGGAGTGAGGCGGTTAAAAAACATTGAAACTCACCTGTGGCAGACCTAGCGTCTATAATTGGAGGGGCATACCTAAGAAGAAGTTTCAGGAGGAAACGAAACATGTTGGTCTAAATGCCGCTTCTGCTTGAAATAAAAATCTGCAAGGCAAGTTCGTGTGCGACTCGTTGATCCCCTGAGGGGGATAATTGTTTGACATATGCATCGGCTTGGTTCTGCCGAAGAGAAACGCACAGCCAAGCTTGTAGCGCCACGCATCCCCGCAAGAACCATGTGGTGGGAACCGGCAACGGACTGAAGGGGAATGCGGTGCTCCCGGGGACTGGACTCCGGTAACTGGCCCTCTGTCAGCTTTCAAAGTCGGCTGACCGGGAGGGAACTCGCAGCAGCAACAAGCAGCAAAAAATAATACCCACTGGAGGGTTTCAAATATTGACATTCGCTGGAGAAACCACAGGGCCATCAGGCACTTCGAACTGGGAGAGATTCCAAATTGGGCGGAGCCTCCGGAGTGAGGCGGTTAAAAAACATTGAAACTCACCTGTGGCAGACCTAGCGTCTATAATTGGAGGGGCATACCTAAGAAGAAGTTTCAGGAGGAAACGAAACATGTTGGTCTAAATGCCGCTTCTGCTTGAAATAAAAATCTGCAAGGCAAGTTCGTGTGCGACTCGTTGATCCCCTGAGGGGGATAATTGTTTGACATATGCATCGGCTTGGTTCTGCCGAAGAGAAACGCACAGCCAAGCTTGTAGCGCCACGCATCCCCGCAAGAACCATGTGGTGGGAACCGGCAACGGACTGAAGGGGAATGCGGTGCTCCCGGGGACTGGACTCCGGTAACTGGCCCTCTGTCAGCTTTCAAAGTCGGCTGACCGGGAGGGAACTCGCAGCAGCAACAAGCAGCAAAAAATAATACCCACTGGAGGGTTTCAAATATTGACATTCGCTGGAGAAACCACAGGGCCATCAGGCACTTCGAACTGGGAGAGATTCCAAATTGGGCGGAGCCTCCGGAGTGAGGCGGTTAAAAAACATTGAAACTCACCTGTGGCAGACCTAGCGTCTATAATTGGAGGGGCATACCTAAGAAGAAGTTTCAGGAGGAAACGAAACATGTTGGTCTAAATGCCGCTTCTGCTTGAAATAAAAATCTGCAAGGCAAGTTCGTGTGCGACTCGTTGATCCCCTGAGGGGGATAATTGTTTGACATATGCATCGGCTTGGTTCTGCCGAAGAGAAACGCACAGCCAAGCTTGTAGCGCCACGCATCCCCGCAAGAACCATGTGGTGGGAACCGGCAACGGACTGAAGGGGAATGCGGTGCTCCCGGGGACTGGACTCCGGTAACTGGCCCTCTGTCAGCTTTCAAAGTCGGCTGACCGGGAGGGAACTCGCAGCAGCAACAAGCAGCAAAAAATAATACCCACTGGAGGGTTTCAAATATTGACATTCGCTGGAGAAACCACAGGGCCATCAGGCACTTCGAACTGGGAGAGATTCCAAATTGGGCGGAGCCTCCGGAGTGAGGCGGTTAAAAAACATTGAAACTCACCTGTGGCAGACCTAGCGTCTATAATTGGAGGGGCATACCTAAGAAGAAGTTTCAGGAGGAAACGAAACATGTTGGTCTAAATGCCGCTTCTGCTTGAAATAAAAATCTGCAAGGCAAGTTCGTGTGCGACTCGTTGATCCCCTGAGGGGGATAATTGTTTGACATATGCATCGGCTTGGTTCTGCCGAAGAGAAACGCACAGCCAAGCTTGTAGCGCCACGCATCCCCGCAAGAACCATGTGGTGGGAACCGGCAACGGACTGAAGGGGAATGCGGTGCTCCCGGGGACTGGACTCCGGTAACTGGCCCTCTGTCAGCTTTCAAAGTCGGCTGACCGGGAGGGAACTCGCAGCAGCAACAAGCAGCAAAAAATAATACCCACTGGAGGGTTTCAAATATTGACATTCGCTGGAGAAACCACAGGGCCATCAGGCACTTCGAACTGGGAGAGATTCCAAATTGGGCGGAGCCTCCGGAGTGAGGCGGTTAAAAAACATTGAAACTCACCTGTGGCAGACCTAGCGTCTATAATTGGAGGGGCATACCTAAGAAGAAGTTTCAGGAGGAAACGAAACATGTTGGTCTAAATGCCGCTTCTGCTTGAAATAAAAATCTGCAAGGCAAGTTCGTGTGCGACTCGTTGATCCCCTGAGGGGGATAATTGTTTGACATATGCATCGGCTTGGTTCTGCCGAAGAGAAACGCACAGCCAAGCTTGTAGCGCCACGCATCCCCGCAAGAACCATGTGGTGGGAACCGGCAACGGACTGAAGGGGAATGCGGTGCTCCCGGGGACTGGACTCCGGTAACTGGCCCTCTGTCAGCTTTCAAAGTCGGCTGACCGGGAGGGAACTCGCAGCAGCAACAAGCAGCAAAAAATAATACCCACTGGAGGGTTTCAAATATTGACATTCGCTGGAGAAACCACAGGGCCATCAGGCACTTCGAACTGGGAGAGATTCCAAATTGGGCGGAGCCTCCGGAGTGAGGCGGTTAAAAAACATTGAAACTCACCTGTGGCAGACCTAGCGTCTATAATTGGAGGGGCATACCTAAGAAGAAGTTTCAGGAGGAAACGAAACATGTTGGTCTAAATGCCGCTTCTGCTTGAAATAAAAATCTGCAAGGCAAGTTCGTGTGCGACTCGTTGATCCCCTGAGGGGGATAATTGTTTGACATATGCATCGGCTTGGTTCTGCCGAAGAGAAACGCACAGCCAAGCTTGTAGCGCCACGCATCCCCGCAAGAACCATGTGGTGGGAACCGGCAACGGACTGAAGGGGAATGCGGTGCTCCCGGGGACTGGACTCCGGTAACTGGCCCTCTGTCAGCTTTCAAAGTCGGCTGACCGGGAGGGAACTCGCAGCAGCAACAAGCAGCAAAAAATAATACCCACTGGAGGGTTTCAAATATTGACATTCGCTGGAGAAACCACAGGGCCATCAGGCACTTCGAACTGGGAGAGATTCCAAATTGGGCGGAGCCTCCGGAGTGAGGCGGTTAAAAAACATTGAAACTCACCTGTGGCAGACCTAGCGTCTATAATTGGAGGGGCATACCTAAGAAGAAGTTTCAGGAGGAAACGAAACATGTTGGTCTAAATGCCGCTTCTGCTTGAAATAAAAATCTGCAAGGCAAGTTCGTGTGCGACTCGTTGATCCCCTGAGGGGGATAATTGTTTGACATATGCATCGGCTTGGTTCTGCCGAAGAGAAACGCACAGCCAAGCTTGTAGCGCCACGCATCCCCGCAAGAACCATGTGGTGGGAACCGGCAACGGACTGAAGGGGAATGCGGTGCTCCCGGGGACTGGACTCCGGTAACTGGCCCTCTGTCAGCTTTCAAAGTCGGCTGACCGGGAGGGAACTCGCAGCAGCAACAAGCAGCAAAAAATAATACCCACTGGAGGGTTTCAAATATTGACATTCGCTGGAGAAACCACAGGGCCATCAGGCACTTCGAACTGGGAGAGATTCCAAATTGGGCGGAGCCTCCGGAGTGAGGCGGTTAAAAAACATTGAAACTCACCTGTGGCAGACCTAGCGTCTATAATTGGAGGGGCATACCTAAGAAGAAGTTTCAGGAGGAAACGAAACATGTTGGTCTAAATGCCGCTTCTGCTTGAAATAAAAATCTGCAAGGCAAGTTCGTGTGCGACTCGTTGATCCCCTGAGGGGGATAATTGTTTGACATATATATATATATATATATATATATATATATATATATATATATATATATATATATATATATATATATATATATATATTAACAACGCCAAGTCCCACAGTCCTCGGGACTCGTTTTTTCAATAAAGAGCACTCAAAGCCGCTGTAGCGTGGTTTCGCCAAGAAGTTTAATAGCAGAAGCTTATTGCAAATAATTCGCCAAGGTTACAGGCGGTCGCCAGTAGGTATATATAGTTAGGATCTAGTTTCCATAGGAAATCCGCAACATTCTATTGGGAATAACTTTGGCGCCGGTTGTTGAATCTTCGCGAATTTCTCAAAGAAGATGGCCCGTTCCGCTTCTTCCCTGAAAGTCTCGGGTAGATTCGTCAAGTGGGGGCCGAGAAAAAAGGGGGGTCCCAAAACGTGTTTTCCCCATGTTAATTTCCATAGGACGATTAGACACGGCTACAGCCCGAACGGCTGAACGGAATTACACCAAATTTGGCAAAATGGTAGAGTCTGATTCGCAGATCGCCCTTTTGTTTAAATGGTGTAAATCCCTCGAGTAGTTGTGGAAAAAATCGAATTTGAAAAAAATTATATATCTATAAGCGCGCACCGTGATTTTTAGGGTGCTTCTACCCTGCCCCCTTTTTGAGTTCTACACGTTTGTTTTTCTGCTTTCCTGTGCCTCAGTCTACCGAGGCACAAGATGGCTGCCAACAATTTCTGTTTTGGAGTGTTGACAGACAGTGGCAGCCAATCAGCATGCCTTCCCGAGAAAGCTGCATGCTCATTGGCTGTCAACACTTCAAACCAGGAAGTGTTGGCATCCATCTTGTGCTTGGTGGACCGAGGCACAAGAAAGCAGAAAAACAAACGTGTAGAACACAAAAAGGGGGCAGGGTAGGCACACCCTGACCCCCTAGGCCTGCCCAGGTGGTCCCACAAGGACTCCCAAGGCCCCAATTTGTTTTTAAAAAACCCTGTCTGTTTTTTTTCAAATTACCCCCCGGGGGGACTAAATCGCAGGGGCATAGTGTGGGGGGTCCCCTATCACCCAACACTGCCCCGGGGACCGCCGCCCCGCTGCCCCCGGGGCAAAGCAATGCAGCCCCCTGGCGCATACTGGAGGCTCCTGGTGGGCTAGTTGGCCCCCAGGGACCCCCAGTGTGCAAGGGGAAATAGTTCCCCCTCTGCAAACGCGCAAGGGGGCTGCGTTGCAGAGAGGTGTAAAAAGGGGCATAGCCTCATCACACCTCTCTGCAATGCAGCCCCCTGGCGCATACTGGAGGTTCCAGGTGGGCTAGTTGGCCCCCAGGGACCCCAGTATGCAAGGGGAAGTAGTTCCTCCTCTGCCAAAGCGCCAGGGGGCTGCGTTGCAGAGAGGTGTGAAATTTTTTTTTTTTACATTTATATAAAAAATATGTAATGTAATTTAAAAAATAAAATATCTAAAAATAAATAATTTAAAATAATGTAGTAAATCAGTATAAAAAATATAACAATTAATACATTTAAAAATTATCATTTACAAAACCATTGAAATTGACTGAAAAAAACATAGGTTTCAGCCACGTTATAGTTAGGAATTACCATTTAAAAAACCTTTGAAATTCACTGAAAAAAACATAGGTTTCAGCCACGTTATAGTTAGGAATTAGCATTTAAAAAACCTTGCAAAATCACTGAAAAAAACATAGGTTTCACCCACGTTATAGTTA
Organism: Lissotriton helveticus; assembly: GCF_964261635.1. Lineage (NCBI taxonomy): Eukaryota > Metazoa > Chordata > Amphibia > Caudata > Salamandridae > Lissotriton > Lissotriton helveticus. Next base: position 139,543,899 of record NC_136063.1, on the reverse strand, counting down.
GGAATTAGCATTTTAAAAACCTTTGAAATTCACTGAAAAAACCATAGGTTTCACAGCAGTTATAGTTAGCTGGTCATTTTACTCATACAAAACCTTTGAAATTCCCCCGTTATAGTTAGTTCAGCTAACTATAACTCGCGCGCCCGCAATGCACTGCTGATGACGTCACATATTACATCACTCATGACATGGTCAGTGACATCACTCATGACATCACTGATGACATCTCAAATCACATCACTGATGACATCATCCTTGTGAAAGAGTGGCAGACCTCCTCTCACTCAAATACACACATTCAAAAATAGAAACAAAAATGTTCAAGAAAATGGAGATTCCAATACCAGTTACAACAACCTATTCCAACATCTACTTCCACATCCACTCATTCACCAACAGTTCTATATAGTCACTCATACATGTACTCAAGCATCATATGTACTCATACACCTATACATCCTGTTACACACCGATACTCATCCATAGAGTTACTTACACACATACTAACACATGCAAATAAACTATCAAACATCCATTTACTTGCATATACAGCGATACACACAAACATACACATACTGACTCTCTTAAACGATCACTTATAGAAACACATACTTAGTTATACAGGAACTTATAAATTTATATATCTATAAGCGCGCACCGTACGCGCACGGGTCCACGTACCGTGCGCGCACATGCACGTACCTTTGCGTGCGTGAGCTGCAGGCTGATTGGCTGCCACTGTCTGTCAACACTCCGAAACAGGAATTGTTGGCAGCCATCTTGTGCCTCGGTAGACTGAGGCACAGGAAAGCAGAAAAACAAACGTATAGAACTCAAAAAGGGGGCAGGGTAGAAGCACCCTGACCCCCTAGGCCTGCCCAGGGGTTCCCACAAGGACCCCCAAGGCCCAAAAAAATATATATATATAATTTTTTTTAAATCGTGGGGTACGCGCACCGTACGCGTACCTCGCATAGGTACGCGTACGGTGCGCGCACCCCGTAAATAAAAAAAAAACTAATTGGGGGGGCCTTGGGGGACCCCCTGAGCAGGCCTAGGGGGTCAGGGTGCTTCTACCCTGCTCCCTTTGCGTGTTTTCCACCTTTGTTTCACTGCTTTCTTGTGCGTTGGTTCTACCGAGGCACAAGATGGCTGCCAACACTTCCTGGTTTGGAGTGTTGACAGACAGTGGCAGTCAATCAGCATGACTTCCCGAGAAAGCTGCATGCTCATTGGCTGTCAACACTTCTAACCAGGAAGTGTTGGCATCCATCTTGTGCTCGGTAGACCGAGGCACAAGAAAGCAGAAAAACAAACGTGTAGAACACAAAAAGGGGCAGGGTAGACACACCCTGACCCCCTAGGCCTGCCCAGGTGGTCCCACAAGGACAACAAAGGCCCAAATTAATTTTTTTTTAAACCCGGTCTGTTTTTTTTAAAATTACCCCCCGGGGGGACCAAATCACGGGGGCATAGTGATAAAGAAGTGTGGGGAATCCCCAATCCCCCCCACACAGCCCCTTGGCGCATACTGGAGGCTCCTGGTGGGCTAGTTGGCCCCCAGGGACCCCCAGTATGCAAGGGGAATTAGTTACCCCTCTGCAAACACGCCCGGGGGCTGCGTTGCAGAGTGGTGTAAAAAAGGGTGTGGCCTCATTACACCTCTCTGCAATGCAGCCCCCTGGCGCATACTGGAGGTTTCAGGTGAACTAGTTGGCCCCCAGGGACCCCTAGTATGCAAGGGAACTTAATCCCCCAGTTTAGAACACTCTACAGGGTGCGTTTGCACAGTTTAAGTTGGGGAATTAATTCCTGTACAATCCAGAGGTCCCCTAGAGGGAACTATTCCAACAGGTATCTCCAGTAAGCGCCATGGAGCTGCGCTGCAGAGTGTTGTAAAAAGGGGGCTTGCCCTCTGAAAACCTGCCTGCAAAAATGTAGTAAATCAGTATAAAAAAATAACAATTAATACATTTAAAAATTATCATTTAAAAAACCTTCGAAATTCAATGAAAAAACCATAGGTTTCAGGCCTGATATAGTTAGGAATTAGCATTTAAAAAAACATTGAAATTCACTGAAATATATTCATATTCACTGAAAAACTATAGGTTTCAAAAACGTTGTAGTTAGAAATCAGCATTTAAAAAACCTTAGAAATTCACATAAAAAACATAGGTTTCAGGGGCGTTATAGTTAGCTGGACATTTCACTTGTACAAAACTATAGAAATTCCTCCGTTATAGTTAGTTTTGCTAATTATAACTTGCGCGCAGTGAATTTCAAAGGTTTTCTAAATGCTAATTTTTAAGTGTAATAGTAGTCATACCTATTTTTTTGTACTGATTTTCTACAGTTTTTAACTGTTTATTTATAAATATTTTATTGATTAAATAACAATATATATTTTTCTGAAAATTGCAAAAAAAAGAAATTTTTAACAATCAAACCGAAATATTGTTTAATTATTTTGTTTTATGTTTTTGTTTTAGTATATTTATATTATTTTCTTTAAAAAAAGAATATTTCCCAAAATGTTCCTGAGTCGCGCACCCAAAGCGTACACATCACAGTGGGTGCACAGATTCTACCCGCCATTTTAGAAAAGTTGTGAAGGATACGCGTACGGTGTGCGACGGCAGCGTGTTTTTCAGTTATATCATATACATTTAATAATACGTGATGTGAGAGATTGGTATGCGACCAGTCCTCGAATCCTGCTACTGCGCATTCGCGACACATGCACATTACGGTACACGACGCTTGACTCCAGTGACATGGAGAGCACGGGACCCACGTGAGACTTATTTGTTATGAAGTTTCCTATTTTCCTCATTTACTACAGTCTCCTCAATAGGAAATACTTTCGTTTTTTACTTTGATTCCATCATTAAGGAATTCAGATGTGTCACACATTTGCCATAAATTCTGAATGTTAGCACTCTAGTTGCTCATTAGATCACTGTACTAAAGCTACTGCTCACCAGGGAAGTCTGCTGCTGGTATTCAAAGTGCATATTTCAGTCTGCATGTTAGAATCTTTTAATGAAATAGAAAAGGCTTTGAGAAGTCAAACTGTGCCCTCATTTTTCTTTCTGCAGCACTAATCATAATTTCTATGGCAAAATGAAGCCCCTCATTTTGTTCCTTTGCAAATGAAATGTTTTAAGAGTTACCAATTTATTCCAATCAAGATGGCTTCAGGTGTTCCCTACTTTTGTCATAAGTAAGACTGTTAGCTCTCTAGTTGTTCTTTAGAACACTCTGGGACATTCTGTCATTGGGCTATACTTGGGCTACATCTGGATGATATTTGTGCTACATTTGGGCTCTTTTGTCTCTGGTGGCCATCTTGGGAGACTTATTTGTTATGAAGTTTCCTAATTTCCTCATTCACTACAGTCTCCTCAGTAGGAAATACTTTCAGTTTTTTACTTTGGTTCCATCAAGAAGGCATTCAGTTGTGTCACACATTTGCCATAAATTCTGAATGTATGCACTCTAGTTGCTCATTAGATCACTGTAGTAAAGCTACTGCTCACCAGGGAAGTCTGCTGCTGGTATTCAAAGTACATGTTTCAGTCTGCATGTCAGAATTTTTTTTAATGAAATAGAAGAGGATTTGAGAAGTCACTCAAAATGTGCGTTAATTTTTCTTTCTGCAGCACTAATCATACTTGTTCCTTTTTAAATTAAATGTTTTAAGAGTTACCACTTTATTCCAATCAAGATGGCTTCAGGTGTGCTATTCTGTTGTCATAAGTAAGACTGTTAGCACTTTAGTTGTTCTGTAGAACACTCTGGGAAGCTGCAATAGAACACAAAGGAATCAACTGACAGTCTCTGCCCTGGTTGGATGTACATGTTTCACTGAGAATGTCAGACTTCATTCTCACATGACTGAGAACGATAATGTGAATTTACAGAAAATATGCTATCAATTTAGCTTATAGATCACCTTCCAAACCTCTGTGGGAAAAGCATGAGAAAATAGTTTTCTCTCAAACATGATTCATGATATCCCAGCAGAAATATTCTTCACAAGGTAAAATCACCTTAGAACACACTACAATTCCTAAAAGGAGTATGGTACCATCAACAGATGATTTATAATGTAACTAAAGTCTTAAAACCTTCTATTAACTGCAATGCTTTTTAATGAGGTGTTATCATGTATATTGGTTCCAAGATGGCTGCCAACACTTCTTGGATGAAGTGCTGACAGCCAATCAGATCTCACGATGAGATGTGTCGCTAGGCTCCGCCCATATATATATATATATTTTTTTCCCTTTAATATCTAAAAAACTACTGAACAGAAATACACCATTTAACAAAAAGGCACGAGTCTGAACCTAGGACTACCTCTTTGCCAAATTTGGTGTAATTCCGTTCAGCAGTTCAGGCGGTAGCTACGACTAAAGGTTCCTATGGGAAATTGCATGGGGAAAATATGTTTTGGGACCCCCTTTTTTCTCGGACCTCGCTTTATGAATCACCCCCAATCTTTCGGGATAGGTGCGGACCAGAGCACCCCACGAGTTTAGAAAATTTCGCGAAGATTCATCAACTGGCGCCAAAGTTATTGCAAATAGAATGTTGCGGATTTCCTATGAAAATTAGGTCCTAACTATAACTACCTACTGGCGACCGCCAGTAGGTAATTAAATATTATATATTCATTTACTCTAATAGTAACATAACACTCATGAATTCAGTCGAATATGTCTCCACCCTTTAAAATCAGAGGGTGGAGACATGTAAGTTAGAACTTAGGTGTAAATCTGCCCTTAAAGTGGTGAGTAGCAACAAAAAGTACATTTACATAGGTACAGGAGTAGATCTATCTGTGAGTAAATGTACCCAAGTTAATTTAACTTTGAGAATAGGCTCCTATAATCGCATCAGGTCTACCAAATGACCGTGCTCACTTATTAAAACATATTATTGCATTGATTATAAGCCGTCATGGAACCCACATCTGTATCGAGAGTGCAAACAGTACCTTGCAGAAAATAAGCTGAATACTCACTGGCATGGGGAACTCCTACTGTCGCAGCTGGAAGGGACGCATAGGACTCTGGACTGATTACTGGCAGAGGCAACACTTCTCAGGGAAATCCAACCCCTGCAATGGAGAGTGACACAGAGTCACAAATATGAACAAAGAACTACCTAAAGCAGACATGCTGTTTCTAGCTAGTACTAACAGAATCATTCCATACTGAAGGTGCATTCAGTTCAGGGCAAAGAAAGATGGGCAGGCATTGGAAGGGAGGGGATTTTAATGCACAGACAGGGATTCGTCAGAGGCAGCAGGCACTGCTGAGCGCCCACCATTCATCAGTAACCCTAAAAGAGGCACTATGTTCCTCTAGGAAAATGTTATGGGTCAAGGGTGCAAGTAGCACTTCATTTGTGCCAGTGGCTGCAGCAGACGTATACCGGCACTCTTTTTTGGGAACCAGGAGTTATATTTTATCCACAGAGAAAAGTGCCAAGAAAAGGGAGAAGGAGACAAAGATTGCTAGGAAAGTTTGACAAAGAAAGGAAGCAAGGAAAACAACAGTCTGAAAGACTGAGATAAAGTGATAGGAAGACTAATGTGTGGAAGTGAGAGGCAATAGGTATGAGGTGGAATCAAGACAAGGAAGTCTTAACATCTAAAAGAAAGAAATAGGAAGTATTTGGTGGTGGAAGAAAGAGATAGGAGTGGAATAAAAACTGGCAACCTTGAAATTCAGAAGATAAAGAGACAGGAAGTGTTTGGTGGTGGAAGAAAGAGGTATGATTTCGAATAAAGACCAGAGAGCCATATTGTCCATGAGATAAAGTGACAGGAAGTGTTTGGTGGTGAAAAAAAGAAGTATGCTTTGGAATAAAGATCAGAGATCCGTCATGTTCATGAGATAAAGAAACAGGAAGAGATTGGTAGTGGAAGAAAGAGGCATGAGGTAGAATCAATAATAGGCAATCATGATATTCCCAAGATAAAGAGACAGGAAGTGTTTAGTGGTGGAAGAAAGAAGTATGAATCGGAATAAAGACGAGATATCCAGGGTATTCACGAATTAAAGAGACAGGAAGTGTTTAGTGTAGAAGAAAGTGGTATGATTTGGAATAAAGTCTAGATATCCATGGTATTCACGAGGTAAAGAGACAGGAAGTGTTTAGCGGTGGAAGAAAGAGAGAAGAGGTGGAATAAAGAACAGGCAATCATGGTATTCGGGAGATAAAGAAACAGGAAGTGTAAGGTGATGTTAGAAAGAGGCATGAGGTGGAATCAAGAGTAGTAGGCCATCTCTGATATTCAGGAACTGAAACCTGTAAAATAGAGCTCGGCTGGATAAGATCCGAATGCTACACAAATATTTGCTTTATGTATATAGAATTCGAAGAAATATAAAAACGTTTAAGATCTTTTCACATGAGTATACACAATATTCCGTAAACATACAGACACGCTATTAAGAATAAAAGTAAAGCTTGGTGAAGACCTGCTCATAATCACAACAAATAGTTTAGTAAAACTGTACATGGGGCTTATTTATGGGTCCTTGTTTCACTTTTGCGCCACTGGTGTGTCACTTTTTGTGACGCACCAGCAGTGAAAAAAATGTGCCATGTTGCGACATATTTACAAAGTGACGCATCTAGGTATATGTGTCACTTTGTAAACCCCTGCGGTACATTATACCTGTACCAGGTATAATGTATGCAGGGGGGGGCGTTCCGACGCAAGAAAGGGTCGTAGAAGTGACGCAGTGAAATCTATTGGATTTCACTGCACCACTTCTATGACGCAAATGTGTCAATGTCTTATGCCAGCCTCCTGGCAGGTGTTAGACTGACGCAGGCACATTTAACATGGGACTTGCCCATGTGTAATGACCCATTGCTGGAGTTGCATCACTTTTGTGACACTCCAGCAATGCCTCATTTTTGCGCCTAAAGATATGTCAGAAATACTGACGTACCTGTAACTCCTTACGACATGACGCGTCATACTGTAAATACAATGCATCATTGGTGTTGCAATGAGGACGCAATTAAAAGTGAGGCATCAATGTTTTCTCCCAGCAATGTATCACATTTCATAAATCAGGGCCAATGTATCTTTTAGTTCCTTCCTGTCTCCACAAACTTTAAAAGCCGACTACTGGTTAACAATTATTTTCAATTCCTTCTGTACCCAATTTTAAGTTTAACAAAGTTTGTCTGCCTCTAAGGTGGAGTTTAAAGGCGCCAATGTTGTATTGTATTTTATTTTCAAGTAAAATAAACAGTCCCAAACGTTTACCGTGCTTACTACAGAACATGGTACATTACAGTGATTATTATCAACACTTACCTGCCACAGCCTGGATTAGCCCAGCGCGCCCCTGATTGATATATATCAATATAGTAATTATGAGTGCAGCTATCATGATTTACACCTCCGATTAATTTCATATCGCAGATTCAGGGGGTACATCTCAGTGAATCTGTGGATATATACATCTGTGCCAATATTTCCCTTCTAAAAGTCCACAATCCAGAGGTTCCCACTTGCTCATACTGACATGGGGTGAATTTTACTATCACCAAATATTATCAGTTGTATCAGAGACTGACCCTTAGGGCCATGTGGGCTTTCCCAACCTGCCTATTTACATGAGATTCTTGAGAGGACCATCTCAAGGGATGTGGTTGCATCACTCCGAGGCAACAACTAGAACTGATGTCTGTCCCTGACTGATCATCGGCTGTATTTAAATGGAACTATTTTTTCCTAAAGATTATTTCTTCCACAAATTGATTTTAGTAGCGTTGGCTGTAGTGTCATTCGTACATACTCAAGCCCCATGCGGATCGGTTTGAGTCTGGCCTATCTTCACTAAAATAGTGATGTACAACATTGTAGCTTAGTTCCGTTCTCATTGGCAGAAAGTACCCCTCTGATAACAATGCTGCTGGTAAGTCAGCCCAGAATAGGGGGACATCAGTTACTGATTTCTGTAACTCCCAAGTCACTCTGACTTGGATCTAGGCAAAATGTATACAGGCATCCACTTGTTAATGTCCTGATGATGATCCTATATCTTTTGTAAGGATCGAAACGCCATTGACTTGTTGTACGCCTTATACACCTCTTTATTTAATACTTATTATGTGTAATAGTGTCTCTACTATAATTTGTTTGTCCTACCAAAATGTTTCTCATACAAACAATTTACTCTGCCTGAGCCTTTTTGTTTCATGTTGTACGTCCTTCCTACTAAGTTGTATACAAGCTTGTGTCGCACTTTATTTGTTTCTTGCTGAATTTTGTGTATATTTAAGCAACTATATATTACAAACACCTGTCCGCCTGGACAGCTGTAAAATATAGTACTGATTGGGTCATGTGTCTCATACAAACAATTTACTCTGCCTGAGCCTTTTCGTTTCATGTTGTACGTCCTTCCTACTAAGTTGGATAAGGCTTGTGTCGCACTTTATTTGTTTCTTGCTGAATTTTGTATATATTTAAGCAACTATATATTACAAACACCTGTCCAGCTGTAAAATATAGTACTGATTGGGTCTATATTTATTGTTTGCTCTCATTAATCCTTGTCTAAGGACCACTGTCTTTAGAAATAATCGATTACCCAAGGTCCCTGACCGACTTTATTTGGGTTCCCTTGTTCTTCATACCGTAACTCCACGCTCTGGCATTTTCTGGTAGATATCCCCCATAATGACATATATGTTCCTATTGCTTTAACGCCAGTGTTTGTTGTGAAAGTGTCTCATCATGCACTGGTGTGCTATACAACTGTACCTGGGAGCTGTCAACATTGTATTCACTATTGTACATTTGCACATTTCTTGCTTCCTGCAGTAGAAGAGTAGCCTCAGTTTGAAAGCTGGCAACTAAAAGCGTGGCTTTGGAAAAGTGACTCAGCAGTGTACACATGAACTTTATCGCATTTCCAAGGGCGTCTCGCATCTTTTCCAAGTGAACGTTCTGCCATCTGCCTCATTAGATAAGTTTTCTTAAAGTACACTTTTTGATCACATATTTAGGTTCCATACACCTGTACAGAGCGAAAAATGCATTTAATGGTGACAATTTTATTGCATTGAGCATTATACTCTAAATTACCTCATGCTGGGGGGAGTGCTCTGGTCAGTTGAAATGACAACTGTCTTTTGATTATTATCTGCTAACACTGCCTGCTGTTTTTGTACTAAACACAAGTTAGACCATTGGGATTCTCAACATGTTGGGGGAGATTTACTAAGATTTTGCACCATGTTTGTATGAAAAAACTGCAGCAAAATCTTTTTATCCAAAACCCAGAACTATGACTACAATTTAAAGAGGAAGGTTGTTTCAAAGTGAACTTAGGACAGAATTTCAAATAGTCATGGAAGATAGGGCTGCGAGGGATGATAGTCTATAAGGGAGGCTTGTGGAAATGCAGAAAGACCCCAGACTATTCAAATCCCAGCGGCTAATCTCCCCCTCAACCTTTCACTCCACTCTGAAATCACTCCGTAACTCAAAGAGCTCTGCTGACTCACAGTCCACAAATGAGCACTCTTCAAACGCCTAAAGAACACATACAAAGTCCGACCCTACTACGGAACTGGACTCCTACTCGCACAATTCCCCCCAGAGCTAGCATCTGCACTAACAGATCCAGCAGTTGTGCCCTCTCCTGGCTCCTGGAAAGACCTGCCTCTGCACATCAGAGCCGCTTCCTCACTCCTTGAATTCCACAAGAAACCGAAGACCTGATTTTTGTGTAGCTCTGACCCGGGCTCGGCCCATACAGCTCCTGATTCAGCACCAGAACACCTCCCAGGTGAGTTGTGTACTTTACAAGTGCACTTAACATAACATAATGTAACATAATAACATAACATATTGTAACACAGGGGTGTCCAACCAGTTGATTACGAGCTACCAGTAGCTCGCCATGGACACGTGAGTAGCTCACGCCAGTAGCATCGCACTTTAGTAGCCCATTAACATTGTTAGATTACTTCAGCCTTTTTTTATGTAGAAGTTGCCTGCCTTCACCCAAGCCAGTTGCTCAGATTGGCTTAAATGAGCTTATATGGAGCGTGGCGGGCCGAAGAGTATGACGTTGTTTCTCCAGTCCCTGCACCACCTGCCTTTCACACCCTGACACTGCGCTTTTCATCCTGCGTGTCGAGTACTGGTGCGGAGAAGCAGATGTGGCAGAGTGGAGCGGCCAGTGCTGGAAAGCATGCAGGTGGCACAAGCAGTATTGAACTACTACTGGGACCTGCTCCACCACCCTTGTTCAGCCTGTCAGCAGTTTGACTGGAGCAGCAGGTAAAGCTTAAGGAGTCCTGCGCTGGCCCGATCAGCTCCACACCCATAGCGAGCCCCTGCCTTGGCCTGATAATTTATTTAATTTTAATTTAATTTAATTTATAATGCGCAGCTACCTAAATAGGGATTCCCGGCACTAAGGGACAGCCTAGAAGAGGGAACAGAGAGACAAACCAAGTTTACTGCGGGAAAAGCCACGTCTTAAGGTTCTTCCGAAAGATGGTGTATGTAGAAGCATTTTTCAGGGAGGTAGGTAGCGAAGTCCACATCTTAGGACCTAGATGGGAAAAAGACCAACCACCCATTCTCACTAGTTTGAATCATGGGATCACAAAGTCACCATGGGTGGAGGAATGAAGATTATGTGCTGGGACATAAGGGTGAACAAGTTCTTGAAGATATAATGGCACAGTACCTTGTTTTATTTAAAAAAATGTACCAGAGAGCTTTGAACTTAATTCTACTAGTGATCTTGGGCCAGTGAAGGTCGAGGAGAGATTGAGAGATGTGAGCACTTCTCTATACATGGCAAAGGATGTGGGCTGCAGAGTTCTGCACAACCTGGAGCTTTCTTAACACCTCCTGGCATGCACCCAGATAAAGAACATTACCATAGTCCAGGCGAGACGTGATCAGGGCCTGGACCACAGTTCTTTGGGAAGTGACAGGAAGCATCCATATGATTTTACAAAGCCTTTTCAGGATGGCAAAACATGTCACGGCCACTCTCACCACCTGTGGTCGCATGGAGAGGTGTTCATCAATTATGAAGCCCAAGTTGCGAACCTGCAAGACAGGCAGAGGAAAAGGGCCCACTTCCTGAGGCCAATGTTTGGGGACCCATAGGTCCCTTTGTTTCCCTAATATTAAGACCTCTGTCTTGTCTCCATTTAACTTCAAGAGGTTAGCCTGCTTCCATTGAGAGACCTTATTAAGTCCATGCTGGAGAGCTGACATTTTCCCATCTTTGGTAGAAGACAAAGAAAAGATGATTTGAGTGTCATCTGCATATGAGAACAGTGAGAGACCAGCGTCTTCCACGATGGTAGCTTAGGGTCTCACATAAATGTTAAAGATTAAGGGGCTCAGTATGGACCCTTGAGGAACTCCATATGCAGATGAACAGACTTTAGAAACAGCCTTGGAGGAAAAAATCTGGAAGGTGCGTTCGCTAAGGAAGGATTTAAGCAAAGATAGAGCAAGGCCCTCAATACCTAGGGATCGGAGGGAGGCGAGTAAGATGGAATGAGAAACAGTGTCGAAAGCGGCACTCAGATCAAGCAAAATGGGTGCCCTTGTCTCCCCCGGGTCCAGACCATGACGCAGCCTTTCCGTAACTTCAAGGAGAGTAGTCTCAGTGGAGAAGTTTGCCCTGAACCCTGACTGAGAGGAGTGCAAGATACCAGACCTCTCCACAAAATGTGTCAGTTGGTTGTTTACATGTTTCTCCAAGATCTTCGAAAAGACTGGGAGCAGAGAAATAGGCCTTAAATTAGACAGATTAGAAGGATCAGCACCGGCCTTCTTCAATAAGGGAATAATCATAGCGTGTTTCCACTCTAGAGGGACCCAAGACTCACTTAATGATAAATTAAGAAGTTCCCTGATAATTTCTAATGATTCAGGGAGAAGTTGGCGCAAAATATTTAAGGGTAGCGGATCACGCGGAGAGCCAGACTTGATACTGGTTAAACATTCCAAAAAGGAGTCCGCGTCTAAAGGAAGCCAAAGACAAAACTTTGCCGAAGAATTGGGCTCTCCACTACAAGTGGAGTCAGAACTTGGATTGAGTCAGGCCAGCGAAGGGAGTGGTTCCTAATGCACTATAAATAAGTTCAACTTTCTCAATAAAATAGGCAGCGATATTGTTGCATTGAGTCTCTTCAAGTATGGGAGGGACGGGAACTGTATCAGAGCCTGCCAATTTCTTAACTACAGAAAATAAAGTACGAGAGCAGTTTTGCGCATGAGCAATAATATTCGTAACATAAGTGGCTCTTGCTGTCTGATAGTTGAATAGGCGAGGCAGCGCAGTGGCAGCCCAGGGCACATGAAACCATTAAACAAGCATTTGCAATGCAATAGGTCTCGCATTAGGAAAGTTTGAGCTATTGGTATTGTAAATGACACATTTCTTATTTAGGTGTTGGTTTTGAAAATAGCGAAACTAATATCTTTGTCATTTACAATGCCAATAGTTTTAAGTTTCGCAAATGTGACACCTATAGCATTTGTAATGCAACATGTGTTGTACTTACGTGACTTAAATGTCTGTGTGTGTGAGGAGATGCAGCACTTTCACTGCTGATTGTAAAGGACTCCCTAAACGTGTGTGTATACACAGAAGGCTGTCAGTAAAAATATCAATTACTAAACTATTGTGTACAAACATATATTTAAACAAATAGAAGATTGTACTGCAATTAATAAACAAGTATTTTCCACACCAAGACAGACTTACCAGACTTGGAAACAGCGCAGTTCTTTCCGTTGACTGTGGACTGCTCCAAATTCTGCCCTGCTCCACCTATGCCACACAATGTTGGTGGCCCAAGAACGTCGAGAAGCTCCCAGGCCTCTAGCCCCTGTGCTGCCCCTCACTCTTCGACCCTTGTCTGCAGCAGCCCAGCTCCAGAAGGAGGGGTTTCATGCGGACAGACAGCGAAACTGAAACCGGGCTGCGGCCTGAACCCTAGCAGTCCATCACGAAAAGAGGTAGTTCAAGACCCATTGCTAAGGACAATTGCGCTTGGCTGCACAGAAGTAGGCAAGGACAAGTATCTTTAAGGCATACGTAGAACAAATTGTACTCATTTGCGGTTACGCCACCTGACCCAAATGCCAATGTGGTTAAACTCAGGACTATTCTAAAGCCCGTACACGCAGCAAACGTGGCCTGAAAAAGGGGGGGGGGGATAAGGGTAAAAGCTACAATGTGGGCAGATTAGAACTAATTCCACCAATCTCAATGAGGTAGCCTCCTTCCAGTGTGTGTTATCTGCAACATTCTACGGATTTAAAAAGTTTTTTCTTGTAATTTAAAGATACAAGCTCTAACTTTTCTTGCTAGCCACTGAGAATCATATTTGAAAACGATTGCTTTTGAAATAGCCATTTCTAGTTAAATAGATTTTTCAGACATTCGGTTTTAGTTCAGACTGTCAATGAGGATCGTTTCTGCCACAACACTAACATTGGTTTTAGGATCCATAAAATCAGGGTGGTCACAGTCCGCCTCTGCGTGCCGCCATGCGATGCAATGAGGTGTCAGCGTTTTTACAAGGTTAACAGTGAATCCCAAAATATCTTACATTGCTGCATAAACAATTTGCTGATGCTTTCCTGTCTGCTCAGTACTCATGCAAAGGTTTACATTTGCATCTGCTCTCGATTTACCCCAATTTACTTCAATTTTTAAAGACAGCGAGCATCTGTCCCTTAAATATGGAGGTCAGAGAGGGGCAATAGGTGCCCAGGTGTTAGCGGGCCACTGTAAAATGACACACTAATAAATGCCATGGGAACTAGGAACAACGTGTGCGTTCTTGGGTGAAATTGATGAACGGTGTGTAGAGGATGTGCGGGCCAACACATATCTCAGCAAGCACTCAGCGCTATGCATATTTAAAGACAGCTGTCTGGGAGAATATATAGGGCTTTCTAACCCAAGCTCTTCCTAATAAACAAGACGAACAACAACCACAAATCCCAATACTGAGAACTGGATTGCTGATCCGTGTTGTAAAACCAAAAGTTAGTCACACCGTTCTTGGCCCTTTATTGACAAACTACCGAGATCAAGCCGAGTCAGAAAACATCTGGCCCACAACGTGTAGAAATTATTAATGAGACCGGGTGAATACTTTCTGTCTCTGGGGTTAGAGGGCGTGTGTTCATTCTCGTTTGCTGTTCCTACGCTGTTGCTTTGGATGAAAATGTGGTAAACGTGTGGTAATCCGATAAACACGCATTTAATTAGTTCTAAGTCATTTACAGAAATATGGTTTTACCACAGCACTGAAATGTGGTAATACCGCATAATAGTATTAAATTACTGTTTTCATTCCCCCAGCAGTAGATAGGGGTAACTGTTCCGTGCATAAATACACTTAAAAGCAAACATTGTAGACATAATTATCAAGGATTAATCACCATATAAGAGTAGGACAAGTGTTGCACATTTGCAGACCCTCTCTCTGCTCTTGGTTCTTAGTGCTACTGCTGTTGGGACTGTACAAAAAATACTTTTTGAATTCACTCAGTGCAAGGGGATGGATGGCGGTTCTGACCTCCAAACCAAACCCTGTGTGTGACATGGTAAATATAGTTTGGCAAAAACAGACTAGCCAAATCTCAACTTTACATAAACAAATCCCACTAAAATCCTGACGTACAACCAAACCCTCAGCCAGAACCCAAATATGATCGGACTTAAATGCAAAATAAACAAGGATTGTAACCTGACCTAGCAACCGGAATTTCGGGAGCGTGAAGCCGGTCGTGGGGCGGGACTTCCACCTTCTGCGGGAAGCCCGCATCCACGGAGTGCCAGAGAGCAGCATTGGTGACGCGGGGCACCCATGCCTGAGGGAGAGCCCCGCGGTGGCTGCAGAAGTCAGGAGTGTCGGCGATGCGGTGAGTGGGGCTTAGTTGTAAGGGGGGTTGTGTCTGTGCAGGGGGGGAAGGGAGCGGCGGCGTGTGTATGTGTGCGTGTCTGTGTGTATGCGTGTCTGTATGTGTGTGTGTTTGTGTGTGTGTGTGCAGGGGGGATGGGGGGTGGCAGCATGTGTATGTGTGCGCGCGCCTCTGTGTGTGTGTGTGCAGGGGGGTGGGGGCTGACTGTGTGTGTGTGTGTGTGTGTGCACCGTTAGTGCATGCGAGCCAAGTGAAAGCAGGGGCGACAGCGAAAGCCCAGGCTCCACAGCGAAAGCGAAACTGACACCGCACACACAGCAAGCAGACAGCAACGCGCTCCCGCGGACAAAACTGAGACTGGAAAAGCACGCGTCCGACTCGTGTCTACATTCCCAGAAACGGACAACAATAGTTGTCGAGTTGTCGAGCAGACAGCAAGCAATGCTTTGCATTGCTTGCACGTCTAGGCTCGACCTAAAAAAGAAAACGAAGTGCAACACTGTGTTTTAATTAGGCCTGAAGGAATTAGTGTGTTTCAACCGGGTAGAAGTGGGGGAAAGATACAAGGTTGAATTATGGTAGTTGCTTCTGCCAAATTATCACTTTTTTCATGAATTAATTTCGAGTACTTTGCAGAATGCTGTGTACAAAGCAATATTTGACTTCAAATGCTAATGATCACAGTGTGTAAAAGGGTATACTTGGGCTCAGATGCTGCAGACTGCTTCTTACTTAAAGATTGCTATTTGTTTTAAAAAAGATTTTAATGATAACATTTAATCATTGAACTAAAGCAGCGTTTCATTGTTTTTTTAAAATAGGAGTTGAGATACATACAGTTATGACAATTAGGTCTGCCATTGACTAATTGGCCCCAGAATAAATTGGTTAAACAACGCAGAACTAAACCCACTGCTCCCTGGTACAATATCGAGTTGAGAACTCTTAAAGCAACATGTAGGCGCCACGAACGAATATGGAGGGCGGACTACAGTATACCAGCCAAAAAGAGCTATAATCTAGCACTCACATGTTACACAACAGCTATCGATGGTGCCAAAAATAATTTCTATACCAGCAGCGTAAATAATGTGCCTTGTTGCACCATATTTACAAAGTGACGCATCTAGGTAGATGCGTCACTTTGTAAACCCCTGCGCCACATTATACCAGCGCCAGGTATAATGTATGCAAGGGGGGCGTATTGACGCAAGGAAGGGTCGTAGAAGTGACGCAGTGAAATCTATGAGATTTCACTGCGTCACTTTTAGGACGCCGTTGCGTCAAAATCTTGTGCCTGCCTCACAGCAGGCGTAAGACTGACGCAGGCCCTTTCACATGGGGCTTGCCCCATGTGAAAGGACGCATTGCTGGAGTTGTGTCACTTTTGTGACACACTCCAGCAATGTATCACTTTTGCGCTCACAGATACGTCAGAAATACTGACGTATCTGTAACTCCTTGTGACATGATGCGTCATACATTAAATATGACGCATCATTGGTGTCGCAAGGAGTGCGCAGTGAAAAGTGACGCATCGCTGTTTTCACGCAGCGATGCGTCACTTTTCATAAATGAGGCCCATGGTTTCCGGTCAGACCACTCCACAGAATCTGCAATTATTATGGCCACTGAAGAGTTACGCTGGCAGATTGATGGGAGTGGGAAGGCTACTCTGATCCTACTGGACCTATCAGCCATGTTCGACGCGGTTAACCATACCATTCTCACGCAGCGGCTGAAGGCCTTAGGGATTGGGGACACCGACATTGCCCTTCTCACCTCTTTTCTCTCTGATAGAGAGCAAAGGGTGTGTAGGGACAATCTGAAATCTGGCAATTTTTACCTGGGATCAGCACTCTCCCCAACGCTGCTTAACATCTATGTCTCCCCTCTAGCCAAACTGATTCGGGACCATGGTTTCTCACTTGTATCATATGCAGATGATACTCAAGTCATCATATCTATCACATCAACAACTGATCCACTTGCAGACAGATTCCATATCTGTTTTGGTCACATCATGACCTGGATGCACAAAACCTTTCTAAAACTGAACACTAATAAAACGGAGGTCATTGAATTTGGTACTAGACCTCCAATCTGGTCCGAGGCATGGTGGGTCACAGAGGCAGGTGCCTGCCCAGGTCCTGCCACCAAAGTCAGAAACCTAGTAATCTTGTGTGATGCTCAGCTTAACTTCTTAGGACAAGTAAATCAACTAACCTCTGCCTGCAACCTTCTTCTAGAAATACTTAAAAAAATTCTGCCCTTCTTACCCCAGGAGCTGAGGAAAACCGTGGTGGTAGCCCTCATTCTCTCACGCTTGGACTACTGTAACGCCCTGCACCAGGGCGTAAACAAATGTCAGTTGTCGAAACTCCACTCTTTGCAGAATGGGGCTGCACACACCTTCTCAACATTCTAAAGTTTAGTCACATCTCGGATGCCATCAGAAACTTACACTGGCTCCCAGTTGAGCAGCGTATAAAGTTTAAAGCACTTTGCCTTGTTCATAAAGCCATGCATGGAGGGGCACCTAATGACTTTCAAAAACGTTTCCAATGGCATGTACCTCGCTGGATGTTAAGATCGGCCTATAAAGCTCTGATCTCCATGCCCAGAGTTAGAAAAACCAGGTGGGGAGGTAGATGACTCTCCTTTCAGGCATCAAAGCTCTGGAACGAACTTCCTCTAAACCTCAGACTACTCTCTTCAAGATCTCACTTCTGGAGTCAGATTAAAACCTGGCTCTTCCCTCGCAATTAATGACCAAGACCTTCCTGACTTTCCGTACCTTCTTGTTTTCTCAGCGCCAAGACGCCTCGGCATTCGTGAGCTTTATAAGGTTTTACTTACTTACTTACAGTCATGACTGAGACAACGTGGTGCACTTTTTTGTTTTTATTTCTTTGGGAATGTTACAAATGGCCAATATCTGCTCTTACTTCGGTCTTGGGAATCGCTGTCTCCATGGAGCTAGTATCTAGCAGTTAAGCCTCTGGACAGCAGCTATCTGGCTAGTCTCATTCACACCGACCAGCAACTGATGACCACCAGGGACGCAGCAAATATTCAACGGAGTGGGGGGTCTCTCGAGTTGCTTGGCCTTTAGTATCTCACACCGATTTTCACTTATCAGAAGTAGGTCTCCGTACAGAAAAGGTTGAAGACCTCTGTCGTAACGTAACATAACAACATACCATAACAACATAACCAGGGCACACGACAGGAAGTGACATCACGAAAGGTAGCTTGCATTCAGTTGCAGTTTATAGTTATCAAGCTCCCGGTAAAATAAGTGGGGGGACGCCGTCCACCCGCGTGGTACCCCGACTCGAGCACTGAACATAACATAACATGAAGACAGACTGACAATGACAAACCACCGGAGGAGACTTCAGAGTGCTGCTCATCCTTAGCTCACCCTCACAGAAGGCCTGGGGACTGCAAGCTTGTCTGTAGTAGGAAGAAAGATATCTGGGGAAGCAGAAGATTTGAAGGCCAAGGGACAAAGTAAAACGCCCATTTCTGCTTTCTAAATTGACACAGATGGTTTTTGGCAAGTCACTCTTCCTTGGAGCTACAATAATCCCAGAGTCTGGCCATGGAAATCTCCAAATAACATTTGATTCCCTCCATATGTCGTATCCTGTGCTGTCAGTTTCATTTTTTGGCATCATGTGGAATTGGGCATCATGGGAGTAAGAAGCCATTTGTAAGGACTGTGACAATGGTATGGCTTGGTGTGTGCTTCCTGCCTTCCAAACAGCCACCATAAAAAGACATCTTTAAACAGCCAGTACCGGGTAAAAGTGCACCGGGACAACCGTGCTGGAACTAACCAGTGGGACACCTGGTTACCGGCAGGTAGCCGTCTAAACTACTAAGATGCAGAGACGCCGACTTCTAGTCCCTACTAACCAACAAGTATCCTGTCAGCACAAACCGAGCTAGGATGGTTTTAGATCCTTTTCAATGCTTCATCTAACTGGAACGTCGAAAGGCAGGGCGTTGCCCACGTCAGTAGCGTAATGAGCCAATCAAAATCCAGGCCAGAGAGGCAGCGCCCATTCCGGAACTTTCACCGGGCAGGAGGCCAGAGCAGGCTCCTTCCAGGACTCCAAAGCACGAGAAGCAGCAGCCGGCCGGCAGCAGGGGGCGTGTCCCACAGACAGCTGTGGCGTGGCAGTATGTCATGAGCCCTAGTGCAAAGTAGGAAATAGTGCCTCTCTTTGAACTACAGGGTTCATGGGGCTCTCAGGTCTCTGGGCGACGGTGCGACTGCAACTGCTGCACCAATGGAAGTTACACCCTTGGTAGGCAGCAGTCAGGAAAGAAAATGCATACTCTTTATACAAGATCCGGGACAGGCGTTTGGAATGAGAACACTCCACCAGGTGCAGCCAGGGTTGGCACCTTTCCTAGAAAAAAAATACAGGCCATTCTGAGAAGGCACAGACAATTTTTTGTACAAAACCATCTGTAATCCTTTTTTACCATGTCCTTTGTGAATGGTTACTGTAGTTATCAGTCAGGGGTGGTCATGGCATCTGTAGAGCACATTTAGGGGCAGATGTATCAACCTTTTTACGACTCGCAAAGGCCGCAATTCGCAGAATTTCGGCCTTTGCGACTCGTAAATGGTCATTTTGCATGATTTTAAATGTATGAAACATTCGCAATTTAAGAAATCGCAAAGATTTGCGATTCCTTAATTTGCCATAGCATTTAAGGAATCGCAAATTTTGCGATTCCTTAAATGCTATGTCTGAAGCATTTTTCTTTTGCGAATTTTGGTTAAGGAATCGCAAATTACCACCAACTTGTAGTTGATGGTAATTTGCGAAGTCCTCAACAAATGCACAACTTTGTATTTTTTAAGGTGGCATGTGATGCGCACACATGCCCATGGGGCATGTATGTGCGCCATATGCACACATATGTACATTTCCGGGGTGCAGCAGGGTGTCTTTCAGACACCCCTGCACCCTTCAAATAATTCTCAAATTGCGATTAGCAAATTGCGAATTCGCAATTTGAGAATTAGTTCAAAATCATTCCTATGGGCCTCCTGGCCCATAGGAAAGCATGGGAAATTATTCCTTATTTGCGAATTCGCAAAATGCGAATCGCAAAAAAATAGCTATTTTTTTCATACATTCCAGTTTGCTATTTCTAAATAGCGATTCCTTAAAAATCGCTATTTAGGAATCGCAAAATGCAAACTTGATACATCTGCCCCTAAGTGTTTTCCTCTTAACGTTTACTGACTAAAGTGTGTACTGATCAGGGGAAAAAGTACTGCCTGTAGGTGATTTCCCTAATTTGTGTATCCCATGCACACATAAATACTGGTCATGCGGTGTACATCCTGGGAAGGTGGCAGCCCTCAGAGCAGCGGGTACCCTGTCCAGCCAGCTGCTCCCCTGAGATCTGCCAGTCAAACCCTGGGAAATACCTTCCTCTTGACCTCACCAGCCAAGGCTGGACGGAGTAAAGAATACTTGCGGTATACAAATGACTACAGTAAGATTAAACACTGCGTACATATTGCCATCCTGTTGAAACATTTACTCCTTATCTATAATTTTACTTCTAACTTCCCAAAAAGAGTTACACTACCAGCAACACTTAAGCCATGAACACAGTGGTTCAATGTGTTACTTTGTTCAAACTGTAGACATGAATTCAAGGCACAGGCAAGCTAAAAATAATGAAATGGAATGCATCCACAGTAATTACAAATATCTTTGGATAACATGTACACTTCTTCAGAAATGCTTCCAGATTTTTGAGAGAAAAAGCATCAATCTCCAAGGGAACCAAGGAGCAACCTCTTGGGTTGCTCCTTTTCTGATTCGGAGAGGACCTGGCTTGGTAGTTCAGGCTGCACTGTTGTGATTGGAGATGCACCATTATTCATTTGCATATGGCTGGGTCTAATTTGCGGTGGCATGGTGGGCAAACAAATGATGTATTAGAATGCCACCCTGAGTGATTGCCACAAGTTAGACTAGTTGTAAGCATTCCGACCATCACCTTTTGTGTCTCTTCAGTACTCAGAAGTAGCCACTGGAGGCTGCCTTCCCCTCCAACCCCACAGAGGCTGCTTTAAATGAGATCGGAGGGGCCGGATGACAGTCATTCAACTTGTGCAGGCAGGCAATGTTCACAGCATATATTCCAAAAGTGGGGGGACTATAGGGCCTTTTATTCGAAGTCCAGCATTAGTGCCCTGTCAGGTCCTTGCAACTAGTGGAATGTTGTTCCTCATACAGTGTTGCCTAGTAAATTAAAATCAGAGAACCATCCACCATCTATGGAATGATGGTGGTGTTGGAAGGAGAGGGATTCAGAGGGGATCCCACTTGTGCGGAACGTGGGTACTCACACACCCAGCAAGCTAGGTGTCATGCTTCATCATATGGACCTTGTTGGACCTGGGGTCTCCAAGTCACATAGGGTAGCTTGGCACCAAATAGGAAGGCTTATCTCAAGGTACGTATGTTAAGTTTGCATCTCACCCACTCAGTAAATCAGTGCCCATCCATCCAAAAATGACACTACACCATAGTTTTTTTTTTTTTTTATAAAAGTAGAAAAGGTTTATCTTTCCTTCAGTATGTTTTTCAGTTGCACTTCCTTCAATACATCACATAACAATCATTACTTCAGAAGCACTGGCATTTGCAGGTCTTTTACGAAAGTACCTGGACAGATTTACTTTGGCAAAACCTTTCAGCTTTCTCTAAATCAGGAGGAGTAGTATGATTATCAACAGAAACTCTTTACATTACCCCTTTTGCAAACGATCAAATTTCAATAGTACCTCCACAGCACTGGTATCTTGTCACAGGTAACAAATAGATGTTAAACTAAAAGGCTGCCTGCAGATTAGAGCAATAGATCAGTTACACGGTGAAAACATTTCACGTTCATTTAAGGAGAATATTTACAATCGCAATTAATACAGGTAGGAAGTTATTCACATCAACTGGACAGTTTAATAAGTCACTCTAGGTAAATAAAGAGGGGGGTATTTTCACAGACTTATGGCCACCCTCGGCTTTAACCGGTTAACAGAACTCCCTCTCCGGGTCTGCCAAGATTCAAGTTTGAAATAGTCTCAGTCAAGCTCGGATTCCACCCAAAGCGTAACCCTGCCAGCCCCCAGGGCCTCTCCACGCTCTTGATGAATCTCAGAGAGAGCGAATAAAGAATGGGCCCGCTTACTTCAAAACCCAAGACCCCGACAACACTTTCACCCTTGCCTCTTCCTCGGGACTGCCGGCGGTCGAAGGGCCTGACACGGCAGCTCCTGAGGCCTCCGCCCACTCTCCCCGCTTACTTGAAGAGTTCGCTGGCTGTTTCAGTGTCCTGTCCCCGGTACTCGTTCAGCGGCTGTCTTCGCTGGGGCCGGGGGACTTGCGTTCTTCCCACTGCAGTTCGAGGAAACGGGGGGGGGGGAGGAAATCCGGCGTTCCTCACCGCTCTCGACGGGACTACGGGAACCCTTCTTTCACCGGCTCCTTCCGTCGCAGGCCCTGCCTTCTCTCCGCCTACCTCACTGTCGGACGGCCTCC
Source organism: Lissotriton helveticus (assembly GCF_964261635.1). Classification (NCBI taxonomy): domain Eukaryota; kingdom Metazoa; phylum Chordata; class Amphibia; order Caudata; family Salamandridae; genus Lissotriton; species Lissotriton helveticus. Next base: position 139,521,345 of record NC_136063.1, on the reverse strand, counting down.
TCCAGGGTCGCGGCTGACTTCTTCCTCCTCAGCTACGCCTCTGCTCTGCCTCCTGTCACGACGTCACGCCGCACGCGGCGTTTCCTTGATTCCGGCAACACAGCTGGCCGAGTCCGCCCAAGCCGACTCTTCCGTCTGCTCGGCAGCTTTTACGGGGCTCCCCTGACTCCGCAAGTTCGACCACAGATCTCGCTTAGCTTCCTCCTCAGCCACTTCGGAGGGAGCACACCCTAAAAACGGCACCCCTCGGCACGGTCGGGGGTCACAGCAGACGCCTGGAAACAACACGACAGATTCTTCCACACCGTGAGTGAACCCACGTTCTCAGGGACTCCTGCGCCTCGCTTCCCTCAGTAGACTCAAGTTGTCTTTAAGTGTGCTGGGCATCCGCAGTTAGACTGGAGTAACTCCGTGTTAGAAGGGCTGGGTCCAATAGCAGGGGGAAAACGTCATACAAGTAGGCAGCCGATCCTAGGAACGATCTCCCTTTGCTTAATGCGACTCTCTCCTGACAACTTTGCCTCACTCCTCCTGTGACTAGGTTTCACAACACCCTGTGGTCACTACTCAAAATGGCTGCCTAACATTCCGCCTTTTATAGGCTGGCCCAGGAAGGTCCAGAAGGGTCCAGAGGGTTCTGGAACATTCCTATGCTAACCTATGGGTCCAGACTCTAAGGTGGCAGTTGTGGCAGTTGCTGGCCACCATTTTGTGGGTCTAGTGAATCTAGACAGGAAGGCGCCAAGGCCTCAAGAAAAGACTATGAGTGCAAAGAGCACCTAACCCCTAGGTCAATACCTCAAAAAGATCCAGTGGACGTAAAAATTAAAGGTTTTGAGGGGCAAAAAGGGGACAAAAATAAATAAATAATTAGGAGGGACTACCCAAAGGGCAGACAGGTCTAACAGTCCTGCTCCCAGTTGGGTCGGCACTGCAATACCTAACGGGCACCCGCGAAGGGACTCTTTGTCGGAGATCTTTTGTTACTTTGCCATTTCATGAAGTGGGGGTGTGTGGCCCATGTAAGTGTAGATAAAGTGAAGTGCAGTGGGTGTGTTAAAAAAGGTTAGATAATCCAAATAACACTTTTATTCAGGCTGGTTATCCACCTCAGTAAAAGCGTAAAGAGTGGCAGCTTCCCTGACGTGAAGATTCACTTAAAGCTATGCTCATCTCGTGGGGTCAACATGTTCTCCCGGTTCAGGCGAGGAGGGTAGGTGAACCACCCTGGTCCCCCGCAGGACACGACACCATACTCATTGAGGTGTCTCATTGAATCACCGCACTGATTGAGGCGACATTCCCGCCAGTGGGAGGTCACTGATCCCTACTACTGGATTCTTGTCATGTAGTTGATACCTGTGGTAGTTAGCTATTACTAAAGTCCCATTAACCCAGACAAGTGAAACCCAAAAAGAATTTTTGGGAAATGACAGTTACTGGGAACTAAATAAGCCCAGTTAAGCCGAGAAGGGAAAGGGGGGAATTCTTTCCTTATAAAGAAGGACCCTCACTTACCACTACTTGGTGACATGCTTCATCATCGGGTCCCCGCTGGGGTGGCCGAGTGCCCCCCCAGCGTGCTACAACGCCTGAGTTACAGCGGAGCAGGTTGGTGTTGAATGTAACAGTGCTCAAACAAAAATGTGTATTGATATGTGAGTGCTGGTTAAAAAATACAAGGTTGGTACCCCCAATTTTTTTTTAATTAGGGTCAACCCGTATTGAATAAAATCAGTGTGTATGGACAAACTTGGTTCTATGTTAGGAAACCTGTGTCCTTTAATAAAGATAAACGGTCAACATGTTTCTGCTGTTATTAATGCTATTACGCTCAGCATTCGTCAGGACCAAGAAATAGATTAAATGGCAGGCCTCCGGTGGTGTGCGCGCGCTAAGGCGCACCCTACCGTGAGGCACTAAATGTGAAAAATTAGATAAACTCACGGTTACTGCCCGTGATCACTATCTGAATTTCACAGGAGCTGAGAAAACCTGTAGAAAAAAATGGGAAAAGGGGACAAGACACAATAACATATAGTGACAAACATACACATATTATTGCTGCAAAAACATATTTTGTCTTTATCAGTAAATGTGTGATATTGGTCTACTGTCCAGACTTCAAAAAGCGCCATTGAAGGAGACTTTGGTATAATGACTATGTTCAAATCTTAATCTCTGTTTATAGAGAAATGATCCCTTCACATTCTAGTCCCAAAAGTAATCTTTTCGGAAGCATTATTCTAGGCAGTTAACCATGCGAAATGGCCATACTAATCACAGTCCTTGACTGTCTTCTTTTAATAGAAAAAGAAATTATTAATTACGTAGCAGAGGCTTTTAGGTCTGATGAGTAATAGTGCATACCTCAAAGTGTTAAAAACATTGATGGCGCCTTAATTTTAAACTGCAATCACCAGGAGTAAATAGGTACACTCACATTGGAAGAGGGAGAGAGTTTCTCCTTCAGATCTGACGATGCGGGAAAACCTTCACGCGGTGTCAGGTCTAGTCAGAAGGGAAATGAAATGCTATTTAAGCTCTCACCTTCAAAATTGCCACGAAAAGTCAGTGCGATTATGGGCGCAATGGTGGTAAACTTACTCAGACACCCGCGACTCCCCGCCAGGAACCTACACCTTCGGATATCGTCAGTCCGGAAGTGCAGGTCAAGGGCAGGGGCGCGTATTTCTGTTGGTTGTGCTACCGGTCACGTGTTTACCTTGGGACTCCGTCAACGCCGGTGTCTTAAAGGAACACCAACTAATTATTTACGTGACTGCCAGGGTTCGAATCCCGGAAGGGCAATTGCAGTAGTTGGAGGGCGCTTCAATATTTAACCAATTACGGCGGGGAAGGCAGGGCGAAGAAAGTTACCACATTAAAATAGAGACAATGATTGGAAAACCGGCCCACTCGTAGGCAAGTGCAATTGTAGTGGGTATTCCTCTTCAAAGATAATACTCAGGGGGAAGACTCAATCAAGTAGGTTAACAAATGCCGGTCACATGATAGGCTAAAAAGACTCATCATTTGCAGTGCTCAAATAGGAATTAAACGCAAGCAGGGGACTTACGATGTTTTAACAGGAAGTGCAGGAATGTTCAAATCCAGTTTATTTTCAAATAAATGACCTACACAATGACCGGAAATGGTCGGTGGTGATATGTCTGAAGGGGAGAAAATTAATCTAAAAAAAAAAAAAAAAGAGAGGCCAGTGGCGGAACAGTGATATCAGATATTAGTATTCCTCTTTGTTTATTATCAGATGTACAAGAGGGAAAAAGGCAGTTCAATCAGAAAGTTTGTATACAGAGCATGGTGTAGAACAACAGATTCCAAGAGTGTTCTGGGTACTGATTTATTGACGCCGTAGGACCGAGCCCCACGGGATATCGTCATTCAGCCCTTTGATGTTAGTGGCTAAACGGTATACCCAACGTTGCTCTTTTTCAAATAGCAATGTTTCGGAAGTTGAATCCACATGTTCCAGAATAGTCCAATGTAGATCATTGGGGTTGTGATTCCTCTCTACAAAATGGGCTGACATTTTCGCCCTCCAACTACTGCAATTGCCCTTCCGGGATTCGAACCCTGGCAGTCACGTAAATAATTAGTTTGACGGAGTCCCATGGTAAACACGTGACCGGTAGCACAACCAACAGAAATACGCGCCCCCGCCCTTGACCTGCACTTCCGGACTGACGATATCCGAAGGTGTAGGTTCCTGGCGGGGAGTCCCGGGTGTCTGAGTAAGTTTACCACCATTGCGCCCATAATCGCACTGACTTTTCGTGGCAATTTTGAAGGTGAGAGCTTAAATAGCATTTCATTTCCCTTCTGACTAGACCTGACACCGCGTGAAGGTTTTCCCGCATCGTCAGATCTGAAGGAGAAACTCTCTCCCTCTTCCAATGTGAGTGTACCTATTTACTCCTGGTGATTGCAGTTTAAAATTAAGGCGCCATCAATGTTTTTAACACTTTGAGGTATGCACTATTACTCATCAGACCTAAAAGCCTCTGCTACGTAATTAATAATTTCTTTTTCTATTAAAAGAAGACAGTCACGGACTGTGATTAGTATGGCCAATTCGCATGGTTAACTGCCTAGAATAATGCTTCCGAAAAGATTACTTTTGGGATTAGAATGTGAAAGGATAATTTCTCTATAAACAGAGATTAAGATTTGAAAATAGTCATTATACCAAAGTCTCCTTCAATGGCGCTTTTTGAAGTCTGGACAGTAGACCAATATCACACATTTACTGATAAAGACAAAATATGTTTTTGCAGCAATAATATGTGTATGTTTGTCACTATATGTTATTGTGTCTTGTCCCTTTTTCCCATTTTTTCTACAGGTTTTCTCAGCTCCTGTGAAATTCAGAGAGTGATCACGGGCAGTAACCGTGAGTTTATCTAATTTTTCACATTTAGGGCCCCACGGTAGGGTGCGCCTTAGCGCGCGCACACCACCGGAGGCCTGCCTTTTATCTATTTCTTGGTCCTGACGAATTCTGAGCGTAATAGCATTAATAACAGCAGAAACATGTTGACCGTTTATCTTTATTAAAGGACACAGGTTTCCTAACATAGAACCAAGTTTGTCCATACACACTGTTTTTTATTCAATACGGGTTGACCCTAATTAAAAAGATTTTTGGGTACCAACCTTGTATTTTTTAACCAGCACTCACATATCAATACACATTTTTGTTTGAGCACTGTTACATTCAACACCAACCTGCTCTGCTGTAACTCAGGCATTGTAGCACGCTGGGGGGGCACTCGGCCACCCCAGCGGGGACCCGATGGTGAAGCATGTCACCAACTAGTGGTGAGTGAGGGTCCTTCTTTATAAGGAAAGAATTCCCCCTTTCCCTTATCGGCTTAACTGGGCTTATTTTGTTCCCAGTAACTGTCATTTCCAAAAAATTCTTTTTGGGTTTCACTTGTCTGGGTTAATGGGACTTTAGTAATAACCACTCATCTAAGGTGGTTTTCTGTTATTTCATTTCTCTTTTTCACACTTAGTCACTCCTTAGTTGTCACTCCTTAGTTGTTTATAAAAAATTTAATTGGGGTACAGGAGTGTCTACTCTAGCCCTTTCTCTCCTGTTGATTCTCGGGTAGTTAGCTATTAGCCGCACCACTGAGTGTAGATAGAATCAACTTTCACATATTAGGTCCTGACGAATTGTCACAGATTATACTAAGCACGAGGCAAGAAACATGTTGACCCCACGAGAGGAGCATTGATTTAACTGAACTGCCCGATGGGTATTGCAGTGCCGACTCAACGAGGAGCAGGTCCATATGATGAAGCATGACACCTAGCTTGCTGGGTGTTTGAGGACCCTAGTTCCGCACAAGCGGGATCCCCTAAGAATCCCTTTCGTCCTTCTGTTCCAACACCACCATCATTCCATAGATGGCGACTGGTTCTCTGATTTTAATTAACTAGGAACCACTGTAAGAGGAACAACGTTCACAGCATCCAAACGTCACAGAGTTCCTCTGGGAGTGTCTCGAGGTTGCGTCAAACTGTCACTCTGGTCTTTTGGAATCAGTTGCTGGTGTCCCCCTCCTCCTCTGCTGCCAGTCCTCGCCTTCCTCTGGAGAGTTATTTTTCTAGATAAAGTGCTTGTTAAGTTAGCTCTGTCACCCACTTTCTAGTTCCAACAAAGAATCTTCGCCAAGTTTGGTTCAAGACTAACACCATCTGACCAGCTGGCCTGCTTCTCCAGGGTGCTCTGTTGTAACTCAGCGAGAAGGCTTGGTGGGCCGTACTGCCACAATAGCCCAGCTGTCTCTATCTACTTTCAAGGCCTGCACCACGAAAGCCTGTGTGCGCCTGTCTGTCTTCTCTTGACAGACTTTCAGCCAAGTTCCATCTCCAGGGAGCCTCACAGGTCTGAGCTTGGTGGATAACTGGCCACACAATACCCCTACAGCTTCCCTCTGTGCAGGGGGGCTGTCTTCAAGCCTTGCAAGCAACAAGCAGCAGACGCGTGTCTGTCTGAAATCCAACATGATCTAGAACATCAATAGATACAGAACGTAGTAGAGATGGGCGTACATCCTAAATCTGATACTCACTGTCCACAATTTAGTACTTCTTTTATGGCAGGGTGCACTACTAGGCGAGCTACACATTCAAAGCTTTCACAAGGTTACACTAGTACCATTTAAAAACCTTGTCCGTCTCATTTACATTGAATCCCTCCCATGGGATTCCCAGAGTGGACTCATCCACATTGGTAGAATCCCAACTTTACTGCTTCTTTGATGGTTCACTTTAGGAGAGACCCCACCCTGTTGTTTTGTGTTTTAGGTTCCAAGTGAACAATTCACATTGCCCTAATATAGGCATAGAAATCATTCCCTTATTTAGACATAGCCCATGCAGACCAAATACAGGCATGGCTACTTCCACCAGTACCAAACGTCACAACAATTTCTAGGAAAAACGGCTTAAGCAGTAAGGGACCTTCCCCTTGCTTGAATATTGATTTGTCCAAGAAATCATGTACTTTCCAAAGAACTACTATTCCCTAGAGGTTCTTTCCTGACCAGTGGCGGTTCCACCACGTGGGCGTCGGGGTGTTGCCCCACTGCTTTCTCACAGTGTGAGAAGCAGAAACGTAAAATGGTATAAATACCATTTTACGTTTCTGCTTCTTGCACTGCGAGGAAGCAGAAGGGTGTGCCTGATTGCCGGGTTGTGGGCGGGTAGGTGGTCGGTTCAGGGAGGAGTGGCTAGCCCAATGTTATGGGCGCTGACTCTTTGGCTGGCCCCAGGGCCGGCCAAACCAGTCATAGCACTCTCCACTTTCTTCGACTGAGGGGGCATGAGTAACTACTTCAGATAATCCATAGTTTCCTAATCAGAGCAGAACCATCTCTGAAACACGTGAATGATTCACGTGTTCTAGAGATGGTTCTGCTCTGATTAGGAAACCATGGATTATCTGAAGCTGTTACTCATGCCCCCTCCATCGGGCCCTGGTGCACGCACGAGCGTTGTGGTGAATTCCCTTCCCTCAGCTGTGTAACTAAATTCAGTACGCCCCACTACTTTAAAAGTTCACTAGCCGCCACTGTTCCTGACGTTATCATGCCCGACTTTGCGTCAGACTAGACACCTTCAAGGTATAAATATGCCTTCACTTGCTCTAGCAAGAAACGGTTGTTCGGAGCAGTTCTACTTGCCCGACGCAGCTCGCTACAGCAAGTGCCAAAGGAAGCCGACCCTCCAGCTGACGCACTGATCGAAAAGCTGTCCTTTTTCTTGCTGAGAATCCAGCTCCAGTGTTTCCAAGATCCCCTTGCGGGGTGTTGGGAAATCGAGTCCCGAGACAGAGATACCAGACCTCCTTCATTCTAAACTAAAGGTATGGAGCTGATTAGAACCTTTGATAAATCTTGGATAGATTATTGGCAAAGAAAACTAAACCTATGCTACACCACACTTACTTCTTCCCTTGTACTAGACTTAGGTTACGTACATTGGGGTAGGCGTATTTCGGAAGCACCAGTTGAGTATTTTAGTCATTGTTATTTATGTATGTATTTTTTATGGTTTAGAAACCATACGATGCTCTTACAGTATTATTTTATAATATTGTTCTCGCTGTACGCATTATACTTTGCAGTCTGCATTATGATTGTAGCAGTTCACTGGACTTGCATGAGAAAGAAGACTGTTCAATAAACCCTTTTTATTGAAAACACCCGTCTCTCTATTTCTCTACAACTCTGTAGAAACAAAGAATGCTTGATTGACTGAGTGAAATACTTATCTATTGTTTCGCGACTCTAGAGATACATTTCTTATTCCTGGGAAAGAAAGTTGTCATGTTTATGCGGTTGTTAGAAACTAATCCCTTCTTGTGAATTTGAGAAAGTTTCTAGCGCCCTCTGAGCTAGCTGGCACTCAATATTAAGTTTAATATATTCGATAGAGACCTAGTCGACCTCAGTCCTATTTCTAAACTATAGGATATATTATTCCAACGTGCAGAGCCTATTGGGAAGATAGGAACTACACCACATGGTGCCCAACGTTTGGTAAGGCACTAATTTAATGCTAGATACTAAAGTAACTCAGTCGTGCTTTTTTCAGAGACCCCTTTTTTCCCGTAAAATACTCCAATAGACGTCTGGAGTGGGTAAAAAGATAAAAATATCCGCCATAACTGAGTAGTACGAAAATCCTATGTATTAGTTTTTGGTTTTGTTCAACGTTGAAGGATACAGTGTTTCAAAATATTGTGCACCTTATCTTTGTTTCCTTGATACTTGCTCTGCAATCTTTCAGTCAACAAAATGCCGGATAGTGACACCGAGAACGGTGGAGCTACAGGCAATAATGCCGGACCAGGCTTTGACACAACAGGTTTCCAAGAAACCGACCTGGATGCTATAATCATCCCGGACAATTTAAGAAAAACCATCACTATAAAACTTATAACAAATGGCCTATTGTCAAGAGGTGGTAGGGTAATTTTTGTAATAGAGGCACATGAATATCGGCAGACAGAGGTATTCTATTCATGGATTATCTTCCGTGAAACAAATCCAGTATCACATGTGTTTCACTTATACAAAGAAGAGGAACATCCAACGGAACACATTCCTTTTGAGGATATTGAAATTCCACTAACATACCAAGAGCGTGCGCTTTGGTTTAAAGGCGTCCCACAACATCAAAATCACATTACCAGGCTCAGTCCATTAGGTAGACTAGGAGCAACATGGCCTGTATTAGCCAGCTATACACCACATCCTGCCATTGAAGAAATGACAGGTGCGGAACTATTAGTTCAACTAATATAACTAATCAAAATACATAGACAATTGGTTCAATATGTCATGCGGACTCTAACAGTCCAACCTCCTATAAGGATTCCACACATACCCCCTACCAGGGGAACACAAATAAAATTACACCACAGACTATACAATCAGTCATTGGTAAATTGCCTGCAAAACGGTAACAAATTCCATTCTGGATAGCTCAAAAAATGACTCAAATCGAGGCAGTATTTCCTGATACTACCCCTCATGAGAAACACAGGATTCTAACAATTTTTTTACCAATGGGGATCGCACCACCCCTGGAGGACTGTGACACTTGGGGTACAGCCTTTGCTGCAATCTACACCAAAACGCATGGTGTTCCGTCTAAGGCGATAATACCAGACGTCCTGAAACAGATTCAAAATGAATACGGGGCAGAACCTGCTTTAAATCTAGGTATGAAATTAATGAAGGATTTCAAACAGGTCTCAACAATAATATTAGCTAATATTAAAGGTGAGGCAGCATCCGTGGTGATCCGCCAAAAGTTAAGAGAATTTGATGTAACTGAGCAACCACAAGAACTTGCCAGAATAATTGAAAAATCCTATGAAGAACTAGGTAGAGACAGCTTGGGTGGGAAAACAGTTAAACCCCAACTGACTGAAAGCCCTGAAAAGGTCTTTATTAAAAACACTCTTACTCTTCCTAAAAAGAAGTGGGAGAACACTAAACAAACTTCTAAAGAGAAGCGTTCTCAATACCGAGGTAGGTCTCCTCAAAAAGAGCCCTCTGAAAGGAGGTATAACCTCAGGAATAGGGATAATTTGAGAAAACCTGATAGATATCAAGATACTGATACGTTACTCTGGTACCTTTCTGACTTCCTCACAGAAATCGGAAAAAAGAGGACGGTCAGAGCAAGAAGAAGAACGCGTGAAGTCCAAAGACGATCAACATGTTCCAAAGAATAAAAAAAAACAATTCACCAAAAAGAAGGTAGCAGGTATAAAAATCAGACATGCCGAGGATCTTGAGGACACAACTCAAGAACGGGGAGTGGGCTCAAACAATGTTAGACAGAGCAGCAGAAGTAACCATAGCTCGCAAGATCTTGAAGGATCATCTGGAGACAGTGGGCTTGAATGAGTACATCTAAGTTGAAACTGCAGATACCAGGGTTAGTGTCCCACACAAGTTATAGGAAGTAACACTTCGGATGGAGGGGGATATAACTAGAAAAATAAGAGCACTCTTTTGGGAGAAGCTCTCTAAGGGTTATGACATTCTTTTATCTGAACAAGACTGGCCACCTAAATTTGTCAGGGAGTGCTCACATGGCGAAGACATCAATATGCCAGCCTTCTCCACTCATATTCCAATTCATTTAAAATACACCTATGGCAGAAAATGGGCAGTAGCCCAGGCTCCAGCATTATACAAAAATCATGTAGGATGGGATGAGGATTCTCCTCACCCTAAAATCCAATTAAAAACTCAAACAACTGCAGTAAAGGCAGTATCCAGTTAAGCAAGAAGCTAACAAACAGGTCAGGGAGATATTAGATCAACTTGAATACCAAGGGGTGATTGAAACATGCACCTCGTCAATGAACAATCCTTTGTTTCCTGTGTCCAAACCAGACAATACATATCGTCTAGTTTTGGATTACAGACATTTAAACTCTCGTTGCAAAACTTTTGCAGTACAAAATGCACACAGTGTAGCACTAATGAATAAGATTGTGTGTAAAAAATATAAAACAAATTACATATTTCTAACGGTTTCTTCTGTCAAAACATTGCACCAGAAAGTAGGTATTTGACCGCTTTCTCAATCATGGGGACAAAACGACAATTCTGTCATCTCCCCCAGAATAGTCCAGGGTTACTACAAACGTATGATGTTGAGGCATTATCATATGTTGATGACATCTATCTAACAGACGATGACTTGGATAGGCACTTGAACAGAGTGAATACCATAATACTAGGTTTTGCCTCTGAAGGGTATAAATTCAATTTGAAAAAATCTCAAATTGCCCACCTCAACGTCCTTTTTCTAGGATACGAGTTATCAAGTGAAGGCAAAAGCCTGGCAGCCAACTTTCTAGAGAAATGTGGGCTGCTCCAAACTCTAAAAATGCTGAAAAACATACAGTCAATTGTAGGTTTCCTAAATTTCGGAAGAACTTAGATTCTAAATTACGCAGAAAGCGTTAAACCTCTCTACGAATTAATCAAACCTAATTTCAAAACAGTTAATTGGACTCAAAAACATACTGAAATTTTGAGTTCAGTACAAAAAGACATGTTAGCAACAACACATTTGCAAACCCGCGTAAACGTACGCAACCTTGTAATCCAAATCATTCCAGGAAGATGCGTATTCACGTACTTAACTTTTAATGAAGGAGAAAAGGTACCAATAGGTTATAAATCACACTTGTACACACAAGCAAGATGGCGCTTCAAAATACTGATCGCAAATTCCCCACACTCATAGTGTGCGATTGCTATTACTGCGTTCAATCTTACAATGAATACTTGCAGAACTGGATTCAAAATGGTTTCAAAGATGCAAAAGTTGGCACAATCAAGCATAAGTTGCTTTGGGAACAAGTAGTTCAGTTACAAAAAGAACTACAAAAAACTCATGTGATCCATGCACTGAGTCATCAACGTGATGGCGTTCACGTTGCAGAGAATTCATTGGCTGATGAAGCCGCGAAGGCAGCTGTGCAAACGGGTTCCGTAGCTGCAATTACTCGTTCAAAAATGAAATTAGATGGCAAAATAATGCAAGCTGTCACTGCTTCAAGCAAAGACAGTGGTAAAACATTATCTCAAAACTATCCACTCAAATATTCATACATAATTGACGCAAACTCCGTTCTTTTGCTCGAATCCCTGGAGTGGGGGATAAAGTAATTCCAAACAGGAAACGTAGAGTAGCTTTGATACACGTCTGATACATCAGGGGATCTCTAAATCTATACTAGAATTAACCTCATCGCTGCTTGCTAGTTCCCCTCCTGTGCTGGACAGCAACTAAAACGGGTGTGGTCATGACGAGCTGAGCTCGTCATGAGCACCTGAGAGGTATATGCCATGACGAGCTGAGCTCGTCATGAGCATGGAAGGGGTTCAAGGAGAAGTACCGGTGGCCAGGGATGAATGGTCACATTCACACATTTGCAATTAACTGCCATAACTGCAACAGAGATCGCAGCAGAGAACGCCGCCATATACCTGACTATAGTGTAGCCAGCCCAGTAAAGACACAATTGTTAGATAGCATTAGACTATCTACACGCAGACGTCCCTATGGACAAACGCGTTCCCACAAATATTAAGACAAGATTCATTTGGATGTGGCCTCAGCGCTCAGCTGACGCTCAAACTGTTATAAAGGATTTGCGAGTCTTTATCTGCACATACGCAGTCGGCACACTACATTCTGACCAGGGCCCTGCGTTTAGGTCAAAGGCTTACAAAGAGGCCATGGTCAATCTTGGCGTTGCATTGCGGTATTCTAGTCCATTCCATCCTGAGGGAAATTCGGTTGTGGAAAGAAAAAAACGGAACATAAAGCAATCTATAACAGCTAGGGTATTAGGCTCGGGTGACGGGTGGATTAAACATCTAATAAGTGTCCAACGGAGTCTTAACAATCTGAAAAGAAGTTCTCTAGGGGGAATCACTCCATATAAAAACCTTTTTGGAACTAGAATGATTGTCGAGGACCTTGATCGTCACACTTCAGTGGTAGAACAAAAAAACCCTTTGATATCAAAGAACGTTTTACTGTTTTGCAGGCCTTAAACGAAACAAGGAAAAGGCAAAGCAACACACTGCAGAAGCCAATGACCACTGAAGAAAAAACCATCCGTCCCAGCAAGGCCTACCTGGATTCCAAAGATTGGGGATCTAGTCAGAGAAAAGATCGCAGACAAGAAGGAATGTGGGCCTTCATACAGACAACCAGTGCCTGTTTTAGCAGTCCATGGATCAAGAACAGTGTTACTGCCACCACTTGCTGGAAGAAAGGAGAACAGGTTTGTTGTCCATTGACCTGATAAAACCACATCATGTGGCCGATCATAAGTAGTAGGCCAAGTGGACTCCAAAGATGTAGCAGACAACCAAATCTGGCTCTACTATCCAAGAGGTTCAAACTGAGAGACTCATCACCTTTGAAGAATCTGCAGTACGAAAAAAAGGACTATGTAACAAAGCCATGGAACTTATCCCTCTTGAGACCCAAATAACAGTACGTCAAGAAATGCCTGTCTACAATGATATAGCAACGGACTATTCTAATATGACAAGTGATCAAGGAGATCCAGCGATTTAATCAAATCCTGATGCAATCCGTACAATTGACAGAACTGCCTCCGGCTATTTCATTAACTTTGATACGTTTTCCGAGTATCCCAGTGAACCTGAAACAACGCCAGCTAAAGTAACTTTTAAAGAACAAGCAACAGAACTTTTCCATCAATTGAAAAAGGCTCATCTGATTTCACCATGGGTTGAACTTTGGATTGTGTTGGGTGTACTTTTTCTTCTACTTTGGTTGACTCTTGTATTAACTTTGGGAATGCTGATAAATGGGAGATATAGTAAAAAGGACACCGCAAGTAAGAACATCAACTTACTCCTCAAGCCACACAAATAATCTCATCGTGAACAAAGAGACTTGTCATCAGTGAACATCACAGCCGTTCCTATACCTGGTGGTATAGCTTAGTACAGAACTGATTATGACATCATTGGTCCTGCAGAGCTGTTGTAAATTCTACACCAATTCAAGGTTTCCTTGAGTGACTTTGTTTCATCTAGTACCTTTTCTGATGATTGGGACTTTGAGACTGTTAATAATATGATGTTAGACTTAGAAATGTCTGCAAATTTTACAAATCATGAATACTTAGAAGTTTCATCAGATTATGAACAAATGTACTGTTGTAATCACTATGGTCATCATTTCATGCATAAATCTGCAAATGCTAGAAATGTACTAAAATTTAATCAATGGGAACATTGTCCAACGCCACCAAAGGGTACCTCACAAACATTTTACGACAAATTTCCATACTTTTCAGGTTTTATTGTCTCAAATCCAAAAACATTTTACTATAAAAATGTCAATAAGACAGGAATGAAAATTATGTTGACTAATACTAAGCAAGTTCATTCTGCGGCCTTTTACGCTCTTCTGTCCACATTAGGTTTTGACTTTTGGAAAGACAATATTGAGACAAAAACTGTCTGGGTCACAAAAGACTGGCAGGTGAAGGGACTAGAAGCTTTATTTAGAGCCTGCATCATCCCTGAACAAATAATGTTTTTAAATAACACTGTTCAACAGACATCTTGTCTTGGCTTAGCTAAGATAAAAGATTTAAACAAACCGTCCATACCTTCACCTACAACTGATAGAGTAAGAACACTACAGAGGGGGTGGTCGACATAAAAACAATTTTACTTAAAAACAGAACAGATCCTGATTGGAAAAAATGGTTAATCTGGCCCACAGACACAAACAACTGTGAAGATTGATTCCTAAATAAGACACATGGATTCACATTCACTAGGTCAGATCCAAGATATGTCCAGAGACAATATCCAGGGATAGTAACATGATACAGTGTAGGAAAACTGTGCCTTGAGTAGCTACAAAAATCTACACTAAAAGAGCTAAAACAACACGTTGATTTAAGGAACTTCTTACAAGGACCTCCTAAAACGCGTCATAAACGTTTTATATATGCCGGTATCTATGCTATTTATAGGTTCCATGATGAAATATCGATTACTAAAACATCGACCTACAAAAATATCGCCACAAATACATCGTCTACAAAAATATCGTAACCATATACTTAAACAAGGATTTACACAAATATCGATATTTTTTTATCGACTACTCTAATATCGTTAACAATTATATCGACTACATAAATATCGACTACTACATTATCGACAATATTTAAAATAACATTACCTTCTACACTAATATCGACAACACTAATATCGACTACCTTTCTACTCATATTAATATAAATAAAATATCGTCATTTTCTTTATAACCTTATATACACATTACTTTCTGTTATTCACTTTTTCATAGTTATTTAAATTCAAAAAAAGCTTTTCTAACATATATGTATATACAATATGTATTATTTATTTATATATAATAAGAAAAAATAAATTAGTAATATAAACTATGTATGACGTTACAACACATACTTTTACAACGCATACCTTTACAACGAAATTTTTACAACGCAAAAACCATTACAACGCATGTATTTACAACGCATATTTTTACAACACAGGTACCTTTACAACGCATACCATTACAACGTAAGTATTAGTAAATATATAATAATTTTTTTAATATAAATTAATTAAAATGAATAGATTTTAATTAAATTTAATTTAATTTCATTTAATTTCATTTAATTTATTTAATTTATTTAATTAATATATTAAATGTTTTTTTACCCTGTACCCCTGTACCCCAAAAACACAAAACTGAGCCTGAACAATAAAAATACCCCTTTACCCAAAAACTAAAAACTGACCCTGACCCCTTAAAATACCCCTTTACCCAAAAATTAAAACTGACCCTGAACCCTAAAAATACCCCTTTACCCAAAAACTGACCATGAACCCTAAAAATTCCCCTTTACCCAAAAACTGAAAACGGACCCTGAACCCTAACAATACCCCTTTTCCCAAAAACACAAAACTGACCCTGAACCCTAAAAATACCCCTCTACCCAAAAACTGAAAACTGACCCTGAACCCTAAAAATACCCCTTTACCCAAAAACTGAAAACTCACCCTGAACCCTAAAAATACCCCTTTACCTAAAAACTGAAAACTGACCCTGAACCCTAAAAATACCCCTTTACCCAAAAACTGAAAACTGACCCTGAACCCTAAAAATACCCCTTTACCCAAAAACTGAAAACTGACCCTGAACTCTAAAAATTCCCCTTTACCCAAAAACTGAAAACTGACCCTGAACTCTAAAAATACCCCTTTACCCAAAAACTGAAAACTGATCCTGAACCCTAAAAATACCCCTTTACCCAAAAACGTAAAACTCACCCTGAACCCTAAAAATACCCCTTTACCCAAAAACTGAAAACTGACCCTGAACCCTAAAATACCCCTTTACCCAAAATAAATAAAAAAATATAAAACATAACTCATAGAAAATACTTAACAGTAAGCAACAATAAATAACTATTCTAATTCCAATCCTACATAAGTCAGGGAAACTGTTGGACAGTAAACCATAATATTTGTGATATTATAACACATAAACATCACTTTATATATATTAATAACAACTCTTATCTATTACACTACAAAATAGACTATTAAATTACAATCACAAAATATGTTTTTTTGAACATAACAATAACACATTTTTTTCACCAAAATGTAAATTTCAAATTTCGAATTTTTTATAAATTTTTACATAATTTTCACAATTTTATAATTTTTAACCCAAACTTTGTTTTTAATTTTTTCGAATCATTCTTAGCATATATTATAAGAAATACACAAACATAAAATATTACACACTTCACTTAATTTAATATAATTTAAAAATTAATGTTCTAATTTCAAATTTAAAATTTCAAAATTAAATATTGAAATTTCAAATTTCGAATTTTTTTAAAATTTTTACATAATTTTCACAATTTTATAATTTTTAACCGACAGGTTGTTTTTGTGTTTTTCTAATCATTCTTAGCATATATTATAACAAATACACAAACATAAAATATTACACACTTGACTTATTTTAATATAATTTAAAAATAAAATTTCTAAATTCAAATTTCAAATTTCAAATTTAAATATTGAAATTTCAAATTTCGTATTTTTTATAGCAATTGAATTTTTTATTAAACACTATATAAATAAAACCCACACTTAATTACAAAATTATTATATAATACATCCAATTTCAATTAAATATAATATTTTTTCGTATTTGAATTTATAATTTTTTTTAATTAAATTTAAATTTTATGAAACATATTTTAATATACTACCCACCCTTATCCCCTATATCACCAACAACCTGCTACTAAATCTTTTTAAAAACCCATTAAATAAATAATTCTGTTATTTAAATTAAATTTCAAATTTCGCAATTCAAAATAAAAAATAAATTAAAATTTTCGAATTTTTTACCATTCTATACATATTATTTACACTACTTTTTAAAATTACTACCCACCCTTATCCCCTATAATACCAATAACCCGCTCCTAAAATATTTACAAACATGTAATTTTTTTTTACATTTTGATCCCTATAATAATAAAAATAGACATTTAATTAATAATATTTAAACATAAAACAAATTTTCTACACTTATATAACACATTCAATTATTTTGTCGATATTATATTCAACGATATTTCTCTAAACGATATTCTATACAACGATATTTTGTTTTGACGATATTTTTGTCATTATACAAAATTGATATTTACAACAACGATATTTACTTCAACGATATTTTTTAAATTCGATATTCTTACCTCGATATTTATGCTAGTCGATATTATCCCGTCGATATTCCTGCTTTATACCCTATTTATAATGAGGCCTGGAAAATTACGCAAGCAGAGACTGTAGAACGAATACGAGAAATTGATCGTATTAATTTAGAGAAATCTCTCTCTGTAGTTGACAATGGGTTAACGACTCTGTCATCCAGAATATATTCTTTGGACAGCATAGTATCCTCTGCCATAGACATAATAGAACAGGACTTGGTCATGTTACAACATGGTCAGTCACAATTGCGTTCTTTAATGCTTTTAGGCTGGACGTTACAAAATCTTCATTCTGGCTATGTGCCATTGGCTTCTAATCAACACCACGTCACTGTTTTCTGAATTTAACCTTACAGATAAACAAATCACTTTGGCACAAAGAGGAGCAGACTATACGGTGCTGAGCATTGAAAAACTGGAAAGATTACCATTAACTGTGTCTGAGAAGCCAGCGACAGAATGGATAATACACAGTACTATCACTCTGCCTGTTACCATTTTTCATTTTCAGTATTGTTTGAAACATATACCAGCAGGCGTATATGAAAGGTTGGGTAAAGAATACATCTAGACATCCTGGGACTTACCATATACACACAGATGTTGGAGTGGGGAAAAAGAAGTGTTTGTTAGTGGTACAAACTGCGAAAACGCACTAAGCGGTACACTTTAATGTCAGGGTATTAACTTACAGGGGGCCTGCAACTTATCCTGCCACCTGCAAGGTTCTCCAGCTGCAGTGATTGATCCAATTTTTAGGCAGCTTTCTAATGGAAGTTATATTATGTTGAATGATCACAGCTGCTTTGGCATGTTGCCAGGAATACGCTATCTCGTAAGTGTGTCAGCCAGGGTCACTTTCTGTATGCAAGTATTGTTTCCAAAAACCAAGACAGATGGGGAGTCGCCGTTGTGGCCGTCACTGAACATCTCTTCTATACGAATTGATACTTTAAGCAGAATGAAAGCCATTCTTTTACAAAAAGCTGTGCCACTGACCTCGTCCAAAGAGACGTATGCTCTGCAAGTTGCAAGGACTTCGGCAGAAATACATGCCCTCTTATCTGCAAATTGCCCTATACATTTCCCAGAAGTGTTAGGTCGTATCTTAAACATGTCTGATACCAGTGGTATTGTACATTATTTAAGACAGTTTTTTCGGGACTGTTAACACCCTTTGAAGCAGTCCTAGGGATTTTTCCAAACTTCGTGCACTCAGTGTTTGGTGGCCTGCCTCTCATTTTGGGACTCGTATCAGGGATACTATTTTTGCTCCTTCTGCTCCGATATGGCAAGTCAAGTCACCATCGACACCCAGATCATCTTGGAAAACACCCTCTTGGCAATGAAGCGTCGTGAGTGCATGATGCAGATTTTGGGACTTACTTGTTTAAGAGATTTGAATACCACATGGTTTCTATCATTCAGACCAATCTGGCAAGATTGCATCTTGCCTGTTCTGCGATGCCTGCTGTGTGGAGAAGAATGCGTGATAGACATCTGTCTGACACTCCCATCAGTCCTGCCAAAGGAAGTTGATACTTTGCTTGGACTAGTAACGGCTCATGCGCTGTGTTGTCCCCAGCGGCTATCAATCCTGATGGCGGCATTCGTTGAGATCTCACAGACGAAACATGCTGACGGTGAGATACATGATGCAACAGGCACACAGGTACCCTCTACTTCGAACATTACTAATGTGACTGACGCTGACGGCGATGCTTCGCAGCTATGTGCTATAGATCTGCTTAACGAAGTAGTCCAATTTTCACCTACAGCCGTAGAGGAGTTTTTTTCCAACTTAGAAGATTTGACGTTTTGTCCAAACAATAACACTGACTTTTGAATTTGGCACACAGTGTTCTGAGATACTCTGAATTCAACCTTCATTTTTTCAAAACAAGCTTCTAACTTTGGAACTCTATTTTTTTTCTCTATGATCAGACCTTTTTCCAAATTTTTATTTTTTCATTTTTGGCACAAAGTACTCTGTTTAAAGTAGAACTATTCATAGAGAACTAGATTTCATTGAAAGACTCCCAAGAGACAATATTTGACCTTGTCCACAATCAACGAGTGTATATAATCTGCCATGAAATGGTCTAGACTTTTTCTTCTGTATTTAAGAGCCATTTCATAAATGTATTTTCATGATTCATTTGGATAGCATATCCAATGTTATACTACATGCTTTGAATGAAACATTGCTTTTAAAATGCGTGCAGCACAAATGCTCTTTTCGTGTACAACCATTTCAAATGCATTTTTTGTATTTTGGATGGAGTTTTTAACCCATGTTTAGATATGTCTTAATGTGTTTAGAACTTAGTAATGTCGTACGTGATAAAGTGGAGTGGGTGATGTGTGGCGTTTTAGGTTCCGAGTGCATTTTCCCAATTCATAGGTACAATTCAAATTGCCCTAATATAGGCATAGAAATCATTCCCTTATTTAGACATAGTCCATGCAGACCAAATACAGGCATGGCTACTTCCACCCGTACCAAAGGTCACAACGATTTCTAGGAAAACGGCTTCAGCAGTAAGGTACCTTTCCCTTGCTTGAATATTGATTTGTCCAAGAAATCATGTACTTTCCAAAGAACTGCTATTCCCTAGGGGTTCTTTCCTGATGTTATCATGCCCGACTTTACGTAAAAATAGACACCTCCAAGGTAGAAATACCTTAATTTGCTCTAGCAAGACACGGTGGTTCGGAGCAATCGACTATCTACTTGCTTGACGCAGCTCGCTACAGCAAGTGCTCAAGGAAGCCGACCCTCCAGCTGACGCCCTGATCGAGAAGCTGTCCTTTCTCTCGCTGAGAATCTAGCTCCAGTGTTTCCAAGTTCCCCGTGAAGGGTCTTGGGAAATCGAGTCCCGAGACAGAGATACCAGAACTCCTTCATTCTAAACTAAAGGTATGGACCTGATTAGAGCCTAAGAGAAATCTTGGATAGATTCTTGGCAAAAAAACTAAACCTATGCTACACCACACTTACTTCTTCCCCCGTACTAGACATAGGTTAGGTACATTGGGGTAGGCATATTTCAGAAGCACCAGTTGAGTATTTTAGTCATTGTTATTTATGTATGTATTTTTATATGATTTAGAAACCATACAATGCTCTTACAGTATTATTTTATAATATTGTTCTCGCTGTACGCATAATACTTTGCAGTCTGCATTACGATTGTAGCAGTTCACTTTACTTGCATGAGAAAGAAGACTGTCCAATAAACACTTTTTATTGAAAATGCCGTCTCTATTTCTCTGCAACTCTGTAGAAATGAAGCATGCACGATTGACTGAGTGAAATACTTATCTATTGTTTCCGCGATTCTAGAGATACATTTCTTATTCTTGGGAAACAAAGTTGTCATGTTTATGCAGTTGTCAGAAACTAATCCCTTCTTGTGAATTCGAGAAAGTTTCTAGTGACCTCTGAGCTAGCTGGCACTCACTATTAAGTTTAATATATTCGATAGTGACCAAGTCGAACTCAGTCCTACGTCTAAACTATAGGATATATTATTCCAATGCGCAGAGCCTATTGGGATTATAGGAACTACACTACAACCCTTACCCAGACGCACCCCATTTTCCTCTCTTGTCTCCTCTTGGGCAACCTAGGTATGGAGCTGCTAGGCCCTCATCCTTGTAGGACTGCAGACCCTTGTGAGGTCCTGCACAGGGGACCCGCTCTTCTGCAGCTCTCTCCTGCAAATATCAGAAACTGAATGCAAGGAATTTAGGGGCATATTACCAACCAATAGAGATAATTTTTGTCTCTAACTTGTTTAGAGACAAAAATTATCGCCGCACATCGGCGATTTTTATCGCAGATAAACCTTGCTATTAGCAAGGTTTATCGCAAATGCGATAAAAAACGGCCGCAATGCATGAATATCGCTGAAAAGTCAGCGATATTCATGCATTATCGAGCAAATGCTCTTAGCCATGTTATCCACCTCCCATTGGTTAACATGGCTAAGAACTGCTCAGGGCAGGTGTTAGCTTTTGGAGATATTCGCGCTTAGCGCGAATATCTCCAAAAGTTGGTAATAGGAGATAGCGATGTTAGCGACTGTTTCCAGTCGCTAACATCTTGGCACGCCCACTTTGCATGTCATTAGTGATAAATATCACTGACATGCAAAGCGGGGCCCAAGATGGTCGCTATCTCCTATTAGCTGTCGCTAACTGGTGTTAGCGACAGCTTGGTAATAGGGAGATAATTTTATCTCCGCTTTCTTGGCTTTTAAAGCCAAAAAAGCGGAGATAAACCCCCTTGATAATATGCCCCTTAAAGACCATGAACGAAACACACACACTGAAAATCCAGTCGGTGGTTTCTCAATGTGCAAATTCAATATAGAACAAACATTGGCATAGCCAATAGGTCTCACCTTTGAGAACTCATAAGTATTTTGTCATGTAGCATGCAGTTTCACTTTCATTTGTCAGGCGCTTAAAGCCTGTTTATTTCCTCGCAGACTGCTTATTACAATGGCCTTCTAAATATTATTTTACCTCACTGCGCAAAGTTAACACCTTGTATGCTGGTTTAGCTTAAATACATTTTATTACAACAAACAGATTAGAAGAAATGCCACAATTTAAACATATACGCACTGGCAGAGAGTGGTGGCGTGGTATTTATTACCTTTAGGAGGGAGTGAAGGGGTTAATAGCTCATTCTGAGCCCGGCTTTTTCAGAGTCATCTCTGCTCCCCACACTCGAGAATGATCATAAACTGCATATCATACAGTGAGCATTTTTATATATAATTGTGTAATTACTGGTCTACTTCAGAGAATAAAGCTTATTTGGAGCAAATTAAATAAATATATTCACAATTGGATCACTAAAGTGAAAACGTGCTCTCACTACAGCAAAGTGTAACTTGCTTCAGAAAGCACCACTGAGTCCCCCGAGGGACACTCACCAGATGTATCACTGTACAGCAGTGGGGCAGTTAGTGGGGTTATCTCACTGAATGAATGGGTTTACCCCGTGTTCGTCTTAGGGATAAAACACCCTGGTTTACAACTACTGCACACATAGATATGGCACAGTGTAACCCACCCATGCAGGGGAGCAGGGGATAATAAGCTGTCTATTACATCGTCGAGGGAAAGGGGGGCACACAGCCTACCTGGGGCTGCTACTCGGGTATTGTCACCAATAGCAATGCATGACAATACACACTGCGTATCTTCATATAACATTGTGTGTTACATATGGACAGACTGACAGAGGGGGACGTGGGGTGAACGTGGCCTCTTTCATACTGGACACCGGCCCTGCACCAGATAGACTCACATGTGCAATCTGAAGGGTTTGCTATTTTCTCTCCCCAACCCTGCATGTTGTACAATGCACTCTACTTGTATGGAAACAAAACAAAACACACGCAAAAAGAAGGACACATCCGACTGATGGAAAAAGGCAACTGGGATTCAAACTGAGACCCCTCTCCTTCTAAAATTATATAAACAAAAAGTCAAACAAGAGGAGCATGTGGGTAGGCTCTTGGGCTGAAGCTTAACATACACAATGGGAGGGAGGATGGGCGGTGAGAAGAAGGCACCAAAGCACGTCCGCTCACTCCCACAGGCAAAACACTGTGGGAGTGAACATTACAGGACAAGGAATGCAGCTACCACCCTGCGCGCCGCTGCTTGCTCCCGAGAGCAAAACGCTGTGGGAGTGAACATTAATAAAAGAGGTGGGACATGCGCCCACATTTAGCCATTTGCGTGCTTTCATTATTGAAAAAAAACACGCAAAAGCCAATCCAATGAGTGGGAGGAGATAGACCCACACGTAGTAAACACAAGAAGCCTCGCAGAGCAGTGCATGCGCGCTGGCTCAGGCTCGAGCTGAAAATGAGGTAAAGGGAACCATGCAAATCAGTGTTTTTTCTATCCATTTTATTTCTGATGAACCATCTCCACTTCCACAGACTTTTTGTCTATGTTCTCTCATAAATAAGATTGTGTGCCTCTTTTGGATACTGCACAAATTGATTTTTGTTGTTTATGTGACTGTTTTCCTATCGTTCTTTTACTCCAATTGCTGCCTTTCTATCTCTTGATCGGGGTCAAAAGTACACCAGCTACCACCACCGGCTCAAATTAAGCACCAAAGTTATAGTAGCAATGAGGTATATACGAAATTTAATGTTAATAAGAGTTATATTCTCATTACTCTATCAGATGTCAGTTTTGTCAAAATATTTTGAACATTTTCCCCAAACTACACATAATACCTGAATGGTTATGATAATATACAACATCAGTCATTTTGGTCAAGGCCAAGGAATCTCCAAGCCGAGAGCCGAAACACTATTGTAGCTAGAAGGTATCGCTTGTTACTGTGCTCATATTTTAATGTAGTCAGGAATGCCTATGTCAAGGCCAAGTTCCCTGTTTCCTCTAATGGATTTTTCACTAAGACATACTAACCGCTAAAAATGTCTGAAACCTTCAAGTTATGAATGTGTTTGGATGGGCCAGTCTGTGAAATGATTGCTTGAGATGTGCATGTAACAGATATTTCTTTCTTTGTATTTTTCTGTTGTTATGTGTGTATGGTATGCTTAGGAAGTGCCAGAGCAATCAGGAGTATTGTCCTTAAATTGTAACAACAACAGCCTTTAACCCTTTGGTGTCCTAGGGCTGACCTTACTGTTGGACCTAAAATAGATCAAAAAGTATACTCCTTTAGCACTTGACTTTCATGGTAGCAAGATAGACTGGACTAAGCCTTACTCAGGGCGGAGGTGTGAGGTACAGACTCAGAAATCAATCATGCATATACCAGTAGATAATAAATCTTTGAACAGCCAGCGGTTTAACTTCTAAAAGAAGTACTTTAATCGTGGCACAAAGCTAAATACTTCATATATACACATTAGAAGACAGAAATAATACACCCAGTTATCACAGAGAATCTATTAGTAATTTGAAGTTATTTCCAGGTCCATAAATATAGCAAAACAAGATCACGGTCTAAACACACTGAGGGGCAGATTTACAAGCCCCTTGAGACACTTTTGCACCACCATTGAGTCACTTTTTGTAACACAGATGCGACGTAAACAATGCGCCACGTTGCTGCCCTTTTACAATGTGAATCATCTAGGGAGGTCTGTCATGTTCTAGAGCCCTGAAACACATTATACCTGCATCAGGTACAATGATGCAGGTTGGGCGTTCCCACGCAGGAAAGCCTCGTATAAGTGACGCAGTGAAATCTACAAGATTTCACTGCTCCACTTCTATGATGCCACTGCATCAAAACCCTGCGCCTGCTTGGAGCAGGCATAAGGATTGACGCAGTGTACTGGAAATAGCCCTCCCTGTGCATCGCTGGAGTTGTGTCGTGATTGCGACACGACTCCAGCACTGCGTGACTTTTGCACCAACAGATGTGTCAGAATTTCTGACCCGTATGTCAATCCTTGCGCCATGGTGTGCCATATTGTAAATAGAGAGCAAACACAAGGAGATGATGGACGGAGCCCTGACACTTTTCAGACACTCACCCCGAGTCACAGATCTGGGTTGAATCCATCATCGTTCTTTAGCTCACTTCACCACCTCAGTTCAGACTCAGCTATATGCAAATCAGTCTTGACCCTGTGCCTCATGGGAACAGTCCAGCCCGAACTGCCAAGCCAGAGTTTCTCTGGCCTGGGAACAAGCATCCTGGGACCGGTTTCGGGGTAACACCCCATATCAGCCAGTGTAGCTTGAATCCAGTGGCACGGTGAGCAAGGGACCCACGTCTGGGCATACCCTGCCAATGTATGGCGAACAAAGCAAACATAAGGAGATGATGGACGGAGCGCTGAAACATTTCAGACACTCACCCCCAGTCACAGATCTGTCATGCGCAATTTGCATGTTCCTCACCAGGCTGAATTACACAGCCTGGTGATAAACATGCAAAACCTCTCAGGTCCCATCTGAAATGTGTATTTCAGCATTGTGATTGTTCAGGGGAGGGAGCCTGGGAGCTTCCTGCTTCCGGAGGCACGATATGAAGGAGGAGGGCGGCTGCTGACATGGCACTTTTGTTTACTGCCAAGCCACCATGGAGCCCACCCATGGTCCCTGTGGTGAGCTTCTTGAGGAGGCTTTCAGTGTGATACCATCAGTGTCATTGGGTTTGTAGTTCCAAACAAACATGCATACAGACGCCAGATTATAGGAACCGGTTGTTTACAAAATGTTATTTGCTTGGTTAAATTGTTAGTTATATTTTTCATAAAAGAGGATGTTGTCTAAATGTGCAAGTGACTTGATAAATGTATTTTGCCCTGTAGAAACCATTGCCCCCTGACAAAGGGCTACATAGGGCCCGAAATGCACTGGGGATAAACTCCATTGTTTGCACTGTTTGTATGAAAGTAAAGGTGGATAATATTTGCACCATGAATAAAAGTATTAAGAATTTCAAAACCAAGAAAGAGAAATGTGTGTTTTATGATTATTGAATTACCTACACGTTTGGTACCAAGAAGAACCAGTACAAAAGGAAAGTCATCTGACTCCCATCCCACAGGCACTGCTATAGGAGGCAATGGTCCCAAGGGAAAGGGAGTGAGGACATTTCATCAATTCAAATACCCAGGATCAAGGGGCATACCTCCTCAGCACGTCTAAACTGATTAATTAGCTAAGAAACTCATACGAGAAAAAAGTTGAGTGCTCTGGTAACTCTGATTTTAAATATTTATCCGAAAATATGCCATCGCCGAGGGTCAGGCGTGCGCTGCACCGGTTCCCAGTAGAAGCTAGAATACATTTAACAATCTGAAATATTATGCTAAAATCTATCTATTTATCTGCCTGTCTGCCTGCCTGTCTCTGTCTGTCTGTCTATCTATCTATCCATCCATCTATCCATCTATCTATCTACCTATTATTGAAGTCTGTTAATTAGAACGAAATATTAACCAACTTGGTAAGTGGAATGTGCAACAAAGAGTGTAAAAATATGCTGATTCACAATAGGCATTCATTGCTATCCATATTGGCAGTAGAAAGGCTATAAAGCAAGATTTTATAATCCAAAATGAACTTTATATTACTAGAATGTGCATCATGTGATTTGGAAAATTGACATTTGAGTGACATGCTTAGAGATGTTGTCATAACTGTAGAATGTTCCAGTTTAGCAAAATGTATTATTGTCATAAGCAACATATTATTCTTGAATGTCATGACCTTCCTATTTTTCTTATATTTCATATAATGATGAATAAAATAACTTGTGCATTCCAAACAATAATGCTCAAATTGCTTTAGAAATAATGCACTGCCTAAAAGTGATTTTGCCTTTTAGTTAGTAGTTCATTGTTCTCACAGTGAAATAAGTTGAGATGTAAAAGGTCGATCTGTGTTTAAGGCTTATGGGAACCATGCCGGATGTTTCCAGAATCTAACGACGCAAGACTGTCTGTAGCTAACTGTATGATAAAAAGTACAAGCTGCATGTATTTACGTGGGAACGGAGGAACTGATCCTGCTTACCAAAGAATCCTGCCACCAGATTGGTCCATTGAGAAAAGAGCCTGTTACAATGTTTTCAACATGATATCTTGCCTTTTATTTTAGCACATTTTCCTATGTAGCTCCATGCCAGATTCTAAGAACCCTTTTCCCAGACCTGCACCCTTGACAGTTGTGGCTACTGCAGCTACTGTACCCCTTTGACTCACTTTACTATTCGATTTAACAGATTGCTACTGCAACTGTATGCTGATCTACTTGGCTTTATTAGACTTAGCTTAGTGGTGTAATGAAACTTGAGCCCCCCCCCCCCTGCAAAGAACATGGAGCCCCCCACCCTTGCAACTCACTTAGGAGCTCTCGGGCCAGGGTACAGTGCTAAGGGGCCCCCCTGGGACTTGGGGGCCCCCTGCACTGCAGGGGCTGTGGGGGACTTTGTTACCTCACTGACTCGGCTGAGTCTTATGAACTACTCTTTTAAGAGAAGTTCTGCTACTTTAAATTGGCTTTGAAGCTTCATGCTCCTTGAATTTCACTCTATTCCTTGAATTCAAACTCTTCATGGCTTCTTAAAATCTAAACTCTAATCCTGATCAATAGAATAGGGAACTAAGGGGCATATTATCAAGGGGGTTTATCTCCGCTTTTTAGGCTTTAAAAGCCAAGAAAGCGGAGATAAAATTATCTCCCTATTACCTAGCTGTCGCTAACACCAGTTAGCGACAGCTAGTAGGACATAGCGACCATCTTGGGCCCCGCTCTGCATGTCAGAGAAATTTATCACTAATGACATGCAAAGTGGGCGTGCCAAGATGTTAGTGACTGGAAACAGTCGCTAACATCGCTATCTCCTATTACCAACTTTTGGAGATATTCGCGCTAAAGAGAGAGAAATATAACAGAAAAGGACAAAGAGAGCAATGTGTACCTATGCAGAGGAGCGATGGGATGTGGAACAGAACAGATGGAAGAGTGCCATAATTGAAGGCACTAGATTATATCCAGCAATTTCTAATTAAATGCTGGAGAAGGGGAAGTGGAAAAATAACAAAGAGAAAGATAAGGAGGGAGAAAAGGGCAAAAATGAGACAGATAGTGATTCAGGAGATGACATTTTATAATAAATGTTAGCTGCTCGACACCCGCCTTCTGCAACCATAGCGGATAGTTCTCGAAGTAGTGTCATGTCAAGCAGTAAAATTGTTCCTCCACCTTTGGTAAATCCATCTGATATACAGATACCGGTGCAAGTACAACAAGCAGCAACTGTACAAACAGTGTCTAGACCAGCTGCACAAGCTCCAGTAAATATTAACTTGATACTCCTTAAACACAAAATTCACAGATTGTTGTGTGCAGACACTAAGAGATGGGGGAAGAATTGTCTTTATGACACCAATACTCTATGAAGAAACTAACCTCTTCAAAGATGGAATTTTTCCACCATGCTTTTGAGGAAGTTGTAGGCATTAACAAGACAGAGGGCTCAGTGCAAATGACCAGCCTAGAACATGAGAAGGAGAGGGAATTAAATATCCCAAGATTAAAAATTGGATTAGAGGAAATTACTAGGGGATGTTTGGATTTAGAATTTCTGAGTATGTATCAAGAAAAAGAATTGGTTTACCTACGTAAATAAATTAGTCAAGAAGCAATTACAAATGAGTCTCCTTAACCAAAGAGATATAGGGTACAACCGGATGATCCTCCAAGTGAAAACAAGCATCCTACAAGAATGCAATTACACAATACTATTCATGTTTATTATGCTTTTTTATGTCAATATTGCATTAATTACCTTCCTTCCATCCTTTTGTAAAGCGCTCTGATATCCTTCGGAATCTTGATCGCGCTATATAAAACTTCATAAATAAATTACTGAATTAATAAAATGCATTAATAAATGATGTGATTTTGAAAAATTGGAAAGCAAATGGGCAGAAAAACATGAAAAGAATAAGAAGTAGCCAAAAATGGGGAAGAAAAATGAGGAGTCACAGGAAGAAGGAGCTTCAACTTATCCACTTAGGGAAGTAGCAGAAGGTACAAGATTCATGTACCTTGGAGCAGATGTGATCTTACAGCATTTATGAACAATCTACCAAAATTGAGAGACAAACCTGTGCAGTGGTACACATAAATTGAACAATTTGTGAAAGTTTCAAAGGTGTTTTGGACTGATTTGGATACATTATTTGAGATTGTGCTGCAAAGTGATTTGTGGGCTGAGACTACAACTACTGTACAATGGCCACGTAATGAGGCACCAAGAGATAAGCACACACATGCATCTTCTCCCGTAGGTATGGAGAACTATGAAGCAGTGATTACTTTCCTGAAAGGCAGAGTGCCACCTGAAGACATAGATTGATTACAAATTAATCAGTCTACACAGTACTCAAAATAAACAGTTCATGAGCATTATGAAAATGTGTTGCAGGTGTTTTAGCAGCACAGTGACTTCTGTTAAATTGATAATTCGAACTGCGCAGCACTGACCTGCCTCTTTTGGACCGGCCACCTGGTTTCCACTTCTTTAGCCCCATCGCAGCCGATTAGGCGCTGCCTGGGGTTCGGAACTGCAGCGCCCACCATCTTGGGTGAGGAGTAGGCGAGGGGACAGGGAGCGCAGCGGACGGGCGCAGCGGGCGCGCCGATGGCGCGCCAAAGGCGCGCTAAAGGCAAGCCCATCTGCGCCCGTCCGCGCCAGACCGGGCCTAGTGGCCACTGGCGCTGTGCGATCCCTCTCCCATCCTGTTAACACCCTCAGAGAGCTACAATTTACGCACTCGCCGCTCTCCCCAGGCGTAGCTGAGCGTATCAAGTCCGCCGGCATATTACGCAGGGTGATCAGTTTCCCTGACAGCTGCAAGTGGGCAGCGCTTCCCGCGAGGAGTGAGACACTCATCCATGTGATGTATTCTCAACACACGCTCCTTGGTAAAACACCAAGCAGACGAACAATTGTTACTTACCTGTAAACAGGTGGTTCTCCAGTATTGGTGTCTTTCATAGATTCACATGTTTGAATATTCACCGTCGTCGAAGTGGGAGTCCCACGGTACATAAAAATAGCAATAATGCTAATATATATATATGTAATAACATAATACATGATAACCTAGAGATAATATACACTGAAAAACCTCTACAATGGTTCTTCCATAGGAATACATTATAAGAGAAAAAACTCATTTGTAACATATCAGAGTCATTATGTTAGTCCAAACTGCAGCCAATCAGGCTCAAGCACCCTCTAGAACCTTCTCCTCAGAAGCTCAAGCCCTCAGATTTTCGTAGCACTAGTAATAATAGCGTATGAGGAGAAGAGAGCCTCTGAGGGGAGGAAGGGTGGGTCGCATGTGAATCTATGAAAGACACCAATACTGGAGAACCACCTGTTTACAGGTAAGTAACAATTGTTCTTCTCCAGTATTAGGGGTGTCTTTCATAGATTCACATGCTTGAATAGAATAGATTTTTTAGAAAGAGGGGGGGTTTGGGCCCTTTGGGAAAGAGGGTAGGTAAAATAGATAGCAGTAACCTCCTAGAGCTGGGATTGCTAACACATTCTCCAAACTGGAAGACAAGAAATACAGCTTAAAAGCATATAGCAATCCCAGAAAGAAATGGAGGAGGGAACAGAGGCTCACCTTATTTAAAAAGATGACGAAGCACTGCTTGCCCCACTGCGGTATCCGCTTCATTGATGGAATCCAAACAGTAATGTCTGGTAAAGGTGTGCCTGCTTGACCATGTCGCCGCCCGGCAAATATGGTGTAGAGGCACCCCAGCAAACAAAGCGGTGGATGACGCCATCGCTCTCGTCGAATGTGCCTTTACTGAACACTGTAAAGGCTTGCCAGCTTGTTGGTGACAGAAGGATATGGCTGCTGAGAGCCATCTTGCAATTGTTTGTTTTGTCACTGAGTGTCCCCTACGCATTCTTCCATATGCTACAAATAGTTGATCGGATTTGCGGAAAGGGGCAGTCCGTGAAATGTAAAACTTTAGACAACGTTTGATGTCTAAGGAATGTAGTCGTTGTTCTGCCGGTGATCTTGGATCCGGGAAAAAAGTCTTCAAGAAGACAGGTTCGTTCAAATGGAAATCAGTAGGTACTTTTGGCAAAAACGAGGGATTGGTACGAAGAGACACTCCATCGGGTTTAAATTGTAAATACGGAGGCTTGATCGTGAAAGCGTGAAGATCGCTTACACGACGAGAAGATGTTAAGGCCAAAAGCAATGCAACCTTCCAGGTAAGAAACTTGATGTCTATCCTGTGAATTGGCTCAAAAGGAGGCTTCATAAGCTGTGACAAGACCACATTGAGGTGCCATGCCGGAGGAGGGCGCCTAATAGGAGGAAACTTCCTGAAGAGACCTTTAAAGAACTGTCTGATTATTCTGGAGGAGCAGAGAGACGTTGAACCATCGTGTCGAAAACGCGAAATAGCTGCCAGAAAGACTCTCAAGGTGGCATGAGAGAGACCAGACTGAGCGAGGCTCAAAAAGAAAGGCAAAAGTTGCTACGGAGTGGAGTTGACTGGATGGATATCGGATGCAGCACACCAATGACAAAAACGCTTCCACTTTAGCTTGTAAGCTTTAATGGTTGATGGAGCTCTAGCAGAAGCTAGAATGTCTCTGCATTCCTGGGGCATATCTAAATTTGCAAATTCGATGTATTCAGGTTCCATGCCCATAACTGAAGCGTGGTTGGGTCTGGATGGCAAATTTGACCTTCGTCCATCGTCAGGAGGTCTGGACGTGGAAGCAGACGAATGGGAGCGCATAGGGATAACAGAAGAAGTTCTGAGAACCAAGCCTGTCTGGGCCAACGAGGGGCGATCAGGATCAAGTGGCAGGATTGCCTGCGCATCTTCCACAACGTTCTCGGCACCAACGGGATTGGAGGAAATGCATAAGCAAACAGGCCGCTCCAATCCATGAGAAGGGCATTTCCGCTGGACTCTGGATGGGGATGCCAGCTCGCAAAGGCGGGGCACTTCCGATTTAGAGGGGGTTGCAAAAAGGTCTATCATGGGATGACCCCAACGGCGGAAGACCATGTCCAGAGTAGGTTGATGTAATTCCCACTCGTGAGTGGATGACGTGGACCTGCTCAGAGAATCCGCTAGGATGTTTGATACCCCCGGCAGGTGGACCGCCGTTAAAGAAATTTGATGACGAAGAGCCCAATCCCAGATCCTTTGAGCTAGTCGAGACAGTGGCTGAGATCTTGTGCCGCCCTGTTTGTTCATGTAGTGCATGCTGGTGGTGTTGTCCGTTTGCACCAGCACAGACTCTCCCTGCACTACGGGCAAAAAGGATCGGAGCGCTAGGAAGATCGCCATCAACTCCAGCCTGTTGATATGCCAGGTTCGCTGTGCCGTCGTCCACTTGCCCTTGATTGAAAGGTCCAGGAGATGAGCGCCCCAACCTTCCATGGATGCATCTGTGGTCAGCGTTAGATCCGGGGAGTGGACTAGAAATGAAGTTCCTTTGTCTAGATTGGATGGTTGTTTCCACCAAAGCAGACTGTCCCTCATGCGGGATGAGACTCGCACTAGGTTGTTGAAAGACCCTGACACTTGGCGCCATTGCAGGTCCAATTCCTCCTGTATAGGGCGAGAGCGCAACCTGCAATTCGGGATCTGGTCGATAGAGGACGATGCCATCCCCAGAAACGACTTCAACGTCCGCACAGAAACTGACTGCTTTGAACGGATGAGGGTGACCAGACGGACTATCTTTTGCTGTCGTTCTTGTGAGATGAAGGCTTTTGACAGGTCCGTGTCTAGAATCGCTCCCAGGAAGTTTCTTCTTTGCAACGGAGCAAGGTGTGACTTTTCCATGTTGATGGTCAACCCCAGTGACTCGAACGTCTGCAGGCAGAGATCTGTGTCGTGAGCCAGCTGTTGAGGGGATGGGGATTTCAGAAGGCAATCGTCCAGATAAGGAAAGATTTGCACTCCCTGAAGACGCAGATGAGCCATGACCGGGGCCAAAACTTTCGTGAAGACACGAGGTGCCGATCGTAGGCCAAAAGGTAGCACCTTGAACTGGTAGTGCATGTGCCCCACTTTGAACCTCAGAAATTGGCGATGCTGTTGGAGAACTGGCACATGAAAATAGGCGTCTTGCAGGTCTATTGTTGTTAGGAAATCTCCGCTGCAGAGAAGTCGCAAGACTTCCGATAATGTCAGCATGCGGAAAGATTGTTGTTTTAGAAAGAAATTGAGTGCTCTTAAATCCAGAATGGGCCACCACTCCCCCGTCTTCTTGACAATGAGGAAAAACCGTGAGTAGAAACCTGTCCCTCGCTGAGATATAGGAACCACTTCGACTGCACCCTTCACTATTAGAAGACGAACTTGATGTTGCAATTCCTCGAAATGGGGAGGTGGCGGACCTGATGGAGGAGAATTTGGAGGAAAATCTGTGAACTCCAAGGCGTGACCCTTGCGTACAATGTCTAATACCCATTGGTCCGATGTTATCAGAGACCATTGGGAATAAAACTGCGAGATTCTCCCTCCAACTCCGTGTGCAACCTGAAAGTCATTGGCGTTTGTTGGTGGAGCCCCTATAATTTGATTTTCCTCTATAGGGTTTAGACTGTGGCTGTCGATTAGACTGCTGGTTGGAGTAACGCTGATTTCCTTGATTGTACTGGCGGTACTGAGAATGTCCTCCTCGAAAAGTGGTTGAAGACGAGCCTCGTCCACGCGCACCACGAAAGGGCTGCTTCTTGAATTGCAAGGATCCCAGCGACTTTGCCGTATCGGTGTCTTTCTTTATTGATTCAAGTGCCTCATCAATGTGAGAGCCGAAGAGAGACTCACCGTCAAATGGCATGTCGAGTATCTTCGACTGTACCTCCTGTCTAAATGATGTGGATTTAAGCCAACCCTGACAGCGGAGCGCCGCAGCACTGGCAAGCATACGGAAACCAGTATTTGCCACATCAATCGCACAGTCGATCATCTCTTCTGATGCCCTCATGCCATCTTGAAGGATCTGTTGCGCCTCCGCTCTGGACGCCTCTGGAATTAGGGATACTAGGGCAGAAAAATCCGATCACATTTGCCGGTCGAAACGACCCAAAATGGCCAAAGCATTTGCGGCACGGACTGATGTAGACGCCATGGATGAAAATGTTTCCCCAATTGCATCCAAACGTCGACCCTCTCTATCAGGTGGAGTGGTGATAGGATTCGCAGGGTTACGTGATCGTCGTTGCGCCGCCTGTGTTACCACGGAATCTGGCTTAGGATGCGAAAGCAAACAAGCGGGGGATCCAACTGGAGCTTTGTATTTCTTCTCCAGACGAGGGAGTTGAGCAGGCAAGGAGTTAGGAGCGTGCATGATCTTTATACCCTCTTTCCATACAAATTCGATAATAGGTATGGTGTGGATTTGTTTGTAAGGTTGGTTTTTGAAATCATAGAGAAAACAGTCTTCCTGTCGCTGTGCTCTCGGTAGTTTAAAGCGGTCCGCCGCTTTATTCATCAAAACATGGAAGCTAGCGATGTCAATCGGAGGTGAATCACCAGCGTCTGCCTGCTGAGGAGAGGGCGTCTGTATTCGATAATCATCGAAGTCCGCCATATTTGGGTCCTGGTCCTCATCAGTATCCTGGGGTACTTCCCCTTCCTCTCTATCCGACTCCGCCTCATCCGCAGCAACATGATGAGAAATTGTGGGAACAGCAGGACGGGGTCGTTGTGGCTCTGTAGAGTGCTGAAGGTGAGTAGGGCCAGGCGTCTCTGATGTTGCATGGGCTGGTGTACCCTAAGGTGTCGGAGGAAATCTTCTATTGTAGTCGTCCAGCATGTGCTGGAGGTTGGAAAACAAAGACACCGGAAAAGTTGCCATAGGAACCTGAACATGTTGTTCATCTTGCTGGTCAACGTCCTCCTCCTCATCATTCTCAGAACTTGAGTCCTGACATTTAATGATTAAGTCCGATGGACTATGTGCATCGCCAAGGACATCATCATCATCCCCAATGGATTCTGTTTCGTGGTCAGTAGCCATCATTGGTGAGGGTGGCTGGAGAGTAGGAGGTGGCAATTGGAGAGTAGACTCCTTGCAACTGGTCGTAGAAGGCAAAGGCACTAGGGGCATAGTGGCGAAAGAACCCATCACTGACGTGGATGCTGCACGTTCCGGCCGTGATCCTGAAGGTAAAGGCAAAACTGTCGTTGACGTAGACGTCGTCGTCGACGAGCCAGTTGTGTCGACAGCGGTCGTCGACGATGGAGCAGTCAGAGACGATGCCTTCTTTAAAATAGTCGACGACGAGCGTTTTGGCTCAGCCGTCGACGGTGCCGTCGTCGACGGAATCTCCGTCGACGGAATCTTCGTCGACGGAATCTTCATCGATGGAATCGTCGTCGACGAATCCTTGGATGTCATCTTCTTCGTCGACGAAGCCTTCGTCGACGGTACGGAAGTCGTCGACGAGCTGGTCGACGGAGCTGTCAGCGTCGACGGGACCTTCGTCGACGCGGAACTCGACGTCGGAACCTTCACCGTCGACGATGATTTCTTCGTCGCCGGCAGTTTCTTCGCCGACGAGACACTTGGGATCGTCGACGAGACAGAGTAGACAGAAGCTCTCTCGACGTGCAAGACGCCGACGAAACAATCGTCGACGACGAGGAAGCAGACGAAGTCGTCACTGAAGTCGTCGACGAAGACACCGCAGCCAACTTCGTTGATGGAATGGTCGTCGACGAGCCCGTCGACGACCGCGGTGTTATAAGTGTAACAACACTTATAGAGGCTGGAAATGCCGCCTGAGAGCCAGGTCTCGTGGGCGTAGCCACCGATGGTACTTGTGCCACTGTCAAAGCCAGCTTTTTCTTCTTCATAAAAGGAGAAGGTAACTCCTGAACACTGCCACGCTTGAAAGCGACAGTAGAACAGCCTGACTGAAAACTTTCTGCGTCTGATAAGACATCCTCTTTGTCCTGAAGGCGCTTCAACCACAGAAGAAGACGACCTTCCCTGTCTCTGAGAGTCTTGGCTGGAAAAGCTCTACAGAATTTACAGTCAGCCACCTTGTGTTCTGGATATAAGCAGTAAATACACTTTTGGTGGGGGTCCTTTTCAAACAAACGTAGCTTCCCACAGGAAGAGCAAGGTCTAAACAAAGACTTCTTACTTGACATCTTGTAGAAAGAACAATAGAAGTAATAAAACTTGAAGAAAACTGAGCAGAGCTCAGGGAGACTCCCTTCACACGACGTGCGGTAGAAAATCTGAGGGCTTGAGCTTCTGAGGAGAAGGTTCTAGAGGGTGCTTGAGCCTGATTGGCTGCAGTTTGGACTAACATAATGACTCTGATATGTTACAAATGAGTTTTTTCTCTTATAATGTATTCCTATGGAAGAACCATTGTAGAGGTTTTTCAGTGTATATTATCTCTAGGTTATCATGTATTATGTTATTACATATATATATATTAGCATTATTGCTATTTTTATGTACCGTGGGACTCCCACTTCGACGACGGGGAATATTCAAGCATGTGAATCTATGAAAGACACCCCTAATACTGGAGAAATATTCATTCTCCTCACCACTGAAAAACCCAACATACTACTAATTACGGAGACCTGGCTTACTGTAGATTCCCACCCAGACATTTTGGCGGCCCTCCCCCCAGAATACTACATCCTCAACGCTAACCGCCCGTCAGGCCGCCCTGGGGGCGGAGTGGCAGCCATTATACGGAAACAATTCAAATTCATCGCCACGGCCTCCCTCGCTCTTCCGGAGGTAGAGAACCTGGTCATCAGTTTAGAAACTGAGGCCGGCGCCCTCATACTCATAATCTTATACCGATCCCCTCTACCTAGGAACTCTTTCCCTATTTCCCTGAGTGAACAGTTGGCAAACCTTATGACACATCACGCCAGAGTCGCTCTCTTTGGCGACTTTAATTACTGGTACAACGATGACAAATCTGGCCCTCATGCCACGGAATTATTCGAAGCCCTAACCAGCCTCAATCTGGTCCAACAAATTTCCACGCCCACCCACATTAAGGGTCATACCCTTGACCATATCTGGACCCATGACTTAGCGCTATCCCGTCCAGTTATCTCCCCCTGCATCTGGTCGGATCATCATCTGATCGACGCCACCATCACAGTCAGTGGCAGGGTCAAGGCCCCTCCCCTGGCAGGTGGGCTATCACGCAAATGGAGCTCTTACGACTCCCAAGGCTTCCTTGCTTTCCTGGCTAACACTTGTCCCACTATTGACACTGACGCCAGCGTCGGGTCAATGGAAGGGGACACCACCAATTGGCTATTGATGGCCAGTGACCAGTTCGCCCCTCTCACCAAATTTCCACGCACCAGACACAGCAATTCACATAGATGGTTCTCCAGTGCCCTGAAAGCACAGAAACTGAAGGTGTGCCAGTTAGAGCGGACTTGGAGACGTAATTACTCCGATTCCGATAGAGCGATCTTCGTCGCAGCCCGTAAAGACACTGGGCCCGATTCACAGAACTAACTTAAGACAAAATCCTAAACTTACTACCATTTTGGTATTCACAGAAGGCACTTACTCATTTTGGTATTCACAGAATGCACTTACTAATTTCGGTATTCACAGAAGTTAGGAGTCCTAAGTTTAGGACTCTTAACTGCCTTCTGTGAATACCGAAAGTCTTAAAGTTAGGATTTTTCTCAATTTAGTAGTAGTAAAGTTAGGACTCCTAACTTTAGGACTCCTAAATGCCTTCTGTGAATACTGAAAGTCTTAAAATTAGGATTTTTCTCAATTTAGTAGTAGTAAAGTTAGGACTCCTAACTTTTGGACACCTAAATGCCTTCTGTGAATACCGAAAGTCTTAAAATTGGGTTTTTTCTCAGTTTAGTAGTAGTAAAGTTAGGACTCCTTACTTTAGAACTCCTAAATGCCTGCTGTGAATACCGAAAGTCTTAAAATTAGGATTTTTCTCAATTTAGTAGTAGTAAAGTTAGGACTCCTAACTTTAGGACTCCTAAATGCCTTCAGTGAATACCGAAAGTATTTAAATTAGGATTTTTCTCAGTTTAGTAGTAGTAAAGTTGAGAAAAATCCAAATTAAAGACTTTTGGTATTCACAGAAGGCATTTAGGAGTCCGAAAGTTAGGAGTCCTAACTTTACTACTACTAAATTGAGAAAAATCCTAATTTTAAGACTTTTGGCATTCACAGCAGGCATTTAGGAGTCCAAAAGTTAGGAGTCCTAACTTTACTACTACTAAATTGAGAAAAATCCTAATTTTAAGACTTTCAGTATTCACAGCAGACATTTAGGAGTTCTAAAGTAAGGAGTCCTAACTTTACTACTACTAAACTGAGAAAAAAAACATTTTAAGACTTTCGGTATTCACAGAAGGCATTTAGAGTCCAAAAGTTAGGAGTCCTAACTTTGCTACTACTAAATTGAGAAAAATCCTAATTTTAAGACTTTCGGTATTCACAGAAGGCATTTAGGAGTCCTAAAGTTAGGAGTCCTAACTTTGCTACTACTAAATTGAGAAAAATCCTAACTTTAGGACTTTCGGTATTCACAGAAGGCATTTAAGAGTCCTAAAGTTAGGACTCCTAACTTCTGTGAATACCGAAATAGGTAAGTGCATTCTGTGAATACCAAAATGAGTAAGTGCCTTCTGTGAATACCAAAATGGTAGTAAGTTTAGGATTTTATCTTAAGTTAGTTCTGTGAATCGGGCCCTATAAAGGCGCGATCTCTCTGGCCAAATTCACACACGTCTCTGACAGAATCCCCTCCGCCCATAACAAATCTAAAGAAATCTTCAAAGTCATGAACGAGCTTACCACGGACGACAGAACTCTACCCACTCAGACCCCAACACAAGAGTCCTGCAACTCCCTGAACTCTTTCTTCATTGACAAAATAGCTGACATTAAGAACTCCATTCCTCCCCTCACTTCCGTAAGACCATTGGACGCTTCCCCTATCAACCAACTGTCCCTTACGCACTTTCCCGCCCTTAACTCCAATTCTCTGGCCAAGCTTGCAGCCCGCATCAAGTCAGGCTCCCCCAATGACTGCTGCCCTCCCTCTGTTCTCCGGGACGTGTGTATCACTTTACCTGATTGCATACTACCCTTGCTGAATGCTTCCCTTAGCACCGGTACGGTCCCTAGCTCTTTTAAGGAAGCTGTCCTAGTACCCTTGTTGAAGAAACCTGGAGTCTATCCTGCAAATCTCTCCAATTATCGCCCCATCTCCCTCCTGCCCTATCTGTCCAAACTTCTTGAGGCCCACGTCACCAACTGCCTCTCTCACTTCATCGAAAGCTCCTGCTATCTTGAACCCAATCAAGCTGGCTTCAGGCCGGCCCACTCCACCGAGGCTGTTATCTTGGCAGTATTGGATACCCTGAGGGGGAACACAGACAAGGGGACACCTCAGGCACTTGTACTACTGGATTTGTCGGCTGCCTTCGACACGGTGGACCATAACATTCTTCTCCACCGTGTCGAGCAGGCCGGCATCCAGGGTCCTGCCCTCGAGTGGATTGAGTCCTTCCTCTCGGGCAGAGTACAAGCAGTCCGTCTGGGCCCCTTCAGGGCAACCAAGGTACCCTCGACCTGCGGAGTTCCTCAGGGCTCCTCCCTCTCTCCCCTGCTATTTAATCTATATCTCCGGCCATTGATTCACTCACTAAAGAGGTGGGATATCGTAGTGTTCAACTATGCCGACGACCTACAGATCATCTTACCCCTCAATTCCCCCGATGCTGCAAACAGCTTTCAAGCTGTTATGCTCCACATACAGCAGTGGATGAACCATAATCAACTCAAGTTACACCCCGGAAAAACTGAGCTAATCCTACCTGAAACAGCCCTGCACATTGGGGCCCCCAGTTCGGGCCTAAGGAGCTGGGCCCCCCCCCGCCCCAGCTAGCTCGGTAAAGAGCCTCGGGGTGGTCATCGACGCAGAGCTCTCCCTTAAGGCTCAAGTAGGGGCTGTAATCTCTTCCAGCATGTTCCAACTGCGCAAAATCCGCAAAATTGCCCACTTACTCTCACATGCGGCACTGGTACAGGTTGTGATTTCCTTGGTGCTATCCCACCTTGATTTCTCGAACTCTTTGTACCATGGACTTCCACAATCACTGCTTCGCCGTCTCCAAATTGTACAAAATCAGGCTACTAGACTCATTCATAAAACCCCAAAGTGGCAATCTGCTAAACCTCTGCTGCGTAAACTACATTGGTTGCCGATCGAACAAAGGGCAGCCTTCAAGACCGGCTGTCTGATGTTCAAAGCTCTCTATTGTACCAGCCCTGTCTTCCTTAAAACCTTGATTGTGGAGCACCGCCCGGTGCGTAATCTTCGGTCGGCTCACCTTCATCTGCTGGTCACTCCGACCATAAAACTTAAAAAGTTTGGCGGCCGACGGTTTGCCCATTTGGTCCCCAAACTGTGGAACCCCCTTCCCCTGTCAGTCAAATCAAGCTGCTCCCTATTGAACTTCAGGAAGCTCCTAAAACCAGACTCTTCACTCTGACCGGTTAGCCTGCCTCTTTTGCAATCTCTGCACCCTTTAGCGCCAGGAAACTTATGGTGTCAGTGCGCTT
Source organism: Lissotriton helveticus (assembly GCF_964261635.1). Lineage (NCBI taxonomy): Eukaryota > Metazoa > Chordata > Amphibia > Caudata > Salamandridae > Lissotriton > Lissotriton helveticus. The sequence continues at coordinate 139,480,786 of NC_136063.1, read as the reverse complement.
TACAAATTCCGCCTAACATAACATAACAGTGGAAGACAATACCCTGAAAAGAAGGATATTCTGATTTTTGTATCTCAGCTTGTAATAGGATTAAGACCAGAGATAAGTTACCATATAACCCAAAGTGTAATCTGTTGGTAGAATAAGTCGCTTGATGAGATTGTACAATATTCAATATATTGCAAAAATAGATTAGAAATGAAGCAGAAAAAGATTAAAGAAAAATTTCTTAGCACAAATAAAATTGGCTCAGACAGGTTTCCAGAATTCTTCTTTTTTAGGAATTCCAGGATGTATGTAAGGTGTTGTTGTTCCAAAGACTGGTTTCCAGGGAAAACCAAAGGGTTTGGTTTTTCATAGGGTAGACTTGGTATTCATCCAGGTTCAGGAATGGAGGTTTCAGCACTGAAGAAAATGACTCCTTCTCGCATCTGTCACAAGGTTGGGGATTGGAAAAGGGAATGTGTAATTAGCCCTTATGATGTAATCAGAAATGTGCCAATGCTCAGAGGTGTTCAGATGTAAAATATGCCAGTACAGCTGATTAAATAAAATTAAATACCAGCATTTGTAAAGGACACAGCTACCTTCGGAGAGGTGTCCCGGCGCTGGGGGCTGACGGGAAGATTAAGCAAGCTATTGCCCAGAGTCACATGGTGCTGGGCTAACCTGCCACCAGGTATCGAACTGTGAACCCCGTGGTCCGTAGACAGGCTCCTTGGCCGCTGCACCACACCTCTTCCAAGCAGATACCAATGCCAAAACATGTCCCCATCATACAAGTTCCACAGGTTCAAATGATCCCACGAAACATGGGAAACCCTAAAGATTTGTAAATCAGATGCCTAAAGCAAACCCATATTCTTTCTAGATTATGAATCAATATGCATTCCAACAGTTCCCACATGCAAATTAGAATACTCTTCAGCAATTTCCTGTTTTCAAGAGTGATGGCTCAGGCCTAGACACTTTTCTATGATGGGGCCTGAGAGGGGAGGAAGATGGCATGCCAGGTGCAGTCTTAGAGGTAGACCAGAGTTGTCAATTTGTAGATGGTGACACAAATGGCCAGCCCATATCTTTTCTTATATATACTTGTGCTTCCAGAATCACTGTTGGAGCCGTGGAAGGCCTAGACCTACCCCTCTTGGGAAAGAGGATCCAAGTTGTACAAGTTTCAGACTCCTAATCCATTTTCAGAAAACGTACCTGTAAAAATAGGTACATTTGAAGAAAATCATCAATTTGTTGTTTGTGACACAAGTCCTGTACATTTGTTAGGGAGAGATTTGTTGTGTGAGTAAAAATGTACAATGTATTGCACAACAGATGATGTGGAGCTCCAAATAAATGAAGAAGATGTAGGATTCAAAATTATTCAACAAAAGACAGATGTAGGCTTGTTCCCACTAATTACAATTGAAGAAGTACCTATTGATTTGAGAGAAACGGTGATTCCGGAAGTGTGGGATCTCACAGCAAAAGACACTGGGCCCGATTCACAGAACTAACTTAAGACAAAATCCTAAACTTACTACCATTTTGGTATTCACAGAAGGCACTTACTCATTTTGGTATTCACAGAATGCACTTACTAATTTCGGTATTCACAGAAGTTAGGAGTCCTAAGTTTAGGACTCTTAAATGCCTTCTGTGAATACCGAAAGTCTTAAAGTTAGGATTTTTCTCAATTTAGTAGTAGTAAAGTTAGGACTCCTAACTTTAGGACTCCTAAATGCCTTCTGTGAATACTGAAAGTCTTAAAATTAGGATTTTTCTCAATTTAGTAGTAGTAAAGTTAGGACTCCTAACTTTTGGACACCTAAATGCCTTCTGTGAATACCGAAAGTCTTAAAATTGGGTTTTTTCTCAGTTTAGTAGTAGTAAAGTTAGGACTCCTTACTTTAGAACTCCTAAATGCCTGCTGTGAATACCGAAAGTCTTAAAATTAGGATTTTTCTCAATTTAGTAGTAGTAAAGTTAGGACTCCTAACTTTAGGACTCCTAAATGCCTTCAGTGAATACCAAAAGTATTTAAATTAGGATTTTTCTCAGTTTACAGACACCAAATGGAAAAAATCGAATTGTGCTGGACCCATGGAAAATTAAGGAGATAGTTGTCCCTTGCTGTCCCGTAGTACTGAATCCAGCCACAATATTGTTTCAAATTCCTTTTACCGTAGAATGGTTTAAAGTCATTGATCTTTGCCAGGCATTCTTTCAGTGCCATTGCACAAACATAGTAAATTCCTCTTTTCTTTTGTGTTTCAGCAGAGAGCTTTGGCATGGTGTTGAGTCCCACAAGGGTATCCAGAGTCCAACGATTTTCAACCAGATCTTGAAAAGAAATCTGCAGTCATTATAGATGCTCTATAGATCAGTATTAGTTTAGTATGTTGATAACTTACTTGTGGCATCAGAGACATGAGAAGCTTGTAAACAAGATATCATTACTTTGTTAAATCACCTGTCTGAGAATGGACATAAAGTGTCCCCAGGGAAACTACATTACTGACAGAAAGAAGTTCAATATCTCGAACACATAATTGTGAAAGGATTAAGAAGTTGTCACCAGAGAGATTGGAAGCAATTCATCAAATGAATCCACCTTGATCACAGAAAGAAGTCAGAATGTTTCTGGGAATGGCTGGCTACTGTAGGCAATGGGTACCCAACCTTTCCTTTGAGTCTAAGGGGCAGATTTAAAAGACCCTGGCACCTCTTTTACGCCGCAGTTGTGTCACTTTTGTGACACAGCGGTGGTGCAAAAGATGCGCCAGGGTGCGGGGTATTTACAACTAAACGCAACTGGGAGATGCGTCACATTGTAAAGCTCTGCGCCAGAAGGAGGCGTTCCTGCACGGGTGGGGGGGGGGTCCGGCACAGGAACGCCTCCTAAAAGTGGCTGAGGGAAATCTACAAGATTTCACTCAGTCACTTTGGGGCCCATGCTGCATCAAAACCCTGCGCCTGCTTGAAGCAGGCGTAAGGATTGACGCAGCATTAACAAGATAGGGCACCCCCGAGCATTGCTGGAGCTGCGTCACGCTTGCGACGCAACTCCAGCAATGCGCCACCTTAACGGCACAGATGCGTCACGCATCTGTGCCGTTTTTGCCCTATGGTGCGCCGCATTGTAAATGGGGCGCATCAATGGTGGCGGAGGCATGGCGCACAATAAGTGGCACATACCTGCTGATATGCAAGGATCCGCCACTTATTGTAAATCTGCCCCTAAGTCTTTACTGAGAACAAAGGGATGTGCCTGATCCACTTCCATAGGACAACAAATGTTTGAAAGTCTTCCTAGAGCTGAAAGAAAGTCTTTGTCATGCCCCGGCACTAGGAATGCCAGATTACAGTAATTTGTTTTCTTCTGTTTTGCAGTGAGAGGGAACTGACACAATGTATGGAGATGTTCGGAAATCTGTGGCATATTTCTGAACAACGCCGCAGGTCTACACGGCTGTCTTAAAACCATTGCTGCAGTAAGCTCTAGTCTGGAAAAGAATGAAAGCATAGTGATGGGCTATCCAGTAACTGTAATGGTCCTTCACTCTCTGGAGATTCTATTGCCAAGAACGAAACCCTGACCCTTATGGGAACAGTCCAGCCCGAACTGCCAAGCCATGTCTTCCCTGGACCGGAAACAAGCATCCTGGGACCGGTTTCGGATTCATAATCCTCATCAGCCAGGCTATCTTGAATCCAGTGGCCAAGTGAACAAGGGACTCACGTCTGAGTATACCCTGCCACACTTAGGGCGAACAAAGCGATACAAAAGGGAATGATGGACAGAGCGCTTGAACAAATCAAACACACACCCCCAGTCAACTGATCTGGGTTTAATCCATCACCATTCTTTAGTTCACTCAGCCACCCCAGTTCAGACACGGCTATATGCAAATCAGTCTGACCCTGTGCCTTATGGGAACAGTCCAGCCCGAACTATCAAGCCATGTCTTCCCTGGACCGGAAACAAGCATCCTGGGACCGGTTTCGGATTCATAATCCTCATCAGCCAGGCTATCTTGAATCCAGTGGCCAAGTGAACAAGGGACTCACGTCTGAGTATACCCTGCCACACTTAGGGCGAACAAAGCGATACAAAAGGGGATGATGGACGGAGTGCTTGAACAATTCAAACACTCACCCCCGGTCAACTGATCTGGGTTTAATCCATCACCATTCTTTAGTTCACTCAGCCACCCCAGTTCAGACATGGCTTTATGCAAATCAGTCTGACCCTGTGCCTTATGGGAACAGTCCAGCCCGAACTGCCAAGCCATGTCTTCCCTGGACCGGAAAAAAGCATCCTGGGACCGGTTTCGGATTCATAATCCTCATCAGCCAGGCTATCTTGAATCCAGTGGCCAAGTGAACAAGGGACTCACGTCTGAGTATACCCTGCCACACTTAGGGCGAACAAAGGGATACAAAAGGGGATGATGGACGGAGCGCTTGAACAAATCAAACACTCACCCCCAGTCAACTGATCTGGGTTTAATCCATCACCATTCTTTAGTTCACTCAGCCACCCCAGTTCAGACATGGCTATATACAAATCAGTCTGACCCTGTGCCTTATGGGAACAGTCCAGCCCGAACTGCCAAGCCATGTCTTCCCTGGACCGGAAACAAGCAACCTGGGACCAGTTTCGGATTCATAATCCTCATCAGCCAGGCTATCTTGAATCCAGTGGCCAAGTGAACAAGGGACTCATGTCTGAGTATACCCTGCCACACTTAGGGCGAACAAAGCGATACAAAAAGGGGATGATGGACGGAGCGGTTGAACAAATCAAACACTCACCCCCAGTCAACTGATCTGGGTTTAATCCATCACCATTCTTTAGTTCACTCAGCCACCCCAGTTCAGACATGGCTATATGCAAATCAGTCTGACCCTGTGCCTTATGGGAACAGTCCAGCCCAAACTGTCAAGCCATGTCTTCCCTGGACCGGAAACAAGCATCCTGGGACCGGTTTCGGATTCATAATCCTCATCAGCCAGGCTATCTTGAATCCAGTGGCCAAGTGAACAAGGGACTCACGTCTGAGTATACTCTGCCACACTTAGGGCGAACAAAGCGATACAAAAGGGGATGATGGACGGAGCGCTTGAACAAATCAAACACTCACCCCCAGTCAACTGATCTGGGTTAAATCCATCACCATTCTTTAGTTCACTCAGCCACCCCAGTTCAGACATGGCTATATGCAAATCAGTCTGACCCTGTGCCTTATGGGAACAGTCCAGCCCGAACTGCCAAGCCATGTCTTCCCTGGACCGGAAACAAGCATCCTGGGACCGGTTTCGGATTCATAGTCCTCATCAGCAAGGGTATCTTGAATCCAGTGGCCAAGTGAACAAGGGACTCAAGTCTGAGTATACCCTGCCACACTTAGGGCGAACAAAGCGATACAAAAGGGGATAATGGACGGAGCGCTTGAACAAATCAAACACTCACCCCCAGTCAACTGATCTGGGTTTAATCCATCACCATTCTTTAGTTCACTCAGCCACCCCAGTTCAGACATGGCTATATGCAAATCAGTCTGACCCTGTGCCTTATGGGAACATTCCAGCCCGAACTGCCAAGCCATGTCTTCCCTGGACCGGAAACAAGCATCCTGGGACCGGTTTCGGATTCATAATCCTCATCAGCCAGGCTATCTTGAATCCAGTGGCCAAGTGAACAAGGGACTCACGTCTGAGTATACCCTGCCACACTTAGGGCGAACAAAGCGATACAAAAGGGGATGATGGACGGAGCGCTTGAACAAATCAAACACTCACCCCCAGTACACTGATCTGGGTTTAATCCATCACCATTCTTTAGTTCACTCAGCCACCCCAGTTCAGACATGGCTATATACAAATCAGTCTGACCCTGTGCCTTATGGGAACAGTCCAGCCCGAACTGCCAAGCCATGTCTTCCCTGGATCGGAAACAAGCATCCTGGGACCGGTTTCGGGTTCATAATCCTCATCAGCCAGGCTATCTTGAATCCAGTGGCCAAGTGAACAAGGGACTCACGTCTGAGTATACCCTGCCACACTTAGGGCGAACAAAGCGATACAAAAGGGGATGATGGACGGAGCGCTTGAACAAATCAAACACTCACCCCCAGTCAACTGATCTGGGTTTAATCCATCACCATTCTTTAGTTCACTCAGCCACCCCAGTTCAGACATGGCTATATGCAAATCAGTCTGACCCTGTGCCTTATGGGAACAGTCTGGCCCGAACTGCCAAGCCATGTCTTCCCTGGACCTGCCAAGCCATGTCTTCCCTGGCCCTCCAGGGTCTAGATCGAAATTTCTTAACAACCTTAATAACCTAATCGAGGTCTCTGCAGGTGCGCCACATTTTACCATACTGGGCGACTTCAATTTTCATCTTGAGACCATATGCGGCGCTAACTAACGATCTAGCAGCAGCCGGCCTACAGCAAATTGTCATTCAGCCTACCCATAAAGCCGGACACACACTAGACGGTTTATTCACCAGTAACCCACACATTGCTGTTTCGAAGGTGATCCCTCTCATTTGGACGGACCATTCAGCAGTTTGTTTTTCCATAAAGCTTACTTCTCCTCCATCTTTCTCCTCATCCTCTTCTCCTATTACTTTCAGAAACTGGAAAAATATCGATCCTCCCCACCTTTCCGCTTTGCTGCTTGACAGCATCACCACTAACGAACAGGATCCCTCTCTAGCTTCCACCAACTACCTTTACAGCCTAAATAAGGCTTGTCAAAATCTAGCTCCCCCTAAAACTTCCTATCGTACCAGAACACTCCCCTCGGCCCCACGGTTTACAGAATCCCTTCGACTGCAGAGACAACACTGCAGAAATTTGGAAAGACGTTGGCGCCGCCATTACAACGCCACGGAAAAAATTGTCTACAAAAGCGCCCTCTCCAAATACAAAGATCTCATCACTGCAGAAAAGACATCCTACTACACTTCCCAAATCAAGCAGGCAAAAAACTCTTCAAAAGAACTGTTCCAGGTGGTCATTCACCTCTCCAATCTCCCTGCCCCCCGCTTCAACGGAACCCAATTCCTCTGCGACTCTCTCGCAAACTTTTTTAAAGACAAAGTCACAGATATTTTTTCAGCCTTCACCCGCGCCCCCCCTACTACCACATCCAATCTTTTACCCCACAATAACACATCCAGCCTCACGGTCTTTGAAGCTGTCACGGAGGAACAAGTCCATCGACTTGTTTTGGGCACTAAATGAGGATCACCTTTAGACCCTTGCCCTCCTGCCATTCTTAATCTGATACCTGAAGCCATTTCCCCTGCTTTGACGTCCATCTGCAACGCCATGTTCACAACGGGCATTTATCCTTCAGTTTGGAAGGAGGCTATTATTAAGCCTCTTCTAAAAAAAACTACTCTCGACCCCCTCCTTCCTGCCAGTTACCGATCCATCGCTTGTCTCCCTTTTCCAGCAAAGATTTTCGAGAAAGCTATGAACATACAACTATCCAATTTTGTAGACAATAACAACCTATTGGACGAGACCCAATTTGGGTTTAGACAGGGTCATGGAACGGAGACCGTGCTACTAAAAGCTGCAGATGAAATTAGGATGACCCTGGACAAAGGAGGAGCAGCGGTATTAATACTATTAGATCTCTCTGCAGCTTTCGACACGGTCGATCATGTCATCTTGATCGACCGTGTCTCAGCCATAGGAGTTCAAAATAAAGCGAAAGAACTCCTCGCATCCTTCCTAGCTGATCGTCCACAAACAGTAAAAATGGCCCACTTCACTTCCCACACTTTCACCCTCCCTTGTGGCGTCCCACAGGGCTCCTCGCTAAGTCCGACACTATTCAACATTTATGTTGCGGACTTAGCGAGAGTAATAAAATCCTATGGAATTGCCCTGACAACCTACGCTGATGATACACAACTGGTGCTTTCCATACACAGCAATGGTACATCAGTGGCAGCAAACTTCCAAAATGGAATGCGGGCTATCAGTTCCTGGATGTCATCAAACTGTCTCAAATTAAACTCTGATAAAACAGAGGTGATGACATTTGGGAAGCTGGACCCTATTTGGTCCCCTCGATGGTGGCCACCGGAGATGGGAGCCCTCCCTCAACCAGTCACCAAGGTTCGCAACCTTGGAGTCATATTCGATGACAAAATGACATTTCATCATCACGTCAACTCAGTGGTCTCCTCATCTTTCTATATCCTGAAAAGAATCAAAAAACTCCTGCCTTACCTTCCATCTTCAGCCGGTAAAACTCTAATCAGCACTTTGGTCTTTTCCAAAACTGATTATTGCAACGCCCTTCTCTTGAACGCCCAGAAAAAAATCATCAACCGACTGCAATTAGTCCAGAACGCCTCGGCTAGAGTCCTGTTGAACGTTCCCAAGTTCACATCCATTTCTCCATACATCCGTCAACTTCACTGGCTCCCTGTTAGGAACCGGACAATATTTAAGGCTCTGTGCATTACCTACAAAGCAGTCAATAATGTAGGTCCACAGTTCCTTAGAGCGGCTTTCTGTCCGCTCGAACACTCAAGAACACTTCGCTCCTCCTCTGCACACCTGCTCAAAATCCCGCGAACAAAAAGGGTCAACTGGGGTGACAGGTGTTTCACCATCTCTTCAGCCAAACTTTGGAACACACTACCCCCCCACATTAAAACTGCCCCTACCCTCCTCAGTTTCAGAAAAAAACTAAAAACATGGCTCTTCTCATCATAACTTATCACCGCTGCGATGGTTCTGTATTCCTGAGCGCCGAGGCACCCCCGGGTATTTGCGCGCTTTAAAAATTGCACAACATAAAAAATATAAAAAACATAAACAAGCATCCTGGGACCGGTTTCGGATTCATAGTCCTCATCAGCCAGGCTATCTTGAATCCAGTGGCCAAGTGAACAAGGGACTCACATCTGAGTATACCCTGCCACACTTAGGGCGAAAAAAGCGATACAAAAGGGGATGATGGACGGAGCGCTTGAACAAATCAAACACTCACCCCCAGTCAACTGATCTGGGTTTAATCCATCACCATTCTTTAGTTCACTCAGCCACCCCAGTTCAGACATGGCTATATGCAAATCAGTCTGACCCTGTGCCTTATGGGAACAGTCCAGCCCGAACTGCCAAGCCATGTCTTCCCTGGACCGGAAACAAACATCCTGGGACCGGTTTCGGATTCATAATCCTCATCAGCCAGGCTATCTTGAATCCAGTGGCCAAGTGAACAAGGGACTCACGTCTGAGTATACCCTGCCACACTTAGGGCGAACAAAGCGATACAAAAGGGGATGATCGACGGAGCGCTTGAACAAATCAAACACTCACCCCAGTCAACTGATCTGGGTTTAATCCTTCACCATTCTTTAGTTCACTCAGCCACCCAAGTTCAGACATGGCTATATGCAAATCAGTCTGACCCTGTGCCTTATGGGAACAGTCCAGCCCAAATTGCCAAGCCATGTCTTCCCTGGACCGGAAACAAGCATCCTGGGACCAGTTTTGGATTCATAATCCTCATCAGCCAGGCTATCTTGAATCCAGTGGCCAAGTGAATAAGGGACTCACTTCTGAGTATACCCTGCCACACTTAGGGCGAACAAAGCGATACAAAAGGGGATGATGGACGGAGCGCTTGAACAAATCAAACACTCACCCTCAGTCAACTGATCTGGGTTTAATCCATCACCATTCTTTAGTTCACTCAGCCACCCCAGTTCAGACATGGCTATATGCAAATCAATCTGACCCTGTGCCTTATGGGAACAGTCCAGCCCGAACTGCCAAGCCATGTCTTCCCTGGACCGGAAACAAGCATCCTGGGACCGTTTCGGATTCATAATCGAATGAAAGCACGACATGACTCATAATCGTTTAACTAGATATGAACAGAGAATTTATTTATCTGAGAATATCGTCATAAAGTGATGTCAGATTTTAAACCCTTCAAACTACTATCCATAAATAATGATGTTTGTGATGAAACTGAAATGATTGCCCAGATCTCACGGATGTATGCACAAAGCCTAGACCTAATGTAAAGGATGAACCTCTGATTAAGCAAATTATGTCATTTCTGTAAATGACTCATGTTTTAGAAACAACAATTGGACCCTTAGAGTATCGTATGCTGTATGTGCAATAAATTATGATGTTTAAGTTTCATGGCTTTTCACCGTCACCTCAACGCAAGTTGCAGAATTTATTGCCCTTAACAGAGCATGCAGTTAAACTGTTCAAATGAGAGTAACTATATTTACAAATAGTCAGTATGGCTTTGACGCTGTCCGTGATTTTGGGCAATTACGATAACATAGGGTTTATGACATCTTCAGGAACCCCCATCAGAAATAGGGTGCAAGTGCTCTCCAATTGCCAGTTGAAATTGCAGTTGTTAAATGTGCAGCTAAGCAAGTGGGAATGGCTACATGGCCATTGAAATAGATATGCCGATTCAGTGTCACGGTATTATGCTTTGTTGGCTTACACATTGAAGGGAACTTTCACATGCGTGTCTGAAGAAGACACTACTTTCTCGATGTTGATGGAAGTGACAGATATTTGGGATGAGCTGAAAATGTTTCAGAAGCAGAATAGCAGAGTTGGATTAAAACAGGTTGTGTGAAAAATACCAATTGCATTTGGATGTCTGCTGATGGAAGGCCAGTTAAACTTGATAGTTTGTTGTTCCCAAGGAGCCGATATTTGCATGGATGCACACACTTAGGTAGGGTTTCAATGATCAGATTGTTTCGCCAGAACTGGTTTAATCTCAGATTCAGGACTTTAGCAGAAGCTGTGTGTCATAGATGAGTAACATTTCAACAAATGAAGGCAGGGAAAAGAACACACGTTACACTAAGTCACATAGGGAGATCAGGCTGTCCTTTCAACAGGATGCAGATGGACTTCATCGAAAGGCCTGTTTGTAACAGGTTTAGATCATCCTAGTCATAGTATGTGTCTTCTCGAGACGGTTGGAAACCTACCCAACCAGAAGAAATGACAGTCTTACAGCAGCAAAACTGTCATTCCAAGAATTGATACCAGGTATGTAATGATAGTTTCTTTAGAATCAGATAAGGGGACCCACTTCTACAACAAGGTCCTGAAGATGATTTGCACAGCAATACAAATTGAGCAAATACCACATTGCTGTTATCGACCTGAACCCTCTGGCATAGTTGAGCAGTTGAACGGGACTCTCAAGTCTCTTTTAGCAAAGGTTTATGCTTCAACGTCACTAAAATGGCCGGATGTTTTACCATTGGTACTGATGAGTATTCGAAGTATCCCTGATCGAAACATTGGTCTTTCTCCCCACAAAATATTGACGGGACAGGAGAAAAGACTACGTGCTGTACCTGCAAATGCACTGTTGAACATCACAGATGATTTGATGCTGGAATACTGTAAAGGATTAGCTGATGTGGTGCGTTCTGTTTCTTACCAGGTTGTAGCTGCTATAAAAAGATACACACAGTGCAGCAACCTCAATCTTACTTGTAATCAAGAACCACGTTTGGAGTCAAGGTGGAAAGGCCCCTTCCAGGTCATTCTGGTGGCCATATGCTGCTGTGAAGTGTGGCGGAATTCCAAAGTAGGTGCATGTGTCGCACACTAAGAAGGTGAGACATCCCAAGGAAAAAATTTAGCTCTTTCATCCTGAACCAAGAGCATTAGTGACTGCTCCACCACAAGCTGTTTGATCGAGTGGAGCAGTGGAAGTGGGATTCCACCAGCAGACAGGAGAAGAAAGGGGTGAAGAATGGCAAGGCAATCAACTGCACCAATTTAAGTATGTGTCATTGTACCAAGTGGCTTTAAAGGCTCCAACAAAGTGGAATCAGAGACTGATTCTCAAACTGGAAAAGTTAATAGCAAGAGACCTGGGTGAAGTCCTATGCACTGCACGGAGAAGAGTCACCTGTTAAGTTGAATAGCCTCAGACTGGTAGACAAGGAATACTGAAACAAAGCTTATCAATTGATCAATTTAAGTCGCACTATCAGGAGAAACAGAGACAAGTGATGAAAGTGATTCAGGGGAAACTCAAAAACTGAGAAGATCAAAAAGTGTCTGAGTACCTTGTCAAAGGTTTTCATCACCAGAATGGACTTACTATTTGGATGAAGAACTACATGTCACAATCGATGATCATTGTGATGTGAGATCTGAACAGTTTGAACCTTTGTGACATCATTGATATAAGTAGTGCTGGATAAAAGATAGTTGACAAAAAGGAACTGTGCATTTACAAAGTGACTGTGTAAAGCTTAAAAGAAGGTATACAAAAAACCTGATGTTGATCATTTCGAAATTTTTTATTTTATCTATTTATTTTACAGAAGATCAACTTATTTTTTATTTATTTATTTATGAAGGCCTGAGTCTGCAGTAGAAGAGTAGGGATAAAATTATTAGAAGAACACGAAGTAGGGTTAAGGATTGTCTGATCTTGCTTTTCTGAAAAGGAATCATTGATGGAAGCTACTTGCATCTTAAACTTTATTTGCATAAATATAATCTGTTTCCATAGAAAACATGTATTGCCTTAGAAAGAAGTGTAAATGTATTATGTTCTCTATCTTTGTAATAACAGTAATTATGATTACCTTAGTTTTAGTAGGATTTTACTTAACATCTGAGAAAGACTGTAGAAATATAAGCACAACAAAAACACACAAATATATGTATGAGGACGAGCAATTGAAGGCTTCCTTTGTCGTTTACAATAGGGAGGATTACTCATCAAACATTTAGTCTAGGACAGGAATACACACGCGCCATGAGAGCTAAGGACTGCTATGTCTGCACTCATTTACCGACATCAACATCAGAAGTATTCACATATTACCACATGTCGTTATTTTATGTAATTTCATGTAGTATATTACTTACACTTGTATATAGATGAGAACACTTTGAACATTTCTATTCTAACTATGACTTAATACTTTCTAGAGTGCTGTTGATAGAAAGCATGAATTTACACCCACAAAGAACAGAAATAGACAAAGCCTAGTATTATTTCATGCCACATAGTGTTAGAGCTTTGCAGAATAAGTTAACCTGTTTGAAGTGCCCTTTAAAAGGTTTTCATTATATCATTGAAAGAAAGAAACACAAACATGACGCGTAGTAAAGACAAACATAGTGATATCTGAAAATTTTTTGGAAGAAGGAGGAAGATACATTTTGAAAGAAAATGGTTTACCAGAACTAAAGATTAGACAGTCAACACAAAGGGAATGTTTGCTTTTACAGAAGAATACCAAAACGAACTAGACATGTAGGAATTAGTAGTTGTGAACACACGTTTGACTTAATGGGCGGGACATGGAAAATGTTATAGGGATAAGAATCTACAAATACAGGAGTTTATTTTGTTTGTGGACAGAATGCTTATTTCCTATTACCTACTGATGGGAAGGGTATTTGTTATTTAGGGGCACTCTTTCCTAAAATGTACCATGTGACTAGAATAAATGCATCAACAATAACACCAGCAGACAAACCCCATAGTGTAGAGAAGGGAGTTCAAGTAGTGGGAGATATATTTTGAGTGCACATTCCACATGTTGGAGTAATTTTAAATGACGAAAGATTGGCAAACTGGCGGCTGTAGTCGACAAGGTGGCAACAAGCACTTCTGGAGCTTTGCTAGTAGCTGAGCTGATTGCCATACATTCACTAGTAGCTGAGCTGATTGCCATACATTCAATGGTGTTGCAGGATCGCTTAGCATTGGATATTTTACTTGCAAAAAAAGGCGGAGTCTGCAAGATGATAAATTAACCCATTGTCATCCCTACATGTAGGAAAGTACTCCTTTTGGCATGGTAACCCCCCACTTTTCGCTTGACTGATGTATGTTTGACTGGATGAGCACTGGGTCCCTTCTAACGAGGTTCCCAGTGCCTATGTTCTTTCCCAAAACAGTAGCTTTGTTTCACAATTGGCACAACTCTGGCACACATGTAAGTGCCTTGTAAAATTTAACAGTGTTTGGCCTGGGGGGAGTTCGTAGAGTTATACTCCACATAACTCCGTGAAGTGACAGAAAACTCCACAGCGCTCTACAGAGTATGTTAAGTTGCACTGGTGACACGGATTTTAAGTGCCAGGAGTTTGTCCTGTGCTGTCAAATCAGCCTGAACGGTAATTCTACTCAAGCGGCACCTTCCTCAACGAAAGATCGCCTAGAGGCGGTCCAGTGCTATTTTTGTCCTGCGAGTACTTGCCAACTTCTAGTTGGCATGCCGTGCAAGAGAAAAAATACCCCTCCGCATCACTTCACAGACTTTTGCAGAACTCCGTGGTCCACACAGAGCACAAAGTGGGCAAAACTCTGCAAACTCACCCACTGGAGGGGAATTCTTCACCCATCCCTAACCAGTAATAGCAAGGGCCATGTGGCTAGAGAGGGTCTACAAGGTCTGCAGTTTGTATTGTGCCACCCTAAGATATCCCTCACTAATCACAGGCACACTGCCACTGGAGCCTGCATGTTTTGGTGCAGGTAAAAAGGAAAAGTCGACCTGCCGCACATACGTGTGTGCCAGGTATAGCCGCACTGCAAGAGGCATAGGTAGGTCACCACTACCGCAGATCACAGGGTGTGCCATACCTCTTGTGAGAGCATAACTGCATGAAGAGATATATGCCAATATAGTGTCCAGTTCAAATCTTAGAGATTATAAGTGCACATTGAAGCCATACTGGGCACATGGACTGCAAGCTTGTCATTACAAGTTCTAAAGCTCCATGATGGCTTCACAGAATTCCAAGTTGTTTGATACCAAACATCTCTAATTATTGAACCCACACTGATACCAGTGTTGGATTTAATAATAAACGCACCTCAGAGGCGCCCCCTGCAAACCTACCGAACCACTAGTGTGTGCCTGACTGGTCTGCAGCAGCCTGCCGCTTCGAGACATGTTTCTGACCCCCTGTGGTGGGAGCCTTTTGCTCTTGTGGGTCAGAAACAAAGCCTGCTCTGGGTGCAGGTGTTTCAAACCTACCCCCAAGCAAGAACAGCATAGCATGAAGGTGAGCTTTAAAGGCTTCCTGTCTTTTGTTATGCTGACCAGGGTCTCTCCAGCTGGTGGAGATGCCTGTCCCCTGACCAAGCTCCACTTTTGGTCGCAAGGTTGACAGACAAATTGGTAAGCAAGAGAGGTGTGTCCCCTCTCTGCCAGGACAACTCCTAAGGGTCTCCTTTGAAAATCCTCCATTTTGTTTTGAAGGGTTCTAGCCAATAGGATTAGCGGTATGCTCCCTCCCCAGAGAAAGTGAACATTCAAAGTATGTAGTCACCTTAAAGGTAGGTAGCCCGTTGGCTGCTACCTTCTAACCCCTTTAACGCCCTAAAATTGAGTATATAGGGGCAACCCTGAATCTTAATCCTCACATTACCGATGATCTATGAAGAAGAGAACAAGGAAGACTTACTTGGTCCCAGCCCTACCAGCCAGTCTGCAGCCCTCAAAGACCTTGCTAAAGAAGAGCAAGCCGTCCCACAGACCAGTGACCTCCAGAACCCTGGGAGGACTGCCTGCCTTCTAAAAAGACTCACAATCTTCTTTGGACAGTGGATTTGTCCCGGGAAAATCAACTTTAAAGACTAAAGCTCTGCCTGTTGAACTTCCTGTCTGTTGAAGTTGACCACCTTTGCACACAAAGCCCACGACCCCAGTCCAAGAGGCCCACCAGTCCAGTAAAGGTTTCCCAGCCATCCTGAGCAAGAGTCCCTTGAGGGTTGATCCCTGCAGCCTGCCCCAACCGTGACCACATGGTAAGCTGTCCTCCAACGCCAAAGGACACCCCTGCACCCTGTGCATTGGGGAGATCCACTGACTGTGTTACGACACTCCAGCACATCCTAACTTACCTGTGCAGCTGTAGGATTCCATCGATCAGCCCCCTGGCCTGAGCCTGCAGCCGTTTTCCAAGTTCAAGTTTCTCAATTGGTTTCTATTAGGCGCCTGACTCTGTGTTGGCTCTCTGCACTTGGCCGCTCCTCTGTCACTGGAGGTGTTAGTTTGGTGCTGCCTTGTTGCCTCCCATGTGCTTACCTTAACCCCCAGAAACTGGGTTCCAAAACCGTGCTACACACCTGCATGTAGTACCACTTTGATTGCCCCCTTTTACTATTGGATAACATTGGCACCAGCTACAGAGTTTGACCTCTGCACCCGGCCGCCCCTGTGCCGCTGGTGGTGCACTGAGGTCTCTTACCTGAACCTTGCCTAGTACTGATTCTTCATCCAAAATCTTAATTTCGTAAAACATTTAGTTATCTGCAAATTGCTGATTGTGCTTTCTCACATAGGATAACATTGTATTGATTAAAAAATGTCCACTTTTGATTTTGAAAAACAAAGATATTGAAACACTTATTTTACTGTAACAAAGTATCTATGGTGCTATAAAATAAATCTACTAAAAGTGATATTTTTACAAACCATTGGCCTCAGATGTAGTTATTGAGTGTATGTAATCTTTTCATGCCTGTGTGTATACAACAAATGCTTAACCCAGCCATCTGATAATCCTAACTGCTTGAGCACACCATCATGATAAAAGAGAGAATTTAGTATTATCTACTTTAGCCTCTGGGGATCCCCTGGACACTGTATACACAATACCTTACTTTGGTATAATATATACAGAGCCAGCTTGCTACACTACGTACCTGATGGGAGTAAGGAAATAGAGGAATTTGCAAAGAACATTCCAGACTGGAAGCCTGAATTAGAGTAGTTGAAAACACGCAGGGGGATATTCTCAAGAACGTGCGATAATGTGACCAAGAGGATCGGCTGGCCGTCAAGGACTCCCCTAACAAGGAATGGTGGGCTGTTAAAACCACATTATTACCTTCTATCCATTACCTACAGAATGAGTGGAGCAGTGACAGACACCCACTATGGCTAACACGGGAGGAAGAACCAGGAGAATGCTTCTTTAACTGGGCGTTCGAGTATGGAGTAGACACGCCCCCATCTGACATCCATGCGGCTCCATTGGATAAAATAGAAGAAGTACAACATACGGGGTGCGGCGTCACTGGAGAGGAGCCAAAGGCAAGAGGAGGAGTTTGACTGGCATTTGGAGGAGAGCAGCGAAGGCGGGAAACAGAGGACAGCGAGAAGGAAGGAACACCAACGGTGGGAACAGCGGCAGAGCCTGGAGGACAACAACCCCACCCACCACTGAGCCATGTTCCAGGAGGAGCGTGGCTTCATCAGGTACGGCAGAGAGTGTCGGGCTGGGTTGGGAGGCGGGGAGACTCGACCGACTAGCATCCCTCAGCCTGCAACCCTATCTCCACCTCCCCATTGTAAATATCCTTTCCTACATCCCGTGCTCCTTTCCTCGATCACCCGCTCCTCACCAATACCTTCCTCATATCCGAGAGTGAGACGTGTTGTATAATTCACAAGGCCAGCGGTGATCCCTGCACTCCCCGGTCCATTGGGCATTCGTGTGATTGGACGTCCGACCTGACGCTCTGTATCTTTCCTCCACATATCCTCCATGGTGAGAAAACCTGGTAGCGGTACAGAGGACACTGACAGAGTAAAGCCAAGCAGGAGAGACACCATCCCAAGACCACCTTCCACAACGGATCCGACACTGTATAAACGGGACAGATTTACCACACGCCATAAGAAAACCTTTACTAAAATAAAACCCTACTTACTAAGACCTGGTCTCTGGTCCCTTACTTAGACCCCGCTACAGATAATCATCCCCAAAATCGGTTAACGCAATGTCTCATATCACTGTCTATCCTGAGAAAATAACGCTGTGTTAACGTCCAATTTACAACACAGCGGTAACATGCAATAGTATCCCGATAACGCGTCAAATGTCCGCTATAAAGACACTGCGACGGTGATACAAATCTAAACCCCCATCGTAAAAATAAATTGAGATGGGCCCAACCACAATAAAAAAAATCAGCGATAAGCTGCACCAGGCCTTCAATTCACACATGTCAGGCGGGAAAAATCACTATAAAAGTAGGAAAAAAATACAAACAAAAGCAAAACAACAGTGAAGCACAATGGAGGTAGCCGGAGCAAGTACAGGGGACAACTAGAAACCCACAAGCCCCCTGAAGGCCTAGGGCGGGACCTCGGGCGCAGTGAAGGGCAAGGACAAGAAGAAGAGGAAGACACAGTTCAGTCCACAGGAAAACAGGATCCTGATAACAGAGGTGATAGAACACCATAAACTACTGTTCGTCACTTCCACTGTGTCATTGGCAACAAAAAATGGAATATGGCAGTCTATCATGGACAAGGTGAATGCAGTAAGAGTGCTAAGGAGGGCAAAAGAAGAGGTCAAGAAGCGCTGGAATGAAGTGAAGCGCGAAACCAAGCAGAAACTCGCCAACAACCTGAGTCAAGCGCCACAGGAGGATCTGGATGAGATGGAGGAAATGGTGTCCACAGTCATCAGTGTGGATACGGTGGCAGGAGTTGGGAGACCGAACACTGCTCAACATGACCTGACACAACAGCAACAGGGTGAGTAACGACCAGGGACTGGGTGGACGGGGGGAGATGGGCACAATGGCACACATGCACAACTAAGTAGAGCACCTCACACCCACAATGACTCTGGAGCATGTTTTTGATCCCCTTGGCACACTGCAGCACACCTAGAAACAGCAAGTAGGTCCCCGTCGACTATGTGCCCAGACCAACCCATGCACATGTGTTAAATCCATCAAAGCGGCATGTCTGTGAGCAACACCGACAATGCAAGTGACACTGCATGACGAATAGCATGGCTGCAGTCAATATATCATGAAATGTTGCACGCCACAACACTGAGGTGACTGAGTGCGAACCACATCAGTAAAGGAGCAGGTCACACTCTGACACATCCACGTGCACAAACACCCCCTGACGTCAACAACACATCTGCGGCCAAACCATGCCCCAGAGTCCCAACTCCCACCAAGAGCCCGATGTACCCAAGTCCGCAACATCTCAGCACTGTATAAGCACAGAAGTCAGAGGCACACCGCATGAAAGGGATAAGAGGCAGCAAAATCAGAGCTGCAGGGGTGACTCTCCCAAAATGCAGCAGACACAGATAACATGCAGAGCACGTCAACATTGACAACAAGGTGGTACAAACCGCAACACCGCCAAACAACAGAACAGAGGACACAACTGGTGCCGCTTGTGTGCAGAAACTGGCCAATCACATTTCACAAAGCAGGGACATGTGAGATGATGATGAAAAAGTACAAACACACATCCGTGATGTTGTCGAAATGTCCACTGTCCTGCACCAAATAGGCAACTCCTCCCAAACAGTCACACTGTACCATGTCATGCAGTCTGTATGTAAATATGTACAATGTGTAAACATACATGTGAACACAATGTTAAACTGCATCTCCCCATAACATTGCAGAGGGAAAACCGACACCTCCTGCAGAGCAGACCAAACCTCTCTTCTCTGATGACAAAGAGGACCTCCACACCTTCGACACGGACACCCTCCAAGAGTTCATTGACAGCTACGTCAACACACCTCCAGAAGCAGGGCAGCCCAGCTGCATCGATGAGACCCCACCCCTGCACAGACCACACAGCAGGCAGCACCCACCACCACGGCTGCCTCCCAGGACCCCCATGAACAATACATGGCCTTCCAACGCTGTAAGTCGGGTTGCCAGGAGAAGATGGCTGAACAGGTGCGGGTGGGGTTCGACTGCATGGCAGCCGAACTATATGCCACACATGGGTGTCTAAGTCCCATCAGGAACCACTCACAGTTCCTAACAGACACCCACAGTCCGCTCCGTGCTCTCCAAGGATTCATGGCTGACATTGCTGGAGTCCTGACTCAGAGACAAGAATAACTGTCTAGTCAGAGTGGCTCCAGCGATGTCACCCAGGAGTTGGGACACATGCAGAGGATCATGGAGAACATGGAGTGGACGTAGGGGGAAAGAGCAGCACAGCTGCACACCAGCAAGAGGGAGCTGGGTTCCTCAATGCCCTGCAGACCCTCCTCATGGCATTGCTGCCACAAGGGTTGGCGCGGAACAATGCTGCTGCTACAACTCCATCCACATCTCTGCCCCCTGAAGTGTCAGTGCCACACAGTGCGGCAGACAAAACACCACCACCCAAATGTGAGGCACATGAAACAGCAGAGGACGAAGATGCGGATGATTCTGCCAGTGGTAAGAATGACGCAGTAGCATTCATCTCCGCCATATGGCCTGTTTCTGCTTGGTTCTGCCCTCTGCACCATCACCTTCCACTGTCCCCCGATGCACTCTGCGACACTCACCTTGGACCTCGACATGGACTGCCATATTCTGTTTGGTTACCAATGACACAGCAATCAGACTGCAGACTGAACTCTTCCTCTTCCGATAAACTTGTCATTCCCTGAAGGACTCTGGCTGGCCCTCCACGGGCCAACAATGTAAAGTAGGGTTTCCATGGCACTGTACTGCTCCAGCTACAACACTCCACTGAATGTGCTCCACTCCACTCCACTGAATGTGCATTAAACATTCATTTTCACACAGATGTGTCATGTCTTTGATCATTCAAGTGTGGAAGTAGGTATGAATGTAGGGTCAGTGATTCTCCCTTACGCTGTTCTACCATCACTTTATTACTCTTCCCTGAGGCGATCTTGCTGTCTTTATTTTAATCGTTTTTCACACTGTGACCTGAAATTTTAAAATCGTTGCTGTCCGCAAGTAGATTACTTACTTGGCAGGACTTTTAGTCATTGTCAGTATTATTTGCCTGGAAACTGCCTCGTGATTCCTGCGCAGCCGAGTAGGAGCTGGCGCAGTGAAAATAAAAGTAGGACTTACCGACACTGACAGCCGCCATATTGAGTGGGGTAAGGGACCTACACTCTAGCTGCAGGACGCCTCCCACTCTCCCACAGTATTTAAACTTTGCCAGGTGTAACAGCGCGCTGATTGCTATCACGCTGTTCTACCATCACTTTATTACTCTCCCCTGAGGCGGAAGCCGGGGGCTCTCTCAGCGATCTTGCTGTCTTTATTTTAATCGTTTTTCACACTGTGACCTGAAATTTTAAAATCGTCGCTGTCCGCAAGTAGATTACTTACTTGGCAGGACTCTTAGTCATTGTCAGTATTATTTGCCTGGAAACTGCCTCGTGATTCCTGCGCAGCCGAGTAGGAGCTGGCGCAATGAAAATAAAAGTAGGACTTACCGACACTGACAGCCGCCATATTGAGTGGGGTAAGGGACCTACACTCTAGCTGCAGGACGCCTCCCACTCTTCCAAAAGGTCCATAAATTGATGATGTTATCTCGTCCGCACAGCGGGCGGGCGCAGCGGGCGCGCCAAAGGCAAGCCCGTCTGCGCCCGTCCGCGACCGGACGGGACCAGGGGCCATGACCCCTGTTCATTTACCTGGTCCTCACATAAGATATAATACTAATGACCTGCTTGCTTTGAGACCCTTGGAAAAAAAGGATTGTGATCATTTACATCATCCTTTAAATCTTCCTTCCCAGTGCCGACATTGTCGTCTTTTCCCAAGAGGTATTATGACAACTGAGCATCAGAAACCTTTTAAAATGTTTCTTTTAAATTGCAGATCGCTGCCCAAGCATCAAACTGAAATTTCCCTACTGCTCGAAGAGCTTAATCCGGATGTAGTCTTTTTTACGGAGACGTGGTTAACCGCGTCGTCTGTACCTGACCTTGTCCAAGCATTACCACAGGGATATCAAATAGCTAGAACAGACCGTACCTCAGGAAAGGGAGGAGGCTTAGCCATAGTGTTTAAAGATAATTACACCTGCCGATGCAATTCCACCTCTATTCTGGACTGCGAAAGCGTGTCGTTCAGCCTGGAACTATCACCAAACATAAATTTTGCTGAAGTTCTGGCTTACCGCCCTCCTCGCTCGGTCAGACAGTTTCTAGACTCTGCGCCCTCAACAATTGCAGATTTGGCCATTACATCGGCCAATTATACGTTGTTGGGCGATTTAAACATGCATTTCGAAGATACTGCTGACCATGCTGCCTAAGAATTAATTGCCGGCTTATCTGCACTACAGCTGATCCAACTTGTCTCCTCTCCCACACATATGAAAGGACATCTACTGGACCCGGTATTCAGTAATTGCCCAGGTCTAGTGATAGAGCCCTCTATTACCCTCCCGTGGACAGATCATCAACTCATCCCGCTAACTTGGTGTATCCCTAAATTGCCTGCTCTTTTGACAGGATCACGGGAGGCTCAAAACTGGCCTAAACTATCAACTGATGAGTGGGTTTGTGAACTCCAAGCCACAATCCCTCCGATCAATACAGATCCCACAGTAGCTAATGATACTTTCAATAGTTGGATAACTCAGTCACTTGACACTATTCTCCCAGTAAAAAAATCGCAGACTAAAAGATCCAGAATGTCAGCCCCCTGGTACACTATGGAGCTTAGAGAGATCAAACGCAAGTGCAAGAGGCTGGAGAGAAAATGGCGTTTGGGCTACGCAGATCTTGACAAAGCTGTATATAGAAAATCCATTAGGGATTACAAACTAGCGATTAAGAAAGCTCAGTCCCAGCACTATACACAACAGATTAAGGATGCTAGGTCCAATTCGAAGGAAATATATAGGATAATAAAAAGTCTCACTGTCCTGCCCCAGCCTCCCGTAAACAGCGACAATTTACAAGTCCGCTGTAATGAGCTGGCAGATTATTTCTTTAATAAAATAGATTGTATTTACTCTACCTTTCCAGCCATTCAATCAAAAATTCAATAGTCGCTCCTGGCCACCTCAAATATGATGTGATAGATAATATATCACCAGTGCTGGAGAATTTTCTTTGCTGCAGTCGGACCTATTATCCATTCTAATGACCCAGGTAAAATCGGGCTCCCCCGGCGATCCGGCCACTCCTAGTTTTTTAAGAACTGTTAGTGAGACCATCCTTCCGGTTATGCTGAAGGTACTCAATGCCTCAATTTCCACCAATACAGTCCCCTCTAAGTGGAAAGAAGCCAGGGTGAAGGCACTTATTAAGAAGCCTAATATGAGCATCAACAATTTCAGTAACTGTCGCCCAATCTCTCTGCTCCCCTGGGCCAGCAAGTTACTGGAAAAATATATCAACAGCCTTCTGACCACTTTCTTGGAGGATAACAGTCTCCTTGATCCCTCGCAGACTGGCTTCCGCCCCAAGCATGGGACGGAGTCGGCTCTGTTGGCGGTCCTGGAGGAAACAAGGGGCATCTTGGATCGGGGAGGATCGGTGGCAGTCATCCTCCTCGTTCTGAGTGCCGCCTTCGATACTGTAAATCATACAATCTTGTTACAGCGCCTCCGGGAGATTGGGATACAAGGAGGAGCGCCGGAGTGGATTCGCTCATTTCTATCCAGCAGGAAATTCCAGGTCTTTGAGGGAGCGACTATTTCTACAAGCAGGCCCTTGGACTGTGGAGTCCCACAGGGGTCCTCATTAAGCCCGATGTTATTTAACGTCTACATGAGACCGCTGGCTGGGGTCGTCCGTCCGTATTGTATTAAGATCGTGACCTACGCGGACGACATCCAGCTGGTGGTTTCTCTCACGCGGGCTGGAGACCCTGTGGGCACAGCAGACCTGATGGGATGCATGAGCGAGGTTAGTAGGTGGATGACCCTGGCTTGTCTCAAACTTAATGGGGACAAGACAGAGGTCATGATGTTGGGACATCTAGCTCCATCTACAATTGACCAGATCTGGCCAGCTTGCCTAGGCACTCCCCCAGTCCCCAGGGATGCCATCAAGAGCCTGGGTGTCTGGTTGGATAAGTCCCTGACGTTTGACCATCAGGCTGTTGTACTATCTGCCACCTGTTTTGGCCTCATTAGAATGTTGAACAAGATCCTTCCGTTGTTACCTTTTGAGGCAAGACAAATTGTGGTCCAAGGACTAATCCTCTCGAGGTTGGACTTTGGAAATGCGCTCTATCTTGGGGCTCCAGATTTTACATTAAAAAAGCTACAAGTAATTCAAAACTGTGCGGCTCGGACTTTGCTCCAAATCCCTCGGAGGACCTCTGTAAAAGCTGGACTGATAAGATTACACTGGCTTCCGGTGAAGGACAGGATCAGTTTCAAATCTCTCTGTCTTGCCCACCAATCTTTCTGGGAAACTGGTCCATTAATTAGTCGCCCTTTAATTACTCCCTACTTACCCAGCAGACAGCTTAGGTCCACTAACGCTCTACTTGCCGCTGTGCCAAAGATCAAACGGTCCAGATCAGGAGGTCGGTCCTTTTCCCTGAATGCGTCCAAGTTGTGGAAAAGTTTGCCTTTTTACCTAAGGTCCAATTCGGACCTCACCTCTTTTAGGAAGCAACTGAAAACGTTTTTGTTCAATAAATAGCTTTTTCCTCTTTTTTGAATTTAAGCCCCACTGAGATCACTTGTTAGCATTCAGCGCTAGGACGCCTCCGGGCAACTATCTGCGCTTTAAAAAACCCATTTTCATTTCATTTTCATTCCCTTACGTCTATGTTGCTCATGTTGTGGGACTTGAGTCACAGGGTGCAACATTACTGATTGCAGTCCGGGTGGCGCTGACACTACGACAGAGACACTCGCATTAGTTATTTCCTTCTCCAGCCCAGGGCAGAACCACGCCCAGAGCCCCGGGTCATTGTTCACATCCCTACGCTGGACTGGCATACGCCAGGCCAGCCCACTATGCTTACGATTACAGGGGGGGCGACAACGCTACATGTCCCAGGTATTCCCTGTAGTGATCTGCAGGTCTAATTGTCAGCATGACACAGCCACTCCCTCACGGCTGGTTTACACCCACACCAAACCCATCCAGCACCCGCGTCACAGGACATGTGACCCTGCCAATAAAAAGGGCAGGGCGCACGTGCTCAGCACCATTTCCACTGTCTATCTGGGTGTTCCGTGTGGTTATTATTTATGCATGAGGGCCTAGGGCCCTACCACATCACATTCCTCACTGGCGGAGATGACATGATGGCGTCTGCACTACGATACTCAATCATAGAGGGTCCATGACTTGCATTGCACAGACTTCGTGGCACCTGATACACTGCTGCCAGCACGGGCACACCGCCACAGGACAGTGAATTTCGGTGCACTGAGGTAGGGGCACCTTAAGTACTGAGCGGGTGTGCAGCCTGCGATGATGTGCCGTCCTGGCGCTCTGGACTGGTAAGGATTTGTGTGAGCCCTGCTGGACCACAGTGTAGGCCTGAGCCAGCGGGCAGGGCAGACCTACCAACACGTGGCGTTGCCTAGCGGTTCACAGAGTTAGTGGCACCTAGAGAGCTGAGCGGGTGTGCAGCCTGCGATGATGCCATGTGCACTGATATGATCTCTGCCATTGGGAAATCATGTGTGTGACCTGGTGGCCCGCGGTGCCGGCTGCATGATGTGGAGGCTGCCAAAGTCACGGGCCCCGGGCTTGGAGCTTGCACCGGTACGTGGTGGGCCTTCTTGGAGACACGCCAGTGGCAGAAGGTGAGCAGTGAGGCCTGGATGCGCAGGGCCGGGTAATCACCGCTGGGCGGCGGGAGCGCTGTGATGCAGCAGCCTGTGTGCACAGGGGCGAGCAGGCGATGATTGGGTGTGCAATTATATGAACTCTGCCATTCATAAATCTGGACTCTGTTTCAGATAAGGGACCTGGTGGACTGCAGTGTATACTATCTCGTGATTGGAGACACACCAGTGGCAACAGGTGAGCAGTGAGGCCTGGCTCTGCAGTGTCGGCAATCTCTCTCCCTCTCCCTCTCTTCCTTTCACTCTCTCTCTCTCCCTCCCTCTCTTTCTCTCTCTCTCCCTCCCTTTCTTTCTTTCTCTTTCTCTTTCTCTCTCTTCCTCTCTTTCTCTCTCGTTCTTTCTCTCTCTCTCTCTCCCTCTTTCTCTCTCTCCCTCTCTTTCTCTCTCTTTCTCTCTCACTCCATTTCTCTCTCTCTCTCTCTCTCTGTCCTTTGATGAGCGCATGACACACCTTCTTATCTTGAATTTTGCCTTGCAGGCTGTGACTTACAGGTTGTCCAGACTCTTCCAAATAGTTGTTTTGAGTTAAATTTTAATAAAATGATTTGTTAGGAAATTCAAAGATGTTTTGTTTTGTTCATGATTTCGTAAAATTGATGTAACATATCTTTGTCTGGGTGGAGGGTTGCCCGCGGGGAGGCGGAGTGGCGGGCCTGGGGGTGGTGGCAGTGGGTGTTGTGGTTCTCTTGGGTGTCCAGGCTGCATGATCAGCAGCTCCATGGCATCTGTTGTTCTTCAGGTGTGGCGGCTCTGGGCTGGACTCCCTTTTATGGTGCAGGTTGTTTTCCGACTTTACACCAGGTAAGAGCAGGTGTTATATCCATGCTGCTAATGCGACTTATTGCCTGTTTGGGATCTTATTGCCGATCTGGCTGATTGTTGAGAATGTTGCAAAGTGGTGTTTTCGCTGTTTTTTGCACAGGATCTCTTACTCTGAATATCATTAGCGTTAGTTGCCGGTGTCATCTGTGGCGATGTGCTTTTGCTGCTGCTATCACAGGAAAACTAGTGATATCAGCTGTTAGCACCAGCTTGTGAATAGGGCGATACATTTTTTCTCACTTTGGCTGTGATAAAGGGCCGATAACGTGGTGATAAGTCCTTGAGAATATGCCCCCTCGTGTCTTAGAAAAGTATGGGGAAGAAATTCACACAATTTGATTGCAATTGCAGGACAGCTTTATTATTTCTCGTCTCCTGGGGTCACAAGTAGGGTCTGAAGGTTTGATGGCTAATATTAATGTTGTGGGCTAATAATAACCAGTGAGTATAACCGCCTGAATGTCTCTCTTGTGGTACAGTGTGTGACTTCTATGTAAGAATATCTTAAGACCATCTCTTTCCATGCACGGCCCTCCTCAGTGACAGTTGTATTTATAGGATGACCCTCATGATTTCTTTTCTAATGTAATGTCCTGCTGTGTCCTCCGCTGCCCAAACTCTGCCTGTGACTCTCCGTCCCTCCTCTTCCACTCCTGAGATCTCTTTTTATGCGCAGTCACTCAGACTTTGAGAGCCAAGTTGCAAGTCTTGGCCAGGCCATGGGGTTCACAGGATGCAGAGAGGCACGTAAAGAGTTAATGCTTGTTGTTGATTTGTACAACTGGCTGCAAAGCAACATATCACTGTGCAAACAAAGCACTGATAAAGTCCATAGGTCTAGCTTTTCTACAGGGCATGTGCAAAAGGACAACACTGCAGGCACACATAAAAAACATATAAACAAGCAAGCAAGCCAATATTTCAGCCATATGTCCTGACAGGATATTTATAGTGTCACCCCGGACAAAACAAATGGTTCCTACAGAGAACATACATGTGACAGGAACAGAGAGTAGGCAAGGCCATGTTTGCTTTTTTTATTTTCTGCTTCCTGTATACACCGACCCATCAGCCTCAGGAGGCTGTTGAGGGGCTGACACTGGGACAAGGGCTCAGTGGGCTAAAGAACAGTGATGGATTAAACCCAGATCTGTTGACTGGGTGTGAGTATTTGATTGGTTCAGATGCTCTGTCTCTCACCACCCCCTTTTGTACAGCTTTGTTCGCCATAAGTTGGAAGGGTATGCTCAGACGTGAGTCCCTTGCTCACTTTACCACTGGATTCAAGCAAGCCTGGCTGAAGACAGCTGAAATGCCAGAAACCGGTCCTAGGAAGCTTGTTTCCGGTCCAGGGAAGGCATGGCTTGGCAGTTCGGGCTGGACTGTTGCCATGAGGCACAGGGTCAGACTGATTTGCATATGGCCATGTCTGAACTAGGGTGGCAGAGTGGGCTAAAGAACGGTGATGGATTAAAACCATATCTGTTGACTGGGTGTGAGTGTTTGATTGGTTCAGATGCTCTGTCTATCACCACCCCCTTTTGTACCGCTTTGTTCGCCATAAGTTGAAAGAGTATGCTCAGACGTGAGTCCCTTTCTCACTTTGCCACTGGATTCAAGCAAGCCTGGCTGAAGATGGCTGAAATGCCAGAAACCGGTCCTAGGAAGCTTGTTTCTGGTCCAGGAAAGGCATGGCTTGGCAGTTCAGGCTGGACTGTTCCCATGATGCACATGGTCAGACTGATTTGCATATGGCCATGTCTGAACTGGGGTGGCAGAGTGGGCTTGAGAACGGTGATGGATTAAACCCAGATCTGTTGACTGGGTGTGAGTGTTTGATTGGCTCAGATGCTCCATCCATCACCACCCCCTTTTGTACCACAAGGGCTCAGTAACGCCATAAAGGTCAAAGGGTGCATAATGCTTCCTCTAACCCCGGAAATGGTATCCAACAGAATTTGAATTTGAATTTAAAAGCATTTCTATAGCGCACTTTTACCACGCGGTTTCTTGGCGCTTTTGAGTTGTAGAGAGGCCAACAGGAGCAGAGGGGGTCTAAGCATTATAAGCTCGAGAGAAGAGCAGAGTTTTTAGACCTTTCCGGAACTCAGTGTAGGAGGGTGTCCCACGGAGTTCCGTCGGGAGAGAGTTCCAGAACGCAGGAGCGAGAACTGCGAATTTTGTTCCGCCTGCCTTTTTCTTTCTGAAACGGGGGATAGTTAACAAGGCCTGATGAGAGGAACGAAGCTCTCTGCCCGGCGTGTAGGGCTTGATGGCGGAGCAAATGAACTCCGGAGCGGTGCCCATTTTGGCCTGAAAGGTGGTACAGCCAAGCTTAAACAAGGCTCGTTCTTTCACCGGCAGCCAGTGCAGGGCCTGCAGTAAAGGAGTAACGCGATGGAATTTAGGCAGGCCATGGATCAGGCGGGCAGCCTGGTTCTGCACTAGCTGCAGACGGCGAATGGCATAGGCTGGGGCGCCGTTGTAGATGATATTGCCATAATCAAGGCGCGAGAGCACCATAGCCATCACTATGATCTTTAGAGCGGGTAGAGAGAAAAAGCGAGAAATCTTCCTAATGGTTCTGAGGGAAAAAAAACTGGAGGAAACAACTGAGTTGACCTGTGAGTGAACAGAAAGTGAAGAATTCAAAAAAATACCAAGGGTTTTGACCTTAGGGACGGGGATCGGAGGGACACCAAGTGAGGGAGGCCAGTGGGAGGAGGACCAGGGGCTGCAACCACCTCCGGTCAGGACTAATTCCGTCTTGTCCGGATTGAGTTTGAGGTGGTTGCAGTTCATCCAATCCTGAATGAACAGCATGACGGATTGGACGTTCAGGGATGAAGAGGAAGGATGGGAGAGGTTAAAGATTAGCTGGAGGTCATCGGCGTAATTAAACACCGTGACCTCAAGCTGCTGTAACAAAAAAATAAGGGGGTAGATGTATAAATTAAACAAAAGGGGGGAAAGTGAGGAACCTTGGGGAACTCCACATGCGACCCTACGAGGGGCAGCAGTGAAACCAGCTAGGTGGACCGCCTGAGCCCTACCACTCAGGAAGGACTCAAGCCAGGCGAGGGCCAGGCCCTCTATGCCCGCCGCCCTGACACGGGTGAGGAGGATGGAATGGTCCACCGTGTCAAAAGCGGCGGACAGGTCTAAAAGGATGAGGGCCTGCGGAAGGTTGGTATCAATGCCCTCGCGTAGGCAGTCCATCACTGAGGTCACCACCTTCTCCGTAGAATGGAGGGGGCGAAAACCCGCCTGCCGAGGGGAGAGGCAGTGGTTAACTTCCACGTAGGTGCTCAGGGTGCTGGTAACATGGGTTTCTAGAACCTTGCCCAGGTAGGGCAGAAGGGAGATAGGACGGTAATTAGAGGGGGATGAAGGGTCGGCACCGGGCTTTTTAAGGATGGGAATAACAGCCGCGATTTTATGAGCAGTGGGGACCACTCCATTGCTGAGTGAATCATTCAGGAGAGTGAGGGGAGGGGTAGGACAGTTTAGGAAGATTTCTCTCAAAATATGAGCCGGGGCAAAGTCTAGGGGGGAGCCTGACTTTATCTTGTGAAGCAAGGGAGGAAGGGTGACCTCGGTGAGGGGGGGAATGGAAGTAAGTTTGGAAGTGACAGCAGGTGGGGAGGGATTGGTGAAGGTAGAGGAAGGGAGGGGGATGTTGGCCTTAATCTTTGCGACCTTGTCAACGAAAAAATCGTTGAGTGAGTCGCAAAGCGCTTGGGAAGGGGGGATCGAGGCCATGACTCTATTAGATGAGGCAAGCTCGTATACCGTAGCAAAGATCTCTTTGGTTTGGGATTCTGCTGCCAGTATCCTGTTAGAATAAAACAGGGTCTTGGCGTCGAGGATGCCTTGCTTATATGCTTTGAGCACAGAGAGATAGGTGTTTTTTTTGGCGGGACAATAGTCTCTTCTCCATGCACGCTCTGCTCTACGTGCGGCCAGTTTCTTCTCCTTAAGCTCAGAGGTGAACCAACGGTTAGCAGCATGGGCTCGCTTGACCGTGATCCGCCTCAGAGGGGCAAAGTCGTCGCCTGCCTGGGTCAGCCAGCTATCAATGGTGGCCATTTGGACCGGGGCGGCGAGGCCGGAAAGGTCGGGGCAAGAATTAAGTAGGGATGAGCAGAAAGATGGCATATCTGCCTTGCCCCATTTCCTAACCCAGGTGTTCTTGGGAAGGGGGGGTTTGGTCGCTGGAGCTAAAGCAAGGGAGAAGGAAATTAAAAAGTGGTCTGACCAGGAACAGGGGGAGATAGTGGGGGAAGTAGTGGGGATGTTCAAGGTCCAAATCTGGTCGAGTAGATGGCCATGCACGTGGGTAGGGCTATGAACATGGGAAATAAAATTAAGGCTGGTCATAAGATCAGTAAATTCTTTGGATAAAGGGCTTTCGGCCGGGTCGTTGGGCCAAAAATTGAGGTCACCCAACACCAAAACTGATGAGTTGTTGATGACCAGTGTTGCGAGAATATCCTGGAGGCTGGAGACAAAAGTGGGAGTGGGTTGTGGAGGACGATAGATAAGGACAGCAGTGAGGGGAGCCGAATAAGAGCTAGCGCGAATTATCAAGCAGTCCACTTCAGAGATGGGGGGAAAAGGAAGAATCTGAAGATGGGAGTCGGTATGAGCTATCAAGGCCACTCCACCGCCTCTTCGGCCCTGCGGTCGGTCTGCTCGAATGATGGAGTATGAGGGAGGGAGTGCGGCTAAGACGTTAGGTATGGAGTCGGCCTTAAACCAGGTCTCTGTTAAGAACAAGAGATCCGGATTATGAGTGTCAAGGTAATCAAATAGCTCATACTGATGACTGACTGCTGATCTGGTGTTAAGAAGCGCAGCAGTAGTGTTAAAGATCGGCGTGTGGGGGGCAGGAGGGGGGGAGAGAGTGGGGGCAGTAGCGCAGGGGAGGGGAGAAGAGACAGGTGTGGCAGCAGGTGGAGTGGCCGAGGGTCTCGAAAGGAGACTTAGGTGTTGCAACCGATTGCGCACGTGCGAGCTGATGGTACCTGGAATCCAATGGGATATAAGGGCGAGGGATGAGTATGATAGCGGCGGGGCATGAGGAGGTGCCCCCTGCCCCGACCTGTCGCGGACGGGCGCAGACGGGCTTAACTCAGGCGCAACTCCGGCGCGCCTCCGTCGCGCCCGCTGCGCTCGTCCGCTGCGCTGACGCATGAGGGACGTCTATGTAGGCTGTGACGCGATGGGGGAGGAGTCAGGAAAGCGGGAGGGGGGGAGTGATTAAAAAAAAACAAGATGCCCGTCCGCCTCTCGTACTCAGCGGGACGGGGATGGCAGCAGGCTGCTCGTAGTCAGCAGAGCAAGGTAAATAAGTAATTTAAAAATGAGAGTCAATTTCAAGCGCTCAGCGCGCAGCCTCTGCCCTCTGCCACAGGGCTTCGAACTACGCGAGAGGGGAAGTGGGCGGAGCCTATGTAGGCTACGACGCGATGGGGGAGGAGTCAGGAAGGCGGGAGGGGGGGAGTGATTAAAAAAAAACAAGATGCCCGTCCGCCGCTCGTACTCAGTGGGACGGGGATGGCAGCAGGCTGCTCGTAGTCAGCAGAACAAGGTAAATAAGTAATTTAAAAATGAGAGTCAATTTCAAGCGCTCAGCGCGCAGCCTCTGCCCTCTGCCACAGGGCTTCGAACTACGCGAGAGGGGAAGTGGGCGGAGCCTATGTAGGCTACGACGCGATGGGGGAGGAGTCAGGAAGGCGGGAGGGGGGGAGTGATTAAAAAAAAACAAGATGCCCGTCCGCCGCTCGTACTCAGCGGGACGGGGATGGCAGCAGGCTGCTCGTAGTCAGCAGAGCAAGGTAAATAAGTAATTTAAAAATGAGAGTCAATTTCAAGCGCTCAGCGCGCAGCCTCTGCCCTCTGCCACAGGGCTTCGAACTACGCGAGAGGGGAAGTGGGCGGAGCCTATGTAGGCTACGACGCGAGGGGGAGGAGTCAGGAAGGCGGGAGGGGGGGAGTGATTAAAAAAAAAACAACAACAAGAAAAACAAGCAAAAACAAGATGCCCGTCCGCCGCTCGTACTCAGCGGGACGGGGATGGCAGCAGGCTGCTCGTAGTCAGCAGAGCAAGGTAAATAAGTAATTTAAAAATGAGAGTCAATTTCAAGCGCTCAGCGCGCAGCCTCTGCCCTCTGCCACAGGGCTTCGAACTACGCGAGAGGGGAAGTGGGCGGAGCCTATGTAGGCTACGACGCGATGGGGGAGGAGTCAGGAAGGCGGGAGGGGGGGAGTGATTAAAAAAAAACAAGATGCCCGTCCGCCGCTCGTACTCAGCGGGACGGGGATGGCAGCAGGCTGCTCGTAGTCAGCAGAGCAAGGTAAATAAGTAATTTAAAAATGAGAGTCAATTTCAAGCGCTCAGCGCGCAGCCTCTGCCCTCTGCCACAGGGCTTCGAACTACGCGATGGGGAAGTGGGCGGAGCCTATGTAGGCTACGACGCGATGGGGGAGGAGTCAGGAAGGCGGGAGGGGGGGAGTGATTAAAAAAAAACAAGATGCCCGTCCGCCGCTCGTACTCAGCGGGACGGGGATGGCAGCAGGCTGCTCGTAGTCAGCAGAGCAAGGTAAATAAGTAATTTAAAAATGAGAGTCAATTTCAAGCGCTCAGCGCGCAGCCTCTGCCCTCTGCCACAGGGCTTCGAACTACCATTAAAGAAGCATGGAGTGCAAACTTGTAAACATCTGAAGATTCTCGGAAGTGGGCTAAGGATAACCCCTGCACCCCAAGAGATGATGTACGAATGTAAAATAGCTCTCTGGTGGTTCACCTCTCAGCGCTTGATTTTGCCCAGGTTCATCACTCATCCAAGTGGCCCAGCTGTTGTCTTTACTAACACAGCGTACACTGGCCTAAAACTGAAGAGATATCAAAGACTGCAAGTACCAGAACACACTGCAGTCTCACTGGGGACCAGCATCTTAGGACTACAAACGGTGAAGACACCATCTTCTCTTTATACAGCTCAGGAGTGTGCTGGGCTGGTGGTATGCTGCCAAGGGAGTCTATCCATGCAGCTGTTCGAAGCGTGCAAGGCAGAGCAGCTTCTAAGAAGCTGACCTCCTCTTAAGACAGGTGATGACTATAGAATAAATGTACTTGTGTGCCCCCTTGGCACTGTTTGTGTGTAGAGGCAACATATTGTGATGGGCAAAGCTGGGAGTAGGACCTTGTGGTGGGTGGGGACGGGGTGGAGGGAAGGATGCCACTGGTGGCATTGAAAATTGCCTACAAATTCTCATGAGACTCCAAAGTTATCTCTATTCCTCTTGATGACCACACGCCGGACGAGAAGGGTGCAGGATACCCTGGGCTTCCACCAGACCTGCGAGGGCTGCCAGGACAAGGCCCCATCCATGGAGAATTTCTATTTGTAGAATCTGGACAACTGTCTATTTTATGTTTGGGTGGAGTTCGCAGAGTTCCGCTACGTGGAACTCTGCGAAGTGCAAAAAAACTCTGTCGCGTGCATTAGATAAATGCCATTTGCAGTGAATTTCAGTGCCAGGTGTTTGTCCTCACAGTGCAATCATCGCAAATGTCACCATGCACAGAGCAATCGGGCGCTGCTTCCTTTCTGCCACTAGAGTAGATTTTTACTCGAGCTGCAGCTTTCTCAACGCGAACGGACAGTTTTTCAACACGAGCGGTCACGAGCATATGCTACCACTCGCAATGAGAAATCCGACTGCCCGCGTTGCGAAATCTCGCCGGGAGGTTGATTTTTCATGCTCGGGCTCACCAACTTGATGTTGACGGGGACAAGTGAGGAAAAAAACTCCTCTACCGGAAGCGGAGGTTTTTGGAACTCCGCGAGCTCTGAGTAACGCAGCGTTGGGAAAACTATGCAAACTCCACGAGCAGAGCAGAGTTCACAGCCCAGACTTAGTCTATTCTGCCCTCTCAATTTCATGGAATATTTGTGATATCTGCCTTTGCTTACATGAGCTAGGGATGTCTTCTTGTAATAGAAATACCTCCACTCACTTCTGAGAGCTGAGTACGAAGGGTTCCGAGGTCTGAAAGCTAGGCCTAAAGGGTGCTGGGTGTGGGCAGCTGGGTCTAAAGGGAGCTGGGTCTGAATGGTGCTGGGTTTGGGCAGCTGGGTCTGAAGGGAGCTGGGTCTCAAGGGTGCTGGGTGTGGGGAGCTGCAGCCAGGTCTGATGGTGGATGGAAGATGGTGGTGACAAGGCGGCTACTGGCACTCAGTGCCACATGGGGTGTTATGTTCAGCCTGGAGTATGGCCATTGGTACTGAGGCCAACTCCCTTAATGGGAAGTACCGGGCTTGTAGGACCAGGAAGGCATGGGGCAGGAGAGACAGTGAGTCTAACTGGAGAGTACATACGTGAACTGAACAGCCCATGGAGCAGAGCTACCACCAGGCTACCAGGCTACCAGGCTCTGGCCAAGTTGGTCTTTTAGTGTGCCCCTGCGAAATGGGGACACACACATCACACTTAAAAAGTTATGTAGTGTATGAACAAATCTGCAATAGGCCATCAGTAATGGAAGGCTGTGGGACCTCCAAGTAGCATCCAACCCCTGTCCCCTCATTTCTGGGACAGGATGCCACTGTGTACACTTTAGGATGACAGGTCTGCCACTAGTGTGTTTGTAATCATGTATTTAACTGCACTTTTAAAAAGATAACTTGAAATACCTACGTTTCATTTGTTAAATATATTCCGAGCTAGCATGCCACTAAACATCTTGGGGCAGATTTATAAGTTCTGGCGCATCTCTGCAAATCAGCAGGGATGCGCCAGAACTGATGCGTCACGCAATTCCCTCCTTGCGGCACCACCGATGCGCCGCATTTACAATGCGGCGCACCATGGTGCAAGGAAGGGCAGATGCGTGACGCATCTTGTGGTGTACGGGCGGCGCATTGCTGGAGTAGCGTCGCAAGTGCGACGCAACTCCTGCAATGTACAGAGGCCACCCATACATAACGTGGTGCGTCACTCCTTGCGCCTGCTTCAAGCAGGCGTAAGGATTTGACCCAGCAGCGTCGTAAAACTGACTCAGTGAAATCTTGTAGATTTCACTGCGTCAGTTTTACGGGGCTTTCCTACGAGGGAACGCCCACCCTGCGACAGAACGCCCACATGAAACCTGACGCAGGTTTCATGTGGCGCAGGGCTTTACAACGTGACGCATCTGCCTAGATGCGTCACATTGTAAATAGGTCGCAGGGATGCGCCACGTTTCCGCGCCGTTGCGTGACGCAACGGCGGCGTAAACGTGGCGCAAGTCCGACATAAATCTGCCCCCTTGAGAATTACCTCCAAGCAGCCGTAGTATTTCAGCCAACAACGCATTGCACTTTGGATCTTCTGGCATGCAAACCACTTTTGTCTAACAATCCAGGGCTGCCTGTGGCTGACACACATGACATGGGGCAACGTACCAACTGCGTATCGCAATGTGACAAAATCAAGGGTAAGACGTAACGGCAATTTTTGAGTCTAGAGTCTTGTACGCTTTTATAGCTCCTTTCTTTGCAATATTAGTTCAACTTCACAGATTGTAGCTATTGTAAGAAAAACTTAACGCAGGACATTAATTTTGGACAGTTCTTTGAATCCTCTACCCCTCGGTCTCACTTAAGCAGTTTTATCTCCTTACTATGATTTACCTTCTTATATATCTTAATTTATGATAAACTGAAAGGCACTACTGCAAATGAATTTTGTATTGTATATATTTGTTAGAGGGTGTCTCCTCAAGCCACACTACATATTTTTGTTTGTTTATAATATCTGAGTTTTTATATAAGAAACCCGTGCACTGCTGTTAATAGATTCTACAATAGTTTTTCCAAGGTATTAGGTGCTCTAAGGTGTCGCCCAACACCCTGGGCGATATGAAAACAATCGTGGAGAATGTGCAATCAAAAGAACTTTGATGACATCCCTTAGGCACTCAAAACAGGTGAAATCCTCCAACAAATTCAATGGAAAATAAGTTCTTTCAACTGAGTTTAATTTTCATTTTTCATTTTTTCATTATTTTCATTTCAAAAGAAAATATCCACTGCCAAATGCATATTAATATTCAAAATCCATATTAATGTTGCTGCTCCAATGCATTTCGGGCTAACAGCCCTTCATCGGGGAGCCTATACAAACAAAAGACGAACATATCTGTCATATGGTGGTAATTGATTGTCAATTGAGATTAAAAGACGGTGATTGTAAAATGATAGTGATAGTGAAGATAAAACCTTATTTCCAGGTGTTCGCCAGGTAACGTAAAAGAAATGGTGTCAGCTACGCGATGCTAGATCTGAGGGTAACTAATGGGTGAGTTCGGCAGAGCGTTAAAATAACGTGGTTCACCGGTGGCTTGTAATGGAACTAACTTGAAATACTGCTCAATACGGAGAAAGTGAAACCCCAAAGGTAAAGGCGTGCTATACTAGCAATGCAGAAATTCTAAAGTGGCGTGCAAAACTTACTTTTCTAGCAGGGTTCACAGCGTTTCTGGAAACGCTGACCGCAGATCGGCGTGTTAGTCCGGAAATGCGGTGAAAGTAAATAAATGGCCGTGAGTGGTTAGTGCTAGGACACGTGATCGCGACTAATGAAAACAGAAAGTGGACTAATGGTAAACATGTCGAACAATAAAGAACACAGTGAAATGCGCCTAAACAATGTATAAAATAAAATAAAATAGAATAAAGAACTGGCGAAACTGAATTAGTGAAATAGTAAATTAGTAAAATGGTAAATTGACAAACGTCTGTGATGAAACCACACTGTGGATTTGGGATCAGAACAGATGCACCCACATGGTGCATTATATACAGTAAACATTGTTACAAATAACACGAAAATTCGATCCGTTCATTTAAACCGAAGGGCTTGATCGAATTTAATTTGTAAATCCAAAAGTTTTCTCTTTGTAGCAATGCCCTGTTGTTGTCTCTTCCTTCCGATTTAGGGACAATTTCCAGTGCCATGAATTTCAGTTGGGCTATGGTATGGTTAGAGTCCAAAAAGTGTGATGCTATGGACGATTTAAGATTTTTAGTTCGAATGTTCGATTTGTGTTCGTTGACACGGGTTTTTAACTTGCGCTCCGTCTTGCCCACGTATACCTTCCCACACGGGCATTTGAGGAGGTAAATTAAATTGGTGGAATCGCATGTAGCCGTGACTTTCAAGTTGATGTTGTAACCTTTCATAGGATGTGATAGTTTGTTGCCTGTAATTACATTATGACAATTATTGCAATTATTGCATGGTCTGGTGCCTTTATGGATCACTATTTGTTCTGTCGGTTGTTTGAGAATTTCTCCTAGGTTTTTGCCCCTTGTGTGAGCAAATATGGGTTTGGCTTCAAACATATTATTGAAGTCTGTCTCTAACTGTAACATTGGCCAATGTCTTAGGATGATCTTTTTGTACTTCGAGCTGGCATTGGAATATTTGGAGACAACGACCATCCGGTCTTCATCTTTTTCCTTTTTTGAAGGTAGTAGAAGTTTCTCTCTGGGTATTTTGTTGACCTCTTTTTTGGTTTTTACTAAAAGATCATCTGGGTATTCTCTAGCTTTGAAGCGGTTAATCATTTCCTCCATTCTGTTTTCCAAGACAGTTGGATCCGAGGTGATTCTTTTAACTCTCAACAGTTGAGATTTGGGTAGGTGATTTTTTAGAGATGGCTGATGGAAACTCGAATAATGCAACATATTGTTGCGGTCGGTGGATTTTCTGAAAATATCTGTCGTAATTTGGTGGTCTTTTATGGTGATGCGAACATCCAAAAAGGTTATGGTGTTTGAGTCACCAGTATGGGTAATTCAGCTGCTCCAGTATACGCGAATATTTTTATGGGAGAGTTTGAGGACAACAATATTTGGCAGAATCAGTTGTGGAAAAACCACTTAAAGATGTATGTACGCTATATAGACGATTTGTTTATCCTATGGAAAGGATCACGCGCTAACTTGGAATTAGCATTAACTACTTTAAACTCAGTCAATCAACGCATCCAATTCACTTGGACCATTGACTCAAACACCATAACCTTTTTGGATGTTCGCATCACCATAAAAGACCACCAAATTACGACAGATATTTTCAGAAAATCCACCGACCGCAACAATATGTTGCATTATTCGAGTCTCAACTGTTGAGAGTTAAAAGAATCACCTCGGATCCAACTGTCTTGGAAAACAGAATGGAGGAAATGATTAACCGCTTCAAAGCTAGAGAATACCCAGATGATCTTTTAGTAAAAACCAAAAAAGAGGTCAACAAAATACCCAGAGAGAAACTTCTACTACCTTCAAAAAAGGAAAAAGATGAAGACCGGATGGTCGTTGTCTCCAAATATTCCAATGCCAGCTCGAAGTACAAAAAGATCATCCTAAGACATTGGCCAATGTTACAGTTAGAGACAGACTTCAATAATATGTTTGAAGCCAAACCCATATTTGCTCACACAAGGGGCAAAAACCTAGGAGAAATTCTCAAACAACCGACAGAACAAATAGTGATCCATAAAGGCACCAGACCATGCAATAATTGCAATAATTGTCATAATGTAATTACAGGCAACAAACTATCACATCCTATGAAAGGTTACAACATCAACTTGAAAGTCACGGCTACATGCGATTCCACCAATTTAATTTACCTCCTCAAATGCCCGTGTGGGAAGGTATACGTGGGCAAGACGGAGCGCAAGTTAAAAACCCGTGTCAACGAACACAAATCGAACATTCGAACTAAAAATCTTAAATCGTCCATAGCATCACACTTTTTGGACTCTAACCATACCATAGCCCAACTGAAATTCATGGCACTGGAAATTGTCCCTAAATCGGAAGGAAGAGACAACAACAGGGCATTGCTACAAAGAGAAAACTTTTGGATTTACAAATTAAATTCGATCAAGCCCTTCGGTTTAAATGAACGGATCGAATTTTCGTGTTATTTGTAACAATGTTTACTGTATATAATGCACCATGTGGGTGCATCTGTTCTGATCCCAAATCCACAGTGTGGTTTCATCACAGACGTTTGTCAATTTACCATTTTACTAATTTACTATTTCACTAATTCAGTTTCGCCAGTTCTTTATTCTATTTTATTTTATTTTATACATTGTTTAGGCGCATTTCACTGTGTTCTTTATTGTTCGACATGTTTACCATTAGT
Source organism: Lissotriton helveticus (assembly GCF_964261635.1). Lineage (NCBI taxonomy): Eukaryota > Metazoa > Chordata > Amphibia > Caudata > Salamandridae > Lissotriton > Lissotriton helveticus. The sequence continues at coordinate 139,441,140 of NC_136063.1, read as the reverse complement.
CCACTTTCTGTTTTCATTAGTCGCGATCACGTGTCCTAGCACTAACCACTCACGGCCATTTATTTACTTTCACCGCATTTCCGGACTAACACGCCGATCTGCGGTCAGCGTTTCCAGAAACGCTGTGAACCCTGCTAGAAAAGTAAGTTTTGCACGCCACTTTAGAATTTCTGCATTGCTAGTATAGCACGCCTTTACCTTTGGGGTTTCACTTTCTCCGTATTGAGCAGTATTTCAAGTTAGTTCCATTACAAGCCACCGGTGAACCACGTTATTTTAACGCTCTGCCGAACTCACCCATTAGTTACCCTCAGATCTAGCATCGCGTAGCTGACACCATTTCTTTTACGTTACCTGGTGAACACCTGGAAATAAGGTTTTATCTTCACTATCACTATCATTTTACAATCACCGTCTTTTAATCTCAATTGACAATCAATTACCACCATATGACAGATATGTTCGTCTTTTGTTTGTATAGGCTCCCCGATGAAGGGCTGTTAGCCCGAAATGCATTGGAGCAGCAACATTAATATGGATTTTGAATATTAATATGCATTTGGCAGTGGATATTTTCTTTTGAAATGAAAATAATGAAAAACTGAAAAATGAAAAATGAAAATTAAACTCAGTTGAAAGAACTTATTTTCCATTGAATTTGTTGGAGGATTTCACCTGTTTTGAGTGCCTAAGGGATGTCATCAAAGTTCTTTTGATTGCACATTCTCCACGATTGTTTATAATATCTAACATGCTAAAGTATGATTGAGAGAACATGAGTGTGCCCTTTGGCATCCCCTGATGTAATTAAAAAATGCGGAGGGGAGGGCATTAAAAGGTTTGAAGACCATTGGTTTAGGCACCTGGAAGTTCAGATTGGCATGAGACAAGGTGACATATTGTGTGTGTGGTTCTGCTCCTTAGGTGCCAATGGATGGTCGGTGTGTAATCTAGTGAGAGAAATTGAGTTGTTGGTTGTGGGGCGTGTAACCCTGCTCTAGCAACAGCCCCAATCCCGTCATGGTGAACCACTAAAGTCACTAAATTAACCTGTGCTTATTTCTCTACTAGCTTTCCACAAAAGCAGTCATGCTTAACTTAGAGGCAATGTGTAAAGTATTTAATCAGCACACAAACAGTAAAAAGTGAAAACACAACACAACAAAAATCCCTAGAAAAATAAAGTAAAATCTAATACATTATTTGACACCAAAAGGATAAAAATCTGATTTATAGAATTGGAGATATGCAATTGTAAAGGTTTAGCTAAAAATTGTGCTCAAAGCACAAAGCGCCACCTGTGAGTATCTGATCATGCCATACTGAGATAAAGTCACAAGTTCAGGCTGACCACATTGGAGCGTGGCTGGCTTTGGGAACCGTAGGGTCATATATAGAACTAATAGTCGGCGCTGAATCAATAGTACATACACCACTTTAACCAAATAAACGCTGGACAATCCCTCTTAGTAAACCCTGACCTGTGCTATAAATGTATTGCCGAATATGAAAGAGTATTCAAATTCTTACAGGCATCCAGGATAGGGAAAGTACTAAATTACCTTGTTTGGGTTTAAAACCGATTACATGTAAGAAGGTTACTCAAAGCTGCAGTAGCATTTGTTAGCGCTGATTTTTTTGGACAAAAATGTAAATCGTAATTTTCTCTCGGGTGGTCTTGCATTCTGTGGTAGACCCTGAATGTGGGGCAATAGACTGAGCGAGCGAGAAGTGCCGATGCAGTAGGTGGTTTTCCAGCTAAAGAATGCGCTTTTCTTTTGAGGTGTGCCTTTGTTTATATGAAAAATGGAGAACAGCACTCCCATGTGGGAATTTGCCTGCCAACTTCGATATAGTTATCAGGGCTACAGTGCCTAAGGTAGCTGCTCAGATATTCATACGTGCTAACGAGTGCTTGGCAGCTTTCCGGAGAAGAAATACAGTGTGCGGCAAAATTAAGCACTGGCTTTCGATTAATAAAAAAAGCGTCTTAAAATACTGACTGCCTAATACTTTGAAAATAGTTGGCTGGTGCGTGGTTGGGAACTGTTTTTGCTAATTTCACCTGAGGATTGAATAATTACCAAATACAAATGGGGTATGCGTGAATCATAAGACCACGGTAAGTTTGTAAGCACGAGGCAAAAATACTCAAGCTATTAGTGATTAATTTGTCAAAACAAACAAAATAACTTCAGTGGCTCAAAGTTTTTCTTGGGGTTCGGCGATCGGCACTGCCGACAGCCAAAGATGCAGAATACAAGTCTGTGTAGTTTTGATCCAAGGTTACATCTTTTTCTTCCACCACCCAACATTCCCAGTCTCTTTATCTCACTCACTCCCTCTCTATCTCCCTCCCTTTTCCTCCCTCTCACTCCCTCTCACTCCCTCTCCCTTTCCCTCCCTTTTCCTACCTCGCACTCTCCCTCCCTCTCCGTCCCCCTCCCTCTCATCTCACCCTGCCTGTGTGTCAGCCGGGGCACACACACACTCACAGCCGCACCCGAGCACTTAACAGGTCTTTAAAAGACCATTTTCATGTTAATGAGGCCCCGATGTATTTCACCTCTTCTTAGGCCCCTGGCTGCAGCTTTACTCTGGCTATCGCTAGGATCACTCGGCCCCCACAGAGCAGCAGAGTCTCTCGCGCTGCTGCAGACACTCTTAAAAAAAAAAAGTAAAACACGGGTATGATGTCTCAAGGTCCACGGGCCGCCACGGAAGGCTTGCCGGGCCGCCAGCGGCCCGTGGGCCGTACTATGAGTACCCGTGATGTAGACTGACATGAAGCTGATTCCCTTGTCAGGCGCCACTTCCTTGGGGAACCACACCTGGGGAAAAATCCCCATCAGGGCCTTAGACACTGCAGGTGCAGTCACTGTCCTCAGAGGGATAGCCTCTAGGTACCTAGTGTTATGGCTCAAACCCAGTATAGACTTGTTGCCCAGGGTAGTTTTAAAGTCCAAGGGTATAACAATGTTGATGCTCACCATTTCAAAGGGGATGCCAATGACAGGTAAAATGTTCTGGAGAGCTCTAAGCTTTTTTTCTGTCTTTCCACTGGCATAGCAGCTGAGAAAGGTCCTGCAGAAAGTATCTGAAGAGGTATTCATTCAGGGTCAATAAAAATGAGAGACAAGCCTTACAACTTTCTGGTATTTCCCCTGATGTCCTGTTAGGGGAATGTCATGGGCCAGACCCATTAGGAAGGCCCTGTAAAACTGGAGGAATACCAACATGTGTGTTGCCCAAAGTATAGATTCTCCCAATAAATGAGGTGATCTCCAGAGGTGTCACCTGTCTGGGGCTTCAGTTTGCCACCTCGTACCCTACAGGGTTGGGCATTTGTTTTATGTCATCCTTACCTGAGGGTCCAACCTCCATTTTCCATCCAGCAAGCTTAGGTAGGTCTACTAGAGAGGCAATGTTTTAATCAGTAGGCCAGCCTCCTTTTGCGCCCCATCTACCTCTTCCACAGAAGTTTCAGGGACTTATTTCCAATGCTACATGCCCTTTCTTTCCCAGGCAGCGCCCTGAGCCAAACCTTCCAGGCTGCAGGCTTCCTTTACTTCCCTCCTGGAAAACCACGGATCTTGTGCTCATACAGATACTCTCAGTAACCTCAATATCGCCAGGTGTGACCTGGGCTTCATTTCCGTCCAGGCAATGTGCTCCAGGAAACTCCCTAAGAAACAGGCCACAGGCATGGCTTACAGCTGCCTTAAGAACTTGGTGGACTATAATGGGTATCACCTGCTCTGAGAAGACCAGATAACACCTCACCTTAGTCATGCTGGCTCCTGTGTGCCTCAGAGCCTCCACCCTCAACCCATTGATGGTGACCCACTGACTAGACTTTGAAGTATTAAAAGGCATGTGGACTTTAGGCACCATCTCTCTGTCAGCCGGGGACACTGGAAAACCTTAGCTGATCCTCCACACTAACTAGAGCCATCTGCTCCCCAAGTGCTACACTGGTCAACCATGGTAAGTCTAACAACTAGGAAAGTCATTTTGGGAGTGACCCAAGAAAACGGGGAGTTTAAAATGATTTGCTTCAGGTTGTGGACACCGTCATAGAGTCACATACAGACTGACACACAGCACTAGAGTTGTACCCAGCATGTGCAATGATGCTTCTTTATGTGATGTCTCACCAATATCCTTAACAGTAGATCAAACTTTTGATCTACATCCCCCTATCATAACTGCCTAGGTGGTGTAAATTTGCTCTGAAGAACTACTTTGTACCATGTCACATATGTCAAAGCAGTCTCTGCCGCCAAGGTGTCGCTCTGCAAATCTGTTTCTCAAGTTGGCCTCCTTCTCTCTCTCTACTCGTCAGTTTCTCTGGTACTTCCGGTCCTGTCGCTTCTGGGTATTTCCCCATCAGGATGCGCATGCGCTCCTCTCCAAGCTTCTGAATAGGGAGGGCTGGCAATGTATGCAGAAGTGTTTAAAAATGCTGTTCTATGTCGCATTGTGAGGGAGGTACCTTGTTCTTTCTATCTCGCTCATTTACTCCAATGTCTCTTCTTGTTATTCTTTACTTCTCTGACGGTGTGTCTTTCTTCTCTCTCTTTCAATCCCCCACATCATTCCTATTTATCTGTCTCCATCTTTTTTCCTCTCTGTTTAGGTCTCGCCTGAGCCAGTGCATGCGCTACTCTGGCGAGACATTTGGTATTTTGGGTTTTCAAAGTGCTACCCACAGGCTTTTAAGGCCACCAGCTTGCTCGCAACGTGCACAGCTGCCATCTGGCTTTCTCACGTGAGTCCCCTTCCCCTACCCCCTCCCTTCTTCCACTTCTTCAGCTTCATGCGCTCCGTCCGAGGCGCCATCTGGATGGACCGTGATCAGTTTCACTTTCCACTTTCGAGTGCACGTGCACACAACTCCCGTTGTTCGCGGACGCACGTCTTGTTTAAACAACAGCGGCTTTAGGCATGCATTAATGCAATTTCCATCTGCACAATGTTGTCCCTGGATGGCTGCGAGAGGAAATTCCAAACGCTATAATGTGCTTCTGGCAAATTACATCTATTCACTCCCGCACGCTTTATAAAGGTCTCATATGAAAGATTTTACACCGATGGTGACTTTGCTAACAAAGGCCAACTCTCCGTGGACTCTGTGCTTTCCACCCCCAACTTACAAACATATCACTGCACCAGCAGGAGCACAATTAAACAGAATAAACCAGCCCAATGAAGCAATTGCACACCATGGCATAATGGGTATATGTTATATTTGGGGGTCTCTAGTTGGCACAGGTAGGTACTTGTGACAAATAAGGACCCTTGCCTCTAGTCAGGGTAAGGGGGTCACTCCTAAAATAACCCCTGCTCACCCCCTTTGTAGCTTTGCACGAGCAGACAGGCTTATCTCAGAGGCAGTGTGTAAAGCATTTGTGACCACATACTGTAATCAAGTGACAACACTACAGATAGACACCACACCGGTTTTATATCAAAAATAAGTATTCTTTATATAGACTTAACACAAGACCACAAACGACAAAAATCCACAATACTGTACTTAAAATGGTAGTTTTAGCTTAGTTCTGTTCTGTTCTTAAAATGCAACACTTTAAGTCAATGTACCTTACCATGCGGACGCTTCCACAACAAAAGTGTTGCAGCGATGGAAATGCGGAAACGTTCCGGTGCAAAGAAATAAAGACGTGAAGATCTTCCAGATGCGGCACGCTTCTCCAATGTTGCGAGAAGTCTCGGCTTGGTGCGTCAGCTGCAGCAACGACACCCTTGTTCAGAGATGCAACGGCAGGGGCTTTGGCGGCGACACTCTTCACCCTCGATGCGAGACACTTACGCTCAATGCGGCAACTGCAGCGGCGACACCCTTGTTCAGAGATGCGACCATAGCGACCATAGCGGCTCTGACGGCTCTGACGGCGGCATGCTTCTCCGTGGATGCGAGGCGCTTTTCTTGATCAGGTGCAATGCGTCAGCTACAGCGGCAACATCCTTGTTCAGAAATGCAATGGCAGTGCCTGCGATGGCGACACGCTTCTTCTTCGGTGCGAGACGCTTCTCTTAATGCGGTGCAATGCATCAGCTACATCGGCGACATCCTTGTTCAGAAATGCGACTGCAGCAGCTGCGACGGCGATGCGCTTCTTCTTCGGTGCGAGACGCTTCTCTCGATGCGGTGCAATGCGTCAGCTACAGTGGCGACATCTTTGTTCAGAGATGAGATAGCAGTGGCTGCGACGGATCATGCTTCTTCCTCTTGAGTCGTGCTTCCAGCTCCTTGCGACACGCAGTCCCTCAGAAGGCCCAAAACAGCAGCAGGCACTTCCAAAGAACTCTTGGGGAGCTGGTGGTAGAAGTCTGTTGTCCCTGAGACTTCAGCAGGAAGCAAGCTCTGTTCCAAGCTATTGGAGATCCTTACAAGTTGAAATAAAGTACACAGAGTTCATTTCTCCTTCCTTTGGCAGTCAGGCCAATCCCCAAGCAGCGCTTCAGCTTAGGGATAGTCTCTCCTCAGTTTCTTCAGGATCCTCTGCTCAGTATAGGATTCTTCTTGTTGTCGAAAGTGATCTAATTTCTTGGGATCAGGGTACCAATATTTACACCCCAAAATCATTTGTACTCTGAGGGCAGGGGGCCTTTGCCCAGTCCAAACCAGTTCTGGAGCACTCTCTTTACATGACTCCTTCTTTCCTTTCACAGTGCAGAGCAGAAACATCATACGCCCCACAGGAGGTGGAGCTAGCATTGTGGAGGGAAAGCACAGCCTTGGAGCACTTTGTTGACATGATTCCTTCTCTCCTTTCAAAGTGCAGGGCAGAGACATCAGACACACCACAGGGGGTGGAGCCAGCACTGTAGGAGGCAGGCACAGTCCTATTCAGGTCCCCAGTGCAACTCCTCCCTCTCATCTAGATGCAGATCTCTCGATTCACCACTGGGCAGTCTCACACTGTCTTATGGAATCCCCCAGCCCTGTCACTCAAAAACTCCAGACAAGGAATACACAACTTAGCAGAGGCAGGCTTGGTTAGTAGGCAAGAAAGTACATACTTTCTAAACGTGGTATTTTCAAACAGAGAATGTTAACATCAACTTCACTAAAAGATGCATTTTATCATTCTGAGTCCAGGCATACTAAACTCAAATTTCTACCATGTTCCCTGAGTCAGTTAGGGTAATAAAATGTAATAATCTAACTGCCCATTCTGGCCTATGGAGAACAGGTAGCCTTGCAATAGTGAAAAACGAAAATGGCTGTAATTCACTATTAGGACATGCCACACACACCAGGGCATGTCCCACCTTATACTTATAATGCCCTTTGGCCTACCATAGGGGTGTCTGATATGAAGGAAAAGAAGGTTCAGGGACTGGCAAGTGGGTGCACTTGCCCAGTCAGCATGGTAATACCAGACTGCACACAGGCTCTGCAATGGCAGACCTTAGACACACTTTTACAGGCTGCTTCTGTGGGTGGGATAACCAGTGCTGCAAGCCCACTAGCAGCATTTGGATTTACAAGCCCAGGGCACACTCAGTGCACTGTACAAGGGTCTGACAAGTAAACCAAATCAGCCAATCATGGAGTCACTAATCCATGCATCAATTTACAATAGGGAGTGCATATGCACTTTAGCACTGATCAGCAGTGGTAAAGTGCCCAGAGTCATAAAACAGCCAACAACAGGTCAGAAGAAATAGAGGAGGAAGGCAAAAAGGTCAGGGATGACCCTGCCAAAAAGGGCCAAGTCCAACAGTATGCAAATGGGCCAAGTCCAACAGTATGCAAATGAGCCCAGGAACGGCTTCCTTCTCATTATTGCAGTATGTGATTTGTAAGAAGTGAAGCCAACATTACAAGTGTAGTGGGGAAAAATGACACTTTTGCAGCGAAACTCGGATTTATTCAAAGGCACTTAAATAAGACTTTTCAAACTTTCTTTGAGATTTTCAGGACAGGCGCAAAGTATAATTCAGTGTCAAAATTACATTCTGTTCATTTTTCATAAGTGGGCGATGCGTCCTGTAACGGGAGGTACGTCCTTTCACTTGTTCTCACTGTAGCAGCCCCCGGTATGCACTGACCCTTCAAAAGTGCCCCCCCCTAATCCAAGTAAGTGTGAATGCTGACTCTACCAGGAGTGCTCCCCCGCTCTTGATTGCTCTTTAATAGTTCTCTCCTGGAGTGAGACTGAAGCTCTTGGTTTTAAGACTGACTAATCCTGAATTTTATCTGAATGACCTCCCGCGACTGAGCGGCCTCAGCGGCTGCTGGGTTTATCGCATCTGAGATTAACTTTCCTCCAGCGGCTTCGGCGTATACTCTACCTGGAGTCACATGGGGCTTGGCCTCCTTAAGACGTCACTGGTGGTGTGATTAAACACACCAGGGAGCCAATCCTGTGCAGTGTTGTGCATGGGTGGCGCAGGAGTTGTCCTTATTGCTCTGTGGGGAGCGGTGCTGTTATGTTATGTTATGTTATGTTATGTTATGTTATGTTATGTTATGTTATGTTATGTTATGTTATGTTAAGGAGTGTTTATATAGCGCCTATCACCTCCGGTCTCTAAGCGCTTAACAGAAAAACATAACACACTGGTGCCCGTAGAACCCTCAGGTCTTCCACCGCCTAGACTGTCATGAAAGCTTTCCTAAAAAGATGGGTTTTTAGTTTCTTTCTGAAGGGTAGAAGCTGTGATTCCTCCTTCAAGGTATGCGGGAGCTCGTTCCACAGTTGTGGAAGAAGCACAGACATGGCCCTGCCTCCTTTAGTTTTTAATTTGAACCTAGGTTGAAACAGATTCGAGGTTGTTCCTGAGCGCAAGGTTCTCCCTGGAATATATCTCTTCAAACGTTGCTTAATGTACTCTGGGGCTTTCCCAAAGAGTGCCTTGTGGGCCACACAGAGACATTTGAACTGAGCTCGAAATTTCACTGGGAGCCAGTGCAGCTTCTGAAGCAGGGGGGTTGCGTGCGAATTTCTAGGCAAGGAGTGGATCAGTCTGGCTGCATCATTCTGCACCACCTGCAGCTTCCTCAACAGCTTCTGTGGCAGGCCAAGATATAAGGCATTGCCATAGTCGAGCCTTGAGATGACTGTGGCGGATACGATCGATTGCAAGGTGGGGGCAGATAGAATAGGAACTAACTTTTGTAGTTGCCTCAACACACCAATGCAGGATCCAACGACAGCCGAAACTTGTGGGGCCATTGAGAGATCCGCGTCGATCCTTAGCCCTAGGCTTTTTACTACAGTACCAGGAGACGGGGTGGTTCCCAGCTCAGGAGGCCAGTACAGGTCACTCCAGGGGTCCTCTTTTTTGCTGATCACCAACACCTCTGTTTTGTCAGCATTCACTTTCAACAGATTGTTAGTCATCCAGTTGACTGTGAAGCTGAGCAAGTTCCTCACTGAATCCTGAGCCTCTTTGGTGTCATCCAGCCGGACTAATAGCTGCGTGTCATCTGCGTAATTGAAAATTTCGCAGTTCATACGCATAAGCTCCTCCACCAGTGGTTGTAAGTAGATGTTGAAAAGCAGGGGGGATAAAGCCGACCCCTGGGGCACCCCCCAGGTCACTTCACTGATCTCGGACAGTTGGTCTCCTAGCTGCACTCTCTGGGTTCGACCTGACAGGAAGGATTCTAGCCATTTTAGCACCTGGCCTGTGATCCCCAATTTCGCGATACGGTCCAGTAAGATGGTATGACTGACCGTATCAAAGGCCGCCGATAAGTCTAGAAGAATCAGGGCGCATGGCTGTTTATTATCTGCACTGACTCTTAGCTCATCGGCGACCGAGGCCATGACTAGTTCTGTGCTATGTTGGGGCCGGAACCCAGCCTGCCTGGCATGAAGGAGACGATGTTCTTCCAGATGGCCGGCTAGAGTGCTGAGGACGTGTCTTTCCAAGATCTTACTTAGAAAAGGTAACTGCGAGATGGGCCTATAGTTTTTTAAGGCTTTCGTGTCCGTTCCTGCTTTCTTTAAAAGTGGGGAGACTCTGGCTTCTTTCATCCGAGTTGGCAGATAGCCTATTTTTAATGAGTTATTCAGTAAGCTCAGTACCTGAGGCTGAATGCCTGGCAGTGCCATTTTGAAAATTTTAGGGGGGCATGGATCTATGTTTGAGCCTGACTTGATCTGTCCGACGCTTGTCGTCAAGTATGCCAAGTTTTCTTCTCTCGGTTTGATCGGCTGCAGGGGTTGTTGCTGCTTTCATCTGAGGTTTCTCCTCGTCGTTCCTCGCTCTCGCAAGTTCTTCACTCCTGCCGTTGCCCACCGCTTTTGCATCCTCTCGCTTGTTCCCACTGTAGCTGCCCCGGTGTGGCCTGTCCCTTCAAAATCTGCCCCTCAAATCCTAGTAAGTGTGAATGCTGACTGTTCAGAGCGGTCACCTGCTCTTGATTGCTCCTTAATAGGCGTTCTCTCCTGGAGTGAGAATGACGCTCTTGGCTTTGAGACGGTTATGGGTGTTTATTGCAGTGGCCTCCCGCGACGGAGCGGCACCTAGCGGCTGCTGCGTTTGTTCTGTTATCACCATCCGAGACTGAGCTGCCACCAGCCCCTGCTGAAGTTTATTGTACCCTAAGAGTGAGCTGCCTCCACCTTCTGCGCTGGTTATTGTACCTGAGAGTGAGCAGCCTTGAATGACTGGTAGCTTAGGTATCCAGAGACTGAGCTGCCTCCAGCGGCTGCCTAGTTTATTGTACCGAGAGACGGAGCTACATTCAGCTTTGAAGAGTTTACTGTACTGGAGAATGAGCTGCTTCCACTGAATGCCGGGCATTCTGTGTAAATCACATGTGAGTGCCCTTCCACTAGCAGCTGCTGATTTTTTAGGAAAAAAGCATTGGCATAGCCATTAGGTCTCGCCTTTGATATCTTATAAGTGTTTAACCATGCAACAGTTAATGTTGTTGCACTAAGGATATTGTGCTTGAAGAACCGGGTTATTTATGACCCAGCGGCACCAGGGGAAACGCCCTAGGCTCCGGGTCCACCTGTCTTAGAGTACAGAGACACGGGGTACTTCTTGGTGACGTCAAAGATCAATTTTATTAGCTGCAGCCTGTAACAGAGATCCTAGAAGTACAACACGGTGTATGTTCTCAGGAAACTGCTCGTCTACAAAACCCAGTCATCCCTTTTTATACCAAATATTATGCTTCAGGCAAATGTTCCTAATTTACAGTTGACCACTCACATGTTTTCACAAAAAAAGGAAAGGCAGGATCATGATGACAAGCCCATTCTTCAGTTTGTCCAGCCCATAATCAATTATTGGTCAAACCCAACATTCTTCATCAGACAGGTCGATCGAACCCACCATAAAAACGGGCACATCCCCATCGTAAACGGATCATAAAGAAAGAAGCAGAGACAGGTGTGAGCAAGATAAGACATAGTTATGTGCAATAAAAAGGTTTGATGGTGTTTTGTGTCTCGATCCGTAATCTTGATCAGCTACCGGGAAAGGGACTGGTTCAACAAGCTTGGCTTCAGGCAAGAGGGTCGCTCGTTCAGGTAATTCAGAAGACAGCTAAAGTGTACGTGTGCTTGGAGACTCGTTCGGCCACTGTCACCGGCCTATGTGAGGGCAACCACAAAATGGCTGCCGTACGCAAGATGGAACCCGAGGGTTCAGAACGGACTCCCTGATTTCATGGTGATCTCGTCACTCGAATATGACGAAAATACTCATACATCTTGCACTCGCCATATTCGGTCTGCTGATACCAAACTCGTCATGATACGACGACTTTTATAACAAGGTTTAGAATTTCAATACAATAAACAAAACAAGAGTATTCGATGGCAATGATAGAGACCATCAATAGGGAGCAGATCAACGACTTCACTTAAGGCGTTATATTTTGAAAGAAAGCCCTCACTCACCACCTAGTGATGACATGCTTCATCATCGGGCCCCACAGAGGGGATCTAGCATCCCCTCTGTGTGCTGCGACGCCAGATCTACTGCGGAGCGGGTTGGTGGGTAAGGACAGTGCTGTGCAAAGAATTATAAGTGAGTGTTGTGAAGTTAAAAATAAAGTCTGTAGTGTATCAAAATTAATTTATTAGGATCACTAAGGACTTAGAGATAAAAATGATGTGTAGGAAATACGTCCACAATTAATTTAGTGGTAGTTTCCTAAGTCAGTCGACATGTTTCAGCCACGAAACGGTGTAAATTTACCTGGCATTCTTCAGGACTTGGTGTAAATAAACCCTGGCGGTATGGACTCGCTAAGGTCCACCCTTACCTAGGGGCGTGAGAGTGAAAATTAATCGTGAAAAAAGTGCAAAAAATTAGAAAGAAAAGCTATCTTTCTAATAACTCCTGGTTTAGGAGGCTTCCAATTTTGGTTTCTGCACCTGTTGGGAAATGAAAAGACAAGGACAAACATAAAGACAGAACAAACAATCAGTTGTATTGATGGTTGCCTTATAGCAGTCCAGTGTGCTCCAGTTGGTGGTATCGAAGACATCCTGTGGTTAGATAACGGTATAGTTAACACCACCTAGGTCCCCAGCGAAAAGATCATTATAAGTAACGTGTGCTAAGTGCTATACGTGCTATGTACAACGCGTGCTATTTACAAGGAGTTGTGAGTAAAAACGCTATCAACCTAAAATGTCGGCGCGATAAACAATCATGCTGACAGTTAAAACAAGGGTAATTTCTCACTTTGGTAGTGTGTAAATTTCACACCATGGGTCACAGGAGGGGGGTGGAGGCGTAATTGGCACACCCTACAGTTTGTCAAGAAATGAAATAGAGTAAGAACAGGCAATTGTGCGACTCAGATCGGTACTTAGCTCAAATATGTGCGGAACAGTTTCTGCTTGAAGTACTCACGCCCTCGACGCTCGGCACCCGTGGATTACCTACAGCGACCCTCCGCTGGACCCTGAAGATGTCTACTCAGGGCAGCGAGGCAGTTAAGTAAACACCATGGAGTCCTGCTTCCGGGTGGGGGCGGCCGGTCTGCGTCAGCGCGTGACGGAGCGCGTGACGGAGGACCAATCCGTGTGTCCCAGCGTCAAGTGTATTCCGCCAATCGGAATAGACGGCGTCGTTGTCAATGGCAACACGCGAGTGAGGCTGTGTGGTTATTGCGGAGGCCCGCAAATAATTAACATGCAGCCATGGCGATTGTTACAAGATTGGGGTAATGTACTAAAAGTGAAGGTTGGTATTGGTACCTTCAAGGGAATTTCGTGAGACGATATCGGTCACAGTTCTTTCTTCCCAAATACTAGAGGCGTGTTGGCCAATCGGAATAGGCGGCGTCGTTGTCAATGGCAACACGCGAGTGAGGCTGTATGGTTATTGCGGAGGTCCGCAGATATTTAACATGCAGCCATAGCGTTTATTACAAGATTGGGGTAATGTAATGAAAGTGAAGGTTGGTATCGATGCCTTCAAGGGTGTTTATTCCCAGATACTAGAGGTGTGTTGGCCATTGCAAGACTAAGGATGGTTAGAGGGGTGAGATATTGATAGTTACACTCCAGACACGATCTATCATATTGAGCCACCATCCAGGTTTAATTCAGGACAGAGTTCCATGGGATATCATCATTCAACCCCCGGAGGTTGGTCCCAAGTCTATAGACCCATCTTTGTTCTTTTTCGAACAGTCTGCGATTTATGTTATTACCACTGTCAATGTGCTCGATTATTGTCCAGTGTAAATCATTGGTAGTGTGATTCATGTCCAAGAAATGTCTACTCATTTTGGTGGTGGTTTTTTTGCATCGAATGTTCGAGCGATGCTCACAGATTCTCTGTTTCACCTTCCTCCCCGTCATGCCCACGTACCGCAAGTCACAGGGGCACGTGATGAGGTAGACCACATTAGTTGTATTACAGTTCGTGTGTTCTCGTTGAATCCAAGTTCTACCTGGTTCGAGTTCCAACGTGTTTGTGTGGGTAGTCAGGTGGCAGACACTACAGTTGGAACATGGGTAATGTCCCACCACTTTCGGGAGTCCCCAGACATCAGTTACTGACCTAGGAGTTTCTGTAATTGTTGGTTTTGGTCGTGTGTGGACCAGGGCGTCTTTGACGCTTCTACTTTTTTTGAAAGAAAACAAAGGCCTTTCCCAGGTTTTGTTTGTGCTAGTAAGAATTCTCCAGTTCTTATTAATTGATTTCTTCATTAAGTTGGATAAAGTGCTATATGTTGTTACGCAGGTCAGAGGGATATCTTTATCAACATGAATCTTGTCCTCCAAAAGGGCCTCCCTGGGCTGGTTGCGCGCTCTTTTGTAACCCTTGTTAAGGGTTGCAGTCGGGTATCCTCTGGCCTTCAGTTTGAGGGATAGTTCTGCTGATTGATCCTTAAAATCACTTAATTCAGAACAATTGCGTCTAAGACGTAAAAATTGACCGTACGGCAGGTTTTCTTTCAACGGTCGCGGATGAAAGCTGGTGTATTCAAGGAGATTGTTTCTTGCGGTCGGCTTGTGGTATGTCTTGGTTGTGAGTTTAGTTCCAGAAATCTGGATAGTCACATCCAAAAACGTTGCCTCAATCTTACTGGTTGCGTGAGTGAACCTCAGGTTGGGGTCAAGGCTATTGATCCAGAGTAAGAATGTCTGGAGATTTTCTTCATCGCCTGTCCATAGGACGAGGACGTCGTCAATGTAGCGGCGCCATAGTTGTATCCACTGATGAAAGGGGCTGGTGGTGGGTAGGATATATTTGGACTCGAAGTCAGCCACATACAGGCCAGCCACGCTCGGGGCAAAGGTACTACCCATCGAGGTTCCAGTACATTGGAGGTAGAGACTGCCTAGGTAGGAAAAGAAATTTTCTTTGAGAGCCAAAGTTGCACACTCTAAGATGAATTTTTTAGAGGCTTGATGGGTCCAGTTAACGGAGTCTAGAGCTTCACCCAGGACCTTGATGGTGTCATCCTGGGGAATGCTGGTATACAGACTCTCAATATCGAGTGTTACGAGAGTGACAGTATTTTCAGCGAAGCTAAGGCTCTCTAGTAGCTGGAGAAGGCTCTTTGTGTCTTTTAGATAGGTTGGGGTACTCTGTACCAGTGGCTTCAAGTAGAAATCGCAGAAGCGTGACAGGGGTTCAAGTAAGGAGCCTATTCCGGAGACGATTGGGCGTCCGGGAGGTGGCATCCGATTTTTGTGAGTTTTAGGGAGGGTATAGAAATAAGGGACAATGCTCTCATTTATATTAAGGAAGTCAGCTTCATTCTTTGAGATCTGTCCGTCCTCCTCAGCTCTCCTCACTAGTACAGAGATCCGTGATTTTAGATCCTCAGTAGGGTCAGTCAGCAAGGGTTTGTAGTTTTTCCGATCATCGAGAAGTAATTTACATGCTTTCTCATAATCAATCGTGTTCTGTATAACTAGGCCACCACCCTTGTCCGCGGGTTTTATGGTTATGCTTTGATCATTTTTTAGAGTCTGTAAAGCTTGATATTCACCAGTGGTGAAGTTATTGAAAGATTTTGGGTCTTGACAATTTTCAAGGTCGTGGAATACGGCCTGTTCGAAGGCAGTGATGGCCGCAGGAACAGTATGTGGTGGGGGATTGAAGGTGGAATTTAATCTCAAGCCAGTATCACCATTGCGTAAAGCCTCATTCGGATCTTCTTTTCCTTCAAAGAAGGCCTTGAGTTTAAGTTTTCTAAAAAATGCGCCCAGCTCACAATGGAGTCTGAACTTGTCTGGTCGGCATGTAGGAATGAAGCCTAGTCCCTTTTCTAGAACCTTGGTTTCCGTGGGAGAAAGTATTTTATCGGACAGATTTGTAATTAGGCTTAGGTGCCGCTCGGTCCCGGTTGTTGTTCCTTGTTGCGGGTGTGGTTGCTCACCATGTCCGTGTTCTCCCATGACACTTGATTTGGCGTTCTTCTTCTTCCTCTTCCTCTCCTGCCCATCCCTAAAAAAGGCTGGTGGTATTGAGGGTTGAAATTATTTGGCGGCATAAAAGCCGGGTTCCATCCCATCATGGGGTAGGGTGGTTGTTGGAAAGGGAACTGTTGTCCCATGTCCATCATTTGTTGAGGCATCGGCCATCCTTGAGGTTGATTGTGAAATGGAGGGTGTCCTCTGTTGTTTCGATTCCCTCTGTTTCCTCTCCTCTTTCCTTGCTTGTAGGAGCCAGTGCTTGAGCCACTACTGATGGAGGAATCCGCATCCGATTGGGCACTGTTGGATGCTTTTCTCACGGGTGGTGTAAAGGAGACCGCTGAGTATGGATAAGTTTTTTCAAAATCGAATTTATCTAGGTCCTTCTGGAATTTGGCGACCTTGGCTTGTAGTAAATTTTCTTTATATTCGTTGAGGTCTTTATTTATTTCCTCCAGCTTTTTCTTGAAGCCCGTTATTGTTGTTTTAAAACGGGATTCAGTCTCTTGGATCTCAATCAAGAGGGTCTCTGACAATCTTAGTGCTGTCTTGATAATAAGAACGAGCCAGTCGCGAGTGCAATGCCACGCGATCATGGCCCATTCTTTCCTGAAAGTGGCATCATTCAGAAAGATCCTGGGGGCGTTTGTAACTAGCAGCCCTTTGGGAGCTGCATTTTTCGTAAGGTACTGTTTCAATATCGTACCGTGGAGGATAGTGCGTATCCTTTCACGTTTCACTTCAGTAAGCTTTTCCCACTCTGAGGTATGGGCAATTGCCTGTGAGACTGCAGGGTCAGCAAATAAGTTAGGGTCAGAGATGATGTCAGCTATCTCTGACTCTGAATACGTTAAACCCAGGTTTGACATGGTGACCAAAAGTTTTTTAGGAGAAATTACAGTTTAAAACAACTCAGAGAGAGACCACAGTTATAGGTTCTTTACTGAGAGAGCTCTCACAGCTGTGCGCTGCTAAGTTATATCAAAACAAAGGGAGAGGTAGGGTAGTGGGATACTCTTACACCCCAGTATCAATGAAATAAACAAAACAAGAGTATTCGATGGCAATGATAGAGACCATCAATAGGGAGCAGATCAACGACTTCACTTAAGGCGTTATATTTTGAAAGAAAGCCCTCACTCACCACCTAGTGATGACATGCTTCATCATCGGGCCCCACAGAGGGGATCTAGCATCCCCTCTGTGTGCTGCGACGCCAGATCTACTGCGGAGCGGGTTGGTGGGTAAGGACAGTGCTGTGCAAAGAATTATAAGTGAGTGTTGTGAAGTTAAAAATAAAGTCTGTAGTGTATCAAAATTAATTTATTAGGATCACTAAGGACTTAGAGATAAAAATGATGTGTAGGAAATACGTCCACAATTAATTTAGTGGTAGTTTCCTAAGTCAGTCGACATGTTTCAGCCACGAAACGGTGTAAATTTACCTGGCATTCTTCAGGACTTGGTGTAAATAAACCCTGGCGGTATGGACTCGCTAAGGTCCACCCTTACCTAGGGGCGTGAGAGTGAAAATTAATCGTGAAAAAAGTGCAAAAAATTAGAAAGAAAAGCTATCTTTCTAATAACTCCTGGTTTAGGAGGCTTCCAATTTTGGTTTCTGCACCTGTTGGGAAATGAAAAGACAAGGACAAACATAAAGACAGAACAAACAATCAGTTGTATTGATGGTTGCCTTATAGCAGTCCAGTGTGCTCCAGTTGGTGGTATCGAAGACATCCTGTGGTTAGATAACGGTATAGTTAACACCACCTAGGTCCCCAGCGAAAAGATCATTATAAGTAACGTGTGCTAAGTGCTATACGTGCTATGTACAACGCGTGCTATTTACAAGGAGTTGTGAGTAAAAACGCTATCAACCTAAAATGTCGGCGCGATAAACAATCATGCTGACAGTTAAAACAAGGGTAATTTCTCACTTTGGTAGTGTGTAAATTTCACACCATGGGTCACAGGAGGGGGGTGGAGGCGTAATTGGCACACCCTACAGTTTGTCAAGAAATGAAATAGAGTAAGAACAGGCAATTGTGCGACTCAGATCGGTACTTAGCTCAAATATGTGCGGAACAGTTTCTGCTTGAAGTACTCACGCCCTCGACGCTCGGCACCCGTGGATTACCTACAGCGACCCTCCGCTGGACCCTGAAGATGTCTACTCAGGGCAGCGAGGCAGTTAAGTAAACACCATGGAGTCCTGCTTCCGGGTGGGGGCGGCCGGTCTGCGTCAGCGCGTGACGGAGCGCGTGACGGAGGACCAATCCGTGTGTCCCAGCGTCAAGTGTATTCCGCCAATCGGAATAGACGGCGTCGTTGTCAATGGCAACACGCGAGTGAGGCTGTGTGGTTATTGCGGAGGCCCGCAAATAATTAACATGCAGCCATGGCGATTGTTACAAGATTGGGGTAATGTACTAAAAGTGAAGGTTGGTATTGGTACCTTCAAGGGAATTTCGTGAGACGATATCGGTCACAGTTCTTTCTTCCCAAATACTAGAGGCGTGTTGGCCAATCGGAATAGGCGGCGTCGTTGTCAATGGCAACACGCGAGTGAGGCTGTATGGTTATTGCGGAGGTCCGCAGATATTTAACATGCAGCCATAGCGTTTATTACAAGATTGGGGTAATGTAATGAAAGTGAAGGTTGGTATCGATGCCTTCAAGGGTGTTTATTCCCAGATACTAGAGGTGTGTTGGCCATTGCAAGACTAAGGATGGTTAGAGGGGTGAGATATTGATAGTTACACTCCAGACACGATCTATCATATTGAGCCACCATCCAGGTTTAATTCAGGACAGAGTTCCATGGGATATCATCATTCAACCCCCGGAGGTTGGTCCCAAGTCTATAGACCCATCTTTGTTCTTTTTCGAACAGTCTGCGATTTATGTTATTACCACTGTCAATGTGCTCGATTATTGTCCAGTGTAAATCATTGGTAGTGTGATTCATGTCCAAGAAATGTCTACTCATTTTGGTGGTGGTTTTTTTGCATCGAATGTTCGAGCGATGCTCACAGATTCTCTGTTTCACCTTCCTCCCCGTCATGCCCACGTACCGCAAGTCACAGGGGCACGTGATGAGGTAGACCACATTAGTTGTATTACAGTTCGTGTGTTCTCGTTGAATCCAAGTTCTACCTGGTTCGAGTTCCAACGTGTTTGTGTGGGTAGTCAGGTGGCAGACACTACAGTTGGAACATGGGTAATGTCCCACCACTTTCGGGAGTCCCCAGACATCAGTTACTGACCTAGGAGTTTCTGTAATTGTTGGTTTTGGTCGTGTGTGGACCAGGGCGTCTTTGACGCTTCTACTTTTTTTGAAAGAAAACAAAGGCCTTTCCCAGGTTTTGTTTGTGCTAGTAAGAATTCTCCAGTTCTTATTAATTGATTTCTTCATTAAGTTGGATAAAGTGCTATATGTTGTTACGCAGGTCAGAGGGATATCTTTATCAACATGAATCTTGTCCTCCAAAAGGGCCTCCCTGGGTTGGTTGCGCGCTCTTTTGTAACCCTTGTTAAGGGTTGCAGTCGGGTATCCTCTGGCCTTCAGTTTGAGGGATAGTTCTGCTGATTGATCCTTAAAATCACTTAATTCAGAACAATTGCGTCTAAGACGTAAAAATTGACCGTACGGCAGGTTTTCTTTCAACGGTCGCGGATGAAAGCTGGTGTATTCAAGGAGATTGTTTCTTGCGGTCGGCTTGTGGTATGTCTTGGTTGTGAGTTTAGTTCCAGAAATCTGGATAGTCACATCCAAAAACGTTGCCTCAATCTTACTGGTTGCGTGAGTGAACCTCAGGTTGGGGTCAAGGCTATTGATCCAGAGTAAGAATGTCTGGAGATTTTCTTCATCGCCTGTCCATAGGACGAGGACGTCGTCAATGTAGCGGCGCCATAGTTGTATCCACTGATGAAAGGGGCTGGTGGTGGGTAGGATATATTTGGACTCGAAGTCAGCCACATACAGGCCAGCCACGCTCGGGGCAAAGGTACTACCCATCGAGGTTCCAGTACATTGGAGGTAGAGACTGCCTAGGTAGGAAAAGAAATTTTCTTTGAGAGCCAAAGTTGCACACTCTAAGATGAATTTTTTAGAGGCTTGATGGGTCCAGTTAACGGAGTCTAGAGCTTCACCCAGGACCTTGATGGTGTCATCCTGGGGAATGCTGGTATACAGACTCTCAATATCGAGTGTTACGAGAGTGACAGTATTTTCAGCGAAGCTAAGGCTCTCTAGTAGCTGGAGAAGGCTCTTTGTGTCTTTTAGATAGGTTGGGGTACTCTGTACCAGTGGCTTCAAGTAGAAATCGCAGAAGCGTGACAGGGGTTCAAGTAAGGAGCCTATTCCGGAGACGATTGGGCGTCCGGGAGGTGGCATCCGATTTTTGTGAGTTTTAGGGAGGGTATAGAAATAAGGGACAATGCTCTCATTTATATTAAGGAAGTCAGCTTCATTCTTTGAGATCTGTCCGTCCTCCTCAGCTCTCCTCACTAGTACAGAGATCCGTGATTTTAGATCCTCAGTAGGGTCAGTCAGCAAGGGTTTGTAGTTTTTCCGATCATCGAGAAGTAATTTACATGCTTTCTCATAATCAATCGTGTTCTGTATAACTAGGCCACCACCCTTGTCCGCGGGTTTTATGGTTATGCTTTGATCATTTTTTAGAGTCTGTAAAGCTTGATATTCACCAGTGGTGAAGTTATTGAAAGATTTTGGGTCTTGACAATTTTCAAGGTCGTGGAATACGGCCTGTTCGAAGGCAGTGATGGCCGCAGGAACAGTATGTGGTGGGGGATTGAAGGTGGAATTTAATCTCAAGCCAGTATCACCATTGCGTAAAGCCTCATTCGGATCTTCTTTTCCTTCAAAGAAGGCCTTGAGTTTAAGTTTTCTAAAAAATGCGCCCAGCTCACAATGGAGTCTGAACTTGTCTGGTCGGCATGTAGGAATGAAGCCTAGTCCCTTTTCTAGAACCTTGGTTTCCGTGGGAGAAAGTATTTTATCGGACAGATTTGTAATTAGGCTTAGGTGCCGCTCGGTCCCGGTTGTAGCTCTAGACTCCGTTAACTGGACCCATCAAGCCTCTAAAAAATTCATCTTAGAGTGTGCAACTTTGGCTCTCAAAGAAAATTTCTTTTCCTACCTAGGCAGTCTCTACCTCCAATGTACTGGAACCTCGATGGGTAGTACCTTTGCCCCGAGCGTGGCTGGCCTGTATGTGGCTGACTTCGAGTCCAAATATATCCTACCCACCACCAGCCCCTTTCATCAGTGGATACAACTATGGCGCCGCTACATTGACGACGTCCTCGTCCTATGGACAGGCGATGAAGAAAATCTCCAGACATTCTTACTCTGGATCAATAGCCTTGACCCCAACCTGAGGTTCACTCACGCAACCAGTAAGATTGAGGCAACGTTTTTGGATGTGACTATCCAGATTTCTGGAACTAAACTCACAACCAAGACATACCACAAGCCGACCGCAAGAAACAATCTCCTTGAATACACCAGCTTTCATCCGCGACCGTTGAAAGAAAACCTGCCGTACGGTCAATTTTTACGTCTTAGACGCAATTGTTCTGAATTAAGTGATTTTAAGGATCAATCAGCAGAACTATCCCTCAAACTGAAGGCCAGAGGATACCCGACTGCAACCCTTAACAAGGGTTACAAAAGAGCGCGCAACCAGCCCAGGGAGGCCCTTTTGGAGGACAAGATTCATGTTGATAAAGATATCCCTCTGACCTGCGTAACAACATATAGCACTTTATCCAACTTAATGAAGAAATCAATTAATAAGAACTGGAGAATTCTTACTAGCACAAACAAAACCTGGGAAAGGCCTTTGTTTTCTTTCAAAAAAAGTAGAAGCGTCAAAGACGCCCTGGTCCACACACGACCAAAACCAACAATTACAGAAACTCCTAGGTCAGTAACTGATGTCTGGGGACTCCCGAAAGTGGTGGGACATTACCCATGTTCCAACTGTAGTGTCTGCCACCTGACTACCCACACAAACACGTTGGAACTCGAACCAGGTAGAACTTGGATTCAACGAGAACACACGAACTGTAATACAACTAATGTGGTCTACCTCATCACGTGCCCCTGTGACTTGCGGTACGTGGGCATGACGGGGAGGAAGGTGAAACAGAGAATCTGTGAGCATCGCTCGAACATTCGATGCAAAAAAACCACCACCAAAATGAGTAGACATTTCTTGGACATGAATCACACTACCAATGATTTACACTGGACAATAATCGAGCACATTGACAGTGGTAATAACATAAATCGCAGACTGTTCGAAAAAGAACAAAGATGGGTCTATAGACTTGGGACCAACCTCCGGGGGTTGAATGATGATATCCCATGGAACTCTGTCCTGAATTAAACCTGGATGGTGGCTCAATATGATAGATCGTGTCTGGAGTGTAACTATCAATATCTCACCCCTCTAACCATCCTTAGTCTTGCAATGGCCAACACACCTCTAGTATCTGGGAATAAACACCCTTGAAGGCATCGATACCAACCTTCACTTTCATTACATTACCCCAATCTTGTAATAAACGCTATGGCTGCATGTTAAATATCTGCGGACCTCCGCAATAACCATACAGCCTCACTCGCGTGTTGCCATTGACAACGACGCCGCCTATTCCGATTGGCCAACACGCCTCTAGTATTTGGGAAGAAAGAACTGTGACCGATATCGTCTCACGAAATTCCCTTGAAGGTACCAATACCAACCTTCACTTTTAGTACATTACCCCAATCTTGTAACAATCGCCATGGCTGCATGTTAATTATTTGCGGGCCTCCGCAATAACCACACAGCCTCACTCGCGTGTTGCCATTGACAACGACGCCGTCTATTCCGATTGGCGGAATACACTTGACGCTGGGACACACGGATTGGTCCTCCGTCACGCGCTCCGTCACGCGCTGACGCAGACCGGCCGCCCCCACCCGGAAGCAGGACTCCATGGTGTTTACTTAACTGCCTCGCTGCCCTGAGTAGACATCTTCAGGGTCCAGCGGAGGGTCGCTGTAGGTAATCCACGGGTGCCGAGCGTCGAGGGCGTGAGTACTTCAAGCAGAAACTGTTCCGCACATATTTGAGCTAAGTACCGATCTGAGTCGCACAATTGCCTGTTCTTACTCTATTTCATTTCTTGACAAACTGTAGGGTGTGCCAATTACGCCTCCACCCCCCTCCTGTGACCCATGGTGTGAAATTTACACACTACCAAAGTGAGAAATTACCCTTGTTTTAACTGTCAGCATGATTGTTTATCGCGCCGACATTTTAGGTTGATAGCGTTTTTACTCACAACTCCTTGTAAATAGCACGCGTTGTACATAGCACGTATAGCACTTAGCACACGTTACTTATAATGATCTTTTCGCTGGGGACCTAGGTGGTGTTAACTATACCGTTATCTAACCACAGGATGTCTTCGATACCACCAACTGGAGCACACTGGACTGCTATAAGGCAACCATCAATACAACTGATTGTTTGTTCTGTCTTTATGTTTGTCCTTGTCTTTTCATTTCCCAACAGGTGCAGAAACCAAAATTGGAAGCCTCCTAAACCAGGAGTTATTAGAAAGATAGCTTTTCTTTCTAATTTTTTGCACTTTTTTCACGATTAATTTTCACTCTCACGCCCCTAGGTAAGGGTGGACCTTAGCGAGTCCATACCGCCAGGGTTTATTTACACCAAGTCCTGAAGAATGCCAGGTAAATTTACACCGTTTCGTGGCTGAAACATGTCGACTGACTTAGGAAACTACCACTAAATTAATTGTGGACGTATTTCCTACACATCATTTTTATCTCTAAGTCCTTAGTGATCCTAATAAATTAATTTTGATACACTACAGACTTTATTTTTAACTTCACAACACTCACTTATAATTCTTTGCACAGCACTGTCCTTACCCACCAACCCGCTCCGCAGTAGATCTGGCGTCGCAGCACACAGAGGGGATGCTAGATCCCCTCTGTGGGGCCCGATGATGAAGCATGTCATCACTAGGTGGTGAGTGAGGGCTTTCTTTCAAAATATAACGCCTTAAGTGAAGTCGTTGATCTGCTCCCTATTGATGGTCTCTATCATTGCCATCGAATACTCTTGTTTTGTTTATTTCATTGATACTGGGGTGTAAGAGTATCCCACTACCCTACCTCTCCCTTTGTTTTGATATAACTTAGCAGCGCACAGCTGTGAGAGCTCTCTCAGTAAAGAACCTATAACTGTGGTCTCTCTCTGAGTTGTTTTAAACTGTAATTTCTCCTAAAAAACTTTTGGTCACCATGTCAAACCTGGGTTTAACGTATTCAGAGTCAGAGATAGCTGACATCATCTCTGACCCTAACTTATTTGCTGACCCTGCAGTCTCACAGGCAATTGCCCATACCTCAGAGTGGGAAAAGCTTACTGAAGTGAAACGTGAAAGGATACGCACTATCCTCCACGGTACGATATTGAAACAGTACCTTACGAAAAATGCAGCTCCCAAAGGGCTGCTAGTTACAAACGCCCCCAGGATCTTTCTGAATGATGCCACTTTCAGGAAAGAATGGGCCATGATCGCGTGGCATTGCACTCGCGACTGGCTCGTTCTTATTATCAAGACAGCACTAAGATTGTCAGAGACCCTCTTGATTGAGATCCAAGAGACTGAATCCCGTTTTAAAACAACAATAACGGGCTTCAAGAAAAAGCTGGAGGAAATAAATAAAGACCTCAACGAATATAAAGAAAATTTACTACAAGCCAAGGTCGCCAAATTCCAGAAGGACCTAGATAAATTCGATTTTGAAAAAACTTATCCATACTCAGCGGTCTCCTTTACACCACCCGTGAGAAAAGCATCCAACAGTGCCCAATCGGATGCGGATTCCTCCATCAGTAGTGGCTCAAGCACTGGCTCCTACAAGCAAGGAAAGAGGAGAGGAAACAGAGGGAATCGAAACAACAGAGGACACCCTCCATTTCACAATCAACCTCAAGGCTGGCCGATGCCTCAACAAATGATGGACATGGGACAACAGTTCCCTTTCCAACAACCACCCTACCCCATGATGGGATGGAACCCGGCTTTTATGCCGCCAAATAATTTCAACCCTCAATACCACCAGCCTTTTTTAGGGATGGGCAGGAGAGGAAGAGGAAGAAGAAGAACGCCAAATCAAGTGTCATGGGAGAACACGGACATGGTGAGCAACCACACCCGCAACAAGGAACAACAACCGGGACCGAGCGGCACCTAAGCCTAATTACAAATCTGTCCGATAAAATACTTTCTCCCACGGAAACCAAGGTTCTAGAAAAGGGACTAGGCTTCATTCCTACATGCCGACCAGACAAGTTCAGACTCCATTGTGAGCTGGGCGCATTTTTTAGAAAACTTAAACTCAAGGCCTTCTTTGAAGGAAAAGAAGATCCGAATGAGGCTTTACGCAATGGTGATACTGGCTTGAGATTAAATTCCACCTTCAATCCCCCACCACATACTGTTCCTGCGGCCATCACTGCCTTCGAACAGGCCGTATTCCACGACCTTGAAAATTGTCAAGACCCAAAATCTTTCAATAACTTCACCACTGGTGAATATCAAGCTTTACAGACTCTAAAAAATGATCAAAGCATAACCATAAAACCCGCGGACAAGGGTGGTGGCCTAGTTATACAGAACACGATTGATTATGAGAAAGCATGTAAATTACTTCTCGATGATCGGAAAAACTACAAACCCTTGCTGACTGACCCTACTGAGGATCTAAAATCACGGATCTCTGTACTAGTGAGGAGAGCTGAGGAGGACGGACAGATCTCAAAGAATGAAGCTGACTTCCTTAATATAAATGAGAGCATTGTCCCTTATTTCTATACCCTCCCTAAAACTCACAAAAATCGGATGCCACCTCCCGGACGCCCAATCGTCTCCGGAATAGGCTCCTTACTTGAACCCCTGTCACGCTTCTGCGATTTCTACTTGAAGCCACTGGTACAGAGTACCCCAACCTATCTAAAAGACACAAAGAGCCTTCTCCAGCTACTAGAGAGCCTTAGCTTCGCTGAAAATACTGTCACTCTCGTAACACTCGATATTGAGAGTCTGTATACCAGCATTCCCCAGGATGACACCATCAAGGTCCTGGGTGAAGCTCTAGACTCCGTTAACTGGACCCATCAAGCCTCTAAAAAATTCATCTTAGAGTGTGCAACTTTGGCTCTCAAAGAAAATTTCTTTTCCTACCTAGGCAGTCTCTACCTCCAATGTACTGGAACCTCGATGGGTAGTACCTTTGCCCCGAGCGTGGCTGGCCTGTATGTGGCTGACTTCGAGTCCAAATATATCCTACCCACCACCAGCCCCTTTCATCAGTGGATACAACTATGGCGCCGCTACATTGACGACGTCCTCGTCCTATGGACAGGCGATGAAGAAAATCTCCAGACATTCTTACTCTGGATCAATAGCCTTGACCCCAACCTGAGGTTCACTCACGCAACCAGTAAGATTGAGGCAACGTTTTTGGATGTGACTATCCAGATTTCTGGAACTAAACTCACAACCAAGACATACCACAAGCCGACCGCAAGAAACAATCTCCTTGAATACACCAGCTTTCATCCGCGACCGTTGAAAGAAAACCTGCCGTACGGTCAATTTTTACGTCTTAGACGCAATTGTTCTGAATTAAGTGATTTTAAGGATCAATCAGCAGAACTATCCCTCAAACTGAAGGCCAGAGGATACCCGACTGCAACCCTTAACAAGGGTTACAAAAGAGCGCGCAACCAGCCCAGGGAGGCCCTTTTGGAGGACAAGATTCATGTTGATAAAGATATCCCTCTGACCTGCGTAACAACATATAGCACTTTATCCAACTTAATGAAGAAATCAATTAATAAGAACTGGAGAATTCTTACTAGCACAAACAAAACCTGGGAAAGGCCTTTGTTTTCTTTCAAAAAAAGTAGAAGCGTCAAAGACGCCCTGGTCCACACACGACCAAAACCAACAATTACAGAAACTCCTAGGTCAGTAACTGATGTCTGGGGACTCCCGAAAGTGGTGGGACATTACCCATGTTCCAACTGTAGTGTCTGCCACCTGACTACCCACACAAACACGTTGGAACTCGAACCAGGTAGAACTTGGATTCAACGAGAACACACGAACTGTAATACAACTAATGTGGTCTACCTCATCACGTGCCCCTGTGACTTGCGGTACGTGGGCATGACGGGGAGGAAGGTGAAACAGAGAATCTGTGAGCATCGCTCGAACATTCGATGCAAAAAAACCACCACCAAAATGAGTAGACATTTCTTGGACATGAATCACACTACCAATGATTTACACTGGACAATAATCGAGCACATTGACAGTGGTAATAACATAAATCGCAGACTGTTCGAAAAAGAACAAAGATGGGTCTATAGACTTGGGACCAACCTCCGGGGGTTGAATGATGATATCCCATGGAACTCTGTCCTGAATTAAACCTGGATGGTGGCTCAATATGATAGATCGTGTCTGGAGTGTAACTATCAATATCTCACCCCTCTAACCATCCTTAGTCTTGCAATGGCCAACACACCTCTAGTATCTGGGAATAAACACCCTTGAAGGCATCGATACCAACCTTCACTTTCATTACATTACCCCAATCTTGTAATAAACGCTATGGCTGCATGTTAAATATCTGCGGACCTCCGCAATAACCATACAGCCTCACTCGCGTGTTGCCATTGACAACGACGCCGCCTATTCCGATTGGCCAACACGCCTCTAGTATTTGGGAAGAAAGAACTGTGACCGATATCGTCTCACGAAATTCCCTTGAAGGTACCAATACCAACCTTCACTTTTAGTACATTACCCCAATCTTGTAACAATCGCCATGGCTGCATGTTAATTATTTGCGGGCCTCCGCAATAACCACACAGCCTCACTCGCGTGTTGCCATTGACAACGACGCCGTCTATTCCGATTGGCGGAATACACTTGACGCTGGGACACACGGATTGGTCCTCCGTCACGCGCTCCGTCACGCGCTGACGCAGACCGGCCGCCCCCACCCGGAAGCAGGACTCCATGGTGTTTACTTAACTGCCTCGCTGCCCTGAGTAGACATCTTCAGGGTCCAGCGGAGGGTCGCTGTAGGTAATCCACGGGTGCCGAGCGTCGAGGGCGTGAGTACTTCAAGCAGAAACTGTTCCGCACATATTTGAGCTAAGTACCGATCTGAGTCGCACAATTGCCTGTTCTTACTCTATTTCATTTCTTGACAAACTGTAGGGTGTGCCAATTACGCCTCCACCCCCCTCCTGTGACCCATGGTGTGAAATTTACACACTACCAAAGTGAGAAATTACCCTTGTTTTAACTGTCAGCATGATTGTTTATCGCGCCGACATTTTAGGTTGATAGCGTTTTTACTCACAACTCCTTGTAAATAGCACGCGTTGTACATAGCACGTATAGCACTTAGCACACGTTACTTATAATGATCTTTTCGCTGGGGACCTAGGTGGTGTTAACTATACCGTTATCTAACCACAGGATGTCTTCGATACCACCAACTGGAGCACACTGGACTGCTATAAGGCAACCATCAATACAACTGATTGTTTGTTCTGTCTTTATGTTTGTCCTTGTCTTTTCATTTCCCAACAGGTGCAGAAACCAAAATTGGAAGCCTCCTAAACCAGGAGTTATTAGAAAGATAGCTTTTCTTTCTAATTTTTTGCACTTTTTTCACGATTAATTTTCACTCTCACGCCCCTAGGTAAGGGTGGACCTTAGCGAGTCCATACCGCCAGGGTTTATTTACACCAAGTCCTGAAGAATGCCAGGTAAATTTACACCGTTTCGTGGCTGAAACATGTCGACTGACTTAGGAAACTACCACTAAATTAATTGTGGACGTATTTCCTACACATCATTTTTATCTCTAAGTCCTTAGTGATCCTAATAAATTAATTTTGATACACTACAGACTTTATTTTTAACTTCACAACACTCACTTATAATTCTTTGCACAGCACTGTCCTTACCCACCAACCCGCTCCGCAGTAGATCTGGCGTCGCAGCACACAGAGGGGATGCTAGATCCCCTCTGTGGGGCCCGATGATGAAGCATGTCATCACTAGGTGGTGAGTGAGGGCTTTCTTTCAAAATATAACGCCTTAAGTGAAGTCGTTGATCTGCTCCCTATTGATGGTCTCTATCATTGCCATCGAATACTCTTGTTTTGTTTATTTCATTGATACTGGGGTGTAAGAGTATCCCACTACCCTACCTCTCCCTTTGTTTTGATAGAATTTCAATACCTCAGACCCTCCTTTTGCCCTTACATAGGCAATAACCTAAACCCATGTCAGTCTGAGTCCAGGTCTATACTCATCAGATCATCAAGATGTTGCTGTAGCATCATCCTATTACTTAGCACGTCTCTTGATAGGGGTTTCCTTACGCATGATGTAGCACAGAGACCACATATAGCAGGAGCACACTGTACACAAAGACAGAGCAGGAAAAGGATGGCTAAGATCACCCCAATTACCATCAGAATCTTCCATCCCCACGTGGATAACAGTTCCCAGAACCATCCCATCAACGACCAATCCCCTTTCTCCACGTGTATAGATTCGGAGATTTTTTGCAGTTTGGAAATGGCCTGGTACACTGTCGGAACATTGTCTGGAATGAAAACACAGCAACTTTATTGGATCACTTTACATACCCTACCTCGATCTGCAAGTATGACATCTAACGCAACTCTGTTCTGGAGAGTCATAAGACGATCCTACTGGAGCTCAGCAGTCAAGTTACTAAGGGCACCGGCAGTTTCAACTACGGTGGACTCAACCACTCTCGTCAATTTTCGTATGTTCCTACTGTTCACCATAGGTCCCCAAAACGGTAGAAAACCCTTCAAGAAATCTCCCAATTCGTCTCCTGCGGTATCTTCCTTACTGAAGACACCTCTGACTACTCTTGTCTTGTGGTAATCTGCCGCGGCTGTGTAGGTGGGAGGCAACAGGAACGAGACAAAACATGTGCCTGAGAAATCAGGGGGCAACCATGTGTATGCTCTATCATAACAGATGAAATAGGTACCCTTAGCTGCTAGGAACGATGGGGAGGTCTGGGAGGAAAAAACATACGTCTCAGTGCAGATACTACTCCCTAACTGAGCTCTCGGATTCTTGCCATTACCTTGCAGACAAAGATGACCCTGATGGGGTACAATCCAAATCGGAGAGGATCTTTTCGCTTGCTGGTTCTTACTCAGACTAGCTCCATATGCGTTTCCATTGACGTTCCATCCAATATAAGCTAGTGTCTCATCTTTCGGGATAGTCTCATAGGAACTAGCTCCCTTAATCATATCGACTATTCCCTTAACTAGAGCACTATTCTTTGGATTATACTCTACAGAACGTAGGGGGTGGACTTCGCGAGCGTAGATGAACATCGTTCGGTACGCCCATACAGAACCATTGTAGCTAAATGGCAGGACTAGATAAGGAATACCTTTATCAGTAGTATGAGGCATAAGACCACACACCCAACAGTTAGTCGTGTTCACTACTAATTGATGTTGGTGCAGAAGCTGAACGAAAGAGTTATTAACGAATTCCAATCTTCTAACGGTCTCATGTTCAGGCAGAGGATGAAAAGAATGCGAAGAAACAGTAGAAGAAGGTGTGGGTTGTGTAGTGGGTGCAAACGTCACTTGAAAAGAGAATATAACATATCCCATTAAAAACATCATTAAGCTAAGCAACATGAAAACGCACAAAATTAAAAAACATTTTCTACTCATTATTTCACATATTTTGGCTCTAAAGTTTGTTTCTTCAACAGGTCTCTCCATCTCGAAAAACTCCATCCTCTAACCTTGCTGCTCGCGGAGGTAGGGTGTTCCGTGCCTAGGAATGCGTCTGTCAGTCCAGGGAATGCCCTAGGACCAGCCAGAACCGTCGACCTTGTGTCTTCGGCTTGCACTCCAAAGACTTGACGCCGCGACCCTACAGCTGAACCCGGATGGCGGTTCGAAAAACAAAAATCGGTCAAAACAGTTTCTCAGATGGGAGAGCTGATCGTTCAAAAATAATAAAGAAAAGGGTTTTTATTTTATTAGTCCCATGACTCTTGGTCGCAAATTATAACGGTTTTTGCCGGGCGCTGTGTGATTGCAGAATAAGAGTTCAGGTTCGGTAGTGTCCAGCCGTACTGATGGTGGCACGGCCTCTTGCAAAAGATCATCACTTTCACGCTCAGAACTTGTCCCAATTAATCGCGAATCGCTAATAGGCAGAAAACGAGGCACAGTTTCGGTCTCAGAATCAGGAATGCCTTCCTGGACCCACTGGTCGTACGGTAGAGGCAGAGGAACCCTCTTACAATGTACGCCGTGGATCCAGTTTTTCTTCCCTTGCACTCGTACTGCAGTTCTCGTAGATAAAAGCACCAAGTATGGACCGGTCCAGCGGGGCTGATCGTTCTTTGTCCGCTGAAAGTTCTTGATCAGCACCCACGATCCGGGATCGATTGCATGCCCTGGATCTTCAGAAGCCTGAGGCAGTGTATCATGAACCTGTTGGTGTAAGACACGCAATTTAGCCGTCAAATCATGCAGATAGTCAAGCAATACAGGGTGTTCAATCTCGCTAAATTTCGTCGGCCTCGGTACTCCCCATATGTTTGCCGGGCGACCAAAAATTCCCACTCGTGAATGCACAGTCATCCTAGTCGACAAAAGTGCTAATGGCAAAGCATCAGGCCAATTAAGACCAGAGCTCGCTTGTATCTTGGCCAACTTCAATTTGAGGGTGCCATTATAGCACTCCACTAGACCAGCTGATTGGGGGTGATTTGCAGCGTGGAATTTTTGGTAGATTCCTAACCCTTCACACACTCTCTTCATCACTTGACCCACAAATTCACTCCCATTATCACTCCAGACCATTCTCGGCAAACCATACCTAGGGAAAAACTCCTTGACAAGTGCTTTAGCTGTGGACAAGGCAGTATTATCTTTTAGGGGGTAAGCTTCTACCCATCTTGAGAAGGCACAAACAACCACGAGTACATATTTCAAATTGTTGCACCTCTCCATGTGGATGAAATCTAGCTGCAAAACCTCGAACGGATACGTGGGAGGCGCAAAATGACCAGCTGGAGTTGGAGTTCCCTTGCTAGGATTGTATTTCAGGCAAACCATACAATTCTTGACCACATTCTCTGCACACTTAGGAATTCCAGTACTGTGCCATACTGGAGCCAACAACTTACAGATCCCTGTCACACTGATATGAGCCATTCCATGCGCCATTGTAACCACTGCAAGCACGTACGCATCGGGTAACAACCATCGCTGATGCTCCGGCAACTCAACCCAACAACCATTCGCGTCTAATTTACCCGTACTCTCTCTCCACACACTCAACTCTTTCTCTGTAGCTTCAGCTTGGATAGACTTCACACTCTCTATTGTATCTTCACACATTTCAACGTCACCAATCCATCTTGCAGGGCCCGCAACATACATTCGACTCATCACATCCCTCGCTGTTTCTTTCGCAACCTCAGCAGCAAACGCATTACCGCGACCAATGTCGTCAGTAACCTTCTTATGTGCACTGCATTTCACAATCGCAACTTTCAACGGCAAGGTGAGTGACTCAAGAAGCTCATTCACCAACTGACCATGCTGAATTTTGGTTCCATGAGAAGTGAGGAAACCACGTTCCTTCCACAATCGTCCAAAACTATGAGCCACATCAAACGCATACTGGCTGTCCGTATATATAGTCACTTTCTTTCCTTTTGATAATACACACGCTCTCGTAAGTGCAATCAGCTCTGCTGCTTGAGCTGAATTAGGTAGGATACGTGCAGCTTCAACAACCGTCTGTAAAGTTGTGACAGCATATGCCGCAGTCTTATCACCATTTGGAAGCTTGAAGCATGGACCATCCACCCATAAGGTACCATCACACTTCTCAAGAGGAGTGTCCCTAAGATCCACTCTCCGTTTCGTTTCCTCCTCTGTCCTGAGAAAGCAATCATGCTGTTCAGAAACATCTGTCTCTGCTACAATCGGCAACAACATAGCTGGATTCAACGTGTTGCATCTCTTTATGTGCACATGACTCGCTAAAAGTGTCAACTCATAATCGGACAGTCGAGCACTAGTTAAGTGCTGTGTCTTAGTCTTATTTAACAAGGTATCCACTGCATGAGGAACCATTACAATTAACATATTATTCATCACTAACCCAGCAGACTGTCGAATAGAAACAGCTGCTGCCGCTGTGGCTCTCAAACAACTCGGCAACGCTCTAGCTACCGGATCCAAGGTCGACGAGAAATACGCGCATGGATGCTGCTTGTCCCCAAAAGGCTGTGTCAACACTGACAACGCGCAACCCTCTCTCTCGTGAACATAAAGCGTAAAAGGCTTACTGTAGTCGGGAGTACCCAACACAGGAGCCGAACACAGTGCATCGCGCAATTCAGAAAAACTTTTCTGGCAGTCGTCAGACCACGGGAGGGGATTCGGTGTATCTTTACAAGTTAATGTCACCAGAGGTTTGGCCAGCAAAGAAAAATTCGGTATCCATTGTCTGCAATATGACATAATACCCAAGAAAGCACGCACTTCTCTTTGTGTAGTATGCACACTCATTTTTGCAATTGCTTGAATTCTTTCTGGAGTCAGTCTTCTTCCCTCCTTCGATAAGAGATGACCTAAGTAGGTCACTTCTTGTCGACAATACTGCAACTTCGAAAGAGACACTTTGTGATGGAAATCGACAAATAACGTAACAACAGCAATGTAGCTTCCTTACAAATCTCCTCAGTATCGGCAGCGACTAATAAATCATCAACGTACTGGAGAAGAGCAGCACCATTAGGTAAAGCAATCGTATCAAGCTGTGTTTTTAAAGCCTGACTATAGATAAAAAGGACTCTCGCAATAGCCTTGAGGAGCTCTCCTAAACCGGAAGCTTCGGCCTCCTGAAGAGAAGCCAAAGATATCCCTACCCTCCTCGGCAATCGGGATGCTGAAGAAAGCATTCTTCAAATCAATCACCGAAAACCACGTGGCTGAAGCTGGAATCCTGGTCAGTAAGGCAGTAATATCTGGAACAACAGGAAATTGCGGAACTACAATCTTATTCACCTCGCGAAGATCGATCACGAACCTATATACAGGTGGTTGTGAGGAATCAGTCCTTTTTAGAACAGGCAAAACCGGACTATTGCACACATTACCTCTCGTTTCTCCAATTACATCTTTCTCAATCAGGTCATGAATGATCGCTAGCAACGCTCTTTCACCTTCACTAGAGATCTTGTATTGGGGAATACGTGGCATTTTAACATTTGCTTTCAACGTCACAACATATGGCGGTATCTCCAATAGGCCCACATCATTAGGACCAGTA
The DNA here is from genome assembly GCF_964261635.1 of Lissotriton helveticus. Taxonomy (NCBI): domain Eukaryota; kingdom Metazoa; phylum Chordata; class Amphibia; order Caudata; family Salamandridae; genus Lissotriton; species Lissotriton helveticus. Next base: position 139,406,740 of record NC_136063.1, on the reverse strand, counting down.
GCCCAAAGAATATCAGGGAGAGAAGACAATTCTGTCGGAAGTTTATCCTTTGAGAAATACATCGGGGAGACCACTTCCTTACCTAATGTAAGTTGTACTCCCGAAGGAGAGCAATACAATGTTGCGTACAATCTTTTCAACAGATCCAATCCCAACAAGTTCTCACCACAACCTGTCGTCAGAATAAGGGGTGCTTCGAATTCACAAGGTCCAACAGAAAGAGATATAGGACTAGAAATCGGGTTCCTAACCGGGGCGCCAGAAAAACCTACTGAAACATTCGTCTCGCCAGACAAAGGTGCGCCAGGGAGTTTAGAGTGCATAATAGAACTCTTGGTAGCACCAGTATCCAACAGAAAAGGCTCTGACACACCTGATGTAATCACCTCAACATAAGGTCCACTCTGATCTACTGTAACTGAAACGACTCCCTCTCTTTGTCTATGGCTGTCCTAGCAATCATTACCCTCCATATTCCCACCTTCGACATAGTAGTCGTCAGCATAGTACTGAGTCGTCCTACCAGACGTGTGATTCTGCTGATCAAAACTATTCATTGAATTTTGTGGAGGAAAGGAATGCGTGTTCTGGGGAAACCCTCCACGTCCTCTACCTCTAGGAGCTTGTGGAACACTCCGACCTCTTACGCTAGTAACGCCATTCATACGCTGCGACAAAACAGGGCAACTACTCTTAAAATGACCCTCTTCTTTGCAATATGCACATTGATTAAGGCCTACAGGAAAACGTTGTTGAAGAGGCTCGAACCTTTGCGAGTTTCGCTGAAACTGCGGAGGCTTCTGATAGTCACGCTGGTTACTTCGGGGCGGATACGCTTGCTGTAAAAGAACCTTCGTCTTTAGCTCTTTGGTCTTTTTGTCTGCCCTATCCTTCTCATCCTTATCCCTATTTTCATAGTATTGTGCAGTAGCCAATATCTGTGCCGATGATGAAACAGCCCACGAACTCTCGGAATCCTTCAACTTGGTACATAACTCGGGAAGCAAATTATGCATGAACTTATCAACAAACAACCGTTGACCACCTTCAGTACTCATGTCTTGACCACTGTGGTCAATAAATGTTTCTTCAAACCTAGTGAAGAAATCGGGCACAGTTTCATCTTTCTTTTGCTTACATGCAGACAATTTGTCCCAGTTTACTCGCATAGCAGGCATTAAAGTCTTCATGTACGCAATGATCCTACCAGGAAGTTCTGCAACTACAGGCTCCGGTTTAGCACCACCAACTTGTCGCGCATCCGCAGCACTAATATTGACCCAGGTATCACCTAACTCCTGCGCATGGTCCGTGTGCCGAATCAAAACCCATAAAGGTTGTGGGACCACATTTCCAAACAACATGTCTATATCAGCTAGATTCATGACACATGAGTCTGCAGTCTGTGATAATTCTTTATAGTACCCTGCAGGATTTTTACGAGGATCTGGCAAAGTCTGTTTAAGAGCCAGAACTTCAGCTCGCTTCCACGGAACATGTACCCAAACACGCTGAAAGTGTGCTGGTACAGCAGCAATATTGTGAGCGGCATCAGCCTGAACTGCTTCCTTCCATTCAGGAGGAACTTCTCTCATTGGGTATTGTCTCACTTTCCTCCTAACAGAAGGATCAGGCTCAAACAACGACCGAGAAGGAAACTCGTTCCTAAACGAAAGTAGCGTCGCTATCGCTCTTTCAACGTCGGGACCCACAATCGTGCCGTTTGCAAACTCGAACCGTACACGGCACAACTCAGGCGGAGTTTGTCCCAGATCACCATCCTCCAATTCTTCATAAAGAAAATCACACATTTTGTCGAAAACATTCCGCTGCTTCGGAGCTTCCCATTGGCGGAAGACATCCATAACAGACTCTAACTCATATCTTGTAGGGTCAGTAACCCATTTATGCGCCAAATGATCCAATACTCCCTTCTCTCTAGAATCAGGCAGTTGGCTACGCAACTGTGTACGCTCTAAATTGGGGGTCGTGCTCAATGACCCAAAGAAAGGAGAAAAGAGACTAGTAACAGTATCCGTCATTCTCTGTCGGACAGAAGGAGAAGTTGACAGAACAGGAGATAGAGCGGACTGAGTAAGAGCTAATGTAGGAGCAGTAGCAGAAGAGGCAGTAAGAACAGGCGGAAGAGTCGTAGGAATTAAAGACGGAACAGGTAGCAAAGACGGCGGCCCTTGAGGAGGCTGCACCAGAGGAGTAGGAGCCAACTGAAGAGGAGCTGGCGGCTGTGCAATAGCAAGAGGAAAAGCAACCAGAGGTTGCTGCGCAACTAAAGGTTGCGGAGGTGCTGTAGCACTCTGTGCATAAGGGGGTGGCGAGCTCAACAAATGTGACATTAGAGGGTCTTTCTCAAGTTCCTTCGCTGCATCTTGCTGAAGAAGCGGCAAAACTGGATAGCATTTATCAATCGCCATTTTACGTTGCCTGTGCAACTGCTCACTCGCTTGTTCTTCTTCGTTATCTTTATACTGCATTGCAGCTTGCATTATCGAGATACCCCTTTCTCTTTTATTTTTCTTTGCTAATTTAATTTCTTTCTGTTTGGCTTCCTTTCGCCATAGGCGGAAAGAGTCAAACATCGCCGGCCGGGCTTTCTTCTTAAAAAGTCTAACCTCTAGATTGTCTAAAATTTCCGTGTCAAAACTACCATATTGGGGCCATTGTAGGACACCGTCCTTTTTCGTGTAACGAATCCATACTTCGTTATATGTGATGGGGCCCACGCCATGTTTCACATAGAGCTCATAGATTGGAGTTCCAATCGGAGGAACCGGGCACGAGTCCTCCAATCGGGAATCCCTATTTCGACCACAACAAAATATTCTTCCAAGTCTGCTAAGACCAGGCATCTTCGCTCACTAGTCTAGCTTCAAACTTCAAGGGAATATCGAATACGATAGTCTCATGAATACACAAGTCCCTCGGCTTTGGTACTTGCAAGTCCCAAATCAAAGATCCCAAGGGGATACCCAAAAACTAAGGACTGGGAGACGCTCCACTCATACTTAACTGAGGTATCGATGACGTCGCCAGAAGACCCGTCTATCATCTCGCTCTACAAATCATCAGAGGCTCCAAGACAGGGCGACAGTCAGGGCAGCAGTCCTTCGTAGCCGTCGGAAAGCGGGGAACCTCCCAGCAAAGACTTTCGGACCACGACGACATACGGGGATCGATGAAGTGGCTGGCCTTCCTCCAGAATTTTCACGCGAAGCTCCTCACGAACCTCAGGCTTGGACCGGTACCGCTGAAGTCGCCCCACATTGGGCGCCAAATGAAGAACCGGGTTATTTATGACCCAGCGGCGCCAGGGGAAACGCCCTAGGCTCCGGGTCCACCTGTCTTAGAGTACAGAGACACGGGGTACTTCTTGGTGACGTCAAAGATCAATTTTATTAGCTGCAGCCTGTAACAGAGATCCTAGAAGTACAACACGGTGTATGTTCTCAGGAGACTGCTCGTCTACAAAACCCAGTCATCCCTTTTTATACCAAATATTATGTTTCAGGCAAATGTTCCTAATTTACAGTTGACCACTCGCGTGTTTTTACAAAAAAAGGAAAGGCAGGATCATGATGACAAGACCATTCTTCAGTTTGTCCAGCCCATAATCAATTATTGGTCAAACCCAACATTCTTCATCAGACAGGTCGATCGAACCCACCATAAAAACGGGCACATCCCCATCGTAAACGGATCATAAAGAAAGGAGCAGAGACAGGTGTGAGCAAGATAGGACATAGTTATGTGCAATAAAAGGTTTGATGGTGTTTTGTGTCTCGATCCGTAATCTTGATCAGCTACCGGGAAAGGGACTGGTTCAACAAGCTTGGCTTCAGGCAAGAGGGTCGCTCGCTCAGGTCATTCAGAAGACAGCTAAAGTGTACGTGTGCTTGGAGACTCGTTCGGCCACTGTCACCGGCCGATGTGAGGGCAACCACAAAATGGCTGCAGTACGCAAGATGGAAACCGAGGGTTCAGAACGGACTCCCTGATTTCATGGTTATCTCGTCACTCAAATAAGACGAAAATACTCATACATCTTGCACTCGCCATATTCGGTCTGCTGATACCAAACTCGTCATGATACGACGACTTTTATAACAAGGTTCAGAATTTCAATACCTCATGCTGCATAACTAAATACTTATAAGGTCCCAAAAGTGAGACCTATTGGCTGTGCCAATGCTTGTTTTGTTCCTCATTAGCTTCCCCAGCTCCACGTTCCCCTTATCTGTCCTCTCTCTGCCTGTCATCACTCTTTAATGCCCCCTCTCACTTTTTGTCTCCCTCCCAATCTCTCCTAACATTCTCTCACATATTCCTCTCCACCCTTCTGCCTCTTTTTCTCTTCAGGTACTGACCTTTCTTTTCCAGGGGCTGTGAGAGCGGATTAGAGCTGCCCTGCTGAACAAAATGCCCCCAAGAACCCCCTGAGCTGACAAAAAATGGTAATAAAGTTCATTTATTGACATTTTATTTTTTAGCATCCCGTCCTGAACGGAGTGTGAGGGCGGGGTGGGGCAATTGCTGCAGAGTGGCAGGAGAGAGCTTTGCATTTGTGTATAAAGTGTGAATGTCCCTTTGGTTGGCCGTCTTGAGATGGCCAGCGAGACATGCGCATATTTAACTTCTCTAACCCAGCTGTATAAAACTGGGTTAGAGGAAGTGCAGGCCTCCAGTGCTCTAGTGAGCGCTGATTGACCCCGCTCCCACCAATCCTGACGCTTCTCTCCTACTGTGAGAGCAGCGCCAGGATTGGGTAATGCAGTTTTCTGTGTCCCAGGTTGGAGCTTCAAGGAGAGGAGGAGGTTGTGCAGCAAGTCTTGGAGGTAAGTGCTGTTTTTGCATTTTTTATTTTTGCACCACACACCCTCTCCCTCTCTCTCTCGCTGTCATGCTGTGTAGCTTGCTTACAATTTCTTCCGTCTCCGCCCCAGCGCATTTACAACTTTTCTCATTTTTTATTTTCCCCCTTCTAGCCGCCTGTGCGGGTGTCTCTCACTCTACAGCTCTCTGGGGCAGATTTACAAGCCCCTTGCGCCTCATTTACGCGGCCGTTGCATCACTTTTGTGACACAGTGGTGGCGCAAATCCTGCGCCATGGTGCGGTGTACTTACAACGTGAAGCATCTGGGTGATGCGTCACGTTGTAAAGCCCTGCGCCACATATAGGCGTTCCTGCGATGGGGGGGCGTTCCGGCGCAGGAACGCCTCCTAAAAGTGGCTGAGTGAAATCTACAAGATTTCACTCAGTCACTTTTAGGCCAATGCTGCATCAAAACCCTGCGCCTGCTTGAAGCAGGCGTAAGGATTGACGCAGCATTGGAAGAATATGCCCCCCCAGGGCATTGCTGGAGCTGCGTCGCAATGCGCCGCCTTTACGGCACAGAAGCATCACGCATCTGTGCCGTTTTTGCCCCTTGGTGCGCCGCATTTAAATTCTATCATAAACAACCACAGAGGCAACCCACCAACCTGAACCAGGGGTAGTAAATTAGTATTCCAAACAACAGTTCAGGAAACAAATAACAAATCACAATTTAGAAATAATCAATTGCAATTAAATGTTACCTTATAAAAGAAAAAGAAAGAAAAAGGGAAAAGAAAAGGGAGGCACAAATAAAAACTGTCAACAAGGAATTAAAAAATTATCACAAATTTATTATAAATAGTGCGCTCAAAAAAGATAATGGCTGGTTTATACAACAATACATTACATACAAAGGAAACAAGAACAATTCATTGAGCGTCAAAATTACTTCAAGTAACCGCAGCAGCAGGATCTCACAGACTTGCCGCTGGTTGTTAAGACGGGTTAACAATTGACAAGCCCCTGATGGAGGACTGAATTTCTATTTTCTCTTGATCCAACTTATATCCTACACGACTAATCCAAGTTGCATTCCCAATATTTGGGACTTGTAATCGCCTTTTAATAATTCGAATCCGGAAATTCTTGTAAGCACACGAAATAAGAACGTGATTGCTTTGGCTTAAATTTTACATAATTTTGACGCTCAATGAATTGTTCTTGTCCTGATGATGACCGCAACCTCTGACAGCGGTTGAAACGCCGTCGACGTATCTGTGACTCATAAAGTCTAGTGGACACATAAGACTCTGTATATGTTGTACCCTTCCTTTGTAACATAATTATTGTTTGCCACACGTTTGGTTTCCTTTGTATGTAATGTAGTGTTGTATAAACCAGCCATTATCTTTTTTGAGCGCACTATTTATAAGAAATTTGTGATAATTTTTTAATTCCTTGTTGACAGTTTTTATTTGTGCCTCCCTTTTCTTTTCCCTTTTTCTTTCTTTTTTTTTTTTTTTTCGTTTATAAGGTAAAATTTAATTGCATTTTAAATGCGGCACATCATGGGTGGCGGAGACATGGAGCACAATTACTGGCGCATCCCTGCTAATATGCAGGGATGCGCCAGTAGTTGTAAATCTGCCCCTCTGTTTCTAAATATCTCTACTTAGGGTTGTCACCTAACTGGTTTGTACCGTCACGACCAGTATTTTAATGCCCAGGCTGGTAGCAATATAAGAAAAATCATATAAAGTCGGTATTTTTAGCTCTTATCTGTAAATACTTCAAAAAGCAAATATAAATATATATAGCAAGCACTTTTAAACGTGTTCTTGGACCGCCCCTGACTAATAATTAAAGTAAACCAAAGCAGAAAAGTTATATTAAAATCAATACATACGGTTTAGTATAAAATCCTATCTAGCATCATTTAGTATCACATCCAGGCATTTGCAGACTACTAAATCAACAATAAATGGACTGTATTTCTCTCTTTCAAAGCTGCCAACCCTATCTGTACTTGAAAGAGTTTTGTCGTCCCCCCACCTGCCCACAAATCAGGCAAGTTATATATACTTCCCACGAGCGGATCTTCCCACACCTCATGACATGAACCCCCCTTGGGGACCCCTGGGCCCCTCCAAGGCCTTACCTTACCAGGCCCCTTGCGGTTTCCATCTTAGCGGGTAGAGGCAGCTGTCTGCCCCCCGTGGGTGCTCGGGACATGCGCCCTCCGACTCCAGGCCGGTGGTCCAGCCCAACTGTCACCCACAGACCCCCCGAGATTCCAGAACCTTCTGCGGGAGTCTGTGGATGAAGCGCCTCACATTCCGAGGAGTCAACAGAGGCTGCCTCGAGGAGCTGTGCGGGAGGAGACACGAGAGCTCGCCTGCCTCAGAGGGGGTAAAGTGCTGCCTTAGAGCCGAGAGGTCCCGCGTGGTGGCGCTTCATGGAGGACACGAGTCAGAAGACAGCGCCTTAACCGTGACCGCGGAGGTGTCAACAGTGCAACGGAGACAAGCTGGGGCCAAGTCAAGGTCAATAAAATAGAGAAAGTAGAAGAAAATAATGACAAAGCCCGTAGGCTTCGCCGTTTAACTTTGTTTGTGACGTGGAGGTAGGTGGGCTCTGTAACGAGGTGACAGGGGTGGAGGGCGGTAATAAGAGGGTGTTTGGGCTCTGCATCCTTCTCCTCAGTCTGGGGGTGGGCGCATGAGCTTGGATTCCATAGAGGCGGGCGGGGTTCATCATGACCTGCACAGGCAGGGCTGGGCCTGCCTCCAGTGTGACAGTCTAGATGGGTGAGCTGGTGTCCCAGGCCTGCTCTGGAAGTGTGAGAGTCGCGTGAGAGCGTTTGAGGGAGGGCGCCAGGGGCCGTATTACAGAAGTGCCCTGGGGGTTCAACGGGTGTTTGTGTTAGCTTTGAGTGCCCCTGGGGCACTTTGGTTGTAAAGATGCAGCGCAGCGGAGTCAATGGTAAGTTTCCACTGTTTTATTAACATAAAGTCCCTGACAGCAAGGTACGTCTTCGTTCAGTCGTTCCTCGCCGCAACTGTCACTGTCAACGGTCATCCCTGCCAGGTTCTAACAGAGAACCTTAGACGTCATAATGCACAGGGCATGGCTCGTGACAGTGACAGCGGCACGAGGACACTACAGTGTGAACAATGGACAAAAAGGTAAGAAGAATACAACACATCGCCTTCCCAATAATGGAACAGATGGATAAACGAATGTACTGCGAGCAGCAGGTAAGGAGGGAACAAAACCGAGAAACTAATCACACTCAAAATCCTGTAATTTAGCTGGTGGCTTTACAACTCTTCCGCACCTGCTCACCCTGGGTTCACTCCAAAACAAGCTGTTTTGAGGCAAGGCATCATCTCCCATATAACAATCAATACCAAAGTTGGTACTACTGGTACTGTGAAACTCCTTGTCGATACCAGATACCAGATAGTTCCTCATCCGAGCAACCCCAATTGTCTTCTAGAATGGGTGTACTACCAGGGGCATCCTCACTCTCAGAAGAAACATTACTAGCTCCCTGTGGTTTAGAATCCCTACTAGCATCCCCATCAAGCATCCGATCGTAGTTTAGAGAAGAGGAAGGATCTTGGTTGTCAGAATTGCAGTGAAAATGTGAAGTAATGACTACCATCCTTACACAATGATAAAGTTGAGAAATGCCAACTTTTCCCATCACTCAAAAGGGCTGAATTACAGAAAACTTCCCTGACCTCCATGTGTTTTGAATAGCGACTCTGCCCCTTGCTAGTGAACTTGGGGTTCTTAACCCTAACTTTGTCTCCCACTTGAATGTGGACTTCTTTACATGCATGTTTAGAGTCATAGTATTTCTTGCTGGTCATTTGTGATTTTTGACTATTATTTTTCACCTTTTCTGGAGACCACGAAATTCTTTTGGGAGTGGCCCATCCCGCGCTATCTTTCGTGATGGGGGTTCTCCCCCTTAACAGCACAAAAGGACTTGTACCTGTGGACTCAAACGGAGTCACGCGAAAAGCCCATAGATTGTGGATGAGTTGTTTTCTACATGAGAGATCATTTTGGTTGGCTAATTGCACTACACCTTTAATCACACGATTACATCTTTCCACGGTACCATTCCCTGCAGGATGGTATACTGAAGTGGTCTTGTGAGATATGCCATTTTCTTTTAGGAATGTTTTAAAATGTTGTTGGATACAAATTGTGGGCCATTGTCTGATACTAAACAAATAGGGAGACCTTCTCTGAGAAAAAATTTGCGCAAGAAACTGACAATGGTTTTAGCATCTGTGTTCTGTACCACCTCCACTTCAGGCCATTTAGAAAAATGGTCCATCAGGACAATGAGATATAGTTGTTCTCCATGCTCCCAAATGGCACAACAAATGTCAATTCCTAGTCTGACCCATGGCATGGAAGGGCAAGTGAGTGGCTAAAGGGGTGGTCTTAAAGTATTTTGAGACTTGTCTGAGTTCTCACATGCCACACAGTTCCTAACAGTCCTTTCAATTTCAATATCTACACCAGGCCACCAATACGAGTTCCTAACTCTACTTTTGGTTTTCCCAATGCCAAGGTGGCCCTCATGACAGATCTCTAGAAGTTTTGTGCGTAAACTGGTCGGAGGTATTACCTTGCCATTCCTATGTATCAATTCTCCTTCAAAGGATAATTCGTCCTTTAGTTCCCAAAAAGTGTGCAATTGTTTTGGAATTATTATTTTTTATGGGCCATCCCTCTCTTATGTATTTCTTTACTTCTAGAAGGGTGGCATCTTCCTTCATGGCAGTGTCCCAATCTGAATGTGAAATGCAAGGTACCTCCTCAATGATGTTTGCAATACAAAATTATTCTATATCTGATGTACGTTCATTAGTGTTTTGTAAGGGTAACCGACTCAAACAGTCTGCCACTCGATTCTTTATGCCAGGAAGGTATTTAACCTTGTAATTAAAATCCAGCATCCTCATAGAGATGCGTGCTAGTCGTGGAGATGCACTTTGTAAACCTTTTGTGGAAAGTACCTTGATCAAAGGTTTATGGTCACTCTTTAGGGTAATTTGATATCCCCATATATATTGCCTAAAGTGCTCCAGGCCCCAAGCACATGCTAGTGCCTCACGCTCAATCACAGAGTACCTACCCTCCGTAGGTGTGATTGAGCGAGAGGCAAAAGCTACAGTCACTTCTTTTCCTTTTTCTGTAATTTGGTTAAGTACTGCCCCCAACCCTGTTCCACTCGCATCGGTGGTTACAATGCTGTGAAGGGGTAACGCAGAAATGGCCGTAGACGCTAGTGCAACCCCTTCTGTAATACTGAAAGCGCTAGCACATATGTACCGCCAGTGCTATCTCAAGGGGGTGTTCACTCATTTGAATGGGGGCGTAGCCCCCTGCAAATGAGGAATCTTTTTACCTCTGCGGCAGCGCGGTATAAGAGACGCAGGCGCAAACAAGCTGTCAAGAGGCACACTGACAATGTTCCACAAAAAGATGGTGCTCTGTCAGTGAGCCCTCGATGTCAGCCCTCTGGAGGTGGCCAAAGGGGTACCATGCACCCCCCAGACATCCTCTGGCGCACGGGTGCAGTCACCCACTGCACCCGCCTGCATGGGCATCGATCTCTCCTCTTGAAAGTGCACGGGGGTTGCCGCCTGCATAGTGAAACATGGAGCGGCTGTTTCAAAGCCGCTCCGTAGTTCACTTGAATGCGCTCCCCCCATGGCAGCACAAGTATGCAGCTGACCTGGGGGCAGTGCATTTCTACGAATACAGAGCACTTTCCTTGTTTGCGCAGGCCGCACCTTTTGAAAGGTGCATAATGGCACAAACAAGGAAAGTGTGCCGTATTCGTAGTATAGCCCCAGTAGTGTAGTTTCCATTGGTGCAGCAGATGCAGTGGCACTGAGGCCTCAGGGGCCCACTGAAACCTGATTAATGCTGTACTTTATAATCCAACCAGAAGCCAGGGGGTCCATTTCCATCCTTGCGCTAGGGGCCAGGACAGGCTACCTACGCTGGAGAAGACCGATTTTAAGGAGCTCGGTGTTATGCACCTTTTGACGTGCCAGTCTGGAGTGGACCCTGATGTGATGATTCAACCTAGGATATGGGGGTAGCTCAGGTGTAGGCAAGTTAGCACTAGGCTTTTTGCTGGTGAACCCGAGGGGTGTCTTGTCGCTGACGTCACCACAAAGTTCAGAGCAGTGTTTATCCACTGGTAATTCGATACCAGCACTCCAGAAAACACTATTGGGTCTATTTAAATAATTCTCACGCAACCCAAAATTCTGTGCTGTATTGCATGAGATGGAGAGAGCAGGACAGTGCCATGCCTACAGCGATATGACACGCTCCTCCTCTCACACTAGCGTCGGCGCACAATCAGGCCGCTGAGCCTCAAGCACACAACTTTGCACCATAGTGCAAATGTGTCTGCCTGAATCTAGGACAGGTTTTGCCCTGGAAGGGCACCCTTCCGGTACAAAAAAACTATCCTTACAGGCACTTTAAAACTTTGCCTACTTTGTATGTGTGCTGTTCACTGCAGCACACATGCAAGATTGAAAAAGAAAGGAATGTCACCTTTATGGTGCCTATTTCAAAAGGACACTATTTTGTTATGCAAAACCCTGTCTATTTTTTTTTTTTGTAGATAGGGTTTTGCATCAAAAACCATAGGTAGTTGCATAGGAATGCCCTTGTACCACACAAGAAATGCTTCTGTGGAGCTAAATAATGCAAAGTAGTGCTAGGTGCTGCTTTGGTTTACTTTCACATAAATTTCCAGCGCAAAACAAGTTTTGTGCTGGAAAGTAAATTGGAAAAAAAATATTTTAGCATCAATTTGCATCACTTTGTGGTGCAAAATCTTAGTAAATGTACCCCTGTGTACGTAAGTTATCTTTGTATGGTCATTATCCAGTGGTTAGGTCTGGTCATCTGGGCATGCCCTTCCCTATCTTGGTGTGTGTTGATGGTGTATGCCAGATGATGGGCCTTTTCGGGATCCCAGAAGAGATTCTCGGCACCCCACTTCTCAACACTTCCCTGATGAGGTGAGAAGGAAGGTTTTCATACAGGTCCAAAAGATCCACTTTGCCCATCCCACTAAGATTGTCATTTCCCCTGGGTCAACGCCGAGCTCTAGCCTCGATAAGCCACAGGAGCTTACTATAGGGTATCGGAGCCTGACATGAGGTTAAACCCACAGAAGTCAGGTGTCCATTGTTGTATCAACAACATGAACAGCAGACTCTGAATATTGTAAAAAAAGACCTTATATCCAATATGCGCAGACTCTAGTGTCATACAGGTGCTCTTCGATGCACACGGGGCAAGCCACTCGTCGCCAAAACATGTTGTATCAACAACACAAACAGCAGACTCTGAATATTGTAAAAAAGGCTTTATTCCCAAACAGCACACGGCCACTCCACTGCACGTCCCAAAGCCGGCTCACAACTGCCAGACTCAGAACTAACCCTCGGCAAAGCACTACACTACGCTTGCGTAGTTTGCGAAGTTTGCGCTGCTTCGCACTAAGCGAACTGCACGTAGCACAATGCAAACACGCGTAGCGTAGCGTAGCATAGTGCAGAGGTCATTTTTTGCTTGCTCGCGGTCCTCAACGTCAAGTTGGCGACCGCGAGCAAGAAAAATGACATCCCGGCGAGACTTTTTCCTCGTTCGCAATCAGCAACATCAAGTTACAGTTCGCGAGCGTGGAAAATAAACTTCCCGGGGAGATTCTCAACGCTGGGAGAGCAGGTTTATCATTGCAAGTGGTTGCGTATGCTTTTGACCGCTCACGATGAGAAACTACCAGTCCACGTTGAGAAAGCCGCCGCTCGAGTAAAAATCAACTCGAGTGGCAGATAACTACAGCTCGCACTGGGCAAGATGCAGTTTTCAATGATTGCACAGTGCCGGATACTTGTCCGCACTGTGCAATCATTGAAAACGGCATCTTGCACAGTGTGAACTGGGCACTAAGCAGTTAGCGTAGTGCTACGCATAGCTCGCATAGTGCGACGTGCACTTTGCGTAGCTACACGTAGCGCTACTTCGCGAACTACGACCAGCCCTACTCAGAACCTCCCCCAGAATTGTCATGGAGATGGGCTTTGCCTGTACACTGTGTTAAGTTGGCATGAGCTTATTAGAAGTTTAAACGCCATTTTTCCTCTCTGATGCTTTTGCACACGGCACACAATATCATAAATGTTTAGAGTCTAGCAGAATATTTTGCTTCACACGAGAATAATATGTTTTCCTATAGTATCAGCCTTGCTTGGTAAGCTATGTCTGAACAGTGAGTGCCGAGGCCTTCAAGGTTATTTCAACACAGGGGTTGTTGTTTGGTCTGATCAGCGCACGTCCTAGACATAACACATATGCAGCTGTGGCCACCTCTGATTTTGGCGCGTTTAATAATGCACTGCGCAGAGCATGCACACACAGTTGGAGAACATTCACATGCAGAGAGCTGGAGTAGAAAATGATGTGATACCTTTCTACTAGGACCAGAGGTATGGGGCTGCCCTTGTATTCCCAAGAGACCTTCTGTAGATATAATATAATATACTAGCAAGGGAGGGTAAGATTTAGGTGCAATTTAGCCGCCTTCCCTTTAGCATTTTAACATTCTTTCTCCCTTTGTATTTTATGGACTAGTAACTATGCTGATAACCTTGTTGCTTATAATATGTCTGCTTGCATTAGCTAAGATACTGCGCCTGAGAACACGGTATTAGAAATAAATATTTCAAACTTGCATGTGTCTTTATTTACTCCTCGTTTTGGACTGGTATGATAGTATAACGAAAGAGTGTACATGTGTTCCACGTTACCTGAGGTGTTCCAAGTTCATGTTCTGGGTTGTCTAATCATAGAAGTTATAGAAGAACCAATGAGACACTGATTGCTGGTCTGGTAGGGGATTTTGGATACTAAGGTGAGTTTTTGGTACACCCTAATTCACTGAGGTTCCAAGTCTCTATGCACAGTTCTGTGTAGGAGCAGAATCCCTGCGACATGGCGCCCACCCGATGGTGGTCTTATTACATGACACTTGAGTAGTCCTTAACCCCTTCACTATTGTTTCCGGATAATAGTAGTGTCGGACAAATCTACCTATAGTTACATAGGTCCTTCAAGCTTGAATCTTTCCACGGTTTCCGTTTGAATTACTACCCAGTTGTGCTACCTAGATTTTGTATTGTCACTCTTTATTTCTGTGTCAGAATGGGTGACGTTGACATACCGCAGCATAGTCGCATTGCGGTACGTAATCATTTGCAGACTTATAACGTCGCCTTGGAGGGCATGGCAGTGATCATGGTGGTGAGTGCTGAAGTTGCGTACCCATATGAGATCTTTTACTCGTGGGTGACTTTTCCTGCAGTGGACGAAAATTCTGGTGTGTTTCACACATATACTCACTCAGCCGTGCCCGCAGAATATGTTCCTTATAGGACACAGGAAGTTCCAATTAATGCTTGGCAGCATCGTGTTTGGTTTAATGGCGCCCTTCCCCACTCATTAGCGACAACTAGATTGGGTCCTTTGTCCATTCCAGGCGCGACTTGGCCTGTTTTGGCAGGATTTACTCCGCATCCTAGATTGGGTGCTGTACCCGTTGCTGATCTACGGGTCCTTCATACAACCGCAATTGCAGTTATTAGGGCCTTGGTACAATACATTACCAGCAATCTCCCGGGCGGGGCCCCGGGTGTTGCGATGCTTCCAGCTGGATCTAGCGGTATGAAGCTGAGTCCAGTAATGGTTAATGCTGTGATGGGCAAGCGTCCCCAGGATAAGAATGATATGCCTTTCTGGCTTGCCGAGAAATTTGACCAGCTGGAAGTGGTATTTCCTAACACGACTCCTGTTGAGAAACACAGGATTCTTGCAATTAGTTTGCCGAAAGAATTGATACCAGACGCCGGTGACTGCGAGCCATGGGGCAGAATTTTTGCGGCAGTGTACACGAGGTGCTTCGGCACTCCGTCAATGGCTCTCCTTGCAACTGTCATTAAGCGTGTTCAGGATGAACACGGACCTGAGGCTGCGGTTGAATTGGGAATGAGACTCTGCGGGGCATTTGACGCAGTTTCCGAGCTCATCCGTTCTAATAAAAAGGGAGACGCGGTAAACTTTCAAGTTTCTAATGCTTTGCTCGCGGCCCCCGATGCTGATAAACCCCGACAGTTACCGAAGATTATCACGGCTGCTTATAAAACCATTGGCCATAATAGTCTGGGTGTCAAGCCATTTTCTACTAAAGAGAAAAAGCAACCCCAGGGGTCAAAGTCTGAAAATGACGATCAACCCAAGACCAAAAAGCAAAATTGGTCTAAAAACAAAAAACAAGGTAAACAACAACAGAAACAGGAGTCCCGTCCCCCATCACCAGTGCCTGCATCTACTGAGCGCGTTTATGACTTGCGCGACCACAGTACGATTAAGTCGCCTGATAGATTACAGGTTCCTGATCAACGCTCTCCTCGTTCTTTTCAGGACACATCGGCCTCATCGTCCGGTGGTGGAGGCGGCAGAAGAGGTAGGGGTGGACCGCAGACTCGCAACCAGCCCCGCCCGAAAGACGGAAAAGGCAAGCAGGACGATTCTTCACAGAAGAGACCCCAGTTTCAGAAAAAGAAAGTTGCCGCTTTAACAGCGAGATATGCCACAAATACTGAGAACGCAGCTTCGGAATCTGATATGGGCTCTGACCTTGCTGGACAGTGCGGCGGAGATTACCATAGTGCGAGAGGCCCTGCGTCCACTACTAAAGGTGACAGTGACTGACCAATATGTTGTTGTGGAGACGGCTGATACCAAAGAAGCTTCCCCTGATATGCTTTATGAAATTGTCCTTTTAATTGAAGGTGACATACAACGTACCATATAAGGGGTATTTTGGGAAAATCTTACAACTACCTATGACATTTTGTTAGCGGAGGCTGACTGGCCCCCACCTTTTGTTCTTGCAGCTCCGAGAGGGGAGGAGGTGATCCTCCCTAGTTGCGCGCACACTGTCTCAAAAGAGCATGCGCTGAATTTTGCAGAACAGTGGGCTAAGGACCTTGCGCCTTCTCTGTACCGTACGCATTGTGGTTGGTATAAATATTCCCCACACCACAAAATTCCCTTACGGTCTATGCCACAGCCTCAACCTCAATATCCCATTCGACGTGAAGCTAAGGCTTCCGTTGCGGAAATCCTTGACCAATTGGAATATCAAGGTGTAATTGAAACTTGTGTGTCACCGATGAATAACCCACTTTTTACTGTGACCAAGCCTGACGGTTCGCACCGTTTGGTATTGGATTACCGGCATTTGAACTCACATTGCCGTACCTGTGCAGTACAGAATACCCACGGCTCTGCCTTAGTGGATAGTCTTGTGCGAAAACGGGAAAACCACACTTGACATATCCAACGGTTATTTTGCCCACCATTTGGATGGTCTAAGCTCCAAATAGACCAGTTTCACCAGTGGCGGTAAACAGCGCCACTTTAAATGCCTGCGAATGGGCTATAAGAATAGTCCAGGTGTGTCTGTTGCCCGTATTGTCTCTCTCTTGGAGAGAGTTGACCCAGATGTAAGCATGAGCGCAAAATCCGGTCCGATCGCGGATTTTGCGGATTTTCGGTAAATTCGCAGTCCGCGAACTCTCGCGAATTTACCGAAAATCCGCAATCCGCGATCAGAGCGGATTTTGCGGTCAAAAGTTCAAGCGAGCCTAATTTACGATGGCGCCGGCAAGCTGCCAGCGCCATCCTCAAATAGTTACTTAATTAGCTTCAACAGGAAGCTCTAATAGATAAGATACAGCAGGGGCTCGAGCGCCTGCTTTATTTTATCAGTTGGAGCTTCCTGTTGAAGCTAATTAAGTAACTTTTGCAGGATGGCGCTGGCAGCTTGCCGGCGCCATCGTAAATTATTTATGGTGGTGAAAAACGGTGGTGTCTTCTTGAATAAATATGAAGGGCAGGGTTCATTCGGGCACGACGGTCCTGGCACAAAAAATAAACCTCAACAGGAAACACTTGCAGATATCAATAAAGCATGTGCCCTAGTTGAAGCTTAAATTCAGTGACTCATTCATCAGCCCAAAAACAATCGTGAGCGTTGTGGGGGCTGGGCAGGTGTGCCTTCTTCCCAAATATACCATCGAAAATGTGATGCTGGCCAGAGGCATTTGCATCTTTGACTTTCACGAGCGCAATCCCCGTGCCGTTCCTGTGACCAGGAGCTTCTGTCTCTTAATCTGCTGCTCTGATCGGTCTCTGACCTTTTATACACACAAGAGGCATGTGCGCTCGCATGGAAGCCCCGTCCGTTTGGCCCCGCCCACACACTCGAGGAAGCCCCACCCCCAAATCCGCCGATCCGCATAATCCGCGGATTTTGCGGATCCACGATCCGTGAATCCGCAAATTCGTGAATCGTGGATCCGCAAAATCCGCCCATGCTTACCCAGATGCGTGTTCGTATGTGGATGACATTTATCTCACAGACGATGAACTTTGGGCGCATCTGTGTCGCGTTGACCGCATAATTTGTAGCTTTGCAGACTTCGGTTACAAATTCAACTTTGCAAAGTCTCACATTGCAGAGTACACAGTGTTGTTCTTGGGCTATGAGCTCAACAATGAAGGTCGAGATTTGGCTCCTCACTTCTTGGAGAAATGCGCACAACTGCTCGTTCCTACAACTCTGAAAAAATTACAGTCCTTGCTGGGATTTTTGAATTCCAGCCGTACATACATTCCCGAATATGCCTTTGTATGCTTTGATACAACCAACGTTTACCAAATCTTGCTGTCTGCCAGAACATTCAGCCATTTTGCAATCATTGCAGGTTGATCTTCTTGAATCTAAATTCCTACTGACTCGTGATAACCACACCAACCTGGTGATAAGAATCACCCCTGGGACGGTGGGTTTCACTTACCTTACTTTTAACGTAGGAGACACAGTACCTATTGCTTACAAGTCACACTTGTACACTTCGGCTGAAATGCGGTTTTCCACTGTGGAATTTTTTTTGGACAGCAGTGCAAATGGCGATTCTCAAGGAACGAGCACAGTCGCAGGGAAAATGCATGTTGGTTATTACCCCGTATCCTGCACTTGAAGCAGTGACGAAAGCCAGTGTACCAAATTCTAAAGCTTTGCAGCCACGGTGGATACAATGGGCTGCGTCCCAGACGTCTCAGGATGTCACGTTTGTTTTTGATGCCTCCTTACAGTCACAAGACTGTTTGCAGTATGAATTTGTTCATCCTGCGCCATTGACTATGCGGCCTTTGGAGGATTTCCATTGTATCATTTACACTGATGGTTCAGCACAAGTTGCGCATGGGTCTAAGCACGCATACGTTTCAGCTTGCGCCATTGTGGTAGGTGCAATGGTGAATGATGATTTCAAGTCCGAGGTCGTGCACACGCAGACTAGGGGACTGCACCGCACAATTGGCAGAGCTCCATGCTCTGATGCTTGCATTAGAGTACGCTGATCATAGTGTGACGACTTTTTGTGAGTGATTCTTACTACTGTGTCCAGTCTTACAATGAAAATCTGTTCTTTTGGATTCAGAATGATTTTCGTGATTCCAAGGGTAGCACAATAAAACATAAAATGGTCTGGGTCCGAGTGGCTGAGCTTAAAGAGCAGTTGCCACTCGTGTATGTAATTCACACTCTTGGTCATCAGCACGTGGGAGTTCACGCTGTTGGCAATTCTTTGGCTGATGAGGCCGCAAAATCAGCAGTATCGACATATTTGGTTGCGGCAGTTACACATTCCAAGCGTAAGATTGATGATGATATCTTGGTGGCTGTAGCCGCTACTGAGAAGGAAAGTAAATATCCTAAGGGGTTCCCTTCAAAGTATTCATATCACTTAAGTCCTGATAAAGTTCCTTATGTGAAAATGCCGGGCGTTGGTGAAAGGTTGATTCCCAACGTGGACCGCAGGTCCACACTGAATACAGCAGCCCATGAAGGTGTTGCGTCTGCGCATGCAGGCGTTTCGGCTACTGTATCTCAGTTGCAACAACGTTTCTGGTGGTGGGGACTGTACAAGCAGACGCGTGATTATGTCCTTCAATGTGAAATTTGCCAGCAGATAAACCTTCCACTGCTGCGCGTCCGCCCCAGACACAGTTGTACATTTTTAATAAACCACTTGGTTGTGTTTACTTAGATCACTGCGGTCCTTTTTCTTCTGATACTGCATAAAAGTACATCTTAGTAGCAGTTGATTCATGCACACGCTTTGTGTGGGTGTGGCCGCACCGCAGCGCTGATTCACGAACTGCCATAAGAGACTTGCGTGTCTTTGTAGGGATTTTTGCCTGTGGTACCTTCCATTTGGATCATGATGCTGCTTTCGCCTCTAAGCCGTATAAGGATGCCATGGCTTTGTTGGGGGTCAAAGTCAAGTTTTCGTCTCCATACAGACCTGAGGGTAATAGTGTTGTGGAACAGATGAACCGTGATTTAAAGCAGTCTTTGACAGCTAGGGTTATAGGCACTGGCAGGAACTGGCTGGCCCACCTCAATAGCGTGCAGCGTGCAGTGTGCCCTTAATAATCTCCCTAGAAGGTCTCTGGGTGGGCGGACCCCATACGAAATGCTCTTTGGTATCAAGATGTTCGTCCTGGACCTTGACGGTCTAGACAGGTGGCTGTTGCTGCCTTCTTTGACGTAGATGAACATTGCAACATTTTACAGGATCTACAAAAGACGAGAGACAGTCTTGCAAAGGAACATTTGCCCTGCACATCTCAAGCTGAATTGCAGATTCCGGTAGTTGGCTGGCTACCCCAAGTTGGAGAAGTGGTTCGGGAGAAGATCGAAAACAAGAAAGAATTTGGTCCCTCTTATCGAGCTCCAGTTCCTGTACTTGTTGTGAAGGGCACAAGAACAGTCATTTTACCACCACTTCCAGGTCGTAAAGAAAACAGGTATATCTCCATTGACAATGTCGAAATACACAGAGTGGCCGATCTTCTTAGAATGACACCGGCAATCTCATATCCTTCGATTTTGAGAAATTCTGTTTGGCTCCGGCTTCTGTACCCAGGCCTGATGTTGCCCTCGATATGCCTGCAGTTTCGAGTCCTTTACTGAGTTCCCTGCCTGGCGCTTACCTTGATGAAACTGACTACACTTACCCCACTGACTTATCCATGCCTGATTTGCAAACTCGTTTGGCTACAGAATCCAGATTTTCATTTGACACTGACTCTCACACATCGAAGACCCCTTCAAAATTTTCTGTTTTGGCAACACTGTTTAAAAAACATTTTTTGATTCCACCTTGGACCTACATTTGTTTGGTGCTTTTTTCAATTTACCTGTTCATGTCAATTGGCTTTGTGGTGTATTTTTTTTCGCCTTGTCAACAGACACTATGTCGAGGAGAGAACATGCATTCGACATATTAATGGAACATTGGCTCCCCATTCCTCATCACACAGGTTGAAAAGGGACCTGGCTTATGTTGATATCACTGCTTGGCCTGTCTTGGATGGAATTGTATGGGATACTGTTCGATTTCAAATCCATGGGCCCACTGAGGTTATAAATGTCCCTAATGTGCTTAGAGTTTCTATGGGGGATGTGATTAAACAAAATATACGTTCTGATGATTGGGATGTTCAGGCCGTAGAGGCTTTGTTTTCTGATTTGAAATATTATGCTGCCTTTGATGCTGAAGATTTGTATTTAGAATCTGCTAATTACGGTGATTTGTATTGTTACCAACATTTTGGCAATCACCACCTGCATAAAGCTAATACCAGGAGGAACACTGTTAATGATACACAATGGGAACATTTTCCAGCTCCTGTACAAGTCAGTTCCACTTCCTTTTTGGAAAGGTACACTTATTTTACCGATTTTAATCAGTCAAATCCCAATGCTTATTATTTTAAGATGACTAAAAAGTCCACATCCAAGGTTAGACTTACCGATACAAAATTATTATATTCGAAGTCCTTTCTAGAACAATTGGCTGTTGGGGGCTACGAGTTGTGGAAGGATAACATTGATCTTAAATCTGTTTGGGGTTCTAAGAACTGGCAAGTGCAAGGCACTGAGGCTTTGCACCGTGCATGCCTCATCCCCACCCATATGCTATTTTTTAATTCTACAATTTCACAGACAACTTGCTTTGGGTTGGCTACTATTAAAAAATTAAATGCTCCTTCTTTTCCTGAATTGGAAGAATATTCTGGTTGGATTAATGCCACTAAATTTTCAATCAGTGAGTTACAAACTCTTTTGCTGAATTCTTCCTTTAACATGTCCAGTTTGATCCCAAGGGTTGGTTGCTCTGTCACAGAAGTGCTGATTCTTGCCAGCATCATTTTCTGGGTTTAGCTCACGGCTATATACAGGTCAGGGTAGATCCCCGTTTTGAAAGTGGCCATTCTGTGACTACCTATTCTGTAGGCAAATTATGTCAGAATTGGCTCAAACATTCCACTTTGGCGTCAGTTAAGCTGCATTTATCTAAACTGACTGACGATGTTGATCTGAATGATTTTGTGAAAGGCCCGGCTAACGGCAGATCTAAAAGATGGATATATGCTATTTACAACGAGGTCTGTAAAATGTCCCAGATTGAGGCAGCTACCCGCATTAGAGCTATAGATCAGGCTAATTTAGAGAAAGTGCTAGCAGTTGTAGATAACAGCATTAACACACTCTCTTCCCGCATTTACAAGTTAGACAATATTGTATCATCTGTTGTTGATATTGTGCAGGATGAAGTGTCTGTTTTGTGCCATGGTCCAAATCAATTGCGTTCCATTATGCAGTTTGCATGGACCTTGCAAACCTTGAAAGCTGGAAAAGTGCCATCATTATTTGCCCCATTTAATTTGACTGACAAGCAACGTTTAATTTCAATGAAAGATGCAACTTTTTCTATGTTACACATTGAGAAGTTAGAACCTTTACCATTTTCGGTGGCTGAGGCTAATTCGGGTTAATAACTCTCCTGTTTCCTCTATTCAAGTTCGAGGCGTGTATGAAGTACTTTGCCATTGGTAGATATGAGCCTCTCGGCAGTGCTCATCTTCATGAGGCTTGGTCGCTTCCATTTACCTATAGATGCCTTAGGGAGCGTAAGCAAGTTTATTTGAATGGTGAAGATTGCACTGAAACACCAGATCGCTCATTGATGTGTAGACATATCCAATTGCATGGCTCTTGTAACCAGAATGAGCCAAATTTAGCCTGTATTTTGAAAGGTACACCTGGGCCTGCTATCGTACCCACATTCACATTACTGGCAAACGGGAGTTATCTACTTTTAAATAATTAGGATTGTTGTGGGTTGGTAGCGGGAATTGCTTATGTTGTTACCGTCAGTGAGCGAGTGGTTTGCTGTAAAAATGTATTGTATCCTCCTCCGCATGGGATGCTTGATGTTTCCATCTGGCCCACGATTCCGACCTTGAAAGCAGAGTTCAACAAGATGAGTCGCATAAGAGCTCTATTGTCCCAGAAAGAAGTTGCCCTCACATCTGCCTGTGAGACTTTCGTCCTTCACGTGGCAAACACCCGCACAGAAGTGCATGCTTTATTAAATACTGATTTGCCCTTGCATTTCAGTGAGTTAATTCACACTATCTTTAAAGCATCCTCCACCACAGGGCTGACCCACTTTATCAAAATTGTAAGCAGTGGCCTTGTGACTTCTTTTCAAACTATATTTGGTGTGTTCCCGGCATTTTTTCATTCGATTTTTTCCAGCCTGTTTGGTGGATTTCCCTTACTGCTGGCTCTATCTGCAGGCGTTCTTTTACTGTTTTGTTTATTTCAGAATGGATGCACGTCCTGTTTTACAAGAAGAGCTGTCACGACTGGTGCTGCTTCTCAACCGAATGCTTGAGTACTATGGAGAGCTGCCTCTTGCAACTTTGAGTGCGGCTTATGGATTATCGTTTTGATTTTCCTACTTTACATGCATCCATCCTGTCTTTCATTGCCTGAGTTGCGATTTCGACTGGGCCCTGGATTTGTGTCTCTGCAATACGGTGTCTCCCGATGCGGATTATGATCAGTTTATGAGCCCCTTAGTTGCTCATGAATTGCTTTGTTCTGGTGGAGGGATTATGGCCTTTGCAGCGATGCATGGAGTTCTGGGTCGTTGGAATGTTCTCACCGTGGCGCAAGATTTCTTGGCACACAGCTTGATTGAAAACTCACGAGTTGTCCTCTACTGGTGCTAGAGGCTCCAGTAATTGAGGAACATGTATGTTCTTTCCCTTTGTTAAATGGGATGGCTGAAATATTTTCAGATAAGAACAGTGACTTCCTGTTGGAGACTGTTGCAGCATATTTCGCATATTCATTGTTAGACTGAGATGTGTCATCGCTTCTCTCTCTTCCATGACCGAGGTCACTTATTGTTATCAAACACGGAAAACCTCCCCTAGAACATAATATACATATATGGGTGTTAACTCCAATTCTTTTCAAATATCAACATTGTCCCACACAGAGTACATTTATTTGAAAAGCATATCTCTATTTATTATTTTTTTATTATTAATAGATCAAAAAATACAGTCAAAACATGAAAATATATACAGTCTATTTACATCACTATACATATATAATACAGCCCTCACATAACCTAAGAACAACCAACATCCTCACACACATCCACACCGTCAAAAGCTACAACTCTAAACACTATTCAAAAAAACAGAAAATACAGTAAACATACAAACAATTTTCAATAAAATAAATACAGAAAAAAACACATAAAAGAAGCGCCGACGCGCATTTCGGAACAAAGACCGATATCCACCAATCCTTCGTCAGGGCGCAATAAATGTAAACTTATTTTATCTTCTCAGGTGTAGAGAGTATTTCATAGAATCCAAATGATCAGTTCATGCAAAATAGGTTGGTTTTAAATCAGGGCTATTTCTTGAATTTCGTCATTTATATGACTGTACACTTGCAATGAATAGATGCTGAAGGCACGATTAATAACTCCACTTCAGATACATACACCGACAGGTGTAGAAGCAGAAGGTCCTGCTTGTACCCTTCCTTGGTTCTCAGGGACCGAAATGGTGGTAAGTATAAAATCAAACACAATAACATTAGATGATTGTAGTAATGGATTAACAGGGGGGCCAGCCCGGTGTGTGCCAGGCCAGCGTAGAGGTGTGAATAAAATGCACGTAACTCTGGGCGTGGTCCTCTTCCGGAATGCCCAATTTCACCCCACCACGAGTCCAACACAACTGAGTCTTGATTACACCATGGCAGAGCACATTAATTATGGCTGAGTTCATGTCACTATACTCCCTTCATTGTGGTGCCACCAGGTCTTAGTAGTGCATCACAACCTCAAGATTCTGTGGGCCCATGCGGACTACTGCTCTCGGTCTACGCTGCACTCGAGTAGGTCACACAATTGGAATTGAACATCAATTATTCAAAGGCAGACTACATAATATTGCACGCAAGGAGGGGCATAAGAGAATGATGTGTTGCATTTGAGAGGAAAAAAGGATCATCGGTACAGAGGTGATCGAACACTACTGAAAACTGCCCTGCTGTCACTAACTCTGTGCATCACGGCGAGCCTATGACACGTGGATGTGGGCCACTGGTGACCGCTGCCTCTGGCCTAAGCTGCGGCCCAGTAGGTCACAGAGTCTTGATCTAGCAATGGCGGAGTACATTTCAGTGTACCGGCATCATCGCAGACTGCATCCCCTATCAGCCCCGATGCCACTTAGTCCGTTCCCGGGCAGTCATGGACACTCTCTGGTCGAACATTGGTGGCGTCTGAGTCTATGGACTAGGGGGTAGTTTTCATCCTCATGTAGCTGATACTGAATTGGTGGTGGTAACAAGGCTGTGGCACTCCAATCCTCCATTTGCTGCTTCCGGATAGCTTCTGCCCTCTGCATCATGCCCTGGAGACACCTTCCACTGTCCACTGCAATCCTCCATCACATTCACCTTCGACATTGACGAGGACCCGCTCAGTCCCTGTGGCCCTACCTCAGTGGACCGTAAGTCACCGTCCCGGTGTGCCTGTGCCGGCCACTGTGCATCCAGGGTCCACTAACTCTGTGCAGCTCAAGTCAGGGATCCTGTCGGAATGAATATTGGATGACCTCTGGGGCGGCGGTCTTGGGGTCATCGATGCCATGTGTATGTGGCCCTGCGCTGTCCGCTGCCTCCGGGCTCAACTGCGGACCACTAGGGCTCACACATCAAATCGAGTCCTGACTGGCCCAGACGTCGCATAACCACAGGAGGCACACGCCACCATCGCCAGGGCCAACTCCAACCACCATCTCCCAGAGTCGAAATAGTGGTACTGGCAGACTGACGGAGTTGCTCAGACCTGTCGTGGATGCCATCATCTGCCTGATCCCCTGCTGAGCACTCCAGGTGCCACTCACTCAGAGCACAACACAACCCATGGACCATTACTGATTGAGTTTTGTGCTGTGGAGAGGTTGCACACCAATGTCACTTCAGGCATTGTGGGAGACCTGGGACGTTGATGAGGAAGATGATGCAGGTCTAACACACCCCACTGCATCTGAGTCAGGAATTTCCTGAAGGGACACAATCCTAGTCATTGTCATCACTTGAGGGCGCTCTTCTCTAGTGCCCCAACCTCAGTGCACTGCAACTCACAGACACTTCTGTTTGTATGTTGAATGACCTCTGAACTTGCTCCGGCCCCTCCATGTTGCTCAGCAGTTGACTCTGTTATGCAGGTGTTTTCAGTTTCCATTGCACTAGTGTCCACTGTTCAAGTTGTTGCCAGCACCAAGCCCTCCATGTGGGCTGGCTTACACTCACCCCACACACATCCAGCACAAGCGTCACTGTACATGTGGCCCTGCCAATAAAGGGGCCGGGCTCTTTGTGCCCGTAGCCAGTTCAACATGATATCTGCGTGTGTCCATGTGGTCTTGTTGTATGTATGAGGGCCCTCAACTCAACAACAAAGGAATCAACTTTTGGTTCCATCAAGGTGCACTGCTCTATCGCCGCATGAATCCAATTTTTCTCCATCCTTTTCATCTTGTCTTTTCATTAATTCAATTCATATTACTCAATGCATGTAAACCATTGCTGTTCAACATAAGCTCACATGCATGAGGTGGGGTCCATGTCATGATTTATTTATCAAGCCCAATGCATTTCGGGAAATAAAATTCCCTTTGTCAGGGACATCATGACATGCGGTCAAATCTTTAAGTTTCCATCATCAATGCTTCTAAGCTTTTGTTGAACAGCGATGGTTTACATGCATTGAGTAAAATGAATTGAATTAATGAAAAGACAAGATGAAAAGGATGGAGAAAAATGCAAAAGTGAAAAGTTGTTTAAAATTGATGAATTTAATTCATTGGATTCAGGCGGCGATGGGGCAGTGCAGCTTCATGGAACCAAAAGTTGGTTCCTTTGTTGTTGAACTTTATGGAGTTTCCTCATCTTTATTAAATCTTGGGGCATATTATCAAGGGTGGCGATAGGGAATTTTCGCCGCTTTGGCGGCCGTTTTCGCCCGCTAAGCAGCGATAATTCTATCACCCTATTAGCAAGCTGTCGCTAACAGCGACAACTTTTAGGTGATAGCGAGCAGTTTGGGGCCCGCTTTGCATGTTAGCGATATTTATCGCTAATGACATGTAAAGTGGGCGTACCCAACCTGTTAGCGACTGAAAACAGTCGCTAACATCGCTATCGCCTCTTAGCAAGGCAGGCGTAGCGATGGAAATATTTGTGCTAATCTCCAAATACTAATAACTGCCCAGACCAGTTCTTAGCCATGTTATCCAATGGGAGGTGGATAACATGGCTAAGAGCATTTCGTCGCCAATGCGTGAATATCGTTGTATTCTCAGCGATATTCACGCATTTCGCCGCTATCGCCGCAAAATGTATCGGTTTGGAGATAAACGTTGCTAATAGCACGTTATCTTAGCGATAAATTCCGGCGATGCTCAGCGATAAAAAAATCGTCGCTAAGCCTATTTAGCGATAAATATCGCTACTTGTTGGTAATATGCCCCCTTGATTTTAAACTGGTGACGAGTTGCGGTCTATACTCACGCAACATCATCGTGATCCCAACATCAAACAACATTTCAGGACTTTTCTGGACTGGATCATCAAAAGACTGATATTCTTCATCTGTATGTGAGTACCATTTATCACTTTGATGAGCTCCTACATTAGAGCAACCGCCGCACATCTCACCTCTTAATTCTATATTCCCTGGAAGGTTGTGAGATTTCGGTGCGGGCTCTACTTTAGTGATGATAATTCATGGACTTTTTCAAAATTATTGAATTATCATCGCTAGGCTCTCACAGCGTTTGATAACTCATGGACATTTCATTATTTTATTTGTGGGCTATCAGCCTTTCTGATTGTGCTGGTGTGACTCATAGGCTGCTTCCTCTTTCCCAAATATACTTCTTTTCTTGTCTGTTTCGCTCTGTGTACAAGTTGTCAGCGCTAATAATTAACTGATGAAGACTGCCTCTCATTGGTTTTATCAGTTGGCAAGATCGTAAGGAATTCATCTTAGCCTGGAGATAACATCCGCTTTGCCTGTCTTGCTGGTTTAAACTTGTTGCCTTTTGTTTGCTTTAAAGAAAGGGGACTTGTGTCTTTCGAAATTCACAAGCGCATGCAATTGCATTTCTTACACTTCAACTGCATTCTTAACCATTCGCATGGCTCAACCTACCTGCATTCAACACAAGCGAAGGTTCCACCCTTTGTTTCTTCGTCATCGTATTCTATTACAGGACCGGAGGCTTCAGATTATACTTCCCTTTCTTTACTGCAAAAATAACAGCAGCCAATAAAAACGTTTTTTACATATTACAACTACATTCCCAGAATGCTTTGTACATCCATAACAATAACCATAGAGACTAGCCCTATATATAGTTCGTCACTCCTGAGCACTTCCTCTTTCTTGGCAGCTTGCAGCCGAGTTAAGTGCCATATTGTTATTCACTTATTATGTGTGCTTATGTACGTTATTAACTTTAAGGCATTATTTTACCTGTCTTGACTCTTTATCGCTGAGTGCTTTGCACAGGTGTTGTTCTTGAAAGCTTTGCATATTTCCAGCGTGCGCACCGCTTGCAGGCGCTTACCGGTGTTTGGGGTCATCTGGTGGTGGCGAGCGCTAAGAAGCATTTGAACACGCCTCGCCCCCACCAGGATACCTCTATCTCCCGGCGTCCATGCCGCTTGCTTCTCCACGGCCGCAGAGCTTCTTGAGGTGCCTTCCCTAATACGGGCTCGTGTTCCCTCAGAGCCTGACATCGCGTAGCTCAATTGGGCGGCGTTTGGGCTTCTTTAGGGCTATGTGAAGCCCAATGTGATATCCTCCTCGCTCCGCGCTCTTTTTCAAGCGCGTTTTGGAGCTTTTAGTTGTCTCTTTCTCCTGCTGTCTTCTACACCTGCCCTGGTACAGTAAGGGAAGGTCCAAGCCGCGTGCAGGCTTCTGTATTAATTTTGGCTCTTGACGCCCCCTGAGGGCTGCTAAACCTGATTACAGCATTGCGGAGGAGCACTATTGGCAATATTTACATTATATATTCATTGATTGATTCTTTGTACAATAAGAGTTTGCTCCCCCTTTGATTGATTCCTCTGGAATCTTTGTTTTCCATACAAGTACCTAATTTGCAGTACCCTTGCGATGAAGGACTGGACCTATTTTCAGGAGGACGAGTACGGCTACTATGAGGAGGAGCATGCCCCCTCCTTGAGGACAACCTTCTAGATATGTCTATGCAGCAATCCGTTAACAAAGCTGTTGAAGTAGCAGTCCCCCAAACAGTGAACAAGGTGCCAGCTGCCGCCCCCAAACCTATCACGGCGCAACTGGAGAATTTTGAGAAGAGGCATGGCATGGTGCCTCAGGAACAATCGGGGATGAACAATCAGCTAAAACCCATGGCGGCACCTTAGCCGCATTCCCAAGCATTGTCCAAGCTTCCCCCTCCATCTGTTACGGACCACCAATATGCAGGACCCGCTGCTCCTGTTCCATCGTCCTCGAAGATGTATTCCAACACGGACACGAACACGGACACGGGCACGGACACAGACTCCTCAGGGAAAACAAATGAGAAACAAGCATTGGAAATGCAACAGGTCTCGGATTTATTTGAGTTAGAGCTAATGGCATTGTAAATGGCAATGTCTTTTAGCCATGTGTTATGGAGTGTATGCATGTGGTGTGTAGTGGAATTATGTGGTTTGGATTGGAATTGTAGCAATGGTGGCATGCTGCGCTTTAGATGAATATGTTTAAAAGTAAAGTGCGCCATACTGCGATTGCTACAATAGTTAATTGTGGATGCGTTAACAATTAATGTGTGCACTGATGGCTGGTGGTGTGTGTGCCTGTAGAAATTGTGCACTGGTGGCTGGTGGTGTGTGTGCCTGGTGGAAGTGTGCACTGCCGGCTGGAGGTGTGTGTGCCTGGTGGAAGTGTGCACTGACGTCTGGTGGTGTGTGTGCCTTGTGAAAGCATGCACTGACGGCTGGTGATCTGTGTGCCTGGTTAAAGTGTGCACTGATGGCTGGTGATGTGTGTGCCTGGTGAAAGCGTGCACTGACTGCTGGTGTTGTGTGTGCACTGATGGCTGGTGGTGTGTGTGTTCCTGGTGAAAGCGTGCACTGACGGCTGGTGTTGTGTGTGCCTGGTGAAAGCGGGCACTGATGGCTGGTGGTGTGTGTGTGTGTGTGCCTGGTGAAAGCATGCACCAACAGCTGGTGGTGTGTGTGTGTGCCTGGTGAAAGTGTGCAGTAATGGCTGGTGGTGTGTGTGTGTGCCTGGTGAAAGCATGCACTGACGTCTGGTGGTGTGTGTGCCTGGTGAAAGTGTGCACTGATGGCTGGTAGTGTGTGTGTGTGGTGAAAGTGTGCACTGATGGCTGGTAGTGTGTGTGTGCCTGGTGAAAGCGTGCACTGATGGCTGGTGGTGTTTGTGCCCGGTGAAAGCGTGCACTGACAGCTGGTGGTGTTTGTGCCCGGTGAAAGCGTGCACCAACGACTTATGGTGTCTGTGTCTGGTGAAAGTGTGCACTGACGGTGTGGTTGTGTGTGTGTGTGGGTGTGGTTGTGAGTGTGTGGTTGTGAGTGTTTTTTGTGAGTGTGTGTGTGTGTGTGTGTGTGCGCACAACAAAGAGTGAGATTGTTTGTGAGACATGGAGACAGAAAGAGTATGTGTGTAGAGAGAGAGAAGGAGTAGAGGGTATGCTTCCTAGTGTGTGGCATGAGTGCTGTGACTGACACTGCCTGTGAATAGCTCCAGTTTATTGCTACATATTGTAGAGAGAAGCTAAGTTATTTAATGTCACAGTGCCATTTAGCATGATTGAACACTGCCATTCATCACTAGCTGTGCCTACCCGCCTCCCTCGATCACCCTTGGCCTATCACTCCCTAGGCCGACTAACTGCAATGCTGTGGTATTGATAATTGCAAAGCACACAAAGTCTCTCCGACAAAGAGACTAAAAGATCAGCGTGCTAACGCCAAACTCTTACCCCTGCAGGCCTGGACTGTAGTTGCCACTCCTCCTCCTCCAGGGGATCCCGGGTGAGCTCCGCAGGGCCCCGTGCGGCAGTCGATAATTCATGCCGTAGGTGCTTGCCTTGTTCTCGCGCTTCTGGCGGCCTGGTTGGTACTGGTGAAGGTGGTCATAGTAGTTTGGGTGGTGTAAAGGGGTGGTGGGCGCGGGTTCTGGCTGGGTACAGCCTGGACAGTGCACGGCACGCCAATGCCGTGGGAGCTGCTGCTGCGGGCAATGCGCCCGATGAGAGTTGATGTAGCCGGGGGGAGGGAGGCTGTCATTACCCGGGGAAGAAACGGGGGAGAGCGGGGGCTGATCTCTGCAGGGGTATTCAAGCAGAGATAGTGAGCGAAACAGCATTCGGGACCCCCAGGGGCATGGGGGCCCCCGGCAGAGGAGCCACGCAAGCCTTACTGGGAGGTCGCCCATATTTGCATCCAGACGGCATTGGCAAGGCCCTTTTGCTCCGCCTGAATCCAGCCATACAGAATGTCAGAGCGAAAAGCTTCTATTATTCGCGCTACGCCACCAGACGGCCTGAAGAGAGAAGCTTGCGTGCATCGTCTCCCTCTCCTGTGTAGCTCAGACCTATCATGGCGGCATTACTTTGGATGACAGCGCGTCTACAGGAATTCCGCAATAAAAACTAGAATTAAAAAAAAGCACTGAAAGCGATTGGTTTCGCGATCGCTATAGTAAAAAAAAAAGCCCGTCATATGTCTTCAATTATCACGCCCGTGTCGGCACGATAATTAAAGACATATGGGCTTTGGTGCACGTAACAGACACCAATAGGCCATGGACGGAGCTATGCGACCGCCCATGGCCAATTTTGTGTTCTATTTTAAAAATACACGCACACAAAGGCCAATGAAAATGGACCTAGGAAATAACACGCACGAGCTGCATGGAATTTCCAGGTCCATTTTCAAAACCCAGAGAAAAGCATTCTGGCTGCGCGACACTGCTGCGCAGTGTACGCTAGGCCCAAGACCTAAAAACTAGGGGCCTCATTTATGATAAGTGACGCATCACTGCGTGAAAACAGCGATGCGTCACTTTTCACTGCACTCTCCCTGCAACACTAACGATGCGTCATATTTACAGTATGACGCATCATGTCGCAAGGAGTTACAGATATTTATTTATTTATTATTTTAAACATTTGTAGAGCGCGACTGTCACCATTGCAGGCATCCTGGCGCTGAGAGGTCAGAGAAGACGGGAGTGAGAACGGGCTAACAGGGGAATAACCAAGTTTTTATCTTCCTTCTGAACGGGAGAAGTTCATTGATGTGCCTAATCTCGATAGGGAGAGTGTTCCATAATCTGGCAGCTGCCACCTCAAAGGATCTGCCTCCGGCTCTGACCTTCCTGAATCTGGGTACAACTACCAGTTTGGCATCAGAAGAGCGAAGCTGTCTGGTTGGGGTGTACCAGGCGAATTTAGATTGCAGGGGGGCTGGGACAGATCCATGGAGAGCCCTAAAGACAATGCAGAGGGCCTTACATTGGATCCTCTGCCTTATGGGAAGCCAGTGCAGTTTTGCCAGTGCAGACGCTCCATGAGAACTTCTCGGCAGCCCCTGAGCCAGTTTAGCAGCTGCTGATTGGACCCTCTGGAGCTTGTCCAGCAGGAACTCAGGGGACCCGAGCAGGAGGGCGTTACAATAGTCCAACCTGCTAAGGATGGTACATCTGACCACTTGGGCGCGGGCCTCGGTAGGTAAGAGGGGCAAAACTTTCCTTAGGGAGCGAAGGATGGCCCAGCAACAGGCAGATGTTTTTTGAACATGCGTCTCCATGCTGAGCCTCTGATCCAACATGACCCCTAGATTGCGGACTGATTCCACCGGCCGTACATTGGACCCTGTTTCCGGGGGCCAAACATTTATTGGAAATGGTTGGGGAATCCTAGTACCGGCACTGAAGAACACCTCCGTCTTCCCTGCATTGAACTGAAGGGAGTTATCCTTCAGCCACCTAGACGTGTCCCACAGACAATTGTGTAGGACCTCCACGGAGGTTGAGTCCTCGCCTTCAAGGGAGAGGATCATCTGCATGTCGTCGGCATAGTTTACAATCCTGATACCGAAGCTTTTGATGAGAGAAATCAGAGGTCTGAGGTATATATTAAAGAGTATTGGGCTGATTGCCGAGCCCTGATTGACTCCATGAGTTACCAGGGAAAAGGCTGACTGGAAAGGTGGCATGGATACTGCCTGCTGCCTATCCTGAAGGAATGAAAGAAACCATTGCAGCGCGGTGTCTCTCACTTCCGCCTCCCACAGCCGCCTCATTAGGATCTTATGGTTCACCGTGTCAAAGGCGGCAGACATATCGAGCAGGATCAGGAACGCTGCCTGTCTTCTGTCTGCACGCCTTTGAAGTTCATCCATAGCGGTGATGAGGGCTGTTTCGGTCCCATGGTCAGGCCGAAAGCCGAATTGGTCCCCATCTAGTAAAAGATGACGTTCTAGATGGTTGGAGAGAGTGTTGCTGACCAGACGCTCAACTATCTTGGCGGGGAAAGGTAGCAGGGAGATAGGCCTATAGTTTTTAGAGCAGTCAGGATATGTCAGTATTTCTGACGTATCTGTAGGCGCAAAAGTGACGCATTGCTGGAGTGTGTCACAAAAGTGACGCAACTCTAGCAATGTGTACTTTCACATGGGCAAGTCCCATGTTGTTAGTGCCTGCGTCAGTCTTACGCCTGCCATGAGGCAGGCGTAAGATTTTGACACATTAGTGTTCAAGAAATGGCGCAGTGAAAGCTCATTGGGCGTCAAATCGCCCCCCCTTGCATACATTATACCTGGGGCAGGTATAATGTGGCGCAAGGGTTTACAAAGTGACGCATCTACCTAGATGCGTCACTTTGTAAATATAGTGCAACAAGGCACATTTTTTACTCTGCTGGTGTGTCTCAAAAAGTGACGCACCTGAAGCGTAAAAGTGACGCTAGGGCTCATAAATAAGCCCCAAGGACCCCCTGAACAATGGATAGTTCAATTCCTAGGACAGGGACTTAAATGGTTGTGACAAAAACTCCTAGGCAATGTCAATAAAGCAAACAACATACACAGTATCTATGACATTAAGAAGACCAAGGAAGACGGAAAAAATATATTCAAAGTTGTTACCGTCTTAACAATATCTTCTCATATTATCTAAACAAATGATATTTATACAAAACATTTAAAAAATGAAACACAATATGTAACACATCACGTTTAATCAATATGTATAAATAAAGGGTTAAAAAGTGGCAATATCTTTATTAACTCGACGCGTGTTTCTGCGTATACAACACCTTCTTCAGGAAAGCCACACAATTATAGATCCTGTTTCAATGTGATTAGCTCCTAGTGATTAAAACCTGCAACTCCATTGTTGGTGGATGTTCTTGATTCTAATAAATGGCACAGGAGGCACGTTCTACCCCACAAGATGCTTCAGCCGTGGCAGATTCCATCGGAGAGGTCAAAGAGGCACCTTTCAACCTCAGATTACTTCAGGTGAGTCCAATGCCTCTGTCTTTGTGTCCCCTGAGGGGTCGGATTCAACATTTTCTTCGCAATTGGTCTGTTCTTACTCAGGATCCTTGGATCCTAAGACAGTACAAGGGTTTCACATAGAATTTTTTCAGACACCCCTTCAGACAACTTTTCCTACCCCTCTGCCTTTTTCCCGACAAGACAAGTTTTTTATAGAACAAGAGATAGAAGCTTTGCTGCAGAAGCACGCGGTGGCCTATTGCGATGGCAAGCCAGAGGGCCTCTGCAGAAACATCTTCGTAGTCCAGAAGAGGGGCGGAGGCTACCGACTTGTTCTCAACCTGAGAGATTTCAACTCCTTCGTTCTTAACAGACACTTCAAGATGGAGGGAATCCATCTTCTGAGACAAGGGGACTGGTTGGTCTGCCTCGTTCTCAAGGACGCATACCCGACGGTCCCGATATATTTCCTCCGCACCGTCGGTTCTTGCAGTTCCTGTGGCGTGGCAAGCGCCTGGAATATTTGGTCCTGCCTTTCGGGCTTTCCTCGGCTCCTTGGTGCTTCACCAAGTTGATGAAGCCAGTGGTTGCTCACCTATGGGAGCAGGCTGTTTGTCTGATTATTTACCTTGATGACATCCTGATAATGGCTCCTACAGCTCTTTTGGTGACTCAACATCTACAAATGACGATGTTAGAGTCTCTGGGATTTGTGATCAACAAGACCAAATCCATGTTGACGCCCACTCAATCACTGGAATTCTTAGGGTTTGTGATAAATTTTCAGATGGCCCAAATACAGCTGCCCAAGCAGAAATTTAGAGACTTGTAGAAAGAACTTCGGAAGACATTAGACACGCAGTCGATGTCACTTCGGGTGATTGCACGACTAGTGGGTCTATTAGCCTCATCCATTCAGGCTATATTTACCGGACCGTTACATTATCGGGCGCTTAAGCACCTCAAGATTCAAAATCTCCAGAGGGGCCTCTCTTATTCAGACCAGGTTCCCCTCACGGAGGAAGCCCGGGAAGAGATTAAGTGGTGGTTTTGGCCCATTTCGATGCGTGGAACGGTCGAGCGATTTTCAGCTCTCGCCCAGAATTGATCATAGAATCGGATGCCAGTCATTCAGGCTGGGGCACTCGATGCGGGGAAATTACGACGGGAGGCAGATGGTCACTTCGGGAGTTGAGACTACACATCAAATGTCTCGAGCTGCTGGCGGGATCATTTGCGATTCGCACCCTCTCGCCCATGAAGGTTTCCTGTTGCATTTTGCTATGGATGGACAACATCTCCACGGTGAGGTACATAAACAAACTGGGGGGCACCAGATCCCCGATGTTGGCCGAGATCGCTAAGGACTTCTGGCATTATTGCCTAGCTCACCACATTACGGTGATAGCAGAATATCTTCCGGGTCGACACAATACGATAGCGGACTGGAATTCTCTTCATTTGAAGGATTACAGCGACTGGAAACTTCATCCGTCGCTCTTCCAGTTGACTCCATCAGTATGGGGTCAGTGTCACAAAGACCTCTTCGCATCCAGACTGAATCGTCAGCTGGATGTGTTTTTCAGTTGGAGACTGGATCCGTTAGCGAAAGCTACGGATGCCTTCAAGCAGGATTGGTCAGTGAACCTCAATTATGTATTTCCTCCCTTTGTCCTGATTCCCAGGGTGGCCAATTACATTCTCTTGCAGTCAGCGGAGATTGTTCTGATTACTCCAGTCTGGAGGTCCCAACCCTGGTTTACGGTTCCTCTGGAATTTAACGTGCGACTTCCCTCTCCTCCTTCCGTCTTTTCTGAAGATGCTGCAGGGCCCTCCGGGAGAGTTGCATCCACTTGCTCTGGAGGAGCAGCTATCCCTGATGGCCTGGAGGCTTTCAGGCAACAATGGTCGTTGCCAGGAATTTCAGAGGAGGCTTCAGGCTTCATCCAACAAGCATGGGCTCCCACAACCAGGAAGCAATATGTATCTGCTTGGAGAGCGTGGTTAGGTTGCTGCCTGGCAGAACACTTGGATCCCGTGGAGGCGGACCTCTCCCACATTGTGAATTTTCTGTCCAAAAAAGCGACAGAGGGATTGTCCTATAGATCAGTTAATAATTTCAGATCAGCCATATCGGCAGGTCATGCACACATCGATGGAAGACCAGTGGGTATGCATCCTGTAGTTTGTAAGCTGTTAAAAGGTACCTGAGTATCTAATCCACCTAAGGCTAAGTATTCGTCTTTATGGGATGTATCTTATATCTAAACTTTGTTTGAAAATTGGCCAAGTGATGAGTTGTTGTCAAGAAAACAGTTGTGTGCGAAGTTAGCCATGCTCCTTTGTTTAATAGCATGTAGGTGAGTCTCTGATATTAAGGTTCTAGATGTATCATGCAGGATATACTCTCTTGAAGGAGTGTCTTTCATAATTACAGCCAGAACGAAAACTTTCTCTAGGGCTATTGATTACAATGCTTATCCGTCAAATGATAAACTCTGTGTGGTGAAATGCCTTAAGGTATGTGAAGAATGTACTAGTGCATTACGACCTGTGGGGTGTTCAAGGTTATTAATTGCATTGCAGATACCTTTTAAGCCTGTTACCTCCGCTACACTTGCCAGGTGGCTCAGATACATCATGTCGGAGGCGGGCATTGATACAGTCTTGTTTGGTGCACATTCAGTCAGAAGTGCTAAGGCCTCGAAATCCATTATGCTGGGGACCAGCATATATGATAAAATGAAAGCAGCTGACTGGTCAGCTAGTTCTACATTCAAACAATTTTATTATAAACCTGTGGGCGATGTTG
Organism: Lissotriton helveticus; assembly: GCF_964261635.1. Classification (NCBI taxonomy): domain Eukaryota; kingdom Metazoa; phylum Chordata; class Amphibia; order Caudata; family Salamandridae; genus Lissotriton; species Lissotriton helveticus. Next base: position 139,369,951 of record NC_136063.1, on the reverse strand, counting down.
CTTCTGTGGTTCTAGATAAGCATTAAACTAGAATAATCTGAAGCCTCCAGTCCTGTAATAGAATGTAAAATTTGCTAGCATTCGCGCCAAGAATTTTCAGTTCTATTAAGGACACGGAGGCGAGGATTATCCCGCCCACATTGCATTTATTGTTGATAACTGTCATGTTGTTACCCTTCCTGATATTCAGGTTATGTCAGTTATTACGATTCTGACGTTTCATTTCAGGTGCTGACCAAAAAGGTGAATGAGCTGTCGCCTTGGACCCTGGACAGGATTCTCCTTACGATCTTCTGCATCGGGACAGATGCCTTGGTTTCCATGTTCGTGTTTGCTGTTTGATGAACTTTCACTATGGTTTACCTTTGGACTTTCGATTTGATCACTGCTCGTTGGGCGAAGAAAGAGGAAGTGCTCAGGAGTGACGAACTATATATAGGGCTAGTCTCTATGGTTATTGTTATGGACGTACAAAGCATTCTGGGAATGTTGTTGTAATATGTAAAAAACGTTTTTATTGGCTGCTGTTATTTTTCCAGTAAAGAAAGGGAAGCATAAGCCTTGCCTCCGTGTCCTTAATAGAAATGAAGATTCTTGGCGCGAATGCTAGCAAATTTTATATTCATCAGACTCTTTCAACAACCGTCGTCATCTCGTCACGTTACGCATGCGTAACGCTACCTGGAAGCCATATTTGATTTTCCTCACATTACTAGGGAAATAAAAGGTTTAGTGACAGCCTGTACACTGACTTTTATTAAAGATTTTTTTTTATTGACTCCCTACAGCGCCTTTCACCGACTGAACATTCTGAGAAGGAACTCTCTTCACGTCGAGACGAACCAAGTAACTGAATATGTTACCTTGCATCACAGTGCCATCTAGTGTCTGTTAATGGTATACATTTGACTTAACATTTTATTTTCAGGATATTGGTTGTTTTGTTTACATTCTTCTTTAGCTTTTGTTCTAATTTTTAAAAAAAGCTAAGGAAGGGAGAGCAAGGAGCATTTCTAACAGCGTGTTTCTTTTTCAACAAGGGACATTTTGATAGTGCATTCTATTTCAGGACATTTCTGTTAAACTTATTGGTCTCACTATAGATATAATTCATTAACGTGTCACTACGCTCATTACTGTGTGCACAAATCCTATTTGCTAACTTTCACAATTTTATTTCATGTTTTGTTACATATAGTATTATTTATGATTTAACATCTATTCTCTAGAAAAGTTATTAACATGCAGAATGTGGCAACTCCTCCATTCTTTCTATCCACGCCTGACGATCCCCCGATCAAATGGCAGAAGTGGAAAAAGGTTTTTGAGAGGTACGCAAAGGTTTGTGGTACCAATCTTAGCACTGAGAGGCGGACAGCCTTCCTCTTCATTGCCTCAGCTTTGAGGGACAAGAGGTATTTGATCACCGACCCGATGTGGACGACCAAACCTTAAATGAACATGAAATATGCATTGTGAAACTTGACAAGCATTATCTACCCAAGGTGAGTACCATTCTAGAACGGTACCACTTTGGTAGGAGAACACAAAATGATGGGGCGTCAGTTGAAAATTATGTCACTGCACTTAGGAAGATTGCATCCTCGTGCAAATTTGGTGCCCTTGTGGAAGAAAGAATTAGGGACCAATTTATGCTGGGGTGTAATGTTGAAAAGGTCAGAAGTGATGTTTGGCAAAAGGATGAACCCACTCTGGATGAGGTATTATCCATAGCCAAACAGATTGAACACTCTTTGAAATATGTGGATATAATTACTAAACGTGAGAACAAAGATAATGCCATTCAGTACGTAAAGACTAATTCTAAAGATAAACGCTTTAAGAAAACCTCTATGGCAAGGGGACAGAAAAAGATTGTGCGAGATGTAAAACTTAGATGTTACAGATGTGGGAGTGAAAATCACCTGGCCAATGATAGGAAATGCCCTGGCCTTAAGTCAACTTGTACAATTTGCAAAACGGTAGGACACTTTACCTCTGATGTAACGCTAAGAAAAACAAGGGAAAGGTTCTTACAGTTACATACAAAAGTGACAGTGATAGTGACAATGAATCCGATTGTTACTGCGGCCAAGTTATTTCACAGGTATCAGATAATCATAAAAGAGGTCCACTAGATGACATAAAAGTGGAAGGAGAGCTAACTAGAGCTTTTGTTTGATTTGGGGGTGAAAATCATCTTTATTTCAAGACACTTTTTCATGAGTAAGCTTGCTAAAGATGTAAAGCTCCTCAGGGCTGATATAAGTCCTTGTGGTTATGGAGATGAGCCCATAAAATTGCTGGGGTACTTTACTGGGTTGGTAGAGTACATGGGTAGACTTACCATGGGGAAAATATATGTTTCACATAAGGGGGACAGCATCCTCAGTTGGTTTCATCAGAAAGATCTTGGAGTAATGTTAGACCCCAACAGTGATCCTCCCATTATATTAAGAGAATATTTTCAAGTTAATGATGTTTTAGTTCAAGATGGTGAAGGTGATTTTACCACTCTTCTAAAGAGGGAGTTTCCTGACATGTTTAAGGATGAATGAGGGTGTTTACGAGGCTATGCTCACAAAATAAGATTGATTCCTGGAGCAGTTCCTATAGCTTTTTTATCACGCCCTTTGGGACCTACAGTTTTGTTAGGCTGCCATTTGGACTGGTGTCTGCAGCGTCTGTATTCCAGAGAGCTTTAGAAAGGGTTTTGAAAGGTGTTGTGGGTGTGAAAATGTATCAAGATGTTGTGCTTGTATATGGGAGGAATGAAGAAGAACATGATAAGATACTCAGAGAACTTTTAAAGAAATTTCAGGAATACTGTCTTACTGTGAAGATTGACGAATGTAAATTCATAAGGTCATCGATTGATTACCTTGGACACACCATTTCAGGTCATGGTGTGCAGCCCAAGGCTGAACTTGAAAGTGCCATTCAGAATCTAGCCTCTCCATCCAATAAGGAGGAGTTAATGAAATTTCTTGGAATGTCAGAATATTATAGCAAATTCATGAAGGATTTTGCTGGAATGTGTGTGAACATGTGGAAGTTGTTGTGTAAGGGTGTTAATTTCATTTGGTAAATTGATTGTCAGAAAGAGTTTGTTGCTATTAAGAGCATGCTTAAAGAAACTCCCAAGTTAAAAAGTTTTGATCCCACCAAAAGAACTGTACTCATTACCGATGCCAGCATGAAAGGTTTGGGTGATGTATTACAACAGAATGATGGTAACTCTGAAAATGTCATTTTGTTTCTATCGCGAAGTCTCAGAGATGCAGAACTGCGTTACTCTGTAATAGAAAGAGAGGCACTAGCTGTACACTGGGTGATAAAGAAACTCAAGAATTTGCTCTGGGGTGTAAAATTTGAAGTATGAAAAGATCATAAACCACTGTGTGAGGTTTTCAACAAAAAAGGCATAGATGCTATTTCAGGGAGGATTTCTAAATGGATTGTAGCACTTCAGGGATATAACTTTAAAGTTGAATATTTAAGGTGCACGGAATAGTGTTGCTGACACTTTGTCAAGATTGGTGGTACAAAGTGATGATAAGGCCGAACTTGAGGAGGATCATATTAATGAATGGGTTTGTACCATTGAGGCTGGTGGAATGAAAGAAAACAGATGGTGAGATGAATGTGCTAAATATAAAGGATTTCTTGAGTTAATATCCCTACTTAAGAATGGTTGGGATAAGAAAGTCAAAGGTGAGTGTGAAAAGTATTGGCTGGTGAAGGATGAGTTAGCTGAGAGTGAAGGTCTTATTTTTAGAGGTACTAGGTTCCACCTATCGCACTCTGTGAGGAACTTCTTGTGATGGCACATGAGGGTCATCTTGGGATGTCTAAGGACAAGGAAAGGTTAAGACTTACTTATTGGTGGCCAGGATTGGACATACAAGTTGAACAACTTGTGAGAGATTGCATACCGTGTAGTATGAGTGAGAAGTGTCAGAAACCAAGGGTCCAAACCATGGTAATCAAGGTAAGGCCAAAAAATACATGGGAAGAATTGTCCTTTGATATTTTAGGGCCCATTCGTGGAAATGGTTGTGAGAGTTATATTTTTGTCCTGGTTGATTTATATTCCAGGTGGCCAGAAGTGAGAATCACTAAGTTCATTGATACCTTGCATGTGATTGAATTTCTTAAGGAGGTTTTTGGGAGAGAAGGGTTACCTGGTGTTATATTGACTGATAATGGTACGCTATTGGTCTCATGTGAGATGGAGGAGTTCTTGTTAAAGTGTTTGATTAAACATAAGAAGTGTGCCTTAATCACCCAGAAAGCAATGGTATGGTGGAACGCTTCAACCGTGTTTTAAAGGAGACCATTGATTTAGCTAAACAAAACAGCTTGGATTGGAAAAAGGAAATCATTAGGAAAGTTGAAATTTACAGTGTTACTCCCCATACCATAACTGGTCGGACTCCTTTCGAACTACTGAAAGGAAGAAGTGCTAATACTTTGGTTGCTCCTATTTGGATCAACGACATTGAATCCAAAAAAGGTGTGGTAAGTTCTGATAATAATTGGAAACTCAAAGAGTTTGATAAAATAAAAGCACGCCAAATGTATTACGATCGAAGAAAAGCAGTGAAAATCACAAATGTCAAAGTTGGTGACTTAGTTATGATTAGAGCTCCAGTTGGTAGAAAAGGATCTGATTTGTTTCAGAAACCTCACAGAGTGATCAAAGTGTTCACTAATGCCATCAAGACTGAGGATTCCCGTTTCGAATCTTAACAGAGTAGTGATTATTCAAAACAGTAAATTAAATGTCAATAAAGATAAACCTTCTTCAGTTGCTTCCCGAGTGAGTCCTAACGGGGATGGCGGAATGGAAAGTCATTCAAGCGAAAAAAGAACCTCCAGGTTACCATTGAGGTTTAATGATTTTCAGATGTAATGATGTTTCATATGCATCTCATGTTATGCTTTGTTTTTATTCATAGATGTATTTTCATTGTTATGTATATAGGGGAAGGTGTGTAATATCCTTAAGTTACTTTGTTCTACTAAATTCACACATTTGTTTAATGCTGCACATATTGCAGACATATTCCTTTTTAGAAAAAAAATATTTTTATTTGTTTTTGCATAATTAGAGCACAAGTGTCGGAAACATACACAGTAGATTTTGCATAATGTCTTCTCATTTGAAACAGCTTTCAATACAAGGAATTCACAAATATACAGTATTCTATCAATTAATGCCAGACTTTTCATAACTCGCCTTACACTCCTAGGCCTATTCTGAATATGTACTATCATCTTCAGTATCTGATGGTAGATCGCAGATATTGCCTCTGTAATTATTCCATGCCCCCCAGATTTTTTTCCATTTGTGGGGGCAGCCCCTGCTGCTAAACACCGCCCTTTCCGTGAACATGGCCGTGTCCATATCTCCCCTCCATGCCGCCAAGGTGGGCTTCTCCGCTCTTCCCCAACTTTGTGCTATATTTCGTTTGGCCATCATAATACCCAATGTCGCCCAACTCTGTCCTGAATGGGTAAGATCATTGAGTTCCCACACATAGACATATTGCTTTTGTTTGAATGTGCACCATGGTGATAGAACTTGCTATCAGTTGCACCTGACATCTTGTGCTGGATGGATGGGACACTTTGCTGGAATAAACGTAACAACTACGTTTCACTTTATGGAGTTTCCTCATCTTCATTGAATCTTGAATTTTACATTGTTCTGTTCTGGTCAGTCCCTAGCACCTAGACAAAACATGCTAAACACAGCTGCGTTGCTGACGACTCGTTCTTTGATGTTAAGGGGATGCATGCTGTTTTAACAAACACTTAGAAAAAGCCATTTCCATGGAGAAGAGCTATGCTGTTCCTATGATGTAAACCTCACATCTAGGTTTTAAGGTGTGGGGTCTGCTGACAAATCCCGCAGATCTTCTTTTATACAATACACTTCTTCCAGTCAAGACAAGGGTGGAGAGGCCATATATTCCCTATTCCACTGTCTTTATATAATGACATCCCCCTTCGTACTCTATGGATTTGTGACAATGCTAATTGTTTGGAGTTTATGCATTTTGCTGCTGGTAGTGGCTTGTATATTGTATTGTAGAGCACGATAGTTAAAATAAATATTTTAAACTATTACAGCGACTGTGCCTATTCTTATTGTGAACAGTTAAGAGTGAGTGATCAAAAGGGTATGTCTTTGCCACCGTGATTCCTGAGGGAGTCGGGAGTGTTGTTTTCAGTGTTGTCTAATCATTTGTAGATTTGTGATTTTGGTAGGAGAACGAATAAGACACTATGGCTAATCGGTATTTGGATACACCAAATTTAATTCAATGGCACCCTACCTTACCCAATAACACCTATCCGTTTAGGCCCTTTATCGATAGAGGGGGCCGCTTTGCCCGTTTTGGCTGGGTATACCCCACACCCACGTTATCTAACTACTGCAATGATTGCAGAACTCCACATATTACATACTTCTTTAATACGTGTGCATAGAGCTGTTATGCAGTTCATGTTGCGCAACTTTCAGGTGGGACCACCTGGTGTTGCTGCACAACCAGCTGGACCTGGTGGTGTAACCATCAGTCCTCTTGTGGTTAATTCAGTGATGGGCAAGCGTCCACAGAATAAGGATGAGTTCCCTTATTGGCTTGCTGAAAAATGTGGACAAATCAAGGCTGTTTTTCTGAATACCACTCCTGTAGAGAAACACAGGATCTTAACCATAAATTTGCCTAAAAGACTTAATTTACGAATTAGCTGATTGTATCACCTGGGGTAAGGTGTTTACAGGAGTATATTCGAAATGTTTTGCCACTCCCTCCATGACTGTACTCCCTCTGTGATAAAACGTGTTCAGGATGAACAGGGAGCCGTGGCTGCTCTGAAATTGGGGATGAGACTGGTGGGGGTTTTCGACATGGTTGCTGATATGATCCTTGCTAATGTCAAGGGTGATGCTGTAAACTTACAAGCAAAAAAACAATACATTTAGGCCCAGATCTCTGTACTGGGGTGAATGTATTACATTGTTCTGCATTCTGTCCATCAACTGCTGTTTTTGCATTTGTCACCCCGAGTGGGACAGGTATGCTCAGACGTGAGTCCCGTGCTCTCCATGCCACTGGAATCAAGCAACCTGGCTGATGAGGGCTGGAAGCCCAAACACGTTCCTAGGATGCTTGTTTCCAGTCCAGGGAGGACCTGGCTTGGCAGTTCGGACTGGACTTTTTCCATGGGCCACAAGGTCAAGACTGATTTGCATATGGCTGGGTTTAAACTGGAATGGCATGGGGAGCAAACAAACGATGGATTTGGGCCCAGATTTCTGTACTGGGGTGAATGTATGACAATTATTCTGCATTCTGTCCATCAACTGTTGTTTTTGCATTTGTCACCCCGTGTGGGACTGGTATGCTCAGACGTGAGTCCCGTGCTCTCCATGCCACTGGAATCAAGCTATCCTGGCTGATAAGGGCTGAAAGCCTGAAACCGGTCCTAGGATGCTTGTTTCCAGTCCAGGGAGGACCTGGCTCGGCAGTTCGGGCTGGGCTGTTCCCATGGGGCACAGCATAAAGACTGATTTGCATATGGTTGGGTTCAAACTGGAATGGCATGGTGAGCAAAACGACGATGGATTTAGGCCCAGCTGTCTGTACTGGGGTGAATGTATGACATTGTTCTGCATTCTGTCCATTAACTGTTATTTTTGCATGAGCTTACAAGTGGCTAACCGCTTGTAGGCTGTGGCAGATGCAGACAAGCCTTGAGAATAACCGAAGATTATTGCTAAGGCTTATAAAACCATAGGGCGCAATAGTCTGAGAGTTAAGCCTTTTGCTCAAACGCAGATGAAAACTCAAACTTAACAAAAAGCCCAGACTGTTAAAGACGGGCACTCATTCTTTTTGAAAAAGAACTGGAAAAACAAAAAATAGGGGCAGCAACAGCAGAAGCTAGGTTTGCGTGCGGGTTTACCGACACCTGAGTCTTCTGAGCGTACTTATGATTTGCACTAAGCATGGGCGGATTTTGCGAATTGGCTATCCGCCAAATTGCGTATTTACGGATTCGCAATCCGCAAAATCCGCAAACTCTCGCAAATTTTGCGGATTCCTTTTTTTTTGTGTTCGCAAGTGTTTCTGCCATTTCACAAGGGTTTTTTACCAGTTCGCAAACGCGAACTTACTTGTCGGGTAGCAACGGTCGAGACCATGTTGTTTCTACGTCTGGTTCATCACAGCACCCTCTGTTTCACCACTGCCACCCTCTGTTTCACCCATGCCACCCTCTGGCTCACCCATGCCACCCTCTGGCTCACCCATGCCACCCTCTGTTTCATCACTGTAGATTATGGGGGGAAAAGCACACCTGCCCTGCCTCAACTGACATGAATGAATTAGGGGCTGATTGATTAATGTGTCACTGAATTTGAACCTCCAGTCTGGCACCTGCTTCCTTATCTGTAATTGCTTTCTGTTTCAGTGTAATTTTTTTTAGCAGGACCTTTGTGGCATACTTGTAGCTATTCTCTGAGCCTGCTGTGAGGGTCAGAGCAGGGTCATAGAATAGTTGCAAGTAGACAACTGAACTCTGAAGGGGCCACTCAGGAAGCACTACAGGGAATGGTTACTAATGATAAGATTGAACTTTTGCACCTGCTGAGTGCTTTCAGTTTTGCAAAAATCCAAATATCCAGCAGCATCCACAAAAATTAATCCTTCCAGGTCAAGATCCAAATCAAAGTGACCAGCACATGAAGAAAGCACTGGGAGGAGCCTGCTGGACAGGAACAGGAAGTTGAAGACTGTGGGGCACTTCCTTCCTCCCCCCCACCCCAAATGGACTCCTTGCAAAAAAAAGTGCAGGCAAATGTCAACCTAAGGAGTTATTCTGGTAAAAATCATAATTTTCAAGGTTTATGCTGCCTGCTGGTGGATTTCCTGTGCGAAATTGCAAATTTTGCAATCTCGCAATTGCGAGAATGTCGCTTCCCGCCGCATCTACGTGTTCGCAAGTGTTTACTCCCGCGATGCGTGATCACGGACCTTTATGATGTACTCGCGTTGCCAAACTCTCGCTGTGCAAGGTGGCAAGCCGCGATGACATCGACAAACTCCCGCGGGATCCCGCAGCAAGATCCAAAATGGCGCAGCACACGCAAACATGGAAAAAATAAACTCTGCAAACGCTGAATGACGGTAAGTGAACGCTGCGCGCCGCAAAATTGTATAGTATTCTAGTTGGCAAGTGCGACCAAGCAAAAAATCCGCTTTGCGCGGATTTGCGAATTTTCGGCAAGTTCGCGAGAGTTCACGGATTGCGAATTTGCCGAAAATCCGCAAAATCCGCGAGCGGAACGGATTTTACGCCCATGCTTAATTCGCACGACCGCACAAACATTAAGACTCCTGATAGGTTTCAAGTCCCTGATCAGCGCTCTCCTTGTTCTTTAAAGTACACATCGGACTCTCAAGTCGGTGGAGGGGAGTGCCAGGATCGAGGCAAGGGTCAAACCACACAACAGGGATGAGATCAGCCTTGACAGTTTGACGTCAAAGCCAAACAGGAGGATCTGCCTCGTTTTAGACCCCCCATATCGGAAGAAAAAGGTTGCCGCTCTAACAGCGAGGTATGCCTCAGACGGTGAGAATGCGACTCCTGGACTGGACATGGGCAGTGGCTCTGCTCGACAGCGCAGTGGAGGTTACTATAGTGCGGGAGGCACTGCGTCCCTGTCTGGATGCAACAGCAACTGATACATTCATTACAGGAGAAATAGCAGATACCCGGGTTGCCCCCACGGATAGACTCTATGAGATTATTTTCCAAATTGAAGGTGATATACAGCGTCCAATTAAAGCAGTTTTCTGGGAAAATCTCACCACCTCATACGACATTTTGTTGGCGGAGGCCGATTGGCTTCCACACTTTGTGCTAGCTGCTTCTCAAGGGGAAGAAGTGATACTTCCAACCTTTTCACGGTACGTCCCTGAGGAACATGCAATGGCTTTCACAGCTGAGTGGGTTTTGGCCCTTGCCCCAGCGGTGTATCGCAATCAGGGGCTCAGATATTGTTTCACTGGCACACGCCACAACCGCAACTGCAATATCCAATCAAACGTGAGGCTAATGCCCAAGTTTGTGACATTCTAAAGCAGTTGGAATATGAAGGAGTGATTGAATCACAGATGAATTATCCGTTTTTTACGGTATCAAAACCTAGCGGTTCATATCACATTGTACTGTATTTCCAAAATTTGAATAGTCATTGCCGCACTTTTGCAGTACAAAGCACACGCAGCTCTGTGCTGGTGAACAACCTTGTTCGTAAAAAATACAAAACTGCATTGGACATTTCCAATGGTTTCTACAGTCACAATCTGGCTCCTGAGAGCCGTTGCTTGACAGCATTTACCGTCGTTGGAAATCAGAAAAAATGTACTTGTTTGCTTGTGGGGTATAAAAACAGCCCCGGGGCATTTGCTTGATGAAGAATGTGATGCGGTGGTGATCGGACCAATCACGGGTGAGGATTGATTCAAGTTTAATTGCGCTGGGCTACGCGATAAGATCTATGGTGGGTCCTTTGTTGTGTGTAGGCCTGTCACTAAATTAGATCAGGTTAAGGTCAGCAAGGAAGGTTTTAAAGTTGGTAACTGCAGAAACATTCAGATAATTCCAGTGGAGGTTGAAGTCTCTGAGGAAGATTTGTGCCCAATGCTAGCCAGCGTTTCTTACATTGGTTCCCATAATTTTTTCTATGAAATCTAGATCATATCCTGGGGGGTGGTAGATCATGTGTAGCTTGCATAAGGGTCTGTTATTGCAAGAAATATTGAGGCAAAGGTATTTGCAGCTGGATAGAAAAGGGGTTTGTGTGTGTTTAAATGATAGGTTGATATTGTGTATGCGGATGATGCCTCTACCTGGTCTTCTGGGTCTTTCTAATATAGCCAGTGGCGTCACTGGGGTTGGTGTCACCCGGTGCGGGTAACTCATGGTGTCACCCCTTCACGACTTACCGCATGGACCACCTCTGTCGGAAATGTACGGCGCTAGGTACTGTCTTACTCCCTCCAGCTCCCTCTCTCTGTCTTACTCCCTCTAGCTCCCTCTGGTTCCCTCTCTCTCTGTCTTACTCCCTCTAGCTCCCTCTCTCTCTGTCTTACTCCCTCTAGCTCCCTCTGTCTTACTCCCTCTAGCTCCCTCTCTCTGTCTTGCTCCCTCTAGCTCCCTCTCTTACTCCTTCTAGCTCCCTCTCTCTCTGTCTTGCTCCCTCTCTCTGTTTTACTCCCTCTAGCTCCCTCTCTCTCTCTGTCTTGCTCCCTCTAGCTCCCTGTCTCTGTATTACTCCCTCTAGCTTCCTCTCTCTCTGTCTTACTCCCTCTAGCCCCCTCTCTCTTACTCCCTCTAGCTCCCTCTCTCTCTCTTACTCCCTATACCCCCCTCTCTCTCTGTCTTGCTCCCTCTAGCTCTCTCTCTCTGTCTTACTCCCTCTAGCTCCCTCTCTCTGTCTAGCACCCTCTAGCTCACGCTCTCTCTGTCTTACTCCCTCTAGCTCCCTCTCTCTGTCTAGCTCCCTCTCTCTCGGTCTTGCTCCCTCTAGCTCCCTCGGTCTCCCTCTCTCTGTCTTACTCCCTCTAGCTCCCTCTCTCTTTGTCTTACTCCCTCTAGCTCCCTCTCTCTCTGTCTTACCCCCTCTAGCTCCCTCTCCCTCTGTTTTACTCCCTCTAGTTCCCTCTCTCTGTCTTGCTCCCTCTAGCTCCCTCTCTTACTCCTTCTAGCTCCCTCTCTCTCTGTCTTACTCCCTCTCTCTCTGTCTTACTCCCTCTAGCTCCCTCTCTCTGTCTTACTCCCTCTAGCTCCCGCTCTCTCTCTCTCTTACTCCCTCTAGCTCCCACTCTCTCTCTTACTCCCTCTAGCTCCCTCTCTCTCTGTCTTGCTCCCTCTAGCTCCCTCTCTCTGTTTTACTCCATCTAGCTCCCTCTCCCTCTCTGTCTGTCTTGCTCCCTCTAGCTCCCTCTCTCTGTCTTACTCCCTCTAGCTTCCTCTCTCTCTGTCTTATTCCCTCTAGCCCCCTCTCTCTTACTCCCTCTAGCTCCCTCTCTCTCTCTTACTCCCTATACCCCCCTCTCTCTGTCTTGCTCCCTCTAGCTCTCTCTCTCTCTGTCTTACTCCCTCTAGCTCCCCCTCACTCTGTCTTGCTCCCACTAGCTCCCTCTCTCTCTCTTACTCCCTCTAGCTCCCTCTCTCTGTCTAGCGCCCTCTATCTCACTCTCTCTCTGTCTTACTCCCTCTAGCTCCCTCTCTCTGTCTAGCTCCCTCTCTCTCGGTCTTGCTCCCTCTAGCTCCCTCTGTCTCCCTCTCTCTGTCTTACTCCCTCTAGCTCCCTCTCTCTGTCTTACTCCCTCTAGCTCCCTCTCTCTCTCTCTTACTCCCTCTAGCTCCCTCTCACTCTGTCTTGCTCCCTCTAGCACCCTCTCTCTCTATCTTAATCCCTCTAGCTCCCTCCATCTGTCTAGCTCCCTCTCTCCCTGTCTTACTCCCTCTAGCTCCCTCTGTCTCCCTCTCTGTCTTACTCCCTCTAGCTCCCTCTCTCTCTGTCTTACTCCCTCTAGCTCCCTCTCTCTCTGTCTTACTCCCTCTAGCTCCCTCTCTCTCTGTCTTACTCCCTCTAGCTCCCTCAAGCTCCCTCTCTCTTACTCCCTCTAGCTCTGACTCTCTCTGTCTTGCTCCGTCTAGCTCCCTCTCTCTGTCTGACTCCCCCTAGCTCCCTCTCTTTCCGTCTTAGTCCCTCTAGCTCCCTCTCTCTGTCTTTCTCCCTCTAGCTCCCTCTCTCTCTCTTACTCCCTCTAGCTCCCTCTCTCTGTCTTGCTCCCTCTAGCTCCCTCTCTCTCTATCTTAATCCCTCTAGCTCCCTCTCTCTGTCTAGCTCCCTCTTTCTCTGTCTTACTCCCTCTAGCTCTCTCTCTCTGTCTTACTCCCTCTAGCTCCCTCTCTCTCTGTCTTACTCCCTCTAGCTCCTTCTCTCTCTGTCTTACTCCCTCTAGCTCCCTCTCTCTTACTCCCTCTAGCTCCCTCTCTGTCTTGCTCCCTCTAGCTCCCTCTCTCTCTGTCTTGCTCCGTCTAGCTCCCTCTCTCTCTCTGTCTTACTCCCTCTAGCTCCCTCTCTCTCTGTCTTAGTCCCTCTGGCTCCCTCTCTCTGTCTTGCTCCCTCTCTCTCTGTCTTGCTCGCTCTAGCTCCCTCTCTCTCTGTCTTGCTCGCTCTAGATCCCTCTCGCTCTATCTTACTCCCTCTAGCTCCCTCTCTCTGTCTAGCTCCCTCTCTCGCTGTCTTACTCCCTCTAGCTCCGTCTGTCTCCCTCTCTCTGTCTTACTCTCTCTAGCTCACTCTCTCTCTGTCTTACTCCCTCTAGCTCCCTCTCTCTGTCTAGCTCCCTCTAGCTCCCTCTTTCTTGCTCCCTCTAGCTCCCTCTGTCTCCCTCTCTCTCTGTCTTACTCCCTCTAGCTCCCTCTCTCTCTGTCTTACTCCCTCTAGCTCCCTCTCTCTCTGTTGTACTCCCTACAGCTCCCTCTCTCTCTGTCTTCCTCCCTCTCTCTCTTACTCCCTCTAGCTCCCTCTCTCTCTGTCTTCCTCCCTCTAGCTCCCTCTCTCTCTATCTTACTCCCTCTAGCTCTCTCTCTCTGTCTTGCTCCCTCTAGCTCCCTCTGTCTCCCTCTCTCTTTGTCTTACTCCCTCTAGCTCCCTCTCTCTGCCTAGCTCCCTCTAGCTCCCTCTCTCTCTGTCTTACTCCCTCTAGCTCCCTCTCTCTGTCTAGCTCCCTCTAGCTCCCTCTCTCTCTGTCTTACTCCCTCTAGCTCCCTCTCTCTCTGTCTAGCTCCACTCTCTCTCTGTCTTACTCCCTCTAGCTCCCTCTGTCTCCCTCTCTCTCTGTCTTACTCCCTATAGCTCCCTCTCTTTCTGTCTTACTCCCTCTAGCTCCCTCTCTCTCTGTCTTGCTCCCTCTATCTCAATCTCTCTTATTCCCTCTATCTCCCTCTCTCTGTCTTGCTCCCTCTAGATCCCTCTCTCTCTGTCTTACTCCCTCTAGCTCCCTCTCTCTGTCTAGCTCCCTCTCTCTCTGTCTTACTTCCTCTAGCTACCTCTGTCTCCCTTTCCCTGTCTTACTCCCTCTAGCTCCCTCTCTCTCTGTCTTTCTCACTCTAGCTCCCTCTCTCTCTGCCTTTCTCATTCTAGCTCTCTCTCTCTCTGTCTTACTCTCTCTAGCTCACTCTCTCTCTGTCTTACTCCCTCTAGCTCCCTCTCTCTGTCTAGCTCCCTCTAGCTCCCTCTATCTTGCTCCCTCTAGCTCCCTCTGTCTCCCTTTCTCTCTGTCTTACTCCCTCTAGCTCCCTCTCTCTGTCTAGCTCCCTCTAGCTCCCACTCTCTCTGTCTTACTCCCTCTAGCTCCCTCTCTCTGTCTTGCTCCCTCTAGCTCCCTCTGTCTCCCTCTCTCTTTGTCTTACTCCCTCTAGCTCCCTCTCTCTGTCTAGCTCCCTCTAGCTCCCACTCTCTCTGTCTTACTCCCTCTAGCTCCCTCTCTCTGTCTAGCTCCGTCTAGCTCCCTCTCTCTCTGTCTTACTCCCTCTAGCTCCCTCTCTCTCTGTCTAGCTCCACTGTCTCTCTGTCTTACTCCCTCTAGCTCCCTCTGTCTCCCTTTCTCTCTGTCTTACTCCCTCTAGCTCCCTCTCTCTGTCTAGCTCCCTCTCTCTCTGTCTTACTCCCTCTAGCTCCCTCTCTCTGTCTAGCTCCCTCTCTCTCTGTCTTACTTCCTGTAGCTACCTCTGTCTCCCTTTCGCTGTCTTACTCCCTCTAGCTCCCTCTCTCTCTGTCTTTCTCACTCTAGCTCCCTCTCTCTCTGTCTTTCTCATTCTAGCTCTCTCTCTCTCTGTCTTACTCTCTCTAGCTCACTCTCTCTCTGTCTTACTCCCTCTAGCTCCCTCTCTCTGTCTAGCTCCCTCTAGCTCCCTCTATCTTGCTCCCTCTAGCTCCCTCTGTCTCCCTTTCTCTCTGTCTTACTCCCTCTAGCTCCCTCTCTCTGTCTAGCTCCCTCTAGCTCCCTCTCTCTCTGTCTTACTCCCTCTAGCTCCCTCTCTCTGTCTTGCTCCCTCTAGCTCCCTCTGTCTCCCTCTCTCTTTGTCTTACTCCCTCTAGCTCCCTCTCTCTGTCTAGCTCCCTCTCTCTCTGTCTTACTCCCTCTAGCTCCCTCTCTCTGTCTAGCTCCGTCTAGCTCCCTCTCTCTCTGTCTTACTCCCTCTAGCTCCCTCTCTCTCTGTCTAGCTCTGCTGTCTCTCTGTCTTACTCCCTCTAGCTCCCTCTGTCTCCCTCTCTCTCTGTCTTACGCACTCTAGCTCCCTCTCTTTCTGTCTTACTCCCTCTAGCTCCCTCTCTCTCTGTCTTACTCCCTCTAGCTCCCTCTCTCTCTGTCTTGCTCCCTCTATCTCAATATCTCTTATTCCCTCTAGCTCCCTCTCTCTGTCTTGCTCCCTCTAGCTCCCTCTCTCTCTGTCTTACTCCCTCTAGCTCCCTCTCTCTGTCTAGCTCCCTCTCTCTCTGTCTTACTTCCTCTAGCTACCTCTGTCTCCCTTTCGCTGTCTTACTCCCTATAGCTCCCTCTCTCTCTGTCGTTCTCACTCTAGCTCCCTCTCTCTCTGTCTTTCTCACTCTAGCTCTCTCTCTCTCTGTCTTACTCCCTCTAGCTCCCTCTCTCTCTCTGTCTTACTCCCCTTATCTCCCTCTCTCTCTGTCTTACTCTCTCTAGCTCCCTCTCTCTCTTTGTTACTCCCTCTTGCTCCCTCTCTCTCTGTCTTGCTCTCTCTAGCTCCCTCTCTCTGTATTACTCCCTCTAGCTCCCTCTGTCTCCCTCTCTCTCTTACTCCATCTGTCTTCCCTGGATTTGTATAAATAAGAGTGTGAGCAACAGGTGGCACTGTAGTGAAGAGCAAGCTGAAATTTGGAACTGCTTCACTGGAAACTGAAGACTGTGCAAGATACTGAAAAATAGGAAACCATGCACCCTCAGGTGAGCTGGGCTGCTATAGAGTTGCCTTGTGAGCAAAGAAAATTGCAGTCAAGCATCGCAGATCTCCTGCGAGACGCTGGCGAGTGTGACCAGCATGAGGGACAAGCTTGCACAGGGAGTGACAGTAAAGGTGAGAGCAGAGGCGAGGCTGCAGCGCAGATTGGTGTCACCCCATGTGTTGGTGTCACCCGGTGCGGTCCGCACCCCCCGCACCCCCTAGTGACGCCACTGAATATAGCAATGCCTTAGTTAGGAGGGACTAGTATGTGAAGGATAGGAGCAGAGGAGTTATTTAGCGAAGTTTCAGTCAGGATTAGCAGGTCAAGATCGTGTGCGAGGATAAGGCCGGCAACATCTCCTGCATGTCTTGAAGCAGATATGCAGTTGATTCGTATGCATTTCAATTCAGTTTGATTAAGTGTGTGAGGGTGATTTGCCTGAGGTTGTGCTTGTTGACCTCTCTATGGTTGAGCCTAGGAGCTCTGTGTGGGTTTGCTGGGATGCTGATTGACAGTGATATCCGGGAGTGCAGAGGTATATGACAAGAGGAGGGTTTGGATATAGTGATAGTATAAAGGGACTTTCTGTCTAATCAGTCGCGTGAGTGCATTGGGATAGGGTTAAGTTCTCCAACGCAATTGTATAGAAGTTGTGATAGGACAGGTCAGTTTGGAAGGAATGGGTGTTGGAGATATGGCGGGCGGTTGAAGGGTCGGTCATCGGTGAGTTTCTTTGTACTATAGTCCTTAATAGGACACTGAATGCTAGCCATCTCTGTGGTGATATGAATGAGTCTTGTAAGTCTACTTTAAGCTCTAGCTGTTTTTTTGTGATCACATCCAGTCCGGAATCTCATAAGTTATGGGGGTGGGTTGTCAGGTCTTGAGGCAGTGGATAGAGAGCAAGGGGGTGATGATTTCATTGGTTTCCTTATGCATTGGGGGAGAGAGTATAGGGCTGTTGGGGAATGGGTGCTCTAGTATTGGAGGAGAGAATATAGGGGAGGGTGGACTGGTGGTAGAGGTAATAATTAAGTTGAGAGGAGAACCCAGTAGATGGGTGGGAGGGAGTGCTAATGCTGTGCTATTAGATGCTATTGGGGAATTTGCATTCTGGGGAGATTGGTTGAGGCAGGACAGAGGTAAGCGGTGTAGTCAGGGCGAGGGAGTTGGTACCTTCGCTATGCAAATCTGATGTAATAGCACTGCCTGTGGGGTGAGGCTGCAGTCTAGTGTGGTGGGCAATGATACCTATCCCCCTGGGAAAAGTAGGTGAGTTAGTGAAAAATTCCTCAAATAGTTTATGTTGGATGACTGGATGAGGATAGTACCATTGTTGTAGATGGTGACAGTGACTGCTGCTCTGCAAGATGAAGAAGGGGATGCCACAGTTTGAGACCATGGGGCATTTTTCTGTTTGTGGAGACCACTAGTAGAGAGTGGAGGGCTGTCCTCCATTGTGCCCGTCTTTTTGTATAAAAATGAGGTCACTAATTATAGCTCCTCTTTTTGTACAAAAATAGAGACCATAGGCTCTGGGTGAGAATTGAAGAGTCTGTGTTTCAGGGATTTGGCTGCTTTTTTTGATAAGTTCAGGGGTAGGTTATTTTATAAGCGTATCGTCCAGCTGGTCCAGAGTAGTGTTGTTTGTTCTTTGTGGATCTATTACAAAGGATACCTGAGCATAACGTGGCGGAGAAGTGTGAAGGAAGTGTGCAGCGGCAAGGGGGTGTACCAACACGGGCTAGAAGGTGTAGCAATGAGGGGTGCATAATGAAGGGGATGACCAACTCCTGGGTTCGTTGCAGGAATAAGTGGAGTTAGGTTGGGTGAGGGAGAGGGGCAGGCAGCAAGGGCTGCTGAGCAAGTATGGGTGTGCTTCACCTTAGATTGTAGATGAGCGAGGCCTTAATAGATCCTTCCTTAAAGTACATGTATCTGGAATGTAGCGTTATTTGATGGATTTGGTGCAAGGTAGCAAGCAAAAAAAATTGTGAAATAGAATCCTAATGGCGGAGTGGGGTCCAGCTACTCGAAGAAATGAGGGTACACAGACAAAATATCGATTTTTAAATATCGATATGCAAAAATATCGAAGTTTAAATATCGATATACAAAAATATCGAAGGTAAGTAATATCGACAGTCTAAATATCGATATTGGCATGATATCAGTAATATCGAAGTTGTAAATATCGATGTTAATAATATCGAAATTAATAACTTTGATGTTACTAATATCAATTTTTAAATAAATTTAGTGTATATTATATTGTATTTATTATGTTTTATTATTTATTTTTAATGTTATTTTATTAAATATTGTCTTTTACTACTGTAGCGGGTTGTGGGTTTATAGGGGAATAGGGTGGGAAGTAATTTAATTATGTTAAATTAATTATTAATTAGTAGGAATTATTAATTAATTAATTGAGAATTAATTTTTAATTATTTTTAATTAATTTATTAATAGATAAATATGTTCTGTAGCGGGTTATGGGTTTATAGGGGAATAGGGTGGGAAGTAATTTAATAATAATTAATTAATTGATATATGTTTGTACATATTTTAATTAATAATTAATTGGTAATTAAATAATATTAATTAATTTTGGGTACAGGGGTATTTTTAGGGTTCAGGGTCAGTTTTCAGTTCATGGGTACAGGGGTATTTTTAGGGTTCAGGGTCAGTTTTCAGTTCATGGGTAAAGGGGTATTTTTAGGGTTCAGGGTCAGTTTTCAGTTTTTGGGTAAAGGGGTATTTTTAGGGTTCAGGGTCAGTTTTCAGTTTTTGGGTAAAGGGGTATTTTTAGGGTTCTGGGTCAGTTTTCAGTTCATGGGTAAAGGGGTATTTTTAGGGTTCAGGGTCAGTTTTCAGTTTTTGGGTAAAGGTGTATTTTTAGGGTTTAGGGTCAGTTTTCAGTTTTTGGGTAAAGGGGTATTTTTAGGGTTCAGGGTCAGTTTTCAGTTTTTGGGTAAAGGGGTATTTTTAGGGTTATGGGTCAGTTTTCAGTTCATGGGTAAAGGGGTATTTTTAGGGTTCAGGGTCAGTTTTCAGTTTTTGGGTAAAGGGGTATTTTTAGGGTTCAGGGTCAGTTTTCAGTTCATGGGTGAAGGGGTATTTTTAGGGTTCAGGGTCAGTTTTGGGTTTTTGGGTAAAGGGGTATTTTTAGGGTTCAGGGTCAGTTTTGGGGTTTTGGGGTACAGTCGTACAGGGTAAAAATAAAAGAAATTTAAATTAAATCAATTAAATGAAATTAAAAAATATAAAATTACATTAAATTATTAAGTTTTTAATTTATTTTAAATGTATATGTATTAGTTTTAATTTTTTAATTATGTTTTAATATTTTTATTTAATATTTGTAACATTATATGTATTTTATAATTATGTTTACATTATTATTAATACATTTAAAAAAACGATATTTTTAATATCGATATTTTTGTACTACGATATTATTTTTTCGATATTTTTGTACTTACCTTGTTAGGGATAGGATTCCTATATTTTTGACTTCGATATTTTTGTTCCGATATTTTTGTATTTCGATATTTTTGATTTCGATATTTTGTCAGACATTCGAAATGAGGAAGATCGACCCTGATGAAGCTTGATTTTTTTAATGTGTGTCTAAAAGAGTCACACATATCTTAGTGGTCTTAGTGGTGACTGAAGGGCTTTTCCAAATATCTATCGATTAGCACAGAAGCTTTCCAAAGTTTATAGAAGGAGGGCAAGCAGACCCCTACCTTCCAGAATTGTTTGCAGACCCGTCTTTTGGCTGTAGCCTTCGTCACTCGTCTATTACCCAGACCCTCCCTCCTGCATGCCGGCCCAGGCGGAGAGGAACCTACCCCAGTTCTGATGCTCTGAGGCCTTGGAGGATCCAGCAGAGTGCACACCGTGCATAAGATCACACTGGCTCTCTTTCAAGGCCAATATTCAACTGAAGATAGCTTGTATAACACACAAACCCCTACATCACAACACCCCCTTATACCTGGCTGAGAAGCTCTCGGTCTCTGGATGCAGCTGCACTGTATGGAGTGCAGGCTTCCTTCTACTAAAAGCTCAGAAGCTCAGAAAAACCAAAACGTATGGCCACACATTCTCTGGAGCGACACCAAGAATCTGGAACTCTGTCCCACCAAAGACGTGGACTAACCGCTCTACCTTTGCCTTCAAGAAAGAAGTCATGATGATCTTAATAAACAGAATCCTCACCTGAATGGACAAACCAAGAACAATTTGTCATTACCCGATCAGTAGAGTTAAATGACACCAAACCTGGCCAGCTACAATTCGATCTGGGACAGCATCATCAGTGGCAGACCTACTTGCCTCCTCCAGGATGCTACTAGATATCTGATGCATGTAACATGCCCTGATGCCCTGGGGTCATGTCTGTGCTATACAAAGCCTTCTAATAAATAAATATTATGACAGTCTCATTCTACATTGCCCCTTAAAAGTGCTAGTAGAGGACCTTCAAAGGTACAATCACTGCACACCATGGTCAGTTCTGCCAAATTGAGCATACAGGCCCAGATTTAATAAGGGCTTGCATTGCCCCCATCATGCAAGGCAACACAAGCCCTGAAGTGAGATTTACTGAGTAATGCAAAGCCACATTGATTTGCTTAGTAAATCCAGAGTAATGCAAGGCACCACAAGCCGCTGCCTTCCATTAATCTGCATTGGAAAGGCATTCCGTGGGTGGAGTGTGGGCATTCCCAAGCATCCACCCATGGCTTTGGGCACATTTAGTAAGATTATTAAACCTGGCAATATGTTAAAATATTACACCATCCCAATAGAGGCTTAATAAGGAGAAATATGCCTCTGTGCATTGTTTTTGTGCAGGCATGAAGTTATTTCTTCCTGCTCATAAAACAATCCTGCCTGCAATGCAGGCACCCTTGCACCAGGGTGTTGGTGCTCGGCAGCACTAAGTGTGCCAGAACAGAGAGACAGAGTTGGAATGCGCCACATCTTAGTAAATAGGGCACATGCGCGCTCTCTCCAATTGAAGCAGGCCAGCAAGTTGCCTTGCTGTATTATGTTGTGCTAAATGTCATAAATCTGGGCCACAGTCTGCAGGATGGAATATTTGACCAGGTCTTTTTAGATCTTGCCTACAAACCGCTTTAGCTGTTTATCGCTGAAGACCTATTGATTAAAATACTGTGGATTTTGGGTCAGCCCTTCGCACATTGGGATTGTTGTCACTCCCATTTGTTTGCTCACTATTTTGAGGCTTTCCTTCCCCTGCCTGTTTTTGTCCCTTCCGTGCCGCACAGCCTCTTTACCATCCTTTTTGATTGGATCACTGGTATTAGTCTAGGACTCCAATCAGGGAACCTTTTCTTTTTCCTTTTGGTTTTAGCACTCCATGGGACTACATGCAGGGGCGCCTTAGGCATGTGCAAGCTGTGCACCTGCACAGGGCCGCCAAGCCCCATGGGCCGCCACACCAATATACATCCTTAATATAATAATCCTCTGAGGATGGATACATATTTGCGTGGCGGCCCCTGGCAGGGATTTGGCGGCCTCCGGCTCTGTTCCACTTCCAAACACCCTGATCCCCCACCCCCCACTTTACTGGCCTCCGCGCCTGCGTTCCTCCGGTGGCTACCCAGGGCCGCCATGAGCCTAGAGCCGCCCCTGCTGCATGCAGTTTGTTGCTCTCTCTCCCCTACATGCTGCTTTCCCTTTTACATCCCCTTTGCCCTGTGCGCTCAGTGTGACTTGTCCTACCCCACCTCATTCAGCTTATTTTATCTCATACCTCCTCTGTTATAATAATAATAAACTTTATTCGGATTATTTGGAAATCCATAAAAGCGGTACACAATAAAATATGCAGTGCAAAATAGATTACAGATGACATGAAAAATCACAATCTAATTTTTAAAAAATCAATTAATTTTTTCAGTACTGTTAATTTAGAGATTTTTTCTGTGTCTGTATATACACTTCAAAAAGTTGAGGACGTGGTAGCAGGTGGCTTCAGTGTCCAAGAGCTGCAGGCTCAACATGGCTGGTCGACATTGTCTAAGACCCCAAGATTTTAGAAGAGCCAGTAGCCAGACTTTACGGAATTCCTGATAAAATTTGCAGAACAAGACGGTATGAAGGGTAGTTTGTAGTGATTTTCCGTCACATGGACATAAAGTTGGATTTGAATCCCAGACATTTGGGGTTGGAAAGGCTACCAGCTTATGAAATAAGTTTAGTCTGAATCTTATCAGAAGGTAGCGATCAAAAGTACCAATGTTGAGGGTTAAGTAGGGCTGAATTAAAAAGGTGGATTGAACCGTTATTGCATGTTGAACGGGCTGTTTCCCTACTTCAGATTGTAATCTTAGATTTTCCAAGTGTCCCAAAGCTAATGTTTTTAGGTTATTCTTTGTGAGTTCTGCAATTTTCTCTGGATTTAGGTAGTATTGCTCTACTCCGAGGTCGGTAAAAAAGTTCCTAATGTAGGCCAGCCATTTAATTTTTAAAGCATGGTCCAAGGACATTGCATCAGCCAGGATCGCCTTGGTGAGTTCGTTCTTTTCTGAAACCCAAATGCGGCGCCATAGGAGTAATGGCTGTATTTTTGCAAGATCTTCGATGTGTGGGACGCCCAGTTCTGTATGACAAGCATAGATCGAAGATCGCTTTGGGGCTGACAGAAGAAATCTAAAAAAGTTATTTTCCGCTACTTGGAGGGAGGTGACGTCCGTGTGACCCCATAAGCCTGCTCCGTATAGAGCTGTTGATTGGCATTTAGCTTTGTATATTGTCAACAGTTCCATGGGTGGTCGTTTTCCCAATTTTTGTGTAAACGTCACCAATGCTGCTAATGCTCTTTTAAAGCAGTGTTTCCTGGCTTCCACTGCCTTTTTCCAGGAGAGTTTATTGTCTATTGTAACTCCTAGGTAGCAGTATTCGGTTGTAGGGTCTATTTTTTGGGTGTTTGAAATAATGGTTTTCTGATGTTTTCTCCCGACCCCAGCTGACATCACGAAAGTCTTTTTCACGTTTATGTGAAGATCTAGAGTTCTCATAAATTGGGAGTATCTGTTTAGGGACTTTTGAAGTTCGCAAGGAGTTCGTGCCAGGAGGACAGCGTCATCCGCGTAGAGCAGAGCGGGGATCGGGCGATGTTTGGCCTGTGGGAGATCCCGGGCACCCTTCAAAAGCTCTACCTCCAGGTTGTTAGTGTAGAGGGAGAAAAGGAAGGGTGCCAGGACGCATCCTTGTCTGACCCCACGCTCCACTCTGAAAGACGCTGTCAGTTCTCCCTTTGTGCCGTATCGAATTCTTGCCGAAGGATTGGAATACAGTTCCCTTAAAAAATTCAGCAACGGGGGATCTACCCCCATTTGGGCTAAAAGGGACCATAGCTTAGTGTGAGAGACACAGTCAAATGCCGCGGACAAGTCCACGTAAATCATATAAAATTTTTCTTTTTTGGCTTGGACATATTTTCCAAAAATAACCGAGAGGTTCAGGGCTTGTTCCACGGTTCCTAGTCCCTCTCTAAAACCGAATTGTAGGTCAGATAATATACTTCTCTCCTCCACCCAATCCTGAAGTCGTTCTAGAATCACTCTGCCTACCATCTTCCCCAATGAATCCAACAAAGAAATTGGGCGGTAGCAACCGGGATCCTGGCGGTTACCTTTCTTAAATATCGGTACCATAATGGAAGTTGTCCATGAGTCCAGGGTTCCTTTCTTTGCGGTTGCAGTGCACACCCTTGTGAGGATCGGGGCCCAAAAATCTATTTTGTATTTAAAAAAGTCAGCCGGAACTCCGTCTGGGCCTGGAGCTTTTCCATTTTTGGCTGAATTCAGTGCCCGAAGGATCTCGGAAATTTCAAAGTTTAGATCTATAGGGTATATTGGAGAAATTTCTTTTTCCTCTTCTATTTCTTCGTCGGATAGTGATTTTTGGAAGATTTTAGTAAAATGGGCTACCCATTCTGCTGCCTCTATTGCAACTTCAATTTTTGGGTGCGTGTCATCAGCCAGAAAGGGAGTTCTTAGTATTCTCCAGAAGGCTTGAGTGTTTTTCTCCTGTGCACTGTTATGGAGTTCATTCCAAAGGGTTTGCTTAAGTTCCTCTTTTTTCTGGTTTTATGGTATTCCCTTCTTAGGATAGATATAGTACGGGGGTCTCTTTCATCTTTGTTTAGGGCTAGTTTAAGTTTTGTGTGGGCCTTGGTACACTCTTGGTTAAACCAACCTTTTAATCGTTGTGGTCCGGCTTTATGCTTTGCGGTGAGTAGAACCTTTAATTTGGCCGTTATTTGAGCAAAGTTGTTTAAAAGTTCCTCATCTTCTATCGACATATCCAGGCAGTTCTTAATTTGGGGATACACTGACTCTATCAGATCTTTAGTGAGTTCCTCTGGATTTATCTTGCCCCACTTTATTGAATACCCGTTTAGCTTATCCATACTTATATTTTCCTGTGTCAGAGCACTAGCTATTATCATAGGAGGAGACTGTTGATGGTTTATAGTCACTTCCATTTTTAATATGGCGTGGTCACTTTGGGTGTTCGGTATTACTTCAAAGTTTTTTACTCTGGATTCTAAGGTAGCTGATATTATTATGAAGTCGACCGTAGTGCTGAAACCTCTTCCTATATAAGTTGGTGCTAGTGAGTTGGTTCCATAATCCAAAGTATTTGCTACTTGGAGGTCCAGGTCTGATAGGAGATCATTCATTATTCTGCCCATGTTGTTATGTGAAAAGTGGATAAGGGAAAGACCTTCCTCTGTCACCATATCCGGACATTTTTGCTTGGGTTGGGTGCATGGATGTAAATTGAAATCGCCTGCCCATATTATAGCTACCGCACCTCTTGCTCCTTGTTTCTGTCTAAGGGTAGTTAGTTTTTTGTGGAGGTGAACCAGGATTCTCTGAAAGTCTGGTTCGTCCAGGTTATTATAAAAATTAATAATGACTACGAACTCTTTTTCCAGTGGGGAGAGACCGAGGATCTGAAAGTTAGAACCCGATTCAATAATATTTATTTTAGTGTTTTGAATAGTGTTAGCTACATAGACGATCAATCCACCCTTTGGTCTACCCCTCTGTCCAGCTGACGCAGGGGAAAAGTATGTCTTATACCCCTGTAAATGCTGTTCTTGTTGTAACCATGTCTCCTGTAGGCAGATTATATGATGGCTGTGCGCATGGTACATGATTGTCCCATCCTCCACCTTTGTCCTTAACCCTGCGACATTCCAGGAGATCAGGCTTAAAGTTGTTTGCTTATTTTTTGTGATTTTAACTTTTTGAAGTCCTTTACAAATCTCTGAGTCTACAGGGGTTAGAGAAGGGTCCAAAGATACCATTGGGTCAGTGCTATTTAAAAACTGTTGTTCTGACTGTGGTGGTCAGTCGACACACTCTAGAGCACTATACTTATTTGTTAGGAGAGGGCCGTTCCAACCATCCCAACGTGGGGGATCGCTGTGATTTCTCCACAGTTCTTGTCCTCTCCATACGTCCCTTTCTCTGTCTTTATGATTAAGACCTAGTGGGTTAAAAAGAAGGGGCCGTCCTTGCCGCGGTTGCTGCCACTGGTGAGTGGAATAATGTGTGGGTGGAGGAGGGTGGTGCCACTGTTGGGAAAAAGGATAAGAGGATTGTAAAGGTTGAGATGGTTGTTGCCACTGGAAAGTTGTGTATTGTGGTATTTGTGGTAACCGTAAGGTTTGTGGGGGTTGCTGCCACTGATACGTGGTATATTATGAGGGATGTAACAACCCCCTATTTGCTGGGAAGATGGAACTGGAAACATTTTGTCTTGGGGGTGTGGGTAGAAAATAACACAAGGGAAGTGGGTTTATTTGGGTGGGAGGTCCACTGCTGGGTGTGTTGCAGATATAATTTGCTGCCCCTATCTCCCTGAATTTGATGGTGATAACATCACCCGCTATGGTTTTCGTGTTCCTGCCCACCCAATCACCTCTACGTACAGAAAAGATCTGACCGTTAATATGAGCGGGTAAAGGTTTGTGCTGTTGAAGCCACTGCGCACATTTGTTCCTTAGCTCTGCGAAAGTTTCTCTGACGTCCTCCTTCAGTGGAGGTACGGCCGTTAAAACGACCACGAAGGGAGAAGCTTCCGGCGGCAGGTTGATTATTTTAGGACGAACCTGCTTTGTCTTACGTTCTTGAGGATTATCTAAGGATAAAAGTGGTGCTGGAGTGGTGGTGCAACCACTTATACCCCTAGCTTGATGATTGTCTGTTTTGGTTGGGCCTGTTGAAGTTTTCGGGGATGTTTGAGTTGTTGGAGCTGGGCCTGCGGGAACAGAGGTGGATGGGGAATGATCTAAATTATTCCCTTTATGGGTGTGAAGGTGGGCAGCTGGTACCGTGGTAACTAGTGGGATATTGGGGTTGATCAATGTGCCTGTTACCTGATTGGTACGGGGTGTGTTTTTGGGAAGTGCTTCTTTTGCCCCGTGCAGTTGAGAAGGCCCAATCCCGCTTGATTTGGTACCACATTTCAGATTAATAAGTGACGTAAGTCTGTCAAGCTTGGATATTAGAGGCTTGATTTGTGCAGCTATAGTGGCTTCGAGATCAGATTTAAGGTCAATAACCATGTTTTGAACCCAGCATGGTATGCCTGACACAGAGTTGGGGATAGGTGAGATCAGGTTGTGATTTCTTACTTTTGCTTTAGGTTTTTCCTTAGTCTTGGGCACCGCCTTGATGGAAGTGGTGGTGCCTCTCCCTGATTCTATCAGTTTTGGAATCATTCCTGTATCAGGTATATGGGGATAGCTAATTGCACTCTGCTCTAACTTATCAGGTGCTTGGCATGCTTCTAAATCTGGGGTAGCCTCGAGATCAACGTATGACAGATCAAAATCTGAGTGAGTCACAGATAGGTCAACAGCGCTCGGGACAGTCAATATGGGGACAGCCGTTAAAGGTAAGGGTAGAGAACAATTATTAGCGGTCTGGTGGGAGGGAGAGCTTGCAGTTGCAATAGAGCCCAGAGATGAGCGTTTAGCGTTCATAAGATCCAGGGAAACTCTTTTTTCCAACAAAATAATGCTTTTATCAATGGTTTCATTTACCCGGGAGATGAAGTGATCTATGGGACCGGTAACTTGTGCCACGGACCTGGCTTTTTTAGTGTTGCTTCTAGTTCTAGGACGCATGGTAGACATGTACAATTGAAAGCAAAATGCTGCGACGTGGGCCTGAGAGGAGATAGGCAGTAAATCCTGTGGATAGCCGCTCTATGTTATAATGTAAGATGAGAATCAGTGGTCCGCCTACCTTACATGTAATGGAGAGGAGAAGGATGCTAGGGTTCTGTGCCGAGGCCGTCGTCTGCCGTCCTCGAACGGCCTCAAACGGCCCTGTCTTTGCCCAGTCTTCGCCCGGGCTGCGTCCCGCGCTGCGGGAGTGAAATGGCGTTATATAGGTGGCGATTTAGGCGGGGGGCGGGCCGGCAGGGAGAGCGGACCGGAAGCTCTTCCTTGGTCTCGCAGGGACTTCTGGGAAACGAAGTCCCTGCACGCTCGCAGCCCCGCTGGTGCCTCGCGCCCCTTACCGCCTTGCCGCCTAGGACCTTGCTTGTGCTCCCACGAAGCTGAAAACACAGGAGCCCTCCAGCGAAGCGGCACCCGCGTAGCGGGTGCGGCGAGGAGTTGGCTGCCCTTGCGAATTCCCATAGAAGCCCAGGTTAACACCAGAACCTGGGCTGCTATGCGAATTCACAAGACCATATTATCAAGCCCATTATCGCCGCTTTAGCAGCAGTTTCCTGCCGATAAAAGCGGCGATAATGTACCGCCCTTGCTTGATAATATGGACCCTCATCCCCAGCAGGAACAAGAATGGTTAGAGACAGTCCAAAGAGATCTAATAATATAACATAGATGCAGAAGTTTACACTTTTCAAATCTAGGAATACTTATAATAGACATTTAAATGCACCCTCGGCAAGGTGGGCAGGATAGTGTCGAGGAGGAGTGGATCCATCACCTGTTCTCTCGCTGAAGGTCACCGTAGTAACAAAAGGGAGGTATTCATGGAAAGGGTGATAGGTGCCATAGGTTGTAGTCAAAGAGTAATAAAATTCAAAAGGGACTAGACATCTGGCAACAACAGTGTGTAATGGCCACAGCAGATCTACAGTCTCAGGAAATACTATTGCTTCAGGTCGGGAACTGGGCAGACGACGAATTGTGTTTGTATTTGTCTGCCAATATTCGTACACTTAAGGATTTGACAAGTCATTCTATCTGTCTCAAATCAAGTTCTGCTGCCATTGAGTATGGATTGGGAGTCTGGAATCAGCCATATGGGTCATTTTCGTTCTTACTGTTCAATATGTACATGTTCCCATCTATGTATGGACTGGGGCATCACTGCTGATGAGCCCCAAAGTCACATGTCTGAGGAGACCAGGGGCAGCCAAAAAAAGTATATATATGTTTGCATGTATATGGTATTTCTATAGCACAAACCTAGCCTAAAGGCCGGGGCGCACTGCCGAACGTGTCCAAGACATTTATGTTATGTTATGTTATGTTATTATGAGCTTGTAGAGCGCTGTATCAACCGGGGGTATCTAAGCGCTGTCAGCAGACACACAACATCAGTAAGCACAGGTACTAATGGATGGAAGATGGCTGCCGTGCTGAACTGGAGCCAGCATTAGGATCCTAGAATGAGGAGAAGCAACCACCGAGACACTTCCATGTGTGTGACTGACAGAACCGTCAATGTCTCAAGACGCATTGAGGAACGTCAAGCATATTTCAGAGTTTTATTCAAAGAAGATGTCCCACTCTAGGAGTATAGGGTGTCAATTGGCGTTCATCCACTGCTGCAAATCAGTCATTGGGTGATGAAGAGCAGAGATCTGGCGATGGTGCACATGGAATACTGTAGCATAAGATGCACATCGCTCCCCATGAACCTGCTGACAAGAACTTGATTAAATCCTGGCCTCTATGAGTTTGCACTCATGGGGTGATGCAAGAGGGCTTCATTCATCCACAGCATGACTTCTTCTTTGAAGCAGGAGAGACTTTGGGGCAGGTTTACAAACCTCTTGCGCCTCATTTACGCCACTGTTGCATCACTTTTGAGATGCAGCGGCGGTGCAAATCCTGCGTCATGGTGTGGGGTACTTACAACGTGACGCATCTGGGAGATGCGTCACGTTGTAAAGCCCTGCACCACATATAGGCGCTCCTGCGCAGGGGGGGGCGTTCCGGCGCAGGAACGCCTCCCAAAAAATCTACAAGATTTCACTCAGTCAATTTAAGGCCAATGCTGCGTCAAAACCCTGCGCCTGCCTGAAGCAGGCATAAGGATTGACGCAGCATTAACAAGATAGGGCCCCCCAGAGCATTGCTGGAGCTGTGTCGTGCTTGCAACGCAACTCCACCAATGCGCCACTTTTACCGCACAGAGGCATCACGCATCTGTGCCGTTTTTGCCCCATGGTGCGCCGCATTGTAAATGCTGTGCATCCATGGTGGCGGAGCTGTGGCGCACAATAACTGGTGCATCCCTACTGATATGCAGGGATGCGCCCGTTATTGTAAATATCCCCTTTGTAAGTAACAACATTGTACTCAGTCGCAGCTGAGCAAACTAGAGTCTTAAACATCTCACCTCAAGTGCCAAAGCGCGTCACGTCTTGCCTCTATAATACGCGCATTAGAGTGCACGTAAGTAAGAAAACATGGCGGTTACAAGTTACTATGGACAAGCTTTACAGTAAATGGTGCATTTGTATTAAACAATGCAATAGTTTAGAAGTAGAAGAGTATGATAGGCTGAAAGTGTGGCCCTTCAGCCTAGAAGCATCTCACTATCCGCACAGGGGCTGACCTGCCTGGAAGGTGCAAAACTCACTCAATCATGCATGAAAACAGAGTAGGTTATCAGTGAAATGTCTCAGAGGAGGGTTGAGTGATCAGCATTTATAAAGATCAACCACAGAACACGAGGAAGTGGTCATAGTGGGACCACAGTTGCCCTAGTATGACGTGTTGCATGTTGTGCTCACAGACGCAGGCTTCCATCTGAAGACAAATTGGTGTAGACTGATTTGAAGATACAGGTACCGCGTTCCACAGCTCAGGTTCAACAAGTGCCTTTAGAAGTTGTTTTGTCAGTTAGTGCACCTATTCCATAAATCTTGTGTATGATATATAGATTTCAAGTGAGTAAGTTCCTTATCTTTGGTAACACTTTCTAATAATAACTCTACCTAACTGCACATTCCTCAGCTTGTGACCCTCTCCCGGCAACAAACTCTATCCATAAATTCTTAGGGCCACATTTATGAAGCCTTGCGTCACTTTTACGCCACCGGTGCATCACTTCTTGTGACGCACCAGCAGCGTAAAAAATATGCCTTTTTTGCACCATATTTACAAAGTGACATATCTATGTAGATGTGTCACTTTGTAAACCCCTGCGCTACATTATACCTACGTCAGGTATAATGTATGCAGGGGGGGGCGTTCTGATGCAAAAAAGGGTCATAGAAGTGACGCAGTGAAATCTATAAGATTTCACTGCGCCACTTCTAGGACGCAAATGCGTCAATTTCTCACGCCTGCCTCACAGCAGGCGTAAGACTGACGCAGGCCCTTTCACATGGGGCTTGCCCCATGTGAAAGGACACATTGCTGGAGTTGTGTCACTTTTGTGACACACTCCAGCAATGCGTCACTTTTGCGCCATACAGATACGTCAGAAATACTGACGTATCTGTAACTCCTTGCGCCATGATGCGTCATACTGTAAATATGGCGCATCATTGGTGTCGCAAGGAGGGCGCAGTGAAAAGTGACGCATCGCTGTTTTCACGCAGCGAAGCGTCACTTTTCATAAATGAAGCCCTTATAATTTCTCCTGTTTGCCAGAGGTGGCGCCATCAGCCACCGCTGCAAATCAATTTCTCCTCCAGACATAACAACATGGATCCTCACCGAGGTGCCACCACTGTGCGCTGACGTCAGTTTATTCATTACTTTCCACGCCCTCAGATGTGGGGCATAGCTTACAGGTTGAATCAAAATCAGCAGAGTGCAAAATTTACCCTGGGACTAATTTCCAAAAGTCCACTTCTCAGAACAATCAGATGGGAGAGGGTTGAGGAATCTGTGGTTAGACAGTGTGTTACTGAAGGAAAGCACCTTATTCTTCTTAGGGATACTTCTAACCCCAGATGCCTCAACTTGTGAATCGGTATCAGAGTAATTCCCCACCCAACAAGGTGGGTCTGAGGAGTGGACCTTACACCATGAAGGGAAGCAGGGCAAGCACATAGACCCACCCTATACACTTGCAAATCAATACAGAAGTCCTTAGGGCAGATGGTCATGAGGCAGACTGCACATGACCAAAACTGGAACACCACAAGCTAGGCCTGTAGTTGCACTTTGTCTCCTGGTGGGATGAGGACTAAGGCTTTCAGGGGGATGCTTTTTTAGACAAGTCATTACACATTTTGATACAAAGGACAGACCAGCAGTTATGGGTCTGGTCTGGACCACTTTTCCTTTTCCATCGGTAACCCCAACAAATATCACATCATCCACACAGTACTCTTTAGTCCTAGCAGGCTGAGCTAAGGGTGTGCCTTGGATCCAACTGGTGGAATCTCTTCTCCTCTTTAGATGGATGTGTAGAAGAGAAGAATGCAGGTAGCATGATGGATTGCTGCATGTGAAATTATGACACCACTCTCCGTGGAAAGGATGCATAAGTCCTAAACATTAGTTTGTCAGCAAAGAAAGTCATATACGGAGGGTGAATAGACAGAGTCTGATGCTCCCTGACAAGATCTGAAAAATTGATTGCAGCATCAACACTAAGGTAAACCGCCCCAGAGTACAGCGGTGAAGAGGCTCAAAAGGAGTGCACATCAGGATGGTCAAGACCGAATTAATGTCTTGTTGAGTCATAATGAAGGGAGCAGGAGAGAACCTATAGAAAGCCCTTTCAAAAATGCATCACAACACATGACGTGAGTAATGAGGGCTAATCAGGCAAATGAAGAAAGCCCGTAAGGACTGACGAGTAACCTTTTACTGTGCCCACGGCAAAGCTTTGCCAGGTCAAAGGCAATACAAACAGAAGAACATCAGACACACTTGTCTGGATTTTGTCAACTTAAACCAGGCAACACACTTAGCCCAACAACTCAAATAAATACACTTACTGGAAGTATGGCAAGACACCAATATTAAACCCACTACTCCCAACAGAAAGACAACGTCTCTCCATTGATTTTGCTCAATCTCCACGCACGAAGGTGTAGAGTGTGGAAGTTAGAATGGAGTACAGTACCTTGTTGTAGGGAAAGAATATCATCCCAAAGAGGAGGCTGAAGAGGAGGGCAGTTGTTCAGATTCAGCAATTCAACATACCAGACTCTTCAGGCATATCCCAGGGCTACTAGACAGAGGGGTTCTCTTTTCGATCCGACTCTCCTCATGAAGTGCAGGGTGAGTGACAAGAGTGGAAAAGCAGACTCTAGACCTAGATTCCAGTGGAGCCAGAACCATCCGAGAGACCACAAAGACGAAACTCCAGAGCACAAAAAGTGGACACTGACCATTTTTGAGGTAACAAGAAGGTCTACCAAGGAAGGGACCCACTAGGCAAAAATACAGTGTGTCACATCTGGATGCAGATGCCACTTGTGATTGAGAGGATGATGCCTGCTGAAAACTTCTGCTCTGGGTGTGAGGAGATCCCACCAGATGGTTGACCTTCAGTGATATCCAGTGAAGTGAAAGACAGCACCATAGTATCTAAGTCTCCAGAAAGAGATTGAAAGGGCACATGTTTACACACCGCCCTGCGTGTTGCAGTACCACATGGTGGGTATGTTGTTCATTAGCCTCTGGCTCGACCTTCCTATAATGGTAAGGCAGAAAGGTGTTGAGAGGCACTAAAGATGTCATTGATGGAAAATCGCAGGATGGACACTTTCTTCTATACGAGGAGCAGCAAGGATAGAATTGAGATTGACCTTACTAGAGGAGTCCTGTATCCCTGGGTTTCCCAGAGTAGGTGTTATGTTGAACTTCAGCTCACCTGGTGTAGCTCTGTGATGTCGCACAATAGGACAACTCATCACAGAGAACAGCTTTGACCAGGCTGCCAAAATATTTCAGGGCCTCATTAAATACTAGTGGGACTGTAGAGGCGACTGCAGGCAGAAGAACTGGCAGAGAGTCCTCTAAACTAAGGATTTGTTTAGTGATTGTATACCTCAACATTGGGTGAGCCATTGCTAGAGACGGTTCTGCATATAAGGCGCAGATTTGATTTGATATAGGATTTAGAAAGTGCCTGAATCACCCCCTAAGGGGTATCTCCGCATTCGCGAACTGCTTAGTTGGTCAGAGAAAGGGGAATAGATTGAAACAATATAGTCTTCAGAAGCCTATGGAACTGCAGGTGATCAGAGCACTACCGCAAATGGTTGCAGAAGGTAGGGGCTAAGTGGAAGAAAGTTTTCTCACCTAGCTGAGCTTTTTGCAGCGTCGGACAACAAGTAGAGATTTGGGGACATATTACCTAGCAATAGCGATATTTATCGCTAAGCAGGGTTAGCGGGAATAATTTTTATCGCTGAGATACCTTGCTATCTATCATCAAGGTTTATCTCAGAAACGATAAAAATCATTCGAAATGCGTGAATATCGCTGGAAAAACAGCGATATTCACACATTATCGTGACAATGCTCTTAGCCATGTTATCCACCTCCCATTGGCTAAGAACTGCTCTGGGCAGGTGTTAGCTTTTGGAGATATTCGCGCTTAGCACGAATATTTCCAAAACTACGCCTTTGTAGGTAATAGGAGATAGCGATGTTAGCGACTGTTTTCAGTCGCTAACATCTTGGCACGCCCACTTTGTATGTCATTAGCGATCATTATCGCTGACATGCAAAGTGGGCCCCTAAATGCCCGCTATCGCCTACAAGCTGTCGCTAACTGGTATTAGCGACAGCTTGGTAATAGGGCGATACAATTATCGCCGCATTAGCGGGAAAAAGTCACACTAAAGCGGCGATAATGGCCCTTGGTAATATGCCCCTTGGCCCCTTAGCGTAGTGTCCTGGGAGGCTGGTATTTTTTTTATTTCTCTGCCAAAACACTGGGGCCTTTGTCATTTAGAGCTCGATGAAAAATGCAGCGAATCTTAAAGCAAATCCGCTTCCACACTGGCTGACAATACAGTCTCTGCAAGAGGGGAAGGGAGGGAGTAAGAGAAGGAGCAATGGAGACCAGTTGGGCAGCGGTGTTTTGGACCACTTGCAATTTGTTCAGAGATGCTTCACTGTCTGAGATCAGCAACGCATTGCAGTAGTCTAGGCGACTTAGTACAAGTGCCTGGATCAAGGTTTTTTGAGTGGACAAGGGGAGAAAGGGAAATACTCTTCGCAAGAGACCTAGAGCATGGAAGCAGGCACCGATGGTGGTAGAAGGCTGCTCCTTCATAATTCATTTCTGGTCAAGGCGGACACCGACATTTTTTACCACAGTCTTGGGCTCCGGTGCAGGTCCCAAGTCCTTTGGCCACCAGCTCGGAGACCATGTCAAAGGAGCATCACCTAACAGCATAATTTCCTTTTTTCCCACGTTGAGCTGGAGAAAATGTTGCCTCATCCAGCTGTCAATGGCTTTCATTCCTTCTAAGAAGATAGACTAAGCATTGGGGTCATGTTTATCAAAGGATAGCAGGAGCTGAGTATCATCAGCATAGGAGATGGGTATAAAACCTAACTTTCTAAGTAAAATGTAAAATAAATCTGTATTTGTAAAGCACGACTACTCACCCTTATGGGTCTCAAGGCGCTGGGGGCCTTCGTGGAAATTAAGTGAGCTATTGCCCAGAGTCACATGGTGCTGAGCTGAGCTGCCGCCGAACCGGGGATTGAACCGTGAACCCTGTGCTCCGAAGTCAGCTGCCCTGGCTGCTGCACCACACCTCTCCCCTCCTGCTTAGGAGCAACATAGATGTTAAATAAACTGGGACTGAGACAGGATCCCTGGGGTACTCCTTTAGTCAGTTCCGTGGCCTCAGAACGGAAGGGGCCTAGACTGGTGGTCTGAGTTCTGTGCGTGAGGAAACTCAGCATCCATTGTAAGGCTATTCCTTGTATCCCAATCTCACTGAGTCTCCTGAGCAGGATTTGGTGTGAGACAGTGTCGAAAGCCGCCGACAAGTCAAGCAGCCCACGTAGAACTGCCTGTCCGTTGTCCAGAGCCTGTCTGATGTTATCTGTTACGGTAATCAAGGCTGTCTCTGTGCTGTGTCAGGGTCTAAAACCAGACTGAGATGGATCAAGACAGCTGGATTCCTCGATACATTCTGAAAGATGTTTATTAATATGTTTTTTCTAACAACTTGCTCAGGAGAGGTAACAGTGAGATAGGAGGATAATTGGTCAAGTCATCCACAGGGGCCTTAAGGTTCTTCTGTATAGGAATTATTTGTGCTGCCTTCCACTTAGTAGGGACATAACCTTTATATAGTGGGAGGTTAAGAATGAAGAAGATGGGGATAGCGAGCTGTTTAGATAGTAGTGAGGTGGTCCTTGCCGGGATTATATCAAGGGGTGAGCCTGATTAAACCGTTGCGAGTGAGGAGTCTACTGCATCGGGCGTAACTAAGGAGAAGTATTCCAACTTCTGCACAATAGCTTGAGTGGGTGAGAGATCGGCAGATAAGTCGAGTTGGCACCTTCCATCTCAGGTGATATTGTCATGAATCAGTTCTATTTTCTTTGTAAAGTGCGTAGCTATTTTGTCGCATAAGGCTTGCGAGGGTGCCTGCTCATTATTACATGCCGATTGGTGAGTAAAAGTTTTGAGTATCGAATAGAGGGTTTCTGGGGCCTTCCCAGCCTACTCCAATTGTAATACAATATGAGCTTTGCGGGCATATGTTATATTTGTATGATATTTGGATAAAGCCGATTTATGTTGTTCTTTATCTAGTGCATTATGGGAGAGATGCCAGCACCTCTCCAATTTCCTGCAGAGACTCTTCTCCGTTTTGAGACTGGAGGAGAACCAGGCTGACTGAGTGCGCCTGCCTGAACTTGTGCACTGCTTTAGGGGGGCTAGGTGATCCATAACATTTGTTATGATAGACTTGTATTGGGCTAGGCCAGTCTCTATGTTCTCCGTGTCGAGATTCCATGAGTTAGGAGTTAGATCCTGAGAGTTATCAGGAGTGATTTTGTGCCACTGTCCGTGCCAGCTCTTATGAGTTGAGGACTGTGCACTAAGTGCCATAGGACCCCCGAATTTGAACTCTATCAGTGAGTGGTCGGTCCATGTGAGGAGGCTCGTAGATCCACATCGCACATCCGATGACTTAGTGAAAATAAGATCTAGCTTATGTCCCGCTTGGTGAGTGGGGCCCACGTTGATCTTGTTTAAATCGAGTGAAAGTAGATCTGTTAAAAGTGAGGAGGCTTCCTGATTCAGGATGTATTCACTGTGCACATTAAAATCACCCAAAAAAATGAAGTTATTGTAGAGATGGCATTCGGGGAAATTAGTTCCGGCAATTGGAGAGCAAAATTTCGGATAGCCCCGGAAGGGCGGTACACTAGGGCGTCTTTCCAACAGTGTTGCGGATATAAGTCAATTCTAAAAACTAGCACTTCCATGCTGTCATTACTTAGTTGCTCCAATATAGTTATTTTAATGAAGTCCTTATATACTCTAGCTATACTATAGATACATCAACACCATCACTAGAGCCTGTGGCAGTTCTGATGGGGTTGGAACCGGCGGGACTTGCAGCAGAGGAGCTGAGGTATGGCATAGTGCCGAGACAGGAAAGACCAGCTTCAAGCGTGGTCATGGGGCACCATCGTAATTCGGACTGGAGGTTCCCATGGGTCCATGGGGCCAGAAGGCACAGCAGATGTACTACTATGACCCATTTTGAGAATCTTCAGCACAGCCTCCTTGAAGGCCTTGATCTGCTGTGATTCGACCATAGCCTGGGGAATACAGGACACCTCAGCTCCAGGTTCAGACCAGTCTTGTGCTGAAGTCAGTTCCTAGAATGAAAACTGTTTGGCCTTTCATTGGAATGGGGGCTTCTGGAGGCTGAAGAGGTTCCCATCGGCTTCTTGGGCTTGAACTTGATCAAACATGACAAGTGCAACCAGGACATCCTTGAGTCTTGTCTTCGGGTGCATCGGGGTGCATTTGTCACTGGACTTGGAGTGATGCTTGGTTCCGAGACAGCACAGGCAAACTTCATGCAGCTGAGCTCCATAGCCGATACTGGATTCTGACACACGCAGCACGGGTTGACCCTGATGTCTTCAGGCGTGACATCCCAGCACCCTGCATAATAAGACATTTAGGAACAACTGTAGTAAAAAAACAATCTCAAGATGAGCGTAGATCCGGATATGTGTCAATGGGCCAGTGCTTAATTTGTAAAAGTAAAAGTAAAAAGTGCTGGGCCCTCGTCAAGAGGCCACCACAGTTTGCACCACACATGGACACATTACTTACACAACTACTAACCATCACACTGCTACAAGTGTGACAATTCAGACTGTTAAAGGCCACCAAAACTTCAAGAACGGCTTGGGTGGCAGGTACTAGTTGTTTTTTTTATTGTATCTTGCTTATCTTTAAACAGCACCACCATGTGGCACTTGTCATAAGTGCAGGTTCCTGCATTTAAGTGCTGGTGCTAGTAATTAAGTGCCATGCTGAGCACCAGAAACCACAGGCTCAAATTAAGCACTGCAATGGGTAATAAAAAAGAGGAAATGCTGGTGTGCAGGAACTTCTGCAAGAGTTTCCAGATCCAGTCTGGGTCCTGAGGAGGGCAACAAGGTAAGGAATCTGTGTTAGATTTATCCATGAGAAATAGTGACATAGGTCTGTGGTTTAATGCACCTTCTGCAGGGATCTGTTTTTTACCTACATGACATTTCACCTATATTCATAAGTTTGAATCCTATCAGACAGCTCCCTCCCACCATAGCACTCATGACATGCACTTTATATCAAAATATTTACCTTAAAAAACAAACAAATATTTACTCATAAAATGCACTTATATATCACATCTATGACTACCTCTGATTTCAACCACCCAATGCTTTGCCTTTGCATACTGGGTATACAGTATCACCAGTTATCAAATTGTAAGGGCAAAATTTAAATGTGTACTAGTCAAAGCTTATATCATCATAACCATAAATGAATTGTGAACACACTGTGAAAATACAAATTAATATATTAAACCAAATAATAGTATCAAATCAAGGCCCATCAGGGAGTTTCATGTCCTAACTGCACAGTGTGGAACCTGCAGGATTTACATAGTTCATTTCTTCCACAATAATGAAACGTCTCATGGGTTTTGGAGCAGAACCATGCTTTTTAAAAGTTCACTCCACCTCTCGGGATATATTTTAAAGGAAGAGGTTGACTCCCTCGGATGCTGTTAATGTGTTTTGAACCAAAATCCTCTCAGGATCTCCTGAGGGCAGAACATGTTTTGGTAAAATCTGCAGATTATGCGGCAGAATATGGATTATGTGGCAAATGCAGGACCTTTATAATTATGTACATGTCGTTGTGGCCGCACAATCGCATAATTCCAGTGGTCCTGACTATACATGAAAAGCGAGAGAGACCTTGAAGAAATCCCTGAGGTATCCAGCAACACTCCCTTATTCTGCAACACAGACAGCAATGACTCACCTGCGTTTGACTCCCACACCTGATGCTGTCCTGTCCCAAGAGAATAACAAGGCCCTGTAGCAGGGGGCAAGTTACTGTTCATGTTCCCTGGTCCACTTCAGACCTCCTCCACGTCACCCACCAATTCCCTCAAATAGAGTTTCTTGAATATTTGCAAACTGTATTTGAAAGTTATAAACCAAATTGGGCCGATGTTAATCAACTGTAGCAAATACTTGTGCCAGGAAAAGGGAAAGAACCAATGGACCAGAACAGGCTCCTGTAGAAGAATGAGCTCGTATTGCTGCGGGAGATGCTGTATTAAATGCTGTCGTCGATGGATGAGCCATTAAACCTGATTGGATTAAAATGAATGATTGAAAGCAAAAGAAAGGTGAAGCTCCAGCTGTCTCTCTTAATTGCACAACAGATGTTTGATCATTATTCTGATATTGTTAATGCCTCTGAAGTTGCTTCAGAAGCTGCTGTGTCTGCATCTGTACAGGGACGGCTGCCCAGGACACAGGAACAACTTTGCACCCTTTGCAGAGGATGGCAAACAAAACATCATTCAGAGTTGTTTCTGTTGCTGGTCATTGTGTGCCATGCAAGGAAGAAAGAGTCAGTCTTCTGACTATAGGTCACATTGACAATGCTGTCTTTCCAACAAATGGTCAGAGGGAAGGGCGGATAAGTGGTCGAGAAGGGGGGGGGGCTCTGAGGGGGATTGGCAGGAATGCAGGAGGTCCAGTCGGAGCCAGAAGTGGGAAGATTTAGCTCCCTCTTATCAGTGCCTCATGTTTCAATCATTTATTTATTTATGCATTTTTATATAGGGCCGACTTTACCCAAAGATGTCCGAGCGCTTCACAATAGGACCAGTTACGTTATATGAGGAGAATATTACAAATGTACATGTTACAAAAGCAAATGAAATACAAGAAGGGGTATAAAACAGCAATGGATGACAGGGGAAACAACCTTTACAACGCAAATTTTACAACGCACTACCATTACAACGAAATTTTTACAACGCAAAAACCATTACAACGCATGTATTTACAACGCATGTTTTTACAACGCAGGTAGTTTTACAACGCATACCATTACAACGTAAGTATTGGTAAGTATATAATTATATTTTTTCAGTTTTTTGGTAAAGGGGTATTTTTAGGGTTCAGGGTCAGTTTTGGGTTTTTGGGTAAAGGGGTATTTTTAGGGTTCAGGGTCAGTTTTCAGTTTTTGGGTAAAGGGATATTTTTAGGGTTCAGGGTCAGTTTTGGGTTTTTGGGTTAAGGGGTATTTTTAGGGTTCAGGGTCAGTTTTCAATTTTGGGGTAAAGGGGTATTTTTAGGGTTCAGGGTCAGTTTTGGGTTTTTGAGTAAAAGGGTATTTTTAGGGTTCAGGGTCAGTTTTGGGTTTTTGGGAAAAGGGGTATTTTTAGGGTTCAGGGTCAGTTTTGGGTTTTTGGGTTAAGGGGTATTTTTAGGGTTCAGGGTCAGTTTTCAGTTTTTGGGTAAAGGGGTATTTTTAGGGTTCAGGGTCAGTTTTCAGTTTTTGGGTAAAGGGGTATTTTTAGAGTTCAGGGTCAGTTTTCAGTTTTTGGGTAAAGGGGTATTTTTAGGGTTCAGGGTCAGTTTTTGGGTAAAGGGTATTTTTAGGGTTCAGGGTCAGTTTTGGTTTTTGGGTAAAGGGGTATTTTTAGGGTTCAGGTTCAGTTTTGGGTGTTTGGGGTACAGGGGTATTTTTTAGAGTTCAGGGTAAATTTTGGGTTTTTGGGGTACAGGGGTACAGGGTAAAAATAAAATTAAATTTAAATTAAATCAATTAAATGAAATTAAATTAAATTACATTAAATTAAATTAAATTAAATTATATTAATTTTAATTAATTTAAATTAAAAAATTAATATATACTTACCAATACTTACGTTGTAATGGTATGCGTTGTAAAGGTACCTGCGTTGTAAAAACATGCATTGTAAATACATGCGTTGTAATGGTTTTTGCGTTGTTAAAATTTCGTTGTAAAGGTATGCGTTGTAAAAGTATGAGTTGTAACGTCATACATCCAGATGACAGTCACTCAAAAACACAAAACACACTGGGATGACACATGTACAGGCATAGAATACAAATTTACAATAGTGAAAGAACTTCCTTGAGGGACTTGAAAGGGCGTGTATTAGTTCAGGAAGTGTCTTTGGAAGAGAAGAGATTTGAGGTCAGTTTTGAAGGTCCGGGTAGAGGTGGTGGTGTGGCGCTGCTGCGGAAGCGAGTTCCAGATTCTCACTGCATTGCCTGAAAAGGATCCGGCCATCGATCTTTCCCTTTTGAAGGTGGGTGGCTCAAGCAGTAATTTTTCCGCATTACGAGACAGTCTAGAGCCTCCAGAGATTTTCAGTTTATTCGCCAGGTAGCGAGGGAAGGAAGAGTGCAAGTCTTTGTGGGTTATACAAGCCGTCTTGTAGAGTGATCTCTCCCTGATGGGAAGCCAACGGAGGGAAGACAAAATGGGTGTGATGTGATTACTTCTTTTGGCCCCAAATATAAAACGAGCCACTGAATGAAGAACAGATTTAAGAGGGAAAATGTGGGATTTGGGGAGGCCAGTAAGAAGAGAGTTGCAGTAGTCCAATCTCGAACCAGCGATTGGACCAGGGTTTTAAGGTCTTGGTCTGGGAAGAAGCATTGAATCCCCCGTAGGAGGCGCAGTTGGTATCGAGCATTCTTTGCAATCAATCAATCAATCAATGCATTTGTAAAGCACGCTACATACCCGTGAGGGTCTCAAGGTGCTGGGGGGGGGGCTGCTACTGATCGAAGAGCCAGGTCTTGAGAAGTCTTCTGAAGGCCAGCAGGACCAAGGTCTGTCATAGGCTGGTAGGGAGAGCGCTCCATGTCTTTGCGGCGAGGTAGGAGAACTATCTGCCACCGGCAGTGGTTTTCCGGATGCGGGGAACTGTGGCGAGGATTGCAGAGCGGAGGTTGCGGGTGGGGGTGTGGAAGCTGAGTCGGTTGTTGAGGTATGTTGGTCCGGTGTTGTGTAGCGCTTTGTGTGTGTGGGTGAGGAGTTTGAAGGTGATTCTCTTGTTGACGGGGAGCCAGTGCAGGCCTCTCAGGTGGGGTGTGATGTGGCTGCGTCGGGGGATGTCGAGGATCAGTCGTGCCGAGGCGTTCTGGATTCGTTGTAGTCGTCTCAGGAGCTTGGTTGTTGTTCCTGATTAGAGGGCGTTCCCGTAGTCGAGTCTGCTGGTGATGAGGGCCTGGGTGATGGTTTTCCTCGTGTCCGGGGGGATCCATTTGAAGATCCTGTGGAGCATTCGAAGGGTGTTGAAGCAGGACTTGGAGACAGCGTTGACTTGCTTGGTCATGGAGAGGGTGGAGTCGATGATGAACCCCAGGTTGCGTGCTTGGTCGGTGGGTTCCGGGGCTGTGCCTAGTGATGTGGGCCACCAGGAGTTGTCCCAGGCTGATGGGGTGGGTCCGACGATGAGGACCTCTGTCTTGTCTGAATTCAGCTTCAGTCTGCTGTCCTTCATCCAGTCGGCGACGGCCTTCATTCTTCTGTGGAGGTTGGCTTTGGCGGTGTGGGGGTCTTCGGTGAGGGATATGATCAGCTGGGTGTCGTCGGCGTAGGAGATGATTGTAGGAAGGTGGATATCTGACTATGGTTACCCCCAACTTTTTGCCTAGTGTTTTGCTGGTTTTTTACTTAGTTGGCCTGGGATCCTGCTATTCAGGACCCCAGGCTTCCTGCTCTCTCTGTTAAAATGGATTCCATGTACCTTAGGTACATATCTAATTGGTACTGGGCCACCTTATCAGTCCCTGTACAGTGTACCTTAGGTATCCAGGGGAATAGGTGTACCCAGGGGCTGAATCATGTATTATGCCACCCCTGGCTGGCCATCTAAAACTGACACAACTGGCTGCATGACAGCTGGGGCAAGGTGGTGTAATCACCCTTTGCTATAGATATAGTATACCTATTTCTAACCCTAAAATGGACACATATATTCCTATCAGTCACTCCTATGGCAGGCCTTATCAATCCTGAACGATTCAGAAAAGGGGGTGGTGATGAACAGAGTGTCTGAATTAAGCAG
Source organism: Lissotriton helveticus (assembly GCF_964261635.1). NCBI lineage: Eukaryota > Metazoa > Chordata > Amphibia > Caudata > Salamandridae > Lissotriton > Lissotriton helveticus. The sequence continues at coordinate 139,327,020 of NC_136063.1, read as the reverse complement.
ACCACTCTTACCCAGTCCAAAGATCAGGGCTTGATCCATCACCGTTATTTAGCTCACTGCCCCATCCCAGCTCAGAACCTGGCTATATGCAAATTAGTCTGTCCCTGGCCCAGTGCATCATGGGAACAGGGCAGACCAAACTACCAAGCCAATTCTTCACCAGAAAGGAGACAAGCTTCCGGGGACCGGTTTCTGGCATTTCAGCCGTCGTCGGCCCGGCTTGCTTGAATCCTGATGGAGCAGTGAGCAAGGGACTCATGTCTGAGTATACCCTGCCACACCTATAGTGGCCAAAAACGATTCAAACAAGCATTTACAATGCAATGGTTTTGCCTTTGTTAAAGTTAGAGCTATTGGCATTGCTCTTGACACTCTGAAGCTCCACTCTGAAGCTCCACTCTGAAGCTCCACTCTGAAGCTCCACTCTGAAGCTCCACTCTGAAGCTCCACTCTGAAGCTCCACTCTGCACTCTGAAGCTCCACTCTGAAGCTCCACTCTGCACTCTGAAGCTCCACTCTGCACTCTGAAGCTCCACTCTGCACTCTGAAGCTCCACTCTGAAGCTCCACTCTGCACTCTGAAGCTCCACTCTGAAGCTCCACTCTGCACTCTGAAGCTCCACTCTGAAGCTCCACTCTGCACTCTGAAGCTCCACTCTGAAGCTCCACTCTGCACTCTGAAGCTCCACTCTGAAGCTCCACTCTGCACTCTGAAGCTCCACTCTGAAGCTCCACTCTGCACTCTGAAGCTCCACTCTGAAGCTCCACTCTGAAGCGCCACTCTGAAGCGCCACTCTGAAGCGCCAATCTGCAGCTCCACTCTGAATCTGCAGCTCCACTCTGAATCTGCAGCTCCACTCTGAATCTGCAGCTCCACTCTGCACTCTGAAGCTCCACTCTGAAGCTCCACTCTGAAGCTCCACTCTGAAGCTCCACTCTGAAGCTCCACTCTGAAGCTCCACTCTGAAGCTCCACTCTGAAGCTCCACTCTGAAGCTCCACTCTGAAGCTCCACTCTGAAGCTCCACTCTGCACTCTGAAGCTCCACTCTGCACTCTGAAGCTCCACTCTGAAGCTCCACTCTGCACTCTGAAGCTCCACTCTGAAGCTCCACTCTGCACTCTGAAGCTCCACTCTGCACTCTGAAGCTCCACTCTGCACTCTGAAGCTCCACTCTGAAGCTCCACTCTGCACTCTGAAGCTCCACTCTGAAGCTCCACTCTGCACTCTGAAGCTCCACTCTGAAGCTCCACTCTGCACTCTGAAGCTCCACTCTGAAGCTCCACTCTGCACTCTGAAGCTGCACTCTGAAGCTCCACTCTGCACTCTGAAGCTCCACTCTGCACTCTGAAGCTCCACTCTGCACTCTGAAGCTCCACTCTGCACTCTGAAGCTCCACTCTGAAGCTCCACTCTGCACTCTGAAGCTCCACTCTGCACTCTGAAGCTCCACTCTGAAGCTCCACTCTGCACTCTGAAGCTCCACTCTGAAGCTCCACTCTGCACTCTGAAGCTCCACTCTGAAGCTCCACTCTGAAGCTCCACTCTCCACTCTGAAGCTCCACTCTGAAGCTCCACTCTGAAGCTCCACTCTCCACTCTGAAGCTCCACTCTGAAGCGCCACTCTGAAGCGCCACTCTGAAGCTCCACTCTGAAGCTCCACTCTGCACTCTGAAGCTCCACTCTGAAGCTCCACTCTGAAGCTCCACTCTGCACTCTGAAGCTCCACTCTGAAGCTCCACTCTGCACTCTGAAGCTCCACTCTGAAGCTCCACTCTGCAGCTCCACTCTGCAGCTCCACTCTGAATCTGAAGCTCCACTCTGAAGCTCCACTCTGAAGCTCCACTCTGAAGCTCCACTCTGAAGCTCCACTCTGAAGCTCCACTCTGAAGCTCCACTCTGAAGCTCCACTCTGAAGCTCCACTCTGAAGCTCCACTCTGAAGCTCCACTCTGCACTCTGAAGCTCCACTCTGCACTCTGAAGCTCCACTCTGAAGCTCCACTCTGAAGCTCCACTCTGAAGCTCCACTCTGAAGCTCCACTCTGAAGCTCCACTCTGAAGCTCCACTCTGAAGCTCCACTCTGCACTCTGAAGCTCCACCCTGCACTCTGAAGCTCCACCCTGCACTCTGAAGCTCCACTCTGAAGCTCCACTCTGCACTCTGAAGCTCCACTCTGAAGCTCCACTCTGCACTCTGAAGCTCCACTCTGAAGCTCCACTCTGCACTCTGAAGCTCCACTCTGAAGCTCCACTCTGCACTCTGAAGCTCCACTCTGAAGCTCCACTCTGCACTCTGCAGCTCCACTCTGCACTCTGAAGCTCCACTCTGCACTCTGAAGCTCCACTCTGCAGCTCCACTCTGCACTCTGAAGCTCCACTCTGCACTCTGAAGCTCCACTCTGCACTCTGAAGCTCCACTCTGAAGCTCCACTCTGCAGCTCCACTCTGCAGCTCCACTCTGCAGCTCCACTCTGCAGCTCCACTCTGCAGCTCCACTCTGCAGCTCCACTCTGAATCTGCACTCTGAATCTGCACTCTGAAGCTCCACTCTGAAGCTCCACTCTGAAGCTCCACTCTGAAGCTCCACTCTGAAGCTCCACTCTGAAGCTCCACTCTGCACTCTGAAGCTCCACTCTGCACTCTGAAGCTCCACTCTGCACTCTGAAGCTCCACTCTGAAGCTCCACTCTGAAGCTCCACTCTGCACTCTGAAGCTCCACTCTGCACTCTGAAGCTCCACTCTGAAGCTCCACTCTGCACTCTGAAGCTCCACTCTGAAGCTCCACTCTGCACTCTGAAGCTCCACTCTGAAGCTCCACTCTGCACTCTGAAGCTCCACTCTGAAGCTCCACTCTGAAGCTCCACTCTGAAGCTCCACTCTGAAGCTCCACTCTGAAGCTCCACTCTGAAGCTCCACTCTGAAGCTCCACTCTGCACTCTGAAGCTCCACTCTGAAGCTCCACTCTGAAGCTCCACTCTGAAGCTCCACTCTGAAGCTCCACTCTGCACTCTGAAGCTCCACTCTGAAGCTCCACTCTGCACTCTGAAGCTCCACTCTGAAGCTCCACTCTGCACTCTGAAGCTCCACTCTGAAGCTCCACTCTGCACTCTGAAGCTCCACTCTGAAGCTCCACTCTGCACTCTGAAGCTCCACTCTGAAGCTCCACTCTGCACTCTGAAGCTCCACTCTGCACTCTGAAGCTCCACTCTGAAGCTCCACTCTGCACTCTGAAGCTCCACTCTGAAGCTCCACTCTGAAGCTCCACTCTGCACTCTGAAGCTCCACTCTGAAGCTCCACTCTGAAGCTCCACTCTGCACTCTGAAGCTCCACTCTGAAGCTCCACTCTGCACTCTGAAGCTCCACTCTGAAGCTCCACTCTGCACTCTGAAGCTCCACTCTGAAGCTCCACTCTGAAGCTCCACTCTGCAGCTCCACTCTGCAGCTCCACTCTGAATCTGAAGCTCCACTCTGAAGCTCCACTCTGAAGCTCCACTCTGAAGCTCCACTCTGAAGCTCCACTCTGAAGCTCCACTCTGAAGCTCCACTCTGAAGCTCCACTCTGAAGCTCCACTCTGCACTCTGAAGCTCCACTCTGCACTCTGAAGCTCCACTCTGCACTCTGAAGCTCCACTCTGAAGCTCCACTCTGAAGCTCCACTCTGCACTCTGAAGCTCCACTCTGAAGCTCCACTCTGCACTCTGAAGCTCCACTCTGAAGCTCGACTCTGCACTCTGAAGCTCCACTCTGAAGCTCCACTCTGCACTCTGAAGCTCCACTCTGAAGCTCCACTCTGCACTCTGAAGCTCCACTCTGAAGCTCCACTCTGAAGCTCCACTCTGAAGCTCCACTCTGAAGCTCCACTCTGAAGCTCCACTCTGAAGCTCCACTCTGAAGCTCCACTCTGCACTCTGAAGCTCCACTCTGAAGCTCCACTCTGCACTCTGAAGCTCCACTCTGAAGCTCCACTCTGCACTCTGAAGCTCCACTCTGAAGCTCCACTCTGCACTCTGAAGCTCCACTCTGCACTCTGAAGCTCCACTCTGAAGCTCCACTCTGCACTCTGAAGCTCCACTCTGCACTCTGAAGCTCCACTCTGAAGCTCCACTCTGCACTCTGAAGCTCCACTCTGAAGCTCCACTCTGCACTCTGAAGCTCCACTCTGAAGCTCCACTCTGCACTCTGAAGCTCCACTTTGAAGCTCCACTCTGAAGCTCCACTCTGAAGCTCCACTCTGAAGCTCCACTCTGAAGCTCCACTCTGAAGCTCCACTCTGCACTCTGAAGCTCCACTCTGAAGCTCCACTCTGCACTCTGAAGCTCCACTCTGAAGCTCCACTCTGAAGCTCCACTCTGCACTCTGAAGCTCCACTCTGAAGCTCCACTCTGCACTCTGAAGCTCCACTCTGAAGCTCCACTCTGCACTCTGAAGCTCCACTCTGAAGCTCCACTCTGCACTCTGAAGCTCCACTCTGAAGCTCCACTCTGCACTCTGAAGCTCCACTCTGAAGCTCCACTCTGCACTCTGAAGCTCCACTCTGCACTCTGAAGCTCCACTCTGAAGCTCCACTCTGCACTCTGAAGCTCCACTCTGAAGCTCCACTCTGCACTCTGAAGCTCCACTCTGAAGCTCCACTCTGCACTCTGAAGCTCCACTCTGGCTGAACATAACAGTCTGCAGTTTCACACGTTACATTTGTGTTAGCTGCATTACGTCATAATTTATTGTCAAAGGCTGGTTCAAATATGTTCTTTCAATGTTTCAAGCTGTTTTCAAGCGTTCACGCTTTAGTCAGCCCACTACCGAGCAGACTGAACCGGACCCAGCCCAGTCCATCCAGGGCTTTCAGTGGCATTACAGTGTCTCACCGGAAGGCGGGCATCAGAGAGAAGCGGGAGGGGGCGGGAAAGGGGGAGGAGAGAGCTGACGACGGCCGGCCGGAGCACGAAGGCGGGCACCAGGAAACAAGCGGGAGGGGGAGCAAGGGAGGTGCCGGCAATGCCGGAACAGAATCGGGGGCGTTCCCGGCGTCGCGTGACGTCGGCAAAAGCCAAAGAATGTCGGGAACGCCCCCGTGTCTGGTCCGGCATTGACGGACAGGCCCCTCGTCCAATGGCAAGGCTCCATTTACGGAGCCAGCCAATGAATGAGGAGGGCCGACCCAAAGCACACTACAATTCTCATCAGGTTTTCGCCTGCGCGAAAAAGATGCGCAGAGCGCATCTTTTTGGCGAGGCAAAACCTAAAAAGGGGGTGGTGATGAACAGAGTGTCTGAATTAGGCAGACCACTCTTACCCAGTCCAAAGATCAGGGCTTGATCCATCACCGTTATTTAGCTCACTGCCCCATCCCAGCTCAGAACCTGGCTATATGCAAATTAGTCTGTCCCTGGCCCAGTGCATCATGGGAACAGGGCAGACCAAACTACCAAGCCAATTCTTCACCAGAAAGGAGACAAGCTTCCGGGGACCGGTTTCTGGCATTTCAGCCGTCGTCGGCCCGGCTTGCTTGAATCCTGATGGAGCAGTGAGCAAGGGACTCATGTCTGAGTATACCCTGCCACACCTATAGTGGCCAAAAACGATTCAGAAAAGGGGGTGGTGATGAACAGAGTGTCTGAATTAAGCAGACCACTCTTACCCAGTCCAAAGATCAGGGCTTGATCCATCACCGTTATTTAGCTCACTGCCCCATCCCAGCTCAGAACCTGGCTATATGCAAATTAGTCTGTCCCTGGCCCGGTGCATAATGGGAACAGGGCAGACCAAACTACCAAGCCAATTCTTCACCAGAAAGGAGACAAGCTTCCGGGGACCTGTTTCTGGCATTTCAGCCGTCGTCGGCCCGGCTTGCTTGAATCCTGATGGAGCAGTGAGCAAGGAACTCATGTCTGAGTATACCCTGCCACACCTATAGTGGCCAAAAACGATTCAGAAAAGGGGGTGGTGATGAACAGAGTGTCTGTATTAAGCAGACCACTCTTACCCAGTCCAAAGATCAGGGCTTGATCCATCACCGTTATTTAGCTCACTGCCCCATCCCAGCTCAGAACCTGGCTATATGCAAATTAGTCTGTCCCTGGCCCAGTGCATCATGGGAACAGGGCAAACCAAACTACCAAGCCAATTCTTCACCAGAAAGGAGACAAGCTTCCGGGGACCGGTTTCAGGCATTTCAGACGTCGTCGGCCCGGCTTGCTTGAATCCTGATGGAGCAGTGAGCAAGGGACTCATGTCTGAGTATACCCTGCCACACCTATAGTGGCCAAAAACGATTCAGAAAAGGGGGTGGTGATGAACAGAGTGTCTGAATTAAGCAGACCACTCTTACCCAGTCCAAAGATCAGGGCTTGATCCATCACCGTTATTTAGCTCACTGCCCCATCCCAGCTCAGAACCTGGCTATATGCAAATTAGTCTGTCCCTGGCCCAATGCATCATGGGAGCAGGGCAGACCAAACTACCCTGCCAATTCTCCACCAGAAAGGAGACAAGCTTCCGGGGACCGGTTTCTGGCATTTCAGCCGTCGTCGGCCCGGCTTGCTTGAATCCTGATGGAGCAGTGAGCAAGGGACTCATATCTGAGTATACCCTGCCACACCTATAGTGGCCAAAAACGATTCAGAAAAGGGGGTGGTGATGAACAGAGTGTCTGAATTAAGCAGACCACTCTTACCCAGTCCAAAGATCAGGGCTTGATCCATCACCGTTATTTAGCTCACTGCCCCATCCCAGCTCAGAACCTGGCTATATGCAAATTAGTCTGTCCCTGGCCCAGTGCATCATGGGAACAGGGCAGACCAAACTACCAAGCCAATTCTTCACCAGAAAATAGACAAGCTTCCGGGGACCGGTTTCTGGCATTTCAGCCGTCGTCGGCCCGGCTTGCTTGAATCCTGATGGAGCAGTGAGCAAGGGACTCATGTCTGAGTATACCCTTCCACGCTTATGGTGGACAAAATGATTCAGAAAAGGGGGTGGTGATGAACAGAGTGTCTGAATTAAGCAGACCACTCTTACCCAGTCCAAAGATCAGGGCTTGCTCATTGCACCATCAGGATTCAAGCAAGCCGGGTGATGGATCAAGCCCTGATCCTTGGACTGGGTAAGAGTGGTCTGCTTAATTCAGACACTCTGTTCATCACCTCCCCCTTTTCTGAATCATTTTGTCCACCATAAGCGTGGAAGGGTATACTCAGATGTGAGTCCCTTGCTCATTGCACCATCAGGATTCAAGCAAGCCGGGCCGACGACGGCTGAAATGCCAGAAACCGGTCCCTGGAAGCTTGTTTCCTTCCCAGTATAAGAATTGGCTTGGTAGTTTGGTTTGCCCTGTTCCCATCATGCACTGGGACAGGAACAGACTAATTTGCATGTAGCCAGGTTCTGAGCTGGGATGGTGCAGTGAGCTAAAAAACGGTGATGGATCAAGCCCTGATCTTTGGACTGGGTAAGAGTGGTCTGCTTAATTCAGACACTCTGTTCATCACCACCCCCTTTTCTGAATCATTTTGTCCACCATAAGCGTGGAAGGGTATACTCAGATGTGAGTCCCTTGCTCATTGCACCATCAGGATTCAAGCAAGCCGGGTCGACGACGGCTGAAATGCCAGAAACCGGTCCCCGGAAGCTTGTTTCCTTCCCAGTATAAGAATTGGCTTGGTAGTTTGGTTTGCCCTGTTCCCATCATGCACTGGGACAGGAACAGACTAATTTGCATGTAGCCAGGTTCTGAGCTGGGATGGTGCAGTGAGCTAAAAAACGGTGATGGATCAAGCCCTGATCTTTGGACTGGGTAAGAGTGGTCTGCTTAATTCAGACACTCTGTTCATCACCACCCCCTTTTCTGAATCATTTTGTCCACCATAAGCGTGGAAGGGTATACTCAGATGTGAGTCCCTTGCTCATTGCACCATCAGGATTCAAGCAAGCCGGGCCGACGACGGCAGAAATGCCAGAAACCAGTCCCCGGAAGCTTGTTTCCTTCCCAGTATAAGAATTGGCTTGGTAGTTTGGTTTGCCCTGTTCCCATCATGCACTGGGACAGTGTTGGAAATGGGATCCCCGGCTGGCCAGGGCTTTCGCCAAAGTCAGTCAGAGACCACCACACCCAAGTCAGGGCAAGGGAGTTACACGCCAAGATAACCCCTACTCACCCTCTAGGTAACGTGGCGCGAGCAGCAAGGCTAAACTTGGAGGCGATGTAGGCTAAGTATTTGCGCACGCACCCCAGCAACAACAACCAAAGGCCCACCACAAAGGAAACTCCACACAAGGTTATATAAAAATAGCCTTTGTATTACACCAAAACACATTAGATAAAACACACACTTTACAATGTGCCAGAGGCACGGGCAGAATTTACAGGGGATATGTACAAGACAGGGCCACCTGGACCACTGTCAGGAATCAGAAGTAGCACTTTCAGAAATAGCACTTAGTACATAGAATATAGCACAAAATAGCACACAATATAACAATAGAGCGCACAACCAGTAATTACTGGTAACCAGGATCTCACTAGCACCACCTGTACTAGGGAGAAAACAACCACCTATGTATTACAATACCTGTAGGGGTGTAAGAGGAAAACACATGATGCAATGCATAACATTCATTCAGAGGTGTAAGGAGGAAAACACATGATGCATCACAATACATTCAGAGGTGTAAGGCACATGACGCATAAAAACACATTCAGAGGTGCAGAAAGTACAATTGCGCCAAACCCACGTAAGTCACCACCTGTGACTGTCCCTAGGCCAACTGGCCTCTCTGGGGCTAGGACGCCCTGTGTCCAATGTCAGGGGGGGCCTAAACGTAGCAGTTGCCCACAAAGTGCTGGGCAACTGGTGCAGGGAAATTAGGGCAACAAGGGAGAGCCTCTCAGGGCTCTAAAACAACAATGGGGCCAATGTGGGAGCCTCGCTGGGCTCTCAAGAAATAAATTGGCCCCCTGAGCCTCTCTTAGGCTCTAGACACAACTGTGGCGCTTCTCTTTGGGAGTCCGCCCTCTGGGGACTCGAAGTGAAAGTGGGGCGCTCAGAGCCTCTCAGGGCTCGTGAAATAATTGCCCCAATGAGCCTCTCGGGCTCAACTACCACATTATGCCTCCGGAGCCTCGGGGCTCGCAGACAGAAAATGCCCCTGAGCCTCGCAGGCTCCAACAACCAAATGCCCCTTTACGAGCCTCTCTGGGCTCTAAACACCAAGCGCGAGGTCGCGCTGCTGAGGGGGGGGGCGGACACCGACAACGTGTCCCGGCGCCCCTCCCTTCTCTTCTTGGGGCAACACTCACCGGCTCTGGTGAAGGTCCGGAGGCTCCTCTCTCCCCCGGGGAGCCTCGGAGGCACACAGCCGGCTGCTTCCTGCCCTCCGCTCCTCCTTCTGTGATGCGGCCGGGGCTCGGCCGGCTCGACCAATCACAGCGCGGCCCTGGCGGGAGGCGGGCGGCTGCTTTTCCTCGCGCCGCGGTGGGGGCAGGCACGGCACAGTGCCTCGCGCCCCTCCTTCCTTTCTTGTGGCAGCCCGGGGCTCTCCCTCGTCCTTGGGAGCCCCGGACAGGACACGGCCGACGACACAAGATGGCGGCCTCGCTCCACAAGGGACTGCGAGCGTCCTGGTTGCCGGGCAACCCTCCGGCCAAGCTAGGCACGCAATAGGCTGGTGGAGCAGCCAATAGCAGCGCGGCCCTGCGAACGAGCCCCCAGGCTCCGGGTCGCGCTGCGGAGGGCAAAAGCTATCTTCTTTTGCCGTAACTCACCAATAAAAGCGAGGTGGGCACTCGCTTGTGGGGTAAACACAGCGCCAGGTCCCTGGCAGGGTGGGCACCTGCCAGGGGACTTTAAAATCTGCAAAGAGCGCTGTAAGCAAAATAAAGCGCTCTTAAGCGCTGGGTCACAATAAAGCGCTCTCAAGCGCTAAAAAGGCAATCAAAAGCGCTCCCAAGCGCTAGGGGCCAACAAGCCCAGCAAAGGTCCTTGGGCAGGCAGGGGGGCAGGGCTGGGCCCAGAGCCAGCACACTGAGTCTCCAGGCAGGGAGACACCCCAAGTGGCGGTCCTCTGGCCCAGCGACAGCAGCAACAGCCCCCTCAGGATCCTGGAAGAGAACAACTTCAGTGGGGACACAGCCCCATTTTTATACAGTGCATTCCTTTGTCTGAAGGTGCAGAGTGGGGGCGGAACCAGTCGCAGCTGGTTCTTGAGTACTCTGTTTACCTCAACCACCCTCTCTATTCACTGGCAGGGCTTGGGTCATTAGACACACCACAGGGGGGCGGAGCCAGCATTGTGTGGGGAAAACCCAGCCCATCCAGGACACAGGTACACTCCTCCCACACATCACTCATGCTAATCTCCCACTCACCACCGGGCAGACCCATCCAGACTTCCTGGAGCCTGGCATGCCAGCCAGCTCCAGCCAATCACACGCCAGCACCCTCACAGCACACGTACAGCCATGTCTAGAAATGGCGCTTCGCTACTAGACACATACATGCTGCATACACCGTTGCGCAGCATTCACTCACACGAGTTCACACATACCAGACTCAAGCCTGTACACCCCACGCATCAGGAACTACCAGGGACACATACATTCCCCATGCATTCCTATGGGCGGGCAGGCCTAGCTCAGCACATGCACTCAGAGTGCGCACGCACTTTCCACTGGGACACAGTGAAAGTGCGCAGAATCCAAAAATCACCATCTCCAGGTCACCATTTCAAGCAAAAAGTCTCGGGGTGAACCTGCCCTAAGGGCCAAAGTCCAACATAACCCCCTTCCAGCCAAAACGCAGGGGAGACCAATCACCACCGTGATGGACTTCCCTGCTTGGGGCGATAGAACACGGACGCGGGCCCGCAACTGCAGGGACACCCTCCTGTTCTATGCCACGGTGAACCCATGGGATTCCTTCTCAACACACTGTCTGGACCAACTGGGCTACCCCACTGGTACTCCCAAGTTGTCCGCGGCCAGGACCAGGCCCTGGGCCACCCAGGTGCCACTGGTCCATGCCAATTCGCAGAGCGGGGGGTAGTAACCCCTGGCACATAGGAGCCATTCTCCACTCTTCCTGTCTGCAAGACAGGACTAGACTGCCACTGGTACTCCAGCCTAGGGCCTACAACCTCAGGCGGACCAGGAGTCTCGGGGAAGGCTCTCCTCCCCCTACCTCTTCTCCTAGGGTTCCTCCTCCCTCTGCGAGGGGTACCCCTAGAACGCCATTCCAACCCAGGACTTATCCACTCAGGTTGCACCGGGGTCAGAGGTGGGCTCTCCCACCCTCTGCACCCCCTTCCAGAGGTCTGCCCTCTCCCACCTGGAGAAGTTCCTCTGGAAGAAGAACCGGTCAGGACACTGGTTACAGTCGTCCTACCCTTCAGGTCAGGCTGATCCTGAACCTGGCCTTCCAACCTCTGGTCTAAAACCTTCGGTGGAACAATTGCCTGGCACTCCAGGACTTCTGGGGACTCACACACAATCTCCCTGAGGCTGACACATGGCCCATGTGTCGTGTGACTGTCTGTCTGGCGCAGATCTCCCGCCCTCTGTCCACCTGACAGTGCGTGACGATCCCCCAGACCAGAAGTGGTGTCACCATGGTCACTACACGGGAACCTAGCCCAACTGGGTAGTCCCTGACCCACTGGTCCAGCCACTGGGGAACTCCCCCAATCACTCCTCACTCTGGACTCCTGTACCCTCCCTACCGGAGCGGTACTGCCAGACTCTAGAACCACAGGAGCTCTGGTTACAGACACTCCAGGTCCTCTACTCACTAGGAGATCTTCCTCAAGTGGACTAACAGGACAGCCTAGGTCCCCAACCTGGTGTTCCCTCAAGAAACCATCCAAGTCCTGAGGCAGGGCTTTGGGCGTCTGGGGAACCTCGGTCTCCCCCTCACTCCTGCTCCACTGAGCCAGGCAGTGAGCCCCTACACCCTCCTCGCTATCCTGGGACCTAGCTGGGCTACACTGAGCCTCTTCCACCACGCTGGGCTGGAAGATCCCTGAACCACTACTTTTGGAGTCACTCACCAATGACCCTAGAGAACCTCTGGCCCTTTCCCAGCGGTCGGCTTCCCTTGCCAGTAACTCTGTATCAGTAAATCCAACTTGCAACAGGTGTTGGCGCAACTCTGGCGAACAACCACTGAGCACCTGCTCTTTGACTATAAGATCAAACAAGACTTCAAAATCAGAGTCAGTGTGAACCTCTACCCAAGCCCACAGTGCTCCACAACAGTCATCCTCAAAGTCTACCCAAGACTGGTGAGACGGTTTCCTAAGGTTCCTAAACCTCAACCTATTCTCCTCCTCTGGGGAAACAGGAACCATACTCTGGGAACTGGGAATTTCTACACTGTGATTTAAATAGCTGCCACCACTGGACCCAACCCTCCCTGGGGGATCCAGACACTCAACACTGCGCGCAGGGGATAGTCTACCCTCCAGAGCTACTTTGCCTCTGGTGGCGGCCCTCTCAGCCTCCTCTATCCTGTCCTGCGCTAAGACCCTCTCGGTCTCCAGCTGTTGCCTTCTAATGCCCAGCTGTGCCATAGCCTGGGCATGCTCCAACCTGAGCTTTTCTAAAGCCAGCTGGTGCTCCCTTTCTCTCCTCCTATCTTCCAGCTCCTCTGGGGACAGGGAAAGGGATGAGGCGCTGCCTCCTAAACTGGACCCAGCAAGGGACTCCCTATCTATGGGGTCCTCACTCTCTGCTGGCGTCCCTGTGCTATCATCTTCTCCCTCCTCCTCAGACTCTTCAGGGCTCCCCTCTGACCCACCACCCTCATGGTGTGAGACCCGGGCCCTCTCCTCACTGTGCTCACGCTCCCAGTCATCCTTCTGCCATTGGATCAGGTTACCCCTAAGTTGGGACTGGGTGTCTGACTCATTCACTTCAATGTCTCTCTCTTCGCAAAACTCTCTCAGTTCATGCAAAAACAGACCCCAGACATTAAAAGCAGACTCCATCTTGGCAAGATGCTCACAGACACGTGCAACACAGGGGACTGAACGATCTGAAGTAAGAGGACACAATTCCAAAACTTCAACAATCTCCTTATCAAAGAGAACTCATACTCATGCGTCCAGGAAAACACACCATTCATCCACACACACCCTCCCCTCGGATCGGTAAGGCAGTTTCTACCACCCCTGACTTCTCAACCTGACCAAAAGCGACACAGGTACCAAACTCTGGAAGCAGGGTGGGGGACAAATGTACTGAACACAATCAAATGACACTCTTCAGGAGAAGAAACAATGGAATTTCAAAACAATACAATCCCCTAAAAATGTGGTCATCTAAAATGCAGAGTTTTGTGGTGCAGCCAGCTGCTACTAAGGTACAAGGCAAACACAAATCCTTATCCCGCCGCTTGCCGCCAATGTTGGAAATGGGATCCCCGGCTGGCCAGGGCTTTCGCCAAAGTCAGTCAGAGACCACCACACCCAAGTCAGGGCAAGGGAGTTACACGCCAAGATAACCCCTACTCACCCTCTAGGTAACGTGGCGCGAGCAGCAAGGCTAAACTTGGAGGCGATGTAGGCTAAGTATTTGCGCACGCACCCCAGCAACAACAACCAAAGGCCCACCACAAAGGAAACTCCACACAAGGTTATATAAAAATAGCCTTTGTATTACACCAAAACACATTAGATAAAACACACACTTTACAATGTGCCAGAGGCACGGGCAGAATTTACAGGGGATATGTACAAGACAGGGCCACCTGGACCACTGTCAGGAATCAGAAGTAGCACTTTCAGAAATAGCACTTAGTACATAGAATATAGCACAAAATAGCACACAATATAACAATAGAGCGCACAACCAGTAATTACTGGTAACCAGGATCTCACTAGCACCACCTGTACTAGGGAGAAAACAACCACCTATGTATTACAATACCTGTAGGGGTGTAAGAGGAAAACACATGATGCAATGCATAACATTCATTCAGAGGTGTAAGGAGGAAAACACATGATGCATCACAATACATTCAGAGGTGTAAGGCACATGACGCATAAAAACACATTCAGAGGTGCAGAAAGTACAATTGCGCCAAACCCACGTAAGTCACCACCTGTGACTGTCCCTAGGCCAACTGGCCTCTCTGGGGCTAGGACGCCCTGTGTCCAATGTCAGGGGGGGCCTAAACGTAGCAGTTGCCCACAAAGTGCTGGGCAACTGGTGCAGGGAAATTAGGGCAACAAGGGAGAGCCTCTCAGGGCTCTAAAACAACAATGGGGCCAATGTGGGAGCCTCGCTGGGCTCTCAAGAAATAAATTGGCCCCCTGAGCCTCTCTTAGGCTCTAGACACAACTGTGGCGCTTCTCTTTGGGAGTCCGCCCTCTGGGGACTCGAAGTGAAAGTGGGGCGCTCAGAGCCTCTCAGGGCTCGTGAAATAATTGCCCCAATGAGCCTCTCGGGCTCAACTACCACATTATGCCTCCGGAGCCTCGGGGCTCGCAGACAGAAAATGCCCCTGAGCCTCGCAGGCTCCAACAACCAAATGCCCCTTTACGAGCCTCTCTGGGCTCTAAACACCAAGCGCGAGGTCGCGCTGCTGAGGGGGGGGGCGGACACCGACAACGTGTCCCGGCGCCCCTCCCTTCTCTTCTTGGGGCAACACTCACCGGCTCTGGTGAAGGTCCGGAGGCTCCTCTCTCCCCCGGGGAGCCTCGGAGGCACACAGCCGGCTGCTTCCTGCCCTCCGCTCCTCCTTCTGTGATGCGGCCGGGGCTCGGCCGGCTCGACCAATCACAGCGCGGCCCTGGCGGGAGGCGGGCGGCTGCTTTTCCTCGCGCCGCGGTGGGGGCAGGCACGGCACAGTGCCTCGCGCCCCTCCTTCCTTTCTTGTGGCAGCCCGGGGCTCTCCCTCGTCCTTGGGAGCCCCGGACAGGACACGGCCGACGACACAAGATGGCGGCCTCGCTCCACAAGGGACTGCGAGCGTCCTGGTTGCCGGGCAACCCTCCGGCCAAGCTAGGCACGCAATAGGCTGGTGGAGCAGCCAATAGCAGCGCGGCCCTGCGAACGAGCCCCCAGGCTCCGGGTCGCGCTGCGGAGGGCAAAAGCTATCTTCTTTTGCCGTAACTCACCAATAAAAGCGAGGTGGGCACTCGCTTGTGGGGTAAACACAGCGCCAGGTCCCTGGCAGGGTGGGCACCTGCCAGGGGACTTTAAAATCTGCAAAGAGCGCTGTAAGCAAAATAAAGCGCTCTTAAGCGCTGGGTCACAATAAAGCGCTCTCAAGCGCTAAAAAGGCAATCAAAAGCGCTCCCAAGCGCTAGGGGCCAACAAGCCCAGCAAAGGTCCTTGGGCAGGCAGGGGGGCAGGGCTGGGCCCAGAGCCAGCACACTGAGTCTCCAGGCAGGGAGACACCCCAAGTGGCGGTCCTCTGGCCCAGCGACAGCAGCAACAGCCCCCTCAGGATCCTGGAAGAGAACAACTTCAGTGGGGACACAGCCCCATTTTTATACAGTGCATTCCTTTGTCTGAAGGTGCAGAGTGGGGGCGGAACCAGTCGCAGCTGGTTCTTGAGTACTCTGTTTACCTCAACCACCCTCTCTATTCACTGGCAGGGCTTGGGTCATTAGACACACCACAGGGGGGCGGAGCCAGCATTGTGTGGGGAAAACCCAGCCCATCCAGGACACAGGTACACTCCTCCCACACATCACTCATGCTAATCTCCCACTCACCACCGGGCAGACCCATCCAGACTTCCTGGAGCCTGGCATGCCAGCCAGCTCCAGCCAATCACACGCCAGCACCCTCACAGCACACGTACAGCCATGTCTAGAAATGGCGCTTCGCTACTAGACACATACATGCTGCATACACCGTTGCGCAGCATTCACTCACACGAGTTCACACATACCAGACTCAAGCCTGTACACCCCACGCATCAGGAACTACCAGGGACACATACATTCCCCATGCATTCCTATGGGCGGGCAGGCCTAGCTCAGCACATGCACTCAGAGTGCGCACGCACTTTCCACTGGGACACAGTGAAAGTGCGCAGAATCCAAAAATCACCATCTCCAGGTCACCATTTCAAGCAAAAAGTCTCGGGGTGAACCTGCCCTAAGGGCCAAAGTCCAACAGACAGGAACAGACTAATTTGCATGTAGCCAGGTTCTGAGCTGAGATGGTGCAGTGAGGTAAAAAACAGTGATGGATCAAGCCCTGATCTTTGGACTGGGTAAGAGTGGTCTGCTTAATTCAGACACTCTGTTCATCACCACCCCCTTTTCTGAATCATTTTGTCCACCATAGGCGTGAAAGGGTATACTCAGATGTGAGTCCCTTGCTCATTGCACCGTCAGGATTCAAGCAAGCCGGGCCGACGACGGCTGAAATGCCAGAAACCGGTCCCCAGAAGCTTGTTTCCTTCCCAGTATAAGAATTGGCTTGGTAGTTTGGTTTGCCCTGTTCCCATCATGCACTGGGACAGGAACAGACTAATTTGCATGTAGCCAGGTTCTGAGCTGGGATGGTGCAGTGAGCTAAAAAACGGTGATGGATCAAGCCCTGATCTTTGGACTGGGTAAGAGTGGTCTGCTTAATTCAGACACTGTTCATCACCACCCCTTTTTCTGAATCATTTTGTCCACCATAAGCGTGGAAGGGTATACTCAGATGTGAGTCCCTTGCTCATTGCACCATCAGGATTCAAGCAAGCCGGGCCGACGACAGCTGAAATGCCAGAAACCGGTCCCCGGAAGCTTGTTTCCTTCCCAGTATAAGAATTGGCTTGGTAGTTTGGTTTGCCCTGTTCCCATCATGCACTGGGACAGGAACAGACTAATTTGCATGTAGCCAGGTTCTGAGCTGGGATGGTGCAGTGAGCTAAAAAACAGTGATGGATCAAGCCCTGATCTTTGGACTGGGTAAGAGTGGTCTGCTTAATTCAGACACTTTGTTCATCACCACCCCCTTTTCTGAATCATTTTGTCCACCATAAGCGTGGAAGGGTATACTCAGATGTGAGTCCCTTGCTCATTGCACCATCAGGATTCAAGCAAGCCGGGCCGACGACGGCTGAAATGCCAGAAACCGATCCCCAGAAGCTTGTTTCCTTCCCAGTATAAGAATTGGCTTGGTAGTTTGGTTTGCCCTGTTCCCATCATGCACTGGGACAGGAACAGACTAATTTGCATGTAGCCAGGTTCTGAGCTGGGATGGTGCAGTGAGCTAAAAAATGGTGATGGATCAAGCCCTGATCTTTGGACTGGGTAAGAGTGGTCTGCTTAATTCAGACACTCTGTTCATCACCACCCCCTTTTCTGAATCATTTTGTCCACCATAAGCGTGGAAGGGTATACTCAGATGTGAGTCCCTTGCTCATTGCACCATCAGGATTCAAGCAAGCCGGGTCGACGACGGCTGAAATGCCAGAAACCGGTCCCCGGAAGCTTGTTTCCTTCCCAGTATAAGAATTGGCTTGGTAGTTTGGTTTGCCCTGTTCCCATCATGCACTGGGACAGGAACAGACTAATTTGCATGTAGCCAGGTTCTCTGAGCTGGGATGGTGCAGTGAGCTAAAAAACGGTGATGGATCAAGCCCTGATCTTTGGACTGGGTAAGAGTGGTCTGCTTAATTCAGACACTCTGTTCATCACCACCCCCTTTTCTGAATCATTTTGTCCACCATAAGCGTGGAAGTGTATACTCAGATGTGAGTCCCTTGCTCATTGCACCATCAGGATTCAAGCAAGCCGGGCCGACGACGGCTGAAATGCCAGAAACCGGTCACCGGAAGCTTGTTTCCTTCCCAGTATAAGCATTGGCTTGGTAGTTTGGTTTGCCCTGTTCCCATCATGCACTGGGACAGGAACAGACTAATTTGCATGTAGCCAGGTTCTGAGCTGGGATGGTGCAGTGAGCTAAAAAACGGTGATGGATCAAGCCCTGATCCTTGGACTGGGTAAGAGTGGTCTGCTTAATTCAGACACTCTGTTCATCACCTCCCCCTTTTCTGAATCATTTTGTCCACCATAAGCGTGGAAGGGTATACTCAGATGTGAGTCCCTTGCTCATTGCACCATCAGGATTCAAGCAAGCCGGGCCGACGACGGCTGAAATGCCAGAAACCGGTCCCTGGAAGCTTGTTTCCTTCCCAGTATAAGAATTGGCTTGGTAGTTTGGTTTGCCCTGTTCCCATCATGCACTGGGACAGGAACAGACTAATTTGCATGTAGCCAGGTTCTGAGCTGGGATGGTGCAGTGAGCTAAAAAACGGTGATGGATCAAGCCCTGATCTTTGGACTGGGTAAGAGTGGTCTGCTTAATTCAGACACTCTGTTCATCACCACCCCCTTTTCTGAATCATTTTGTCCACCATAAGCGTGGAAGTGTATACTCAGATGTGAGTCCCTTGCTCATTGCACCATCAGGATTCAAGCAAGCCGGGCCGACGATGGCTGAAATGCCAGAAACCGGTCCCCGGAAGCTTGTTTCCTTCCCAGTATAAGAATTGGCTTGGTAGTTTGGTTTGCCCTGTTCCCATCATGCACTGGGACAGGAACAGACTAATTTGCATGTAGCCAGGTTCTGAGCTGGGATGGTGCAGTGAGCTAAAAAACGGTGATGGATCAAGCCCTGATCTTTGGACTGGGTAAGAGTGGTCTGCTTAATTCAGACACTCTGTTCATCACCACCCCCTTTTCTGAATCATTTTGTCCACCATAAGCGTGGAAGGGTATACTCAGATGTGAGTCCCTTGCTCATTGCACCATCAGGATTCAAGCAAGCCGGGCCGACGACGGCTGAAATGGCAGAAACCGGTCCCCGGAAGCTTGTTTCCTTCCCAGTATAAGCATTGGCTTGGTAGTTTGGTTTACCCTGTTCCCATCATGCACTGGGACAGGAACAGACTAATTTGCATGTAGCCAGGTTCTGAGCTGGGATGGTGCAGTGAGCTAAAAAACGGTGATGGATCAAGCCCTGATCTTTGGACTGGGTAAGAGTGGTCTGCTTAATTCAGACACTCTGTTCATCACCACCCCCTTTTCTGAATCATTTTGTCCACCATAAGCGTGGAAGGGTATACTCAGATGTGAGTCCCTTGCTCATTGCACCATCAGGATTCAAGCAAGCCGAGCCGACGACGGCTGAAATGCCAGAAACCGGTCACCGGAAGCTTGTCTGCTTCCCAGTATAAGCATTGGCTTGGTAGTTTGGTTTGCCCTGTTCCCATCATGCACTGGGACAGGAACAGACTAATTTGCATGTAGCCAGGTTCTGAGCTGGGATGGTGCAGTGAGCTAAAAAACGGTGATGGATCAAGCCCTGATCCTTGGACTGGGTAAGAGTGGTCTGCTTAATTCAGACACTCTGTTCATCACCTCCCCCTTTTCTGAATCATTTTGTCCACCATAAGCGTGGAAGGGTATACTCAGATGTGAGTCCCTTGCTCATTGCACCATCAGGATTCAAGCAAGCCGGGCCGACGACGGCTGAATTGCCAGAAACCGGTCCCTGGAAGCTTGTTTCCTTCCCAGTATAAGAATTGGCTTGGTAGTTTGGTTTGCCCTGTTCCCATCATGCACTGGGACAGGAACAGACTAATTTGCATGTAGCCAGGTTCTGAGCTGGGATGGTGCAGTGAGCTAAAAAACGGTGATGGATCAAGCCCTGATCTTTGGACTGGGTAAGAGTGGTCTGCTTAATTCAGACACTCTGTTCATCACCACCCCCTTTTCTGAATCATTTTGTCCACCATAAGCGTGGAAGGGTATACTCAGATGTGAGTCCCTTGCTCATTGCACCATCAGGATTCAAGCAAGCCGGGTCGACGACGGCTGAAATGCCAGAAACCGGTCCCCGGAAGCTTGTTTCCTTCCCAGTATAAGAATTGGCTTGGTAGTTTGGTTTGCCCTGTTCCCATCATGCACTGGGACAGGAACAGACTAATTTGCATGTAGCCAGGTTCTGAGCTGGGATGGTGCAGTGAGCTAAAAAACGGTGATGGATCAAGCCCTGATCTTTGGACTGGGTAAGAGTGGTCTGCTTAATTCAGACACTCTGTTCATCACCACCCCCTTTTCTGAATCATTTTGTCCACCGTAAGCGTGGAAGGGTATACTCAGATGTGAGTCCCTTGCTCATTGCACCATCAGGATTCAAGCAAGCCGGGCCGACGACGGCAGAAATGCCAGAAACCAGTCCCCGGAAGCTTGTTTCCTTCCCAGTATAAGAATTGGCTTGGTAGTTTGGTTTGCCCTGTTCCCATCATGCACTGGGACAGGAACAGACTAATTTGCATGTAGCCAGGTTCTGAGCTGGGATGGTGCAGTGAGCTAAAAAACGGTGATGGATCAAGCCCTGATCTTTGGACTGGGTAAGAGTGGTCTGCTTAATTCAGACACTCTGTTCATCACCACCCCCTTTTCTGAATCATTTTGTCCACCATAAGCGTGGAAGGGTATACTCAGATGCGAGTCCCTTGCTCATTGCACCATCAGGATTCAAGCAAGCCGGGCCGACGACGGCTGAAATGCCAGAAACCGGTCCCCGGAAGCTTGTTTCCTTCCCAGTATAAGAATTGGCTTGGTAGTTTGGTTTGCCCTGTTCCCATCATGCACTGGGACAGGAACAGACTAATTTGCATGTAGCCAGGTTCTGAGCTGGGATGGTGCAGTGAGCTAAAAAACGGTGATGGATCAAGCCCTGATCTTTGGACTGGGTAAGAGTGGTCTGCTTAATTCAGACACTCTGTTCATCACCACCCCCTTTTCTGAATCATTTTGTCCACCATAAGCGTGGAAGGGTATACTCAGATGTGAGTCCCTTGCTCATTGCACCATCAGGATTCAAGCAAGCCGGACCGACGACGGCTGAAATGCCAGAAACCGGTCCCCGGAAGCTTGTTTCCTTCCCAGTATAAGAATTGGCTTGGTAGTTTGGTTTGCCCTGTTCCCATCATGCACTGGGACAGAAACAGACTAATTTGCATGTAGCCAGGTTCTGAGCTGGGATGGTGCAGTGAGCTAAAAAACGGTGATGGATCAAGCCCTGATCTTTGGACTGGGTAAGAGTGGTCTGCTTAATTCAGACACTCTGTTCATCACCACCCCCTTCCCTTATCAATCCTGAAGGCAGAGTGCTTGGAATTATGTGAGATGGTGCTCTGGCATGAGCTGAGCCCGTCTGCAGCTTGCAAAACCAAGTCCTAATAGCTGTTCCATGATAACGCTATACCATATACTCTTAAGTGCATTATCAACCTCGCGGTTAAATGCTAACTCTGGTATAACATTATCAAAACATGTCGAGTAAGGTGTCATACGAATTGGAATACTACCCCCTCGCCAATTCTGGCGACGGGGGTAGCATTCCATCCTTCTAGAGGGACACGACATGTATGTAACTGTGAACCCCGGTTAAAGTTAACTCGAGCCTCAGCATCACAAAATGGATGCTGCCACCACAGCCACAAGTCTGACCTCCTGCTGCTGGGAGTCCTTCCAGCGAGGGAGGCTTGGACAAAGGGTTTCCTGCCTTGGGAGGTGCTAGCACCACCCCAGACAGGACTTTGTGTATTGGGTAGGACAGGCCTGAAAGGAATGAGACATGCCTGGGGCACACAAGGTGTCCTGTGCATACACCGGTTCAAACCAGTTGCTGGGGCATCCCTGCCCCAGCTCTGGCGGGAAACTGGACAAAGGATAGGGGGTGTAGCCACCCCCCTTCCTGGTCCCACCCAGGGGAGGGACCTAGTCAGTAGTGCAGCCCCCTTTAGGAGAATAGAGGTAGGAGCTGGTCCCATTCCAAATTAGATTATCCTGAACAATTCTACAAGAAGAAACTCTGGACTCCGACGTTCTGCTCCACAGAAAACTGAAGAATCTCCCTTGTGGACAAGGAGTGTCCACCCTGCAACTGCAGGCACCATCAAGCGTCCAGCGGCTTCCCTTTGTCGTCTTCCCTCGAGGATCCAGACTTCAGAGCCCGACAAGACCCGGATTCCCAGACCTCTCCGACCTCAACTCACATCTACAGCAAAACTGAGACCCGTGGGTGCGACGAGACACGTGGAACCGGCCATCTTGAAAGAACCTGCACTTCTCTTCCAGCATGACTCCCGAGGTAAACTCGACCAAGTGCTTTAGGGATTGAGAAGCCCCAGCCCCGAGCAGCCCCTGCACCGAAAATCAGCCCTCCAGCTTCCACGAGATCTGCGTAGGGCCCTTCTGCTTGTTTGCTGCTCGACGGGTTGTCCTGTCACTTTCCGGCTGGCTACTGGCCTCCTAGACGATGAACCTTTGAATCTTCACTGCTGGTCTGGTTGCTCCAGACTCGCCCTTGCTCCCTTCCAAAAGAGGGGCACCCCGGACTCTCCTAGTCCGCACCAGACGTCTTTTCCACTCACCGCGTGGGTTGCCTTTGCCAAGGCCTGTTGACTCCAATTCCGGATCCGACACCGCCGACAGCGAGGGCCTGCGTGGGACAGCTCATGCCTCCTTCCTGGTCATCGAAGACACCTCCTGGTCCACGTGGCTGCAGAGTCAAGCGTCCACTCTTCACCTGACCGCAACGACAGCACCTGGTTCCTTCCTGGTTCCACACCGGTCACTGGCTAGTGACTTTGAACACTGTCCCCTCTGCTTTCAGGTCCTCTTCTTCACCGATCCACCCTTGGATCGCACCGGACATCTTCCTTCTGGTCGCCTGCAGCATCTTTTCTTCCAGGCTCCATAGACTTAAACGCGAGAACCCGACACACTTTGACACCTATGCACCCGCAGCCCGTGGGTGAGGTAACGAGAGCATTTCAGTGCTCAAGGGTAGTTTAACTGTCCTAGTGTCCAGTTCCACAGTCGTTTTAGTCCTAACTAGTCAGGATTGTCCGTACTCACCTTTAACTTGAACTGTATTGTCCATAGACGTTGTTACGCATCTCACGTGTGAGTTCACACTCTGCACACGCGTTCCGTGGGCCTCCTATTACTTACCTAGAGTTAGTGTAGCGTGGTCCCAATGATCCTACAGCCTCTGGACTGCTCCATTTCTTCCATCAACTTTCACATTCCACTTACTTAGTATATGGTTTGTCGTGCCCCTAGGGCACCATTGTAATTTCGTGCAACTTGTCGTATTTTTCCCAAGAGATTGTCATGTGCTTAGCCCTCTGACCTCATAAAGAGTTCAGAGGTGTTGTTATTAATAAATAGACTGTTTATTTTCATAACAACCTGTGTGGTGTCCTTTTATCTGATATTCAAGGGGTCATATTGTGGTAAAACAGCTGGCTTCACATGCCAAAAGAGTTTAGCCTAAGACTGCTTTGTCCATGCTACCATTAGGATAGCTGGTCTATAAGGTTGACTTACAACCAATTACCATAAGGGTTGTTTGGACTGATACAAGGTGATCACTAGAACTAGTGAGCATCATATATCAGGCCAACTTCTCACATTGGTGTGCAGAGGTTGGGATTTGAGCTTGCTGTTGTTTTTACCACGTATAATCTTGAAATATCATTTGAAAGATCACATAAGGTACTCTAGGTACATATAACAAGCTTAGAAATACTCTGATTTCTACTGAACCAGCTGTTGTAGTAGAAAGGGCCTAGCACACCCTGACTACAACTCTTAGCAAGGGATCAGTAGGAAAACCCATAGTGTAGGTAGGTGCATCACTTACACCTCACTAGAAAGCATGTCTACCCATGGAGAGACTTCAGAGACTCCTCTTGTGGTTAGTGACCCTCCACAGGTTCTTTCCGGATATGCAGCTCTCAGTTTCCAGGAGATGAGACAATTGTGTACCTCCAGGAAACTGAAACAGGGTTCTAACCCTACCACTCCTTTTCTGTTAGGTCTCTTAGAGACATATGATGCTAGAAGGGCTTCTAACCCAGGCCCCTCTAATCCAGATGGGAGCATGCCCTCCTTAGAAGGAAATCCTAACTCCAACCCCCCTGAATCAGAGAATGTAGATGAGGAGGAGGAGGAAGAAGAGGAAGAGTCCTCTGGGGATGAGGCAGACAAAGGTCAGTAGTAGTCAGCAGACTCACAAGGGCCAACTTAAGCCTACATGAAGGTGGTACTGGGGGAGCCCCAAGACCATCCTCAAGCAGGCCTAACCTTGGGAATAGACGAGTTAGATCTCATTCCAGAGGCTCTAACAGATCTATTCACACCCATGTCTCTCAGGCATCTTCTCAGAGAGGGATGACATCCCCTCAGAGAAGAGAGCATGAAGCAAAGATGAGGGAAGTGAATCAGAGGATTGAAAGGGAAGAACTTGCCCTTGCTAAATAGAAACTTGCCTTTGCCAGAGAGCAACAGTTGAGTGGGGTAGTCCCCACTGGTGGAAGCAATATCCCTAGGGATAGAGAAAGAGGTTTTGATACTAGAAACATGAGTAAAATAGTACCCTCCTACAAAACAGGAGATGATATCCACAAGTGGATAACTGCTTTGGAGAGAGCCTGCAAAGTACAGCAGGTACCCCAGAGTCAGTGGGCAGCTATATTGTGGCTCTCCTTTGAAGGTAAAGGTAGAGATAAGCTCCTCACTGTTAGAGATGAGGATGCTAATGATTACCAAGTCTTGAAAAATGCACTGATTGATGGGTTTGGCTTAACCACTGAACAGTACAGGTTAATGTTCAGGGATACCCAGAAAACTCAGGCTCAAGATTGGACTGACTTTGTTGATTGTGCCACCAAGGCTTTGGAAGGCTGGTTACTGGAAGGTAAGGTTACTGATTACACAGGATTGTATAATCTAATTATGAGAGAGCAAGTCTTAAATAATTGTCAGAACCAGTTATTACACCAGCACCTGGTAGACTCTGATCTGACCTCTCCACAAGAATTGGGTAAGAAGGCAGGCAAATGGGTCAGAACCAGGATTAGGCCTAAGAACCAAGGTGGTGACCAAAAGAAGGAATCAACCAAGCCACTAGAGAAGGGTGGGAATAAATCTACAGATCAAACCACATCAGGGCCCCAAAACTCCTCTGAGGGGGGTGGGTCCCAGAATCCTTCCAATACCCAGAAGAAACCTTATTGCTATACCTGCAAACAGGTAGGCCATTGGAAAACTGACAGCAGTTGCCCAAGGGCCAACAACAATAAGGAGAACATACCCCCAAGTAACACTTCCAAGCCTCCTGTTACTACTAGTAGTAATCCCCCAGGTGGTGGGAGTGCCCTCAGGAATTTGGGTGGATTTACTTTGGGAGTTCCTGGGGACTCTGGCCTAACCAGGTCCCCTAACTCAGATACTCTTGTCTGTGAGAATGGCATGGGGTTTGCCAACTTCACTGATTGTCCCAACACTTTGGGCAAATACAGACAGGAACCCCTCATCAATGGTCTGGAAGTTGAGGCCTATAGAGACACAGGGGCTAGCATCACCATGGTGACTGAGAGCCTAGTCCCCTCAAGGCAACTTATACCTGGTGCCACATACCAGGTGACAAACATTGATGGAGTGCAGAAAAATCATCCCATGGCAGTGGTAAATCTCAGCTGGGGAGGTGTCACTGGCCCCAAGAGAGTGGCAGTGTCATCAAACTTGCCTGTAGATTGCCTACTGGGGAATGATTTAGAGATCTCAGCCTGGGCTGAGGTAGAGCAAGACACCCATTGTAAAATGGTAACCCTCCATGGAAAGGTTAGTGGGGCTGTGATGGCCATAGCCCCAGTCCAAGATGTCCTCCCTGAACAGGTGAGGAGGGTTGTGCCAGTCTCAGCCCAATCTCAGACAGATTCCTTCCCTGAAGAGGTTAGCAGGGCTGTGATGGTAACAGCCCATACCCAAACTGAGTCCCTTCCTGAAAAGGTTGGTGGGGTTGTGATGGCCACAGCTCAAACTCAGACAGATAATAGTGTTGTGAAGCCTGAAACTATGGATCACTCCACTCAAACAGAGAGCATTGAGGAGGAAGAGAAACCTCCCTCCCACCAGACTTTAGGAAAGGATCAGCCTCCTCAGGGAACTGATCTTACCCCTTGTGAAGAAACTGCCCCAGAGGTAGTCATGCCTAGCCTGGCAGAATCCCTGATGTCAGTGGACCCTTCCAAGGTGGGACCCAGTCTGGAGCAGGTAACCTGCCTCTCTCTACCCTGCCTCAGTCAGCCCAGGGCTGTAGAGGTCAGGGAGGCCAGTGGTGGATCCCAAAGGGCCCCCTGTCCAAAAGAACTCCCCAATCAGCAGATTAAGAGCACTGAAGCTAGTAGTCCTAGCCAAGTGAAAATAAAACCAACTCCTGAGGGATCCCCCTTAAAATTAGTTAGGGACCTCCCACAGATGGACACTGTTGGGCACAGCCAAACCTGGGACCTAAGGGCCCCAAACCTGGCCTGTCCCTCCAGTAAGCCAAACAGGGGGACCCAGCCTCCAGCTTTAGGTAGCCAGAGGTTGACCCTGAGAGCATACAGCAACTCAGTCCTGGAAAGAAAGGCATATATGGTGGATAGTGATTGGAGGAAGTTGAGCCCAACATTAGTGGAGCCTCACTTCAGTACTCCATCCCAGCACCAGCCTTTTACTTTGCCATAACACACCACAGGTAGAGATTCCCTATGGTGGAGACCCTCAGATACCCTTAGGGTGAGGGATTGCTTAGTGGACCATGAGATAGGGGGTAACCATGCCAGTGCATGCACCTCCTAATATGGCCACTCAGGCAATTTAGGCTTACCTGGTCAAGGATAGCCTTATCTCCTTTCGTTTGGGGGGGGGGGGGGTTATGTAGGAAGGTGGATATCTGACTATGGTTACCCCCAACTTTTTCCCTAGTGTTTAGCTGGGTTTTGACTTAGTTGGCCTGGGATCCTGCTTTTCAGGACCCCAGGCTTCCTGCTCTCTCTGTTAAAATGGATTCCATGTACCTTAGGTACATATCTAATTAGTACTGGGCCACCTTATCAGTCCCTGTACAGTGTACCTTAGGTATCCAGGACATAGGTTTACCCAGGGCCTACCAGGGGCTGAAGCATGTATTATGCCACCCCTGGCTGGCCATCTAAAACTGACACAACTGGCTGCATGACAGCTGGGGCAAGGTGGTGTAATCACCCTTTGCTATAGATATAGTATACCTATATCTAACCCTAAAATGGACACATATATTCCTATCAGTCACTCCTATGGCAGGCCTTATCAATCCTGAAGGCAGAGTGCTTGGAATTATGTGAGATGGTGCTCTGGCATGAGCTATGCCCGTCTGCAGCTTGCGGAACCAAGTCCTAATAGCTGTTCCATGATAATGCTATACCATATACTCTTAAGTGCATTATCAACCTCGCGGTTAAATGCTAACTCTGGTATAACATTATCAAAACATGTCGAGTAAGGTGTCATACGAATTGGAATACTACCCCCTCGCCAATTCTGGCGACGGGGGTAGCATTCCACCCTTCTAGAGGGACACGACATGTATGTAACTGTGAACCCCGGTTAAAGTTAACTCGAGCCTCAGCATCACAAAATGGATGCTGCCACCACAGCCACAAGTCTGACCTCCTGCTGCTGGGAGTCCTTCCAGCGCAGCGAGGGAGGCTTGGACAAAGGGTTTCCTGCCTTGGGAGGTGCTAGCACCGCCCCAGACAGGACTTTGTGTATTGGGTAGGACAGGCCTGAAAGGAATGAGACATGCCTGGGGCACACAAGGTGTCCTGTGCATACACCGGTTCAAACCAGTTGCTGGGGCATCCCTGCCCCAGCTCTGGCGGGAAACCGGACAAAGGATAGGGGGTGTAGCCACCCCCCTTCCTGGTCCCACCCAGGGGAGGGACCTAGTCAGTAGTGCAGCCCCCTTTAGGAGAATAAAGGTAGCAGCTGGTCCCATTCCAAATTAGATTATCCTGAACAATTCTACAAGACGAAACTCTGGACTTCGACGTTCTGCTCCACAGAAAACTGAAGAATCTCCCTTGTGGACAAGGAGTGTCCACCCTGCAACTGCAGGCACCATCAAGCGTCCAGCGGCTTCCCTTTGTCGTCTTCCCTCGAGGATCCAAACTTCAGAGCCCGACGAGACCCGGATTCCCACACCTCTCCGACCTCAACTCACATCTACAGCAAAACTGAGACCCGTGGGTGCGACGAGACACGTGGGACCGGCCATCTTGAAAGAACCTGCACTTCGCTTCCAGCACGACTCCCGAGGTAAACTCGACCAAGTGCTTTGGGGATTGCGAAGCCCCAGCCCCGAGCAGCCCCGAGCAGCCCCGAGCAGCCCCTGCACCGAAGATCAGCCCTCCAGCTTCCAAGAGATCTGCGTGGGGCCCTTGTGCTTGTTTGCTGCTCGATGCGTTGTCTGGTCACTTGCCGGCTGGCTAGTGGCCTCCTAGACGACAATCCTTTGAATCTTCACTGCTGTTCTGGTTGCTCCAGAATGGCCCTTGCTCCCTTCCAAAAGAGGGGCACCCCGGACTCTCCTAGTCCGCACCAGACGTCTTTTCCACTCACCGCGTGGGTTGCCTTTGCCAAGGCCTGTTGACTCCAATTCCGGATCCGACACTGCCGACAGCGAGAGCCTGCGTGGGACAGCTCGTGCCTCCATCCTGGTCGTCAAAGACACCTCCTGGTCCACGTGGCTGCAGAGTCAAGCGTCCACTCTTCACCTGACCGCGACGACAGCACCTGGTTCCTTCCTGGTTCCACACCGGTCACTGGCTAGTGACTTTGAACACTGTCCCCTCTGCTTTCAGGTCCTCTTCTTCACCGATCCACCCTTGGATCGCACCGGACATCTTCCTCCTGGTCGCCTGCAGCATCTTTTCTTCCAGGCTCCATAGACTTCAACGCGAGAACCCAACACACTTTGACACCTATGCACCCGCAGCCCGTGGGTGAGGTGTCCTAGTGTCCAGTTCCACAGTCGTTTTAGTCCTAACTAGTCAGGATTGTCCATACTCACCTTTAACTTGAACTGTATTGTCCATAGACGTTATTACGCATCTCACGTGTGAGTTCACACTCTGCACACGCGTTCCGTGGGCCTCCTATTACTTACCTAGAGTTAGTGTAGCGTGGTCCCAACAATCCTACAGCCTCTGGACAGCTCCATTTCTTCCATCGACTTTCACATTCCACTTACTTAGTATATGGTTTGTCGTGCCCCTAGGGCACCATTGTAATTTCGTGCAACTTGTCGTATTTTTCCCAAGAGATTGTCATGTGCTTAGCCCTCTGACCTCATAAAGAGTTCAGAGGTGTTGTTATTAATAAATAGACTGTTAATTTTCATAACAACCTGTGTGGTGTCCTTTCATCTGATATTCAAGGGGTTATATTGTGGTAAAACAGCTGGCTTCACATGCCAAAAGAGTTTAGCCTAAGACTGCTTTGTCCATGTTACCATTAGGATAGCTGGTCTATAAGGTTGACTTACAACCAATTACCATGAGGGTTGTTTGGACTGATACAAGGTGATCACTAGAACTAGTGAGCATCATATATCAGGCCAACTTCTCACATTGGTGTGCAGAGGTTGGGATTTGAGCTTGCTGTTGTTTTTACCACGTATAATCTTGAAATATCATTTGAAAGATCACATAAGGTACTCTAGGTACATATAACAAGCTTAGAAATACTCTGAGTTCTACTGAACCAGCTGTTGTAGTAGAAAGGGCCTAGCACACCCTGACTAAGACTCTTAGCAAGGGACTGATACAAGGTGATCACTAGAACTAGTGAGCATCATATATCAGGCCAACTTCTCACAATGATGTTGAGGTTATGCTGTCGTGCGACGTGGGCGAGAGGTGCCACGTAGATGTTAAACAGCGTCGGGCTGAGGGAGGATCCCTGTCGGACGCCGCAGATGATCTCGGTGGTTTTTGAGCGGAAGGGTGGGAGGTGGATGCTCTGGGTTCTGCCGCAGAGGAAGGATGTGGTCCAGGCCAGGGCTTTCTCTTGGATTCCGGCGTCATGGAGGCGTGCTGATAGGGTGTGGTGGCAGACCGTGTCGAAGGCAGCTGACAGGTCCAGGAGGATGAGGGCGGCTGTTTCTCCTTTGTCCATCAGGATCCTGATGCCGTCGGTGGCGGCGATGAGGGCGGTCTCGGTGCTGTGGTTGCTGCGGAAACCGGATTGGGAAGGGTCCAGGATGTTGTTGTCTTCGAGGTAGCGGGTGAGCAGTTTGTTGACAATTTTCTCTGTCACCTTTTCCAGGAACGGGAGCAGGGAGATGGTCCGGAAGTTCTTGAGTTCCTTGGGGTCCGCCTTGGGTTTCTTCAGAAGGGCGTTGATCTCGGCGTGCTTCCAGCTTTCCGGGAAGGTTGCTGTCTCGAAGGAGATGTTGATTGTTTTCCGGAGGTGGGGTGCGATGGTTATGCTGGCTTTGTTGAAGACGGGGTGGGGGCACGGGTGGGATGGGGATCCGGAGTGGATGGAGTTCATGGTTTTGATGGTGTCTTCGTCGCTGACATTGGACCAGGTGGTCAGGCGACTGGTGCGGGTGGAGGTCGCGGGGATGGTGGTGTTGGTGGTGGGTGCGGGGGTGTCGGAGTTGAAGCTATCGTGGATGTCGGTGATCTTGCGGTGAAAGAAGGTGGCCAGGGAGTCGCACAGGTCTTGTGATGGTGGAATGTCGTTGGTGTTTGATCTGGGGTTGGAGAGTTCTTTCACGATGCTGAAGAACTCTTTGGTGTTGTGTGCGTTGTTGTCTAGGCGGTCCTTGAAGGCGGTCCTCTTGGTGGTCCTAATGAGGTGGGAGTGTCTGCAGGTGGCGTTCTAGTGGGCTGTGTGGCTGTCTGATGATCTGTCGCGGAGCCATTTCTTCTCCAGCTTCCGACAGGTGTGCTTGGAGGTCCGGAGGTCTTAGGTGAACCAGGTGGTATTCTTGTTGGTGTGGTTGGTTGCGGAGATCTTGAGAGGGGCGAGGGTGTTGGCGCAGTCGTTGATCCACTGTTTAGAGGTTGGTAGTGGCGGTGTTGGGGTCGATGGGGTCGGCGGGTGGTCTCAGGGCGAGGATGGTGGTCAGTTGGTCCTTGGTGACCTTACCCCAGCAGCGGCGTGGCAGCTGTTGGGTGCGGTGGGGTGTGGTGGGTTTCCTGAAGGCGAAGTGGATGCATCTGTGGTCGGTCCAGTGGGGTACGGTGGTGTGGTTGAAGGAGACGTGGGGACTTGCAGAGAAGATGGGGTCCAGCGTGTGTCCAGAGGCATGAGTGGGTGTTGTCACAAGCTGTTTGAGTCCCAGGTTGGCGAGATTGTCGATCAGGGCGGTGGAGTTGGCATCGTTGTTGTCCTCGAGGTGGAAGTTCAGGTCCCCGAGGAGGATGTAGTTCGTGGAGACGAGGACGTGGGTGCTGACGAGGTCGGCGATGGTGTCGCAGAACTGTGGTCGTGGTCCGGGTGGTCTGTAGATGAGTGTTCCTCTGAGGGTCGTGTTGGGGTCTGTGTGGATCTGGAAGTGCATGTGCTCGGCGGTGGTGAGGGTTTCGTCGGTGCAATGGAGTTGATGTTTGGAGAGTAGATTGAGCCTTTTGTTGAGTAAGACACCAAGGGATTTTGCGCTGTCGTCAATGATAGCTATATTGTTAAGTAGATTCGGCTGATCCATCTAAGATTGAACAGGAGTAGGAGAGAGAGAGGTTGAGAGGAGGAGGACTTCTGTTTTGGAGGGATTCAGAATAAGTTGATGAGTTAGCATCCAGATTTGACTAGAGTAGAGAGTAGAGGTGAGATATCAATTATGGCGGACACCTTAAGGTAGATTTGGGTGTCATCCGCATAGAGATGGTAGAGGATCCCATATTTACTTAAGAGATTTCCCAATGGTTCCAAATAGAGATTGAATAATGTGGGTGAAAGGATAGAACTTTAAGGGACACCTTGACCTACCGCCAATGAAGATCAAAGACTGTTCGCTATTTTGATCATTTGGGATCTGTCCGAAAGGAAAGAGGCAAACCATTTAAGCACCGTGCCTTCCACACCCATTCTCTGTTGAAGAGCGTTAAGGAGAGTGTTGACATTGACAATGTCAAAGACTGCAGAAAGATCAAGAAGAATCAGAAGACAAGACTCCCCTGAATCGAGTATACACAGCGTATCATCGATCACTTGCAGCAGGGCTGTTCCAGTGCTGCAGTTTTGAATGAAACCAGACTGGAAATTGTCAAGAAGATCATTGTCCTTGATATGACGGGAAATTTGTTTCACTACACATCTTTCTGTGATTTTCGCAAGAAAGGGAGGTTGGTGATGGGGCGGAAGTTGTTGAGGTCGTTTGCATCAGTGGTGGGCTTTTTAAGAAGAGGGATAACCTGTCCTGTTTTAAAGGTAACATGAAGGGAGCCTTGACTGAGGGAGAGGTTAATCAGACTGGTTCAGTAAGAAAGAGTATGGGTGTAGAAGTCAATGGCAATGTTACTAGGGATGGAGTCAAGAGAATGGTTGGAAAGCTTTGTTTCGAGGATGCATTTGAGGAGGACATCTTCAGAGATAGCGTCAAAGTTCTGCCAAATGACTAGGGATTTTTGCTCCTCTAGAGGGGTAGAAAGAATGACCTGATCCACCAATGATTTCACTTTCTCATCAAAGAATATAGTGAATTCCACTGCTTTCTTTGCAGAATCCTCCGGCTTGGAGGTTGGGGGAGAGCAGTTTGGATTTTTGATGAGGTCGAATCGTTTTTTGGGTCTGTTTGTGGCTGAATCGAGGAGGGTTCTGAAATGTGATGCATTTTCAAGGAAGATGTGTTTGTGGTACTTGAATCTTGCTGATGGTAGCGTAGCAAGATTAGTGGTGGATGGTGATTGTCTCCATTGTTTCTCCAGGATTCTCAGGTTCTTCCTTTCTTCATAAAGGGATTTGTTGAACCAAGGTGCTGAGGGAATAGGCCTTTTCCTTTTGCTTTGGAGAGGAGCGAGACTGTCAATTTCCACTGCAAGGACTGAGAGGCATTGGGAAGTGAGATCGTTGACATCCAAGTTCGGGTCTAGCCTTGGAAGTAATAGGAAAGTGGAATCACAGAGAGTATCGAGGTCAATGTTTTTAGTGTTACGGGACCAGGTAGTAGTCCTTTTAGGTTGGCCAAGAGTAATAGGGTGTGATAGGGGAAGAAGGAAGGGGATGAGGAAGTGGTCAGACCAGTCTACATG
The DNA here is from genome assembly GCF_964261635.1 of Lissotriton helveticus. Taxonomy (NCBI): domain Eukaryota; kingdom Metazoa; phylum Chordata; class Amphibia; order Caudata; family Salamandridae; genus Lissotriton; species Lissotriton helveticus. The sequence goes on along the minus strand of NC_136063.1, from coordinate 139,293,929 downwards.
AATAGGGATAGCAATAGTAAGCATGTCTGCTTTAGATATAACAAGTTCCAGAATTGAGCCCATAGAGTGTATTGTTTCAGTGCAGTGTTGGATACGATTGTTTGTGGAGAGAAAGATGGCCAGCATATTAGCAGAGGAATCATTGTCAGTAAGGGCTCTTAAAACGTGATTGCATTAACTTTCCCCAGAGCTAATAGGATCAAACAGAACAGTCGGAGTTTACCCAGCAGCAAGGGGATCCTCAGCGCACAATGATGTCTCCAACACTATTTAATCTTTACTTGGAAGTACATTAAGTTATTGGAACTTTTTGAGCGCATGAATACCCGGTAGTGTCTTGCGCTAGCTCTGATAAGTGGGATGGGATCTGGAAGTACTTCAGGAAACAGGCCTATAGCCCTGATCACTGGCTGCTCACCCACTCTACTCTACTTTATGGGGTATAAATTTTCACGCAAAGCAAAAACTGCAACTCAAGCCCTGCTGTTCATTGGCTGTTCTCAAGAGTCCCAAAATGTGAGTGGAGCCAACGCTCCTCTCTCAGCAGTGCTTCTGAAAGCTCTTGCAGTGTCTTACTGCAGACACAAGTCTCTATGAAACAAGGAGATTACTCAGGAGGACTTCTAATCATGTCTTCTCACTCCCACATCTCTACAGCATGTCCGGCTAGAGCCACCCAGCTTAGAATGTTTACCCACCCCACATTCTAAGCTTGTGCACATGACCCAAAAGGAAACAGGAAGAAATACAACAGACAAGGAAGAGGTATAAACCTAAAAGAACAAACATTGGTAATCCATCGGTTTCGCCTATCTAACGAATAAGAGCTGGTTTAAGCAATCATCGTCCGGGAGAAGGAAAGCGCTCCCTGACAGATAACACAGGAGTGGAGAGGATGTGACACAGCGGCCAGAGCTGCTGACTGGAGAGCTGGGGAGCCCGCTTCGAGTCTTGGCAGCGCTGTGCAACATCCTGTGATTCTATGCAAATCACGTAATCTCTCCAGGTGATAAATTGTTATATAAATATGCTGCAAGAGTAAAAGGCAAAACTATTAAGATATAGTTCCACCAAAGTGGTTGTTAGCAGTATTTCGGCAGCTGGAAACTGATATGAGAAGCAAATGAGGAACAAGCATTGTTAAATGCAGGAAAATGTGCTACAGTCAATAGAAATTGGAGAAAGGTAAGAGGCATGCACAGGAATCAATGAGAAGCCAGGGAAGAGAGAAGGCCCTTTTACGTTTATATTAAAAACAATAGATTTATCAAGCACAGCGCAAGCGCTGTACAGGCGAAACCTAATAAAGGAGAAGGGGAGGTGGTAAGTAAGGATTGCAGCACACTAATGAAAATTACTATATAACACTGTATTAATAACAAAAGACCACTTCAACTCCGCTGTGAAACCAGACTTAATCGTGATCAAGCAAACACCAGTGGAGCAGTGCCGCCTGCTGGTCATTTAAAATATGACACTGAGGCGTGAGAACCCTTTCCTTGCTTAAACAAAATATCAACTGGGAGGCATAGCGGAATCCTTCGTTGCATTTCTAAAGGGAACGTTAAACCCTGGAGGGTAATAATTCAAAGCTTACATTTTCACTCACGTTTAGCACTACTTGAATATTCTGTGCTTGCTGTGTTTGAGATTGTGTTCCTTTTGCCTGTGTCGTTTTGCTTCAATGGCCTGCTATTTTTGTTTTTTCCATTCCTGCAACAGTTCTCTCATGTAACGTAACTGGTTCTATTGTGCAGTGCTCTGACACACCTTCGGGTAAAGTCCGCGTTTTATTAAAATGCATTAAATAAATAAAATAAAAATAGTTTACGGCCTGCAAATTAATGCCAGCTTGGCACTCGGGAAGAAGGGCAAATAACAGCGGTTCACGGGAGGCAGTATAGGCAACAAGGCTTTAGGAACGGGTCGCCCTGCCCTCTCCTAGGTCAGTAGGGTCATTTTAGTAAATGGGCAAACACCGTAGGTCGAGGACAGAATTCAATATAGATTTTCTGAATATTGACAGAAACACACTTGCATACAGTGAATCTACAAGTCCCCAATTCAATAATCATTGGCTGTCCTGAAACTCTGCAGTGGAACTTGTACTTAGTACCAGCCCTTCTGGACCTACGTTGGATATCCCTGTTGTAAGACGTTGTAAGACGTTAGGATGACCCCCCACCCCCACACACACTCTTCTGGGACTGTATCTCGCCCAACCCCCTGTGCTCTTTTCCAACCTACCTGGGTCCTAGTTGAGCAGACTGTTTCGACAACACGGTGTTTTGCTAGAGGAAGAATTTACAGCCCCTAAGTAGGGGCATTCAAGGAAAGTTTTTAAATGACAACATATTGTTAATGGTATGGCTTTCAGCACCCTTCCATGCAATGGCGTATTCTGCATTATAAATAAACCAGTTCCTTCCCTCCCTTCCCTTCAATCCCTGTCTTTCTAGTGGCGACTCTCTCTACTTGCAGACCCCTCACCACTGGAATCTCTTCCAGGCACCAGACCAGATCCAGAAAGTTGAAATAGCTCTCTTGGGCCGATAGGTGGCACCTTAACTCCAGCTTGGATTCAGGAAGGCGCGGTGCGTCCATTGGGGCGTGGGGGCGTAGCCTCCCTGCCCGCAGCCGCACGCAGCTCCGACGTTTCTGAACTTAAGTGAACTGAATAGTTTACTTAAGTTCAAAGACCGACGCCGAGGGAGAACTGACAATGCATGCCAGCCAGCATGACGTCACACCACCCGGGCGGTCTGGCGTCATGTTGACTGACATGCATTGTCAGACATGGGGGCAGCAGGCAGCAGCACAACACAAGTGCGCATGAGTGGGGACGGAGGGCGAATTTTCGCACCGTGCCCACGCATGCGCACTTGTGTTTTTACTTGTTAGCGCATGCCCATTAGGAGCCCCTCGGTCTCCTAATGGGCGTGATGCGGGTGAGGAGTAACTGTGCCCTGGCACTGCAGATTGGCTTAGGGGTTGCCACTCAGTGCTGCTGTTCCTGTTCCGGTTCCTGTTTGAGGATGAGGCGCCAATGCGGACCAGGAGCAGAGGTGGTCAGGTAAGTTTTCTCAATGTTATTCTCCCTTGGCGCACCCCCCACGCGACCCCCTTCCCCCACAACCCCCCCCCGCCACCTCCCCCTCGCGAGTACTGCGAGCCGTGACTGAAATATGTACTGGCAAACAACGTGCAGTATCATTTAAAGTACGTAATACTCCGCTGAGTATGTCATTGCCGTAAAATGCTAGACTCCCAACTTTCAGCTGAAGTCTCAGAAGTTCAGGGAGTTTGCTTTACAGTCCTCAAACTTCAGACGGTAAAGCACATATGTTGATGCAAGTGGAGGCATTTCCTGTCCTCTTGAATGACCTGATGATCACGGTGTTATTTATTATCCGAGCATAACCCCAAGTTGGACACTGTTCTTTTCTGCAGAACATACGGGGGCGGATTTCTAAAAGGTTTTCGAGCTTGCAAAAAGAGGAAGACATTCTTCAGTCCCAATCAGGTTCCAGAACATGACACAGTCCTCCACAGGCTGAAAGACATGAAACCTATTTGGTGCAGTGCATTGAAGGGTGAGTGATGTCTGTGTGAGTGCAGGGTGAGCAGTGTGCCTGTGTGAGTCCAGGGTGAGTGATGTCTGTGTGAGTATAGGGTGAGCAGTGTGCCTGTGTGAGTCCTGGGTGAGTGATGTCTGTGTGAGCGCAGGGTCAGCAGTGTGCCTGTGTGAGTGATGTCTGTGACAGTGCAGGGTCGGTGATGTCTGTGTGAGCGCAGGTGGAGCAGTGTGCCGGTGTGAGTCCAGGGTGAGTGATGTCTGTGACAGTGCAGGGTTGGTGATGTCTGTGTAAGCGCAGGGTGAGCAGTGTGCCTGTGTGAGTCCAGGGTGAGTGATGTCTGTGTGAGTGCAGGTTGAACAGTGTGGCTGTGTGAGTCCAGAGTGAGTGATGTGGATGGGTGAATGCTGGCTTACTGATGTGTCAAGGAAGGGTGAGTAATGGGTCTATGAGTGCAGGGTGACTGTGCCTATGCGAATGCAGGGAGAGAGATGTATCTGTGCAAGTGCAAAGAGACTTGTCTGGCTACTCCCAGAGATGTATTGGCCAAGATACCTCTTTCTCAAATGTGCTTGAGAATGCATCATTTGCCCACTCTTTTTTCAAAATGTTCTTGTGGGAGAACCCCGAATCCCCCATAGGTGGTTGGGCCTCGCTCGCTGCACGCGCTCGCCACAGTGCAGTATTTACGCCACACCACTTTCAAATGTCACCAGCCGCCCCTGGATTCAGGATCCACACACGATATGATATCACAGAGGTTTATAAGGCTCCACCCTGGCACATGAACATCACTTCTCTGTCCATATGTTCACACCCACAGAGGCGGGGACGAAGCAAACACAATTAGCAGAAATCACATTGCACCAAAACTCATTTTCAAGCTTGTGAACATCACACAACCACATGTCAGAGCGGGGAAGTTGGCGGATATGTGAGGAGTGGGTAGAATGCCACAGCTGGTACACGCTAATTTGGGATGACCAATTTGAAAAGAAAAAAATACTTTAGTTTACAGGACCAGCTTGTCTCGAAAAAACAATTAGTGAAAGGAGGCTGAGCAGGCAGTGCCTACAGCTCACTCAGATGAGCTTCAAAGGATGCCTTGAAGGCCAGGAAGACAGTCCGAAGCTCGACCAGATCAAGATGAAGCTCTTCTGAGGTGGACCAGAGGCCTCTGTCCTCCAGTGCATCAAGGCAACCACCCGACAAAAACTGGATGAATCGTTCCCACTGCCAGCTGAGGACCGAACCGTCTCCCCCAATTGTAAAATATAAAAGACAGAGTGCAAAAGTACGTGCCTGGACGGGTTCTGCGTTCTTCAGAGACCTGTAGGCTAGGCTCCTTCAGATACAACCTTAAGAGCGAAGGGGGCAGAGCATTCTCGGTCCTCCTGCCACGGATCTGGAACAATTTACCAGAGAACCTGCGTAAGGAATCAGCCCTACTCCCCTTTAGAAAGCTGTTAAAAACCCACCTGTTTAGAGAGACATTGATATCTGTCTAATCCTCCGCCCTGCAGCCATGCAGTGCCCTGCTCCTTCGCTGAAGCGCTTAGATGCCAGTGGTGATTTGCGCTATATAAAAATAAAATAACATAACAAGTGTTCCATCACCAGCCACCACCTTAAGTCTCAAGCTCCCGCCAGGGTAATCTTTAGATTGTCCATGAGGCCATGAAAGAAAACTTTCGACATTAAACAGAGCATGTTGCATGGTTGTATTACTAACTAGGTGGGGGGTAGGGGGACACTGGGAGGCTTGATTTATCATGTTAGCTCTGCGTTGTAAATGCCAATGTCCATATTATGTATACTGTAATGGACTTCTGAAGCATGTGTTTTTCTGGTTAATAAAAAGAACTTTAAAAAAAATATATTGTCCATGAGGACTCCCCAATGGTAAGTGAAGGCCCCACTACAGTGTATGCGTGTGCCACGGAGCAAGAGGCTCCACCAAGATGGCGGAGGTGGGTAGAAGATGTACTGCTGTCAGAAGAAAGCCTCCCTCCCAAAATACCAGGATCGCAAGCCTTGAAGGAGACGGTGTCCAGCTCCACCGCGATGAAGCGGAGGTGTGATGTGGGGAGGTTGATAGCCAGAAGCAGATAGAAGGCCGAAGCATGTTGACCAAGCAGATGTGAAGTAACTGACCATCCAAGGTCTCACTATCCAACTCTTTACCATCGTCCCTAGACTCACATAACAACAGAGGGGATACTTTGGGAACAGTCTGAGATTTGTATTTCATATATTAGATTCCACAACTCCACTGTCCTTCATAAGTGCTCCCTGTCAACACGGGGAGCCCACTCACCACTTGATTATTCTCTGGCCGGCCGACGACGAAGCATGATACCCATGCCTTACAATTCTGTACAAATCCTTGGTCCGTATGAATAGGGAGATACACAGGAGACTGGGTTTCCACAAATTAGGTTACGGTGTCCTCTGGTGAATTTCACTGCCTCAATGCACTAATCCTGTCCGCTCACTGGGGCTTTATAGAGGTTGATAGAAAACCCCAGTCCGAAGAGCAGGGAAACATTAACCTTCGGAAGAAGTGCCTGATCAAGCTGCAGATTGTGCAAAATGCTGCTGCATGTCTTTGGCTGAACATCCCAAGATACAAATACGTTTCATTGGTGCTCAAAGAACTACACTGATTGCCAGTGAAAAGACGGATCGAGTTTAAGGCTCGTTGTATAGTATTTAAGGCTATGCATGACATAGAGCCTGCCTATTTAAACAGAATCTACAGCCTTACATTCCTGCTTGCCATCTTCGCTCATCTCACACCCATAATCTGATAGTCACCAGGTTCAAAAAGTGTTCTTGGGGTGGAACAAGTTTCCTGGCTGGTACGACCAGAATGTGGAACTCTCTCCCATTGAGGCTGAAAGAAGAAACACAACGGTTAGCCTTCAGGAAGGCTTTGAAGAATTGGCTGTTTAATCTTTGATGTAGGCCGCGATCTGTCCAGTTGGTTATGTCTGATGAGCCAGCGCCTCGACACCTCCGGGTGAATGTTTTGCGCTTTACAAATTTATTTTTCATTTTTCATTATGGCTAGCAGGTGGTGCGAGGGTCGCCTTCACCAGCCAGTCACCGAGGTCTGGGTATACAGAGATCCCGACCTCCAAAGATGTGCTGTAACTACCAATATCACCCTAGGGAAGACGCAAGGCGTCAATATTATTCCAAATGACAGGACCACTAATTGATAGTGGCTGGATTCCTCCCCAAACTACAGGTACCTCCTTTGCAACTACAGGATCAATATAGGATAATAAGTGTCCAGGAATTTACGGATCACTATCCAATCTTCCTAATTCAAAGCTAAAAGGACAAGTAGCAAAGAAGGTAATCTGAACCTCTCCTTAAGGAGGAGGGTATTTAGAAAATGAAGGTCAAATGGGATGGAGACCACAATCCCTTTTATCAAAGCAAAAAGAATGTACACAGTGCACATCTGCTTCATAAGAAGCATCCCGGTGATATCTGCAAGAGAGACCGACCTAAGCAGTAGGAGCGCAGCAGCATCTAGGCCTTATCAAGAAGAAAGGTTTTTAATTATTTTTTTAAAATAGGCTCAGAGGAAGAACTACGAAGGCTAACAGGCTTTACACATTTTGGATGTCAGATATGGAAAAGATCTGCCCCCTAATTTTGTATTCGCGATCTTTGGGACCTACAAAATTCTAAGATTGTTCGAGCTGAGAGATCTACAGTGCACGTACGGACATAGTCTTTTCCTCAGCTAGTGAGGTCTGCATCCTGAGAATGCTTTGAAAGCAAAAATAAGTACTTTAAATTTAATACTGTTGGCTATTGGCAATCAATGTAAATGCGTCAGATAAGGATGGATTGCTGATAAGGAATTCTCAGGATCAATCTTGCTGCTGCAATTGACCCTATCCGTAGTCTTTGGATTAGAAAAGCAGGAAGGCCCAAGTAGAGTTATTCGCATAATCTAGTCTCGATGTTACCATTGTGGGAGCAATCGTTTCTAGAGTGTACTCCGGTGCCAAATGCAATATCTTCTCAAAGATTTAAGAATGGCAAAACAGATCGCTGACACTTTATTGGATTTGCGATGAAAATGAAAGGTTCAAATCAAATATTATTCCCAAATTTCTGGCTGAACAGGTGGGAACAGGGGGATTGTTTCCTCCAGCCACCAAGTTCTTGGGTAGGTAGACACTCCGACCCTAAAAAGAGGATTTGGGTTTTATCCAAATTTCATTTGAGAAAGTTGGCCTACATCCAATCAGTGACTCATTGTAGGCACTGTTTGAAATTAATTAGGGAATTATCTGTATGCTCTTGAAAGGACAAGAGGAGTGGGTGCCATCAGCATAAGACACCACCTGCACACCCCAGGATTCAATCAGCTGAGCAAGAGGTGCTAGAAAGTGAAAAGGGTGGGGCTGAGGGACTCCGCATTGAAGAGGTTTAGGGGAGGAGGTAAACGGATGGAGATACATCACCTACTACAATCTGTCCTCCAAAAAACAATTTTTGCCCTGTAAAAGCCTAGCCCTGAATACCAGCCAGTTGAATTCTGTCTATAAACGTGGAGTGTGCAACCGTATCAAACTCCGCTGCTAGTTCAAGCAAAGCTACCATGGCACGTCACACATAATCCAGATTCTCAGATGAGTTCTGTGACCTCTAATAGAGTGGATTCAGTACTGAAACCCGAGCAAAAAACAGATTGAGAATGATGCAGCAGGTTATTAGATTCAAGTAATGAAGTTAACTGCCTATTTACCAATTTCTCCATGAATTCTGCAGCCACCAGTAGAAGAGAAATTGGTCTAAAATTATTCATTAAAGCCAGGTCTGCAATAGAGTTTCTTTAACATTGGGAGTAGAAATACTTGCTTACAAGCAGAGGGAAAGAAGCCATTTTAAGCAAATTATTCAAGCTTTTGTTAAGCACCAGATTACTGGTAGAAGAAACCATCCTTAGGAGTCAGGGAGGACAAGGGTCCCCCGGTGATCCAGGCTCACATTTCTCAAATTCCTTCTGAAAGCCCTCCTCTGAAATAGAGGTGAAATTCATTTGTCGAGGACCCAGCTTTAACTCGGGTTCCGCATGAACCTAAACCAGGGGTAACTATAAAAAAAAGCACCATAAATCCTCTGGATTTTTTCATGAAAACATTCAGAAAAATCCTTACAAAGTTCAGGAACTGGGCAAAATCTGCTTCTTGAAGTCTCAGGGGACATATCACGCAGGGTGCGGGGAGTTATTGAGATTCAAGAGGAAAAGGAATCTCTCTGAGCACTGCGAATGGGCTTATGACATTTTTTAGTGCCGATTTATATTTCGCTTTAGGTTCATAGCAATAGAATTTTCTCTATTGACCTTCAAGATTTTTACATCGTCTCAACTCTTCCATTAAGGAGGATGAGAACCAAGGGGCTGCATGCTCAGATCTTTTTACAACCTGAATCTTTAGTGGAGCCATTAGATCAAGGGCATTAATAAGCCACTTATTAAAATTCGACACATCAGTATCAAGAATACCAGTTAATAAATGGGCAGAATATTGTAGATTTTGGGAGAAGGGCACCTCAGAAATGTTATGTCAGGCTCTAGCACGTTGATTCTTCTGCCGTGATATGCAAGTAAAAGAAAAAGTACTAAAAAATGACCCAACCAGGTAGGAATATCTGAAGGAAATACATGCAGACCAGAGACCGTCTTGTTTGAACAAAGGTAACATGGCTGAATTGGAATATACCCTATGTCCCAATATAAAGATTCAAAGTGCTAAGCACGTGCAGAAGGTGCCAGATGTGTGTGGGAGGGTGTTGAGCTGCAACCGGACATGTGAAGCTACAATAAATTCATTTGACATCGTGGTCAGAGGCTAGATTTGATGTGTTACTTGTGTTTGTATGCTGCATTACGCCTTTGTGTGTTCATTCGAAGCCTGGTGCAATGTACCTGGAAATAGGCAATCTACAAATATCAAAGTGGCCACTTCCAAGGTAATATCAAACCTGCAATGATATGTAGAACAACTTGAAACCGGTCAGTTTGTCACACAAACTAAATGAAACCGAACCCCGTGTTCTTCCCAGTGAAAGTTACAAACTCGACCCAGTCCGGCTCAAAGTCTTAGATCCACTTGTGTTGACTCCATGAATCCCGGTCCCCCATGCAGATCCCGTGGAATCACAGACTATCTTTGCATTTAAAGGGGCTTTCTGGTGAATTATGTCACAATAGTTATCAAACCCCAGTTGACGTCACCAAACAAACATCAATCATTCAATCCATCAGGATCTGTAAAGCACAGAAAACCACCCATGAGGGTCTCGAGGCGCTGGAGTCTCTAGCTGCTTTGTGGTGATCTTGTTCATTCGATCAGCAAGGCCTGGAGTCCTTTCCTGAACTCCTGGAGCGATGAGGCGGTCCAGAGGTGCAGAGGAAGGACATTCCAGGCTTTGGCCACCAACTGTGAAGAGCATCCTCGGCTGTTTCCTCGGCGAATCCAAGGGGTGTCTGCGAGGAAGAGGGAGGCAAGATTGCAGGTGATTGGTTGGTTGGTGGAAGGTCATTGGTTTGTTGACGTATGCTGGTCCTTCATTGTGCAGGGCGTTGTATGCGTGCACCAACCATCTTGAACTGGCATCTCTTCTGGATCGGGAGCCAGTGTAGTTTCTTGAGGTTGGGTGTGATGTGGGTCCGTCTAGGGAAGTCGAGGATGAGTCTTGCTGGTGAGTTTTGTATTGTCTGTAGTCAATTTAGGAGGTGTGCAGTGATTCCTACGTAAAGAATGCCGATTGATGGCGATTGTTAAGAAATGCAGGACTGGATAAGAACTGTTCTTTCTGTGAAGTGTGGGGCTTTTAATGGGGGCCATGCAGTGTACAGTCCTCCGACTTCAATGACAATTTAAAGCCATATACCTCATCCTCAGTGACCTGAAATCCCCTGGACAAGCTCAAGTCATGCCTCATTCTGATGGTGGGGCCCAACCCTGGCAGGGCTGCCTCTAATGATGCCAAACTCCCAATAATAATGAATTAATTTCCTTCACCGCGCAAACCTTCTTTCTGAGTGGATTCTGACTGAACCCCTACCTCTCAATACACTGCTTTATAATCAGGACCCACACCCTGCTGTTACTCTGATATATTGCCCCCCTTTCCTCCCGATATTAGTCTGCCCGCTCCACACTTCATCCCTCTCCTCACTTCCAGTTTATTTGTTGCAGTGTTTTTGTAGTCTAGTAAATTGTTGCTTTGAGTCATAATGTACTGTTCTGGTTGATAGTAAAGCGCCCAGAGTGCTAGAGGCACTATATAAGTAAACTTGAGAGGAGAAGATGTCTCGCCACAGGACTCTCGTCTGCGGTTTTCTCTTGAGGGGCACCTCACCTTACCAGTCTTTACCTCCAACTATAGACCTACACTTATGTGCCAACCAGCCCAACAGCAACAGGAAACCACCTCGGCTGGGGGGTCAAGAAACAGACAGAAAGTGCACATCCAGCCGGATTCTGAACATTCCTCAAAACAACAAAACAGGCCTACTGCTCGGAGTCCATGATATGGATCAAGAAAGCAGAGAAAATACACCCAATGCAGCTCTTTTGTCCTTCCATTAAGCTCTCAAAACTTACCAGTTTGTCAACAGTTTTCAATCATAACTTTTTTCTTGGTTGTCCTTTGCTACAGACACCTCTTACTGATGTCTTCATTTGTTTTCCTGTGTTATGGCTCGCCATCGTTCTCCGCAAAAGAATTCACAATTGTTGCTGCAAGGTTTTGGGGCTTTAAATAATTAAAAAATACAGTAGCCATGGACTTGTGAGCCACACAAAGACCCGCCAAGGGCTCAAGTGAGAATGTCCATAAAAGTGCACTGCTCAGGATTCGACCTGGAGTTAGCGTACCACCATTGCCAGCGGCGAATGCTCCAGCTAAAAAAAGATAAAAAAAGAACGATAATAAACCCTTGTTTGTTATCGTTTTATTTTTGCTCTTGGAGCCGAGGCTTGGGGACGGGGCCATGGGGATGACAGGCTGGGGGAATAGTGGTTGCTGTCTGGCCAGCCATCTCAGTACGGCCAAACCACCATGAGCAATGATGCGCTCTACAACATGAGTTGTGTTGCTGGGTCGGAGAGCAGGCACAGAATCCCAGTCTTATTGGGAGCACAAATCATAGACTCTCAGGCCAATCCTGATGCTGTTTTCAGCAGCATGAAAGCAGCATCAGGATTGGCCACACTGGGCTCTGGAAGCCCGTGCCTGCAGTGGAGAGGAGCAAGAGGCAGCCGGTAAGTGTTTTTTTTTTTTATTTGTCTTCATCTTTCCATCCGTCTGTCCCTTCACCCCCACTGTATCGACACACCGGTCGCTACTGACCAGATCCACGTTGGCTAAATGCATCTGGCTTACAAAATGCATCTGGCTTCTTATGCACATAAAGTACTTTGGATTGTAGTGTACACCACTGTGCTGCTGAGATGGCTTAGTGAGTTAAGCCCCCTGCTAAAAAGGTAATGTAACCGTGCAGTTAACCAACAAGGGTGGCAGAGTGTTTCACGAAGGTAGCTGAGCGCGTCTGGAAACCTAAGACTTGTATCTCGTTGGAGCTCAGTCAATATTTCAACCTTCCATGGGTTGAGTAATAAGCCTACTTGCTATGAAACAACACAATTTGCAACAAAAAAACGATTAATATCATATTCAAATCAAAGGTGTGGTTTTCTTTGTTTCTGTGGTGCGAGCTCCCGCTGAATCCCCCTATACCATGAAGTCCAGTAGACCATTCATTACTAGGGTGGTTCCTCCATCAATGAAAATAAGTCATAGCACTTGCAAAAAAAAAGTAGAATATGAATTCCTTTACTTTGAATTATTTTACTTCTATCATTTCAGATTTTTTGGTAACCCTAATGAGAAAGCAATAGATCTGTAACTTCAGGTGTGTTTAATCACCCATCACCCTGCTCGCTTGATTTGGTACAAGGATGCCCACACTGCAGGGGTTCGACAATGCTCTCTACTTCAAGGGTGACTGGTGGTTGTCTGCCTGTGTTCTGGCTGATGTACCCTCATTGTAGGAAAGTAAGATCTGTGGTTACCCCCACTTTTGCTGGCGTCATTCTGTTTTTTGACTAGTCTGAATGGGATTCTGCTATTCAGGGCCCCAGTCACTGTACTCTCTCCTTACATTTGACATGGTAAGTACTTTGGTTCCTTCCTAACTGGCTACTGGTGCTCCCTTCAAAGTTCCTAGTATATGGTACTAAGGTACCCAGGGAATAGGTTCACCAGGGGTCTCCCATGGGCTGCAGCATGTATTATGCCACCCATAAGAGACCACTCAAATTGTGACTACAGGCCTGCCATTGCAGCCTGTGTAAGCTGGTGCTAGCACCACTCACGACTGATATAAGTTTTCATATATCTGAGGTAACTGCAGTTAAAACCTATAAATCACCCCTAGGGTAGGCATTTCAGTCTGAAGGGTGCCCGGTACTAAGTGTGAGGGTGCCCTGCATGAGCCCCCTACATACCCAGGAGTCGATGTTCCACGCTTTGTTAGTGCAGTCATCCATTTTATACAGATTGGACATCAAGTCAATTACAAGATGTTTACCTATATATTGGCTGCTCCGGAACCGGTCAAGTTTGGCATCAAACATGCTGGAATCCTACCCTGACACCGATTCCAGTGATGGATGTAGGATCCCATCCCCTAGCGAGCCCCCTTGTATTACCTGTACCAGCCTCTCAGGGTCTAACAGCAAGCTAATGCTGCTGCCGACCACAGACACGATTCTGCCCTTCGTTTGCTGAGTCAGGCTCGAGCAGAGGAAGGTAGAACAATAGGTTTCCTGTCACATGGAGGCGTGACCACCTCCCAGACAGGACTTAGTGCATTGGGCTGGGGTGGGGACGCTTGCCAGCGCCACTAGACTGCTTTGAAGGGCACATTTGGTGCCCACCTTGCATACTCCAGTTTGAGCCAGTTCAGGGAGCCCTTAGCTCCGCAGCTGGCACTAAATGGACAAAGGACATGGGAGTATCCTACCCTCTGTCCAGTCCCTCCTCTGCGAGGGAACCTTGATTTGTCCCACCCCTTTCCCTAGGGTACTTAAGGGCTTACCTGTGGGTGGCTCTTCAGATTCATCGTGGGACAAGATTCAGATACGAAACCACTTAATCTTCGAAGTCTGGGTACACTGTACTTTGATGGATTTTGCTTTTGGAACCAAGACTGCAACTGGGAAGACTCCTGCTGCTCCTGGTCTTGTCGTCCTGCCAGTCTTCTGCGCCGTCTGTGCCTGTGTTCCTTCCAGGTTTTTCTCCGCGCCTGTGGACATCCAAGACACCCAAAGGAATCTCCCTTGATGTGAAGGAGTCACTCCCCTACATCTGTAGGCACCGTAGCTAAGCTGACCGGTCTGCTGCTCCCGACGTCCTACAGACTCTGAAGGGCTCACCAACACAGGTGGTGGTTCTGCGACTCCCTCGAGGCCTGCCCTGTCTTCTCAGCAAGTTTAAAGCAAGTATCGCCTGTCGGAATCGCTGGAGCACCGTGCTGAATTGCCATTGCCAAGGCTTGTTGCTTCTCTTCTTCAGATATCTTCGGACTCCAAGAAGCTTCAGCCTCCAGCATCTCTTGCTACCGAGATTCTTATTCTAGCCACATCCTCTGCATCTTGGGCCTGCATTCCTGGTGAGCTGCTCAAGGTTCTCTTGCGCTGCCTGTTCCTCCGGCCTGTGGGTCCTCTTTAGGGTCTTCATTGGCTCCAGTGGCTACCCTGCTTGTTGGGCCTGCTCTGACTCGCCTGCACTTGGTGAGTCCCTTGGACCTTGCTGGTCCTGACACTGCACCTTCTTTGTATTCCTCATCTGTTGCTGCTGTCAAGGGTTGTTGGTGCTTTTGCCAGACACTGACCCTCTGGCTCTCGATTCCCAACGTGGGACAGCTTGTGACTCTCCTGCATCTTCCATCATCGGTGGTCATTGGTCTCCACTTCAAGAATTCCACCCTTGGATTCCACCGGACTCGTTCACCTTATTCACCATCGGCATCTTTACTGAAGTCCTCCATTGTGGTTTACGCCGGTTTCCAATGTCACTTCGCACCTATGCCGGCTTCCCTGGTGTGGGCATCATGTTTCCTGGCGTATCCACAGATGTGGTGAATCTACAGCATTCGATCTTCCACAGGGTTTCTTCAGGTAGGGTCCTTCTTTAAAAATGCAACTGCGGTTTTCCCATTGACTTGTATTGAGTACACAGTTGTGTTTCCACTCTGCGCACAGCCTCTGTAGGGTTCCTGGGTACTTACCGAGGGTGGTTCCTTGGGTCCCTGGCTCTTCTAAGTCTTCTGGGTCCAGTCTTGACTTAGGTCGTGGTCCGCATTCCACATTATTGGTATATGGTTTGGTCTCCCCCTGGAGCCCATTGTGTATTTGTGCTACTTACCTTTCCACTATAGAAGCATTGTGTGTATTGTGATTATATCTCTGGGTAGGAGATATACCACTGTTTTAGTGAGTATTCATAATAAATACATATTTTTATAACTACACTGTGTGGTTCTTTTCCACTTAGCCTACACCATAAGATGAAGTACTGCTAAAACAAGCTGGTTTACACTCCTGGACTAAGCCTGAAGACTGCTCTCCACAGCTACCACTTAGAGAGCTTTCTATGGTTGTCTAGAACCACTAAAATCACCATTAGGGTTGTCTGGATTAGTGTAGGCTGCTACACTTACATAAAGTGTGCCCCATATACTAAACCAGCCTCCTACACTCATGTTGACTTGTGTTGGGGTATAGTCCTCTTGTGACTGTCTTTTATCAAACCCTCATCCAAGTCGCCCAGTGAATGTTTCGATCATTCTGCAGCCCAGCATATGGATGCCAGGTGGCTGACCCAAATTCAGTCCCAGTAAGTTCTTACTAATTTATATTTTTAATACTGAATTAAAGATAAAGTAGTTGTCAATGTCGGCCGCTAATAGCATATCTCTCATTGCTGCACATTTGCCTAAATCTCTGGCAGTTTTTAGGAATCTCTACTTACTACTAAAGCTTACAGTAAAGAAAACAAACCCAATTTGCTCACCAACAACTGTCTGCAAAAAAATAATAAAATAATTTCTTCCAATCATCATATTTCAGACAACTGTGGACAGTGAGACCCTTAGCTATCTGCTTGGAAAAATGGGCCACTCCTTAAGATATGTTATCATCTAGCAGGGCCAGTGCTTATAGGAGGGGTCAACCCACCGCATTGCTATGAGTTGCATCTCATCAGGCAGACTTCATGCTGAGATGAACATTTCTTTTTCAAACAGGCCCTTGTTACTTGAAAGGCATTTAGGCATGAAGTCACCTGCACTAAAAAATGCAGGTTTTACAGAGCAAAACAGACAAATGCAAAGTATCATGCACTGTGAATCGGTAGGAAAAGGGGGTGTAGTATGGATGCCCCCCTAGCAATGACATTTGTCAGTATTTTGGCAGGTATCAACACCTCAAAAGCAGGGCCACATTTGTGCATCAGTCACAGACCACAAATATTCTTGGCTCTCATCGCAGATGTTGCGCAAACACAGACTCTGCAATGTGACCACAGGATATCACATCAGGACAATCATTTTCAAAACCTCTGTAACTTCATGACAGACTGGTCCCCTTGGATGGGTGAGTCAATGTGTGGCAAATCTGTTTCTTTTGTTAATGCCAGGAGCCCTCAGGAGTGCTGAAGCATCACCTTGTAGGTAGTGGTCAAAGTGCATTAAAAAAAAAGTATGGGAACTGTTATGCTCTGCGCAATGGGGGCAGGGTGAGTGAGCAAGCACGCATGGTATAAAGGCGTGGCTAAAAAAACAGAGCTTTCTGTAACTTTTTTCAGTCTTTCACGCACAGGAATAAATGAAATTTAAATGCAAGTTATGTTAATCGGTAGGAAATTCACTATTGTTCACTATGAAACTTCTATTAGTTAATGCACTGCACCAGAGAGCCACACAATTGAATACTGGCTGGTGCAGTAGAAAATAATGACTTTTGTATGTTTAGTGATGCATGGTCCAAGTCTGTGACAGAAAGCACTATGAACATGTAAGTCATTATGTTAAACTTGCACTAAACACAGTATGAAATAAGCTGCAACACAATTTGCAAAAAGGATTACGATTTTTTTTAAAGTGCTTACAAAATATGGGGGCAGATTTATGAAGGCCTTGCGCCGCCGGTGCGTCACTTTATTTGACGCAACGGCGGCGCAAACAATGCACCCTATTTACAACGTGACGCATCTAGGAGATGCGCCACGTTGTAAAGCACTGCGCCATAAGGAGGCGTTCCTGCGCAGGGGGGGGCGTTCCTGCGCAGGAACGCCTCCTAAAAGTGGCTGAGTGAAATCTATGAGATTTCACTCAGTCACTTTCAGGACAATGCTGCGTCAAAACCCTGCGACTGCTTGAAGCAGGCGTAGGTCTTGACGCAGCATTGTGGAGATGGTGCACCCCCGAGCCTTGCTGGAGCTGTGTCGCGCTTGCGACGCAGCTCCAGCAATGCGCCACCTTTACGGCACAGATGCGTCACGCATCCGTGCCGTTTTTTGCCCCATGGTGCGCCGCATTGTAAATGCGGCGCACCATGGGTGGCGGAGCAGCGGCGCAGGATGACTGGCGCATCCCTGGGGATGCGCCAGTCATCATAAATCTGCCCCATAGATTATAGTAAAAACCCAGACTGTACGCTGTGCAATTTTTCCTATGACGGTCTTATGAAAGCACACACTTCACGGCTTAGCTGGTAGCTACCTGTCAATACCTCTCAAAAAGAATAAATCTGTGTCTCCAGGAAGCTTCAAGGGATTCCATCAATTAAAAACAGTACCGGCTTCCAGGCACCCATTACATTTACAAATTGACCAGTTGCGCACATTTACATTTCTTTAAGGGAAGCAGGCACCCTGGCAGGAAGGCTTGTTCAGCTGTCTGCCCCTTCCTCAGTTTCACAGCATAGAAGACGCTCTCTCCTCCGCTGAAGCATTGCATCCGTCAGAATAAACCATCCCGCCACAGATGTCTTTTCACACAAAGTAGAGGAACTGTTTTCTAAAATTAGACAAGTATGGGTGCGTGGTGCCCCTCTGACCCCCCTCACTTCGACCACTGGTTGTAGGACTCTTCCAAGGTCATTGGTCTGTAGGTTTTCTGTTCTGCTTCTATTTAGGGAGATGTCAAGAATTGTGATGTATTGATGTAAGATGTATTGTGTTAGATACACACTGACATTGCTCATAACATTATTTTGCAGTTTCTATCTTTTATAGAGACACATGCTGTGCAAATTCCCCCATCTGCTTAGAAAAGTTTCATGATATTCAGCGAAAGGACTCACTGTGTCGCGGACCTCAAGCCCATTATGCTCTATACTGTAGATCACTTTTCCAACCTTGTCTTTGGTAACACTGTTCTACAGGAAATACACAAAAAGCAACTGCTAATGACAACAATGTTACCCCGCACCCTAGCTTCATGTCTTGGCCATACTGAAAAATAAGAGCGCCTGCCAATTACACATTGAAATCAGTGAACAGGGATAACAGAAGAAACCACACGACACAGAGGGAGAGGAAACTTCATTGTTTTAACGCAAATGTGCAAAAAAATAATCATCAAAGGGCGTTGATAAACTTCAGAGCTTCAGCAAAGCTGATGATTCACCAAAATAGACAACTTGGATTTCTTATTAAAATATCAACACTATATAATTCTTTTTTGTTTTAAATATAGATTTTGTGATCAAAAATGGTAGTGCTTCATATAAAAAGTACAGTAAAGGCGCAGTCTCGTGGACTTCTCCGCAGAGCTGCTATCCACGTAGAGTCAGAAGACTCCCTTGGTCCCTGACGTCAAGTCCTCAATGTATGGTTGTCCATCGTACACATAGACGCCCACCCACTCGAAAGGAAAATGACAGTAGCTCTCCAGGAGCTGTGGGCTGGCCCAGATACAGCTATGATACTGAAGAGACGCGGACAACACTTGCATGGGTTACAAACAGTTTGCAGACCTCTTTCATGGTGGGTCGGTTAACACTTGAACCACGCCGCGGTGTTAAGACCACCTCAATATCCGAAACTTGCCAAGGTGGACACTACTGAACCCATTTACGGACCTTGCAGTGGAGGCAAAGCTGATGCAAGGTCAAAGGAGAACGGCGAACATTGACTCAACGCGTGACAGGGTGAAATGGACCCCAGTGCGTACCTCCCTGAGGAAACAGCATGTTGGTTTCTGAACTTGTACAGTAAAAATTTTCAACGTTTATTCATTAAGGCAAGTGTTTCTTCATTTTTAAGGTGATTCCGAAGAGAAATGTAAAAGGTTTGCAGGTCTGCACTCTCATTCGCTACTTAAGGAGGTCATCAAAGATCCAGGTACAGCAACATTCCTCGGAAGTGTAAGATCAGAAGGTGGTTTGATCAACATCTCGAGGGCTGTCCTGTGTCGCTTGCAACACTAGCTTTCTGACTTCAACAGACCACATCAACAAGCAGCGCTTGCTCATACTCTGACCCTAAAGTTCTCGTGGCTCATAGAAGCAATCGTGAACCTGATGTGCGTGTCACTCAGTCGCGGCTTTCTGTAGAACTATATCCTTGTTTACAATTAATTGCTGCACCTCACTCCCTATATCTTGGACCTAATGTGCGTGTCACTCAGTCGTAACTTTCTGTATAACTATATCCATGCTTGCAATGCATTTCTGCACCTCACTCCCCAATATTGCTTGACACCCACAAAGGTTAGCAGACCACTCGTACACTCGCATCATCAGACATGCTGCTGCAAGGAGGTAAACGGAGCGTTGCAATGGAAGTGAGCACACACAACCATTCGGATTGTCACACTATCAGCAGACACATGCGCCACTTTGGACACCGGCCAAACAGAGCTCGACTGCCCCAAGCCCTCTTGTCACATCAAAGAGCAGCATCGATTCTTCTCTGGGGGGAGCTCTTCTATGGGGGCCACAAATTTTAAGAGTGGGGGGTCCCCACTTGTTGCCGTATAAAAAATGGAGTTCTGATCAACATCTAAAGGCCTCCTCTCTGGTGCAGTTGGGCTCTGCGGCACGTCCACCCCATCACTGGGCGGAAAGTCCTCGGGGTGATGCCGCTGAAGCTTGGCAGCTGCGCGCTGCCGTTTGAGGTCTGCCAGCGTGTGATGAGACTTCTCATTGCTTAGGTCAGTGGACATCTCCTGGTGGGTGGCCAGTTGGTAGGAAACACTGCGGTCCAGCTTCTTGGAGTAGGTGTGCCTTGCCGGAAGGCCCGTCATGGAACCCGCACTGCCATTCCTCTGGGCCACCGGCGAGCTCTGTTGTTCGGCTACATCTGCTTCCACTCCTTCAATAGAAGAAGCTTGCTGGCCTACATCACCCGCTGGGGAATTCTGTAACTGAAACAAATACACAGTAAGCAGCCATCTCAACTCTTCTCAGCCACAATGGGCATAATTCAACTGCAACATATTAGTACCTATAAACAAAACTGACAATTTTACTTTGTTAATTCACTTCTTGCTGCTCTTTTTAATGTATGGATGTGTAAATTATAGTTTAGAGAGCCTTTGCAGAGAAGTTGACACGTTCAACAGGACAATCTGTCCAAATGACAAAAGGCATCAGATGAGAACACTCTCCAGCATCTTGCTATCTCCTTATTCACAATTAGTCCTACAATTCGGGCAGCAGTGTTGTTAAAGTACTCCCACTGAGCAAAATTCCTCCCAGTCATGCTTCATGTACTAGACGTTTCTAGTCTCCACTTCTTGTAGGTCTATGGAATGTCCTGGCTGCAGGCGAGGGGACCAGAACATCTCTTGCACATCAAAGAAATCAAATTTGTATGGAGCTGTATACACATCATGCAGGCGCCACTTTAACGCGCGCACTCACTTACCATATCCAGGTCCGTTTCACTCGGTTTACATATCGAAAGCAGAACATGGGGCATGGGTTTGTACTGAGGGCTGGGGAACTCCGGAGTAGCAGTACTATCTAACATCAAAATTTCAAAAGGTAACTGCACATAGAGGAACTACAGATTTACTATTCCCAACTCCACATCTACGTACCTTGAAAATATGTTAATTGTCAAGGTACACATATTTGGATTTAGGTAGAGAAAATCTATAATTACCTTTCAATATTTGGAATTTTATATTTTCCCCCCGATATTTGTATAGCTCGACATTCTAGCTGCATTATTCAGGGAGCACACCGTTTGCATAGCCCCATTCTGGCAGAGCCGGAAGAATATTCTCTGCTCTTATACAGATTATAATTTTTTTTAAATGACGTTTCAAAAACGAAAATAAGAAAAATACCAAAAAAAAGCATGTTGCGGGCATGTAGCTGGGTTAGAGTGTTCAGCCTCAGACAGTGAGGGTCTGCTATGAACAACTGAGCTTGGCTTGAGCAGCCTGGCTACAAGCACACAGTAAGAGGAAGGGGAGGAGCCAAACAAAGAATCTGGCAGTTAGCCGGAACTATAAGTGTAGTGGATACATGTGCTATGCTAAGCATGTCTGATACCACCCAGCGTAGCACTAGGAAGAGTGGAGAGCTAGAGGACGCGTAAGGGGTTTGAGTCTACAGAGTGTACATGTATCAAATTGTATCAAGGAGTAGAGTTTAAGTTGTTACAACTAATACAATTTGCTGTTCAAGAGGCGTTCCACTCGCCTGGCAGATATCCAGGAGGCCTCAGGGCTGTAGGACGGCGTGCAGTCACTATCATTTTCATCAGCATAGTTACACATCTTTACGGAACAAACATGTAGGCAAGCAACAACATAGCACAGCGTTGTCAGCCTGTCCTGTATAGTTCTTGACAGGCGGGGTAGCCACTGGGCAGCATACACATCAGGTATGTTGGTGATGTTTCACTTGGAATCAAATTTCCTCCGCAGGACTAGAGGCGGGTGAAGAGATGGTACGGCGAATAGTATGACAGAATATCAAATGCTATAGGCACAGACAGTTCTACTGGGAATGCACTTGGATGGGCACCCAGTGGGTACTGGCATTTCATTGCTAAGGATGGTCCTACCTAACAGCCTTTGTGAGGGTACCATAAAGGAATGTTTTACATTTAGATCTGCTATTTATTTTCCCTATCTTCGATGGCTGAGCATTTAGGTGTCTAAAAATGCATGTTTGAGTGCTATACACTACCCACTTTCACTGTTTTACCTCTAAGTTGGCCTCGGCAAAGTAACGCCTAACAGGAAGCTATCGGACAGTACCAAAATGGCACTGGTATGCTATAGGTTGACAGTGACATAGAATAAACACAGGAAACAGTGCAACAGGAGGGATGAGTGACAGACTCTAGTTGATAGGCTCAAGCACTCCTGGTTTCGTTAAGGTGATATGTGGACTCACCGAGGTTTGTTGCTGGAGCTCAGAGTTCGTCTGCTTGTCTTCGTCTTCAAGCTCGGTCTCGCTGTCGCGCTGCTGAACCTGCTGCCAGACAATAGCTTCCTTCGCGTGCTCTCTTCGGTACAGGTTGGAGCGCTCCGTCACGCTGACCCGCCGTACCACCTTTCTGTGGGGATCAGACATGGAGTAGCATTAAGTTTTTCATGGTCAGCTGGTGCCCAACATTCTAATAAACCATCCCAGTAGTCATATTCCTCTGCCCTGGTACATGAATCTGGCTGATTGACGCCCTGTGCCCTTCCTACATCTCAGTCCACACTGACTAGTTGAGACCTATTACAGACATTTGTATCAGAACCCATAAAGAACTCCCAGTTGTCAATAAACCTCCATATATTATAGGACGTTTACATTCGTACTGCCTTACATCTGTTCTCTCTTCAGTCTAAGTTAACTTCTTAAGTCGCCTCACCTTAACCACCCTGGATTACACCTTTAGTTATACTTTCAGTGCAGGCCTCTGCCGCTGTCAAAGATTATTCTCTGGTAAATGGTTTGTTTATTGTTCGTCTCTCATATATCCTGTATCACAGCCTGTCTTATGCATTAAAGTTTCCAAATTCCATGACTTCCACTTGTTTCATGTGCATGGGAAGCAAGCCAGATTGCCACAATTTGCACTAAATAACCAACAAGCTGTTAGGCAGCATCAGTTAAAACATTGGTTTTTGTAACCATTGATTAAGGACAATCAATAGTGTATGGTTCATTAATCTGGAGGATAACAAGGCCTTAGCATCAGACTCATGTCTACAGATCACTGTGAAAGCTTGACAAGTTCACAATAAAACTTAGAAAGGAAACAGACATTTAAGTTGGAAAACCCAGCAAAAGCAATACATTTACCTCACAGTGCACTCGCATCCCCTCTAACGTAGTCTTTGACTACTTCCCAGTGTTACTCAAAACTCTAAATTGATGGTAAGAAGATTCTTTGTGAGGACCTACTACCTGCTACCCTCATTAACCTTGGCTTTACATTAGACCTCCCTTTCCTTTCTGCTAAACCCAACCTCCCCCAAAACTCTACACACATTAGTTCAAATTTTTATCTGTGGCTCTTAAATCTAACTACCTGGGGTGTATTTATTCTACCAATCTGTAAGTCTTATCTCTATTCCATCCCGGTTCATCACCTACCTATGCTACAACCCTTGCTGCGTCTTCTCTTTTTGCGGTGACCCTCACATTGAGTCCTCCATGTCTATCTACACACACTCACCCTCTACTCCCGGCACTGGAGGTGCGTCGCTGCAGCGCAGACTTGTGCTTGTCATGGGATTTCATGATGGCATCATGCTTGTGCTTCAGCTCCAGGAGTTTGGCTCTGACTTCTTCGTCGCCGCATACATCTGAAGGGCGAGAGTGGAAATGCGCTATAAAATGGTGACTAAAGAGCCTCCATCTTAAAGGTGCCATGAAGCAAAGAGAAAACAACAGTCCCCTTTATTCAGTCTTGCACCTGTAACAATCATCAATAACGGGTGTTCTAGAACTTTCCTCTGTTTGATGACGTCTGCTTGGGTTTTAGATGGATTGTGACATCATTCACTGGACGGCCCCTTTAAAGGAAACTCTGACAATAAAATGCTAGTCTTAAAACGAGCAGGGCCATACTACATATCTAGCACAACACAAGTGGGGGTTCTTTTAAAGAGAACTTTGCACTCTCTCTGGCTGCGTTAAGTTTTTACAACTCCAGGTCGTGTTTGGCAATAGAAGAAGGAACGGACGTCCAAGCACCGAAAACAGCCAGCCATATGAAAGATTTTCAAGGAACTGAAGGAGTTTCATGTACGAAAAATACTAATCACCTATTGTACAATATATTAACAGGAAAGTATGAGTGTAAATATTCCTGAAAGGGTCTGCAGAACTTCAGAACAGGTTCAAATCACAGCAAGGGTCAATCAACTTTTTGGGGGCATGAAGAGGTAATCAGTTCTGGTATAGTTGATATAGAACATAACATGTAGTATTTTGCATATTAAAAAGTCCCTTACCACCTTCCTTTTTTGAAGGCCAAAGCCACTTTATTGATTCTTTCTTTGTTAAAATGTGGTCCAGTGCCTACGTGGCAGATGTTGGAAAATGGGAGGGTGTGGATTCTAACTCTGATTCCGGCACTTGAGTGAAAATGAAGTGACCGTGGCAAAATACATGATCTTCATGTGCCTAGATTTGTAAATATGTAAACAATGCAATACTATTGTATCTGTAAAATATATTGTGATTGTGCAGTTCGAGGTGTAAAGTTCAAGTTGATGTACGCGACCCTTGTATACCGCATTAATGTACAGTGCTCCGGAGATACCCCACGAGATTTGTGCTACATAAATAACATATTCCCAAAGGATGCCTGACCTTGTTGAATTTTTACAAGTTCTCCAGCGTCTACCGCAATACTGTGAACAGTTCTGAAATGTAATTTCTCTGATACACTGTGCGTGGGTTCTGCAAGAACCAAATATTGTACTTTTCTTCCACAGAACCTTTTCAGGAGTGCCTTATATCTCATATTTCCATAATACAGCATGAATGTACAGGTCACTTAAAGGATGCATGTGACAGGTTTATGATTGTATAGGAACTGGACACAACTCCACCAATTGAAGACAACTTGGAGAACAGATCAGCCTGTTACTATATTTGTGAGTGAGAAGGATTGCTGCAACACCAAGCCCTCAGTAAGTTGTATAATATAACTTATCAAGCCGCTCCCATGGACCACTAGTGAATCTATTTTCTGGATGTGGTGCTGATCCCTTAGAGTGTTGTATGTGTGACCTGCAAAGTGAAGTGTGTCCACCGTGCTTCCCACTGTATTGAAGAAGGGATGCTGGCTAGTTAAGTATGATTTGATTTCACACACCTAAGATTCCCACGTACTTCAGCTAAAAATATATCTGGAATTAAAGTAATGTTTTCCAGGTCTTCATTTTACGTTTTTTAACCACTTTTGAATTTAGGTCCCCCTACGACTCCTGACCACTTCATATTTCTCTTAATAATTCTCTTAGACCTTTGCAAGGGACCTCTTTTAGAGTTAGGTGGAGTGGGAGCACGGTCATACTCGCAGTTCCACCACGTCATCACGAGGTGGTGAATTGACCATTTTTCCACGGGCAAAGCCCTGATGGCTACTCTGTCTGAAACCATTGCAGCCATCTGCCACAGGGTCCTGGATCACAATGGCAGAAGTCTCTCCATTTTTGGATTGGCACACAAGACATGTAGTCGCAGGCAGGAAATGACAGAAATATCTACAACATGCAAGTTTTTTTTCTAACAAAAAGAAACAAAAAAAAAGAAGGCCAAGCCGGCCATAAAAACACTCGCCATCCAGTTGCACTCAGCCTCCACATTTACCAAATGTGCATCATCCGCAGATGCACTTCCGGAAAACAGATCCCTGCTGAGACAGTGATGGTCTAAAGCAGGTGGGCCATTCTCTGCTGGAAGGATAGTTGACGCATACCTAGTGACCCCAGCGGGTTGCCCATCCAACCCGTAATCAGCCCCTTAGGTCCCTTTATATGCTGCTACGTAGCACATTTAGTTCAACCGATTCATATGTCCTCAAACCTTCTATGAGAGAGGAAAGAAATGAATACCCTTAAAAAGAATACAAAAGTGTGAGTTCACCGATGTGTTACCATTACAATGTAAGTGACTTATGTATTCAGAGATCAAAACACTCCTGAGGCGAGAAAGCCGGGAGTTCGTTCGTCTATTTAAAAAACTGCTTTTTTAAAAAAACAGCTTTTTAACAAAATCTTGTGTTTATTTGTTAGCACTTCCCCCCTGAGCACTCCCCCCCACCTCACCTGCATCAGAATTTCCCCGCGCAGCCGATGTAAGGGCTGCCGCGGGTGGGAGTTCTTTTTGCCGCCATGCTCGTCCAGATCACAGGCCACGCCCACGGACGTAAGGCCACGCCCCTTCACTTTAACAATGTGCCCCCCCCCAGACGCGCAGCGGGCGCGCCAAAGGCAAGCCCGTCTGCGCCCGTCCGCGCCTCGCCCGTGCCTAGTGCCATCCCCCCTGTCCAAAAACTTAGCTATACAAGAGAAGCCTTATTGATGCTAAAACCAGGCCCATCGTCCTGCACTCAACCACTTGACATGACGACCTGGGTAGGATCTTGGAGTTGTAGACTCTGCAGGCACAGCCTTGGCCCCAACAATCAAGCTAGAAATCAGCCACCAAAACAAGTAAGAAATCTTCGCTGCGGGTTGATTAATGTTAGGTCCATGGGAAAGCACGCCGCACATGTCTATGATTTAATAATGGAAAAGAAGCTAGACTGCCTCTTTATGACGGAAACTTGGTTGACATCTAATAGTAACCCCGATATAACAAACTCCCTCCTCCCAGGATACCTAATCTCTAGAGAGGATAGACCAATTCAGAGGGGTGGAGGTATTGCTATTGCCTACCGTGATACCCTGAACTGCCAAACTTTCACCATACCAGGCCTGAAAGGGGTAGAAAATGTTGGCTTTGCGCTAAAAATACACGACTCCGGAGGAGGAGCTTAGCGCGCACCCAAGATGGTCGCGTGAGCTTAGAGCTCCCGGACCTTCGCCACCTCCACCGATAATCCTGTACCCTATCCTGACTTAGAGGACGGGTTCTTATTGGCACGGCCCCGCTGATCGTCTATCCGTTTTCAGAATTCGATTTGTGCCCCGGGAGCCGAAGATGTGGACTTTTGAACATTTCCGGCCTACTCCATGGCACTGCCCCGGGCTTGGTTTCTCTGCCAGCCGGACAGTAATTGAATAACAACGGCTCATGCGAGTCTCCCTTGACCGGTCTTCTACTTTCAGTTTCGATTCTCGTGCTTCGACTTCTTGGACTATGCCTTGATCGCCCTGGTTTCTTGCTTTCTGTTTAACCACGCATCATCGACTGGTGATCCGGACTTTCACTACTCCTTGCCTGGTGGTTGATCTCGTCTTATTCTCCAAATTGCTGCGGGCGCATCGAGTGTTGCCATTCTCTCTAGGTCTCAGAATGCCCTCCGGGGCGCACGACCTAAAATGGCCACCAAGCCTGAGGGGGAAAAACGCAAGACCAGACCGGCAACTCGAGGGGGTCCTGTGCAATCTAACGTTATGGACAGATATACCCTCGCTAAGGGCTCTCCGGGCGGCTCGACTAAACTCCCGGTCAATTTTGGAGAAGACTCCCCGATGGGTGAAGATCTGTCGTTGAGGGACGTCATGGGCGCCATTGCCGGGATGAAGGCCACACTGGGTCAACAGTATGAAGCCCTGACCCACAAGTTGGACACGGTCGCGATAGATGTTACCCTGATCAGGGCTGATCTTGCGAAGACTAATGAGAAGGTCAAATTCCTCGATCTAAAGACATCCAGTCTTGTTACCGACGTCTCCGACTTACAGGCGGAGGTTGGTAACCTGCGATCCGCCCGTGACTACCTCTCTCGACGCTTGGACGATTTTGAGGGCCGGGCTCGACGAAACAACGTCCGTCTGGTTGGTGTCCCGGAGACGCTGGAACCATCATCGGTGGACCTGCTGGTGGAGGACTTAGTCCTGAATCATTTAGCGCCCAAGGGTCTCAGCAAGTTTTTTGCAGTAGAACGTGCACACAGGATCCCGGGGGGCCCGCCTAAGCTGGGAGCTACTCCGCGTCCCATCATTGCTCGGATCTTTAACTTTCGGGACAGGGATGTGATCCTGCAGGCTTCACGCATATCGGGTCCTACGGCTTATGAGAACACCACAGTCAGTTTCTACCCGGACTTCACCCAGCAGGTTCAGAAGCAGCGACTTGGATTCCAGGGGGTGAAAAAGAGGCAGAGACATGAAATACGCTGTGCTTTTCCCGGCCCGGCTACGTGTGGTTTACAATGACCGAACATTTTTCTTTGATCATCCCGGGGTGGCTAATGATTGGCTGGACACGTTGCCCCCGGGACGGGATCAATCTGATCATTCTGGACACTCCGGTGGAGCAGAGGGCGGCCTGGTGGAGCAGGAATAGCAGGTGAAATCGGCTCCCGGACCAACGTAATGACTTTCGGCTGTGATTCGATGCTATGCCACTATTGCTTGCTAACGTGTTGTCTGATTGGGGTGTGGGTGGGGGTTGGGTGAGTCTTCTTCCTCTGGGGTTCTTTTCGTAGAATAGTTGTATGTTAGGGCGACAGGCACACTGCAAGTTGGGGTGGCTTTTGAGTCTTACGCAGGGGTGCGGGGTGGGGGGTATGATGTCTTGGGGGGTTGGGGGTTTGCGGTTCCTGTTTCTTTGTTTTTATCAAGGCATAGTATCGATGATCTTCAGTTTTACAGTGTCGCGTCTGGTGTGGGGGGGGATGGGGGTGGCCTCTGGGATGGGGGGTAGGGGATTAAGATTACTGTGTTGGAACGTTAATGGGTTGGGAGATAGGATCAAGCGGGGTGTAGTTTTGCAACTGCTGCGACGTCTGTCCCCTGATGTGGTTTTGCTTCAGGAGACGCACTTGCTTGGTAATACGTGCCACGCAATGAATAGGCGCGGCTAACGTCTCAATGCGCACTCAGGTTTCACTTCTGGCTCCAGGGGGGTGGGCATTCTGGTTCGGAACTCCCTCCCTCTTGCCGTTGACGATATTATCCTGGATGATAGGGGACGATACGCCGCCATTGTGGGGCGCTGGGAGGGGAGGGTTGTCACCCTACTCTCCGTTTATGTACCGCCAGGCCTCCAGACTACTACCTTTGCTGACCTGGGAAGAGTGCTCTTGGGAGTCCCCGAGGGTCTGCTTGTAGTGGGTGGGGATTTCAACTCTGTAGTATCTGGGATGTTTGATCGTTACCCTCCCCGTGAAATTGCAAAGTCTCAATCCTGGTTGGGGGCTTCCTGGAGGCTCTGGGACTTGCAGACTGTTGGCGCCTGCTTCACCCTGGGCAATTGCAATATACCTTCCACTCTGGGGCCCATGGCAGTCTTTCGAGACTAGACTACGTGTTGATGCCCTCCTCCCAGGCAACTCTCATAAGAGAGGTGAAACATCTTGCATGGGGCATTTCGGATCACTCCCCACTGTGGTTGGTTGTGGACGCGCACTTGGGGTCGGAGGGTAGAGTGGCCCCGATAAACCCATGGTATCTCCGTGCTCTCAAGGTCAGAATGGAACTAATTAAAGCGATTTACCAATACTTTGCCGAAAATGTGGGTTCTGTGTCCTCCTCTGTCTCCTTGTGGGAAGCGTACAAAACTGTTATTCGGGGCCAGGCCCTCTCCTTGATTGGCAACGTTAAGAGATGTAGGCGGGAGGAGGTGGTACGTCTTGGAAATGAAATCTCCGTTCTTGAGGGGGAATTGGAGTCCGAGGTCTCCCCGGAGAGGCTGCACCTTTTGGCTCTGAAACAACTTGAATATAGAGCGCTGGTGACTGACGCTGCGAAAGAGATGGGTCTGGGAACAGCAGGGACGTTTGTATGATGTGGGAGATAAGGCTGGGAAATTGCTTGCTTGGCTGGATAGGAGGGAATGTGCGAGTCGGATTGTCCCTGTTATTGTTGATGTGAATGACGTGAGTATCACTGACCCTGCTGCTATTATTGATTGTTTCGCTGATTATTTTCGGGTAGTATACTCCCCTGTGTCCGATAGACCTGAACATGACTCCCACTTGCTTCTACGCGATATTTCGCTGCCATGCTTGTCCGACCCTGAAAGGGATCTTCTGGAGGCTCCGCCTACGGTCGATGAAATCGTGATTGCCATCCGCTCGGTTCGCTCGGGAAAGGCTTCGGGCCCTAATGGGCTCCCCATTGAGCTTTACAAGCTCCGTCCGGATGTGATGGCACCACATCTAAGGTCGATGTTTTTGGAATCACTGGAGACGGGTTCCCTTCCTACTGACCAGAGATTGGCTTCCGTAGTGGTTATTCATAAGGAGGGTAAGCCACGTGACCGCTGTGATTCCTTCAGGCCCATATCTCTGATT
The DNA here is from genome assembly GCF_964261635.1 of Lissotriton helveticus. NCBI lineage: Eukaryota > Metazoa > Chordata > Amphibia > Caudata > Salamandridae > Lissotriton > Lissotriton helveticus. The sequence goes on along the minus strand of NC_136063.1, from coordinate 139,263,867 downwards.
AATGCTGAACCGAAGATCCTGGCCAAAGTGCTCGCCATTTGTTTGGTATCTGTCATAGGTGACCTGGTTCACCCGGACCAGTCCGGATTTATACCTCACCGTAACACGGCACTTAACCTCCGGCACCTGCATGGAGTCCTTGCGCGAGCGGAGACCTTGCGTGAACCGGCCATCTTGGCGTCTTTGGACGGCACCATGGCGTTTGATACGCTGGAGTGGCCATATCTTTGGGCGGTTCTTTCTAAATTCGGTTTCGGACCCACTTTTATTAACTGGGTGAAATTGCTCTACACGGACCCTTTAGCCCAAGTGGTGGTGAACGGGCGTGTCTCGACCTCCTTTGCTCTCGGTAGAGGAACGCGCCAGGGCTGCCCTTTGTCCCCACTCTTGTTTGCCCTTGCTTTGGAGTCGCTTGCGGCCTGGCTGAGGTGGGAGCCATCTTTGAGGGGCATTAGGTGGACTCCGGAGTTTGAAGATCGTATATCCCTGTACGCAGACGATATACTCTTGTACCTTACGTCGCCTCGGAAGTCGTTGATCGTCCTTTTCGACGTTTTGACTTCTTTCCGTAAAAACTCCGGTCTTGTCATCAACTGGTCGAAGTCTTGCATCTATGTCCTCTCCGGCGAGGCTCCTCTCCTGCCCCGTGGCTGTCCTATCTCGGTGGTGCTGGAGGGATTCAAGTACCTATGAATCTTTATCACCTTGGACCCCGTGCTTCGTTATGAACGCAATTTGCTACCCCCTCTCAGCGCCTCCGTGCTGATGTGATTGCGTGGGGTAGACTCCCTCTCTCTCCTCTGGGACGAGCGGCGCTGTTTAAGATGATGTCGCTCCCCCGATTTCTTTATGCGCTTCAGAACACACTTGACATTGTACCAGCCGGTTACTTTCGGGAGATTGAAAGTCTACAGCGACAATTGATATGGGGGGGGCGTTCTCGTATTGCCCTTTCAAAGCTGACGCTCCCTTGGTATGATGGGGGCATCGCGCTCCCGGACATCCGTCGTTACTACTGGGCCTCTCAGCTGGGGGCCATTAACCACGGTACTTATGCTCACTTGCCGAACCCGGCTTTTGAGATGGATAAATGGCTGCTACCCGGTGGAGATTACAACAGGGCTTTGTACGCGAAATCCGCCGGCGGATCTCTTACGGGCCCCACTAAGACAGCAGTACAGGTGTGGCATCGCGCTACAGCGGCCACGGGATGGGCTGACAAGCCGACCCGTGCCACTCCGCTTTATGCATCGGAACGACTAGGCTCCCTCTGGAGGTCGAAAGGTTTTGATAGATGGGACGTGATCGGTATCAGCAGGGTTGATGATGTGTGGATCAAGGGTAGAGTCAAGACGTTTGAGGAGCTGAAAGTTGAGTACGACCTGAATGACAGAGAATCCTTTCGGTATGCGCAAGTCCGACATGCGGTCCTGTCCGTTTTTCCCTTGGGTTCGGATATTCTGGAGGCGTCCCCGCTTGAAGATCGGATACTGGATGGGCATGTCCCTGATAGCACGATCTCGCTCATATATAAAAAGTTAATTAATACCAGGATTGACCTACTGGATAGCCTTCGAGAGTTATGGACTAGTGATGGTCTAGAGCTCGATGACGAAGACTGGCAGACTGCGATCTCTTCCCCGAAGGAGGTAGCTATCCCGGCGTGCCTCCGGTTTGTCCAGCTCAAAATTCTTCATAGGGTATATGTGACAGGTCCTCGTTTGGTACGCATGGAATTCTCGGCGGATGGATTGTGCAGGCGTGGCTGTGGTATGGTAGGCACTTTTCTACATATTATTTGGGAATGTCCTGCAGTGCTACGCTATTGGACTCGCGTGCATGCAGTTATGAGTGAGGTCACGGGTGTGCAATCAATGCCTGAAGCGCGGAGGTGTCTGTTGAATGTCTGGGAGCCGAATGATTATGACCAGGCGCAGCTTCGATGGGTGACCTTGGGTAACATGATTGCCAAGAGGGACATTGCCCAGTTATGGGGCACGCAGAGGCCACCAACAGTTCTGTTGTGGCAACAAAACATGGACTGGTGTATGTTCAGAGAAAAGACTGTTTATGTCTCCCTTGGCACGCCCCGCAAATGGGGGAAAATTTGGACTCAATGGAACACGTACCGTGGTGATATATGTACTCCCCCCCGTTCGGAATTGAATACTGATTTGTCTTCCTCCCAACCTGATGTTTCCTCCGCAGGAAATTAGATATTTTGTTTGCTTCTGGTCTCCTCCCCCCCCCCCAATATTATCGTATAATTCTGAAATTTGATTTGCGTATGTACCCCCGCCCCCGACAACGAAGTGACACCTTTGTATTGTATTGCCTTGCTTTTGTTTTTCTTTTTATGTTTCTTGTTATTTGAATTCAATAAAAAGATTTTTTTTAAAAAATACACGTCACCTTCTCAGGGGCATTAATATACCGGCCACCTGGTACATACACAAATTTCACGAACAGCATCGGTGAAGCTATAGGCAATCTAGCCTTCAAATCAGCCAACTTTACCATCCTGGGAGACGCCAACATACACCTAGACGCCCACTCAGATCAGGCCACAATCTGCTTCACTGATACTATGAATGTCCTAGGCCTAAAAATTCTTACCACCTCCGTCACACACAAGGCAGGACACATACTTGATTGTATCTGCTCCAATATCGAAGCACTTAAGGTAGACACTCCACAAACATTAACCTGGACAGACCATAGCTATGTCCCGTTCGAATTCCCAGTGACAGTCAACTCTCGGACCAATAAAGCTAACAAATTCCTAGGGCCTGCCTTGGTAGTACCCTGTTGGAAAGATCTGATTGGGCAATCGGACTTCCTGACAAAAGCAGCCAGATCTAGACCGACTCCGTCAGGAGCTCCTGACAAAGACAGCCAGTCCTTTAGGGAATGGATTAACACACTCATCAAGGGCCAGGAGTCTGTCCCTCCCTGCCTGAGGACCAGGAGAAAACCTTGGTTCTCTCCCACCTTAAAAGAGGAACAAAGGAAGGTTAGGGCGCTCAAACGGAGGTGGCGCCTTAACTACACAAATCTTGACCAAGACATGTATAAAATCGCCCGTCGCCACTATCATGGTTTGATTAAAACAGCCAAAAGGGAATACTATACTGAAGCCATTAATAAAAGTAATAACAATCAAAAAGAAATCTTCAACATTGTAAATACCTTTACTAACCCCAAAACCATGCAGAAAGACATCCCCCCTCTCAGACCCTCTGCAACACCATTGCAGACTTCTTTGAGGGTAAAATCTTAACGCTGACTAAAGACTTCCCGCTACCTCATAACCATGAGGAGAGCTCGGCAAACAATACCAGCGTAAAAACATATACCCTGACTTCTATCCAACCTGTCAGCCAAGAAGGTTGGCTAAGATAGAAATCCTCAAAATTAAATCAGGCTCCCCCTTCGACCCCTGCCCCCGTTGGTTCTCCATACACTAATAGAGATTGTCAACCCATTCGTTAATAGCATCATAAATTCCTCACTTAATCGAGGTCTGGTTCCCGAAGAATGGAAACTCGCAGCAGTAAAACCCTTGCAAAAAAAAAACACTACCGGACCCTACTACCCTCACAAATCTTCGTCCCATTTCCCTACTTCCGGCTTTCTGCAAACTTACGGAGAGGGTAGTCAATAAACAACTTACCGCTTTTCTGGAAGCCAACAACATCTGGCACCCCAACCAAGCAGGTTTCAGATCCCAACATTCAACCAAATCAGCCCTAATCTTCTCCTCTGAAACCCTCCGCGCAGCACTAGATCAGGGAAAGAAAGCAGTCCTGGTTCTGTTAGACCTGTCCGCGGCGTTTGACACGGTGTCCCATACCATTCTGTTGGACCGTCTAGCCGTGGCAGGAATTGCCGGAACTGTATTGAGCTGGATAAAAAGCTTCCTCGCGAATAGGAAACAAGTGGTGGTCTTAGGACAGTACAGGTCAGAAGAAAAGTTAGTAGGTTCTGGAGTCCCCCAGGGCTCATGTCTGAGCCCTACGCTTTTCAATATATATATGGCCCCACTAATCACCCTTATCTCATCTTTTGGGATAGATACCATCTCATACGCAGACAATACACAGCTCATTCTAGTTATGGAGAATGACACCTGTGAAGCCAAAACAAAGCTCCAAAACTGCCTTACTGCCACGTTCAAAAGGATGAACCTAAACCATCTCAAGTGCAATACTGGGAAAACTGAGATTCTACCCTTCGGTAAAGGAAATACCTTCAACCCCACATCTTGGTGGCCAGAGGACGCCATCGCCCCCCCCAAGTACTGCCTCCTCAGTCCGCAATCTAGGGATCAAATTCGTCCCCTCCCTGAGCTTCAAACAGCAAGCCACAGCCGTAGCAGGGACCTGCTTTGGAATTATAAAAGGGCTCAGGAAATTCTTCAACCTAATCCCCATCTCCGCAAGGAAAACGGTCGCAGTAGCCCTCATAACCTCCCGCATCGACTATTGTAACAGTCTATATGCAGGGACTAATAGAGAAGTCTGTCACAAACTACAGATGGTGCAGCATGCTGCAGCCAGATTAGTGTTAGGATGGAAAAAGAGAACCTCTGCCACAGCAGCAATGAACATTCTACACTGGCTGCCCATCTACAAAAGGGTTCTCTTTAAAATCCTACTGATCACTTTTAGGGCTTTCAACGGAAAGGGACCCAACTACATACTAAAAATGTTTAAACATTACACCCCCACACGATGTCTCAGATCTCAAGGGGCCAATCTTCTCACCATTCCCAAATTCAGACTCAAGACTAAAGGAGGAAAATCCCTGGCAGTACGAGGCTCCAAAGCCTGGAACTTTCTCCCCCATCATCTCCGTCAAATCCCCACACTGTTAAAAATAGCAATGTGTATGTACATAAGCGGCGTTCATTTGTGTTCATAGCACCCCTTGTTGTAAGCAGAACGGATATTGCTAAAGCACTGACTGTGTTATCCCGCTAGCATAGACCCATGCACACACGTACACGACAGCCATTCTAGGTATCATGGTCTCCTTGTTCACGATCAATCATCAGCCCCTCCCTGACCCTGCAAGCTTCCCCCATGCACTCTGACCGCCCCCCCCCCCCGCTCTCACATGTACAAGTCATGAGCCCTCCCTTCCCGCATGACTCTGACTCTGAGAATCATACCCCGCGCCGGACCAACACCTCCTTTCCTCCCATGAATACCCCTCCTTTGATGACCCCGACCTCTGAGCCTGAACGTCAGCACGGACCGCTGGTCATCCCTTAGCCCGAGGATACAGTTTATTGCCCACTACTGTATGCACTCGTCTCTCTTGAAAGAAGCCACTATTGATCATGGCTACCCCACCCCCTGAGATTCGATCAGGCACACACATTCCAATGGAATCAGCAGAACACTCAGCTGCGTGACAGCCCCTCCTATTGCATGGAGGATAAGGGCCCCTACTGTAGCCACGTGTTGGAATACCTTCATACTATACAAAGTGTTGATTGTAATAAAGGATGCCTGTGTGCCACAAACCTGTGTATAAAAGACGAAGCCTCAGAGAAACTTGTTAGAGCACCTCCCGAAGACACTATGCGAGTGTCCCAAATGACAGGCTCTCCTCATGAGAAATAAACCTTTTTCTTGGTCTTCCTGCTTCCAGTGCCCGTCTCTTTATTTGGTAATTATTCAAGATGGAAACGAAGAGTCGCCCTGCACCAGCAGCCTGGGCATCGGGTGCGATAGGGGCTGACTTTTCTACAATTGGCGCCCAACGTGGGGCCCATCAGCGACACGTGGATCCAGTGGGAGAGGTCCAGACGATAGAGTGAACGACTGCAACGATCGGAAGAGCTCCTGTCCGATAGACCCTCGTCTGACAGCCGATCATCTGAACTTCACTGATTCCGAACAGACCTCTCCCGAGTGATCTACGGTCCTGACTGGGAACCACCAGGAGTGCCGCGATAGCAACAGAGAGTAGAGGACGATCGGGCGCTGGAAAAAGGAAGGCGAAGAACTGTCCACATGGTCCGGTCCGGGTAAGGTCGTGACACAAGACAAATTGCGAAATTGATTGATTGATTGCTTGAAAATACTAGTATTACTTATTGACTGTTTCTGAGAAATTCTCTATTTGCAAACAAACACAGAATCGCAATACTCTGTTAAGTCTTTGCAGATAGTGAAGGGTAGGCAACGCAAAACTTTAACACGTCGTGCCTATTCTTTTTTTCTCCCCATTGATTGATTGATTGATTGAATCGAGCATTGAATTGTTCGAAGTTGGTTCTCTTAAAGGATCTTCTCTGCCTGCAAACGGGGAAGAATAGGAATATTCTCTCTCCCTTTGCCGATAGTGAAGGGTAGGTAACGCAAACCTTTAACACGTCGTACCTATTCCATTCCTCATTGATTGATTGTTTGTCCAAACATTGACTGTTTGGAAGTGGTTCTTTTTGGAGGTATTCTCTATTTTGCAAACAAGCACAGAAGTCGCCATACTCTAGTCTTTGCAAGTAGTGAAGGGTAGGTAATGCGGACCTTTGTCCCCCGTTGTAATCTGTCATGCCTATCTACTCCCCACTGACTGATACGCCAGTCTCACCCGGACTATTTACTAGAGGTAGGTCATCTGGCCCGACCAGAGAGCACCCCTAGTGAAAAGGACATATACACTAATAACGAAGTGATCACTATAACCTGTTAACAGAAAACTTTAGCATGAAACAACCTGGAAAGAAAAGAATAGGAAAACGAAATCAGTAGGCCACTGATGAACATGAACTTTTATTTAAATAACGAACAAGGAAACGATAACAATACTTAATGATAAAACCTATTAATGTCCTAGAAACAAGAAACGTTAGAAATAAGCCCGTAATAAGAAACCTGAAAACAGCAAGAGAAACCAAGCGTGGCATTGCAACGGCCACAAGGCAACGAGGCTTCATCGCCCCTCACTGCCCCAAACATGTCTGTGCCACCGCCTGCCACGCCCAAATAACGGCAACCTGAGAAAGATACAAGTCAGCAGACATCCGCCCCCATTCTGGAAACTTTCAAAGTGCAACAAGTTTACGGCTACGCCCAGCCGGAAGCAACACATATAGGGCGGGTCCTGCTGCCAACAGTCGGCCAGGAGATCATCACGTAGGGTGTAGCCGGAGGAGAGGCCGACGGGATCCGGCCGCGGTGGCGGTAACCCTGGAGAGTCGCAGGTTCGACCCGACTCCCCTCTCTCTCCCGGGCTGGACCAACATCCATGAAGGGCCTGAAGAGAGGTCGGGGCCAAAGAGATCCGGCCAAAGCGGCTGCTATGACAACCCAGGAGAGTTGCAAGGGGGGGGAATGTCTATGTCCTCGACCCTCCCCTCTCTCTCCCAGTCCGGCCGCGGTAACACTGGAGAGTTACAGGTTGTCCCCCCCCCCTTCTCTCTCTCCCCCAGTCTGGGCCAGCATCCATGGAGGGCCCAGGAGTGGAGAGGCCACTGCACGAAAGGCCCAGGAGAGGCACCACACGCCAAGGCCTGCCCCACCGGATGAGCCAAGGAACCCGTTCATGGGGCCAGAGCAAAGGGCGTCCGGCCGCCATCCACCGGAGGCCCGCCCCCAAAAGACGGACGGGACATTTCTTCTTTCTTGAATAATGGTTATGACAACCCTGGGGGGGGGATGTCTTGCACAAGCCTCCGACCCCCCCCCTCGTCCTCATCGCCTGGTCCGGCCATAACAAATGTCAAGCGAGACGCCGTGGGGTGCACTGGGAGGGAGAGGCGGTGCGAACAAGCCTCTCCCGCCTCCCCAGGTGGAGGCTTCCCGGCTGCACCCTCAGCGCTCTAGGCGCCCGGAAAAGGGTTCTTCCACTGTGGCGATGCTGCAACGCCTCGCCCGGCAGGGTGGAGCCCGTCCGCTCATTTGACCCCGCGATCGCCGGTAGCCGCCGAACTTTCAAAATGACGATCGACCTGACAAGAGCGGGCCCAGCATGAAGGAATGGTCCGGTCTGTTGTTGACTCCACCACCATAGTTCTCCACAACCTTGAAGATTCTACAGGAGCCGCGGGAGTCCCCGACTCCCGCAGATACCCCCGATGGGGAATGACTGCCGTGATTGCCCACGAAACGATGGAAATGTAGCCGCAGGACGTCGGCGCTCCCATGCTGGCGCCAGCTTCAGTTTGAATGACTAAAACCCTGCAGACTACAGCTCGGATCAGTTCCGGTGAAAGCACAGTGTGACCCGGTAGGAACATTGTTGCCTCCCTCCCCTTTTGATTGATGGTTCAGACCACCGATGCTTTCTTTTGCCCTTTAACGGAACTTTTGGACTGCCAAAGGAAGCTCTGGGCCAACCACGAGTTAGTAGAGATTTAGACTATGCCTGATCTGCCTGACTGCACCCAAAATGGCGCCGATGCAAATGAAACTCTCAACTCCTTGTTGTACCCCAATTGTTCAGCCCTGGTGTCATGAGATATGTATGAAGGTTTTTTTTAACCACATGAATTGATATAGGATGCGTACTGATTACATGTTCGGACAATTAATGGATTCAGGATGTGTACTGTCAGTTCGGGAAATGAATTGATATGGGACGGGTACTGGTTATAGGTTCGGACAATGAAGTGATATTGGATGGGTACTGATTATGTGTTCAGACGGTAAATTGACATCAGATGGGTATTAATTGAACATTCGGACAATGAATTGTTGTTTAAGTTTTGCACATCTTGATTATTGAAAGTTGGAAGCCCAACACTTATGACACTCGCTCACACTGAAGTCTCGACATGATTTCATTGCGCTTTTCGCACTTTTTATTATGAAATAAACGACCACCGACTCCACTAAAGTTTTTACTAATAAAGTATCCCCACCTCTACAGTTCCAGTCTGCTCCGTGGCCGGCCCACGGGGTTGTAGGCCCATATTTATGCACCGACATTCTTATTAAAGATTTTTGAAAAAGCAAACATAGTTGTCACGTGTGAATTGGTAATTTTTGAATAAATGACCACTGTTTAAAGGATTAAAAAGTATAGTACGTAGAAATATTGCAAAAATGAAGGGTCCAAGTTTTCGTTGTGTGCGTTTTTTTTCTTTCCTTTTTGGACAGCCAAAAAGCAACCACTAAAGATCCTGGTGTTTAGCCTATACTTTATGTGCTGCCTGTATAGAAAGATTGCAAAAACAACAAGTGATGGACTGAATGTGGATCAATGTCACACACTCCCCCAGTCAAAAGATCTGGGCCCAAATCCATCGTTTTTTTGCACTCCACACCACCCTGGGTTAGACAATGGCGATATGCAAATCAGCTCTGACCCTGTTGCCCCATGGGAACAGTCCAGTCCGAACTACAAAAGCCATGTCCTTCCCAGAACGGAATCAAGCATCCGAGGACCGGACCGGTTTCGAGGTAACACCTCTCTTCAGCCCGGCTAGCTTGACTCCAAGTGGTGTGGAGTGCCTGGGACCCACGTCTGGGCATCCCCAGCGCACTTAGGGCGGCATTCAGTCCATCACTTGTTGTTTTTGCAATTGCCGCCCTAAGTGCGCTGGGGATGCCCAGACGTGGGTCCCAGGCACTCCACACCACTTGGAGTCAAGCTAGCCGGGCTGAAGAGAGGTGTTACCTCGAAACCGGTCCGGTCCTCGGATGCTTGATTCCGTTCTGGGAAGGACAGGGCTTTTGTAGTTCGGACTGGACTGTTCCCATGGGGCAACAGGGTCAGAGCTGATTTGCATATCGCCATTGTCTAACCCAGGGTGGTGTGGAGTGCAAAAAAACGATGGATTTGGGCCCAGATCTTTTGACTGGGGGAGTGTGTGACATTGATCCACATTCAGTCCATCACTTGTTGTTTTTGCAATTGCCGCCCTAAGTGCGCTGGGGATGCCCAGACGTGGGTCCCAGGCACTCCACACCACTTGGAGTCAAGCTAGCCGGGCTGAAGAGAGGTGTTACCTCGAAACCGGTCCGGTCCTCGGATGCTTGATTCCGTTCTGGGAAGGACATGGCTTTTGTAGTTCGGACTGGACTGTTCCCATGGGGCAACAGGGTCAGAGCTGATTTGCATATCGCCATTGTCTAACCCAGGGTGGTGTGGAGTGCAAAAAAACGATGGATTTGGGCCCAGATCTTTTGACTGGGGGAGTGTGTGACATTGATCCACATTCAGTCCATCACTTGTTGTTTTTGCAATTGCCGCCCTAAGTGCGCTGGGGATGCCCAGACGTGGGTCCCAGGCACTCCACACCACTTGGAGTCAAGCTAGCCGGGCTGAAGAGAGGTGTTACCTCGAAACCGGTCCGGTCCTCGGATGCTTGATTCCGTTCTGGGAAGGACATGGCTTTTGTAGTTCGGACTGGACTGTTCCCATGGGGCAACAGGGTCAGAGCTGATTTGCATATCGCCATTGTCTAACCCAGGGTGGTGTGGAGTGCAAAAAAACGATGGATTTGGGCCCAGATCTTTTGACTGGGGGAGTGTGTGACATTGATCCACATTAAGTCCATCACTTGTTGTTTTTGCAATTGCCGCCCTAAGTGCGCTGGGGATGCCCAGACGTGGGTCCCAGGCACTCCACACCACTTGGAGTCAAGCTAGCCGGGCTGAAGAGAGGTGTTACCTCGAAACCGGTCCGGTCCTCGGATGCTTGATTCCGTTCTGGGAAGGACATGGCTTTTGTAGTTCGGACTGGACTGTTCCCATGGGGCAACAGGGTCAGAGCTGATTTGCATATCGCCATTGTCTAACCCAGGGTGGTGTGGAGTGCAAAAAAACGATGGATTTGGGCCCAGATCTTTTGACTGGGGGAGTGTGTGACATTGATCCACATTCAGTCCATCACTTGTTGTTTTTGCAATTGCCGCCCTAAGTGCGCTGGGGATGCCCAGACGTGGGTCCCAGGCACTCCACACCACTTGGAGTCAAGCTAGCCGGGCTGAAGAGAGGTGTTACCTCGAAACCGGTCCGGTCCTCGGATGCTTGATTCCGTTCTGGGAAGGACATGGCTTTTGTAGTTCGGACTGGACTGTTCCCATGGGGCAACAGGGTCAGAGCTGATTTGCATATCGCCATTGTCTAACCCAGGGTGGTGTGGAGTGCAAAAAAACGATGGATTTGGGCCCAGATCTTTTGACTGGGGGAGTGTGTGACATTGATCCACATTCAGTCCATCACTTGTTGTTTTTGCAATTGCCGCCCTAAGTGCGCTGGGGATGCCCAGACGTGGGTCCCAGGCACTCCACACCACTTGGAGTCAAGCTAGCCGGGCTGAAGAGAGGTGTTACCTCGAAACCGGTCCGGTCCTCGGATGCTTGATTCCGTTCTGGGAAGGACATGGCTTTTGTAGTTCGGACTGGACTGTTCCCATGGGGCAACAGGGTCAGAGCTGATTTGCATATCGCCATTGTCTAACCCAGGGTGGTGTGGAGTGCAAAAAAACGATGGATTTGGGCCCAGATCTTTTGACTGGGGGAGTGTGTGACATTGATCCACATTCAGTCCATCACTTGTTGTTTTTGCAATTGCCGCCCTAAGTGCGCTGGGGATGCCCAGACGTGGGTCCCAGGCACTCCACACCACTTGGAGTCAAGCTAGCCGGGCTGAAGAGAGGTGTTACCTCGAAACCGGTCCGGTCCTCGGATGCTTGATTCCGTTCTGGGAAGGACATGGCTTTTGTAGTTCGGACTGGACTGTTCCCATGGGGCAACAGGGTCAGAGCTGATTTGCATATCGCCATTGTCTAACCCAGGGTGGTGTGGAGTGCAAAAAAACGATGGATTTGGGCCCAGATCTTTTGACTGGGGGAGTGTGTGACATTGATCCACATTCAGTCCATCACTTGTTGTTTTTGCAATTGCCGCCCTAAGTGCGCTGGGGATGCCCAGACGTGGGTCCCAGGCACTCCACACCACTTGGAGTCAAGCTAGCCGGGCTGAAGAGAGGTGTTACCTCGAAACCGGTCCGGTCCTCGGATGCTTAATTCCGTTCTGGGAAGGACATGGCTTTTGTAGTTCGGACTGGACTGTTCCCATGGGGCAACAGGGTCAGAGCTGATTTGCATATCGCCATTGTCTAACCCAGGGTGGTGTGGAGTGCAAAAAAACGATGGATTTGGGCCCAGATCTTTTGACTGGGGGAGTGTGTGACATTGATCCACATTCAGTCCATCACTTGTTGTTTTTGCAATTGCCGCCCTAAGTGCGCTGGGGATGCCCAGACGTGGGTCCCAGGCACTCCACACCACTTGGAGTCAAGCTAGCCGGGCTGAAGAGAGGTGTTACCTCGAAACCGGTCCGGTCCTCGGATGCTTGATTCCGTTCTGGGAAGGACATGGCTTTTGTAGTTCGGACTGGACTGTTCCCATGGGGCAACAGGGTCAGAGCTGATTTGCATATCGCCATTGTCTAACCCAGGGTGGTGTGGAGTGCAAAAAAACGATGGATTTGGGCCCAGATCTTTTGACTGGGGGAGTGTGTGACATTGATCCACATTCAGTCCATCACTTGTTGTTTTTGCAATTGCCGCCCTAAGTGCGCTGGGGATGCCCAGACGTGGGTCCCAGGCACTCCACACCACTTGGAGTCAAGCTAGCCGGGCTGAAGAGAGGTGTTACCTCGAAACCGGTCCGGTCCTCGGATGCTTGATTCCGTTCTGGGAAGGACATGGCTTTTGTAGTTCAGACTGGACTGTTCCCATGGGGCAACAGGGTCAGAGCTGATTTGCATATCGCCATTGTCTAACCCAGGGTGGTGTGGAGTGCAAAAAAAGATGGATTTGGGCCCAGATCTTTTGACTGGGGGAGTGTGTGACATTGATCCACATTCAGTCCATCACTTGTTGTTTTTGCAATTGCCGCCCTAAGTGCGCTGGGGATGCCCAGACGTGGGTCCCAGGCACTCCACACCACTTGGAGTCAAGCTAGCCGGGCTGAAGAGAGGTGTTACCTCGAAACCGGTCCGGTCCTCGGATGCTTGATTCCGTTCTGGGAAGGACATGGCTTTTGTAGTTCGGACTGGACTGTTCCCATGGGGCAACAGGGTCAGAGCTGATTTGCATATCGCCATTGTCTAACCCAGGGTGGTGTGGAGTGCAAAAAAACGATGGATTTGGGCCCAGATCTTTTGACTGGGGGAGTGTGTGACATTGATCCACATTCAGTCCATCACTTGTTGTTTTTGCAATTGCCGCCCTAAGTGCGCTGGGGATGCCCAGACGTGGGTCCCAGGCACTCCACACCACTTGGAGTCAAGCTAGCCGGGCTGAAGAGAGGTGTTACCTCGAAACCGGTCCGGTCCTCGGATGCTTGATTCCGTTCTGGGAAGGACATGGCTTTTGTAGTTCGGACTGGACTGTTCCCATGGGGCAACAGGGTCAGAGCTGATTTGCATATCGCCATTGTCTAACCCAGGGTGGTGTGGAGTGCAAAAAAACGATGGATTTGGGCCCAGATCTTTTGACTGGGGGAGTGTGTGACATTGATCCACATTCAGTCCATCACTTGTTGTTTTTGCAATTGCCGCCCTAAGTGCGCTGGGGATGCCCAGACGTGGGTCCCAGGCACTCCACACCACTTGGAGTCAAGCTAGCCGGGCTGAAGAGAGGTGTTACCTCGAAACCGGTCCGGTCCTCGGATGCTTGATTCCGTTCTGGGAAGGACATGGCTTTTGTAGTTCGGACTGGACTGTTCCCATGGGGCAACAGGGTCAGAGCTGATTTGCATATCGCCATTGTCTAACCCAGGGTGGTGTGGAGTGCAAAAAAACGATGGATTTGGGCCCAGATCTTTTGACTGGGGGAGTGTGTGACATTGATCCACATTAAGTCCATCACTTGTTGTTTTTGCAATTGCCGCCCTAAGTGCGCTGGGGATGCCCAGACGTGGGTCCCAGGCACTCCACACCACTTGGAGTCAAGCTAGCCGGGCTGAAGAGAGGTGTTACCTCGAAACCGGTCCGGTCCTCGGATGCTTGATTCCGTTCTGGGAAGGACATGGCTTTTGTAGTTCGGACTGGACTGTTCCCATGGGGCAACAGGGTCAGAGCTGATTTGCATATCGCCATTGTCTAACCCAGGGTGGTGTGGAGTGCAAAAAAACGATGGATTTGGGCCCAGATCTTTTGACTGGGGGAGTGTGTGACATTGATCCACATTCAGTCCATCACTTGTTGTTTTTGCAATTGCCGCCCTAAGTGCGCTGGGGATGCCCAGACGTGGGTCCCAGGCACTCCACACCACTTGGAGTCAAGCTAGCCGGGCTGAAGAGAGGTGTTACCTCGAAACCGGTCCGGTCCTCGGATGCTTGATTCCGTTCTGGGAAGGACATGGCTTTTGTAGTTCGGACTGGACTGTTCCCATGGGGCAACAGGGTCAGAGCTGATTTGCATATCGCCATTGTCTAACCCAGGGTGGTGTGGAGTGCAAAAAAACGATGGATTTGGGCCCAGATCTTTTGACTGGGGGAGTGTGTGACATTGATCCACATTCAGTCCATCACTTGTTGTTTTTGCAATTGCCGCCCTAAGTGCGCTGGGGATGCCCAGACGGGGGTCCCAGGCACTCCACACCACTTGGAGTCAAGCTAGCCGGGCTGAAGAGAGGTGTTACCTCGAAACCGGTCCGGTCCTCGGATGCTTGATTCCGTTCTGGGAAGGACATGGCTTTTGTAGTTCGGACTGGACTGTTCCCATGGGGCAACAGGGTCAGAGCTGATTTGCATATCGCCATTGTCTAACCCAGGGTGGTGTGGAGTGCAAAAAAACGATGGATTTGGGCCCAGATCTTTTGACTGGGGGAGTGTGTGACATTGATCCACATTCAGTCCATCACTTGTTGTTTTTGCAATTGCCGCCCTAAGTGCGCTGGGGATGCCCAGACGTGGGTCCCAGGCACTCCACACCACTTGGAGTCAAGCTAGCCGGGCTGAAGAGAGGTGTTACCTCGAAACCGGTCCGGTCCTCGGATGCTTGATTCCGTTCTGGGAAGGACATGGCTTTTGTAGTTCGGACTGGACTGTTCCCATGGGGCAACAGGGTCAGAGCTGATTTGCATATCGCCATTGTCTAACCCAGGGTGGTGTGGAGTGCAAAAAAACGATGGATTTGGGCCCAGATCTTTTGACTGGGGGAGTGTGTGACATTGATCCACATTCAGTCCATCACTTGTTGTTTTTGCAATTGCCGCCCTAAGTGCGCTGGGGATGCCCAGACGTGGGTCCCAGGCACTCCACACCACTTGGAGTCAAGCTAGCCGGGCTGAAGAGAGGTGTTACCTCGAAACCGGTCCGGTCCTCGGATGCTTGATTCCGTTCTGGGAAGGACATGGCTTTTGTAGTTCGGACTGGACTGTTCCCATGGGGCAACAGGGTCAGAGCTGATTTGCATATCGCCATTGTCTAACCCAGGGTGGTGTGGAGTGCAAAAAAACGATGGATTTGGGCCCAGATCTTTTGACTGGGGGAGTGTGTGACATTGATCCACATTCAGTCCATCACTTGTTGTTTTTGCAATTGCCGCCCTAAGTGCGCTGGGGATGCCCAGACGTGGGTCCCAGGCACTCCACACCACTTGGAGTCAAGCTAGCCGGGCTGAAGAGAGGTGTTACCTCGAAACCGGTCCGGTCCTCGGATGCTTGATTCCGTTCTGGGAAGGACATGGCTTTTGTAGTTCGGACTGGACTGTTCCCATGGGGCAACAGGGTCAGAGCTGATTTGCATATCGCCATTGTCTAACCCAGGGTGGTGTGGAGTGCAAAAAAACGATGGATTTGGGCCCAGATCTTTTGACTGGGGGAGTGTGTGACATTGATCCACATTCAGTCCATCACTTGTTGTTTTTGCAATTGCGCCTGTATAGAAAGAGTCACACTAACGGTCCACCGGGGCTTAAACGCCCAGTTGGCAGGGACTGCATCCCGTGGAGATAGGCCAAGTATGCAGTAAGTAAAAGACTTTCTGGGTTTATGCACGCTAATGTGTCTATCAATGTAGCCCCTGCCCCCCTTCTTTTTCCCTCTCTCTGCAGGTCACATCGGAATATCGATCAGTGCATGAAAACGATGATCTAAATAGACGAAGAGACGGGAAAAAGGGTTTGATTAGGGTACCTAACCGCAACAAGCAAACCATGACTATTTTCTCTCTCTGAACTTAGCACCTGGGAGGACAGCCTGAAGGGGAAACCGCAAAATATAACTTCGCTTGACACCCCGAATAGTACAACTAAAAATGACGTGCGCTAATGAATGAGCATCCTACAATTAATTAAATAGGGAAAGTTTAAGCAAAATTTTGAGGTGAGGTACATTTAAAATCTACTGCATCCTTCTTCGCACCCTCCTAGACACGTAACTTCAAGCGGCCCCATTGCTCTCCAACTGACACCAACCATTGTCTCAGCCTGGACACGCATTTGCTGAAAATGACTCGAATAAACCACCGCGATCAGTAGCCCGACCAGGTTAGTTCATGACCAATTGCCAAAGGCATAAGTGTGTACAATCAAAGCCACCAGTAAGGGCAGCCGATGGTTAAAAGAGGAGAAAAAAAAGGTAAAAAGAGCTTAGGATGCCAAAAAATGCACAGCATACAGAAAAGGGATAATTTTGGCCAATAACTGTTTTATGTTTTGTCTTGGATTTTTGTGTATAATACATGTACTGTCTTCCCCGTCTGAGTTTGTGTGTACGGGATGCATGAATCTACGTCATCCCTCTGCCTGTGTTTTCGTGTAACTTAACCCCTGTTGTTCTGTGTTGTGCGCGCACTGAACGGTCCATTATTGTACACGTCTCTCTCTCTCTCTCTCCCTCTCTCTTTCTCTCTTTCCCTCTCTTTCTCCCTCTCTCTCTCTCTCTCTCTCTCTCTCTCTCTCTCTCTCTCTCTCTCTCCCTTTCTCTCTCTCTCTCTCTCTCTCCCTTTCTCTCTCTCTCTCTCTCTCTCTCTCCCTCTCTCTCTCTCTTTCTCTTTCCAAAAACCCCGTTTCCTCTTTTCATGTATAAAGACGTTGTGCCCCTCCGGCACAACACATTATTGGGTTTTCTCGAACGCAAAGGTGTTCAGCAAAAATTGACCAAACCCAAAACGATTGTAACTTGCCATATTACTACCTCTCCTTTCTGCAAAACGATAGAACCCGAGTTGGTAATGAAGGAAAGGACAGGTAAGACGACGGATGTCCCCTAATCTGGCCTTTTATAAAGGGAACTATAACGTCAATGGTCTTCTGTTTCTCAGTTCGCTAAAAATGCAATTCCCAATGCACAGATTACTTCGCTCCTCTGCACTTAAATGTGGATGTCCAGAATACCCCACTTCTCCCGATCGACCCCAGCTCCCTGTCCAAAACGTCCCCTTTCCCCCGATTAAACGCCAGCGTCATGTCATCTACCGTCGAAAGCGAAATTGATGACTTTGATTAACGTTCACTCCCCAAGAAGAGCATGTTTTACGTCCACCCCCTCCCCCCTTCTTCATGACGATAACGCCCCACTTACAAGTGTTAGCCGACCCCGAAGGGAAATGTAAGATTGTCGATACTTGGGTTAAAGGGAAGGGCGAGTCTCTACATGAGGACTCAATTTTGAGTTTGATA
Organism: Lissotriton helveticus; assembly: GCF_964261635.1. NCBI lineage: Eukaryota > Metazoa > Chordata > Amphibia > Caudata > Salamandridae > Lissotriton > Lissotriton helveticus. The sequence goes on along the minus strand of NC_136063.1, from coordinate 139,246,271 downwards.
TAATACACTGTGTATAAAGGTCCAATTTCTCTCCACGTCCGTCACGAATGAGCACCGAACAGAGTTATGAATTCCATAAGCAATGCACTCCTACAGACTCCATAAGTGACGACTTCTGACTGTGACCAATGAACTTATTCCCCACCTACATGGGATTGGGGACGGAATTGGGATGTATAAATGTCTTCTCCTGCCAGTTTTTCTAAAACTTGTTTTCTACCCATTCAAAGATTCAATCACCGGAGGAGAGGAGCTGGACGTGACGCACAGCCTGGCCACAGATCATGGAACACGTGTGACCGCAACCAAAGGTGGAGCCGCAGAGCAATGAGACGCGGGACGAGGCATAACTTTCAAACTCAGCAGATGGAGGAATGAAGGGCTGTCTTGAAGCCCTCGACTCGCTGACCCACTCGTGCCTGAAGTCCCCCGTCCCCTTTTGAGTCCGACTGTTGGGCTCGCCTGCTCGTTGTCCTTTGCTCCCTTGGTCCCTTGGTGTGTTCAAAGATCTGGCCCCACTCCGCCCTCTCTTCCCTCGGTTATTCAACAAACCCTTTCATATAAAATTTGACTATGGACTGGGATTTTTCCACGGAAAAAGAAAGACACGCAGGTGCCCAGCATGAGGCACCCCTAAGAAAATGAGTTAGGAAACAGGACTGTGATCTAACCGCAGAGGACTGATCGCACCCTGCAACGCGTAAGGATGATTCCGAGCTGGACTTATAGCTCCACCGCCGGTGCTCAAAAGCGCCAACGAAAAGAAAAACGGACTAACAGAGTCTACCAGTGGTGGCTCGTCGTTGAAAAAGACACTTTCACTAAGACCCCCCCTTTCCTGAACTTTCTACCTACCCCTTGAATAGTTGTTTACATCGAACTGAATTCCTCCCTCAATTCCTATTGCTTTCAAAAATGTTTTCGGTCACTCAAGTCCAAAAGTCTTATATAGCGCCTTTTACTGTATGTTGATGTCGTCGGAGAAAAAGTCTGAACTTGAATCTATAATGTTTCGGAAACCTCTTTCCTTAGACTCTGACTAAAACTACGCCGATCTTTAGGCCTGTATTGAGAACCCAACAAATGTAAATTAACATGTATTGCATTCTGCCTATCGCATCGACTATGTAGAAATTGAACTTGCTTATGTAAAAAAGCGGCGACTGTTAAAAATAGCAATGTGTATGTACATAAGCGGCGTTCATTTGTGTTCATAGCACCCCTTGTTGTAAGCAGAACGGATATCGCTAAAGCACTGACTGTGTTATCCCGCTAGCATAGACCCATGCACACACGTACACGACAGCCATTCAAGGTATCATGGTCTCCTTGTTCACGATCAATCATCAGCCCCTCCCTGACCCTGCAAGCTTCCCCCATGCACTCTGACCGCCCCCCCCCCGCTCTCACATGTACAAGTCATGAGCCCTCCCTTCCCGCATGACTCTGACTCTGAGAATCATACCCCGCGCCGGACCAACACCTCCTTTCCTCCCATGAATACCCCTCCTTTGATGACCCCGACCTCTGAGCCTGAACGTCAGCACGGACCGCTGGTCATCCCTTAGCCCGAGGATACAGTTTATTGCCCACTACTGTATGCACTCGTCTCTCTTGAAAGAAGCCACTATTGATCATGGCGACCCCACCCCCTGAGATTCGATCAGGCACACACATTCCAATGGAATCAGCAGAACACTCAGCTGCGTGACAGCCCCTCCTATTGCATGGAGGATAAGGGCCCCTACTGCAGCCACGTGTTGGAATACCTTCATACTATACAAAGTGTTGATTGTAATAAAGGATGCCTGTGTGCCACAAACCTGTGTATAAAAGACGAAGCCTCAGAGAAACTTGTTAGAGCACCTCCCGAAGACACTATGCGAGTGTCCCAAATGACAGGCTCTCCTCATGAGAAATAAACCTTTTTCTTTGTCTTCCTGCTTCCAGTGCCCGTCTCTTTATTTGGTAATTATTCAAGATGGAAACGAAGAGTCGCCCTGCACCAGCAGCCTGGGCATCGGGTGCGATAGGGGCTTACTTTTCTACAACAGAATCAATCTTCAGAAAAACCCTCAAAACTTGGATCTTCACCCTCTCTGAAGAACAATGTAAAAACTTAGTCTAGAAACTTCCCCCCTTCCCTACCATACTTACCAGATGTCTGTTTTTTTACTCTCTTTCTACAGCGCAAAGACGCTCCCTGGAGTGCAGCCTGCGCTTTACAAAAACCCCATCACATCACATCACATATGACATTAATCTGATAGTCCCACTGCATGGTACCAGCAACCTGAGGAAATTCACCACGAAAGGGGGTTAGAGGAGAGAGCAAGAAGGTAGCCTTCGCAAGGAAGGCGGCACAAGCATGGAACTTGTCCCAGGAGAGGTGGTCAAGGGAAATGATCAGTGAATTTAGAAAAGCTCTGAGACACTCAGAGAGGGAAGAGAGCAGGTTGGAAGCTGAGCAGGGAGTGTGGTCATAAGGGCATGCATGGAAGCTCTACTTGGCGTTTCTTGCTCGATGTCAGATGGTGTGGTACCTACCCAACGGCGTCTCATCGAGCACCGACTTTGAGTTCAGGTCTGCTCCATTGGCCACCAGCAGCTCCACGAGATGAACCTGCAAAAGGACAATCATTACTTTATGCTGACGATGACATCTGGACATGGGCTAGGACATGACACCTTAAGATATTGGTAATTTCTATATGACACAAAACTCTAATCTTTGGACATATACTCCTCAGAGAAGAATTTCCTAAAAGTAAAACCACTCTAGGCTCCTTGTAAGCTAACTTATACCATGGTTGATGGTGCAGCTGAATGCAGTTCAAAAGTGTAGAATAATGAAACACCTTCACACATGTGCCCACTGCGGTGACATCACACCAGTGTTCAACCAAAGTCATTGCACCCTGGCCTGCGGTCACAGTGCCTGCCACCTCTCTCCCCCTCCTTTTCTGGTGCGCCATAGATTGAAGGGAAGCGGGTGCAGCCTGCAGCTGGCAGCAGCACCTCCCCAGGTATTAACTCTCAGCATTTATAGCCACCCTAGACATCCATCCGCCCGCTACTCTTTGGATCTCCATACCAACAGCTCCAGAGTAGGTAAGAAGGTTGGAAGTGGTATCAAGGCATATACAACACAAAACTAAATTTGGAATCTATCAACAAGGGATGGTTTTCACCTCCATGGTGTGGAAAGTATTGTTAGTGTCTTAGACGACTATAAATTTAAGGGTTACAGCAACTGTAGACTTTGCTTCAAAGTAGAGTTTCCTCAAAGAAAATTGTACACCTCCATGATGTTTTCCACCACTGTAAGGGTTAGAGTCGGCCAACTTCAATGGCTGTTTTAAGATCTTCGTATTAACTTTCGGTCTGAAAATTACACCTTTAACCAGCCGAGAGGGTGGAATCTCTGTTTTGGTTGACCTAGGTGTACATAAACGATGACTCCAAGTAAATTAGTGTTTTCTTATGGGAAGTTCTCTGTTGATTTGATCTCCTTGCCCGTCTCCTAGGGATGCCTCTTGACAACAATCCAGACTCCTTCGGAGTGGACCAGATACCAAAGATCATATCTCACATGGAGCATTGAAAGATAACAAACCGCTTGGCATATTCCCTAGACTCCCTGATTTTTCACATCGCTTTATTTGTGGGAAAACTCAGGCAAACAGAGTTCTTCAACAGATCAACAAGAGGGTCAGGTTTGGACTCGCCAAAGGCATGTCTTTTTGGGTGACCTACAGGTGAACTTGATCAGATAGAAGAGAACATTCCTCAGTTATCGACACCTTGCATTGACAGACTTCATTCACGGCTTTCCACTGGTAAATATAATTGGATAATACCCTGCGTATTCCATAGCCATCTCCACAGCACAGAGCAGGCTCACTGGCTCCAGACAGATACTTCACTATCAAAGGCAAATAAACAGTTGCCTCCAACTTGCCTCCCTCCCATTGTCCGTGATGGCTACCATTTGTAATGCAAGAGGTGTCACATTTACGCGAGACTGAGCTATTAGTATTGTAAATGACAATACCTTTTATTTATGTTTTGGTTTTTAAAACATAAATAAAACGCATTGTCATTTACAATGCCAATAGCTTAAACTCACGTAAATGTGACACCTATTGCATTTCAAATGCTTGTTTGTACAGAAACCAAGTCTTGGAGAGGATTCAAATGCCAGCTGGTTCTCTACAGCTTTCATGTTCTTATGGAAAGAACTGTACTCTTGATCGAGACCACAGCAATGGCCAACTGATCTCCTCTTTTCTTCTTTGGACATGAAATAACAAGATCACATCTATAGATTTCTTAAAGAAAAGCATGGGGAAAAAGGGTCTAGACATATAAAAGATCAACTGGGAGACATAAAAAGCTTTGACCCATAAGTGACTTCCAATACATAGGCAACCATAGGTGAGTGGTGAATAGGTTCCAATTTCCACTTAAGTGATTCTGTGTGAGCTATCCCATTTATAATGCCATTAAGTAAGCCATAAGCAAAGGTGACTGAAGTGGTAAAGTCTACTTGACACTGTCAGGGATTGTCATTGTTTTTGCTTTATGTAAGGTAATTAAGTAGGAAAAATAGGTATTTAACACAGCATGAACTAGACTAGTTGATCACAGCAATGTGATAACTAGGAACCTAATTCCTCAGTGCTAAAACCAGAGTCAGACCGGGTCTAAAGGCTGAGGATCAGGATTCGATACCTCGGATGACCTCCCCGTCCCCAGAGACGAGGATATGAGTTTGTTAGCCTAGAGGTTGACACGGCTACCTATGGTTGTCTGGGTTGGTATGGTTCAGTCTTCGACAAGCTCTGTACAGCCAGTAACAATGTGGGTATTATCTTCTTCCACCGTTCACGTGCACTACAATGTACGACAAGGAGCGCCGCTGTCCCTTCATACTTCAACAGCACTGACTGGACACTCGGGCTACTCACGAATCTGCTTTGGGACCAAGGACTGCAGCTCCGCTCCTACGCCGATGATCGGTAGATCTACCTACAGGTCAGTGCCCCGAAGGAGGAGCTCACCTCTGTGTCTGAGTGACCAGCTGAAATTGAAAGGACAGAACAATGTGTACAGGAGAGGATTCTCTAAAATGTCGAAGGAAAGCAGAATGTACAACTTTGTAGGGGCGGACTTTCGGATAAGATGCACCATCCTCTTTGGTCTTGTTGGAGCAAAAGGCCAGGGATGAATCTTCAAATATTTCCTTGCGCGCACGGTTGTTCCTTAAGACTGTTACAACCAAGACATACTGGTTTCTCTGAAGTACGAATGAGCACACAATCGAACAAGGACGGATTCTTTCCACCACAAGATTGTTTGGGTTTTATCATAAAATTCAGAACCTGAACTTAAAGGCCCAATTCTTCATGTTTTTATCCCCTTTGGTCAAGTGGTGAAAAGTGTTGGCCAAGTGAACCGTGAGCCTGAGTGGCGTTCTAGGCACACGTGATAGTATTAAAATTAGCAATTCCATGCAAGCACTCTTAGGATATAGTCTGACCGTACGTCAAGGTTCCGACGATATCTGCTCAAGGTACGGTATCCACATGAAGTTCAGCTATGGTGGTCAAGATATCTAATGATGGAAATATAGACCATCAGGCTGAAAATTCCCTCTAGGAACAACTGCTCCAGTCCACAGTAATGAGCATCAACATGTGTGTATCAATGGCCCTTACACTTACCATGTGTGGCTCTCATGGGCCAGCCCCTTTCACTCTGTGATCAACACCAGTAAACCTCATGTCACACAAATGCACACAAATACATACACGTACAATTCAGTGGCTTGTTGCAGTCGTGTACCACATATGCGGCCACCTGTGCTACTCACCTGTCCCCAGCAGGCTGCGGCGTGTAGGGGCTCCCACCCGTCGTGATCTCGGATGTTCACCCGGGCCTTCTGTTCCATCAGGAGGTCCGCCGCCCCGAGGTACCCGTTTGCCGATGCAATGTGCAGCTGAAAGAGACCCACACACCAGCAGTCAGGTCACCTTCACTGCTCACTGCCCATGTCTCAAGCCTGACTCACTTACATCCCCACTAACCCCGCAGAGAGCTCCGGAAGTAGCATGGATGCATTTACATAGGCATAAGAGTTCAGAAGGGGTGTGGCTGCATTTACATATGTATTTGAACTCAGACGGGGGTGGGACTGCATGTACATAAGTATCAGACCCAAGAAGGGGCTGAGGCTCTATTTATATATGTACTAGCTTACCCATCACGCGTTATTGCGAACTCCGAAGAAAGGAAATTCAAGGAAACTCGTCATGATAACTTTCAATTTACATTGTGTCATTTTTATTGAAACGTATTCATTTTAATATGGAAAACATTTCAAAGTGTCGTTTTAATTCTATTTATTTATTCGAGTGCTTGTGGATACACGATTTTATGTTTTTCCCTCTGGTGCGTACATCAGTATTCAAAAGATTATGAGGGCCCTGGGGGGCCGATATTTAAAAAAATGTTATGCTAGAAACCTTCGCGGGAGTGTACTCAACAACTTCCCAAAGTTTCATGGCGATCGGATGAATGGTGTTTTAATTCTATTTATTTATTTGAGTGCTTGTGGATACACGATTTTTTGTTTTTCAGTCTTGTGCGCACATCAGTATTTGAAAGATTATGAGGGCCCTGGGGGGCCGATATTTAAAAACAATTTATGGCAGAAACCTTCGCGGGAGTGTACTCAACAACTTCCCAAAGTTTCATGGCGATCGGCTGAATGGTGTTTTAATTCTATTTATTTATTCGAGTGCTTGTGGATACACGATTTGTTGTTTTTCCGTCTGGTGCGTACATCAGTATTTGAAAGATTATGAGGACCCTGGGGGGCCGATATTTTAAAAAGAATTATGCCAGAAACCTTCGCGGGAGTGTATTCAACAACTTCCCAAAGTTTCATGGCGATCGGATGAATGGTGTAGTAATGCATATGCCAGAAACGTTTGCGGGAGTGTACTCAACAACTTCCCAAAGTTTCATGGCGATCGGATGAATGGTGTAGTAATGCATAAAGAACACCCAAGAAGGGGCTGAGGCTCTATTTATATATGTATGAGACATCAGAAGGGGTGTGGGTGCATTTATATATGTATTTTAACTCAGAAGGGGGTGGGACTGTATTTATATGTAAGGACCCAAGAAGGGGCTGAGGCTCCATTTATATATGTATGAGACCCCAGATGGGGATATGAGAACTTAGAAGGGGATGTGGCTGTATTTACATACTTATGAGACCTCAGAAGTGAGTGGAGGAGTTTTACATATGTATGAAACCTCAGAAGGGGGCTGTGACTGCGTTTCCATATATGTGAGACCCCGGATGGGGTGGTGGGTGCATTTACATATGTATGAGAGCTCAGAAACGGGTGAGGCTGCATTTCCATATTTATGAGACCCTGGAAGGGGGTATGGCTGGATTTACATATGTATGAGACCCCAGAAGGACTGTGGCTTTATTTACATGTGTGCGAGACCCCGGAAGAGGGTATGAGACCTCCGAATGGGGTGTAGCTATATTTACATATCTATGAGTTCTCAGAAGGGGGTGTGCGGCTGTATTTATATACATATCTGAGAAAGCAATACGGAATGTAGTTGTATTACATATGTATGAGGCCTCAGACATGGATGAGGCTGCATGTACATAAATATGAGAACCAGCAAAGGGGTGTGGGTGCATTTGCATATGTATAGAACCTGGGAGGGGGTGTGGGTGCATTTCCATATGTACGAGATTGCAGTAGGGAATGCAGCTGCATTACATAAGTATCAGAACTGGATGGGCCAGCATTTACATATGTATGAGACCCCAGAAGGGTGTGCGGGTGCATTTACATTTGTATAAGGCCTCAGTAGGGGATGCATCTGCATTCCGTATGTGCGAGGCCCTGGAAAAGATACAATTATATTTATATATGAATGAGATCTCAGAAGGGGTGGGGCTACATATACATAGGTATGTGACCTCAGTAACCTGACCTCAGTATGGGGGCGTGGCTGCATTTACATAAATATGAGACCTCAGAAGGGGCTGCATTTACACATGTATGAGACCTCAGTAGGGGGGGCGTGGCTGCATTTACATAGGTATGAAACCCCGGATGGGGCGGTGGGTGCATTTGCATATGTATGAGACCTCAGTAGAGGATGCAGCTGCATTACATATGTATGAGACCTCAGAAGGGGTGGGACTGCATTTGCATATATATGAGACCCCCAGAAAGGACTGTGGCTCTATTTACATATGTATGAGACCTCAGAAGGGGGTGGGACTGCATTTGCATATATATGAGACCCCCAGAAAGGACTGTGGCTCTATTTACATATGTATGAGACCTCAGAAGGGGGTGGGACTGCATTTGCATATATGTGAGACCCCCAGAAAGGACTGTGGCTCTATTTACATATGTATGAGACCTCAGAAGGGGGTGGGACTGCATTTGCATATATGTGAGACCCCCAGAAAGGACTGTGGCTCTATTTACATATGTATGAGACCTCAGAAGGGGGTGGGACTGCATTTGCATATATCTGAGACCCCCAGAAAGGACTGTGGCTCTATGTACATAAGTTTGAGACCCTGGAAGAGGGTATGACACCTCTAAAGGGGGTGAAGCTATATTTACATATGTATGAGTTCTCAAATGTGGCGTGGCTGCATTTACAAATGCATGAGACCTCAGAAGGGGATATGGATGCATTTACACATGTATGAGACTTTAGAATCAGAGTGAGACTGCATTTACAGATGTATCAAACCCCAGAAGGGGATGCAACTATGTTCACTGATGCTTCAGAGCTCACAAGGGACCCTCACGCGCCCTCGTCCACCTGCCGGACGTGCTCGCCCATTGGTCCCTTACACCTCGATGTTGCCTGGGCACCCTCGCCCGGGTGTCTGGCAGCAAGGGTGAGTTCAGCAAAGCTCACTGGCTATGCTGGGCCTGCTAGTAGCATGTTTCCGGCCTAGCACCAGTAACTCTGCTCCATCAGCTATCAAACAAACCGAAACTGTGACACATATATATCCTCATATTTACACAAAATTACACTAATATACAATGAAATTTATACACAAATAAATGACATTTACAGCATAACTTTGAATGAATAAAGTGTCCACATAAGTGCCATTCTTCAAGGCACATGATTATATGATGTACAGTTTTGTCTAATAGTTTTGTGTTGTATGTAGGGTGTACAGGATGTGGACACTATTCATTCAAAGTTATTCTGTAAATGTCATTTATTTATGTGTAAATTTCATTGTATATTAGTGTAATTTTGTGTAAATATGTGGGTATATATGTGTCTTTTTTGCTAAGTAAATGTCTTTTTGAAAAATTATAAAAATAAATATAAATCAGTGGTATAAATAAAAATACCTGGTCGATCTAGACAAACAGTGTTTTCGACCTTCTTGAACGTTGGGTATAAATGTAGGTGGTTAGGCAATTTTGTGTTTTTCTCATTTGAATAGGGTCCAGCCTATCCACCTGTCCTCAAGGGCCTAACTCCTTAGGTTTTCCAAAAATGACCTTATCAGCTCTCACCAGCCCCCACTGCAATCACCAATGATCAACCACACCACCTCTGCTCTCCACGCTGACCTGGATCCATCCCCACATACCCCACGCTTCTGCAGAAAAGGGTGGGGTGTAGGTATTGTATTCAGAAAATCCCTCACTACAGTTCTCACTCTCACACCAACCGAACTCCCATCAACATTTCAATACCACAACACATCCGTGAAAGCAAGCATTACCACTATATATCTGGCGCAACACTCCACTTCTTCAAAGAGCTTGACACCATTCTTGAACTATGTGCACCTTCCAGATTCCTAACACCCCATTCTGTTTTCTAAAATCTCCCACTAATCTTCCATCATTACTAGCCATTGTTTATGCTGCACACTGCTCCTAAACAAGCACTGCCAAAGTCAATTGGTGTGACCTTGACCATATTATATAGCCTCAGCAAGAAGCTGTGCAGCAAAGCAAAAAGCAGAACAAAAACACAACGCAGCCACGTCATTATGTCAGCATGTACGTGCTCTTTTATGAATGCACAACTATAAAATGATGCAGGCACCGTTGTTTCAATTTATTGATTCGAGATGGATCAGTAAATACATTTAACAAAAGAAATATAAGTAGCGCTAAAGCTCTTTCAAGGCATATAAGCTGCCAGAACTTTGTTGTCTGGTGCTAAGCAAAAAGAAAAATATTATATATATATATATATATATATATATATTCACTAAAAAAAAACATAGGTTATAGACCATATATAGTTAGGAATTAGCATTTAAAAAACCTTATTTTACTCACACAAAACCATTGAAATTCGCATATATAGTTAGTTGCACTAACTATATATCGTTCACCCGCAATCCACTGCTGATGATGTCACATATTACATCATTCATGACATGGTCAGTGACATCACTGATGACATCACTGATGACATCTCAAATGACATCACTGATGACATCACTGATGACATCACTGATGACATCACTGATGACATCACTGATGACAACATCCAGTGACTGTATGTTTCTGTAAAGTTAAAATATGTCTTACATATTGAAGAATGAGTGGATTTATAAGTGTCTGGATGAAGGATTTAGTAGGTGCATGACTGACTGTATGAGTGAGTGATTAAATGTGTCTCACTGAGTGCATGGGTTAGTGACTAAACTGTCTTAATTTCTGCATCATTATATCTTTTTTTCTGTAAACTGCTGCATGTGTTGATCAGTAGCTATATGAGTAACTATATGGGTTATTGATTGGTTGCCCATGTATTTGTATGGGAGACTGAGTGTGTGTGTGGGTGTCTGGGAGGTGTATGACTCTGTGCATAGATGTGTGAGCAGTTGATTCACTAGATGTATGGGTTCAAAAGTGCATGTGGAAACAGCTGTATGGGCGGTTGACTGTGTGCATGAGTGTATTGGTGAGTGAATGGATATCTCAGTGCTACATGTCAAAGTAAGTACGTATGTAAAACACAGTACATGTGAGAGTTGACATATATAAATAACTGTGCATAGGAGCCAGTGAAGGTGTGAGTGGCTGTATGGATCATTGTGAACTTGTATCCGGGATTGTATAAGAGAGTAAATATGTGTTAGTATGTGTTTGAATAAGTAAGGTGTGTATAACTGTATAGTTGAGAAAATGGAGGTGTGATTGATTCTTTGCATGACTGACTAGGTGTGTGTGTAACTTCATGGATGAGTGACAGTCTGTGAGTGTCTGTTTACACTGAGTGTATCTAAGGTTATATTAGAGTCTGAAGAAGTTCATCGTATTATCACATGAATGATGTCATCAGTGATGTGATCAGTAATGTCAAATGAGATGTCATCAGTGATGTCATCGGTGATGTCATTTGCGATGTCATCAGTGATGTCATCAGTGATGTCATTTGAGATGTCATCAGTGATGTCATCAGTGATGTCACTGACCATGTCATGAATGATGTAATATGTGACATCATCAGCAGTGGATTGCGGGTGCGCGATATATAGTTAGTGCAACTAACTATATATGGAATTTCAATGGTTTTGTGTGAGTAAAATAAGGTTTTTTAAATGCTAATTCCTAACTATATATGGTCTATAACCTATGGTTTTTTCAGTGAATTTTCAAGGTTTTTTAAATGCTAATTCCTAACTATATATGGTCTCTAACCTATGGTTTTTTCAGTGAATTTCAATGTTTTTTTAATAGCAAATATCATAAGCTGTCGAATGTCAAGTACGTGGTAAGTAAAAACATTTTCGTGTTTATGCACACTGATCTGCTTTGAATGCTGCCCCCCCTCATTTCTATTAGGAGTACTCTCTCTTTGCAGATAGTGAAGGGTAGTTAACGCAGGCCTTTGCCCCCGTTGTAATCCGTCGTGCCTGCTTCTCTCTCCATTTGATTGATTGTTATCCAAGCATTTACTGTTTTAGAATTGGTTCTCTTTGGTTCATTCTCTATTTACAAACAAGCACAGAGTCGCAATACTCTGTTTAGTCTTTGCAGATAGTGAAAAATCGTGTAAAAAAACAAAAGGGATCGAGCAAAATCAGTAGGCCACTAATGGGATCTCTTTTTGACCTCGCTAAAATAGAAACATTAGGAACAACCCCTCATGAGAAATATGAAACTAGTGAGAGGTACCGAGCTCGACGCCATGATGGCTGCAAGACAGCTCGGCTCCGCCACCCACCCCGCCCAAAATAACGATAAACTCTATGCAAATATTACAAATATATACAACACACCAGCAAAGTAACAGGGTAAAACATTTTATTAAATAACTATTTACATAACTATTTTATACTTTTTGTTGCCCGATCCGGCTAGCTCAATCGATCGAGCATGAAACTCATGCACTCTGATAGTTCAAAGTTTTGAGGAGTGCTTGTTAGACTGTCTGAAGCTTATTTGCACCTGCTACAGCTTCACTATTCTCAATGTAAGTGGGGGCTGTTTGAGGACGTGACTGCATTTGAAAACAATGTGATGCGGTGCCTCCCTGAAACGCTTGACGGAGGCCCCCGAGGGACGGTGTGATGGCGCGGACTCGGAGGGGGCGCTTGGCTCCGGCCCCCTCCCCAAGTCGTGTTGCCCTGGTGTGGCCTGAGATCGCCCCCGACATAGGTGGCCGGCTCCCGGGGTTAAGCGGAACTTTTTGCCTTTTGGTGACTCTTCCATTATGGACCTTGTCCCACAATCCGTTTGACCTGAAGACACGCTGTAGTGGGGTGCCCCTTTACCGTTTCAGTTGCCATTCCGCCCGCTTTTGCTACACTGTGCCTCTTCCGCTATTCAGCTGTTTACCGCCCGCTCTTGCGACTACAGCGTTTCGCTCACCATGTAGTTGAGTTGCTCCCGCTCTTGCGGTGCAGCGATAGGCGGCTGCCACAGGACTCTCAAAATGGCGGCCGGCTCTTCAGATTTGGGCGTGGTCCACTAAAATGGCCCTGCGACACCTTGGAACTCGGACGCTTGTCTGCTAGGGCTTGGGCTCCATTCTCGAAAGCGTCCCCTCAGCCTTGAAGATTCTACAAAAGTCTTGGGGGCCCCCGACTCCCGCAGGCTTCTGGTGGGGAGCGGCTGCAATGATTGCTCGTGGAATGGCCACAACGGAGCTACGAGATGGTGGTGCTCTCATGCTGACGCCAGCTTCAGTCTGAAACATCCAGAAACACTGTAGACTACCAATTCGATCAGTTCCGGTAGCGCCCCAACGTGACCCGGTAGAGAAGAACTTGCCCTCCCCTCTTTGACTGATGGTTCTTGTTGCCTGTCCCTTCTGTTGTCATTTAACAGAACTATTTAGCCTGCTGAAAGGGGTTGTGTTCCGACCGCTGGTTGGTGGAGACATTTTGACTATATTCTGGACCTGCGTTGTCACGTAATGCGTCATATGACGCGCCGCGTTAGCGCATCCGGAAGTGCTCCGATGCGCGAAGCGCCGCTTCCCGGAAGCGATCCGGGGCGCGGCGCGCAGCGCGTAACGTAAGCATAACAGGTCATGTGACTTGTTAATAAAACTTTTCATTGGTTCATTTTACTTTTCTTATTCTAATGATGAAAGGCTTGGTCATATGACCTAAAAATTACACTTTTTATTACTTTCGAACATTATTTTTTCTTAAACATATATGTTATAATGTTCCAGGCTAATGTACTTTCCCGGAAAATTTACAACTGTCCTGCAAGTAAAATATATTCCTTTTTCGAGAAAAAGGGCGTTTCTTCGTCCCATGACGGAGCCGTTGAGCAAAAGAGGCTCGGCCTGCTGTCTTAGTCACCGATACGCCTGAATATCAGATTCTTATCGATCACTTTATGTTGCAGGAGTAGAAAACACAACAGCCCTTGACCATTTATCTTTACTGCGTACCTGCGTATTATACCTTTTACCCTTCATGTAGTTGGACTGCTTTATTTCACTTGCCTTTTACTGATTCGAAAACAGTGACTATTATTAAAAACTTTACCAATGTAAATACTACTACCATGTTTTCTTTTAAAAACCTTTATTGTGAAAATGTCAGTATACAAATACGGGCCTATAACCACGTGGGCCGGCCACGGAGCAAACTGTAATCGTATATGATGAGGAGACATTTACACTGTAGAGGAACGTAACGGGCGGGCCATTAGGTTGCAAGAACTAAGGTGTCTAACAGTTGCGGAATCGGTGGACGTACATTTTATAATTAAAAAACGACAGGGCCAGTTACAATAAAATTATCTAGATATACATTTGCGGGTAAGTACCATGGGTGACGTTAATTCGAACTTTCAATAGTACAGTAATCAATAACACATCAGAACTTAATATCAATAGGGATGTCGAAATATTCAATCAATTCTCGTCCCCGCCCGCCATGTGCTTCAAAACTGCATACGTATCTCGTGATATCAAGGTTGTGCAACCAGTACACAACAAGGAGTTACGAGTCCCATTTATTCCGGCGCCATTTTGGGCGAGGACGGGCAGGTCCAGGATATAGTCAAAATGTCTCCACCAACCATCGACTATGATGATGTTCATATGCTGTATTTATTAGAGTAACACTCATCTGTCCACATGAAATTTATTTGCCACAATTACCATAACTATATTTTTTTTGGTTCCTCTGGAGAGTACATCGTGGCAGATGAGGCAGGTAACGTACCGGGCATTTACCTTTTTTGCATGTAGAGGAAAGGAAAAAAAATTCGAGCGTCCGAGTTCTAAGGTGTCCCATGGCCATTTTAGTGGACCAGGCCCAAATCCAAAGAACAGGCCGCCATTTTGAGAGTCCTGTTGCAGCCGCCTGTCGCTGTAGCAGCAAGAGCGGGCTAAACTCAGCTAGACGGCGCTCCATTGAAGTAACATAGACTTGCTGAGGATCTTTCATATTTTCAACACACACCAGTGCGGCAACTTGCTAGACACCACCTTGGTGCCATCCTGATCTCGGCGCCCCACTGCAGATGAAGTGCCTCCACATGGAGGGAGAGACTCGTTTGCGCCGCCTCCCCCCGCTTCTCAGAACTCTGAACTATGACACCACCTCGGTGCCATCCGGATCTTGGCGCCTTGTGCTGGTTCCGGCCTATTCACACATCGGTCCGCTACTGACGCCACCTCACAGGCCAACGGGGCGCCCCAAGCCGACTTTCGGCGCAGCATTGTAGGATGGCCACACCAGTGCGGCAACTTGCTGGACACCACCTCGGTGCCATCCGGATCTTGGCGCGTTGTGCTGCCTTCGGCCTATTCGCACATCGGTCCGCTACTGACGCCGCCTCATCTTGGGGGCGACGCACAGCATCACATTGCTTTCCAATGCAGTCAGATCCTCAAACAGCCCCCACTGACTGACGCGAACTCACAGGCCAACGGGGCGCCCCACGCCGACTTTCGGCGCAGCATTGTAGGATGGCCACACCAGTGCGGCAACTTGCTGGACACCACCTCGGTGCCATCCGGATCTTGGCGCGTTGTGCTGCCTTCGGCCTATTCGCACATCGGTCCGCTACTGACGCCGCCTTATCTTGGGGGCGACGCACAGCATCACATTGCTTTCCAATGCAGTCAGATCCTCAAACAGCCCCCACTGACTGACGCGAACTCACAGGCCAACGGGGCGCCCCACGCCGACTTTCGGCGCAGCATTGTAGGATGGCCACACCAGTGCGGCAACTTGCTGGACACCACCTCGGTGCCATCCGGATCTTGGCGCGTTGTGCTGCCTTCGGCCTATTCGCACATCGGTCCGCTACTGACGCTGCCTCACGTGCCAACGGATTTTCTACGCTTTTTATAGCCCTATGCCGCATAACAGGTCATGTGACTTGTTTATAAAACTTTTCATTGGTTCATTTTACTTTTGGTTTCCTAATGATGGAAGGCTTGATCATATGACCTAAAAATACACTTTTCATTGGATTAAAAAAAATTTTTTTCCCCAAACGATGAAAGCCCCACCTTGTTTCTTTTTTTTTTTTTTTTAAGTTTCAAAAACCTTTATTTCGTTGTCAAACAAGTTACAGGGCGCACTTCTCGCAGCACAGTAAGGCCGGGCGCCGGAATTGAAACAGCACATACAGTCACAATCACGGATTTGAACACAGCCTGTTTGCCGACATCCCGGAGGCCCGGCGGCGCTCAAGAATAGCACGGTGTAACAATATGCAATAAGTATGTGGCCGGCAACTCAGCGCTGTCATTCCTGCAACCACTCAGTGCCCTTTGCAGTGTGTTACTAGCAGTCGTTCAGCCCAACCCCTATTGCTGCAAACCCATACCCCCCGCTCGTAAAAGAAAACAACTACTACCTACCCCAACTAACCCCCCACCCATTATTGTCAATTGTGTGTCTGCCCGCACCACTCCTCTAGTTGGATTATCCGAGTGTCTCCTCTGGCAGCTGCCGAGGGGGGGGAGGGAAGAGGAAGGAAAGGGAGATGTGTCATGCGTCCCTGGCTAGCCGCCCAGCCTCCTCCCACCCTCCAACCCGACCCCCCAGCAGGCCCAAATACTCACATTAAGTGTGCCATCAGTCCCAACCCACTCTCTCAATCCATGCTAGAAACCGTATCCGTGTATCTATCCTAGATCTTCCTCCCGCCTCCGGCCCGTTCCCGATCCCTGACTCCCCGTCACCTCTGGCTCAGACGAACCAACATCCTGCTCACTGCCCTCCCCACCTCCGCTGACCTCTGCATGTGCCTTGTACAGACTCCAGAAGTTCTTGGGGCGACTCTTAGGGGGGAGCAGTTCACTATATACTTCCGATTGGGTGCAGCAGTATAACATGTCTCTGTTCCATTTCTCCTTAGTAGGTAACGGGCCCCTCATCCAGCAGGTGGCGGCAACTCGTCTGGCCATAAGGAAAGCCACATCCACCATACGCCGTAATGCCACCGGAAGTGGCTTCGAATATCCAAGCAGGGCCAGCGCCGGGGAGAACTCAATCTCCGTATTCAGTAACAGGCTTATTTCCGAGAACACTTCTCCCCAAAATATTTGGATCCCAGGGCAGTTCCATGCCATGTGCAGGAAGCCAGCAACTTGTGCATGGCAGCGTTCGCACTCCGGGGACTGTCTCAGACCGTATCTGTGTAGTCTCTCCGGCGTGTAGTAAACCCGGTTCAAATATTTGAAATGCACTAATCTGTGCCGTCCGTTCAGTGAATTTTTTTTCGTGCTGACACAGCAATAGGTCCACATTGCATCATCTATCTGCGTCTGCAGGTCGTGCTGCCACTCTGCTCTGGCTTTGGAGGGTAGGAGTTGTTTATGACAAACTCCCAATTTATTTAGGTTCGTTACCAACTTGCGAGAGGACACTGTCTTAATGACGTAAGTGAGTTCCGGCAATTCAGATGGCTCTGCCAGCTCCGGGCCCAAGATTTCCTGCATCACGCTACGGAGTCTGTGATATTGAAAGCGTGTTAACAACGACGCTTCAGCCCGCACGGGGGGCAGCTGTTCCCATGTCTTCACCGTCCCATCTATGAACAAGTCTTCCAATTTCGTGATCCCAAGATCTGCTAGCGATCTTGTGACTCCTCTCTCCATCAGCAGAGGGAGCCATATTGCCCATTCGATTGGCATGAGGGGGGAGTACAGTAAATCACATCCCTGCGCCTTCGCCAGCTCATGCCAGGCATGGTTCGTGGCTTTTATGGAGTCAAGCTGGCCAATCCTACGGTCCACCGGAAGGCAGACCGTGGCCGGCAATGGCGTGGGCTCCGCGAACAAGCGTTCTAGGATTACATGCGGAGTGCGAGGATGCCCGTGTATCCACGAGTGCAAGTGAGCTGCCTGTGCCACCCTGTAATATCTTTCCATATCCGGGGCACCTAGGCCCCCCATTTCATATGGCAGTGTCAGTACTCTCCATTGAATTCTAGGCTGTCCACCCCCCCAGGCAAGTCGCGTTAGAGCTTGTGTCAATTGCTTGAAGAAGGCCTTCGAGAGGACAATAGGTAAATTATTGAACAGAAACAGAAACCTAGGCAGAACTACCATTTTCACGATAGCAATCCTACCCATGAGCGACAGGTGGAGCCTGCACCATATTTCTACGTCATCAACTAACTTGGAAAACGCAGTCCCATAGTTCTCCCGGAGCAGAGTTTCGGGGTTCGCGTGAAGTCGTATTCCCAGGTATCGTACCGGGTCCGTGGACCACTGCAGCGGATATTCCATCTCGAATGGTTCCGTGACTGGTGTTGGGGGGAACACAACTGACTTGGCCCAGTTGACCTTTAGGCCCGAGAGGGCCCCGAACCGCACAACCTCTCTGATCACTGACTTAAGGTTGGATTCCGGATCCCGAACATACAGCAGGGTATCGTCAGCATACGTGGAGACACCAATTTTGTACGTCGGGAAGTTGATACCTTCAGCCGCGTGATATTCCCTAATAGCGCAAGCCAAGGGTTCCGCAATCAAGGCGTATAAGAGCGGGGAGAGGGGGCACCCCTGCCTTGTACCTCTACTTATTCCAAAGGCGTCTGTGACATAGTCCCCTACTCGCAGTCTGGCAGTGGGTGTATGATATAAAGCCCCTAACATTTGCAGGAAGGGTTCTCCCAACCCCAATTTCCTCAGCACCCTGACCATGAACGGCCACTCGACGGAGTCGAAAGCCTTTTCCATATCCAGGAAAACTGCGATCGCTTTTTTGTCTTGTCGGACATGCTGCATCGTTCCCAACACCGTACGAATATTATAAGTCAAGTTACGATCTGGGACGAACCCGGCCTGTTCCGGGGCCACTAGGTCTGGGACTAGGAGGGCCAAACGTGTGGCCAGAATTTTTGCATAAAGCTTGGCGTCTATGTTCAATAAGGAGAGTGGACGATAGGAACCGCACAAGTCGAGAGGTTTCCCAGGTTTCAAAATTGTGACTAAAAGCGCTTCACTCATGGTCAGGGATACACTCCCCTCCTCGCAGATGTCGTCAAAGAGGGCCAACAGGTGAGGAATCAGTTTGTCTAAGTATACCTTAAAAGCCCACTGTGAGGCCATCCGCCCCTGGAGCGCTTCCGTCACGCATCCCTCCCAAAGCGTCCCTAATTTCGTCCTCTTGTATCGGTGTCGACAAGAATTCCCTCTGTGCATTCGTCAGGAAAGGCATTTTAATATAGCTAAGGTAGTCCTCAATCTCTTCTTCCATATGGGAAGCCTTAGACTTATAGAGGTCAGCATAGTAGTCTTTCAATTCGCCTATAATCTCAGACTCATCTGTCAGAACCTCTCTCTGTGGCAGTTCGGAGTTCCTCTATTACCAACGGTTTCCTTTCCTGTCTCAGTATTCTGGCTAGGACAGAGCCAGGTCTGTCACCCTCCCCATAAGTCCGTGCCGTGGCGTATTTGCCCATGTGGTGCACCTCCCTATCTGCCTCTTCATTATATTCAGCTAGTAGTGTTTTGAGCTGTTCTGCAACGGCAGTGTCCGGATCAGTGCGCTGTCTAGTCTCGGCATCCTGCAATAGCGATTCAAGGTGTTTCAACCGCTGTCGAATGGCCTTTAGCACACTGGAGTGTTTAGCCATAGCCATCCCTCTAATGTAAGCCTTGAATGTGTCCCACAGCGTTTGGAAACTATCAACTGACCCCAGGTTAGTCTCAAAAAAGGTGTCTATGTCATTCGCGAGCTCCCCTCTAAATACTTCATCCAGCAAAGAGTAGGGAGGGAATCGCCACGTGAATGGGGGAATCCTCTTAGTAGGGGTCTCTAGGGTCAAAAGCAGCGGAGAATGGTCCAACAGAGTCCTTGGGAGTACCGTACATCCCCGGGCCCAAGGGAGAAGTGTTTGGGATGCCAGGAAGTAATCAATTCTCGTGTGGATGTCGTGAAAGGCTGAGTAGTGTGTAAAACCCCCCTGCATGGGATGTTTGTAGCGCCACACATCCACAATGTCGAGTTTGAGAAGTTCTACCTGCATCAGTAGTGCCGCGGCAGAAGGTGGACGGGATGGCCCTCTGGATCTATCCCTGGTAGGGTCAAATACAAAATTGAAATCCTCACCCCAAAGCATATTAGAGGAAGCGTAAGATCTGCAGAGCCTGGCCAGTGACGCATAGAACTCTGGATTATCAAAGTTCGGCCCATACACGTTTATCACTATAAAGTCATGTCCTTTTCCCACACACCTGGTTATCAAATAGCGACCTTCAGAGTCAGCCGCCAATAGTGTCTGCTTCAAGTGTGAACGAGGATTCACCCATGTTACTACCCCTCTGGAGTGCGTAGTGAAACCCGCTGCCAGGCTATTACCCCCCATACCTCTAGTGGCGTGCATCTTACTCTGAGGGGGGAGGTGGGATTCCTGTATGAGGGCCAGATCAATATGGTGCCTGTGTAGGTAGTGCAGCACTTTCCTGAGTTTACGGTGGTAATTCAGCCCCCTGACATTCCAGGTAAATACTTTCAGTGTAGTATGATCATCATCTTCAGATGCACCATTCAACTCAGCCATGATAGATTAAAAGTACAGTGTTTGTGCACAATAGACTCTCCCGGCTGGTAAATTGTCTCTGCAGGTACACACCCTGTGTGAACATTCCATGCCCAGCATAAACATTCGAGAGTATGCGGAATTCAAGACACACAACCATAACCGTGCTGCAATAATATCCCTCCACCCAACCACCCCCCCACCCACTGCAGGCCACCCCCAACCTGGCCAGACAGAACCCCTCCCCATTCCCCAACTGCAAACTTGAAACCATTCCCTGAGTACTCCCCAATGAAGGTAGCTCGGGGACATGCTGGGCCAAAGGCTCTAGGGCGGAGGTCACCATGTGAGTCACACACTCGTGTGTTGGTGAACTATCGCTGCAGACTAGCCCTCAGCGCCATTACCCTAAACAAGTTTCCCACAACGGACACCCAATCCAGGGTGCTACATGACACACCGCAGGCATCCCTCCGACCAGTGTCCCACACCCTACCGCTATGAAGGACCGTGTGCAGTTGGGAGTAGCAGTGGGCGCTAGACATAGTACTACACAAGAACAAGCCAATGTGGCTCCCAAAAGCATTATAGTTCACAGGGTGTGATGCCGGTGTAAATGAAATGAAACTATCTCACCCAGCTGCCACCAGGCAGCAAGTCACAGAGTGCAGGCCTCTCCGCTTCCCAGCCATAGGTCTCTACTGGTGGTCGCTCTAAACGATTGGTGTTCAGTCCCTTAATGCCAAAAGATTATATACACCCGACAGTAGTTCAAGCCTTAGATAGGGCAGGTGGTCATTCCTGTTCGTCAAGGTGGCTATCGTCGGTGTGGTCCTCAGCCTGTCCGCGCGGGCTTCTCCGTTGTTCCTTGGCCCACTCCTTCAACGACTTCTGAAGAGACTTAGGGTCCGTAAAAAAATGAGAATGTCCCTGCCGATTGACCCGTAGTTTCGCCGGATACAGCATCGCATAGTCCAGGCCTAGGTCTCGCAATTGCTTCTTGTAGGGGGCGAAGTGTCGTCTCTCCTCCTGCACTTTCGCCGTGAAGTCAGGGTATAAGGAGACGTCCATACCCTCGAATTGCAGCTTCCCCTTGTCCCTGGCCACCCTCAACGCCGCGTCTCGATCCCTGTAATTCAGTAGTTTAGCTATGATCGGCCGCGGCGCAGCTCCCGTGCGAGGGCGCGGGCCTAGCGTGCGGTGCGCCCTCTCCACTATGAACATCGGGGAGAATACATCATCGCCCAGCAGGGTGACCAGGAGCTTCTCCACGAATAGTTCCATCTTCCCAGTCTGGGTCGTCTCCGAAATCCCCGTGATGCGGATATTCGATCTTCTGGAGCGTGCCTCCAAATCCTCTGACTTGTCTTGAATGACCTGCAGTAGCCTGGAGAACTGCTTGCGATCCATGTCCCATTCAGTCTGGGCCTCCTCTACCTCAGTTAACCGTCGCTCCGACATGTCCAGCCTCTCCGATTGTTTGTCTACACGCTCCGACATGCGGTCCATGCGGTAGGTGAGTGCGTCGATTTTCGTACCTATGGAGGCCATGCTGTCCTGTAACCCCTTTTCCATGGAGACTAGCATGTCTTTAATGTCAGTGTACATAGTGTTCTCTGAGCCAGCGGTCTGCTGGGATGGGTTAGGCGGCGATTCCTCAGGGGACTTAGTCTTACGCTGTTCGAACGCCAATTTCGTTTGGGTCCTGTCGTTCTTACCCATAGTGCGACACCAGGCGTGGGCAACGCTCTGCCTCCAATCGCGCGGTCTAACCGATGAGGGGTCCCCCACCAGCAGAGTCGCACCCCCAATACCCGCAGTGTTCCTTTGAAGCCGGGGAGCAGGAGCAACGGGGAGCCACTGTAGTTAACACACTTCCAAGGTCAGTTTAGCTGTACTCCCCAGTCTCTGCCCGCGTAGCAATGGCGCAGTCTATTTTCCCAGTGGTTAGACACACGTGCACACAGGTCCGTAGGCCCCCGATGTCCTAAGGTCGAATGCTCCGGCGGCGCGTCACTCCCAGTGTCCAGTAGCTGCCCCCCTCTACCTCCCGCAGCGCAATGCGATCGTTTTCCAGTATTCAATCCCCCAAGTGTGTTTGCTCCGGTGCACAGGCCACTCGTGTCACATGAGGTGCGGGCCCCGCAGCATATCTCAGGTCCTGAGGGGGTGAGAGCGGGTATCAGTGGCCAGGACCGCTATGCCCGTGGGCAGTCGCCGACCGATCCTCAGGTTACAGGCACCCCGAGCAGAACGACCTCCGGGGCTCGGCAACAGTCCCCCTCGTGGACCCGCACCTGCACTCTGTCCGCCGGGGCCGTCTGAGTCCGCCGTCTCTCCAGTGGTCTCCCAGCAGTCAGGGGAAAAGCAGGTCCGCCGGGCCTTACGCCGCCGCCAGCCACACGTCGGTGCACGCACACCGGCCAGTTCTCCAGGCAAGGCCGCTGCTTTTGGGCCTAGTGGCGCGAACGTCTGCGAGTCTCGTATCTTCCCCGTTCCACCGACGATTTGCTCCGGAAGGCTCACCGGGTGTGTCAGCAGGGGTTAGCACACCGCCACTCACTTAGTTCGCTGTGGGGGTCCGTCTAGGAAGGATAATTATATGTATTTTTCGGGTAATGGCGTGGAGCTCCGCTCTTACACGTCTGGCATCGACGCCGGCAAGCTCCGCCCCCCCGCCCCACCTTGTTTCTGGATGTTTCAGACTGAAGCTGGCGTCAGCATGAAAGCACCACCATCTCGTGGCTCCGTCGTGGTCATTCCGCGAGCAATCATGGCAGCCGCTCCCCACCGGAAGCCTGCAGGAGTCGGTGGCCCCCATGACTTTTGTAGAATCTTCAAGGCTGAGGGGACGCTTTCGAGAATGGGGTCCAAGACCCAGTAGACAAGCGTCCGAGTTCCAAAGTGTCCCAGGGCCATTTCAGTGGACCAGGCCCAAAAAGGAAAGAGCCTGCTGCCATTTTGAGAGTCCTGTGGCAGCCGCCTATCGCTGCACCGCAAGAGTGGGCGCAACTCAGCTGAATGGCGGATTTTGGCACATTGTACCAAAAGCGGGCGGAATGGCAACTGAAACGGTAAAGGGGCGCCCCACTACAGCAGACGAGCCTCCACCTGGGGAGGCCCGTTCACGCCGCCTCACCCCCCCCCCCCCGGGGCGCCCCACGCCGTTATTCGGAGCAGCATTGTAGGATACCAAAACCAGTGCGGCAACTTACTGGACATCACCTGGGTGCCATCCACATCTCAGCGCGTTCTGCTGCCTTGGGACTATTCGCACAACAGACCGCTACTACGAGGCCTCCCCCCGCACTCCCCGGGACGCCCCACGGAATGGCAACTGAAACGGTAAAGGGGCGCCCCACTACAGCAGACGAGCCTCCACCTGGGGAGGCCCGTTCACGCCGCCTCACCCCCCCCCCCCCCCCCGGGGCGCCCCACGCCGTTATTCGGAGCAGCATTGTAGGATACCAAAACCAGTGCGGCAACTTACTGGACATCACCTGGGTGCCATCCACATCTCAGCGCGTTCTGCTGCCTTGAGACTATTCGCACAACAGACCGCTACTGACGAGGCCTCCCCCCGCACCCCCCGGGACGCCCCACGCCGTTTTTCGGAGGATACCAAAAACCAGTGCGGCACCCAGGTAACATCACCTGGGTGCCGTCCAGAACTCAGCACGTTGTGCTGCCTTGGGACTATTCGCACAAAACACAGCTACTGACCATTGTTGCTTCTTTTTTTTAAAAAAATGTTTAAATGTATTTACTGTTTTTGTTGCGTTGTATATATTTATAAGTTATTAAAGTTTTATAATCCTACTACTTTGTTGGAGTGCTATATATTTTTAATGTGACACATAATTGTAAAAACTTTGATGTACAAAGAGGCATCCCTGGAATCTTCCGCTTCAGGCTCGGTCCCCTCCCCAATCACAATACAGGATGGTTTTCAGATAGTAGGAACGCGTGTGGTGTGACGGATCTCATCGGGTGGGGGCCTTGATCTACTGTAACTCCTTTGAAGAGGGGTGATTCTTTACAGCTGGGGCCATAAACTACATCTGCATGGCTAGGTGATAGCCTGGGACCGGCCTGGACAATCGGACACAGAGGAAGAGGAGTGTCAGAGGGTGCGGTAGTGAATAGGGCGAAAGGGAGGTGTCGGGCGGGCACAGGGTGTGATTCTCAAGGAAGAGCAGCGCAGATGGGGGGAGGTTTATTGCCCATGCATAAGACAGAGAGCGGGGGTGACCAGTGCCTGGGGGAGATGCTTGCGAGGGTGGGGACCCATGCTAAGGATTGACAGCGTGCAGAGAGTGGGTCTGGTCAAGGCATCTAAAATGGCTGCCGTGCACGACAAAAGTGTGGCATTTGAAAAAAGGCAAGATGGCGCAGACAATGTTTATCAACACTTCCTGATTTCCTTCGAATTGAATGTTAACAGACGTTATCTCTCCCACACTACCGGTCCCCCTGGGCTTAAACGCCGAGATGGTAGGGACTGCATCCCGTGGAGATAGGCCGAGACGTCACTCAGCAAAAAAAAAAAAAAAAAAAAAAAAAAAAAGTCTATAAACATACAATAAGTTAAAAGTCAATCATTCTTGTTTCGTTGTAGTACGCTCCCCAGTCCGCTTTCCGTTACGCGTACCGGGCGCACCCCACGATAAAAAACGATTAAAAAAAATTTTTTTTTTGCCCCGCGGGGCCCTTTTAAAGCCTCCACATCAAACCTAGGGGGTCAGGGAGGATCTACTATGCCCCCTTATGGTCATTTGCCCCTTCGCTTTGGCCTCCTCTTGTCTCTCGATCCTACCGAGAGACAAGATGGCGGCCACTACGGACTGTTTGGAATGTTTACAGACACCGGAGAGCCAATCAGCTTTGTTTCGCAAAGCTCCGTAACGCGAAAAGTACGCGAACCGGATCGCTGCCCGGAGCGCTGTTACAGATATATATCTTTTTTTGAACGTTAATTTCTCAAAATCCACTGGAGCACATATATTGAGACCTAGCAAAGGCACATCGGGCTAACAGTCCCTACAATTTTGCCAAGTTTCGTGCAAATCCATTCAGCCGTTCGGGCTAAAAGTGAGGCCAACCGCCCTATGGAAATTAACATGGGAAAAACGCGTTTTGGGACCCCCCTTTTTTCTCGGCCCCCCCTTGACGAACCCCCCCCCCCCCCAATTTTCAGGGGCTGCTCAGAAACAAAATGTTCCATTTTCCTGAAAATGTCAGCCAATTCCGTCCACAAACGCCAAAGTTATTAGACATAGAATTTTCAAAAATCCCATAGAGAAAAAATCCTAACTATATATACCTACTGGCGACCGCCAGTAGGTAATATATATATATATATATATATATATATATATTTGTGTGTGGAGACAGCAAGTGTGATTGGGTAGCAGCAGCAGCAATGGGGAAGGTGAGAGGGGAAGAAACACTCGCACATGAGCGAGGAGGCAATGCGAGGAGGAAGCACACCACCACAAAGACAACACAGAGAAGGGCAGGGGAGGTGCACATGGGCGAGAGGGATCAACATGGAGCACAGCAGAGGGGGGAGAAGAGAAATACACTAGAGAAAGTAGGAAAACACGTGCACACTCGTAAATTACTTAACCAAAAAGAAAAATGTAGTTCCAGAAAAGTAAGCATCGGAAGGACACAAGTAAAGAGGATGTGCTCCAGGGGAGTGACAAGCACAGAAGAGGAAGGCAATTCCAACACAAGGCAACAAATAAAAAATGAGAAAACAGGAGTGATAATAAAACCAACCAATGGTAAGCAATGGGTGGGCACGAAGCCCACAATAGCCCATGCACTGTCTGATAGGCTCAACCAAAAAATCACTGCCATCAGGGATACCCTGATCACACTACTTCACCACCACTCTCCAAAACAACCACCTCATGCCAATCTGACCCAAGAACTCCTTCCTGTAATAAAAGTCACAAATCCATCCTCTACGCCACCTGATGATTGCAGCTCTCAGAAAATCACCATTCTAAAATGGACATTCAATGCCATAGTTTGTCTGACTACTCCCAATAACCACTCCCTCACTAGAGACATCTACCCCATATGCTTCAAATCAGCAGAGAGTTAACCCATCCAGAAGAATTCTACTGCTAAACCCTCTCCGCCAGCCAACTATCGCCCAGTATCTCAACTTTCTTTCTTTTCTAAGATATGAGACTGATTGGTCTTTCACACCTCACTTTCTATCCCTCCTCAAAAATATCTACTGAACACCCACTTAAAAGGTTTTGAACCTTCCATTCTATAGATAAACACTCATACACGCATCAAACATCACCCCACACATCAAAACCTACCCTCTTCCATTCTTAAACTAAGCCTATCCAATTCCTTTGACTTTGTTGATCCTCCTAAACTACTATTCTCTCTTCGCTCATTAGGTAACACTGGCCTTGTTCATGCCTGGGTCACCCCTCCAGACTCTCTTTCATGGTTTCACGCGACTACGACATTCGCATTCACTCCACTCCTAGTAGGTGTATCATAAGGGTCAGTTCTTTGCAATCTTAGTTTCTCACTAAACACCAACTGCCCAATGACATATCCTCCTTCTTCTTATCAAATCTTATCCTTCCAAAGTTTTACTCCTAACCTCCAAGTCAGCATCTCTGGCTACTTCACAGCTATCCTCCACTGGACGTCTCCTCCAAAACTGAAATCAAATACTTTTCCTCATCTGCCACACGCACTCCTTAATCAACAACATCTTATTTCTCTGTGTACGCGCTGAACTTCACCTCAGCAGCTAGATTCCTTGGTGTTCCTTGGAAGCTTTCATCACTGCTAGAGAGGCCACTGCATGCTTTCAATAACTTAACATACAAACATCCGTTCACGGATACTTTTCAAAGCACAGGTTAACGCACAAGTTCTCTTGATACTACACAGCTGTAACCGTCAATCGGTTACCTCTTCAACTAGTCCTAAACTTTGGTATCTGCACTCTATTCAACCTACCTACACTCTTCCGCACCTCTGCCTACTGACAGCAAGCCATTGGCTCACCGCCAACAGAGCCTTAATGACTGAAATTAGTACTCAGTTCAATAAACAATCCGGCCCTTAGCTGGGTTTCGAGTTGGTGTGTACCTTATCAAGCTATACACTAACTCAAAACTTTAGACTCACCAACCACAAGCTTCTGACAACGCTTAAACCCCCTCAGCAGCCTCCAAGGTCTAGCGGTTATGACAACTTCCTAGTAGTGCCCTACATGCCTGTTATTCGCACTAGTGACCTGCACCAGGAGTTCAAACTCACACTGTAAAGACATCTGATGCCACAAGACAAGAAGAGTAACTACCCACTCGGAGGTGGACATGCCTTGCAGGTGCCCTTAGCTACAGACTGACATGATATGACTCATTGTTGTGGGTTTGTCTTCACAATTTAAATTGATATATTGATGCAATTCAGAAAGACCTATCTGTCATTTCCACCAGCTATTCTAGCAACCCAACATTCATAACCTAGGTCCCAATGCTGATGATGTGAACAACTTATGTCATTGGAGTCCATCAGCGCTCACCGACAACATTTATTTGACTGTAGCTGGATCAAAGCTGTGAAAAATATAATCTCGACAAATCTCTCTACATCAATTTCGAAGGATGAGCGGTAAATACTCTTCTGAGTGCTGAAATAACATGGAAGCAGGAGAAGATTTTCTAGCAAATTCCCTGATCTCTTTCAACCACCGAAATAAGAGATGCTTCTTTTTACCTTTCTAGACAGCAGTGACTTTTTATAGCTGCTTGGTGCAGCATGCTAAATAAATAAGCCAGGCTCTCCCAGTCATTCTCATGATAGAGAACCATTTGCAGATCTGGAGCCAATAATTCCAGGTCTAGTTTATTAATCCCTATTCTACGTCTGACAATTCATCATGGTCGGTCACTGCGGTCGGGATCCAGACCGGAGACGGTGATTCTTGACTCAGTATTTCTTCCATCGGTTAACAACCATCTCAGAATCGAGGCCATAGATCTCAGCTGAGAGTAAATGATTATAGTTTGCATTAGATTTGAGTATAGACCTTGCAGTGAGATCTTCTCTTCCTAGTCAAATATAGCGAGAGAGTCATACTGCTAGAAGCCGATGCCCAAGCATCTCAGCATCCAAGGAGGAACAGCCTTCCCCCAACTTCATTTACTGTTATGTTCAGCCTGGCACGTGCTGGGACATCTGAATGATCTACTCTGATGCACCATGCACCTACCCACCATGAAGCCCTGCTAGACAACAGCCTTACCAAACTCGTCCCATTGTCGTCTTGAGTGTTGACGTCAGCGCCCGCCTGAACCAGCTTACGGATGTCCTCCATCATCTGAAGCTCCGTGGCCGTTCTGGCGTCCTCAATCTTCTCCTGGGTGATCCCTACAATGAAAAGAGAACAGACTGATGTGAAGTGTCTGGTGAAACATGTGCTAAAGACCGACAAAGGGACAATGGTGAGCATGTCCGAGCCGTGGAACAACTAAATATGAAGATGACACGGGAGATCAAGTTAATTACAGACAAAAATAATTCCATAGAGAGGATATTCTGAATCGAGTTACATACACGTAAGTGTGTCTCCAACACAGAAAACTAAGAAGACCCATTTTAGAGACCTCCTGAAACAGTCTGGCTGCCAAGTTCTTTAAACCTAGTCCTCGTCAGAGCCAACGAGGTCCCCAAGACATTTGTCTGACCTTCAATTATCTCTTGCACATTACAGAGTTGCATGAACCCCTCATCCTAAGAAGCAACGTCCGTTGACTTGAGTGTGACTGAACTCCAGATATTCAGTATCAAATTAATATTTTTAAAGCGCCCAATTCACTAAGAACTTAAAGGAACCGCCTGTTGAGATAGTAGAACAGGTTGAGAGCCCTCCCAAAGGCTTTTAAGTAACTGGTGCAAATCAGAGCAATACGACTCAGTTTTTTTATTCTTTTACGGGTAACAAAATTGGTATCATCAAGTTGGGGGCTGGAATATTTTTTTTAATTATATGTAATAATACAAATATTATTGTCATTACTTACTTTTAATTACTGTTATGATGAGGAAGCTAGTCATAACATATAAGGTTGTGCTTATTCTTGGTATGAGAATTGCTTCTTCCTGTTGGCTAAAGACCCCATAAAATCTCACAGACCCAAAAGCAGCAGAGCATGCTTGCTCTGAGTGAAGAGTAACACTGTTGCAGGTTTTTCAGCATTTACACAACTGAAGATGGAAATGGTATGTAATTCTAGCTAGAGAAAATGTTTGAGTAAAACCTTAGCCACAGTCAGAGGAGCAGTTTCAAACAGCAGCTTTGTCGGTGTAATCGCTTTAGCAGATAGTGCAAGTCCATTGACCAATGCGGCATGAGTGGTAACACGGTTGAGGAGACAGGCCTGGAGGAGAGCGTGGATCTAGGAAGAGACACCTTTCCTGTCTGGAGGTGAGCTGTGAAGAAGCACTCTCAAGGGCCTTTTGGAACGACATCTGATCGTGGCCTATATGTTCTACGGCCAATGCAAGATGAGGCTAGCTTCAATATATTGAATAAAGAGTTTTTCTTTGCGGTAAGAGGTTTCACACAGGCAGAGCGCCTTCTTAGTAATGCAGCAGACTTTGGTGTTACCGCCTTTCACAACCGTGTTTTTTATCTGAGGCTAAAACATATTGCATTGAATGGAACAAAGCAGATTTTGCAAATGTGAACTTTCATCAATCGAGTTTTTCTTAGAGGTAGCTGGAATGGTGGGCATCAACTTGCAAACAATGCATCCAATTTTAGAAGTTAAATCTCACAAATCAAATCATGCATCTGCTGAACATTAAGGCACTCGTAGTTTGAAGATATCTGAAAGAACTGGTTGCCCAAGTATGGAAACATCTGAACTCCATTTCTCCTGAGGGAAACAGTCCTTGCAAACAATGTTGCCCAAAACTAAGGATGACCGGGCGCCAACTGAACTAGGGGTGCGATTGACCTCCTTGAAGAACCGTCGGTGATGGTGTGGCTTTACGTCAACAAGATATGGCTGCATAACTCGCGAGCCTCTTGTCCCACTGCAGTCCCCAGTCCACTGCCCAGGTTTAAACCACAAAGGACACACTCTAGCAGTTTGGGCTGGAATGTCCGTTTTCGGTCAGTGCAAAGTTAGATATACTTATGGTTGGTCCTGGTCTGTAATGTCTCTGTGCACAACCAACAATGGTCTGGATTGGGGCCCAAGTGGTTGAGCTGACGCTGCAGTTTAGGTGGAACACTCTGAGGGATAGCACTCCCAAGACCATAACTTGAATATTACACTATTTAACATCACTTTATTTCATAGAAATAAATTCTTAGAGAAATATTGCACATTAGCCAGTTCCTAAGTAAACAAATTACAATGTCATAAAATTAATAGTGTGCAGCACACATTTAGATCAATTTAACCAACACATGACTTCGGCTAATAGCCGTATAAACACTTTAAATTTCCGACGCTAAAAGACAGTAAATACCCAAAGTTCTACATATATTAAGAACACATTAAAAGGACAAAGATTAGACTATTTAAGTATACTGGAGAGCCCACTACATAAGCCCTGATGAAGTCAACGGGTCAACTCTCACCGCAAAAAAACTCGTGTTGTCTGATTCGCTTTCTAAGAATTGAAACTTGGCTGCCTAGGATTTATGCCCTGAACTTTAATAAATTCAAGATTTGATAGGATACCAAGTGTGACGTTGTTTTGGTGTACCGGCCCTTGTTTATTTACAGATCTACATATGGTTGATCCCCATCTGTAATGCCACTGTGAGCAAAAAACAATGGATTATCAGGCTGTCCGGGTGCTTGCGCTTAAATGGTGGAAGAGGTGTGGCGCAGCAGATGGAAGCTAGGGTTGTTTCACTCATGTTATCCCTCTCCGCAAGGTTTAACCCCGCAGCCTTGAGCACGCTGATGCACATACAAGCATACGGAGGGAATCTTAAGCCCGCTTCAACAGTTGCTGCTACGACACCACGTGCCGAAAGGACGCAAACCACAAGTCTACATGGTTTTCAGCAGAGCAGTTAATGATCCATCACTCAAGTGCTCCTAGTGCAGGGCCGACAGGTTGGAGAGCCTCTGGGGCAGGGATGATGGTAGCAGGTAGGGTCTCACGAAGGATACTCACCCTGATCGGCCATGGCGGTCTCCAGGTGGTCCAGCGTCACGTCGTCCTCACATAGGTCATATGGCATGTTCCCATCTGTGTTGACTGCGAGCAGGTTGGCACCACTGGAGCAGAGAGAGGAACATGCAGAACATACACTTAATCAGATTAGGGACAACTCGTGCATAATTATAGATAAAGTGGCACTTTGTGCTCATTAGTGGCAAGATCAAAACAATCGTCTCACATTAGGCAGAAAAACATGAAACACCAGGCACAGTTTGAACAGCCTCATGCGGTCAATAGTGCTCAAACCCATATGTTGTGCAGAGATTTTTACTTTCTTGGAATCCTGCCACTCAGAGGACAGGATGAGCACCTGCAAACACTCTCTAAAATGCACCTTGAGGTTTGTGCCATACCCTTGATAACCTAGCGAATGTGGTGTCGGAGGCAGAGTCCAGCCAAGGGGAGAGGCGGGTGCTGGTAACCATGCATCGAATACAAGTGTTGGAATTACACCGACATGTAAGTTTTCCTTACTTTACTGGAACAAATTACCAAGTCCTATGGAGTAGAAGCTGGTATTGGCACCTACCAGCTCTAGGCGGCAAGCAGACAGGGTGCGGATAACTCCTCACTCAAATCCATTAACTAGACTGTTAAAGGCAAAAAGTCAGAAATGTTTTCACTGATTCCGTGTGCAGTAGCTTACAAAAGCCATTGGTAAGCAGTCATGCTTAATTCTGCTTTCAGGGGCTGGAACAGGTCCACAAAGATGGTGTGGAACTTCCAGGAGCTCACAGATCCTGCACCCTGAGAGAAGCACAAACAATGCAAGATCTCATCAAATTCTGACGTCTCCAAGGGGTCCCCGTAGGCAACTGGTTTCTGCTCTGAAAATAGTGGAACATGGGTGGTGGAAGGAATCCTTTCTTCTGGGGGTACAGCGCGATCATTCCTGAAAGGGTCTAATGGTGGGTGCCAACTTAGACTTTTCCTGGCTCTACATATCAAAGAAAACCACTGCATTCACAAGAGCTTGGGGATTATGTAGGATTAACAGTTTGCACAGTCATGGGATTTAGTGTACAACAGGGGCGCGCATGCGCAGACTTCAAGTCGAGATCATGCAACCTGCCTCAGCCACTTAAAATGAGTTGGTCAAGTCTAGCGGGCACCATTGAAAGACATCTAGTCAGGAACCTACTGGGTTGACATATTCGTAGCTGACCATAAGGTACTAGGCATTTTAGGAGCAGGTGATCGAGTGAGAGTAACAGCCCTCATCAGCCAGGTTAGCTTGCATCCAACAGCAAAGTGAGCAAGGGACCCACGTCTGGGCATACCCTGCCAACTTAGGGCGAACAAAGCAAACAGAAGGAGATGATGGATGGAGCACTGAAACTTTTCAGACACTCACCCCCAGTCACAGATCTAGGTTGAATACATCTTTGTCCTTAAGTTCACTTTGCCACGCCAGTTCAAACTTAGCTATATGCAAATCAGTCTTGACCCTGTGCCTCATGGGAACAGTCCAGCCCGAACTGTCAGGCCAAGTCTTCCCTGGACCGGAAACAAGCATCCTGAGAGCAGTTTCGGGGTAACACCCCTCATCAGCCAGGTTCGTTTGAATCCAGCATTAAACTGAACAATGGACCCACGTCGGGGTATACCCTGCCAACTTAGGGTGAACAAAGCAAACACAAGGTATGATGGACGGAGCGCTGAAACTTTTCAGACACTCACCACCATCCAGAGATCTGGGTTGAATCCATCATCGTTATTTAGCTCACTTCGTCACACCAATTCAGACCCAGACATATGCAAATCATCTCCTTGTGTTTGCATAGTCCATAAACAGCACTCACAAGTGCGCCACTCTGCAGCGAGGGAACGTAACCATCCCTCACCCAGCCAACATGGCCGGCTGACCCCTGGCATTAGATCCTGGATCGAACACCGCACCGTTGTCTCATCCATGACCACCCCTCTCACAAGAGTAACCATCAATCCCACCTAATCCACAAGAGAATACCTAGTCTACCAGTTGTTCCAACAACCACACATCTCATATTCTATTCAGTGCAAAATCTTGAAACAAGACCTGAATGCACAATTACAACTTGCTATCTGGACTCAGTTCGAACATCCTCCGTATCGCTAATAGAACACACTGTACTACATAAGCTGGCCCCTCACAACCACCTGACCCTGATCACAAACCAGCTGCACAAGAAGAGCAGAGGCGTACTCGTGGCGACATGTGAAGCCATTATTGATCTACAGCGATGAGAATACGGAGTCATGGGATGTGAATCCATACTTCTCCGTTGATCATCTTCCAATATCTTCTCTGCCTCTCGACTTCTCTTTGACTGACCACCCTCACACACCTCAGCCTCCTCTGATGCTCTTTTAGACTCAGACATTGCAATCGGCCATACGAAGCTCTGGATCTCGGAGAACCTCATCACATGGAGAAGTGCACCTGACCACCTCCGTCCTCATTAACCGTGCAGAACACCTCATCGAACAAGCGAATAATCTTGAACTCCACTTTCCATACATAGTGACCGCCCTAAATTGGATCACGTCTTGACGCGCATTACAAAACCCAAAATGTCCAATTTCCTCTATTTCGCTCATCATAATTGCCCCCTCAGGTGGGGTTCCCTCCAGGTTCAACAACCAGCCCAGTTGTCTTCCATGAACACCTGTTCTCAATTCTGGATGTTGTGACTACTGTCAATCTTCCCGCTTAGAACTTTATTGATGAACCAAGATCAACTTCAAACTCTACGACCCGAACACCTTTGACCTCGTCCAATGCCTCATCGCAGCAGAAGCTGCATTGGGTCGCGCACGCCAACCTCACAGTGCAAGCTCTGAGTAACCAAAGGCGTTCTCTATACAGTGAGTGAACATAAAGCCACAGTGTTGCTTACCCCGGTCCTACCACACAGGCTACAACAACTCTAGTGTTGGTATGGCTTGACTGTACCAATGGTTTCTAGATTTGCCTCCCTAGACACCTCAACAGCAGGCTTCAAGGAGTGCAGGACACTGCAGCCGGACAAGCATGAACCCACAGCAAACAGGACCACATCACCCTGCAAACTCGCTATCGACAGCTACGGAACCCCGATTCAGCGGACTCCAGGCACATGGTACACTGGTGTGTGTATGTAATGTGTGATCATAGCTCTGACACTCCTTCCACATGTCGCTCTGTGCACCACTAGGTGCCACCATGACCGGTCTGGAGCACGACACCATAACACACCAATAGTATGTTGCACTTCCACCAACACTCTTCCACCGATGTACAGCAGAGTACAACAACACTACACACACGTTCGTTTCTTTGTTCACCTACATTTCACCGGAGTGGTGACCGGTGCAACAGTCTCTTGGGAGCTTGGTCCTTCCTCGCTGATATTTATCACATAAACGTGACGAAGAAGGGGTCCTAATGTGGGCAGAGCTATTACAGAAGTAGAAAACAGCTGCAGTGTCCGACCCCAGGGACACCTGTGCCACCTACAAGTCTCCATCGAGGGTCCTCGGGCAGAAGAAACGCACAGAGCTGCAGGAATAGGGGGGGGAGAGAGGGGGTATGCGTGAAAATGCTTCAAACGCCCTCCAGGGAAGAGGTACAGTGGGGCTTCTTTCCTAAAGCACTGATCTGGTGGAAGAGACTTCGGCTCTGATACATTTATGGACAGACAAAAACACAGCAGGCATTCATAGAGGGGGCGCTCACGCATTCAGAGGTGCAGCCTGGCATTCACACGTGTGGATAAACACACAGGGAGGACAGACGAGGAAGCACAGGCGAAAACACATGCGCACACACATGCAGATTAGATTAGATTTGGATACAGCCCTGTACACCAACTGCTTTCTATATTAATCCAAAATCACACAAGGCACCCCCTAACACATGTGGAAGAAAGGCCCTAACATTTGGAAGCTTGACCGATAATTTACCGGTAATGTCTTCAAAGTAATTCCAGGTTCCCTATTTAGAGGGTTCCTTGTTGCTACACGGTTTACATGTGAAGGGGAAACGTCACCCCCTAACGTGCTCCTGGGGGCCCAGGCCAGCGAGAAGGCACCACTCGGGGTGCCGGGGCCTTCCACCCTTAGAAGCCCTGTAGGTTCCAAGGTTCGTCCATCCTGTTAGGACACCTTTACAAATAACCCCACACCGCCTCCGAGACAAGAACATACGGACATGCTCTGACTGTAGGACAAGCGCTGCGGCTCCTCTGATGAGGCTCACCAGGCACTAGAAGAGTCCGTCTATGCCTCAGCAGGGCGCGCGGTCCTCTCTCTCGGATACGACTCCGGGCTCT
This sequence comes from Lissotriton helveticus, assembly GCF_964261635.1. Taxonomy (NCBI): domain Eukaryota; kingdom Metazoa; phylum Chordata; class Amphibia; order Caudata; family Salamandridae; genus Lissotriton; species Lissotriton helveticus. Next base: position 139,210,204 of record NC_136063.1, on the reverse strand, counting down.
TTCTGCAAGGGCGTGTGCCCGGGGGCTGCTCCAAGCGACCCGAGGGAAGTAATCCCACCTCTTAAGGATTCTCGAAGTTGGTAAAAAGAAAATCCAAAAAGCATCTTTCCCCAGCCATGGTGGACGGTGGGCCCTTTCTGTAAAGCTCCTCAGATGACAAGGGAACACCTTCACAAGTGCGCAGTCGTACTGATGAAATGCGGCGCCGCCGAACAGATGAAATGCGGCGCCGCCTAGGTCCAAGGGGCTCTTCTCATGGGCAAGGGAGTGTCACTCAAGTGTCGCAGGTCCAGTTGGCTCCTGGGTCCATCATCAGCAGCTGGAGTTGGGTAGGAGCCGGCTCTCGTGCCCCGGTACCCAGGGGCACCTCAAGTGAGGCAGGACAGGTGAGCCGGCTCTCGTGCCCAGGTACCATAAAGTAAAGTCCACATTTGTAAAGCGCACAATCACCCGTAAGGGTCTCTAGGCGCTGGGGGCCGTCGGGAAGATTAAGCGAGCTATTGCCCAGAGTCACATGGTGCTGGGCTAACCTGCCGCCGGAGCCGGGGATCGAACCGTGGTCTCCAGATTCCAGCGTCAGTCGCCCTGGCCTCGGCGCCACACCTCTCCCCATGGGGCACCCCAAGAGAGGCAGGACAGGCTCTGATGCCTGCGTCAGTTTACATAAACCCAGGGGCACCCCAAGAGAGGCAGGAGGAGGATGGAACCGGGATCCCTCGCTCAGGTGCTGGTACCGAAGCCCCACGGTGCCCTCCAGGTGGAGGGGAGCGGAGCGGGACAGCCCCGGCCACCCCACCTGCGGCCAGGGAGGTCCTCGGCCGGGGCGCCCATCCGCAGGCCCAGGGCTCGCTCGGCTGGCGGGGGATCCCGTTACAGGGCCAACAATATGAAGATATGAAACATTCATAGGGCGTCATGCATCGCCCGCCGGGACAGAGCAGGCTGCTGGGGGCGGGGGTGGGGGCTTATGAACATGCCTTCGGTGTCCCTGGCCGGACTGGATGGCCGTCGATAGAACTCCTCCACGTGCTGATAAACTTTATTGGACATAACCAAAACTGTAAGAGAAGGGGGTACAAAGTGTAAGATTATTATTTAGCTCTAGAAAAGCACGTGTCATTATTATTATCTGCCGGCCGGCGAGAACGGGGCGCTTAAGTAGGCGTGGCTGCGAACAAACACGGTGCAACAGCGACCCCATGTGGCAGACGTGAGAACTCAACGAGAGTGGAGCATTTACACAGAAGCCACGGTTTTCTTAATTGTTGGAACAACCTTAAAGACAATTCTAGTGCTCTGAGATCAGATTAAACTGATTGGTTAAAAACACAGATGGGTCTGAAACAAGCAATGAAAAGGCAATAGGTCTCGCCTTTGATTAAGTTAAAGCCATTTGCTTTGCTAATGTTATTATAGAGCAAAGTAAATGGCTTTAACTTAATCAAATGTGAGACCTATTTCATTTTCAATGCTTGTTTTCTTTAACTTCCCAAATTCAGCCCAATAAAACATCACTTTATATCTTGGGAAATGAGGTGCAACCTGGGCAGATTATGACTACACTAAGGAACGATTTAACGTTCTCTGTTCATTCTGCAGTCAAAGCAATTATTTTTATTTTTGTTTTATTTTGTATGGAGTGTTCAACCAAACCAACTGTGTTAGCCATTTCCACCTTCCATTTATAACGCAGCAGTTTGTGTGAGTACTTGACACACATCAAACACTGGTCTCATTTCAAAGTCCTACTAATGGCACAAACTTTTTAAAACAATAATACAACTGACAAACAACAGTATAGGGAGGATCTTGTGCACCATGACAATATAAACTCGTTACTTATCACCCAAAAAGCATGATGTTCCCAGTTACACAAGGTTGCACTTCAGCTACATCCACAGTTAATCTTTTGCCTACATGGGACTCTTACGTAATCTCACTGTACACAAACTACAGGATACCAATCACCCCATAACCAACCTTCTTTATTGTGCAACAAATAGGCAAACAATACATAGTTATTATTTATAAATGTTTACGCTTACTACTGATTAGTGAAAAAAAGCTATACAATCAATATGATATTGATTTCCATAATAAAGGATCAATTAGAAATCAAAACTAAATATCACGGAATTTGAATAGACAAAGACGTCTATATCTTTGTAGCCTGAGGATCTCCTTGCACACTCAAAAATGCTGCCCACAAAAGACAGGCGGCTTTATAAGTGCCTTACTCAGTTCTCATCCGCAGACTATTATAATTTACTGCTTGTTCTTTACATTCACTAATTCCCCCATTAGAAATCAAGTTCTAATGGTTCATGGTTTCCCTCAACCACTTTTTAATTAGTACAACTGAATATTTACCATTGGTTAATTCAGCATTCTCTCCAAAAACATAGAAATTCCTCCAAAAAGGCTTAATTTGAACGTTTCCTACTACAAACTAAAATCTCAAAACCACTTAAATTCAAGATTTTGGAAGAGCACACAACCATAACTCTTCATCAACCCGCTACTTTTCACCAAGTCTTTTCACCAACCCTACCAGTCCTGTTTCTATAGGGTCCAGCCCTTGCCATACCTACCCCCAATGATGAGTTAAAATGTCATTGGGACATGCCCTGCGTGCCATATTAGGTGTGAGGTTGTGAGCAACCACTACTTTTATTTGACTCACCCAACAGTAACCGAGCGGCTCTCTGCTTTCTAAACGGGGAGGGGGAACTGTAGGTTTGGAAGGGTTCATCCCACTTTGCCTAACACTAAATAAGTCCCTTAGTCTCTTTACCGGTTGTGAGGCTCCTGCAGAGGGCCCAGGAAAGAGGCCGCAAGAATATCTTTACTCAGTGTCCATTTGGAAGGAGCTTGTTTTATGTGTTGGGTTGGCGTTGGTTGGTTGATGTGGAAAAGAATTAAGTGGTGGTCTGACCAATCTACTGGAATGATATAGTCGATGGTGATTGTGAAATTGTCCGCAATGATTGCGTCGAGTATCGCTCCTCTGTAGTGTGTTTCTTCAGAGCAGTGTTGTTTCAGATCGTTTTCTAGCAGAAGGTTGTTGAGGGATTGGATGAGCGGGTTAATTGTTTCGGTCCATCTAATGTTGAGATCGCCCAGTATTATGTTATTGGTGTTGTTGAGCGCACATTGGGTGATTAGGTCAGATAGTTGCATTCCGAATACCTTAGAATTGCCTGGTGGGTGGTAGAGGAGATGGCAAAGTATTGAACTGTTTGTGCAGGATTTGATGTTGATAGAAAGGCATTCGAAGGAGCTGTATAGGTATGGTGAGCTTTCCATGATAGCGAGGTTAGTCTTATGAATGATCGCTACACCTCCACCTCTCTGCTTATGGCGGTCTTTGTGAGCGATTGAAAATCCTGGTGGTACCAGCATGTCCATGATGGGGGCTGACAGGGAGTTGAGCCAGGTTTCTGTGATAAAGGCTACATCAATATCATGTGAGAGGATAGCTTCTGCCAGTTCTGTTGCGTGTTTGGAGGCAGATCTGCTGTTGATGAGCATGCATCTGATGCGGGGTTCTTCATCTTGCAACGACTTGCTGGGTTGGGCTCTAGTTAGAGAGGTTAGGTGTGTCGGGGGTCTGGGGAGTCTAAAGGGGAGATGTTCCCTGCCCACTCCTGTAATAACTTGAATAGAGGACTTGGGTGAGGAGATCAGCTTGGGAACCAGTGTAAGGGTAGGAGTGGTCTCTCTCTGTGAATGCTGAGAGGTGCTCTGGTCAGGGGTCGCGGGGTGGACGTAGGAAGAGGCGAGTGTGGTCACTTCCTGAGGGGAGAGGGAGGGCTTCATTCTACTCGGTCTGTCTGTTCGCTTCTCTACCACTGGTATGGTGACATGTGGGAGCGATCTGGTGGAGGCGAGGGTCGGGATGGGAGGAGGCGAATTGTGCAGTCGAGCGAGGGCGGGGGTGGGCGGGCTGTTGGGTGGGCACTTCGATTTTGGCTAGGAAAGAAAGGGTATCGTTCAAGCCTCGAACCAGCGTTTCGAGCTGAGCTTCCAGAAGGGTGAGACGGTGCGATATATTATTTGTGTGAGTAGAAGGGGGAAGGAGGAAGGTGTTCTGTGTTGGGGGTGTGAGTGCGCATGGAGCGGTGTTGCTGTTAAGGAACGGAGGGCGTGGGTGAATTGGTGTCGGCTCCTCTTGAGGGATATGAGAGGGTGAGCCACGGGTGAAGATAATTCTAGGGGGGATAGAGGTGGGAGGAGGCGCTCTTTCTAGTTGGGAGGTAGGCTGCACTGTAGGGGATTGGGTGTGAGGGCCCGGGAGCCACTGGGGGTGGGAACTACATCTTAAGATATTAATGTATGTTTGTTCAGGATAAATACCCCCCATTGGCCTCCAAGAGCTTTTATTGTAACAACCAGTGACGGGATGGTAGTAGGTAGCGGCGGGATTCTGATTTTGATCGGTAGGCTGAAGAAATGTGCTCCTTGTCATCACCCGGGAATTGTCCTACCTGTTTCCCGAAGCAGTGGGCACAACAAGCCTTGGCACTTGCAGCAGTTTCCGCCCCTTCAGGCTGCTTCGGGCTCTTCATTTCCTTTTCACCACAACCTGCTGCATAATGAATGCCTCACTTCACTTACACTCACGTGCCACTGGAATCAAAACGGAGCCTAGCTCAACATTAAACTTGTCACGCATACCCTGCGGCTGATCAGGAAGAACAACAAAACACCATGTAGTCCAACTCCAAGAATTGCTTAGAGATAATCGAAAATGTTAAAGAATGTTTGGCTTCTAAGACTCTGAGTCTGTGTAAAATAGTACATCTGTACATGCTCTGTAGAAATACTGCAAGCGCTTTTTCGTTGTGTAAACGTTTTCAATCAATCAGGGGTTTATATAGCGCGCTAGTCACCCGTGAGGGTCTCAAGGCGCTGTGTGGGAGGGGGCGGCCGCTCCGGGTCAGTCAAAGAGCCAGGTCTTGAGGTCTCTCCCGAACGTGTGCGGGGTCGGTGATTGTCAGATGTTCACAGGGAGCTCGTTCCAGGGTATTCGTTACCTATTAATAGCACATAATACAAAAGGATTTTGGGCATTTTATGAGCTCATTGCTACCGAACGAGCCCCATTGTGTCATCCTTAGAATAATGAAAGATTGAAACCTGCAAGGATTGACACTTATGCCTTGAATGACAGATACATTGAGCGCTTTGAAGTGACTTTACACCAAACCGAGCGCTTTTGCCAGGATCTTAGGCTGCGATCTGCAAGCAGCACATGGAGCTCAGAAAAAATAATTAACCCAGGGAGACATGCTGCATAAGGCCCAGACCTGCACATACATGCTACAATCAGCAGGCACATTAACCCTCTGAGCTATTCTAGGATGATTCGAACCCAAGATGTACATAGATCACTCCACTAAAAGGGTTATGTTACGGGTGTTATTATACCGTGATAAGTGCTTGATACACCTCTTCCTCAGGTGTCTTAGCCCTCTAGGCTAGCTCAAAATGTATCCGGTCTGTGACCAATTAAATAATCCAGAGTAACTTTATGAACGCGTTTTTTATTATTGCCCATTTTGTGGAGGTAGAGTTCGTAACCCAGGCGAATGTTCGTAATTCTAGGACTATGTAATGCACTCCAATTACAGTAACTTCATTCTACTGCTTTGTTCCACAAACAACGTGTTTCTTCCATACACACCACCTCGTCCTGCACACAATGTGCAAGAAACGCACAGACGGGTCAACATGACAACCTGCACAGAGGCCGCGTTCATAAACAACACCTGCTGCCTCAAGCCCCGCCTCTCATTCATCGCAGAACAGAAGGCACACACCTGCCTGAAGCCAGCCACGCAAGCACACTCTTCTCCGGTAACACAGGCCGCTCTCACGAGCACGCCTGACTCGCCGTCATCAACCCGGAAGCAATCACACGGGACTCTTTATTGAGATGGGCCTATTCTTCAAAACCACACCACCAAGAAATCACAGGTCACTTGGTACTGGCCACACCTCACACTACCCAGGTTCCTACAAGCAGCCTCGCGCCTCACCAGGGGACTACAGAAGTTCAAGCATATTACACCGACCTTGGTAGCCCTACACCAGCTGGTGCTGCCAGCCGCCACCTCTTCAAGTCCTGATGCATCACCTAGGGATGCCCCTGTGATGGTCAATGCAAGACCAGAAGCCAAGGCCTAGCCAGACTCAACTTCAAAATTCAGAGAAAGAAAAAAAAAGTTGGTGCAACATGTTCCATTCATCACAACACGACTGTGGAGCAAAGCCGAAGGCCCACCTTCCACCCGGGCCCCACCATCATGTTGCATTTCAGGAAGGAGCCCAGAACCCCCTCTTCGAGGCGCATCACCACCTCCTGCCCAGACCCGGTTCTCACTGACCGCTCTCAGGATCTCCGCATGCCTAGGCCCCATTAAGAGTATATCATCCCTGAAGGATTACATGTTTCACTCCACACCGGTCACTGTGCAGAGCCCTACTGCTTCCGGTTCTAGACGTGTTGTAAATAAACATAACAGGACAATATATTTAAATCACGAAAGGGCTGCTAACGCGGGATTACTGGTTACTAATTATCTTACCAAATCCCATTTCCTATCGACTGAATCGTTGGTACCTGTCTTGAGTAAAAGGTAATCTCACAATAAACAATCAATTTAAGAACTTACACCACTCTAAATGACCACTGACCAAAATTAAGTTTTAAAGATTTAATATAAAGTCAAAGATAACTGAAGATACAAACTTCTCAAAATGAGATTCAAAAGGTATATCGGTATCACTATGAACATGAACTTCTTGAATAGTCTGAGTCTGAAGAACAAAATAATAAGTACAAGCTCTAATAACATGAGCGTTGCCAAAATGAATACAAGTTGCAACCTCAAAGTCATTACAGAAAAGAAAATTAAGGTTAGTCTGTCCCTACACTACACTAAATGACATCCCTACTTAGCAAGATCTTAACCCTCTAGGTGTCAGCCGTGGTGATTTCCTAAGAAGATCACGCACTTCTCTTTGTCTCTTCTCAGATAATGGGTCTCTCCTGATCAGCCTATCTGCCTACCCATCCGCTTCCTTAGGCTCCCAAAATCATCTGCTCTGCTCTCCTCCCGGGTCACTTTCCCTAATACCAAATCACATTTCCAATAGAAACGCCCCTTGGGACGCCCCTCACGTGGTACATCTTTCCGCGGCAAACTCCATGATGGTACTCTTGAAGACCCTCGTTAAAGTTGACCTTGGTTCCCAGGCTTCTTCTTCAGTGCGCTGATACCCCCTGAAATTCCTGGAAACTCCTACAGGCCTGCGCAAGGCGCCACTGAACAAAGTCCCTTTCATTCGAGCTGATTAGGACCCTCGCACCTGCATACAGCTCGTCCTGCAGTGGGCCTCAAATTCCAGACTTCACCATATCTTAGGCCATAAAACACTCTCAGAGCTCCATACTGGACACCTCACGACCTCTCCTCTAACGAGCACATGACGATTTAAACTACATGACATTATCTGCTCTGGCCTACTTGATTTACATGCAGCAGGTTCCTGCACTCTTAAAACGTTAACTTGATTTAAACAGCAAACATTCTTAACTAGCATACGTTTCTAAAATAACACATCTATAAAGCATATACTTTTTAACCCTAAGTTCAATAGTACATTTTGAAAGAACCATGTCAACCTTGTCTCACATTATTTTAGCAGCACGTTTAGATTTGCTTGTGAATTGCCATGAGGCCTACACAAAATACTGGGTTTTAGAGTTACATTCAACTCTTACATTATTCCTTTAACATGAGAACGTGAGGTTTTCATATTCATCCCAAACATTTCTACATTAGTCTCACACAGTTATGATTATTGTTACTCTACTTAAACATTCTATGCATTTCACCACTGAATATAAGACACTCGGTGTATTTCACTTCTAAATATAAACACTCTGGTGCAAAGTACATGTTAACTAACTACGTGCTTGTAAATATGGCGTACTTATACATTTTTTCAAACTTGTGCTCTCTCAGTCCCCCCTTTGATGACCTTTAGGGGTCATCATCACCATGACACTAAAAATGTAGAACCTTTAAAGTGAAGACAGGGCAGTACCACTTCTTTTCATACTCTCTAATGCTTTCAGACTCTTATATTGAGTGTCCTGCATCGCTGTCAACTCTTCTTCCTGTTTCTTCATAGCTCTCTGTAACCTATTTGCTCTATACCATTGATACAAACGCACCAATCCCCACAAAGTGATTACACAAATCACTACTATGATGATGGGTTTCAATATGTACCAAACGATACCCTTTCCTAAGTTGGCAAACCAACTTCCAACTTTACCCATTCCATGGCCTACTTTTTCCCACACATTTACCTTTGCCAGGTCCTCAATTTCGTAGTGTATGGCAGTGATGTTTTGTATATACTTCTCTAGAGGCTTTGAATTGTCTGGAATGTAAGTACAACATTCCTGTACCTTCAAGGCCCTACAGACTCCTCCCTCTTTTGCTAACAGAACATCTAAAGCAAGTCGGTTCTGAAGAACCATTGCCCTAATCGATTGCATCTCCCCCTCTATCAGCATCAAGGATCTTGCAGTACTGGCAGATAGTCTATCTACGACTGTAGCTAACCTCCTGATCTTAATGTCATTCATTATCAATCCTAAGAAAGGGAATGCAGCACCTATTACATCTCCAACTACTTCTGCTGCACCCAGCCCTCGCTTCCATCTAGTTGATATTTCTTTCTTAGGCGTGTCTAAATTCTCAACATGATATATTTTAGGGAAGACAACAGCCAGATAGCATGATCCGTACCAATTATCTGGTAACTTCACATAGGCATATCTTCCACATACAAAATATACATTTGGTATTGCTTGCATCCCTTTCATGAAGTTCTTAGAGTAGTACTCCAATTGAAAAGCATGTTCGCAATTGACTTGTCCTACATAAACGTTTTCATAGTAGGAGTAACTCCTGTGAATGCACAGTTTCCCCCGTTTCTCCTTATCCAAAGCAATTGGACCAATACTACCTTTTCGTTGTTGTGCCCTTTCCTCCTTGGTCCAATCTGTTTCTCCTTGTCCTGATGCCTTCAATACCTTCTGCTTCCTGTATCTAGTATCTACCTGTGCTATAAACTTTTTCTCAACTTCTGATATTTGACAAGTCAGATTGTTTATTCGAGCATGTGAAGTATCTAACGTTCTCCATGGAATAAACCATTTGTGTAACCTGTCTTCGCTTTTGTAGTAGTCCCATTTGTTCAAATGCTTGAAATTCGGAACCTCTGGCAATGTCGAGTTGAAATTCGAGAAGTAATACTCAAATCCGTCTCGTCCATAAAACATACTTAACAATAAACTGCACGTTATTCCATATGTCAACGGGAGATGATGATATTTGATACCCTCCTCCACCGAAATTGGTAATTGCATACAGACATAACAGTCCTTTACCTCCATGGCATCAACATATTCATAAAGCAACTTAGCATAAGCATTTGACTTGTAATTCCCCTGTGACTCATCCATGTGTAACCTTTTTACTTCTGCATCTAACAACGCTTTGTCTTTCTCATTGATGTTTCCCTTCTCCTTAATAATGGTAGTTCTCGGTGTTGACACTCCCTTATCCTCCTTAACTGTGGTTCCATCCCCTTCGTGTCCCGCTAGGAATGAAACAGTTACCACTAAAATTATAAGAGAAACCACTACTCCTAAAAATGTAACAGCTATACATTTTGCCCTGCGGTTCGGGTTGCCAGCCTCCATGTTCTCAAACAGTGTAGTTTTCGACTATCTTCCAGCATTCACTTCCTCTTCTTTTCAAACAAAGTCTTTCTCTCTTGCAATGTCTTTCTTGGAACACTTGGAAGCTTGACAATTTATTTCCGCAAAACAGTTCAAAGTCCAGTAGAAAATAGACAACCCTAGCCCTTCTCCATCCACTAAAATGAAACCCCTATCACTTTTCTTCTTCCACTCGGCGCTAGGTTATCTTGCAACAAGTTTACAATTTCTTTTCAAAAGTCTTATTTTCGTCTGAAGTTATGTATGACTCAAGGAGTGACACTACTTCTTCATAAACGTCCATCCGAAGTATCATTCCCTCAGGTTCTGGACAGTTCGTACCACACCATGGAAAGTCAACCTTTTCTAGGATTATTCTCCTTATTTCGCTCAAGACAAGTGGACGGACGAAATTGAGAGTTAGCGTTTTTTCAATTTCCAATCCTGGTACTATCAGTTCTATATCCACAATTACAAAGGGGTCCGTTCTAATCAAGATCACTTTCTTCACTTTTCCAGATCTGCACCCCTTTGAAGACATTCGTAGTATGGTTTTAATCCACAACAATAAGCGCTCCTAGCATTTCTACTACTCGCTCAAGCATTTCCAAACGAAGAAGAGTTCCCTCCAATATTGGATATCGTGAACAGCAAACTGGAAACTCAACTGTCTCTAAAAGCAATTTTCTTATTCCACTCAGGAGAGCAGGATGAACGATGTTGAGTGTCAGCAACCTTTCGGTCTCCGCTCCCGGCAGTAGAAACTTTATTTGCACTGTGATGATCGGGTCAGTTCTGATCAGTTCCACTTCCCTGATCCTCCCTGTTCTGTGTCTCCCAGACATCTGCAACGAGGTAGGTCCAATCGGGAGTAGAGTATCTTCTGCTAGGCACTCGCACCCTACTTGATCTCCTAAGACCCTCCTCGGCTTGATCCTGGATATCTTCTTCTGGATCTGAGTCTTCGGATATAGGAGTAAGCGTTTCTTCTTGGGCCGACCTCAAACTTAGCCTTCTTCTTCTTGCTGGCCAAGTGGCAGCTCCAAGCCTTATTCTCCTATTCCTTGTCCTCCCACTTGGTTCTTGGTCGCTCCGATACGGATCTGAGTCTGAGTCGTATTCACTTCTGCTCTCTCCTTCAGTTGCGTCTTCTGTCTCACTGCCGTCCTGCCTTCGCTCTTCTTCTGAATCCGATGCGTTCCCAACTTCTTCCGACACCTCCTCAGCTGCCTCAATCCCTTCTTGCGACTCTTCTTCCACTTCCGGGCTTTCGTCTGGGATGGGAGCTGTTCCTTCTAGAGGTGCTGGAACTCTTCTAGTATGGGATGCATGGATCCAATTTGGCAGCCCCCCGCACTTCACCGCGGTGTTCGTGATCAGGATTACCTGAAAGGGCCCACGCCAGCGAACATCTAGGCAGTTCTTCCGGACGTGTTTTTTAACCAGGACCCAGTCCCCTGGGTTCAGGTCATGACACAGGTTCCTCGCTGCTGGAACTTCAGCCGCATGCACCTGAAGGGACACAGAATGGATGGCGTCAGACAGTCCTTTACAATAATCCAAGATCAGATCATCTGTAATATTCAATAGAGCAGTAGTTGGAACTGTAGGAAGTCTCATGGCCCTCCCCATCAGGATCTCGTGGGGAGAGAGACCTGTCCTCCTATCAGGCGTGCTGCGCATGCTCATGAGCACCAATGGAAGAGCATCTGGCCAACTCAAAGATGTGGATGCCACTACTTTAGCCAATCTATTCTTCAAAGTGCCATTCACTTGTTCCACAATTCCTGAAGCTTCTGGTCGATAACTACAATGCAGCTTTTGATCGATATTCAGTGTGGAGCACAACATCTTCACTATTTCGCTGTTAAAATGTTTTCCTCTGTCCGATTCCAAAGAGGCAGGCACCCCGAAGCGCGGTATCAACTCCCTGAGCAACAATTTAGCCACTGTGAGTGTATCGCACCTACGTGTAGGGTACGCTTCAACCCATCTGGAAAATACGCATACAATCACCAACACATACCGAAGGCGATTGACTCTTGGCATTTCGATGAAATCTAGTTGCATTCTATTGAAAGGCCCCCCCGACCTCCCAATGTGACTCAGTGTGACTGGTGTTCGTTTGCCTACGTTCAGTTGTTGGCAGGTAACACATCGCTTACATACTGATTCTGCTGCTATTCTGAATTTCGGGCAATACCAAGTCTGCCTAAAAACTCTCATCATAGCATCCCTTCCTAGATGTACTGGACCATGTATTTCTCTCGCCATGGGATTAGCTAATTCTTCAGGTAACACAGCTCTCCCATCTGCTGAAACCCAAAAATCCATTTCACTTCGCACACAGCCTGCTATTTCCCATGCCTTTTTCTCTGTTTCAGGTGCGTTCTCCTGCATTATCCTTAAATCCTCCCAAGTGTCTACAGTTTCTAACATCATACTTAATTCAGTCTTTTCTTCTGCACCTTCTATTTCCACCTTTGAGAAAGAATAACTTTGTTCCGCACAATAGCGTGCGACTTCATCAGCATATCTATTACCTTGTGACACAAAATCTGTATTCTTAGTATGAGCTACACACTTCACCACTGCAATGTCAACAGGACCTTGTAATGCTTCTATCAGCAATCGCACAAATTCTCCATTTCGAATGGGCGAACCAGAGGAGGTCATGTAACCCCTCTGAGACCACAACTGCCCGAAATCATGAACCACACCGAAACCATATTGGCTGTCCGTGTAGATGGTGACTCTCTTTCCATTTCCTGCTATGCAGGCACGAGTTAGGGCAATAATCTCTGCTACCTGTGCGGAATGTACTCCTTCCAGGCAAGCGGCTTCCACAACTCCAGTAATGGTACAAACAGCATAAGCTGCTCTTAACCGACCAGTATCGTCTCTTAAACATGAGCCATCAACAAAGTAAATTTCATCGGGGTCAGACAATGGCTCATCCACTATATCTGGTCTGGGTTTCGTGCATAGTTCAGTCACATCAAGGCAATCGTGGTCTTCACATCCTTCGCCTTCTATTACAGTAGGTAATGGCATCAAAGTAGCAGGATTCAAGACAGAGCATCTCCTGAGAGTCACGTTTTCTGCGGCAAGTATAACTTGCTCATAACGCGTGAGCCTACTATTGGTCAGATGCTGCGTCTTCGTCCTGGTCATTAACAATTCAACTGAATGTGGTACATACACCACTACTGGATGTCCCATCACAATACTCTCGCTCCTTTCAATGCTGACACCCGTTGCAGCAACGGATTTGAGACATCCGGGCAACGCTGCGGCTACTGGATCTAATGTAGCCGAAAAATATGCAACTGGTCTACGGGCATTACCGTGGGTCTGTGCCAAGACTGACAAAGCACATCCCTCTCTCTCACAGCAATAGAGTGAAAATGACTTTTCATAATCTGGCATTCCCAGAGCCGGAGCACGACATAAATCGTCTCTCAGCTGTAAAAACGCCACCAGACATTCTTCATCCCATGGTACCGGATCACTCACCTCCTTGTGCGTCAGTTTCTGTAAGGGCTTTGCTTTCAGTGAAAATTTAACTATCCACTGTCGGCAGTAACCCACCATTCCTAGGAACATTCTAACCTCTCTCTGAGTTGTAGGCGCATTCATTTTCATTATCGCCTCAATCCTCTCTGGGGACACCTTACGTTTCCCTTTTTCTAACCTGTGCCCTAGATACTGTACTTCTGTCAGACAATACTGTAACTTGCTCGGAGATACCTTATGTCCATTTTCAGCTAAATGATTCAGTAAGGCAATTGAATCTACTTTACAAGCTTCCTCTGTTTCTGACGCAACAAGTAGGTCATCTATGTACTGTACCAGAACCGAGTTCTGTGGCAGTACTAGATTCTCAAGATTCTTCTTCAACAACTGATTAAAGATGGATGGACTGTCTGTGAATCCTTGTGGAATTCGACACCATGTTAAAACGCGATCTTCCATTTTAAACGCAAAAAGGTACCTGCTCTCTTCATCCAATGGGATTGAAAAGAAAGCCTGACAAAGATCTATCACTGTGAACCATTCTGCTTGACATGGTATTTGAAACAATATTACTGATGGATTCGGTACCACGGGACAACATGAAACGACTATGTTGTTAATCTTTCGTAAATCCTGAACTATCCTAAACTTCCCACTAGGTTTCTGCAAACCCATAATCGGGGAGTTACAAGGACTGCCCACGATTTCTTTCAGTATTCCCTGCTGTATCATTGACTCGATCACAGGCTTTATTCCCGCAATCGTTTCCTGGGACAATTTGTATTGAGGCGTTCTTGGAAACTCAACATTTGGTTTTACCAGAATTTTTACCGGTTCTACCCCTTTAATCAATCCTATATCTTCTCCTGTGAAATCCCACACCTCTGACGCCACTGCATCTCTTAAGTCTTGTGGAAGATCTTCTACAGTCAGAGTAGGATATAGTTCTACACAGAATTTTGAATTGGCCACCTTAAAGGTAGCATCATCGTCGGTAGTCTGTACCTCCACTCCTTGTGGGGTGCAGTATATGGTGCAATTCAATTTGCATAACAAATCCCTACCTAACAGACATACCGGACTCGAGTCACAAACCACAAACTGATGTTCGTTCATGTGGTTTCCAATTTTCACAGACACTGGTTCTGTCAAGGGACTAGTCATTCTTTTATTTGCGACTCCTACCACTTGAATTGTTTCCCCTGACATTGGCAAGTCTGGAACTACCGCTGATCTCAGAGTCGAACGAGTAGCTCCAGTGTCCACTAAGAACGTAGTGGGACACCCTGCCACTTCTGCCTCAACAAATGGCCCTCTCTGATCCACTTCTAGAACTGCCCCGAGGGTACAGTCTTCTTCACTGCTCACCCGTTGTCCTGTCAATGGATCAATGTAATAACATTTTTCTTCCTCGATAAACAGAGGCATTTGTTTAAAGACCTTTCCTCCAGCTGTTATCTTCGGTGGCTGTGGGAATTGGGCCCGTGGAGCCGAAGTCCCCCCTTTGGCCACCTTACTGCTTGGGACTGTCACTTTTTGCACTGGGTCTTCTTGGACCTGCTCTTCTACTTCTTGCTCTCCGTTTTCAGGGTTAAAGGGACACTCGCGTCGCCAATGCCCCACCTGGTGACACAGATGACACTTTGTCGTTTTCTTTAAAGTGGCAAAGTCTATCCTAGGTCTCTGCCCTTCTTCATTATCTTTGTTCTGACCATTTGGTTTTCGTCCCATCCCCTGCTTCTGCTGGCCACCCTTCCCAGCGGACTGCATTTGCACCACCATCAATTTCTCCTTTAGATTCTTGGCTTTAGAATCTATCTCGTCACTGCAGTACCTCGCATATCGTAAAATCTCATCTAGTGGTTTGTTCTGCCAACAGATTAAATGTTGCTGTATCATCAAACAAATATCAGGTCTCAACCCCAAGACAAACTTTGACACGAACTGCCCTATGTCTTTGGGATCCATTACATCTAGTCCACTGTATTGCTTGAATGTTTTCAACAATCTTTCATAAAACTCGTGAACTGTCTCCTTGGGTTCCTGCCTTGTTCGGTCTATTTTTACCCAATCTATATCCTGTGGTGGTACCTTATCTTTCAGCCATGCTATTACCCTTTCATACTTTCGCATGACAATCTCAGATGGTCCATTTGTTCGAACATCCCTCAATGGTTCAGCATTTGGCCATTCGACACTAGTCTTGCACGGGGTCCACAAATCAGATGGGACCACGATGTCAAACAACGTGTTCAAATCTATCCACAATACTTTCGAGATTTTAACAAACCTCTGTACCTGCTTATACCACTCGACCGGATTGTCCCGCAACTTCGGAAATGAGTTGGTAAATGCGGCTAAGTCTCCTCTACTCCAGGGCACATGTACATAATTTCCATTTGATATTTCTCGCAAAGGGAATGCCTCCATCTGCATTACCCTTCCCTCAGGGGTCATCACATTTGTACTTCGCCTAACTGTGCCCTTTTTCGACCACCTTTCTTCCCATTTATCCAGTTCTCTCCACACTCTTATCCCTGTTACCAACTCTCTTATGTGTGTTTTTAATCCAGTAGTTCTCTTCTCATCTAGATCTTGGTCTGCGTACTGTAATCTGTGGTTGCTCTGCAATGCCCTTGTCCTAGACAAATCCACGGCATACTTGTCTGCCAAATCAGTCAGTTTTTCATGAAACGCTCTAGCTTTCCTAGTAATATCCTTTGCCATGAACAATAACTCATCCTGTTCATACAATTCTATCCTTTCCAAAGGCAATGTTCCATCTATTATCTCATCAACATCTGATTTTAAACTGGTAACATCAAGCCTTTTTGCCTTTATTTCAGCTTTCAAGACACTCAATTTAGCTCCTCCATCTGCATCTCTCCCATCCCAGCTCCGAGATCTACGTTTAGGTATTGGTGAATTATAGGGAGTCCTCCCCTGTTCCCATCTCTCTAAGTCCCATGCCTTTCCATCTTCTCGGGGTGGGTGGTGAAACACTCCTTCATGTCTCCCAGCCTCTCTCTCTCCATCCTGGCTAGTTTCACGGGATAGAGGGTAAGAGGTTCTATTACTCCCTCTTTCTTCCCTACTTCCCTGTGATTCCTGATTATTCGAGGCGTGGCGGGACCTATCGCTGTTCTCCTTTCTCCAATGTTGAACGTCTTCCCCAAGGGTATGATGAAGGCACCTAAACCTATTCTGGAAAGCCCGTACCGCCTCATCTCCTCCGTTCCCCCAGAGACGGGACATTTCCTCACATTCTACAATCCTAGTATTTTGTTCCGGCTGTTCTCTCTGATTTGTAGGACATGCATCCCCTCTATTCTCTTGACTTTGGCCTTCCCGGCTCTGACTACTCTCGCTGGCCCCACAATGAGATACTGTCCCGTTACCCCTGCTTTCCCACTCTGGTTCCGTTCTTGTCCTGTTACTCGGAGATACTATGGACCCGTCCCATTCCCTCAAATCAGCTCTTAACTCTGAAAAAGATCTTGGCCGCGGTCCCCTTAGATCCATTGGTCCTCTCGGACCTCCCTGTTCTGAATTGGGACCGACAGTTGTGTCTAATGGGGTGTTCCACGTTACCGAACCTGGTAATTGTTTCCATGCATTCGTCACATTATTCCTCCTTTCCATCTCAACCCTTTCCCTATCCAATTGCCTTTGTTGTTCCCCTCTATCTCTCTCAGAATTATAGATCGAAACTATGGGTCCTATGGTAACAGGCACTTGAAGAGCGTCTGGCAATCCCACAGACTCAACCCTTTCTGTGGTTGGCGTTTTCTGCACCACAAACCTTCCCACTACACTCTGTACAGTGTTGTTTGGAGGTGTTTCTCCGCCTTTGCTAGGTGTCCATTCCGATATAGGGAGTGGTGTATACCCCTCTATCTCATTCCCATCTTCCCTTGCGAGCCCTCTATCTTCTATCAATCCCACTCTCGGAGGTGGTCTATCCATTAACAATCTGTTTATCAGATTGTCCTCCGACTCGCTTTCCTCGTCTTCTTCCATGAGGTTTCCTCCTCCTGACACCTCCCTCATCGGATACATTTTCTCCACCTCAATAGTCTGTACCCTCCAACGCTTTTCCTCCTCATCCCATTTGGAATCTCGCACTGCCCTTACCGATCGCGTCAGCCTTTGTTGACGCCTGTTCAAATTTCGGTCGTGTGCAGCCTTAATCCATGCATTAAGAGCCTCAAACTGTGCTGGTCTAGGTGAGGGTTTCAATGAGGACATGGTTGCTTTTAGCCGATGTAACACCTCTAACTTAAACGTCCCGTACTTCGGGAACTGCATTTCCTCATTTCCTTCCGTAAGCTTATTCCAAGCCCCGATCCACAATATCGTATGCAGCCCAACATTCGTTGCCATATAATGAGCTGGCGTACCCTCTGGGGGAGCCTCTTCCCCGTAATAATGTTCACTTCGTTTACGTTTAAAAATCCCTTTCAAACACTTAAAACACTTCATAATTTCTCTTTTCTCCGCGTTTGTTTACTTCCTGATGATATTCCACCAATCTCGGCGCCGTTTTCACTAACTGGCCTATCCGTACGCGACTTTCCTCCGACGTCACTCTAGCCGCCCAACCAGAGCGCGGCTCTAGCTAACGTCACACCAACCGCTCAATCACAGCGCGGCTCTAGCCGACGTCACCCGTCCCCCTTCGCAGCAGTTCCCCTCCTTTCTCAGCTCGTCTCCTCGGTCATGCACGCATCCCATTCATACTCTGAAAAATGATTACTTCCGTCCAAGCGATCACCTTTCTTTGACTGTACGCCCACAGTCTTTCTGTAGTTGTCACCCTAACTTGGCGAAATGTCTTTCCGTTTACTTCCAGACAATCGCCTTCTCCGATAGGTTACTCACACGCAGTAACTTTCGACCAGCGTCCGTTACTCATACACTCACTCTTACACTCCCCCTATCTTGGATCCACGGCGGTCAATGGTACCTCGTGACCTCCGTACTATGGTCGACAACTACCCTGGATGTTCGATACACCCAAAACCACTTAAGCTCTGGCCTGAACTTAAGATTTCACCAGTTCACCCGTTTACCAGGTTACCAGTTTACCAGGTTGCGCGCGCTCACAACCTTCTCTCTTTCACACTACAGGCATTCAACTCCGCAAGACATTACAATACAAATACCACACAAAACACCGCAATCTGTTCACGCATGACCCTTTTTATACTCACTCTCCGATACTGCTGCTTTTCTCGCACCGTCTGCACCTTTCGGCACACGATTCTTCCGCTGCTCGTCTCTCGACGTCTCGGGCCTTGGGGTAAACTAACCTCTCTAGATTAACCTTCCTCAAGAAGATAACCATCCTCACTCTGCTACCAACTGCTAACGCGGGATTACTGGTTACTAATTATCTTACCAAATCCCATTTCCTGTCGACTGAATCGTTGGTACCTGTCTTGAGTAAAAGGTAATCTCACAATAAACAATCAATTTAAGAACTTACACCACTCTAAATGACCACTGACCAAAATTAAGTTTTAAAGATTTAATATAAAGTCAAAGATAACTGAAGATACAAACTTCTCAAAATGAGATTCAAAAGGTATATCGGTATCACTATGAACATGAACTTCTTGAATAGTCTGAGTCTGAAGAACAAAATAATAAGTACAAGCTCTAATAACATGAGCGTTGCCAAAATGAATACAAGTTGCAACCTCAAAGTCATTACAGAAAAGAAAATTAAGGTTAGTCTGTCCCTACACTACACTAAATGACATCCCTACTTAGCAAGATCTTAACCCTCTAGGTGTCAGCCGTGGTGATTTCCTAAGAAGATCACGCACTTCTCTTTGTCTCTTCTCAGATAATGGGTCTCTCCTGATCAGCCTATCTGCCTACCCATCCGCTTCCTTAGGCTCCCAAAATCATCTGCTCTGCTCTCCTCCCGGGTCACTTTCCCTAATACCAAATCACATTTCCAATAGAAACGCCCCTTGGGACGCCCCTCACGTGGTACATCTTTCCGCGGCAAACTCCATGATGGTACTCTTGAAGACCCTCGTTAAAGTTGACCTTGGTTCCCAGGCTTCTTCTTCAGTGCGCTGATACCCCCTGAAATTCCTGGAAACTCCTACAGGCCTGCGCAAGGCGCCACTGAACAAAGTCCCTTTCATTCGAGCTGATTAGGACCCTCGCACCTGCATACAGCTCGTCCTGCAGTGGGCCTCAAATTCCAGACTTCACCATATCTTAGGCCATAAAACACTCTCAGAGCTCCATACTGGACACCTCACGACCTCTCCTCTAACGAGCACATGACGATTTAAACTACATGACATTATCTGCTCTGGCCTACTTGATTTACATGCAGCAGGTTCCTGCACTCTTAAAACGTTAACTTGATTTAAACAGCAAACATTCTTAACTAGCATACGTTTCTAAAATAACACATCTATAAAGCATATACTTTTTAACCCTAAGTTCAATAGTACATTTTGAAAGAACCATGTCAACCTTGTCTCACATTATTTTAGCAGCACGTTTAGATTTGCTTGTGAATTGCCATGAGGCCTACACAAAATACTGGGTTTTAGAGTTACATTCAACTCTTACATTATTCCTTTAACATGAGAACGTGAGGTTTTCATATTCATCCCAAACATTTCTACATTAGTCTCACACAGTTATGATTATTGTTACTCTACTTAAACATTCTATGCATTTCACCACTGAATATAAGACACTCGGTGTATTTCACTTCTAAATATAAACACTCTGGTGCAAAGTACATGTTAACTAACTACGTGCTTGTAAATATGGCGTACTTATACATTTTTTCAAACTTGTGCTCTCTCAGGGCCATAAATACAAGTCCTTGTAAGCAGCTATTCCACAAAGTGTGTGATTACCTACTAAGTTACTGCTTTGAGTGTGTACACGAAATGCACGCGTCATGTCATTGGCCACTGCTTCGACACTCTCAAAGAGACCCTCACTGGTACAGGCCTGTTCGGAAGCTGTGAGCGCCTAACGTGCAACATACACACGCAGACTGTACCTACGCGTGGTTTTGAGGCTCACGTGCAGTGTACGCATGCGTACATTACAGCGTTTATCAGGTGCAAGTGGTGTGTTCCTCCCATAGTCACTCTGCTGTGTGCATGTAGTTAAGAGTGAGAACCCTCAACAGAGAGGGGGCGGGCTCCAGAGACATTTCATCTCTGCTGCACGCGGACCGTGTTCTATACCATAACAGGTCCTTACAGCGTCATTACTCTCAGAGCTGATACCAGGACGATACCCGCGAAAAATCATTGTTAACATTCTATGCCTTACACTTAAAAGTTATGCGAACTTCGCAAACTTTGCACTCCGCCCAGCTTGAAAAAATTATCAATTTTAGCATGCAGCTTTACTTGTAGGACGCAATTCCTGACAAAATAAAAAGTTACTGCGCGCACTCTTTCTTGCAAAAACTCTTCTGCAAGAAACTGCGCCCACTAAGGTCCAGATCAGCAGTTCGGCACAGAGGAATCTGGGGGATCCCCGCCCCCACCCGTCTGATTACGACTTTCACCAGGTATGGCAAACTGAGGGATGCGCGTGTCAAAGTTCAAAATAAGACGAATGGGCCAGTTTGCGCTGGTGATGGCCAGTGCGACCATTTTTTTTGCCCTTGCCCCATGACCACCTCGGATTTCCCCACTACCACACAGCAAAAGTACCCCTCATCTCTCCATATCCCCTCTCTCACATGCATTCCATTTCTTTTAAAGAGCTGCTAAATGCTGACTTTACTAATCCACTCAGCTGCCCACGTACAATACAGATCTGTTCTTTGCAGCAGGCACATTTACCCTCTGCCCTACTTTATGGCGAGTGAAAAATACCACGAGACAAAACTCCAATCTCTCTCTAGCAGTAACATTAATCTCATGAGTTATCTTGACATTTTTATTGCTGCCTGAAAGCTGGAGGCAAAAGCAACTCTGCACCCCCCACCCACCACCACAAAGGTTACACCGTACGACACTGGGTTTTCCAGATTCGGAGGCCGGAATTAAGTAATAGTCGTCAACTGAAGTCGGGAGGGGGAGGGTCAACCAGCAGGTACTGGTAACTCTTGCCTGGTATTTCCACCCAGTTTCCGGCCCTCTCGCATTGATGCCTAAAGGTGAAGGCGCCGAATCGGGCGTTCCACTTAATAAACTAGTTTATTGTGCACGGCCGGAGCCCAGACAGAGACCGTGGAACTTAAAAAGTACCCTACGGCCAATACCCACCCGCCTGACCCCCTTAGCGTCGCCATCGCCCTTTCTTCTCACGTGACCGAAAGAGAACAACGTGGGAATTCTCCCTCGAGTCCCCAGGGACTAAGAGGCCATCAGTTTGCAGCTTTGCAAAGGGCTTCCTCCTGACCTCTGATCCGTGGGTGCAAAGGTCATTGTTTCTGACTGTACTGATGTTATATTCTCAAAGGTAATTCATCACCTGTGCGACGGGCTGGGTCGGCACAGGTTGGCGATGCATAACTACAGCTAATACAATCCACAGTATTCACGTCCAAAAGGTCTTAAATGAAACCCTGGGCAGACCGGTCACTATTTATAGTGATTTTCACACTTGTGTCACACAGATCATTTTGCTTGGACAACTCCGGAAGTGAGTGTGCAGCGAATGTTTAAATATTTGTTGGGGAGGGATATTCATATCTACTTTTATGCCAGACAAAAAATATAAAACATACAAAAAGTGATGGATGGAATGTTTGATTTAATCTAAGTCACTGGTCATTACTCAAGTCACATCCAAATCCATTGTGATTGTGCGCATCACAGCACCTCAGTTTCGACCCAGTGTATGCAAATCAGCCTTGACCCTGCTCCAATGGGATAACGCCAAGCCGAACTGCCAGGCCAGGTCCTACCTGAGCACAAGCAACCCAGCACAGGGTTCGCCCTAGTTAGGCTCATCAGCCGGGCATAGACTGGTACCTGTGACAGTGTGCACTGGAGCCATATCTGGGCATTCCCTTCCCACTTAGGGCGACACACTAAAGTAAACAAAAAGCGTTGGATGGAATGCTTGGATTAATCTCAGCCTCTGGTGTTACTCACTGTAAACAAGCTATACCTGGCTGATGAGCCCATTATAAGGGCAAAACCCATCCTGGGTTGCTTGTTTCCAGTCCAGGGAGGACCTGGCCTAGCATTTCGGGCTGGACTGTTCCCATGAGGCACAGGGTCAAGACTGATTTGCATATGGCTGGGTCCAAACCTAGGTGGCATGGTGGGCAAAAAACAATAGATTGGGATGCTGCTTGTTTGATCGCCAGTGGCGAGATAAATTCAGGCCCTCCATCCATCACTTTTATTTTTTAATGCACTAGATAAAAATATAAAGCAAAGCTTCGGCCGGTAATATGGTTGGTATCATCTACCACAGGTTTACGAGAGGAAACCTTATTCTGTGATTCAAAAATGTTGTTTGAGTGAAGAAAGAATTAATATAAATATAATGAGCAAATATTAGATAAAAGTACTCTAAATTGTTCATTAAATTTGAATTGCTTCTCTTTTCTTTAAATAACAAAGACGTGGCCATTTCCACTTTCAGCAGTCGTTTCTGTTCTTACATAAATTAGTTGTCAATATTTTTGCCACCCTAAGAATTTTGAAGCAGACACCGCTTCTATGCTTTGTAAAGCTAAATGCTGCTTTTGTGCAATAATTAACTCTTTTAATCTCGTCATTAGATGGTTTTCTGTGTTGGTTAATGTAACATGGATGAATAAGGGTTGCCGTGCACACTCATGAGTTTGAGTTTCTTACATTCCTTTCTCTGTGTATACCTTGGGTCAACTTGTATCAACTATTTACCTTTTGCATTGAGTTTTATGTTAAATATTAACCAGAAAGTAACTGATGATATTCGAGCTTACATTCATCATCATCTCGCGCTAGGAGTTTGAACTGCTGCCTGCTTCCCTTGCACCAGGAGTGATTGGACGCTCATACCTTGGGGATTCCTGTTGATTCCTGTTGTTTGGACCGACCGGCCGCAGCGGAGGTGAGAGGCGGAGGCGAGCGGGACTGCGAGGACCAGCAGTCCATCTGGCAGCGCCAGCTGGTTCCTCTTCCCGCCGCGCCTCGCGCCCCCTCCCAGTGCCACGCCCCCCTGCCTGAAGGTGTACTTTACTCCTCGCGGCCCCCGCTGCGCGGGTGCCGCTCGCGCTAGGAGTTTGAACTGCTGCCTGCTTCCCTTGCACCAGGAGTGATTGGACGCTCATACTTTGGGGATTCCTGTTGATTCCTGTTGTTTGGACCGACCGGCCGCAGCGGAGGTGAGAGGCGGAGGCGAGCGGGACTGCGAGGACCAGCAGTCCATCTGGCAGCGCCAGCTGGTTCCTCTTCCCGCCGCGCCTCGCGCCCCCTCCCAGTGCCACGCCCCCCTGCCTGAAGGTGTACTTTACTCCTCGCGGCCCCCGCTGCGCGGGTGCCGCTCGCGCTAGGAGTTTGAACTGCTGCCTGCTTCCCTTGCACCAGGAGTGATTGGACGCTCATACCTTGGGGATTCCTGTTGATTCCTGTTGTTTGGACCGACCGGCCGCAGCGGAGGTGAGAGGCGGAGGCGAGCGGGACTGCGAGGATCAGCAGTCCATCTGGCAGCGCCAGCTGGTTCCTCTTCCCGCCGCGCCTCGCGCCCCCTCCCAGTGCCACGCCCCCCTGTTATACTTAGGAGAATCGCCTCAGACGCGCAGCGGGACGCGCGCGGGGCGGACACCGGGGCAAAGAGCGGGCCGTTTTAGGCCGTTAGAGGCCGGGAGAGACCGGACCGGGCCACTCCTCTAACGCCCCCGCTAATTTGCACCCCATTTACTTAATTACTTCGTTATGGCATCCAGAGCTCTAAGGAGCAAGTCGGTACAACATGGCACAAGCACTTTGGAAAAATTTTTCCCCAAGGCGACTTCCCAAATCAGTAAGTGTCACTTATCCACGGACTCGCACCTTGAGACGGGTCCCGAAAGTGTGTTCTTGGACCTTGAGGAATCTGCCTCAAATGATGCTAGCACACCCATCACTACGGACGCTACCCACATGTCTCTGCTGGACAGTATCGACCAGACTATCGAGTCGGTACTCCGGCAGCTAAGAACTCCGGATACGCAGAGGGATCGTGACTCCCCACGGCCAGCGGGGACTTCCGACCACCCTGCTGTTCTGGATAGTATGGGTTTAACCACGCTGGAAGCGGGTCAAGTGGTTTTGACAACAGTCCCTGTTGACAGTGGGGTGACCCAGCCCTTAAAAAGGAAAAGGCCAGTCGAATTAAAGAGGGCAAAAAGGGCAAAATTTGTTCCATCTGAATCAACACTTGAAGACAGTACAGACATTTCGGTCTCCCCTGAGCTTATTTCACCTGGTTCTGGGTCGGATCTTGGGGCCTCGCCAGCTCCCGTGTTATCACCAGTGGTGGCGGGCCCATTTATCTTTGGTGGGCTATCATCTAATAGTTCAGATACAGTAATAAATTCCCTCACAGCCACTATTAAGAACCTGTTAACCCCCATTTTAGCTAGACTAGAGGCTATAGAGAACTTACTTCAGTCCCGGGGAAACATTCCTATTAGGAGTAGCCCTGACTTAGCTTCAAATGTCCCTGTAGCCACCGGGAAACCATCTGGGGACAGTCTACCTCCTTCTGCATCACTACAGGCTTCAAGCAGGGCATTGCCTGGAGCAAATGGTGTGTCTACTTCCCAGACGCGCACTTTGCTACCTTCAGTGCCTGGGCCCCCTGTTCCGGCACCCAGGAGATCCAAGCCACCCCCTGTGCCGCAGACAAGGGCGACAGTGGGTCCTACAAACTCCCGAAGTGATGGTTGTGTCCCTCCCCTAGATAGACGCAGGGAGGTTAATCTGCCCCCAGAGGCTGTCCCATACACGGCAATCATGTTGGGAGTTCCTGAGCTAGCTGGTGGTGTTAGGGAGTCCCAAGACTCCCTACGTAATAAGGTTATAAGCTGGCTCAGCATCAATAGGCCGTTGCCCCCAAATTTGAAGGGTGAGGTTCTGATGGTAAGGAGGATCCCGTGGATTGGCCCTACCAAAAAGAACAGGTCAGGGGACTGTATCGTTTTAAGTTTCCGGAGCCCGCATGTTGCTAATTACATCTGCAACTGGCTTGTAAGGCCAGATAAGTCCACAATCGATCTTGTACCCCTTTCTTATTTCTATCCTAGTGGTAGCAATACGGTGGGAGGGAGTGAGAAAGGATGGACCAGGGTGGGCTTTGCCGTAGATGGTTCCCGTTACAGACCAAGGCCCTCCTTGCCAACTGCTCAGGTAAACTTCACCCATCATAACAGGTTTTCCTGTCTGGACCAGGTTGATTGACCACAAACTAGGCCAATCTTGTCCGGACATGAAAATGGGGTGGATGGGGCGCAAAGCCATGCGGGTTTGGGTGTGATCCCCATGTCGGAACTAACCCGGTTCCAGGATGTTAATGAGCGAGGGGCTGATACGATTGATGATCTGTGCCAACTGAGTCCCCCACCTAACACCGGGCTAGTTCACATTCATCAAGCTGGGGCAGCAGAGCTGGATGGCCGCGCCGTCATCACTGTCGGCGGAACCGGCGCCTCTGACGTCGGTTCATCCAACGCTATCCTGCAATCTCATGTTGGAGCTAAGGGCAGCCTGCCACTTGACCCAGGATTGAGAATCCTCTCCTGGAATGTGGCAGGAATAGCGAACAAGGAGGGCTCTCCTGAATGGGACTCCCTGGTGGGTGGATGTGACATTGTTCTCCTTCAGGAGACTTGGGCGAGGGTCGCTCAGAACAGGAGAGGGTTTGAGGTCTTTGAAATCCCTGCCACATGGGCTGGGAGGGGGAGGCCATCTGGTGGGTTGGCAATCTGGATTGCGAGTCACACTGGGTGTCAGGCGGAGCGGGTACATACGTGTTCGCAGGACATCCAGTGTGTGCGGCTCACTTGGCCTGGTAAAACTCCGTGGGTCATTGTCAACGTTTACTCGCGCCCGGTTGCCTCGTCAAGTGAATCACCTACCTTAAATGATCTAGCTTCCTTCCTGGGTCAACTTCCGGGTGAATACAAGGTGGTACTTGGAGGGGACTTCAATTGCCACTTTGAACCCCTGGAAGGTTTACTCGATGGTGCCCTTACGGCCGAGGACGACCATTGGGGGGTTCCACCCTCTTCTTCCCCTCACCCTAAAGCCTGGTCCCCTCTAGCCTTACAGCTCATGTCCCTTACTTTGAATGGCGCGCTGAGGGCGTGTAACGGTCGTACTCCTTCCGATACCCCCTCGATGTGTACATTCAACAGGAGGGGCCACGAGTCGAGGCTAGATTACATCATGGTGGATATTTCACTCTGGCCCAAAGTGCGGGACTTTAGGGTTATCAACAGGACAGACAGCGACCATAACGCTCTCTGTTTAAATATTCTGTGCCCTTCGCCCTTGACGGACTCATCCCCAGCTGGCCAAGGTGCTGATACGGGGGATCTGCTCTTGACCACAAATAGGCGCCGAGTTAAGTGGGGGAAGCTTGTAAATTCGGAGGAGTCAATTAAGAAACTTTACGAGCTGGCGCTCCCTAGCCTCATGGAGGTTGAGACCCTCCTGAATGAACCAAGAACCGCTGAGTACTCTGAGAAACTGGGAAACATTCACCAGGCTTTAGTGAGGGACTTGGCCGAGGTATTTCATCCGGAGGTCCCAATTCGAAAGAAAAGGACTCCTGTTCCCACTTGGTATACTCCAGACTGCAGGTCAGCAAAATCTGACCTTATTGCAGCCATAAAAGAGGGGTCAGATAAGGCCAAAGTGCGTGACCTGAGGAACCACCATAAATCAGTGCTGGTGGCTGCAAGGACCGAGTGGGATTGGAAGTACTGGCAGGACCTCTATGAGGCCCTCAAATCCAGGGATCCCCGGCAGTTTTGGGCACTTATAAATAATGGGTCAGGGAATCTTAGTAAAGCGATTGAGCCTAACATAGCCCCTGCGGTATGGGAGTCCCATTTTGGGGCTCTCTACCTAGATACCAGTTCCTGCCCGGCCGAGGAGATGCAACTAGGTACTGAGGAGTCCGGAATGGAATTATCCCTGGGGGAAGTGGAGCTTGCCATAGAACGTCTAGCAGTGGGGAAGGCGCCAGGCCTGGATAGGCTACCCGGGGATCTATTCAGGCATCACCCGGATATCTGGGGTCCATACCTTCTTGTTCTATTCAATGCCATTCTTGGAGGTATGGCGATCCCTGGGTCGTGGTTGGGGGCAGAGATTGTGCCCATCCACAAGAAGGGCTCTACTCTGCTCCCTTCCAATTACAGGCCTATAAGCCTCATAGATGTGCCCCAAAAGATCTTTGCGCGCCTCATTTTGGACCATCTCCTAGATTGGGTCGAGGCCAATGACATCTTGAGCCCTTTACAGGCTGGCTTCAGAAAGAACACGTCGACCATGGATCAAATCTTTCGCCTCCTTCTTCTGTACTGGAAGACGGTTACGTTAGAGGGAGGCCGATTGTACATGGTCTTCGTGGATCTGAGGTCAGCCTTTGACCTCGTCCCGAGGGGGAAGTTATGGGAGGTTCTGCAGAAGCTAGGAGTCCCCCCCCACCTCCTTAGAATCATCATTAGACTGCATGAGAACAACTTTGCGGTAGTAAGGTGTGGGAGGGATGGCAAGCCCTCGGGCAAATTCCCGGTCCGCCGAGGTGTCAGACAGGGCTGTGTTCTGGCTCCGACACTGTTCTGTCTGTACATCAACAGCGTCATTCAACACCTTGACGCTGTCGGGGACAATGATGCCCCGGTTTTGGCAGGAAGGAGGGTCCCGGCAATTATGTTTGCCGATGATACCCTCCTTCTTTCCAAATCCCCCATGGGGATTCAGAGGATTGTGGATGGTTTTGGTCACTTTTGCAGACAACACGGGTTGGAGGTGAACACAGAAAAAACTAAGTTCATGATCTTCAACCCTCCGACCAGGACCAGACCCAACCCAAAACTCGAGGGAACCAGTCTGGAAAGGGTTTCTACCTTTACATACCTGGGGGTCTCACTTCAAGAAAATCTGACTTGGGATTCCCAGGTGGCGAGATCTAGGCTGAAACTCTCCCAGCTTTCGGGCGCACTCCTGAGGGTATCTAATAAGTCCACCTTCAAGCCTGTCAGCCCGGCCTTAGAAATGTATAGGACTCAGGCGAAGGCGGCTGCCTTGTATGGCAGTGAGCTGTGGGGCCATAAAGCTGGGAAGGTCATGGCAGGGGTGGAAAATTGTTTCCTTAGACGTCTTCTTGCTCTTCCGCAGGGTACACCACTCCTCCCCCTAAGACTTGACCTGGGTCTCCCGTCAATCGCAGAGGACTTGCGGTCGAAACCGGTCAAGTATTGGCATCGGCTATGGTCCACTGAGGAGCTGCACCACTATAGGCAGGACCTCATACATGTCTTGAGGCTGGATGTAAATGGTAAGATCCCTTGGCTGGCACTTATCAAATCGGAATGTTCCGGCTTGAACTTGCCAGACCTATGGGATGACCCAGCTCAGGGATGTAGAAGGATTCCGCGCAAAACCCTGGCACAGCTTTACAAGAACAAAACCCTTGCTGACATGGACAGTGCATATGATAGTGGCACCCTGACAGGATGTTTTATTGTTTCCAAAAATTCTTTTGTTTTTGAACCTTTTATGGATTTTATCTACCCTCTTTTGGCGAGGAAACTGTTCCTGCAATGGAGGTTTGGTACGCTCCCTACTAAAGTTTTTACCCATAAGTGGTCGCTAGGGGGCGACAAGCTCTGCCCATGCTGTAAAGTTAAGGAAGAAGATGACTTGCACATAATGTTTTGTTGCCATGCCTACGGGAGCCCGAGGAGGCGCTGGTTAGCCCCTCTTTGTCGGAATCTGGGCTTCAGTAACTACTTACAAGCCTACAGGGTGCTGAAAACTAATACCCTGGGCCACATTGTGTTTGCGGTTTCCAAATTCCTAATGGCAGCATGGATAATAAGAAAGAAAATGTCTGTTTAATCTATTTTACCACGCTTCTCTAAACACTGCAGGTCCAGTTGGTATTTATTGTATATATTGTCTTTTATCTGTATGTATTTTTATTGCTTCTTTTATGGCCCATGAGGCCGAAATAAAGAATTTTTGGATTGGATTGGATTGGATTTATTTTAACGCAGTAAAGTTTTTACATTCATTTTAGACTAAAGTAAACGTAAATCGATACTTGTATAGCGCACTACTCACCCGCAAGGGTCTCAAGGCGCTTGTACGAATACCGCTGTGGAACCCATCCTGGCTTTCCCTGTGAGGTGTCCACTCCTGGGCACCCCCAAGGTGGAGGCCAGGCATCCTTAGCGTTGTGGGGGCCGTTGTGGAGATTAAGCAAGCTATTGTCCAGAGTTGCAGAGTGGGACTCCATGATTGGAATAGGCACCGAGGCGAGAATTATCAGGTCCGTGGAATTTTTGAGCCCAAGACCCGCCGAGGCGGGGAATTGAACCCTGGTCCCAGGCTAGACCTCTGCATCAGGGTCTGCCGCTCTAACCATTGAGCCACACTTCTCCAAGGGTGGGTACATACATACTGATAGATTTATCCAGGAAGACAACAAGTTTACATTTTTTCGACAGGTCAGGAATAAAAAAAACAACTAATAAATAAAAGAGAACCTCCGATTCAAGGTAGCTCTGGCTAGCGCAATACAACTATTATAATAAAAAAAATGCCAACTATATGCATGTCCAGGCCGCGGTACCGTAAAAAGACTCAGCGCTCCATGAACAACAGAAACTTAAGTTATGAGAGTATGGCCAAGCAATGAATAACACTCACTGTTTGATGAGAAGTTCCACAAGGTGCAGGTGACCACAGGTGGCAGCGGCGTGGAGCGGCGTCCACAGTTCGCTGTCACACGCGTTCACGTTCGCGCCGGCCTCCAGCAGCAGCTTCACGATCTCCTCAAAGTCATCAATACAACACTGCAAGGAAGGAACATAAAGAGAGTTACAGACGGCCATGCTGACCTTACAGACATTTTGTACATTGGTCTGGATGAACATCTGCCTGACCACCGCTGGACTCGGACAATGTCTTATGGCAGAAAAGATTTGGAGGATGCAGTTGCAGTTAGGATACCTTTACATCAGGATGGAGAATAAGGGATACAGGCTTCCCAAGATGGGCCCCACAACACAAAGCAGTTTGATCTTGATGGTTATTCGTGATAGAGAGGTTTTTGTAATTGCAACCAAGGCATTTTATAAATATTGCTATATTTTCCCAGACCTAGCCAAAATATGACCGAGGAGAAAAGAAAAAAAGCTAAATGTAATCAAGGACAAAACCAGAAGAATTATTAGGAACCCACAAACCCAGTCAAAGAGAGATCAAGCGTCTGTGAAACAAGCCAAAGAGTGATCAAGGATGTACCCAGAAGAGTAATGAAGAACATACGGATCAAGCCAAATGTTATGTTATGTTAGTAACTTTTATTCAGCGCACAGCTGCCCCAGCGAAGGGGCGTCCTGGCGCCTGATCCAGTACCACAACACAACAAATCACCGCTGAAAAGAAACACGATCAGTCAACAGAGGTGAACAAATAGGTTTTAATCGCGCGTCTGAAAAGAGTCAGGCTATTAAGGGCACGGATGTGGACAGGAAGGGAGTTCCATAATCCAGCCGCCATGACTCGAAATGAACGGCCGCCCATCCTACTCAGTCTGAATCTAGGCGCACTCACTAGATGAAGAGATTCCGACCTGAGAGACCGCCTGGGAACATACGGGGAGACAAGACCCACCAAGGCAGGAGGTGACGAAAATTTCAAGATCTTGAATGTCAGACAGAGTGCCTTGAATTTAATTCTCTGTCTGACCGGCAGCCAGTGAAGGGAGGTTAAAACTGCAGATACAGAGCACCGTCTCGGGAGGCCCACAATGGCCCGCGCAGCGGCATTCTGCACCCTCTGCAGTCTGGTGGCCTCGGCCTGGTTGACACCAAGCAACAGAGCACTCCCATAGTCCAGCCGAGAGAGAATCGCGGCTTGGACCACCAGTTGCCGAGTAGGGGGGTTGAAGAATTTGAGGACTGGTCTCAGTCCTCGCAGAATACCATAGCAGGTAGCTGCAATCTTCTTAGTATGGCTGGTAAAGGAGAGATTGGAATCCAGCCAGACCCCCAAGTTCTTTACTTCGGCCGATGGGATGGGAGTCACCCCCAATTCAATAGGCCACCATTGATCACCCCACAGTTCCGCTTGCTTTCCTAAGATCAGGACTTCGGTTTTCTTAGCGTTTAACTGCAAGCAGTTAGTACGCATCCAATTCGCCACGGCTAAAAGCCCTGCGCGAAACCTGGGGGCAGTCACCTCAGGGTCCCCACTGAGTGTCACCGCCAGCTGCGTGTCGTCGGCATACGATGTCATAGTTAAGCCAGTTTGTCTGACGACAGCAGCCAGCGGTTTCACATACAGGTTAAACAAAGTGGGGCTAAGCGCAGAGCCCTGAGGTACTCCTAGTCCCAAAGAGTGGAAAGAGGACTGACCAGGTGGAATGGCTACTTTAAAAAACCGGTCCGAAAGGAAGGAGCGGAACCATTGAAGAGCTTTCCCCTCAAGACCCACTTCCTCCAGCCTCCGCAGCAGAATGTCATGAGACACCGTGTCGAATGCGGCGCTCAGGTCTAACAAAAGGAGCGCCGCTGTCTGCCCCGCATCCAGCACCGAACGCAGATGTTCGCTCATAAAGAGCAGCGCAGTTTCGGTGCTGTGTTGTGCGCGAAAACCATTCTGACTCTCGTCAAGAATATTATTGCGAGAGAGATGGGCAGACAAGATGGAATTTACGTGTGCCTCAGTGACCTTGGCGGTCCAGGGCAGAAGGGAGATGGGGCAGTAGTTCTCAGGTAACAGAGGGTCAAGACTAGGCTTCTTCAAAATGGGGCTGATCACTGCTTGCTTCCAGGAGGCAGGAACCACGCCCTCAACTAGTGAGAGATTGATCAACTCCAAAATCGACTCACGGCATAGAGGCGGAAGAAGGGTAATAAACTCTGGCTTCAAAGGGTCTAGAGGAGAGCCAGATTTGATTTTGAGGCTCAGAGTATCAAACGCCTCAACCGATAAAGCAGGTAAGGAGGACAGAGGTTCGCAATCCGAAACTCTTACAGCCCTGGGCTCGTCATCTTGCACAGATGGCAAAAACCCTCGGTAGATTACCTGCACCTTCTCCACGAAAAAGGATGCCAAGCTTTCACAGTTTCACAAATTGGATGAATGACATAACCGTAATCAAGAACCTACAGAATTAGCCATAGTGTGACCATGTAGCGGAATGAAAGATCTATAAACCTGCCAACGTGTGATCAAGAACATAAGAAGTATGATGACGACTCTAAGATACCTCATCGAAGTGTTATGATGGATATAACTCGAAGCGTGAGGATGGATTTACAGACGTAGTTAAAGTTCGATGACGGACATAATCAGAAGAGTGGCGTAGGAACTATAAACCTGCCAAAGTTTGATCAAGAAGATAAGAAGTATGATAAAGGCTCTAAGATACCCAGAAGCGTGATGAAGGATTTACAGACATAGCCAAAGTGTGAGCAATGACGTAACCAGAAGAGTAATGAATAACCTATGGAACAAGCCAAAATATGATCAATGACATAACAGTATCAACAACCTATAGAATTAGCCATAGTGTGACCACTTAGCGGAATGAAAGATCTATGGACCAAGCCAAAGTGTGATCAAGAACATAATAAGAAGTATGATGAAGGTTCTAAGATACCTCATCAAAGTGTTATGATGGATATAACCAGAAAAATGAAGAAGGATTTACAGAATTAGCCAAAGTCCAATCAAGGACATAATCAGAGTGTGATCAAGAATTAACCAGAAGAGCGATTTAAGACCTGCAGATGTAGACAAAATGTGGTAGTAGTAGCAGATGGGCGAAGAGAGTGAGCTATACTATCTGAAGGGAGCAGAGCAGAGGCCTTCAAACTGGGGGTCGGTTCCCCTGGAGGGGCCCAAAGTGACCCGGGGGGGGGGGGGTCAGGGGGTAGTCAGGCCCTGGACAAAAGAAGCATTTTGCTAATGGCACTGCCTTGTTTTTTTTTTTTTTTTTAGAACAAAATGAACAGCAGTAAGCCACTCTATAAGGGGCCATCATTGATATTTTTTGTCATTTATGTACTGGCTTGGAGTAGGTGTCAAAGGGGACGGGACTCCAAATATTCCTCAAACTTTCTGCCCTGCTCCTCCCATTACTGATAATCACACTCTGGATACTTTTGCTCTTCAGTAATGCCTGGCTGACCAGAAGAGTATGTTTGTTAACCCTTTTCAAAAAGGCAATCAAATACATGATTAACAGAATTTAACTAGAATGTTTAAATACGTTTAGACATATTTAAACACTGCCAATGTAATGGAATAATTGTGAAATATTCTGAGGGGGTGGGCAATGATTTTCTTTTCCCACACTGGGGGACATGGCATTAACAGATTTGAAGACTACTGGATTTGAAGATAATAGAGACATTCCCGGGAGAGGAGAGATATGTAGACATCTATCTGAAAGGATGAGCGAGGACATAAATACATATAAATAATGCTGGCAACTCAAGTGCATCTGTGCAGAACTGCTCCATAATCAGCTTAGTACATTTAATTACTGACCACAGGCAACGGGTCCTGGAAGCTGCACTTGTGTCATCTGACTGCCTCTGAGAAATGCAGGGGCTCGTGCTGGTCAAGTGATATCTACCAAGAAGGATGGAGGGGTCTAATACAAGCCCAATATTGCTCAAGAGATGGGCCAGTGCTTAATTTAAGATGATGGTCTCCAGTACTCGGCACCAGCACGTAATTGTCAACACTAGCACTTCTAACAGTCTGACACATGGTGGGCTCCCTTTGTCACTTATGTGGTACGGGACCTGAGGATATTCCGCATTTGTTGTGTTCCTGTGAGAAACTGTTGGAAGAACGAAAGCATCTGCTAAAATTGCAATTTTTTTTTTTTTGGGGATTAAAAACTTTTATTGTTCACATTGTTGTGTACACTGCTATTTAGCCAACAACCCGGAGGCAGGCAGCTCTTCCACTAGACACATTTACATACATAAGGATCCTTGAGCTACATACTTGTAAACAATTTAGCAAGTTTACATAGTGTTAACAATCAAACGTAACCAACTGTAAGCGAGTATCGTCAACTAGCGAGCAGTATTGCACGTGATCATACTTGAGAGTGTCTACAAATGGCAGTAGAACGATATGGCGTTTCGCACAGTCCTGGTCGTACACATACCCAACATTGTCTAACCCTGTCAAAGACCCATTCATTCACTATCATTCTCTTCTGCTCCAGCCAGCCAGGTCACCAACGGTTGCCATATGTCTCCCGGGCGGGATCGAAGTGGCATCATGTCCCAGTAAGCAGACAATTGATCCTTACAATATATTGCAGACTTAACCCAGTTGGACACTGTCGGCGGAGCTCTTTGCTTCCAGTGAATCGCTATTTGGCGCTTAGCCAGCAACAGTAGCATAGCCACCAGTTTCCGAGACGCCCCTGGTATCGGCATGACGAAACCCAGTAGCGCCATCAACGGGTCTGGGTCGATCCGAAGACCCACCATCTGCCCTATGTTACGGAAGACCAATTCCCAATATTTGTGTATAGGCCCACACTCCCAGACCAAATGGTAGAACGTAGCCTCCTGCTCACCACATCTCCAGCATGATGTATTTTCCAGCAAACCCATCCTATACAGCTGTGTGGGGGTACGGTAAGTTCTGTGAAGGTAGTTGAAGTGTATGAGACGCAGTCTGTAATTGGGTGAGAGGTGTTCGAGTTGGGTGCAGCAGAATGTCCATTGCTTTTCCGTTATACTGATACCCGCTTCGCCTCCCATAGCAATCGTGAGTCAGTGTGCGGCACAGGCGTTGCATTCTGTGTAGTCCGGTATATGCGCGTAATTAACTTATGCGAGGAGCTGTTCGAAAGCACAGCCTCTAGAGCCGCCAACGATGGGGGGGCCTCCGGGAACATTGGATACCTGCTTTTGCACGCAGCCCTCAGTTGATAATAAAGCAGAAGCTCCGAAGCCGTTGGCTCGGATGACACAGTTATGTTTTGCAAGGTGATGAAGATATCGTCTGGGTATAGGTCTCCCGCCATCCGAAGCCCACAAGTAGACGCTCTACGTGCCACCGCTGCATCTGTCAGAGGCCCCAACAGGGGGTTGCCCTCCAGTGGCATGGATGGGGCATATAGTTCAGTTACCCCAGCTCGTCGAGCTATACCCGCCCATGCCCATCGTACTACCTCAACAGTGTCTATGTCATCCTGTGATCGTTTGTATGTCTTGTACACCGCTGCCTTTAGGGGGCAGGGCGCTGCCACGTCAGTTTCTATCGCCACGTGCGGCTGGTAAGGGATCGGATGTTGCCAGTAATACAGATATTGGGCCTGCGCGCTGTACGCATACAGCTCAAAATCCGGGGCTGCCAGGCCTCCCTGGTTGAATGGGAGCGTGAGAAGGTTCCAAGCCACTCTAGGTTGCTTGCCTGCCCAGGCCAACTCAATCGCAGCCGATCGTAGGCGGCGAAAAAATGCCATAGTTAAGGGCAGTGGTATATGGAGAAATAAATAAAGAAATTTAGGTAGCACCACCATTTTAGGGATGGCTATGCGGCCTGTTAGTGACAATGGCAGAGTCTTCCATTTCTTCACCTTGCACTCAAACCAGTCCACTGCCACCCCGAAATTCGAGAGCCAGATTTCCTGTACGGATCGGCTGATACGGATTCCGAGGTATTTGACTTCATCGTCAACCCATTCTATTGGAAATTCAGTGCGACATTGAGTGGTACCGACCGTTAAGGGCAGCATTGTCGATTTCGACCAATTTATATTTATGCCGGTGAGCCCACTATAGCGTACAACTTCCCTCATCAGCGGATCAAAATTGTCAGCCGGGTTCATCATATAAATGGTGACATCGTCGGCATACATAGACACTAGTAGGCCTCGCGATGTAAAACCAATACTGCGCTGCGTGTGATGTGGATGCAGACGCGCAGCAAGGGGCTCAGTGGCAATAGCGAACAGGAGGGGCGACAGCGGACACCCCTGCCTAGTCCCTCTGGTGATTGAAATAGGAGCCGATACCTGCCCATTCACCCGCACACGAGCAGTTGGGCTGTTGTGCGAACAGCGGGCTGAATCCCATACGAGTAAAGAGCGTAAGCAGGAACTTCCACTCTAGGGAGTCAAACGCCTTCGTCGCGTCCAGCAGTGCGGCCGCGGCTTGCGCTTTGGGATCCAGATAGTGTAGCAGCCCAAACAGCACCCTCAGGTTGTGCGAGGTGGATCTATCCAGAACAAATCCAGATTGGTCAGACAGCGCTATCTGCGGCAACATGTATTTCAGGCGGTCAGCTAGTAGTTTCGCATATATTTTGGCATCTACATTAATTAGCGAGAGCGGGCGGTAGGAGTCAGGGTTGGTGGGGTCTTTATCGGGCTTAAGGAGCGTGATGATCATCGCCTCGCGCATCGATTGTGGGAGCATGCCTTTTTCAACCGCTTCCTCAAACACCCTGTGCAGCCTCGGGACAAGTATATCCGAATATTCTTTATAGAACTCGGTCGTCAGTCCGTCAGGGCCTGGCGCTTTGCCTGGCGGCAGGCTAGCTATTATATCTTTTATGTCGTCCTGCGTGAACGGCAAGTCCATGTATTGTCGAGCTCCATTATTGAACCACGCTAAGGCTATCGTGTCCAGGTAGTCCGTCAGGACCTGATCGTTCGGTGTAACCTTCGAGGTGTATAGTGTTTCGTAGTAGTCAGTCATCACCCTAAGAATTGCTTGTGGCTCCCTAACCGTGACCCCCCCCTCGTCCTGTAGCTCCAGTACGTAATCCATACCCCTCGGAGCTCGAAGCATGTTTGCAAGTGTACGTCCTGCTCGGTCGCCTTCACCATACCGTCTAGCTTGACCATCTTTAGCTAAGAAAGCAACTTCCCTATCAGCTTCTTCCTGGTATTGTGTTAGTTTCGCCCTGAAATCAGCGCGGGCCCTATCCGTAGGCGCCTGGGTTAGTACGGATTCCAGTGCAGCTAATTCCGACTCCAAGGTGGTCAGTGTGTTTCTGATCGACCTCAGCACCCCAGTTTTCAGTGACATGCAAAACCCTCTCGTCACCACTTTGCAAGCCTCCCATAATGTGCCTGGGGATTCTACGGAGCCCTCATTAAGCTTAAAGTATTACTCTAGCTTATCTCTCAGTTCCTGTTGGAACACTGGATCCCGGAGCGCCCGGGAGGGGAATCTCCAGCTGAAGGGTTGGGCATATTGTGGCGGGGTAGACAGTGTCAGACATACTGGGGAGTGATCGGACAGTGACCGTGGTAGGTGTGTGACTTCGAGTGTGAGGGCGTGTAGGTCTCTGGACAATAGCCAATAGTCAAGCCTGGACCATGCAGATCTGTGCAGTGTTAAACATGTACCCTCCCGGGCCTCGGGGTGCAATACTCTCCATGAATCGATCAATTGGGCCTCTTCTATATTATCACCTACTGCTGCAGCTGCCCTAGGGTGATGTTCCCTGGCCGCCCCCTGCCTATCCATAGTATCCGACAGTACCACATTGTAATCTCCAACCCACATAATCGCAGCAGGACCACGCGCCTGAATCTTATGCCACAGGTCACAGTAGAAATCAGGGTTGTCATTGTTAGGGCCATACACATTCACCAAAACAGTTCTCACGCCACACAATGTCCCCACCAGTAGTATAAACCTGCCTTCACAGTCTTTTACTTCTTCAAATGTTTTCCATTGGAGGCCCCGTTTTATCAGTATTGCCACCCCACGTGAGTAATTGGAATACGAGGCATGTGTTATCTCCCCCCATCTAGCGTGTCTAAGTTGTTGCGTGGCATTTACAGTCAGGTGGGTCTCTTGCAAAAAACATATATCGATATCTTTCCTCCGTAAGAAGGCCTGCACCAATCTAATCTTTCTCCTATCGTTCACACCTCTAATGTTCCAGGTGAGACATTTGATATGATTCATATCTCCACTAGTAAGATACATGATCCCATTAGCGCTACAGCAGGATACAGCGTACCAAACATTCTCGTCCAGGCAAACATCACCACACGCAGTAGCTGAGTTCCCGGCCGCAGCGCCACCCGCCAATCGCAGCACCCTGCACAGTACCTAATCCTTGCATAACAGTCACTCGCTTCACATGACTCATCGCCCAAAATCAAACTTGAACTAACAAAACAACCCAAATGCACATAGTCGCAGTCCCCACCCGCTCCAACCCCCAATCAGGTTGTGCAATTCCCCCCCTACTCCCCTCCCCACCCACTGGAACAGTTTCAAATGTCTCTTCCATCAACAAAGATCTGGGAATCATCCCCTGGGTTACGCAGGTTGGACTCCATCTATCCCTGTACTCTTGACAGGGCGATCGAGCGCCGGCCTGAACATGGTCACTCTAGGACCCCCCCTACTCCATAACAAGCATGAATGAGTCTGACAACTTATCTGCACCAGGTGAACAACGAAGTCCCAGTCAGGAAGACCGACCACCAACCAGTATCCTCAGCTACAGACCAGTTCAGTTGTCGCACATGATACCAGGAGTCACTCTACGTCGCTCAGTCTCTCTTGCGTGGCCGGTTCTTCGCTGTGTGTTTGATTTTTGTGATCCTTCGCCAGTTGCTTCGCATATTGAAATGCCGCTTTCGCATCCACAAAGAAAGATGGTCTGCCAGGGCCCTGCACCCTGAGTTTCGCCGGATATATTAGTGAATATTTGGTGCCAATTTGTTGGAAGATCTTCTTCGCCGGCAGAAATTCTCTCCTGGCAGCTTGAACCTGCATGGTGAAGTCCGGGTATATTGCAAGTCTGTTACCCTTATATTGTAATTCTCTCATATCTCTAGCCCTGCCCAGTATCGTGTCGCGGTCTCTATAGTTCAAAATTCTTGCAATTATGGGCCTGGGAGGTAATCCTGGTTGAGGCTTTGGCCCGAGTGATCTGTGTGCTCTCTCTACGAGAAACATCTGCGAGAGATCAGCTCCAAAAAGCTGTTTCATCATCTCTTCAACGTAAAGTTCCATACCTGCTATGTCCGTGGATTCCGCCACTCCCGTGATACGGACGTTGTTGCGTCTTGAGCATGCTTCCAAATCCTCGTTCTTTTGCCAGATTATCGTCAGCACTTTGTCCATGCCGCGTAGTTTTTTATCCAGTTCAGTCTGATTTTCCTCAGTTTCGGTCACCCGTGTTTCCAACACACCAACTCTGCCCTCCTGCTTATCCATTCTTTTAGTGATACTGTCCATGCGTGCTGCCAAGTCGTCCATTTTGTGATCTATGCTTTGCAGGCTACACTTTAGTTCCTGGAACATGGATTTTATGTCCGCTGCCTGGGAGCCCCCTCTATCGTCTCTCACCGTTTCATCTTCTCGTTGGTCTTGGCCAGTATTTTCCTTCTTAGATTTGTCGAAGGTAAGTCGTGGCTGCCTCGTGTCTGGTTTGCCCATTGTATTTCCCCAGCGCAGCCTAGAAGAAACGGTGTGCACGGAGACCCCGGGGGCAGCGCGCCTTCCCAACCGGTCGTCGCCTTCAAGGCTGAAAGATCCCAACCTCGCTCACATTGATGGAGGCCAGTCTTGGGCGTAGACGGATTCCTCGAGTGCGGGGTTGCAACTGTATGGGGAGGTCAAAATGGCCGTTCGCGCCCTTCTCCCGCGTCGTCTTCAGGCGCAGCGAGCAGTCGGGTTCCCCCGCACAAGATGTCACCACTGGTCGTCCGAAAATCGGGTTAGTACTTTCGCCGTATCTGCAGTTTACCGGCGTTGCGAGGATCAGGATGTTTCCCTCTGGCCGCGCTCAGCGCGTCACCCAAATGGCGCCAGGCAATATGGCCACCGATACGTTATTCATCTAGTAGACAGGGTCAATGCGATGTCGCTGCGCGGAGGGCAACCCACGGGGCTAGGCAGAGCTCTATAGCTGTCCGTTCCTATCTGCTGCCGTGCAGCTCAGCTCCCACGCTGGCAGGGGACCTCGGTGGCGGCCTATGTTCCGCCGCTTGTCTGCAGCTGTCCCCTCCTCGCCTCGAAGCCCGACGATGCACCAGGAGTGTGGCACCTCACACCGTTCGGGACCCAGGAGTCAAGCGGAGCGCAGCCAATACCTCAGAACACCAGGCGGTGTGCCCGGTGCAGCAGTGATCGTACGGCTAAGGTTCCATCCACTCGCGGCGCAGCGGCCGCCTCCCTCGGACTGCGGGTGTACGTCAGTACCCGGCTTTCGCCTGCACGCCAGGCCTCCCGTCCGATGTAGGTCCGCTCGGTGTCACAGCTCGATGGGTCTAGCAACAGGTCCCAGAGTTTCACCAGTTGGTCTCTGCAGCTTAGCGATTATTTCTGGAGCCTCAGGGTCCGAGTTCCCACATCAGATTAGCATATAAATGTCGGATTAATAAGCTCGATCGGCGGAGCTGCGGTTTCAGGCAGCCATTCCGCTCTGCAGCCAAGCCACGCCCCCTGCTAAAATTCCAATTTAACCAACGAGGAAAACGCTCACGAAGACAAGCAGTTCTTGCCTGCTTCGCACACGATGATCCTCAGTTGAACTGTAGTCTTGTGAAGTTTATGAAGGCGGTGGAAAAGAAAATGTCAAGATTTGACTCTTAATTGCCGTTTAGATAATATTATAATATAAGCTATATCTGTCTCTAATTATGGTCGTCCAAAAAAAATTAGATTTTATGATTTTAATGAAAAATTGCGACTGGTGATATACTGGGTTTTTTTTACATGTAGACGTAATTTTAATGTTTGCAGTGATATACTGTTTTTGCATGTAGATGCAATTTTAATGTTTGTATTGCAATGGTTTTAATTAACTATGCAAATAAAATGTACTTACATGGTGGAGCTCTTTGTGCAGTTTAGAGATGGGCACAACAATGTTACAAGGAGTCTGCTCAGACACAGAAGTGTGAACAGAGACTCAGGACCTCAGTGAATTAGGGGGGGGGGGCAAAAACTCACATTAGTACCCAAAATCCCCTACCAGACTAGCAATCAGTGTAACATTAGCTCTTCGTCCTATAGCAAAGAAACCAATGATTAGACAACCTAGAACATGCGACTTAGAACAATCTCAGGAATGGTGAGAAGTGAGAACACTCTTTTGTTATACTCTCATACCAGTCCACACATGGGTAAAAAAGAGACACGGTAAGGTTAAAATGTTTATTTTAACAACGTGATCTCAAGCGCAGTATTTTAGTCAACATAAGCAAAAATATGATTAAAAATAATATGGTCAGTATGGTTACAACAGCATAAAATACAAAAGAAGGAATCATATTACAATGATAGTGCAAACAGGTGATAAAAGCGCCTAGTTTAAACATCCTCCCTATATAGGAACTATGTATTATAAAACAATAGAAGGTCTCTTGAGCTCTGTTAGGGGGCCCCCATTTACCTGTCCGCTCAGTAAGTGTAAATTACATCAGGATCGGTTAGTCTCTCTGCATGCCTGGAATCTTCCGGGTGTGTTCAATTCTGGCAAGTGAGCTATGATAAAGGCGCCAGAATCCTACTCGGCTTGCAGCTGCCAAAATGTTGAGTCTAGAATGTGTTACACGGACAAGCCAATAAACAGGCTTGTGTTATGATAACCTTAGCGGCTCAGCACTCACTGTACAGACTGGGGGCACGATGAATGTCTAGAGATGTTGAAAAACAAACCTTTTCTCATGCATAGACCTTCGTGAAAGCTAATTCTGCAAAAACAGCTAAGCAGTGTTGTGCGCAAAAAGGCAGCAACAGGTAAAATGGCGTTTAAACTCCTAATAAGCCATGCTAACTTAACATGCACGCAAAAAGAGGCCCATAAATCACACTACAACAACGGTTGTTTAGGCATTCAATGTACAGCAAAATGACTAATTTCAGCGGTCCAAGCCATTCTCGTGGTTCTTAGGGCCTGGACAAGTCTGGTTTGTCACAGTTGTAGGAGTGTGATGGTTCGTAGTTTTGTTGGTACGAGCGTTGGCAGGGGCAATGTGTGGTGCAAACTGCACTGGCTGCCTTGCAAGGGCCCTGGCACGTATGATTTTACAAAGTAAGCACTGGTCTAGGCTCCATGGAATATATATTCTATCACAACCTCCTAATCAGTCACAACTCATCCATATTCCCTCTGCGAAGACAGACCCTCTGTCCTTCATCACAGCAATCAGCCATCTCTGTTGTTGCCACCTAAAGCACCTTGAGCTGTTTAAGAATAAGGCTCACATCAAACTACCAAACACTCTCTCCTTTCATCCTCTCAGGTATTATCACTGTTGTGTCTCAGGTCATCTCCCAGTGGTTTTCTCCAACTTCCTTTTTCTAAGTATCTCTACTTATTCTACCCACAACTCTGTTGGTCTTCTTTTACCTTTCAGATCCTGATTTATTCATCCAGATGTGCAGAGGAGGCAGCCACCCGAAAAGTATTAATGCACCCGATGGCGTAATCCTAGGGGCGGCGCTCCAGCACTGTTGTTGACGTTATGAGAAAAATGCATTTCAATATTTCGATATGTTTTAATATTCGGGCCGGCTCCATACAATAAGGAGGATCTACATATGCATGTATATTTTGCAGATCTGTAACCTGCTGGGAATCTTAATACTTTACAATTATTTTGAACCCTTAGTATGTCTCTACTGTGTCTCTCTGTAAATCAGTTTCTAGGTTGAAGGGACCTGCTGGGTGATCTCTGCAGTCCGAGCTGGATGCAGGGCACCAGGGATTCACAGGAGATTCTCACTCCACTTGGAGAACACAGGACCAGTGATGGGGCGGCGTGCAAATTAAACTGCTAGAAAAGTGTGCACCCTCACAGCTGATTTTGTTTTTTAAACTAACTTTGAGTTCTCACACTGTCTGTTACAGCTAATATGACATCACATGTGAACAATGCAATTGCAGTGTTGTGCTACCTGAAAGCCAATGCTAATGCACCCCAGCGAGTCGCGATAGTGTAGCAACACTGAACCATTAACATACAATGTCGGCCCCCAATGTTAGCACAGGACAGCGTGGGGATAGGTTAGTTTAGGGGGGAAGAGGCGGGTTCTGATATTGGGGCTATTTAGGCGTCAGGAAGGGTGTATCCAGCCTCTTACGGATGCGAGCACCACCAGGTGGGAGGTAGTTTTTGTGAGGTGGGGTTGTTTCTGTGGCAAGGGTTCAAGTCCCAGCAGGAAGTTTGTTTGGAAGTCAGCCTAGTCCCTGCAAGCTATTGGCGGTGTGAAGCGATAGAGACGCCCGATAATGATGCAGGTAGAGCAGTACTCCAGATGCTAGGTTCAACAGGCAGGGCCAGGTGTCCTTGACCAGGCCTGGGTCGGCATGAAACACCCGACACAGTCCGCGTCGGGCAGTGTGGCAGCGGCGGTAGCACTTGTCAAAATAAGCTGCTACTGGCCAAGAAGGCGGCAGGCTACGGGAGGTAGGGAAGCACGCTGCGGCCAGCAACAATTGTTTCCAATCCGAGGAGGACCTGGCTTGGCAGTTCGGGCTGGAATATTCCCATGAGGAACAGGGTCAAGACTGATTTTCATATGCCTGGGTCTAAACTGGGGCGGCATGGTGAGCCAAATAAAAATGGATTTAACACAGATCTCTTGACTGGCGGTGAATGCTTGATTTGCCCTGCATTCCATCCATCATCCGC
The DNA here is from genome assembly GCF_964261635.1 of Lissotriton helveticus. Classification (NCBI taxonomy): domain Eukaryota; kingdom Metazoa; phylum Chordata; class Amphibia; order Caudata; family Salamandridae; genus Lissotriton; species Lissotriton helveticus. The sequence goes on along the minus strand of NC_136063.1, from coordinate 139,166,055 downwards.
ATGTCTTTTGCAACATGCATGGAGACAGGAAAAGCCTACCAGCACGTTTCTCCATGGCCGGGAAGAAGAACTTTATGTAGAAGGGAGGGGGGCCGAGCCCGAGCTGTTGTAAAACGTGCGGCCGCAAGCTCCAACAGGAGGCCTGGATGCAGCATTGGACCTACCAGAGATGGCTTGGCCTCTGGACCTTTCAGCCAGTCACCCACCTGGTAGTGTTCCTGGGAAGGTGGATGGGCCCTATGGCCCAGCCCTTAAGAAAGGTGACTGGGACTGGGCCTCAGGTGGAGGGGCCTCGGGGGACCCCCTTTACTGCAGGAGACATCTGTGGTGCACTTGGGCCCAGGAGGTAGCAGGGAGTTGACATCGAGGAGCTCTTACGCAAGCAGCACCGGCTCATAAGGAGATGGAGTAGCACTGGGCCAGAATGTGGAAGGCCAGGGACAGGGTATCTGTCTCTGAGGACAGGGAGGCCCGGGTGGAGAACGCATATAGTGGGGCCTGATGGGTGGTGGACCAAATACCGGGACGGCAGTGGGTATGAGTGCTTAAGGACCAGGAGCGAGAGGTAGGTAGGTAGGGGGCCCGGTGGTGCGAAGGATGCCATAGGTTAGTGAATCCTGGTTGGGGAAGGGAAGGCAAAAACAGCAACTGAGGCCAGGAGACAGCTGGAGATGCCAGTGGGGTGCAAAACGGCCCCTGGATGTAGGCCCGAAGTAGCAGGGGGTCCAAGGCAGCCTGCCCTCTGACGAGGGATCGAGCACATGGAGTTCGGCCGGGACCTCGTTTGTCTTAGCGTGATGTGCTGGTTCAGTTGCGGAAAGGAGTGGTGCAGGAGTCTGAGTGTGTGGCTGGAGTGTGCGATGATGAGCTGATCCATGACTATGATGGTGAAAGTGATGAGTCGAAGGAGGGAGAGTTGTGTGATGGTCAGGATGTGCCCGCGGGGAAGCCTGGGGGGTAGGAGCAGACAACTGGCGAAGCTGGTGTTTTACCGATGTCAAGTGCGGACAAAGAAGTACCAAGAACAAAGGGGCCTGAAGCAGTCCCGGTTGCCGCAAGGAGAAATGGCGGGTTGAGCCTTGTCGACAGGTATGGGTGATTGGTGGACAGAATGGGATACTGAGGTCCCTGGAGTTGGGGGTCAGCCTTGCAGGTCGGTGGGTGTTAGAGATGAGGATGTGGATGACTTACGGATCAAGCTGCTAGACACTACCGCAGCAACGGGGGTGCCTGATCAAGTAGGTGCCAGCAGGAAGGTGTTGGGTACCGGGATCCAAACGGACAGTACGACTGAGCTCAGCAAGGCAGACGGGAAGGGTGAGACTGAGGAGGATAATCATAAGAAGCAGCATCCTTATATAGAGTTGGCGATGCCTTTAGGGTCCCATCTGTTGGTGAAAACCAAGAAAAGAATCTGGAAGCATTAACATATTGATGTATTCAAACTCCTACATAGGGAAATTCAGGCAAAGGAAGGGTCTAAGGAAGAGGAGTGAGAATTAACCAGGAGGCTGAGGGTTCCCAAAAATATCGATAAGTGGACGTCAGCCTTTTAGATTTATGCTAGCATACACTGTGTCACTTGGATGGAGTGATTGTGCTGCTTAAGTATATGGACATTATTCGCAAGGCGCAGATGCATTTCGGGGGTTATGCCTGGCTGAGCTACAATGAGGCATTTAGGGCTATGCCCAACCCTGATAAGCCATGGGAGGTGGTAGATTCGGATCTATGTATGCAGTAGATGTCGTCCACTCAATCTATGACCTCGACACATATGGCGAGCAGCCTACTTGTGACTTATCGGTCCTTTCAGCCCCGCCGGCAAGGAGCGGGTGATGGACAGAAGCCAGCTGGACACGTCACTGGGGGGTGTTGGAATTTCATTAAGGGGTACTGCTCTCTGCATCCCTGTAAGTTTAAGCGCAAATGTTTCAAGTGCATGGGGCGCCACCCCCTCATGCAGTGTTTTACATTGGCCAGCCCTGCAGAACAGTGGGAGGCCTCTAGAGGCCGGGGGCAGTCTGGACCCAATTAGGGTGGAGGTATTGATACCTTGGCTCTCCATGTCCCAGGACAGGGTACCGGCTCTGCATTTGGAATGGGAGTTCACTGAAGATTTTCAGATGAGGTACCAGGGAGCATAGGTGGGCGGACAATTTGAAATCGTCCAAGGAACTCCCTCAGATGGTGGGGGTGGCAAAACTGAAAAAGAGGGTAGCTGAGGGCAGGTTAGCAGGCCCATTCTTGGAGTGGACCCTGTTAGATCTGATTATTTCACCACTGGAGTTGGTGCCAAAGAAGGTTTTGGGGAATTCAGGATGATTCCCCATTTATCTTGGTGGGACGGCGGGTCCGTCAAAGACTTAACTGCGGAAGAGGATACCAGAGTGCTGTACGGCTCTGTGGATGATGCTATCCGTTTAGTGAGGAAGTGTGGGTGGGAGTGGGCTGAAATGGCAACATGTGATATCAAGCCGGCCTTTTGGCTACTGCTATGCATCCTGCTGACTTTGCTTTGCTAGGTGTTCAATCTGGGGGAGCTATCAATGTGGAAAAGGAGCTGCCTATGGGGTGTGCCATTTCCTGTACATTGTTTGAACTTTTCAGCACCTTTTTGCAGTGAGTTTTCAGAAGGAGGAGTGGCCATGTGAAGTATCTCACTATCTGAATGATTTCTTGTTTGTGGGTGCACTACCCTCAGTGTACTGTCACAGGGTGCTGCTGCCTTTTGAGTCATTAGCACAGGAATTTGATGTGTCTTTGGCTCCCAAGAAGGCAGAGGGTCCTTGTGTTGTTTTGGCATTCTTGGATATCGAGCTGGCTGAAGGAGAAGTTGGTGGAGATACAGGGCTTTCTGGGACATGTGATTGGGGAGATGAAAATTGGGTTGAGGGGAGTGCAGAAGCTGATGGGTTTCATGAATTTTGCGTGCCGGGTGGTGAGAGTGGGTAGGACGTTTTGCAGGCGTCTTGGCATGGCTATGTCGCGTTCGGTCCTGCCACACCACAGGGTGCGGGTCTCTTTGACTGTCCAGGCTGAACTTTGCATTTGCGAGATATTCCTGGATGATTTCAAAGGTGTGGCATTGGGGTTTTTGGAGGAGTACATGGTGTAGCAGGTCCAGATATTCTCAGATGTGGCTGGGACTTTGAGTTTTGGTCTTTTCTGGGATGAGAGGTCTTGTGCGGAGCCGTAGCCAGTGCACTGGTTGAGTCAGGGTTGGAGCATTGCTTTCCTGGAGTTTTTCCCCACTGTTGTTGGCTTTGGCAGTCGAGGGTGGTGAGCTGATGAACAGGACAGTACTGTTCCATGTGGACAACAGAATTGTGGTGGACCTAGTGAACAGGCAGAGAGCAAGGGACTTGAGGGTGTTGAGGCTGTTGCGAAGATTCGTCCTGCTGTGCTTATGCCTTAATGCAGTATTCAGGCCTAATCATGTGCTGGGTGCCAGCAATAATATAGCGGATTCATTGTCTTGTTTGCTGTTGCGCCAAGAGCAGAAGAGTACAAGATACCGTTGCCTGCCAACATCTGGGCCTGGGGGGCGTGAGAGGTTTAGGACTAGTCAACAGTTTGCTGACTTAGTCCACCAGGAGAAGTTACTGGCTGGCATGAAGGGAATTTGGGGGGTTTGCAGGCCATTCTTCGGAGATAGTGCTGCTGGAGTGACAGGAAACTGCGCAGGGAGTCGATTTGGTGCAGAAGGTCATATAGCTATAGGTGAAAGGTGCACGTGTTTCCTGGGATGGGGCAGGAAACCGCTCTATGGGGTTTTTCCAGGGTGGTGGTATTTTGGGGGGTGGGGAGTCACATGAGGGCATTATCTACCTGACTGGTGGAAGAGGAAGGGAGTACAGGTGACTGAAGGCGCTGTGCGGTATTCAACAAGCAAAGGAAGGATATTCAATGAAGTTTGTTTGTAGGGCAAGTGAGGGAGTGACTGGCTATATGGAACGAGGTCAGTGAGTGAAAGGAGGAAGAATGAAGCATAGGATATGGACTTACTTGGGAACTGAAAGCGGGTGATTTGTGAATGGTGCGGGGAGAATGGAACTATCAGGTATTATGTTCAGACTAAGAGGTTTGAGACATTGTTAACGCTAACAAAGTTCAACAGTATGTTAGTAACCCTGTCCTAATAAATGGCCTTTTATGCTAATACAACAATGCGGAGTGTGGTTATTGTATGAACAGAGCCATGAGCTTTAAATTCCATCTTGAGAGTGGCCAGTGCAAACCTGCTACAGACGCGCTCGCAGTCTTACTGGGATGAAATAGCCACACCGCTTCAGTGCAGGCATAGGATCACAAGAGAGTTGCAGTGTAATGCTTGTGTTATGGTGGGTCCAGCCATAATATTGGGGAACAAAAGAAATACCGATGAAAGGAGCACCCAAATGATCATGTGTGGTCTAGACGGTGGACCTAAGAAAGAAGAGCATCCCCCCTACTTGCAAGAAACTATTAGAACTACAACTTAATTTGGCAAACTACTCCCTGGTGCATGCGGCGGGCTGCCCCCACCGTCATATTTGCTCACATAATATTGGGGAAATCCAGTTCCTCCTGGGGGGGGGAGTGAAGTGTGCAGGGGAGGCGCTGTTAACGTGGTGCCTGTTGTGCCCATTAATGTGGAGCTATTGTCACCACCAGAGGCTCCCTGAAGTGTACAGAGAGGAGCTAGCCAGGCCCATGCAGCAGTCAATGGGCGCGTTCAGTCCCCGCAACTCTTCGCTACAGGATGCCATAGCTGGCCAGTGCGCTGCGCTCGCGAGTGTCGAGGTCTTCCAATGCACTGTAATCAATTGCGTGGTGGGTAGCATTGCTAAATTTATAAAATTGGTTGGAGGCGCCACACGCTCTGCAACGTTTGTAGAGGCCCAGCAAACAGCTGGCTGCGTATTCCAGATCCATGTAGCTTGTAACATGGGTGAGGGTTGTACATACTGCTGCCCGGGCCCGGCTTAAGTGCTGGTGCAGCAATGTTTCTTAGTGCACCCAGTGACCACCTCCGCCGCCATGGATTCCCTCACTACCACCCTTGAACAGTGCCCCTCCAGTCGCCATAACCACTCTGCCTCAGGTGCATTTCATTTGTTTTATAGCTCAATTCATGCCAGTGTAGGGTGTCATAGCACTTTACATCACACAGACACATTGCACTGAGACAATCAATGGCAGATGTGTAAATCAGCATAAAGGAAACGTTAAATCAGATAGAGGACTACAAGGTGTAGGAGTTCATATCAACCATACTCGTAGGCAGTATAGTGTAAGAGTGCATGATCAGGAGAAGCAGAAACTCCTTAAAGTTTAAAATGGAGCACCATGGTTGGGGTTTTCTTTAATAATAAGAATTGATTTCTACCCAAATGAACCCTTTTTGCAACATTAGGATAATGAAAGACGGGAAACAATCATAGCGTTCTAATCTATACCTTGCAGTGTGCATGCAGCTCTTTAGTGACAGTTATAGCTCATTGATCTGCATTAGGATTTTAACTTATAAACTGCAAGTACCAAATGAATCTCTCTGGCATAAGCAGTAACCCACTGACCTATTTAATTAAATTCACTTTGTGATCTGCATGGGGCATGTTCCTTGCAGCAGGCATATTAACCCTCTGAGCTATCGTACTCCATTTCTCTCAAGGAAGAACATTTATCACCAGAGTTACCTTGACATTTTTATTGTTGCCTGGAAATTGCTGGAGGCAAAAAACAGAGCAGCAGCAGGTGGTTTTAAACCCATATTATACTTGCAAACACGGCACACCCATCCAAAGTCAGCATCGGTGCGGTGGCACTGCTAGCATTGCCCTACAGCCGGCCCTGCTTCTGCCCGAGCTCCAGAACATATGCGCCATGTCCATCGTAGGAGCGCAACAGCAAGGACAATAGAGTGTTACTGTAGGATATATGTTGTGTTAGGTAGACTCTGTGAAATATGTTATGTTGGATGTACTGGAAACTGAAATTGCGGAAGTTCTATTGTGGCGACAACAGTGCTCTGTTCCACTCCTTCTGGGTCAGTCCATGGCCAATATCATGTTGGCAGCTGTGCTGGAGAGTTGCCATTGGTTCTTGTGGGAGAAGGCTTTCATAAGCCAGGGAATCAGATGTGTCCCAAGCGTGACCAGACTAATGTAGTCACTGTGCTACAGGTTCGATCGCAAGGGCAAAAAGCAAGGGAGGAGAGAGGGCAGCCCTGGCGTGTGCCCCATCCGATGAGGAAAGGTTGTGAGATCTGTCACCTTATTTTATTTCTAGCCAATGGCAGGGTGTAGAGGAGCTTAACCAGCCATAGCAGCCTGTCCCTGTGCCCACTTTTTCTAAGGCTTCAAAATGCAGTTCCAGTCCAGGGTATCAAACTTTTTTTCGTCTGTGCAATCTGCAGATGTAGAGAGACATGGCTCTGCCCGGTATGAACCCATTCTGATCCGTGTGTATCAATACAAGCCTATGCTGTAGAAGAAGTATTCCCTAACAGCCGGGAACAGAGCCCACCATCTATATGTTAGTAGGTATTGCGACAGGTATGGCGCAGTGCGTGCTGTGTTGGAGTGTGAGAGAAGGGTAAGACATGTCTGGTTTGGGGTCCAGGACACAGTTAAAGCCTCCCTCAATAATCCAATGCATTTGGGACCTTCTAGTGAGGAGCCACGGTATGTGTGCCAGAAATCTTGGCAATGCAAGGCTCGGCAAGTACACGCTTCCCAGCAAGACATCTACTCCGTCCAATTTCCCCTTTCTGAACACTCAGCGCCCTACCGGGTCCGCTGCGACTCCAATACTCTGAAAGGGTACAGAGGGCCTTATACAGATCAGAGTCCCCCTGCCGTAACCCAAGAAGGCCATGCCAAAGCATGTGCCCCTCTAACACTTTTAAAGTCATTGATCCTTCCCACTAGCTATGTGCCTTTCTTGCAACAAAGCTGCATGAGCCCTCGGTCTCCTGATGTATTGACGGACAGTCTGGCGTCGCTTGGCCGTGCTCAAACCTCAGATATTCCAAATTAAAAACAATATCTTAACCATTTGGTAGCTATTGGCATTGGGGGGAAGGGGGTTTTGGACAGGGAAGATGGATCCCTACCCATCAGGAATGGCAGGCTGGTGGGCAAATCCCATGCAGAGTGCAGTGTGTGTGTGTGATGTGAGGCTCAAATGTAACAACAAAAGAAAGTTCCCAACTCCCATTACCAGAGCGGCAGAGCCACATCTGGCTGCCCAAACAGCCAGCCAGTGAGTCAATATTCCTTTATTGCATAATTAATTAAACTCATTACAATGTGTGTACAAAAGCTTAAATATAAATCTGAATTCATCTGGTAAGAGAGAAGACTGTGAATATTGCTATCGCAGACGTAAACAGACTCAGGGATATAGCCCATACTAGGCCACATTTAAATAGATGACAGAAGAATTGCAAGTTCGAAGGTGCAGCCAAGGATAAAACCAGATCATTGGTTTGCAATAGTGGCATGGCTGTGCAAACTATACATATAATGCATATCGTCTTAGGTGCAAGCATAGATAAAATCTGTTTTAAATAAGTCCCGTGGAAGTTTGGGAGTCATGAATGAAACCGGAGGATGATGACCACTCAAACCGGTGCAGGGTAATTTAAGTGTGCAAAAAAGTGCTTAAGGTGCACGTGAGCTGGAAGCCATTAAGCAGATTGTTGTCTAATCATGTACTGCAAGAGTGGCTAGTAAAAAGCATTAAAAAGGTCTAAACAAATGGATATTGAAAGACAATCATACAAAATTTTAAAATTCAAATAGTTAACATCATTTTTCAGGCTCATGGGACATCGCCGACTTCATCACCCCGCACGCCCTTCCCTCCGCTGACTACATCCTCCTCGGGGACCTCAACTTCCACCTGGAGAACAACAACGACCGCAACACCACCACCCTGCTGGACAACCTCGCAAACCTGGGACTCAAGCAGCTGGTGACCACCCCCACCCACTACGCCGGACACACACTCGACCCCGTCTTCTCATCCAGCAAGGACATCGCCTTCAGCCACGCCACCGGACTCCACTGGACGGACCACAGCTGCGTCCACTTCAGCTTCAGAAGGACCACGATCCACCACCACCAGCAACAGGTTGCACGCAGAAGCTGGAACAAGATCACAGCCGACCAACTCGCGACCTCCCTGAGCATGAACCCCCCCACCAGCACACCGAACCCAAGCCAAGCGGCCACCAACCTCACCAAGTGGATCAGCGACTGCGCAGACGACCTCGCCCCCCTGAGGACCCCGCCTAGCAGACCCGGCAGCAAGAAAGCCCCATGGTTCACCGACAAACTCAAGAACTCCAAGAAGAACTGCTGAGCCCTCGAGAGAACCTGGCGCAGAGACCCAACTCCGGACAACATGGCGGCCCTCAAGCTCGCCACCCGAAAGCACCACCAACTCATCCGTGCCACCAAGAAAACCGCATTCAAGGAACGACTAGACAACAACGCACACAACAGCAAGGAACTCTTCAACATCGTCAAAGAGCTCACCAACCCCAACGCCGGAAACAACGACATCACCCCTTCGCAAGACCTCTGCAACTCCCTCGCCTCCTACTTCCACAACAAGATCGCAGACATACACAACAGCTTCAGCACTCAACCGACGCACGCCACGACAAAACCCCCGCCCCCCACTACCACCCTCCGCGCCTGGACTCCGATCAACACCGAAGACACCATCCGCACGATGAACTCCATCCACTCCGGATCTCCGACCGACCCCTGCCCACACCACGTCTTCAACAAGGCCGACGCTGTCATCGCACCCCACCTGCGGGACATCATCAACACCTCGTTCAACACCGCTACCTTCCCGGAGAGCTGGAAGCACGCCGAACTCCGCGCCCTATTTAAGAAGCCATCAGCCGACCCCACCGACCTCAAGAACTACCGCCCCATCTCGCTGCTCCCGTTTCCGGCTAAAGTCATCGAGAAGACCGTCAACAAGCAGCTGGCCGCCTTCCTCGAGACGAACGGATCCCTCGACCCCTCGCAGTCTGGCTTCCGGGCAAACCACAGCACCGAGACCGCCCTGATCGCAGCCACCGATGACATCCGTGCCCTGCTCGATAACGGAGAAACAGCGGCCCTCATCCTCCTAGACCTCTCCGCGGCCTTCGACACTGTCTGCCACCGTACCCTAGTACAGTGCCTCAGCAACGTCGGAGTCCAGGAGAAGGCACTGGAGTGGATCACCTCCTTCCTCGCCGGAAGGACACAGAGAGTCCGCCTCCCTCCGTTCAGATCGGAAGCCACCAAAGTCATCTGCGGCGTCCCTCAGGGCTCCTCGCTCAGTCCAACCCTCTTCAACGTCTACATGGGCCCCCTCGCAGACATCGCACGCCAGCACAACCTCAAGATCATCTCCTACGCCGACGACACCCAGCTGATCCTCTCCCTCACCAACGACCCCGCCACCGCCAGAGACAACCTACACGGAGGGATGAAAGAGGTGGCCGAATGGATGAAGAACAGCCGCCTGAAACTGAACTCGGACAAGACGGAAGTCCTCATCCTGGGATCCTCACCCTCCGCCTGGGACGACTCCTCGTGGCCCCCCGCCCTGGGCAGCGCACCCCAACCAACAGACCACGCACGCAACCTGGGCTTCATCCTGGACTCCTCCCTCTCCATGACCAGACAAGTCAACGCCGTCTCCTCGTCGTGTTTCAACATCCTGCGCATGCTACGCAAGATCTTCCGGTGGATCCCCACCGAGACCAGGAAGACGGTCACCCAGGCCTTCGTCACCAGCCGTCTGGACTACGGCAACTCCCTCTACGCCGGAACCACCGCCAAGCTCCAGAAGAGACTTCAGCGGATCCAGAACGCCTCAGCACGTCTCATCCTGGACATCCCCCGTCGCAGCCACATCTCCGGACACCTGAGAGACCTGCACTGGCTCCCGGTCAACAAGAGAATCACCTTCCGACTCCTCACCCACGCACACAAAGCCCTACACAACCAAGGCCCGGGATACCTCAACAGCCGCCTCAACTTCTACGCTCCCAAACGCCAGCTTCGATCAAACGGCCACGCCCTCGCCGCCGTCCCCCGCATCCGAAGAGCCACCACAGGAGGACGGTCTTTCTCCTACCTCGCCGCCAAGACATGGAACTCCCTCCCGATCCACCTCCGCCTGACCCAGGACCACCTCTCCTTCAGGAAGCAACTCAAGACCTGGCTGTTCGAGCAGTAGCGGACCCCCCCTCCCTAGCGCCTTGAGACCCTTTGGGTGAGTAGTGCGCTATATAAATGCTGTGATTGATTGATTGATTGTGAAATGACATGCCATGGACCCCAGGGTTCTCAAAAAGGGGGTGTGCAAGCATGTCCACAAGTATCGGGCAGGACCTATGGTGCCTGGTTGTGGTAATAGCTGTGAGGGACTTACAGGCTAAACCCTGCTTGTAGTGAGCACTGTTCCTATTGAACTTGCGTTCTCTAGTACTAAATTTCACTTCTTTAGTTTAATATAAAACAACTTGCTAAACAATATTTTCTTTTTCAAACACTTGTTATTGAACAATAAAGCGTAATACATTCTTACATTCATTAACATACAATTACGCAACCAACTGATAAGGACATAGGTTGCTTTAACAGAACAAATTCTAGATTTAGAAAAGACTTAATATTGTACAATACAATTTTCCTGTCCAATATATCCTTGTGTTACAACTCCTACGTTATTCGGTGCATTGCTGTCACATGGCCCATAGATGTCACAAAGCCCGGAGCCCAATGCATTTCGGGACTCACAGGTCCCTTCCTCAGGGGCAGTATTCTGTAAACAGAGGAATTGGGCATCTTGTATGTATAAATGTCAAACAAGTAACAAGCATTTGCAATGCAATAGGTCTCGCATTAGGAAAGTTTGAGCTATTGGTATTGTAAATGACACATTTTTTATTTATGTGCTTGTTTTGAAAATAGCGAAATTAATAGCTTTATCATTTACAATGCCAATAGTTTTATCTTTCGCAAATGTGACACCTATAACATTTGTAACACAATATGTGTTGTAGCACTGAGTGGTATTTGGAGTGTATGTTGCATTGAGCGTAGTGTAATTATGTGGCATGTAATTATGTGGTACTGAGTGGGATTTGAAGTGTATGTTGCATTGAGTGCTGTGTAATTATGTGGCGTGTAATTATGTGGCACTGAGTGGGATTTGGAGTATGTTGCATTGAGTTTAGTGTAATTATGTGGTGTGTAATTATGTGGCACTGAGTGGGATTTGGAGTATGTTGCATTGAGTTTAGTGTAATTATGTGGTGTGTAATTATGTGGCACTGAGTGGCATTTGAAGTGTATGTTGCATTGAGCGCAGTGTAATTATGTGGTGTGTAATTCTATGGCACTGAGTGGTATTTGTAGTGTATGTTGCATTGAGCGTAGTGTAATTATGTGGCGTGTAATTATGTGGCACTGAGTGGTATTTGGAGTGTATGTTGCATTGAGTGCAGTGTAATTATGTGGCGTGTAATTATGTGGCACTGAGTGGGATTTGGAGTGTATGTTGCATTGAGTGCAGTGTAATTATGTGGCGTGCAATTATGTGGCACTAAGTGGTATTTGGAGTGTATGTTGCATTGAGTGCAGTGTAATTATGTGGATTGTAATTATGTGGCACTGAGTGGGATTTGGAGTGTATGCTGCATTGAGTGCTGTGTAATTATGTGGGGTGTAATTATGTGGCACTGAGTGGGATTTGGAGTGTATGTTGCATTGTGCGCAGTGTAATTATGTGGAGTGTAATTATGTGGTCCCCCCAAAACAGTATCCATAGCGATGTAATTCTCTTCCCAATGAATATTGCAGTGAAGTCATAAGCAATACATTCGTTAATTTATACATATATGGGAAACTGTAACTTTAAAAAAGAGAGTGCATATATTTTACGCAATAGATATAAATAAACAACTGGTTTTAACATGACAGTTATCACCTATTCATTTAGAAGGATCAACCTACTGTATGTTTACATAATCAAACTCAATATACAAGGCATATCAAGAAAAAAAAAATTGGGATAAACACAGAGGAGGTGGTAACAGAATGGGTGGTGGAGGGAGAGCCACAGAGAGCTAAAGAAGAGAGCGAGGTATAGAGGAGGGTACAGAGATATAGAAAAGAGCTGAGTGAGGAGGTAAACGAGTGTGGGTGAGGGGGGACCCAAGGATAGACGCAAATAAAGGCAAAAATTGAGGAGGGAATGGTACAAAATGTGGAGGAGTGAGAGGGGAAGGTCCAACGGGAGATGAAGGAAGTGGGGACGGTAAGTGGTCGGGAGGAGTGAGTTAAGAGACAATGGAAACATTATTGAAAGGGGAGGAATGGTAAAAACTGAGGAGAGAAAAAAAGTGAGAGGAGCAAAGAAACAGAGATAACAAAAGACAGGTGCATGTAAAGAAATCAGGAGGGAGCTAAATTGGTTAAGGGGGCAGATGGGAGGAAGAGAAAAGGGGAAGAATGAAAATAAAATGGGAGAGAAAAAATTCGGCTGAATCTACCCCTGAATGCGAGTGTCCAAAAGAGGAGGGAGCCGACGCCTAGACTTGAACCGGTTTCCCAGTTCCAAAGTCGGCAGCTTTTGCCGTTATGCCACATTCTGACTCAAGTAATAGGGCCTGAACACAAACACGAACATTATTGATCAAAATATTCTCTGAAAAGTTGAGTTCTGTTATTTACAGCTCTGCGCTATGTCCGGGTTTAAGAACACGGGAGCTGGAAGACAATTGCCTGTTTCAGACCGACGCCCGTAAGCATCTTCGTTCATGGAGGGGTCGCGAGCTGAGTGGCGGGAGACTAAAGTGCGAGGACAATGACGGCATCTAAAGAGAGGAGGAGCGCCATGTGGGTCGGCGAGGGAGGATGAATGAGCTAAAAATAAAATGCTGTGGGGTTTGAGCGGCACATGACCCGGCCCTGGCATTTCTCCACACACCTGCCCACAGAAGCATTCTGGCCTTTCTAATGTTATTTCTCTGTAATACTGACCAGTTCCTCGCTCGTCAAGTTGCCAGAGCGCAGGGTTCTCAAGCCCTGCCGCCATGTGGCTCTATCCATTTCGGCTCATGAGATGGGGTTGTTAGACCACTCTAACACTATAGTAATTTAAGGCAAACAGACCCTGGAAAATGAAGAATACGAGGCTATTAAAAGAAGCACTGGTAAAGAGAACAGGTCTTGTTTTTATGTGCTAACACATACAGCAGTAGCGCTTTCAAGTGAGGCACACAGCAGGGAGTCCGCAGGAGCGGACAAACGGGGCTGTAGCTGAAGTTTAATTGTAAGGTAGGAGCGGAGGGCTACCACTAAATATCATTAGGCGATAGGCGAGAGATAAATAATGAGGCCGAGCTAAGACGTGATTAACAAAGTCTCAAACTACTGGCGGAAGAAGGCTCGTGGAAGCAATCCGATGGAGGCAAGGGGCAAAAGTAAATAAAAATAAAAAATAGGAAAAGTTGAGTCAGTGCCCTGGCACAGCTCTGCGTCTCCGAGTGTTCATGTGTTTTTGCAGTTTTATATAGCATGAACTCGACGCGATGGTATAGGAGCGCTTTTTACACGAGCACAAGTTGCATTACACAAGAACACATTTTTGTTAGCAACGGAGATTAAGTGATTTGCCCAGAATCACAACAGGATGTTGAGCCGACGCCTAGACTCGAACCCTGTTTCCCAGTTCCAAAGTCGGCAGCTTTTGCCGTTATGCCACATTCTGACTCAAGTAATAGGGCCTGAAGACAAACACGAACATTATTGATCAAAATATTCTCTGAAAAGTTGAGTTCTGTTATTTACAGCTCTGCGCTATGTCCGGGTTTAAGAACACGGGAGCTGGAAGACAATTGCCTGTTTCAGACCGACGCCCGTAAACATCTTCGTTCATAGAGGGGGCGCGAGCTGAGTGGCGGGAGACTGAAGTGCGAGGAGGATGACGGCATCTAAAGAGAGGAGGAGCGCCATGCATGTGGGTCAGCCAGGGAGGATGAATGAGATAACAAGAATGTGGCGTAATGCCCAGAGCTGCAAGCGAAAAGCTAGAAAGCCAGGTACAAGTTAGAATGTCAGCTCACTATACTGTGACTGTGGGAGAATTAGTTAATGTTCCTGCGGCTTTAAGAAGGCAATGTGTTCTTGTACTATGCAACTAGCTCTCATGTAAAAGTGGTGCCGAAGGGTGTGAAGGATGGGGGTGGGCGGGGAGCGTAGGGGTGGCTCGGGCCGAAGTAATGACAAAGGGTGTGAAGGATGGGGGTGGGCGGGGAGCGTAGGGACGGCTCAGAGGCCTGAGGCAGAGCGCACCATATGGAGAGGGAGGGGGGTGGCAGTGGGAGGGTGATTGATGGGCGGGGCAGTGCTGGGGAAGCCTTTGATGTGGCCTGGCGGCCGTGGAAGCCGGGCCTTTGAAGTGAAGCTAAGCTTCACTTCAAAGGTGTCGGAGGAATGCGGGCGGCTGTGCACGCGCTTTTAAGCTCAATGCGCATGCGCATTGAGCTTAAAAGTCACGGGCACTGCAAGGAATCGCCACGATTCCTTGCAAGTTAGATAAAGAGTCGATGAGCCCCTATAGTCTCGCTTGCTCGATGCGCATGCGCATCGACAGGCGAGACCTAAAAATAGAAGAAGAGGAGAGTCCCATGTCCAGCAGAACGGAAGAGCATAAAGCGAAAGAAAAAGATAAAGACAAAAGGTGGAATTCACTAGTCTGTGTGAGTGAATATACATGTAAAACACCTAACCATGCTGTGCCACATTATGAGGACAATAACAGTCCCGTCGTGGGTTTTAGGAAGCACTGTTGAAAAAACATATTATTATTATTAGAGCATTATAACCGACTCTCCCCCAGCCTTGTTTGCCCTTCCAGGGCAGCTGCCTTTTTGGAAATGGGATTTCAATATGCACCAGCAAGCATCTGAAAAACAGTAACATTGAAAATAGCCATACTAATGTTTGAGGCAGAAGCCTCAAAACATATGCATCCCATTTTAGTATTATTGTGACAATATTGGAGCAGTAGAAAGAGACACAAAAATGTGTTTGTGTGTGTGTGTGTGTGTGTGTGTGTGTGTAAGCGTGTGCATATATGTGTGTGTGTGTCAATATGTACGTATGAGTTTCGGTAAGAGTGTCTGTGTGACTGTTTATGTGTGTATGTGTGTTTGAATATGTTTCTATGTGTCTGTATATGGGAGTAATCTGTGTTGCAGTACGTATGTCTCTGTGCTTATGTCTGGCCCTGTAAGTAAGTGAGCATTTGTGCTTGTGAGTCTGGCAGTGAGTATGTCTATCTGTGTGTTTGTCCCTATGTATAGCAGTGTGTAGGATTGTCTGTATGTGTGCAAATGTGTTTGTGTGTGCCTATCAGTGTGCACATTTGTTGCTTGTTCTGTGTATGTTTCCAAATGTGGGCCTATCAGTGTGTTTATATGCCTGTACCCGTGTGTGTGTACCTTTGTGTATTTGGCAATTTCTATATGTACCTGTGTGGGCCTAGCAGTGTTTAGTATCTGCATCTCTGTGTGTATATATATCAGTGTGTATGCGTCTCTGTGCCTCTGTTTAGATGTGTCTGTAGTTGTCAATCAGTATTTATGTATATTTGTGTGCCTGTGTTTCTGTTGTTTGCTAATATGTTTGTGTGTGCCTGCAGTGTGTACGCATGTCTGTGCCAACGAGTGTTTAGCACTGTGTACATGCCTGTGCATGTCAGCAGAGTTTATGTGCCTTTGTGTGTATATATACCTCTGTTTGCGTCTAGCAATGTGCAGGTGCTAGTGTGGATGTGTGCCTGCTTGTATCTTGCAGTTCTTTTGTGTGTGTATGTGTGTATCTAGCAGTGTGTGTGTGATTGTATCTGTGTGTGATTAGCAGTGTGTGGGTGTGGGCGTTGGTGTCTGTGTGTGTAGCAGTATGTATATACCCTATATGTCTATCAGTGTGTGTTGCTTCCTGAATGTGTCTTGCCATGTGTGTCTGTACCTGTGCGTGGTTAGCAGTAAGTTGGTGCCTGTGTGTCTAACTGTGCGTGGCTGTAGCAGTGAATGCGGGGCTTTGCCTGTGTGTCTAGCAATGTGTCTGTGCATCTGGCAGTGTGTTGGTGTCTGTGTGTTTAGCAGTATATCTGTGCCTGTGTGTGTCGAGCAGTGTTAATGTATCTGTGCCTTTGTGTCTAGCAGTATGTTTGAATGTGTGCCTGTGTGCTTGTGCAGGTTGTGTGTGTGTGTGTGTGTGTGTGTGTGTGTGTGTGTAGCCCTGTGTATGCGTGTCTCTTACAAAACGTATACATGTGTTCAGCACCAAAGCACAAAGCTGCACCACATGGGACACAAACAAATGTTGTGCTACAATTAAGTAATTCACAAATTAGGAATCACAATTCATGGTACGATCCAATTGCGTTTCTTCCTTTATTGTTGTGTTGTTTGATATTCTTAAAAGCACCAGAATATGGGTGATTAACGGTGACGGTGCTGTGATAGCGCTTCAGGTCTATTGCCCATTTCGTTTGCCTTTTTATATGTGTTTAGCATTTTGAGTGTGTCAAAGTGTGCGTGTCGGTGCCGAGTGTAATTAGCAGTGTGTACGTCTCTGTGCCTGCATATGTTGAGCAGTGCATGTAAGTGTCTAGCAGTGTGTGTGTGTGTGCATATGTGTGTATAGCAGTGTGTGTGTGTGTCTGTGCGTGTCTAGCAGTTTGTTTCTGTCTGTGGCCGTGTGTGCGGCAGTGCATTTATGTCTGTGCGTGTCTAACATTGCGTGTGTCTAACAGTGTGAATATGTCTGTGTCTGCCTTGCAGGGTGTGGGTGGACCAGAGTGTTTCTAGCAGGGTGTATGTGAATGTTTAGAAGTGTAACTATGTGTGCCCATCAACGTGTGTCCGGTGCCCGAGTGTGCCCAGCAATGTTGTGTGTGATTACCGCGGTACCGTATTTATTGTGGAGCCTTCCTGTGCACTCCATCAGCTGATGCGAGGTATACAAGGCCCGGAGATAGCATTGTGCATCCATATGTACATTCTGCTGCAGACGAGCGGGGCGGAGAAGTTAATAATTGACCCTGTAAAGTAAACCATTTGAACTAGTTTGAAATAATGGCCAAAGGGAACGCAATTCGTATCGCTCTATTAGAGGATTTTCTGGTAATGATGCTCAGTTAGACACAGTCAGCCACAGTCCCCCCCCCCCCCCCCCCCCCCCAGGAGCTGGCGGTGCAGACGGCAGGCACGTGGGGCTTGAATGAGTTCACTCACGGAGAGCAGAGGCCGTGCTCGAGGCGTCTCTGCCGCGGGCTGCAGGTACCTTCCTATTCAGCGCCAGGAGGCTGCTTTCGGGGTGACAGCCCGCGCTTTTTAAATGCAACAATTAAATCAAATCGTATTCATTTCTGATTCGACCCTTTCTTTGTTTCGGGTCTAATAATGCTTGTCATGGTGTGTCTGAGCGTCCTGTCTCCAGGCCGTCGTGTTCACAATGTGTAAGCGTGTCTGGCAGTGACCCCGCCAATGACGCGCCTCACAACAGTGAAGAAACGCAGAGAGAAGAGGGGTCCTGAATAGGGTGACCAACAGGCATGGGTGCAAATTCAGGACAGTGAGTTCAAAAATACTGGACAAAGGGGCAAAATTCAGGACCAAAGGTACGTTTTACAGACATTGAGCAATAGTATATAAGTAAGTAAATAGACAACCACTAAAGTACAAGTGAAAATAAGTTTATATTAAGTTGAGACAATTGTGCACTTCATGGTTTGTCAGTATGCGCGCAGCTTTAAGCAAATGTGCAGGTCTTTTTGTGGTAACAAAACAGCCCCCACCTCACCTTTCCAGCTCCCAGAGAATACGCCTGATGCCCAGTCCGGCCAGTCTGGCCTTGCTACCACCCTCCAATGGCGCCCCTCGTCTTCACATAGACCCTCTCTCATGTGTATTTAATTTCTTCTATAGTGCTACTCATCCCAAATATGTGGGGCAGAGTTTTGGAGTGTGTTACACCACACATATTTTATAGAGACAATCACTCATATAAATGGGAAAGTCAATATATAGGAAATGTAGCTTAAGATAATGGGGCTTACAATGTGTAATCATACTTTCATCCATCATTCAGTCTTTCACCATTCATTCTGTCCTTCCATCTGTGTGGCCATTCATGTCCATATTCATCCATTTACAAACCTACCCATCACGTTTCCTTCCATCCATCATTTCACTCATCCATCCCTCAATCCATCATTTTACTCATCCCTCATCCACCCTTTCACCCTATCCATCCGCACACTCATCCATTCTCTCTTCCACCCTTCCATCCATTCACTCATCCATCCAGCCATTTACCTATCGAGCCATCCTTTCACTTACTCATTCATCCATCCAGTCACTCATCCTTCTACCCATTAGGTCATTCATTTACCCATCCCCCTTTCTCTTTCAATTCACCTTTCACTTAGCCATCCATCATTGTATCCACCCACCCATCCATCTACTCATCCACCTATCATCCATCCACCCTTTCACTCCTTCACTCATCTATCCATCCTTTTATCCATCTACCCACCCTTTCACTCACTCATCCAGCCTCACATCCACCCTTTCACTCATCATCCATCCATTCACAATTTCACTTATCAATTCATCAATCCATCCATCATTTCAATCATCCATCCACCCATTCACTCGCCTGTCACCCACCCTTTCACTCATCCATCCATTCATCATCTACCTCATCTATCCAGCCATCCATCCAGCCATCCCTTCACTTACTTACGCACTCACCTTTTCACATTAATTATGAGACCACATCAAGAACTCCACCCTGACTGTAGTTCTAAAGCATGGGGTGGGGTGGGGCAGGTTTCACTATGCCCAAAGTGGAAGGCATGAGTCATGCATGATGCACAGTGCCTTGACGTGGGCGACTGTGACATGGTGTTGTTTCCAGAGCTTTAAGTGGGATGTAAAAACTAGGAGAGTCTCTACAAAAGGGTGTTTAATGTAATAAAATGTGTGGTTTAAAACACATAAGCTAAAAATCAGTGCTTAATATAATGTGCTGCCCGACTGGTATTTTTGTTGCTCTCTCATTGCATCCAGATATATAATACAAGAAGTAACGTTACACCTCGAACAGGTAACGTTACACCTACAACAAGCCAGAACTATTGGCTTTGTCAATGGTTGTTAGTTGCATAAAATAAAAAAGCAGCAATCATGGTTGCTATGCTATAACTATATTCCTTTTCTTTGAACGTCTTTCACCCTCTTCCTTCCATTAACTGGATTCTCACCTAGCAGCAGCGTGGGCGTTTTTGCACTTCCATGTGGCAGAATGCCCTGCCCTGGACTGAGGCTGGAGGAGGCCACCACATGCTGTGCCAGCCCAGACTGACCCATTGTCATTCTGTATGTGGCAATCGGCCCTACACAGAATGACATTGGGTGGGGGGGGGCTGCTCGTGTGCTCGGAGTGCGAGGCGGCGCCATCAGGGAGCTGAGGCCTTTTGCAGGGGAACAGCTCTGTTCCTGCAATGCCTAAAATTACGAACAAAAGGCGTCCGTAAAAAGGATCCTCACAGACAACGGACATGAGGTCCAATTTACGGACTGTCCGTGAAATTTACGGACGGTTGGTCACCCTAGTACTGAAAGGTAAAAGGGGCGCTTCACCCCACCGCTCATGTCCTTTTCAAGTTTAGAGGGGCGGCCCAGTAGAGAAAGTAAAACATTTTTGTACTGCTGAAAAACAACAAAATGATGAGCTACAAGCAACTATAGGGAAGCGACGACAAGGAAAGCAACAGGACGGGAACCAAAAAAAAAAGCATTGGCAAAGTAATAGGTCTCGCCTAAAAGACAACTATTTGCTTTGTCAATGTCCTTTAGCCATGATGCTTACCAGTAGTTGATATCCCTTGACCAGCGCTACCTACGTCGTAGCATTGTTTTTAGGTCCACCCTAGAGTCAGCTTATTGTAGAGGAGTAGGGAATAGAACTCCCGCCCACTCTCCACCCATATTCGCCATTGGCTTGTGTCATTGTCCGTCCTTAATGCTGGCTTCTGATTCCTCAATAGGCTTATTAGTCCCTCCTTACAACCGCCTCCTCTTCATTTGTCATCTCCCATGGCGACCGGCCCCTTTACTTCGGTTGTTACACGGTACGTGTTATTCAGACTGTGAGCACTATTTTCTTTAATGAGGTTCTCCTACTGCAGACACAACATGCTTTGGTGCATTCTTTCCTGCCCCCCTCCCGTTGTCATGCTGCGGGAGGGAGTGGGGGGGAAGCAATGCAAAGCTGGAAGATTGTGGTGTCCCTGCCCTGCTGCTGCTAATTTCAGCGGCGACCGGCACTGATCAGAGGTGGGAGGCGGATGCAGGAGGGGCGCAGGGAGAAGCAGGAATAAAACAAATAAAATACAAGCATTGGAAATGCAATAGGTCTCGCAGCATTAGAGTTAGTGCTTTTAGAATTGTTTATGGGTTTTTGTGTAAATCTTTAGCATTTTTGTTTCCTGTAGCCAATGCTAAAGAATTAAAAAAAAAAGCCATAAACATTTCTAAAAGCTCTAACTCAAATGCTCCGAGACCTATTGCACTGTGTGAGGGTGAGGGGTTGAGGGTGAGTGAGGGTGAGGGTGGGTGAGGGTGAGTGAGGGTGAGTGAGGGGTTGAGGGTGAGTGAGGGTGAGGGGTTGAGGGTGAGTGAGAGCGAGGGTGAGTGAGGGTGAGTGAGAGTGAGGGTGAGTGAGGGTGAGAGTGAGTGAGGGTGAGGGTGAGTGAGGGTGAGTGAGGGTGAGTGAGGGTGAGTGAGGGTGAGTGAGGGTGAGTGAGGGTGAGGGTGAGTGAGGGTGGGTGAGGGTGAGTGAGGGTGAGGGTGAGTGAGGGTGAGGGGTTGATGTTGAGGGGTTGAGGGTGAGAGGGTGAGTGAGGGGTTGAGGGTGAGTGAGGGTGAGGGTGAGTTAGGGTGAGGGGTTGAGGGTGAGTGAGGGTGAGGGGTTGAGGGTGAGTGAGGATGAGTGAGAGTGAGGGTGAGTGAGGGGTTGAGGGTGAGTGAGGGTGAGTGAGGGTGAGTGAGGGTGAGGGCGAGTGAGGGTGAGTGAGGGTGAGGGTGAGTGAGGGTGAGTGAGGGTGAGGGTGAGTGAGGGGTTGAGTGTGAGTGAGGGTGAGTGAGGGAGGGTGAGGGGTTGAGGGTGAGTGAGGGTGAGGTTGAGGTGTTGAGGGTGAGTGAGGGTGAGTGAGGGTGAGGGCGAGTGAGGGGGAGTGAGGGTGAGGGCGAGTGAGGGTGAGTGAGGTGTTGAGGGTGAGGGTGAGTGAGGGTGGATTAAAGTGGATGTGGCCATTTCACAACTGTCCTGCTTTATACTCAATAACCACTCTAAATAGTTCTGGTCTGCGCCCACTTATGAAAAGGGGGCAATATTTGGTCTCCAAATAGCTAAGAGCTCAAAACCTATATCAGGGTCCTGGTTTGTCCAGTTCCAAATACCTTTCTATCCACTATGCACCAAAATATCATCGTGGGGTCAAACTAAACTGCTTTGTGTCAGAAACTTCAAAGACAGCAGTCCCAATTTAATAGAGTCTAAGATTTCTTCCACT
This sequence comes from Lissotriton helveticus, assembly GCF_964261635.1. Classification (NCBI taxonomy): domain Eukaryota; kingdom Metazoa; phylum Chordata; class Amphibia; order Caudata; family Salamandridae; genus Lissotriton; species Lissotriton helveticus. The sequence goes on along the minus strand of NC_136063.1, from coordinate 139,144,395 downwards.
CATAGGAATATACCAGATTAATGTGAAGTAAACTATCATGACAAACAACGTTGTCTGGATCAAGGTCAGCAAAAATATAGACCAGCAAATGTGCTATTAGGGCGATGGAATGCAGTTTGAGATAAAATCCTTCAAAACATCTCTCACCTCTTTGAAAAAAATGATTTTTAATGAAAGTAAAGCAGCTTTCTCCGATATTACCATGGAAACAAACAGATCTTTGCAAGACTTCAAAAGATTCTAAGGTTTCAAAACACTTCCTTTGAATCTTACTGCAGAAAAAGAGAAAACGGACTTCTTTAATGCAGTAAGCCAAAATGATCTAATCAACACAATCGACATGGCATGTCTCACTATTATCCTAGGTGGGCAGGAGTGGATGACTTGACATTTCAAACAGCAGGAAAAACGATGGGAGTATCTTCTTATATCAATCTGCCTATTTGAACACTCAAGAGTGCATGCCTGACTAGATGCATCAAAATTATCATGAAAAAGCAGGAAAACTAATTTACATGAATATCGACTTCACATAGAAACAAGATGTTTCTTCAAGTGAATAAGTGTTAAACACAAGATAGCAAAATAAATAAATCTGCTTAAGAGTGCGCCACTCAGTGCAAAGTTTGGACTCTGCCAGTCTGTGAATTTCCAAAAAGGCTTTACTTTTGTAATTTGAAGAGTCAGGATAAAGGTGAATGGTGTATGTGTAGAATGAATCAGCCATCTTGAAATTTTTAACAAACTCCCTAAACCATTTGAAGAAATACATTTGTGGCAACGGATTTTTTAAACGTCTGAAAATTAATCCAGTTCTCCGATCAAAAACAAACGTATTTTGTTTTTTACTCAAATATGACGAATACATGCAGTAAAAAATGTTTCAAACCACTCCAAAATTAGAAGGTTTTTTTAATTTCTTCTATACATTTTGTTTCAATCGTAGAGAACACACGCAATTAGGGATTAACGATCTTCGTCAATTTGCTGCCGCTAAATGTAAACAATAAGTACAACACACTTAAATTGCCGAGAACGCTCTTCATATCTGGAAATGGGATTAGGCGTGTTTCTTGTCCTTCCTTGATTTCTATTACATTCAGGGGTGTCGCGAGAGCCGAGAGTTGCTAGCGAGGAAGTTTTGATTTTCATACAGGGCACTTAACTTTTTCAAAGCGGCACCTGGAGGAGGAACAGAAGTTGCAGGTGCTTATTGACGATTCCTCTGGAGTATTTTATTTACAGCCAATGTCTAGTGAGTTTTTAGTGCTTTAGACTTGGAGATCCGAGAACAGGCTACTTCATAGGCAGAAGTGAAAGACTCGGAGTATCAGTCCTTTCGAAGGAGCACCAGTATCCTCTCGTTGGGCATGGGCACCCATCGCTTCCAAGAGCTTGTCATAAACTAATACTACCTAAAGATACCGTAGCAGAGAGCGCCCTTCCCTTGCAATAACCGAGGCGGGAATTAAGGGTGCACTGCAGCAGAGTCCTTCAAGATTCTAGTTGTGAGTTGCTTATCGAATTGAGAGTGTTTTTTGTATATCTGTAACCCTGTTAATCCCATTACACATACAGATTTACAGTAACACGATGCCACGAAAGAAATGTGAAGTGGGTGGAATTTGGAAAACCAGAGCGAGGGAGGACTCAGCTAGCGGCAGGCAGGCAGGGGAGGAGGGGGGAGGAGAGTAGGGGAGGCACGGCCTAGCGGCCGTGCAATCAAGTAGTGAGGGGGCGGAGCTGGGGGAGGCTGTGGAAGAGAGTAGGCAAGGCGACACGGCGGGAGGGGGCGGAGCGGGTAAACAAAGACGGACATGCACGCGCCCGTGACTTTTAAGGTCAATGCGCATGCGCATAAGCTTAATGCGCATGCGCATTGACCTTAAAAGTCACGGGCACTGCAAGGAATCGCCACGATTCCTTGCAGTGTGGATAAAGAGTGGATGAGCCCCTATAGTCTCGCTTGCTCGATGCGCATGCGCATCGACAGGCGAGACCTAAAAAACGAACCTTCTCGCTGCTTCCTTGCCTCCGTAGTCCTCCCTCGCTCGGCCTCAGCAGGAAGCACACCCAGGCGACCAGTCAGCCAATCATAACACTGCCATAGCAGCCTTGTGATTGGCCTGAGCACCGTGTTTCGGCGCTCAGATGCTGATTGGGGGCCTGGGCATGTTCTCCATGTAGGCTGTTATGCAGTCTGCATGGAGAACATGTGAAGTGCGCAAGACTGTTTTGGGCGGCCCGAGAGGGGAGGCCAAACAGTCACTGCGCACTTTACGAGGGTGCTGCCACTCTGCCCCTGCCCCTGCCTCCTAACGCAAAGCAGGCGGAAGTAGGAGAAAATAAAATGATAATGCAAGTAATCAACATTTTATTTTCCCCTTTGTGTCACTGCAAAAAAGCAGTGGGGCGACGCTCCTCCGCCTTAGCAGAGGAGCCACCACTTACAAATTTGCTGTGTTTATAGACGTGCCACTCCGGATACAGGTCACATACGGTGCAGAGCTGGACAACAGAGCCTGACTCTGTAGCTGACCAGTACCTGGCTTTGTGTTCTGGTACTGTGCTGAAGTTGGGCAGCAGTCTCACCCACATGGGGGCCCCCCTGCTTTTGAAATGAAAGCATAGAAGTGCAGGAACTCATTATTTGGAAGTGCCCGCTTGCTACTAGGAAGTACTGGTACTCACCCATTAAAGATATTGCATGTTAGCTTAGAGGTGCACGTGCTCTCCTACTGAAATTAAAGAAGGTCAGATACTTAGTATGAGACAGCACCAGCTCAGGTAAGTCACTCGGGGTACCAGTGCCAATCCCAGGAGTCCATGCAGTACCTGGACTTTTGCTGCCCTGATGCTGTGTGGCAGCTCCGTTACTGCAAGCAGGCACCACTGACTGCTCCAGTGGTAGTCTGGTACTGCGCAGCAGGTGAGCAGCTGTGCCTGTCCCTGTGGGTCAAGGGTATGCCCAGACATGGGTCCCTTGCTCGCTGTGATAATGGATTTAAAATAGTCTGGCTGATGAGGGGTGAAACCCCGAAGCCGGTCCCAGGATGCTTGTTTCCAGTCTAGGGAGGACCTAGCTTGGCAGTTCGGGCTGGACTATTCCCATGAGGCACAGTGGCGTAACGAAAGTTGAGGGGCCCCCCTGCCAGGTACACAGGGGGGCCCGCTCCGGATTTAATCCAGAGCTCTCATGCCTGAGTTGTGTGATGAGTGGGGCCCCTGCAGCTCGAGGCCCCCCCCCGCACCGCGGGGGCTGCAGGGGCCTGTGTTACGCCCCTGATGAGGCACAGGGTCAAGACTGGTTTGCATATGGCCATGTCTTAACTGGGGTAGCGAACTGAGCTAAAGAACGATGATTGATTAAACCCAGATCTTTTCTCTGGGGGTGAGAGTTTGAAAAGTTTCAGCGCTCCGTCCACCATCTTGTTGTGTTTGCAATGTACCTGTGGTCGAGCAGTGCCTTGCACATTGCTCCTAACTGGATACTATACTTTAATGGGGTTACATGTGCCAGTCCGGTGGCTGAGCAGTACGTAGCTTGGTGCTGAAGTGCTGTGTTTTGTTAGGGGTTTAGAGCAGTGCCTGTGAAGATGCGGCTCTGACATTGTCTTACAGGTAAACAGCAGTGCCTGCTATGGTGGCTCTGCTGTTTCAGGTAGCCCCGTAACTTGCCCCCTCCAGCTCCATGCTGTTTTCGTTTCCTTGCCTTATTTGATCATTCTGCTGCATATCCTCAGTTAGTGTTGCCAAAGTAAACATTTGCAACTTTCTCTGTTCCTCAGTAATTGATTGAGACGGTGTGTGTACTCTCGCTTCGCAACAAGCACAGACAGGACATAGGGGAAGGGCGTGAAAGGAGACCAGATCAAAAACTCCTCATCAGCAAGAAGCCCTGCCCATCTAGAAATAAATGACAAAACACACCGCTATTTGTGGAAAGCGTTTATGGGCATGTTTGGTTAAGCTCAGAACTTAATTTCAATGTAGGATGTGAATAAAAAATACCCTGTCCCCTTTACATTGTGCTGTCACAAGGAATATACTTTCCAGGTGGTGCTCCCTTCTGTATTGACTTCGCTGTATGGAATAACCGGAGAAACTAGAATTTACAATGCAATGGTCTCGGCATTATTAAAGGTAGAGCTATTGGCATTGCTCATGACATTTTTTTATTTTTATTTTTTAAAATCATAAATAAATAGCATTGTCATTTACATTGCAAATAGCTTAATCGTTAAATAAATGTCATTGTCATTTACAATGCCAATAGCTTAATCGCTCGCATATGCATGACCTATTGCATTTACACCCACACAGAGCCACACACATACAGAGCCACCCACACAGTTATTTACATAGAGCCACCCATACGCCCAGAGCCACATACACACACAGGAGAGCAAGCACAGCGAGGGGGCAGGAGAGCAAGCGGAGCCAGGGGGCAGGAGAACGAGGGGGCAGGGGAGCAAGCACAGCCAGGGGGCAGGGGAGCAAGCACAGCCAGGGGGCAGGAGAGCAAGCACAGCCAGGGGGCACGCAAACGAGGGGGCAGGGGAGCAAGCACAGCCAGGGGGCAGGGGAGCAAGCACAGCCAGGGGGCAGGGGAGCAAGCACAGCCATGGGGGCAGGGAAGCAAGCACAGCCAGGGGGCAGGGGAGCAAGCACAGCCATGGGGGCAGGGAAGCAAGCACAGCCAGGGGGCAGGGGAGTAAGCACAGCCAGGGGGCAGGGGAGCAAGCACAGCTAGGGAGCAGGGGAGCAAGCACAGCTAGGGAGCAGGGGAGCAAGCACAGCTAGGGGGCAGGGGATCAAACACAGCCAGGGGGCAGGGGAGCAATACATACCCAGAGCCACATACAAACCCAGAGCCACATACACACCCACACATATCCTTCTACTGTTGTAAAGTGCTCTGATGCCTTCGGGCCAGGTCCAAGCTATATAAAATGCTAAATAATCCCAGAGAGTTTTGTGTAAGGCAATGTGGAAATGTGTAGTATGAGTGCCCATTTTCATTGAGACTGGACACAACTGTACACATTTTTGTGAGTTATGTGTTTTGTGTAAGGCATGAAGATTATGGAGTTCTCTAGGCAATAATAAAAGCCGTCTTTTGGGTGGAACCTCATAACGTCTACCCAATTGAATGCTGTACTCATGTCCACCAATATTTGGACGGAGGGAAAGCCCCCTCTCTACAGTGCTTTTTCAAACTATTTTTCTGTTGGTCACATAAGGTAAGCAACACCTGAGCTGTCAAGTCAGGGCTAAAACTGGGTTTGAGATCTGAGCATTGCCTCGGTATCTTGCTTGCAATCAAACAAATCACTCAAAGTGTGGAGAGAACACTCGTGTTTGTGAGGTTAATGCTTGGGTTGCTTATACAGTCTACACTTTTGCTTTACATTTTGGGGCTTGTAGTCATGATTGTATAATAGGCTGAACGGGACTTCAAATCCCAGAATGCAATGCAATGAACACTGGACCGGATTGGCTACGCACACGTGGAGCTGAGAAGCTTGGGGGCTCAGCGTAGGGGCAATGTAAATATAGGCATATCGTACATTTGCATCATGATTGATACTGACTACTTGGCAAGAGCTACGTAATATTGTACATTTAATGGCACTTTCAGGACGAATGTTTGGGTACACACTTTCACCTGAGGGGGGAGGGAGGGCTGTAAGTAACAGTTGCACCTCTAACTGCTGCACTGTTGTTCCCTGCATCTCTTTGCACCGCCAGTGCTAAACAGGTAGGTGAACGTCAGGGACCAAACGTACGCCTGACTGCTTGGGGTGAAATCGTTGGTCACGTTTGAATATTTTAGGACTAGCAGCAGGGTGGCATATATATTGCACCCACCATATCTATAGCGAGGCGCCTCCTTGGAGTCAAGCACTCAGGCAAGGACGGGGTGCCGCGAGTAGCAGCTAGGTGGGGCGGTAACAATTTCAGTAGGCCACAGCAGTTTAGGAATTCAGTGGGCTGTATATTTACTTACGGCTGCTGCGGGAAGAAATGCGGGCGTTCGAGGCTCCTTTCTCTGCCATGCGGGATGACGGGAGCATCTGTATGTTGCGCTGAGACTGGCCTTTAACTCTGCTATGGAAAGCGATACCGCATCTGGGCAGCACTGGTGTGGTTTACTGGGCTGCAGCCGGGTGGCGTGGAAGCGCTTCTCTCCCCGAGGCAGCGGCAGCTTCCCTGATGCTGCGGGCCTCCAGTGATGCCGGTTTCCTTCTGCGGGTGCCTCTCAGACTCTCAGCATGGCGAGGGGGGCTAGAAGCATCGTAGCGCCACCATCTTTCAACACACGGCCATTTTAAGATTCGGGGGCGTGTTTTTGGCGTTCTGAGTGACGGATGACGTCACAGGTCGAAAGAACGCAAAAAAACACGCCCCCAAATCCGAAAGAGAAGGGGCTTCAAAGGAGTAACGCCCTTCTCCTCCAATGGCTGGCCTCCGTTTAGGAAGCCAGCCAATGGAGGAGCGATGCGGGTTCAAGCCCCCATACTAGAAATCATTAAATCTCCTACCGGAGACTGCGCAAGCGCAGCCTTACGGTCCTCGACCTAAAAAAGGGCTATTGAGAAAGCAGCAGGAGAGGGAGGGAACAAATAGTCTCAGAGGTGGGGAATTTGTATCGCCCGACGCCCTGGACATGAGGATTCTTGTTGCGGACAAGAAGTTTTATTGTCTGCTTAGTCCTCCGGACAAGTAGACATTCTCTTTAACCCTTGTGCCTCTAATATAATCACAAAGCAGTTATTATCCGATTGGAATATGCAATCTTAGTGAATGCGCCTTTTTTTAGGTAATTACGGTAACTAAAAGCCTGGCTGCAGCTGTGAGAAAGTTTGTGCTGTTGTTTTAATCTCCCCTCCATTGGTTTAATCTCCCCATCGGGATGATCTCCCCTTCGCATCTGCACGCGTATTTAACCCTGCAAGTGCATTTGCAAAAATAAACTTTTGGCATGTCTTTCTGAGCTCCCCAGCTGGCCCTGCCAAAAAGCCAAAAAATACAGTTATTGCTCACTGTATCTGTAAGGTCCGTCAGGGCTGGCTCTAGGGTGGTGCGATCAGTGCCACCGCACCGGGCGTTGACTTGGAAAGGGCGCCCTGTTTGCAAATACATTATGGCTTAAAAACCTGCTGCCTCGTTCCTTCCCTCCAGTAATTTTCAGATATCAATAAAAATGTCAAGATTACTCCGGTGATTAATGTTCTTCCTGGAGATAGAAGGAGTTTTGTCTAGTGGAAGTTTGACTACTCGTAAGTTAGCTCAGAGGGTTACTATGCCTGCTAAAAATGTGTGCCATGCAGATTGCAAAGTGCATGTAATATTAATAGGTAAATAGGTTACTGCTATTGTCAGAGAGATATTTGTTATTTTGCAGTTTATAAGTTAGAATCCTAATAGAGAACAATCAGGTATTAACTGTCATCAAAGGTCTGCATGCAAACTGCAGGGTTTATATTAGACCTACATGTCTTTTTTTGCCCGGCTTTTCCTTAACCTGATCTAGCTAAAAAGGTTCATTTGGGTAGAAATGAATTATTACTATTGAAGAAAACCCCTAACAATTAGTGTTATGTTTTAAATTCTGAATTTGTGCTTTTCCAGACCAAGGACTATATCTGCCTATCAGTAAAGTATGGATGACATGTGACTCTTACATCTTGTAATCCTCCGTCTTATGTAACTTGTTTCTTATACACTGACTTACACGCGTGATTGTCTCTGTTAAATGTGTGTATGATGTAAAGTGCTCTGACACCTCACACTGGTATGAGTGGTGCTATAAAACGAAATAAATCTGAGAGACTGGTTATGGAGATTTGAGGGGCACTGTTAACTGGTGGTAGTGAGGGAATAGGAATCTGTGGTGGAGATGGTCACTCGAGGGCGCGAACAAACATTGCCACACAGGGCGCCAGCAATGCTAAAGCCGGCCCTGAGGTCTGTGTTAGAACACCGGCTGCCATATTAGTTATGCTTCCGGGTGCTAAACGTTGCTGCACATGCGATCTTAGTTAAACAATAAAGATATGCCAATAGTGGTGCTGGGTGGATTCCCCTGCAGTGGTAGATGCCTACGTGAGCGGGGTCAGGGAAGGTGCATGTCGTGCGTTACAATTCCTTTAGAGTGTACAGGAATGCTGTGTATGCAAATTCTCGAAAAGAGTAAGAAGTCATAGGAGCCCTGCTAGCTGAAGATGAAGGCAAGGAAGCTGAACAAAGAGGATGTGGTGCCACTGGACGCCCTCAATTACATAAAGGGTTACGGATATAAGATGTACTTGTTTGATAAACATATACAGATTTCTCACTGCTTAAAAGCCCCTGAAGTCAGCTGTGTGTGAACACGAGAGAGCCTTAAAACCAGCAATGCAGGAAATATTTGATGCACTTGTAGAGAGTTCTGAAGTCCCCGATTCCAGGAACTGCTGGGACATTCCTCTATTTACTGTGCAGAAAGATGCATGCTGCCATTTGTGATGCCGTTTTCCATAGGAAAGCAGTTTCTGTCCAGGGGAATAGATCGTCTCATTTGCGTAGGCTCAGTGTCAAGGTTGATAAATATGAAATGCAGGAGCTTCCAGGAGGCACTTACCGAAAGCGCAAAAAACTCAACTAGTGGGAACAAAATCCCAACCAAGAGGCAGGCAGCAAGCAACGGAGTGGGACATTGGGCGCGTTTCAAAATGCTCAATCCTTCTTTTACTACATTGTCTTAAACAAGCATTTACAATGCAATGGTTTCGCCTTTGCAAAAGTTAGAGCTATTGGCTTTGCTCATGACATTATTTTTATTTATGTTTTTTTAAAAAAAACATAAATAAATGGCATTGTCATTTATAATGCCAATAGCAGGGCAGGAGAGCAAGCACAAGCAACGAGGGGGCAGGACAGCAAGCACAAGCAATGAGGAGGGGGGGGCCGCAAGCACGAGCAACGGGGGGGCTGGGGAGCAAGCACAAGCAACGGCAGGACAGCAAGGGGGGCAGGACAGCGAGCACAAGCAACAGGGGACAGGGGAACAAGCACTGAGGGGGGAGGACAGCAAGCACGAGCAACGGTGGGCAGGGGAGCAAGCACAAGCAACAGCAGGACAGCAAGGGGGGCAGGACAGCGAGCACAAGCAACGGGGGGCAGGGGAGCAAGCGCAAGCAACGAGGGGGGAGGACAGCAAGGGGGGGCAGGACAGCGAGCACAAGCAACAGGGGGCAGGACAGCAAGCACAAGCAACGAGGGGGGAAGGACAGCAAGCACAAGCAACTTTTTGTGGACCTGTGAGATTGTCAGGTGGACAGGGTCATGGTCTCCCTTGGCCCCCCCCACACACACAGAGCCCCACACACACACACACACAGAGCCCCACACACACACACACACACAGAGCCCCACACACACACACACACACAGAGCCCCACACACACACAGACGCACGCAAGTCTGGGATAGAGCGAAGGAGTGCAGCTTAAGTGACAAGTGCCCCTGTGCCGAGGCGCGCCCAGCAGTGGGAGGGGAGGGCTCCTTCTGTGCAGGTAAAGAGCACGAGTCTGAGATATACAAAACACTTTGAAAGTGGTGTGTGGTCACAGAGGAGAGGGGCGTAACAGATCCAGAACTTTAGTAAGTGTTGTATTACAATACATGCATATCTAAGAAGAAGTGCTTTTTCTACGTTAACGCAGAAGTAAGGTGTTGAGGTTAACGGATGCCTTGGTTCTCGGATCACTATAGGCACACGGGTTGTATAGATTACTACAGAAGAGGTACACGGATTGTTTAGTGACTTTGAAAAGCCCGGTGTGCACCACTCTTTCTGTGAGCTGGTCCCACAGGCGGGGTATTATTACGAGCCACGTTTTACATTGCAAGAAATAAATGACACCAGAGCAGCAGAAACAGAGTGGGTGCAGATAGTAGAACACGTGCTTCTCAACCCGGCTCATTGTCCAGCCCTGCAAAACACAACTGCGTGTGTCAGGTATACTAGTATAGTGCCGACCGCGAGATCGCTAGTTTCTAAGTGCTGTGATGGGTAGCTGACGGGAAAATAAAGCATGCGAGAGAGATGTGCTCTGAATCGAGCAGGGCTCTAGTGTCTCTGGGTGTGCCTTATTTTCTTTGAAAGAAGCCATGTTACAGAATTGTAAACATGTGCACGGTTTTGAGAGGGAGCAGGTTGTAAAGGCACAAAAAACAGAGCACATGATGAGCCAGCGCACTTTTAGAAAGGTCTGAGCTCTAGGCGCACCCTGGCTCCGCAATATTATACCGTTTTTATACAGAGAAAGTGAAGCACAGGGCGGCAAAAAATTTGCCGAGGATCACACTGTTGATCAAGCGGGGATGCTGGCTTTAGAATCCATTTATCCTGGACTACACCTGTTATTTTAGTCATTTAGGCACATGATCACATATCACCCGAATTATCAACTCATCAAAACTATGAGGTCATTTTTGTGCTAAGGATCGACCTTTAGAACCCCCGTCAATTTCACCCATTGAGCTGTGTACGTAAGCGTAAAGTTAAATGTAACTTGATTGTGTTTAGAATACATAGTACATTCGCTGGAACCAGTCTATAATTAATGAACATCTATATCTGAATTTGCTAAAACTCACTCTGTGATGACAAAATTAAGAATTATCAACCCACCTCTTCAACAACCAATAGCAATTACAAAGCGCACTGAAGCCCACGTTGGACGAGCAAGCACAAACCCACCGTGAAAGCCTTGCAGTGTCCCAGACAACTGTGCATTAGACTGGCATTGTGTGGTTTCGGCTGTGCACTGTGTCTAATGTCGTAGCGACTCTGCCTGTATGCCGATTTTTGAGCTATATCAAAGCGCCTTGAAGCTGCCATGTGGAGCATATAATAAGTAGTATTAGAAACTGTATAAATAAGTGATACCCTTGCAGAAACTAGGTTCTCTCGCGAATGAAACTATCTGGCCAAAAATAAGACGACAAAGCGGATAGCGGGAGTGCCCCGGTCGACCTTGTGAGGCCCGGCGGCTCCCGAGTGATCGGACCTGCGGTGCTGCGGGGGAGACTCTGGAGGGCATCCCAGAAGTGTGAGCACCCCGGGCCAGTCGTCTGCTTGTGTCCGCACCCAACATCCAGCACAATGGCTGCGGAGGGGTTGGGGGGGATTTGGTGGGGAAGCGCTGGAATGAGAGGCCGGGGGCATTAAAAAGAAAAGTTTAAAAAAAAAAGAAAACTTACATGACTGCCGACTTGGGTCCGACCGCGCCGCATCTGCTGTCCCCTCCTGGGACAGGGTCCGCGTTGGCGCCTTCCGTTTAGTGGCTGGTGACAACAGCAACCCCTCTTCGCCAATCCAGAAGCGGCGCCTTCTCCTGAGCAGAGGGGAGAGCAGTGAGGGCGTGTACCCTTCAGAGTCTCTCTCTTGCCTGTTTTCGCTGATGGGCACAGCTGACTCGAGTTGCACGAACGGGAGGGGGGCGTGAGAGAACACGGACGACGGGAGGGGGGCGGGAGGGGACACGGACGACGGGAGGGGGGCGGGAGAGGACACGGACGGCGGGAGGGGGGCGGGAGAGGACACGGACGGCGGGAGAGGACACGGACGACGGGAGGGGGGCGGGAGAGGACACGGACGGCGGGAAAGGGGAGGGAACAGGAAAAAACGTAACTCCGCCCTGGGAAAAAATCTCGGGAACGCCCCCGAATCTGGTCCGGCCTTGACGGACAGATCCGGCACTCAATGGCTAGCCTCCATTTATGGAGCTAGCCAATGAGAGCCGGGGGACGTTCCCGAAGTGCTTATTGGGGACATAGGATTTCACCTGCGCTGAAAGGCTGCGCAGCAGCCTTCGGCAGGCGAAACCCAAAAAGGCATATGTTTCCCAATGGAGGTGGTACTGACCTTTCTTCACTGGGAGCTCGCTGTTGGTGGTTAATGCACTCTCTGTGTCCCCTAAGGTTCCCATTCCTCCTTCTCCCTGTCTTCCCCAGTTTTCTAACTTCACTGTTTTCTGTTCCCGTTCAAGTAACCTATCTGATCAGCTGCTACAATTTGTGTTTCACCATATGTGGCTCACTTACCCTGAGCCCGAGCTTAGACTCTCATGGGGATGATCAGGCTCCCCGGGCGAAACGCTAGTAGTCTGACCAGCTCTGCGCGCTCTCCCCCACTTTCCTCAGGTATTTGGATCCTTTTCTCTAAATACCTCCTTTGTTTAATGCCACACCATAATCATAAATGCCCACCTCAAGCTGTTCTCTAGTACCCACATATCTGCTTTGAATCCTTCAGTTGCTTGTGCCCAGCCTGTCTCTTCCTCCCACCACATTCACTGAACTTTTAGCACCACATTCTAGTGCTATATCTCAGTCGTTCACAAGTTCTCCCCTACTAGCCAGTACTTGTTGTTGATATTATAGTGCTTCACACTTCACTCGTGTTCTTTTCAAGCACTATAAAAACAGACTTTACCACTACTTAATCAGATGATAATCAGTGACCTTAGAAGGCTGAATGACGGAGGCTGCCCTGCCAGGGTTTTAGTAATCTTCTCTTCCAGCTCGAGCCCAAAACTAAGAGAACATTTAAAGTGCCATCATCCCTTTTTCTGTTCGAGTATAATCCTGGGTGGAAGCTATCTAGATCCTAACACCTAAATGCCACAGTAATGGGGGAAACAAAGGCACACAGCTTGTTATCACTTAAGTAAAAAAAGCTATGATTTGGAGCCTGGTTTTAGATTTTCTGTAGCTCCTATATGTAACATATGCATGCACTGTAAAAATTTCAGCTGTATAAGTACGTATGAGTATTTATAAGAATGACAAAATGAATAGCAATTCCTAACTTTGTTTAATTTAATACTTTCATAGCGCTACTTATCCCACTGTAAGGTGCCAGAGCGCTTTACATCTCACACACATTATACACGGACTATTAATCATACAAGTGTGTAGTGTCATAAACAGTCTTTACTGGTAGGGATTATATGCCACGATTGTTTGGCTGGTAGAAATTGAAAGTTGGGGTTTAAAATATGACACTGCCTGAATGGTCTATTAATAATGCTCAAAAAACTTTTTGGCAGCCTTATAGTAACAGATTGAGAACAAACAAGGTTCTAAACCCATGTCTTGCAGTTTACATGCAGGTGCTTGATGCCAGTTAATAGCTCACTGAATATTGCCTGGTGATTTTTTCAATAATTCACAGCTTGGGTGTCTGTTCTCTCCACCTCAATCCAGGAAGCAAAGTGAGCTGGTTAAGGTAAAAGGGTTGCTCAGAGCGCTTAGATGAGATCGCAGAGGGGGTAAAGAAGGCTGAGCAGCCTGTGATAAGTGGAGGCAAGGTAGCAACAGTAGACAAGAGAGGGTTTTGGAAGGGATGAAGCCTATGGTGAAACTGGAGATGGAATAAAACTTCTTATGAGAGGGGAGGAGAACTTGTAGTGAAATGTGCTAGGGGTAGAGAGCCTGTGATGAGGGAGTGAAGAGAAGGTCATGGGATGGGTAGTGAGAGGGATATCCATTCCAATGTATATAGTGTGAAGGTATATTTGTAGTAAGGGAGTGGTGTAATTTAACAGTAAGTGTGTGAAACCCTTGTTGTGAGAAAAGAGAACAGGCGGGTTATGAACCCTATGATGATGTGGAATTGGTATGGGCCCTATGGCAAGTTAGTGGAAAGGCAAATGATTACTGCTGATAGCAAGAAAACAGTGTGGAAGGTAATACTTTATAATAAGAGAGATTGCAAGGGCAAAGAGGCAGAGATGGTCATGTATACTTTGGGTTTTATAGTTGACTAGTAATAAGTACTTGCTAGTCTGTATAGCTTTTGATTTTATAGAGTGCGTGGGACTAGTGGATTTCTTTAGAGGGCTAGAAGATTATTGTATCCCTTTGTCCCTTGGACAAGTACAGTTTTTAAAAAATTCCACACCCCTGTAAATAGTACTTGAATTGCGTTGGGAACAGCGGAGGGGCACTGATTGATTTGAATCAATTGGTCCACGCTCTACAGCAAGCATCAGAAGAGAAATGTTTGCTTAACTAGCCAAAAAAGGGCTGCTGCAAAGAGAAGGGATGCTGAAGTGAACAAATGTTATGGTATGGGAGAGCTTCAAGGCCTTTTGTACACAATAGTGTACCTTTAAAAATATATATTTTAACCCTAAAAGATCACAGATCCCAGTGTGAGCAGCAGGTAAGCACTACAAATTTTGTATTAATCTACACTGCATGTGAGTTTCATAGAAGGGACAAAAAGCCAAGAAGAAGTGATACCAACATGTGCTATCCATTGAGAAGCAACTAAATCAGAGAAACAATGAAGCACAGAAATGATAAGTAACGGGAAGGCTAAATCCACTTTTTAGTGTTAAAAATAAAATAAAAAAGAAACAACCCGTTGTCACAAGTGTTGGACCTGGCCATGTTTGCAAGGTTATTCGCCTTCTTCCTCCTATTTGTCTGAACTTTTTTGTTGGCTTTATCACTCTGGGCACTTTAATACTGCTGAATACTGCGAAAGTGCAGGTTCTCCCTGTCTAAACTGTAATGGTATTTGGTTTCTCCATGATTTGCCTATATGCTTTACTAGTAAGTCCCTAGTACAGTGCACCAGGTGTGCCCAGGGCCTGTAAGTCAAATGCTACTAGTGGGCTTGCAGCACTGGTTGTGCCACCCACGAGTAGCCCTGTAATGTGTCTCAGACCTACCACTGCAGTGTCTGTGCATGCAGTTTTAAACTGCCAAGTCGACTTGGCATGTGTACCCACTTGCCAAGCCCAAACCTTCCCTTTTAATGAAATAAAAGTCACCTCTGACGTAGGCCCAAGGCAGTCCCATTGGCAGGGTGCAGTGCATTTTAAAGGTAGAACATGTACAGTGGTGTTTTACATGTCCAGGTAGTTTAAGACAGCTACATTTGTTTTCACTACAGTAAGGCCTATCTCTCCCACAGGTATACACGAGGATTGCTTTAAAACATCTTTTAAGTGCAATTTTTGATTGGGAGCAGATTGAAAATTAAAGTTTGGTGTCTCTGGACCCTCAATTAAAAAAGACATTTTAATAAAGGTGGATTTTAAATTACAGGTATGAAAAGGTCACTTTTAGAACATGAGCATTTTCTTACTTTAACCATTCTGTGCCTCTGCCTGTCTCCTAATACACATCTGGGTCAGGGGGACAGTTGGGCTCCTGTGCATTCACTATAGACAGTCACACAAAGGGAGCTGCGGTATGCCGTGCATATCCTGATGGACCATCACCCGGCTGATGGGCCTCCCTGAACTAGAGTGGTAGAAGGAGTTGACACTGACACCTGAATAGGGCTGTGCTTGCGCCCACACAAAAAGTCTCCACCCCCTGTAGTGTGTGTGGGGCCAAGGCAAGGTGGGGCAGTGTCTTGCACACTACAAAGACAATTCTTTGAAGTGTACTTACTTTAAAGGCTGAATTTAATATAAATACAGGACCTCTGACACAATATACTCAGAACACTTTTGGATTTATGACATTCTGTCCCTCCTGGCGTTACTGTCAGGAGGGACTGCCACTTTGCTGTTTGCTTTGCTGGCCTGCTTCTTGCTGATCCGGTCCTGGGAGTGTAAGGACTGGACTGTTCTTTCTACATCCTGCTTTCCAATTTTCTCCAAGGACTTGAGTTGCCCTTGTCTCCTGTTGGAAGCCTCAGGGCCATCAACGACTTCATCTGCCAGCACCCGGGCTGGTCTGCTGAGAGCCCTGCTCTGCCAAGTGGTGCCAATTCCAGTTCTAGGCCCTTGGAAGTAAGTTCTGGTGCAACAAGAAGATAAATCAATGCATCGTCTTCAAGCTTCATTCGGATTCGGGGCATCATCGCATAACTTGCCACATCGCAACTGCCTGCACTGAAGTGTGGTCCCTGCTCAATGCAACGACTACGGCTTTCAACGCAAGCCCTGACCTTTCGATGCAGCACCTTCGAAGAACCACCAAAGCGTAAGTCTTGAGCATCACTTCACGGAAGTCCATGAACACATGGCTACAACTCCAATGAAGCCGCAACTGCAATGCTGTGAAATTGATACAGCACAACATGACTTTCGGCGCACCACCGCACCATAGTTAGGAACCGGGTGTTGTGCCCACAAACCATGCATCACCGCCTGTGTGATATGAATTGTCCACAGACATGGACGGCTGAACAACTCTGCACCGCTTTAAGGAACCAACGCATCCTTGTCTACATAGACACATCACTTTCTCCGCGCAACGCACTGTTCCCGAGCTTCACCATGCCAACGACCTGCATAGCAGTAAAGAACTGACGCATCGCCGGCTTTTTCACTGCCTAACCTCCTCTGCGCCACACATCGGCTTTGATTTTCTACACATTTAAGCTCCTTTTTCCTGGTCAAGCACAACCATAAATTTCTAAGAACTAAAACTTTATTTACTTTTGAAAATGCATATCTTGAGTTGTTTATGAGGGATTTTTGTCGTTTTTGTCTTGTTTTAATCAGGTAAACATTGCCTCTTTTCTAAACTGGTGTGGAGTCCCTTTTGTGGTGTTTTCAATGTGTTACTGGGTGTCTGTGTACACAAATACTTTACACATTACCTCTGAGGATAAGCCTGACTGTACATGCAAGCTTGGACAGGGTGCAAACAACTGCCAACTAGAGAACCCCAGTTTTAACAGCAATTATGATCTGTCTCAAGCAAGATCTAATGTCGTACAAACAGTTCCAATAGTCTGGGTATGCAATTTGTCTCAGCTTCCTAACATCTTTAAAACCAAAATAACATCCTGCTTCACTTCCACGTTCCACTGCTTTCACCGCTTTTAATTTGTCCCTTCTAGCCTATTCAAAATAAGTCATCTATTTACCCCTTCACAGCGGGGCAAATTCCCCTGCTGTGCTGGGGGGGGGGGGGGCGCACAGCGCCCCTGTGCTCATGACGAGCTCAGCTCGTCATGAGCCACGGCGGTCGTGTGCTCATGACGAGCTCAGCTCATCATGACCACACCCGTTTCTTTAGAACGCTCGCACAGCAGGGGAATTTGCCCAGCGTGCGAGCATTCTAACTGTCATGACGAGCTCAGCTCGTCATGAGCACACGAGCACTGTGGCTCATGACGAGCTGAGATCGTCATGAGACTCGAAGGTGTTAAGTAATATAGTGGATCATGTTTTTGGGAGGTGTAGGATGGGAAAATGAAACATGGCATAGCTGTCAATTCAGAACAGCAGGACTATCCCTCAGATTAGGAAGAACAGCAGCGTATGTTACAGAGACCTTACAGGTTTGAACTGTAGCCACATGCCTTGGGCAACAATAATCTTACATCTGGCCTTAGATAGAAGAGTTAGTGCTAATAAAGACAAGAAGGGCTATCAGTGTATATCACTAAACGTCTGCACATGGCCCAGGTGATACCTGTCAGAGCAGCAAGTGCCCTCTGGCCCTGAAGAAATGAAGACAGCATGAGAAATATAGTCCCCCAGCTCAGCGGGAATTAACATTCCAATATCAATGCTAAGCATATTTTGAAAAACACGATAAGCAGTGGTAAAAATGTGGCATACGCGGAGAAGACGCAAACCACGACTGCAGCACAAAGAGGACAGGGAAAGATAAAGCTGCTCTCCATGACATTTACAAGGAGTGTGAAATAACATATGTAACGAAAGAAGAAAACCCCCAAAATAACAAGAGAAGAAAAATATGGAGAAAAGTAGGTTGATAGTAAGTATCTGAAGCAGAAGTAGGCGACAGAAGAGGGTTTGAATGCGAGAGAGATGGAGAAACTTGGAAAGTGATAGGGTTGTTTCTATGGAATTGCCTTGAAAGAAAACTCTTTAAAATGATTGTCATGAGAGGTAAAATAGGACAATTACTGGAAGTGAACTGCACTGTCCTTGATCTTATAGCAAAAAGAGGAATCTTCAAGGGAAAGAATGGTTCCCTGATGTGTCAAAGCCGTAGCCACAGCCGTTGTTCTCTGTTGAAGAAAGGAGGGGAGTAGATTGACCAAGCAAATAAAAAGAAGAGGGCCTGAGGATTCAAGAACTCCAGCCGGCCTGATTGCAGCGGGACCTGCTGCGGTATGAGCAGTGCAGCGGGACCTGCTGCGGTATGAGCAGTGCAGCGGGGCCTGCTGCGGTATGAGCAGTGCAGCGGGGCCTGCTGCGGTATGAGCAGTGCAGCGGGGCCTGCTGCGGTATGATCAGTGCAGCGGGGCCTGCTGCGGTATGAGCAGTGCAGCGGGGCCTGCTGCGGCATGTGCAGTGCAGCGGGGCCTGCTGCGGCATGTGCAGTGCAGCGGGGCCTGCTGCGGCATGTGCAGTGCAGCGGGACCTGCTGCGGCATGAGCAGTGCAGCGGGACCTGCTGCGGCATGTGCAGTGCAGCGGGACCTGCTGCGGCATGTGCAGTGCAGCGGGACCTGCTGCGGCATGTGCAGTGCAGCGGGGCCTGCTGCGGCATGTGCAGTGCAGCGGGACCTGCTGCGGCATGTGCAGTGCAGCGGGACCTGCTGCGGCATGTGCAGTGCAGCGGGACCTGCTGCGGCAGGTGCAGTGCAGCGGGTCCTGCTGCGGCAGGTGCAGTGCAGCGGGTCCTGCTGCGGCATGAGCAGTGCAGCGGGACCTGCTGCAGCATGTGCAGTGCAGTGGGACCTGCTGCGGCATGTGCAGTGCAGAGAGGCCTGCTGCGGCATGTGCAGTGCAGCGGGACCTGCTGCGGCATGTGCAGTGCAGCGGGACCTGCTGCGGCAGGTGCAGTGCAGCGGGTCCTGCTGCGGCAGGTGCAGTGCAGCGGGTCCTGCTGCGGTATGAGCAGTGCAGTGGGACATGTTCTTGAGATTGAGATTATCTGTGAGAAATAATCAATTGTATTAGAAGATATACATACATGTATGTATGTGGTATTTGTATAGTGCAAACCTAGCTGACAGGTGTCAGAGTGCTACAGAGGGTCACAGGTACAGAGGGAGAGGTACCAGGGTTCTTCGTCATGTCGGGCTCTTTAACCTCTCCACTGCGTCGAACGTTCCGCGCTGGTGCGGAACGTTCTATTGCGCGGTTGGGGCCGGAACGTTCAGCGATCGTGCGCAGCACTACCGAGGTAGTGCACGCGACGTCCGCTGAACGTGCCCCGCACGGAAGGGGTTAAACACGTGTGTCTTCAGATTGCTCAATCTGGAGCAGGGTTGGGCAGTCTTGATGGACCCAGGGTGATATATCCACCAAGCGATCAAGTATTTTCATGAATATGAGCATCGGTTCTACATAAAATATTCTGCTAAAAAAACTTTCTAACAATAATCTGTAATCTTTTATGCAAAAAATACATATACTTAAAAAAGCAATGAGTCTGTGGAAAGAAAAAAAAATAGGTCAAAAGTTTTTTGTTGCAGCTAAATCCAGCTGAGTGATAGATTAGGTTTTTATTTATGTATTCAATTTAATTAAACAATTATTAATGTGCCAATGTTTTGTCCACTTCGAAGCAGAGAGGATAGGGAAAGGGCAATGGAATTATAATATTTTGCGCACTTGGTAAAGATCTAATCTTAAACAAGGGAGAGCCCCAAGTACATACTTGGGGTTGAATATTTCCTTGGTTTCTTAACGATGTTTTGAAGAAAAAAGAAAGTAGAAGAAGGAAGAGAAAACGAAGCAGGAAGAAGCAAGAAATCAGAAAGAAAGGAGAAATAAACAGCTCCAAGTAAGGCTGTCCATATAGAACCCCAGCAGAGGGAAGAACCAGGTAACGTCACAGCTGTGCACAGCATCACACAGCATTATGTAACATAATATCAAAAGCTCAGGACCCTCAGAAGGGGGACGTGGAGAGCAGAGTGGATTGCAGAGAGCGGGGTTGGTTGACTCACTGGATGCAGACAAGGTCACCCCACAGCTAAGGAGATCCCAATGAAGGGTTAATCTGCAGGGAACGGACAAGGACCAGGGCTGCCACTGTCCACACACGGATGTTGACTCTATACGTCCTTTCAAGGCATGTTAGTCCTCTGGTGTGTGTGCAGATGGTGCAGCAACGCGCCCTTTAACCAACCCATCTCCAACACTGTGTGTACAAAAGCAGCCATGAACAGATATATGTTGGCAGTCCAGAGCGCCATCGGGTTTGGTAGACATGGAGCTGATGAGGACATTGGCCCAGTGTCACGTGGGCAACTGCAAGTTCTACCCGGGGGTCTGTGCCCACAAGCCTCAAGAAAGCCACAGGACCATGGGTCTTTCAGCACACCCCATTCTGTGACCCCGTCACAGGGGTCCCGTTCCTCAAGCTTTCCCACAACAGAGGAAGGCACCACAGAGGTAAGAAGACCATTGGGTGGGAAGACTGACCGATGACAACCTATAGTGACCCGAGAGGATGTTTACGCCCCCCTCTGATCTTGGATCCAACTTTCCATTTAGCACAGGGTTCCTGGAGGCCATATCAGCGGCACGGCCATCTCTACCAACACCAGCAGATGCGACAAACGACGAATCACATGTGTGTTGGTGCACAAAGGTGACCATCCGGCCACCCAACAGCCTTGCCACACTCTCTCCATGCTGACCATTTCACCGGTAGGAAAGGTATGAATGCAAGGGAGGTGAGAACACGGAATAGAACAGGAGTGAGTGAGTGAGTGAGTGAGTGAGTGAGTGAGTGAGTGAGTGAGTGAGTGTGTGTGTGTGTGTGTGTGTGTGTGTGTGTGTGTGTGTGTGTGTGTGTGTGTGTGTGTGTGTGTGTGTGTCTCTCTCTCTCTCTCTCTCTCTCTCTCTCTCTCTCTCTCTCTCTCTCTGGTGGGGGGAGTAGTGGAGGTTGAGTGAGTAGCTATGGTGAAAAAAATAGACGCATAAAAGAGAAAATCATGGATTTAAACAAAGTCGGGAAGAGAAAATGCATATCAGTGCAACGGTGGAGATCAGAACTTTACAAAAAAATAAGGAAAAAGAACGAGGATGAAACAGTCTGAAGCAGTAACTCTACAGGAGGGATGAAAGGTAGAGGAACGGGTGTAGGATGATTGGTCCTGACCTGATGTAGCGCCGTGAGTCCGTCCTCGTTGTACAGGTTGGGGCTGACTCCATTCTGAAGGAACTGTCGCACTGCAAAAGAAAAAAGACGAGTTTTAGCTCAAACTGCCCGTTCCGCAACCCCACAGCCAGTTGTACGTTCAACATATAAATTCAATGCTTTCTGCATCCTCTGCGTTTACAGACGCGCCTGTCAGATATATTTTAGAAACCAACATATCATCAAACACTTGAGGAGCACAAATTGAAGTGAGTCGAATTTAAGCTTTACAAATTAAATGTTCTTTCCAAATCGTGGCCAAGACGTGTTTCATGATCCCACATCGCTTTTTCAGGGAGACACATTCAGCACTTCGTCCATTCCCTACTTTAATTACACTGCAGTCTTTCCACAAGAGTTCTCTTTCAAAGTGGTCATATGTCTTGGACAAAGTGCCACGACTAGTAGAAGCATCTTGTGTTGACCCATCTTTCTCCTTGTCCAATCCATTCTCTCAGCCCAAGTGACCGTGAGGTTCAGTTGACCCCGAAATGATGCTCTTGACCTCATCGCCTGCACCAGCAGCATCTGCTCATCACTCACAAATCCTGCAATGATGCCTAGACGCTGGTTAACACACTGGTCCTCCGCAAACTAGACCATCACATGTGTCTCATCCTAGGTCTTCCATGAGGATGACCTAAGATCTTGGAGGTGTGCTCACCATTACCAGCGTAACCTATTTAATCTTCTCAGACTCTCCTCCCACTTGAGACAGCAGCCAGGCTGGCTCTTGTGGTGCAACAGATCACAATGTAAGTTTTCTAGACTTATCCGAATGTGTCCGTGACATCACCTTCTGTATTGCCCACCTTACACAGACCTCCTTCCCTTTACATGCCGGCATCTACACTCCCACGAACCTTAGACGCTAAGACTACCTCTAAACCAACCAGTACAGATATCTGATTCAGGTCATATCTTTCCTTGACATTCTTCCATTTCAACAACTACCCTCTCCACATTACACTATTTCCACCCGGCGTACCATGGAAAAGTACCTCAAAAACCATCTCATCCACCTCTGTGCCAGCTTGGGCACCTAGGTCTAGCACCTCTAGGACATGTACCCCAAGACCATACTGAGGGTTACTCTGTAGTGGAGATATCCTTTTGCACTGCTACAATGCCCATCCGCCACCCAACCTCCTGGTGTTTGTTACTAAACCCTGAAGGATTCCTGGTAAACTCTGCACATCGCGGGGGATCAACAGACTACCCAAATAAATGCAAATGTTCAGGTCTGCGGTGCCAGCAGCACCACCATCAACAAGTCATGTCACTTACAGAAGGCAGCTGAGCGTGCACGAGCAGAGACACCTATGAACATATCACTACCTTTTATCAACAGATGTTCTTAAGAAAAATTACCCCAAAGCAAACGAGGTGACAGCACTTTACAGAGGAGGCAGAAAGTCCCTGTGTAACTATTATTTCAAATGTGCGTACCATGCAGTTAAAATAAACAAATGGGGGCCCAAAAACATTTTATGTAGAGCAACTGTACTAATAAACGCATGTTCAGACATGTATTGTTGCAGTGGTAGAGCAAAGGTCAAATTACGGCTATCACAGTACAGCAAATTGATAATGCCTCACAGATTGTATGTAACACTTACTTTACATAAGTAAGGGCAGGGGTCACTTTCTCTCGCCAATCACCCACTGTGCGTCAATCCTAGCTTTTCCCTGTCTCTGCTCACTAACTGACCCTGCCCTTCTCAGCTGCCAGGGCCCCACATTAAATTGCTGCCCGCCACTCCTGTGACTTTTTTCCCCAAATACAGTACCCTCCCTAATCACCTCCCACCAGTTAGTGCCTCTGAAATGCTGGCAGTGCTGCTGGAATGCTGCTACTGCCGGTAGGATACGGTTTTAAACTAAATAAATTGACCCACTACACCTTCATCTTGAGTTGCCTTCCTGCAGCTCATCTGGGTTCCCTACCGCCCCTAAAGCCTGCATTTCTGCTCCCTGCTTCAGCCCTCTCCAGAGAGCAGGAGAGACCTTCCCCAAGAATGTGCACGACTTTCCTTAAAAAGTGGCCTGCAGCAACGTTAACCCATAACATGTCAGAGATAAACATACCACTGTAACTGAACAGGATAATTCCATGTTAGGTTTTTTCAGAGTAAGTTATGCCTGCTCAAAATCCACATTGGTAAATAATAAAATCCCAGCGAGCCAGTGATCCTTTGTTTTTTGGCTCATGCGCCCCCCGGGCATGGTGTGCCCTTTCTTACACTGCCACTCACCCGCAGGGGGCACACTTCACAGTTTGAAGATCAGTGCTTTACAAGGAGAAATAACTAACTCTCCTACTAATCAGGGGGTCTCTTCAATGTGATTTTAACATTCTGCACAAACTGAAGCCCTTCATTCCAGGTTTGGTTGAATATTGTTTGTTGAAACAAGTACACGTCAAATTGTCATGGAATAAACCCTGCATGCAGAGTATAACATTGCGGTCTGTGTAATATATATCTAGGCCTAAAAATAAAATTGAAAACACAACTAGGTAGGAATGCATTATAACTCATTGGCCTTAGGTGGGTCTGGTGTGCTGGCAGTGCTGTGCCTGGTTTGAAATCTATCTGGAGCAGCAGTATGGTCTGTTGGGAGGGCTCCAGTACAAGCAGCAGAATAAAGGGGTGTTGTGGGTTCTAGATCTCGAGCCCTTACTAATGCCACAATTGTGTAGAGTTCTTGTTCTAGAGCAGCAGAGGTTCTCTGTTGTCGGGGAATAGTCATGCTTGATACCACACAACTGCAGTGTTGGGTTCTAGAACAGGTGGCCTAGATAGCTGGCACAGTTGTGTGGTGTATATGTTCTAGAGATGCACAAGTGGTCCGTTGACGCATTTGTGGCTCTTTGGCGGCTCAGGCGGGATGTAGAACAGTGAGGGGTTCTAGTTCTTGGAAATGAGGTTTGTTGTGTGAGAGGCACTGGATGCCCTTATTGGGGTTATAGAACCGCAGGTCTGTGGAACAGAGCAGAGAGACACTGATCGAGGGATGTGCATGAGAGGAAATAAGACTTGTTCGCGTCATCAGCCTATCTTGTGTACCAGGAACTTTATATATGTCATTTGTCAGCGTGTTTAACCTATCTTGTGTACCTTTTGTAATTTACCTGGCACTCATTTGAGGTCAACTTTGTAAATATGTATTTAACTCCTGTTCTAACCTAACGCTGACTACTTTTATGTTTTTTACAATATACATATGCAACTTGTTAGCGTTGTAACTGCATATATGTAACTTTTTAGCGTGTTCAGCCTATCTTATGTACCTGTAACTGTATATATGTAACTTGTTAGCGTGTTTAGTCTATCTTGTGTACCTCTTGTAACTTACCTGGTTCTTTTGTAAAGCGCTATGACACCTTTGGGTAAAGTTTGCCCCATATAAAACTGCATTAAATAAATATATAAATACATAAATAAATAAATAAAATAAAAAGACAACAGATTGAAATCTAGGTTGGGCTGGAGGGGCATTGGCCGACATGTGCTGGTCAGAGATCAGAGAAGGTTTACGCCTCCCCTTCACGGGCATTTGTAAAGTTGTGTGGAGAGGGAGGATGTGGACAGAAGTGGGCAGTCGGGAAAGGGCTGATAATCACCATCGGTGTTCTTTGGCACCACTGAGTTTGGTGGGGCTGTGATGGAAGAATAGCTGCAGCAACAGGTCACCAGGATAAGGCTTTGTGTATCAAAGTAAGGATCCTCTTCTGAAACACAAGGGGGCGCTGCAGTCCAGTGGCACAGCTCCTGCAGGTACCCTCTGGGAAAGTGGCAGAGTGAACTGTGAGTCTCACTGGTGTATGGTTGAATTTGCTTTGAAATGGCCAGTCGGGCTCCCAGAGATCATACTGATCCGGATGAATACGATAGTGTGCACTGTACTGGTGCTCACACGAATAGAAAATGGCAGCCAAGAGGAAGAGGAAACATAGCGAGGCCTGCTACCTCACCATACCGTGTAACATAAAATGTGTATTTGTAAAGCACACGTATCACGCAAGGGTATCAAGTTGCTGAATAACAGATGATTATTGTTATGGTACAATGGTATTCATTATATCGACTTCAGAAGGATGAAAGGCTGAGTGGAACTGGAGCGATTTGAACCTGTGACCATGAGGTAAAACACAGGCCCTACAGGGCACACATTAGTCCACTAAGCCGCCAGACCCAGCACCTCGGTTGGGCACATGAATACCCATACTGCTCCTATGCAAAAGCAGCTTGACTTCCAACAACACTGAAGGTCAATGTTTGTGGGGTTTGTTTGCAGTATCCTTGTCTCACCTACATCCTGCTTACAATTTCTATAGAACCCCAAAACATGCCCAGGGCTCCACTGTTGCAATTAATTGATGCGAGGACAAGGTACAGGCTCTGCTTTGGCAACAAGTAAAACAGGGCACGCCTAGCTAAAATCTATACAAATGTCTTAGTGGGCTCAGACAGCAATAGATGACAAAGATGCCCTCTTCAACGAAACAGAGCATCGTTACTCAGAGAACTGCCCCACCCACAGCCCAGCACTGCCACCTGGACGCCTCGAGCTGGGCTGTCTGGCTGCACGTGACCTTGCCTTCCAGGCAGCACGTGACCTTGTCTGGGGAGCTGTGTAGGCGGCCGCCATTTTGAAACTGGATGAATAACACATGCCCCCGGGTCTCGCTGGGGGTGTTCAGGTGATAATACCTCGTGACGTGGGCTGTGGGCGATACTGAGCTTTCTAAAAGTGTCTCCAGTTTAAGGACTCGACTGTCCTCTGTCCGTCTGTGCCGAGACGCACCTCACAAAGAGACAAAGGCCACAAAGGCGAGTAGATCTGCAGTGGCGGAAGCTGCTCCCAGGCCATTGTTGCGGGCTCTATTCACACACCGGAGGAGCGCTGAAAACAAAGGTGTCTACAAAGCACACTCGCTGGTATGAGCAGAAACTTTCGGAAACTTGGCGCAGCGAAGGATTCCAGCTCAGAAGCCGCCGCTCTGGTGGCACGCAGAGCCCAGGGTCATCGCACCCTGGTGTTTGCAGTATTCTGCCACACCTGAGAGTGGACGGTCCATAGACTTTCAATGTTGTGTGTTGCGGCACCCCACAGATGACTGTCCTAAATGTTGTCTTCTGGTGGATTTTAGGACAGCATGTAGGGTGATGGATGCCAAACATTGTTTTTGGGGGGATTTTCTAAAAGCTCACTAGTAGCTTGACTGGTGGTGGATAAGGATTCTCACACAGATAAGGATTCTCAAATGTTAGCTGTTTGGGGAGGTGTTTAAAATGATGCAATATGTTTCTCCAGGATCCCCTAATGGACAAAGTTTGAGAAAACCTCAGCATCAAGGGTTTTGTCAGGAGAGCCCAAGTCCCAGCTACCAGAGAATCCGTAGATTCACGCTGCAGAGCAGAGAACCCTGAACTTTCTGAAATCACAGACCACCTTTCGAGCTATACCGTTTCTGGAGCAGGGAATCTGGATCAGTACGCCCAATAGAGTGCAAAACCAAACTCGGTAAACCAGGCAGCAGAAATCAGTAAAGGTTGTAGAAGATACCCCCTCTGAAGCAATATATGCAGAAGACGGACTTGCATCGCCTTCGAGTCCTCCCAATCTGCCTGCTCCCTTCCTCAGCTCACAGCCTTACCCTCTCGCATCATCCGTTCTTCTCCCTGTTTAACTCCCAACTCATGGCACGAATCCCCAGTCCCAATGTGGTTTCTTGATATGGTATGGAAAATAACCCTCCTCACCTTTCTCTCCTCAACACAAGCTACCTCAGTCGAGGCTTCTCTGTATTCAGGTCTTCTCACCGGCCAAAAGATCCTAGAAGAGCCAAGCTCCATCTGACTATTTTCCTTCCATCTTTTCACGGTCCCTCAGAAGTGGTCTTCTACAGTGTTGCCAGAGCACCACCATCGCTAGTTGATACTCTCTTCTTGTCCTCGTTTTTTCTATCGTCTTCGTACCCCCTCACCAGTACTGATGTCATATCCAAAATTGCCAATCTTCAAAAAGTTCTCCTTCTCACACTTTGCTCTTCATCCTTACTTCTCTGTCATTCATTCTATCGTCACCCCTATCCCAAACTCTGAAAACATACTCTGTCTACTTAGCATCTAATCGAGAGCAGTGACCTCTTAACTTTTTCGATCTCCACTTACCCACTAGGCTATAAGGAGTAGCTTTCGGACTCCCTAACCCGCTACACCCACAATCTCAGATCCACATCAAATTCACCTAGTCCCACCCAAATCCCCATTGTATTTACAGCAGGCTGCATAAAATAACAAAATACATAAGAAAAACTAATAACAAAGGACAGGCAGTGGAATCGAAAATCCCTTCACATTTCAAGTGTAAACAGGATGTTTATAAAAGCACTCTCTGTGCTGCATCAAAGCACTCTCGTTGTAACGTGTATGGACCCGTGCACTGGAGCTCACTTCTCGCTGTCATACAAGTGTGCACCTCACTCCAAGATCTTACATCAGCCCTTGAAAGCCATCACCTGCTACTAGAAGGAAAAGAGCAAACACCCCCTAGTCCATTGAGAAGGTGTGAGTTACCAACTCTCTGTCATGGTAGGTTTAGGTGTGCCTGTTCATTGTCTGTCTTCGTTGTCCACCTAGAAATGGCATATGTTCCTCATGGTTCCTTTCACGCCTCGCGATTGAGGGATCGGTGAACTGAAATGCAGTTCTTCCTATACCACCAATAGCTGAGGAGGGGTGAATAAAAGTGTATGACTGCTCATGGACGAAAAACCGGGTTCACAATGCAGGTGTGGTTCTATGCGACACAGACCTGACTGCCTTACACGTTACCTAGAGTTGCTCAGACCAGGCACAAGGGCATGAAAGGCTTAGATGTGTGTGTTCGAGAGTGCAACCCACAGTAGATTACTAATGTGCTCCTAGATTCACTCACAGGGGTTTCTGGACAGCAAACATCCAGTGAAAAAAGCAAGTTTTGCACAAAGGATGCCGAGCACAATTTATACACCAGTATATGTCTTTTGTGGACTGGGAAATGCTTTACACAGTTATTCCTAGAGAGTAGAAAAAGAGGTTCTATGAATCAGGGGCTGGTGTTGTGTAGGACTGAGCGCTTCCCTTCTTTTCACAAGTGTGTTGCACATCAGGCTCAGTGCTCAGCTGTGACTGTGCCAGTCTTCTTGGGTACCGGACAGAGTGAAAGGCGGAGATGTTTCTTAACGGCACTTGTTGCTAGTCTCATGGCTTCACAATGGTCCTCATGTTATCCACCTCAGAACGAAAAAATGCTTAATCAGCCAATGATAATTTTGCACGCTTGATCTGCAGGGTACACAGAGACCTTGTGAACATTAATCCACTGAGTCACACTACTGCCTGCATTTATATTTAGTTCTTATTGCATTGTTGTATATTACGAGTACACAAATTAGTTAATCCTTGAAGGGATTAGAGCTAATTCTGGTGTAGAAGCAACAGTGAGTCATGATGTTTCGGTTAGGATCTGCAGAGCTACTACCTGGTCTTCGCTCAACGCTTTATGCAATACCCTCTCTCTGGACATCAACTCCATCCTTCAGTTGCCTACACTATGTGTTTATGGTTTCTGCTACTGTTCTCTGGAAGGAGAGATGTTTGTGGTTGACACACCCTACTACCACCAGAGGTACTGCAGTGTTTCCATAAACCGGCACCAGCCGTCCTGAGTAGAGTTTTCCAAGTAAAGGACTCCCAGCACCTGCATGATGTTCTCACAACACTGTTTGCGTCTTCTGACCTCTATGATTAAGTGATTATTTCTTTTTTTGTCCTTTAGAGACAAAACACAAAGAGGCCTATTGAGTTGCAAGCCAGGCTCGAGAAAACCCTTTGTGTTACCGATATAAATGTCCCGCGTGACAGGAGCGGCTCTACAGGTATCGAGTGGTTTGTTTTCCTCACATTCTTTACTTCTTCACTGTGCAGGTAGAATATATTCTATTTTTCTCAGGATATTCTTTTGAATTCTTGTGATTTTTAGCCTGACATTCCTGAGGCAAGGCTTTGTCTAGAAGCAAGGCTAGTTGGGATTCACACCTTGAATTTGTGAATAGAGGTAGATGGAATAAAATAGCCACAAAGAAAGTACTTTAAACTAAACTCACACAGTTTAATATTGGGATTAGCTCTCTCCCTTATTTTATCTATTATTGAGGCAACGAATCAGCCCACTTCTGCTATTGGAGCTCTTTAACTGTGATTGACGACATATTTTGTCACCACACATCCATGCACATCTGCCTGTTCTTTAACGATGTCTGCTTGGGTTCTGAGATCTAACGTGAGGTCATTCACTGGCCGGCCCTTTTAAAAGTAGGGATTTACTAGTGTTACTGATTACTTGGTCCACCAACACAGGCTAACCTTACTGTTAATTTTAGAACCATTTCAACACCACCGCCACATATGTGGTCACCTAGGGTGGTACTTTGTACGGGACACCAACCCTATAGTGTTTTGCATCATCATCAGCCATGAACATAAAATAACCAAAATTGTTAAGGCAAAAAAGGTCTGGTGGTGGCTTGGTTGGGGCATGAAATTCCACGCCGCTCACTGAGTTTTTTCCACTCTGCAGTCTGTGTAGTGCGTAACAGGGTTTTAACCTCGCTCATACTTGCCGACGTTAAGTTGGCGGGTGCAAGTGAGGAAAATTTTTACTCCAGACCACCACCCGGCGAGATTTCTCAACAAGGATGGTCACGGATGGCTGCTACCACTTGTATTGAGAAACCTTCTGTTCAGGTTGAGGAAGCTGCCGCTCGATTAGAACATCTACTCGAGCAGCAGAAAGAAGCTGCACCCTCTTGCGTTGTGTTGCGCTTGGTGCCGTTCGCGCTGGACAAACATTCAGCACTAAAAATCTGAACAAATCAGATGACCTAACGCACTCCATAGCTTGCAGAACTCCATATATCGTGGTAGAGTTTTTGGGTCACTTCGCAGAGTTCCACGTTGTGGAACTCCACGAATTCCGCCTAGGCCTAGAGGTGGTTACAAACCTTTTGACTTTGTCAATGCTTGTTTTGCCAAGGAGTTTATTTTTTTATTTCATTATTGTAGCAGCCAAGCCCTCACCAATATATATTAAAAAAAGATTGTATGAAAGCAAAAATATTATTTGGTTTCAAAAGGAACACATTGGCATACTAGCCCCTAGCATTCAAGGGAACTACTTTGAGTGTGGATAGCTCCTTGTAAAAGAGCAGAACACTGTCACTCACAGTGAAGTTAGCCAATGGCTGAAGTGGGATGATCCACTGCCCCATGCTGTAGCTGGTAGACGAAAAATCTGAGTGACACAACAAAATGCATGAAGTCTGCTGCCTCAACGCCCAAAAACTAAGTGAATGATATGTATAATGGTAGTAAAATCAAAAGAACTTGCTTAATGTCAGGTCTAAAATGTTGCACAAGAACAACTAGCAAGAAGCTGGATGGCAGGCAGATATTTGAGCTTCCGGGTCACCAGAGCAGAGCTGCTGACATATGGACCGCAGGAGCTGCTAGATGGGCAACCCCTGCCCTTGACGAGACTAACACAGAAGATAAAGTGACATTTTCTACAAAATGTGCAGACTTTAAAAGAGTTCATTTGAAGCACTAGTAGGAAAGTTATAATCAGATGCCACATATTGAAGAAATAATTAGATTTAGGAACAACGGATAGGTGTATATCGACTTTGCAGTAAAAGAACAACACTGGTAGCAGATGCAGAAACCGGGACTATCCTGACCACTCACCTTCTCGATCGGTCTTCTAGCAGGACTCAATATCCCCTCAGTTACGACACCTCACAAACAGGGTTCCGGTAAGACACATAAACCAGTCTCTCTTACGTGTCACTGTCTGAATTAAGGTATCTGCAGATCTAGCCATGGCAGCTGCCGAACAATATCTTCAGCAAACTCCATTTCATGGCAAACAATTAAAGCTTGTAGAGTCTTTTATAGCTTCTTTAATTATATGGAAGAAACCGTGTTATATTGGCGCACCGTGGTCTTGGCAAAGGGCACCTTGTATGCTGTTTTTGTTGACCTAAAGGCGGCATTCGATCTGGTCCCTCGTAACATACTATGGAAAGTTTTAGCAGATCTGGGGATGGCACCTGATTTGTTGAGTCTGATTGTCCGCCTGCATGAGGATACTTTCGCGCGGGTACGGTGGGGATCCCAGGGGGAGGTCACCGAGCCCTTTCCGGTGGAGCGAGGAGTAAGGCAGGGTTGTGTTATGGCACCCACCCTGTTCTCGCTCTTCGTGAATGGGGTTGCGGATTTCCTCTCCCTGGTCCCGACCGATGCCCCCGTGATGTCTGGCGAGCGGGTCCCGATCCTCATGTTCGCGGACGACACTCATCATCTCAAAGACTCCGAGTGGACTCCAGCAAGCGCTGAAAAGGTTTGAAAATTTCTGTTCGGACAGGGGACTAGAAATAAATACTACAAAAACAAAGTATATGGTCTTAACTGGTCGCAAAACGTGTGGGTCAAATAGACCTTTTAGAGGGCTGATTAATATGAATGGTTCCCCGTTGGAGCGTGTAGATGCTTTTACCTACCTGGGGGTGACCCTTCAGAAAGACTTGGGGTGGTCCAGCCAACTAGATATTGCGGTCCTAAGACTCCGCCAGCAGGCAGGTATTCTTCTCAAAAAATTCTCCACTTCAACAACTAAGCCCATCAGTCTGTTACTTGAAGTATATGGGATGAAGTTCCTAGGTTCGGCCTTATATGGAGCCGAACTATGGGGCTTTGAAGATCTTAGGAAATTAACGCTAGCTGAAAATGAATTTCTTAGAAAAGCTACTAGCGTCCCCATAAGTACCCCTTTAGTGCCGCTAATGTGGGACCTGGGAAAAAAGGCGGTCCAGGACTTAGCCTTTTTGCGCCCGGTTCTTTACTGGCGCCGGCTGTGGACGACTGAAGAACTACAGCATTATGCTCAAGGACTGAAGGAGGTAATGGCTAAGGACACGTCCCAAAAAATCTATTGGCTTAAGAACATCAAGTTGACACTTTCTAGGTTAGGGATGAATGACTTATGGGAGGACCCAGAAAATGCCAATTTTCCCTCAAAAATATTACTAAAAGAAAAATATTGGGAAATGGTGATCTCTGAAGCAAGGTCAGAGGGTCTCTCCGCACATTTAACTAGTCGCTTTATGGACATTAAAACCTTACCGAAACTAGAACAATACTGGGACATTATGGCCAAACAACAGGATCGTAAGCTCTATTTCCAGCTTAGAGTAGGATCACTCCCAGTAAGATCTTTTACTGTTAAATGGGCAGATAAAATTGGAATAGATAGATGCCCCAACTGTGAGGAGGAGCAAGAGACAATCAGTCATTTTTTTATTCTTTTGTCCCCTATATACAGCCCCCAGATCATTGTGGATTAAGCCTTTATGTAAACTACTTGGGGTCCAAAGAGACGCTGAGGCTCTTAGAATTTTAACTTCAGACCCGATGCCTACAATTGCTGTTGCTGTGACTACATTTTTGAAATGGGCCTGGGTAATCCGCACAAAATACATAGCAGTAAAAATGTGAAGATCAAATTGTATGGTCTTAGCACTTATGGGCCACCACTTGTAAAGTTTGCACAAGATTCCCCTGTACTAATGTATGTTTTTGAAATAGTTTTATATCTTTTTAAACTGTAATTCGACATAGCCTATTCTAGTTTATTACTTTTTTAGGAAAAATTATTTATTGTATGGTTTTTAATGTCTTTTTTTATCTTCAATGGTGTAAAATATGTATGCATACTTTTATGACTTAACTGTCGAATAAAGTTTGTGAATGAACTATAATCAGGTGCCACATATTAAAGAAATAATTAGATTTAGGAACAACGGATAGGTGTATACCGACTTTGCGGTAAAAGAACAACACTGGTAGCAGATGCAGAAACCGGGACTATCCTGACCACTCACCTTCTCGATCGGTCTTCTAGCAGGACTCAATATCCCCTCGGTTACGACACCTCACAAACAGGGTTCCGGTAAGACCCATAAACCAGTCTCTCTTACGTGTCACTGTCTGAATTAAGGTATCTGCAGATCTAGCCATGGCAGCTGCTGAACAATATCTTCAGCAAACTTCATTTCATGGCAAACAATTAAAGCTTGTAGAGTCTTTTATAGCTTCTTTAATTATATGGAAGAAACCAGTAGAAAAAATGTAAGACAACAATCACAGTGTACGTCATTGAAAAAAGACTCCAAGTACAACAATGCATTTTAAAAGTTTCTAAATAATTAATACATTACCATGGGGTGGTAATAGAATGAATAAACAATAAGAGAGAAGAGTTTGGTGTACTCAAATATTGGATTGTATAAAACCGAGAGGATTATATGAATTTATAGATCTTTTTTGTACATTTGAGGACTGCCTGATTCTGATACTGTATACTTATTGTTTCTTAGCTATACTTTTTAATCAAGTTTTATTTTTCTCCAATAGGCATTTGTGAAATGTAGGTTTGGTTGAAAACCACAAAATGTCTACATTTAACACTCATCACTCTTAGTAACCTTGATTCAGATTACTCCCTTTAGTTTACAATTTAACATTATTTTCTTTAAGGCCATGTCTAAATGTTGAAGGATAGGATTTCACAGTTTGGAACTTTTTTTACACAATGTTACGAATATTAATTTTGCAGTTCTAGGAAACTGCAACTGGACACATAAATGCTGCAAACACTGCACCTCTCTGTAGGACTGTTATTATTTTATTGTTTAGTTCCTGGAATATTTGTGTTAATGATTTACTTTTTAAATAAAAGATATAACATTTTGCAAAAATACAGTCAGACAAATTAAGAAATGCTTCCTAGTTGCACTGGTTCTGTGCCTGCTTTCTATGTTTGTTTATGTGACCGTCCGCACCCAGGTGGTGCTCCAGCTCCATGAAGGGGAGAGGTGTGGCGAGTTAGCCAGAGTGTCTGACTTCGGAGCGCGGGGCTCACAGTATGATCCCGACATGGGGGGCAGCTCAGCTCAGCATCATGTGACTCTGGGCAGTAGTTCACTTAATCTCCCCGACGGCCCTCAGCGCCTGGTTACCCTTATGGGTGATATGTTTGCGCTTTACAAATAAGTCATTTGTGACTTCAGGTACCAGTACGAGAACTGCAGAGTTTACTTCAGGTTGAAGCCTCGAGTGTCAAGAAACCTGGAGGTCTGGTAGTTGTGGGATCCTTGTAAGCAGAGGAATCCAAGGCCTGTGGTGGACACGGCCCGGCCCGCTCTAGTTGCTCTGCCTAACTTCTACAGGAGTACGGAGAGAGAACTGTCAATGAGTAGTGCAGTGGTGAGCTAAAGCAGGTTATAAGGGGGCCAACCTTAAGGATTTATGCGAGTTAGTGAAAATCAATTCAGCCCATTTTCTACTGGAACATTCCAGCAAGTGGGGGTTCAGCCTTTCCCAGAAGTAAAACAATAACTCCCCAAAGTTGTGGCGCTTTTTTAGACCCATTGGACGATCTGGGAGATCATTGGTTCTGGACCAACCCACACATCATTCTTATTTTCCATTCCAGGTTATTTCTCTGCAAAGTTCGTCATCTCACACTCCTGAAGAAGGGCACAATGGCACAGAGGAGGAAAAAGAGCAGAGGAAGCAACAGCTGCATCGAAGAATGTTCCAGCAAGGAATGAGGCAGAGAAGAGGAAGTGCACCGGGTAAGGAGGTGCGGCACTTCAGAGTGAGCCAAAGGGAAGAAGTGCCCCAAGCAAGAGGTGGTGCAACAGAGGCGAGAAGAGGTGCACTGGTGGAGATCAGGAGGCAGAAGCAAGTGGAACAGTGCAGTTGAACCAGATGCTAGTGTAGTAGAAAGGTTTTTGCAGTACAATGGTCCGAGAGGGTCCTCATGCAAAGAATATTGTGTACAAAAATATTGTCCGACATAAATATTGTGTCCTACATATACTGGTCCCAAAGGGCGTAGATTTCCTCCTACTTACTCCTAAGGGGTTATATTTTTGGAAAGCTAATTTAGGACTATATACTAATGTCAGATGATACTCTGACCAGGATATTCTGGCACTATACTTCCTGCACCATCTCGGTGTCTTGGGCCTGAAGCTCTATATGGTCTCCTCCAAATCCATTGCTCAAGGAATGCGAATGGAAAACCACCTGACTCCATAACCCTATCAGCAGTTTCCAGAAACCCTTTAGCTATCAGCATGAGACATTTCGTTTCACTGCAACCGAAGCAGCAGAGATTAACACTTACTCATAGAGAACTTACCAACCCACTTTAACAGCACCTCTTGTTCACACAAGGAACAACACTGCTGTGTGTATATTATATATCATCGGTGGCAAGGCTAGTGGCAGCCAAAATGCGTACAATGGCGGCAAGACATTATTAAATCTACAAGCAGCTACACGCAGCGTCGTCATCCCTTGTTGTGAGATATAAACATATATATATATATATATATATATATATATATATATATATATATATATATATACATATATATATATACACACATATATATATATACACACATATTACCTACTGGCGGTCGCCAGTAGGTATATATAGTTAGGATTTTTTCTCTATGGGATTTTTGAAAATTCTATGTCTAATAACTTTGGCGTTTGTGGACGGAATTGGCTGAAATTTTCAGGAAAATGGCACATTTTGTTTCTGAGCAGCCCTTGAAAATTTGGGGGGGTTCGTCAAGGGGGGGCTGAGAAAAAAGGGGGGTCCCAAAACGTGTTTTTAACATTGAGTTTTCCATAGGGCGGTTGGCCTCACTTTTAGCCCGAACGGCTGAATGGATTTGCATGAAACTTGGCAAAATTGTAGGGACTGGTAGCCCGATGTGCCTTTTGTAGGTCTCAATATATGTGCTACAGTGGATTTTGAGAAATTAACGTTTAAAAAAAGATATATATCTGTAACAGCGGACCGGGCAGCGCTCCAGGACGCGTACTTTTCGCGCAACGGAGCTTTGTGAAGCGAAGCTGATTGGTTCTCCGGCGTCTGTCAACATTCCAAACAGTCCGTAGCGGCCGCCATCTTGTCTCTCGGTAGGATCGAGAGACAAGAGGAGGCGAAAGCGAAGGGGCAAATGACCATAAGGGGGAATAGTAGATCCTCGCTGACCCCCTAGGTTTGATGTGGAGGTTTTAAAAGGGCCCCGCGGGGCAAAAAAAAAAAAAAATAATAATAATCGAACGGCTGAATGGATTTGCACGAAACTTGGTAAAATATTAGGGACTGGTAGCCCGATGTGCCTTTGCTAGGTCTCAATATATGTGCTCCAGTGGATTTTGAGAAATTAACGTTCAAAAAAAGATATTTATCTGTAACAGCGCTCCGCTTCGCGTAACGGAGGTTTGCGACGCTGATTGGTCATTCTGTCACTGGGCTATAGTTGGGCTACATCTGGCTGATATTTGGGCTACATTTGTTTTTTTTCGTCTCTGGCGGCCATCTTTGGGCTACATTGGGCTACATTGGGCTTCATTGGGCTTCATTGGGCTTCATTGGGCTACATTGGGCTACATTTGGGTTCCAACATATATATAGGCCAATGTAGCCCAATATATATTTTTCAAAGTTAATTTTCGTAAAAACCACTGGAGCATATATCTTGAGACATAGCAAAGGCACATCGGGCTACCAGTCCCTACAATTTTGCCAAGTTTCGTGCAAATCCATTCAGCCGTTCGAGCTAAAAGTGAGTCCAACCGTCCTATGGAAATGAAGGAAATGAATGGGTAATTTGTAATTAGCAAATAGCTCATCGCAAACTAGGAATGGTAAAGAATCGCTATTTATTCCTTAAAGTTCGCTATTTAGGAAATGCAAAAAACTTTGATGATACATATGGCGGTTCATCTCTAACAAGATAAGAAGCATAGGGATAGATTTATGATGACTGGCGCATCACCAGGGATGTGTTAGTCATTCTGTGCCGCTGTTCCGTCACCTATGGTGTGCTGCATTTACAATGCGGCGCATCATGGGGCAAAAACAGCACAGATGCGTGATGTATCTGTGCCGTAAAGGTGGCGCATTGCTGGAGTTGTATCGCAAGTGTGATGAAGCTCCAGCAAGGGTCGGGGGTGCCCCTGTCGCAGGGTTTCTGTTCTCACACAGAACTGTGGACAGAGGATTGGAACCTCGGCGAATTAGGGTGTCCCAAAACTCACCTTAGTAATCAAAAACCCCTTAGCAAGCTAGGTACAGTGTCACATTGGATATAACAAACTCTCAATGTTTAGACAATCCAGAATATGAACTTATAGTACCTCAGGATACGTGGAACTCATGAACAGTCGGTCGTTATATATTTCTTAGAAACCAGAACATGGAGTTAAGAAGAACACATGTGTATTTGAAATGTTTATTTACTAATGCCGTCTTCTCAGGCGTAGTATCTTAGATAATACAAGTACACATATTATCAGTAGCAAAATTACCAGCATAGTTACTAGTACATAAAAAGCGAATGGTGACAGTATGTTAACATGCTGTAAATGAATAAGAGTTAGCAACACTTATAAGCAGCCGCGGGCCGTGGAGGGAGTTACGGTGGGGCAGGGAGGCGGGGAGGGGGAGGGGCAGGGTGGAGAGGGCTACACCCTGCTTCTCCCCCTCCCCGCCTCCCTGCCTCACCGTAACTCCCTCCACGGCCCGCGGCTGCTTATATCTCACCCTCCCTAATACACATATTATATTATTTGCTAAGAAGGTCTCTTTGTGTTGGTTTAGGGCGTGCCCATACTTTAGTGTCTTAGATTTGAAGGAATCACATCAGCATACACCAGCTCTCTCTTCATGTGAACCGCATCAAGTGTTGTGTATGTGTGTTCGGCAAAGCAATATAAAACCCGCCTCATGCCCAGAATTGGCAGAAGTTGCACTTATGTTATGAGTATGAAGTCGTGGAGATCAGACCTCATAACAATTCTGTATCGTGTTGTTCTTGAAACTTTAGCACTCGCTGTACAGATATAGTTTAACAAGCAAAGCAGATAGTAGAGCAATAACATATTATTCTCATGTAAACCACGATGAACTACTAGGTTGAAAGCTAAAGCAACAACTAAGTGTCGTGTGCAGAAGTTGCAAAAAAGGAACAATGGCGTTTAAACCGGTAATGAGCCCATGCTAACTTAACACGGTGTAAAGATATCCAGGACGTAGATGACACCTCCCCATGATCCGGAAACGAACTGAATAAGATAATAGAAGTGCCATCTCATGAGAGCAGATTGCAAGTTTATATGTGGACGGTCCGCAAGGTAAAGCATTACAAACTAGGAAAATTTAATGCTAAAGAAAAATAAAACAGCCAAGTACTTTATCGAGTCTTAAGCCAATAGGCAAGGTAAATAATAAAAACTTGACAAATAAGTCAATGAATTGTCAATGAAATGCTAGTACTCAGCATATCAAACATGAAAAAGGTCTATGACATAACTGTGTATGCAAAATAAGCTGCAACAGCCTCCAATAGGAAGTCACCGTCTTCATCCGAAAACAGTTCAGCCATCCAATTTAAAAGCGGAAAAGAACATACGTGCTCTCCCAGCACCGGATCCTCTATCACCATCAGAGGACAGCTCGGTGGGTTTTCAAGAAAGCTCTGTTCCAAGAAAGACTGTGTTGCCGCCAGTAAATTCCAGGGACCAATTAGTCCATGCATCAATGCCACAGCCATAATCCTTTCGCCAGGACAAACCAACTCGTGAGTAATGATAGGAGTCATCAGCTGATTAAAGTCGACGTCAGGAGAAACCGGTCCGCAGAGACACAAATCAATGGCCCAATCGAAATCACAGGTCAGGCAGTGAAATACAGGCTGGACACAGGTGAAGTAGGAGAATCGAAAAGATAATCCATATGCCGTGCTTAATATCGCCAACGGCATTGTGCCATAATATTCTAGCATGCGATTGCGGAACAGTGTCAGCAGCTGCAGGGCGGGAGGTTGCATAGGAGGGACATCCATATTTAAAAATGTAAAAAAGCACAAGAGCGTCCGCTGGTAATGCAAGTAAAAATGGCAATCCACGAAGCAGAGTGGAAAAAATACAATGAAAGAAAGTAGGGATGACTCGAAAGATTTTCTCAAATGAAGTCACGAGACCACTGGTAACAACTTTAAAAAAGTGCGCCAGGGCCTTTGTGGAGGATGCGTTAGAGATAGTCCGAACCATCTTGCTGAAATGGAAAGGCAAATCTGAATTGAAAAGGGTCTGCACCTCTGTACGGGTGTTCGCTATGTGAAGCACGAAAGTTTCACGGGCCGAACTCAAGGCCACCTCTCTCTGAGACAAAAGAGCTCTTATTCTTGCCATGCCGTTGAAATCTGCTCCCAAGGTTGGTATTTGTGGCGAGATTGAAAACTCCCTATGTTCATGTGTGGGAGGAAATAGAACATTTCTGCAGCAAATAACCCGTTCACTTACTGTTACGATAAAAGGAATACTTTTAATTAACCCAGATCAATCTTCATTATTGAGCATCAAATAACTACCATTTTCCAACAACTTGAACGTGGGGATGATAGCAGGAACTGGCGTGCCTTGCAACACGCAAGCCATATTTGGTCGGTGTTTGTTGCATGAACCGTGTAACTGTATGTGCCTACACATTAGTGAATGATCTGGCGTCTCAGTGCATTCCTCTCCATTCAGATAAACTTCTTGATCATCTTTGAAACATCTGTATGTGTATGGAAGCGACCAGACCTCATGAAGAAAAGCACTACCTAAAGGTTCATAACGACCTATTGGTATATATTTCATACAATTTGAAAACTTATATAAAGCAAAAGGCAGCGTTATTAAACCGTGGATAAGGCACGTTGCCAAAAAACCCGCAATCCTCTGCTGATGATGTCACTGAGCATGTCATGAATGATGTAATATGTGACATCATCAGCAGTGGATTACGGGTAATAGTATCTCTAGTTTACTCCCCTATAGCTGTCTTTCTTTTAACATAAGTGTCTGTTTCCTTCCCTTATACTTACTGTTTTTGGTTCGCTTCCGGTTCGCGTACCGGCGAGCGAACTGGGAAGCGAACTAAGAGAAATAGAGGTTGGCACAGTTCCAAATATTGTACCAATTTTTTAATAATAACGGGGAGGTAGTTCTGAAAAGAACTTTTTTTTCTATTGTTTTTGTTGTTTTAAATTTTTTTTATTATTTTTCGGAATTTTTTTTACTTTTTTAGAATTTTTCTGAACAGTTTTATATTTTTTGGGGTTTTTCTTGGAGGGGGCAATGAAAACGATTCATTGTAAAGGGCTCAACAGGAGCAACAAAACAAAAAAAAAGTATTTATTATTTTGGGCGTTTCGTACAAACTTGCATATGATAGTCAATAGCTCTGTTGATCAGAGTGATGCTTCTTTCTCCGTAGCAAATGAATCCATCGCAAAATACGCAGGTGTGTTTTACTTCACCAAATCTCATTTGTATATTTGGCACCATCTCCCTGCCCTCTGGTCCCGTTACTTCCGGTACAACAGATCTTCTGGCCATAATAGGGAGATTATCTAGGTCGTTCCGAAACTGTGCAGCACTGTAGTTGTTAGGATGCCACCTAGTCATATGGCGATGCATTGTGTAGTTTCCGAAACTGTATTTTTTCTCGGTTCCTCTGGACAGTCTATCTTGACATATAAGGCAAGTTACGTATCTTGCATTTACTTTTTTCTCACCTTTGGGAATTTAAAAAAATTGCCAAATGAAGTTTTCTTTCCGGTGAGACGTCCTGGGCTCCTCAGGCAAAAACTGCCTCTCTTCGTGCTCGTCGTCCTGTTCCTCTTCTTCCTCTTCTTGTTGAATTATAACTTGAGCAGGTGGTCCACTCTTCCTTGGATGTGGTGGAGGTGGTGGGGAAGCACCAGCTGAAGCTACTAAAGAAGCCATTGCTCAGTGATCACAAAGGGTCTTTCTCTCACAATGATGAAAGTCAGAGTGAGGAAAGAAGGAGGGATTTTCATCATTTGGGAAAAACAAGAGTTCTCAACCAATGAAAAGTGTTCATTTTAGATTATATGACCTAGTCTTACATCATTAGGAAACCAAAAGTGAAATGAACCAATGAAAAGTGTTATTACCAAGTCACATGACCTGCTGTGTTTACGTTAAGCGCTTTGCAGGGCCTCCCGGTTTGCTTCCAGAAACCTGCGCTTTGCGACTCGGTTCGCGTACCAGTTCGCTAACGTAGCACGTCATATGACGTATCACGCGACAACGTGAAACGTCATGCGGACGGGAGGCGTCACGATGTTGTTTTGTAACGCGGCAGTTGCGGTAAAGAAACGTTTACCGGCTCGCGGTCTATTTCGCGGCATCAAGGTCAGCTAACGGGAAGCTTCCCGATTCGCGAAGCGGGAACGAAGAAAAAAAAATATTTAAAAAAAAAATTATTCATAAACATATAAAATATATTTTTGGATTTAAAGAAGAATACATTTTACAGCTACAGATATTAGCTGTTAAAAAACCAATGAAATTCACTGAAAAAACCATAGGTTATAGACCATATATAGTTAGGAATTAGCATTTACAAAACCTTGAAAATTCACTGAAAAAACCATAGGTTATAGACCATATATAGTTAGGAATTAGCATTTACAAAACCTTATTTTACTCACACAAAACCATTGAAATTCCATATATAGTTAGTTGCACTAACTATATATCGCGCACCCGCAATCCACTGCTGATGATGTCACATATTACATCATTCATGACATGGTCAGTGACATCACTGATGACATCACTGATGACAACATCCAGTGAATATGTGTTTCTGTAAAGTTTAAATATGTTTTACATATTGAAGAATGAGTGGATGTATAAGTGTCTGAATGAAGGTTTTAGTAGGTGCGTGATTGACTGTATGAGTGAGTGATTAAATGCGTCTTACTGAATGCACGGGTTAGTGACTAAACTGTCTGAAAGTGTGCATCAGTATGTCTGTTGTTGTGCAAGCTGCTGCATGTGTTGATCAGTAGCTATATAAGTAGCTATATGGGTTATTGATTGGTTGCACAAGTATTTGTATGGGAGACTGAGTGTGTGTATGGCTGGCTGGGAGGTGTGTGACTCTGTGCAGATCAATGTGTACTTGTATCAGTGATTCTATAAGAGAGTAAGTATGTGTTAGTATATGTTTCAAAAATGTAAGGTGTTCTGTGTTTAACTGTATAGATGAGAAAATGGAAGTGTGATTGATTCTTTTCAGGACTGACTAGGTGTGTGAGTAACTCCATGGATGAGTGGCAGAGTGTGAGTGTCTGTATAGGTGTATGAGTGCATATGATAGTGTTGTAAAGATGAGTGATTGTATGTATGAATGATTGTATGAGTGAATGTGTGTGTAGACATAGGAATCAGTGAGTGCGTATGTAGTAACTAGTATTGGTGTGTCAATGGTTTCAAAAATTATACTCTCTATTTAACACTGGGTGTAATAGAGGTTATATTAGAGTGTGAGGAGATGCATTGTATTATCACATGAATGATATCATCAGTGATGTGATCATTGATGTCAAGTGAGATGTCATCAGTGATGTCATTTGAGATGTCATCAGTGATGTCATCAGTGATGTCACTGACCATGTCATGAATGATGTAATATGTGACATCATCAGCAGTGGATTGCGGGTGCACGATATATAGTTAGTGCAACTAACTATATATGGAATTTCAATGGTTTTGTGTGAGTAAAATAAGGTTTTGTAAATGCTAATTCCTAACTATATATGGTCTATAACCTATGGTTTTTTCAGTGAATTTTCAAGGTTTTGTAAATGCTAATTCCTAACTATATATGGTCTATAACCTATGGTTTTTTCAGTGAATATATATATATATATATATATATATATATACATATATACACATACACATATATATATACACACACATATATATATATACACACATATATATACACACACATATATATACACACACACACACACATATATAGATATATATATAGAGATATATATATATATATATATATATATATATGAAGCAGCTGGTGGTCGTACGGGAAGAATATATATATATTTATCGCTCCAAAAGTTGTCCACCTTTAAGTAGCACACGACCAGCGGCTTGATTTATGTGTAGGTAAGGACGGGGATCCACTTGTAGATGCCGCTCAGTAATGGATCTGCCAGACGCGTTTCGAAGCTCCATATGCTTCTCTTCAGAGGCTTTAACGGAAGTGGTGTGCGCAACCTATATATACTGAAGCATTTCAGACCGAAATAGCATACACAGTAAGGATGAGAAATATGTATTTCAACACTAGAATGGCAGATCTACAAGCAGCCTGGTGTCACTGATTAGAAGCACTTTGTTTATGTGTGGGATTAAAACGGACACATGTGGCACAGAGGGTGACTCATCAAAAAGATAGGCAAATATTGGACTCAGAACCCATAGCACAGCCAGCTCAATGTGGACCGTCCGTCATTCTGAAAGCTCAACTTGGAGCTTCTGTCCTTAAGAAAACTCAAAGTGGACCTTCTTTCTTTCAAAAAGTTCATCTAGGACATTCTGTCCTTCAGGAAGCTCAACTTGGACCTCCTGACGAGAGGAAACTCCTTGAAGACTTACCATTCCATCTTCTGACATAATGCACTTGGTGCTATAATTGTTATATGTGATTGCCTGTAAAATACTCC
Organism: Lissotriton helveticus; assembly: GCF_964261635.1. Classification (NCBI taxonomy): domain Eukaryota; kingdom Metazoa; phylum Chordata; class Amphibia; order Caudata; family Salamandridae; genus Lissotriton; species Lissotriton helveticus. The sequence goes on along the minus strand of NC_136063.1, from coordinate 139,100,541 downwards.
CTCAACACATAGCTAGGATTGTGCTATAAGAATACCACAAATGAATAAATAAATAAGAGATACGGGGGATGAGGCCGTTGAGTCAAGATGGGCTTGAAGAGTTTTAGGGTGACCTTGTGGTGCTTAGGGTAGTTTGCAGGTTTGAAACGAGAGGTAGGTAGGGTGGACTATACAAATGCGGAGCAGCTAGAATCTGCCCTTTAAGCCAGCAGTAGTGAGAAATAACTCCAATCACAAGTGGGACAATGATGACACAGGTATTGGTGAGAACATGTGCGATCAATCACAGTGCACAGAATGTAGCAAACATGAGTGAATACAAAACATAGTACGAGAAAAAGAAATAAAGTTGTAAAGCCATCAGTGAAGAGAGAAAGAGATGAGGCAAAAGAACCACCAGCCATCGATTGCCTACAGGTCTTGGAGCAGCAAACAGTAGGTATGGCAGAGGGTAGACAATCTGCGGCTACTCAGAGCGGGAATGTGAGCTGTGTAGTCATTGGTGAGTAGCGGACGGGACGTGGTCTAACACCAGCTAGAGGGTTCCTTACACTGTTCTACATCAGCAGCCAGTGACGTGAGGGGAGGAGGCTGTCTGTCTTAAGGATGAGCCTCGAGGTCACATTCTGAACAATCTGTGGCCGGCTTACCAGGTAACATGGTAGCCCAAGATATAAAGCGTTTGGGACTTTGGGAAGAAGGGGATAATCTTCCTAGGTATCTGAAGAACATCCAATGTGGCAGCTGCTTGGGTAATGGGATATATCAGACAAGGACTGACCCTTATACCCAGCAGGGACCAAGGTAAAATAATAAAAAATATCATGCAGGGGTCCCATGGGACTTATTGAAAACCAGTTCCTTGTGAAGATATTCACTGGTTTGAACTAATCTACAAGTATAGGTACACCACAAACATATTTACACATAAGCCACTTTTTGAGAGTACCTTACATCACAAGCATTTGGCATAGGACACATCTCACTCCTGAAGGAGAATCTTGGCACTTTACCGTTCACGGCAGGAGTGCACTTAATGGAATAAAGATTAGAATATCCACGTCTTTAATAGCTTCTTGAACGTTGTGAATGCAGAATAGATACATACGTGGAGAGGCAGTTTGTTCCAATGAAATGGGGCCAAGTAAGAAACGGATCGGCCACCCACTGGCGTAACGAAACTCAAGGGGGCCTCCCTGCAAGGCGCGTGGAGGGGTCCCTCTGGGCTCAATCATGAGCTCTGCAGCCAGAGTGCTGTGCTGAGGGGGGGCTGGAGCTTGGGGGCCCCCCGCACCACGGGGGCTGCGGGGGTCTGTGTTACGCCCCTGCTGCCACCATATCTGGTGGCGCGTATTCGAAATCTTGAGAAGGGCTTTATTGGTGGACCTGAGCAGTCTGGTGGGCGGATAGTGATGAAGTCTGGAGAGCAGATAGGTGGAAAGGGTCTTGTTTAGTGCCTTATGGGTCAGGCAGCACAGTTTAAAAATTGCTTGTTTTCGAATTAGGCGCCAAGGCAAGTTCTTTAGAATAGGGGCGGTAGAGGAGCGGGAGGTCAGGTTACAAATTAGCCGAGCAGCCGTATTCTGCACAACCTGCAGTTCGGACAGCAAGGAGTCGTATGCTGCCACCAAACATGCATTCTCGTAGTCCAGGCCACATTGTGGCAAAGCAGGTGCCACAGGGGAAACGGCCACTACAACGCGGCCGTTTCCACGAATACATTAACCACGCATGCATTACAACGCATGCGTGGTTAACACGAAAGCCTTTACCACGCATACCTTTACTACGAGTTATGTAGTAAAGGCATATGTGGTAAAGGTTTAAAATAAACAAGGGGGTTTGAGGGGTCTCCCCCCCAAACAAAAACCTCACCTGAAATCACGTACGAATGTGCAGACAATCGTCGTCGTTTAAGAGGAAACGGAAAGAAACTTCCGTTTCTTCTTAACGACGTACCACGTCACCACGCAAGAATTAGAGGAAAAGGTTATGCGTTGAAAAACCATTCCGTTGTAACGCATGCGTGGTAAAGGCATGCGTTGCAACGGAATGCGTTATTATTATTATTATAATTAAATTTCTAAAGCGCTCAGCTACCCGTAGGTTTCCCGGCGCTAAAACCAAAAAGTGAGAGGAGAAAGTCAGAAGAGAGCTGTTTAGATGTCAAATAGCCAGGTCTTTATCGGTCCACGGAACCTGAGGTAGTTAGGTTCAGTTCGTATCTGAAGGGGGAGAGAATTCCAGAGTGAGGGGGCCAGCCAAGCAAATGAGCGGCCACCCATTCTGGCTTTCTTGATTCTAGGAACTGATAGTAAGTTTTGATTAGACGATCGGAGATTACGAGGGGGATGGTATGATTGTGCTAAGGGGTTGAGATAAGAGGGGGCTAAGCCAGAGTTTATTCTGTGGATGATGCAGAGGGCCTTGAATTTTGTCCGATTTTCAATTAGGAGCCAGTGCAGGGAACGAAGGGCATTAGAGGTAGGAGAAGTGTTAGGTAATTTGCAGAGAAGTCGCGCTGCCATGTTTTGAACTGTCTGCAACTTACGTGTCACCTCTTTACTGGCTCCCAGAAGAAGGATGTTCCCGTAGTCCAGTCTTGAAGTAATAAGAGCCTGGACCACTGTCTTCTGAGTGTCCAAGGGAAGCATCCAAATGATTTTTCGCAACCACTTGATGATAGTGATACAAGTGGATGATGTTTTAACCACATGGTTCTTCATAGATAGTTGGTTATCGAAGGTGACGCCAAGGTTGCGAGCGGTTATGGATGGAGTGGGTAAAGGGCCCATTTGTGAAGGCCATTGCCGGGGTCCCCATAAGGTGGTGTTGGGACCGAACAGAAGAACCTCAGTTTTGCCCCCATTTAGTTGTAGTTTGTTGTCCAACATCCAGGCTGCGATGTTACTCAGACCTGTACGGAGGGAAGAGGATGAGGAATGAGAGTCAGAGGAAAGGGAGTAGATGATCTGGGTATCATCGGCGTACGAGTAAATAGTGAGCCCAGCTTGCTCTGCAATAGTAGCCAAAGGTCTGACATACAAATTGAAGAGCAAGGGGCTCAAGATGGAACCCTGTGGTACACCGTACGCCGATGTGAAGGTTTGAGAAGCAGAGGACGAGGAGAAAACTTGAAAGGTGCGATCTGAAAGAAAACTAACAAACCAGTTGAGAGCTGTGCCGATAATACCAGATGATCTGAGGGCATTGATAAGGATGGCATGGGAAACCGTATCAAATGCGGCACTCAGATCAAGTAAAATGAGTGCCACGGTTTCACCCTTATCAACTGATGTTTTCCGAGACACCTAACAGAGTGGATTCAGTCGAGAAACCACGTCTAAACCCAGATTGAGATGGATGTAGTAGTCCACTAGCCTCAACATGGGTTGACAATTGGGAGTTAATGTGTTTTTCCATAATTTTGGAAAAGACTGGAAGAAGTGAGATTGGGCAAAAATTAGATGGGATACTAGGGTCTGCATTAGTTTTTTTTAGCAGGGTTACTATCATTGCATGTTTCCATGCAGCGGGTACTGAAGCTGTGTTAAGGGAGGTGTTAAGAAGATCCACAATCAGTGCAAGAGAGGAATGGTCTAGTTTGTTTAATATATGAGGAGGAAGGGGGTCCAGAGGAGAGCCGGATTTAATTTTACGAATGATATCAGAGAGAGTCGTGATGTTAAATGGCTCCCAAGTGTCGATCAGAGGAGAAGAAGGAGAACTGGTATCACGATGAGTTCTGGAATCACAGGAGATCATGGGTACAGGGGGAGTGTAGGGAGTATATAGAGCTGAAGTAGAAGACAAGCCCTCTATTGTCCGCTGTTCAGTGAGTGAGCTAGGAGTGGGTGGGTAAGACATGGAAGAGGAAGGGGCAGATTTCTGGAAATTGGAATAGATGGTATCTATTTTGGCTACATAGAATTCGGCCAGTGAATTACACTGCGCAGCATCTAGGCTAGGTTGTTTGGGTTGACACAGAGCGCCCGACAAACTCTGAACTACCTTAAAGAGAGCTTTAGGGCGATTTTTTGCTTCAAGAATGGTGATATTAACGTGCTCCATTTTAGCAATTTTACATAAAGAATGATATTTGCATAAAGCGGCTTTATAAATTTGTTTTGAACAAAGATCGTATTTTAAGCGCCATTTACGTTCAAGATTTTTGCAGATGGTTTTTTCAGCTTTTAAGGCAGCTGTAAACCAGGGTGCAGGCGGATGGTGAAAGTTATATTTTTGCATACGTTGGGGTAGGCAAACATCTGCCGCTTTAGCTAGCCAGGCGTCAACAGCCTCAGCAGCTTCAGTACAATTACCTTCCCTGGAAGGTCTAGTGTTCTGCAGACAGAGATTGAATTCATTAATATCTAATTTGTTCCAGTTTCTAGAAAGTCTGGATTCCGTTAATTTCGGGGGAATATTAAATTGGTGACCAATGGTAATAGTGAAGGTTACCAAGAAGTGGTCCGACCATAAGATCGGTAGTGAGGCCTCACAATCGATAGTTTCTAAATTGGAGAGAATGGGGTCCAGAAGATGTCCTGCAATATGCGTAGGGCCTGTATTATGTAGGGTGATGTTTAATGCAGCCAGGTCCTGTAAAAGATTTCTACTAATGGAGCAACAGGGATCATTTAGATGAAGGTTGAGATCTCCAAGAATTGAAAAATTGGTGGAGTTTTGGATGAAGGGTGCTATATGCTCAGGAAGGGAGGTGGCCCAAGAACTCGCTGGTCCAGGGGGACGATATATAAGCAGTCCGGAAAAGGTAAAGTTGGGAGACAGCGAAAGCTTGAAGAGGCCTACCTCACAGTTAGGCCCTACAATGTCCTCCCATTTGCAAGAGTAGCGCCGGTTATAGACTATAGCTATTCCTCCGCCATCTTTCAAGGCTCTGTTTTTGCCGACATAGGTGTAATTGTCAGGGAGAGCCGCAGCAATATCTGGGCCAGAATGATCTTTTAGCCATGTCTCCGTAAGGAATATAGCTGCAGGTTCCTCAGAGACAAGGAGGTCAAATATTTCCCTCTTGTGTTTCACTAAGGATCTGCAGTTTAGGCTAATCAATGTCCGAGATGAGGAAGTAACTGCGGGTGTGGTTGTGAAATATGTAGGAGGAAAGTCGGAAAGTGCAATGTTAGTTAGGGAGGGGAGGGACGTAAGGGAGAGATGACAGGCTGGGCAGAAGGACGGGGCCTGGAGAGGATTCAATATGGTGCCGTGAACGCAAAGTGGTGACCTAAACTTAAGCAGAGTTTCCCTAGAGTAAGTGTGTAACGTACCAGGGGGTGATGGGCCAGGGATCGTAGCCCCTAGTTCCGGCCCGTCGCGGACGGGCGCAGACGGGCTTGCCTTAGGCGCGCCTTCGGCACGCAAACGGTGCGCCCGCTGCGCTCGTCCGCTGCGCTTCCTGAAGTTACACATTTATATAAGCCTGTGATGGCGGAAGGGGGCGTGGCCTAAGAGTGGGCGTGGCCAGCAGCCTCGGCGTCGGTGAGGGCGGGAGGAATACCCAGGAAGGTCATGTGACAGCGCAAAATAGCAGCAGAGTAAGTTTGTCTAAAAACACAGTAAACACAGTAAAATGCAGTTCGTGCTTCTCCCGGCTTTCCGCCTCAGGAGATTCGGTCTTCACAAAGCGCTAGCAATCAGCGCTTATGAAGCTAGGATGGCGGGAGGGGGCGTGGCCTAAGAGTGGGCGTGGCCAGAAGCGTGTAAGAACATACAACCGTACCACAGCTGGTGTTGACTTGGTCTTTCATAGATTGTGTTTGGTCGATCTTAATACCAAGGTTTTTCATTACCTGCTTAGGAGAGGAGGCAGGACCAAATTCTGTTGGCCACAAGTCGGCCTACCAAATCTCCAGGGCTTTACCAAATAGTACGGTCTCCATTTTCTTGTCGTTCAATTGGAGACAGTTGTGGGTCATCCAAACAGCGATTTCCCTCATGCGGGCTTGCAAACTGAGATCTCACTTTTTCAGGATCTGACCCAAAAGAGATGAGGAGTTGGCTAAAGTCAGCATTAGATACGAACTCAAATCCACATGACCTCACTATATGTACTAGAGTTGCTATATAGATGCTTAAAAAGTGTTGAGTAAAACAGAGCCTCTGAATTCATACTTTACAATATTTACACCCGTAATTAACAATGCACACGGTACACTGTTAAGCAGAGAAAATATATAAAAATAAATATAAAATAGACAAGTTCACCAAATTTTCACATAGTTTAAAACATGTGAAATCCTCCAAATGATCAGGGAACAGTTTTAGAGGTTACCAACATAGGTTGAAGTTTGCTTATACATGTTGAGCAGTTCATATCGGTGAAATATTTTCACAAGGATTCAGTTTGAATCGTCAGTCTCAGGGAACCCGGTTTCTTGTTTTAATTGATTGGTAATGTGGGCAACAAAGATGGGTGCTTGCCGAAAGCAAGCATTAGCAAAACCAATAGGTCTCACCTTTGGGAACGATTGACTTTGCCAATTTTTTTAGCAATGCTGTGCAACATGGCTGAAGACGAAACCTGAATAAAAAAACCTGCTATGACGCAGAGGCCATTTCATTTTGCAGGCGTGTGCACCAGGCATGCACATGAGTACAAAACGCACAGGGGATTTTCTTTGCTTTGCTTTTACTTAACCAGGTTGGACTGTGAAATTTAAAAAAAAGGTAATGACCAAGCATAGTTAGGATAGTGATGGTTGATAGACATTTGCTGACCTCTGAGCGCGAGCTCTGTTCCTGTGAGGTCCTTTCTGCTGGGGCTGCTTTTTTCCACCGCCACACCTTGCGGAACCCGCTCCGCGGGTCCCGCTTCGCCCGTGTGCTTGGGCGCACCGTTGCTGCTCGCTGAGACAGGGGAACTGCTGGAACTGCGGAGAGCAGGGCTGCGAGCGCCAGGTGAGGATCAGGGACTCCATTGCCCAGGAGTCCCTGTGCTGACATCATTACCTGCACCTGGACGCTCTCCCTGCTTGCCCCGCCCCCTGAGCACCGCTGAAGAAGCCTGCTTGCTCCCTGCTCTGTGGGAGACATTTGCTGACCTCTGAGCGCGAGCTCTGTTCCTGTGAGGTCCTTTCTGCTGGGGCTGCTTTTTTCCACCGCCACACCTTGCGGAACCCGCTCCGCGGGTCCCGCTTCGCCCGTGTGCTTGGGCGCACCGTTGCTGCTCGCTGAGACAGGGGAACTGCTGGAACTGCGGAGAGCAGGGCTGCGAGCGCCAGGTGAGGATCAGGGACTCCATTGCCCAGGAGTCCCTGTGCTGACATCATTACCTGCACCTGGACGCTCTCCCTGCTTGCCCCGCCCCCTGAGCACCGCTGAAGGAGCCTGCTTGCTCCCTGCTCTGTGGGAGACATTTGCTGACCTCTGAGCGCGAGCTCTGTTCCTGTGAGGTCCTTTCTGCTGGGGCTGCTTTTTTCCACCGCCACACCTTGCGGAACCCGCTCCGCGGGTCCCGCTTCGCCCGTGTGCTTGGGCGCACCGTTGCTGCTCGCTGAGACAGGGGAACTGCTGGAACTGCGGAGAGCAGGGCTGCGAGCGCCAGGTGAGGATCAGGGACTCCATTGCCCAGGAGTCCCTGTGCTGACATCATTACCTGCACCTGGACGCTCTCCCTGCTTGCCCCGCCCCCTGAGCACCGCTGAAGGAGCCTGCTTGCTCCCTGCTCTGTGGGAGACATTTGCTGACCTCTGAGCGCGAGCTCTGTTCCTGTGAGGTCCTTTCTGCTGGGGCTGCTTTTTTCCACCGCCACACCTTGCGGAACCCGCTCCGCGGGTCCCGCTTCGCCCGTGTGCTTGGGCGCACCGTTGCTGCTCGCTGAGACAGGGGAACTGCTGGAACTGCGGAGAGCAGGGCTGCGAGCGCCAGGTGAGGATCAGGGACTCCATTGCCCAGGAGTCCCTGTGCTGACATCATTACCTGCACCTGGACGCTCTCCCTGCTTGCCCCGCCCCCTGAGCACCGCTGAAGGAGCCTGCTTGCTCCCTGCTCTGTGGGAGACATTTGCTGACCTCTGAGCGCGAGCTCTGTTCCTGTGAGGTCCTTTCTGCTGGGGCTGCTTTTTTCCACCGCCACACCTTGCGGAACCCGCTCCGCGGGTCCCGCTTCGCCCGTGTGCTTGGGCGCACCGTTGCTGCTCGCTGAGACAGGGGAACTGCTGGAACTGCGGAGAGCAGGGCTGCGAGCGCCAGGTGAGGATCAGGGACTCCATTGCCCAGGAGTCCCTGTGCTGACATCATTACCTGCACCTGGAGGCTCTCCCTGCTTGCCCCGCCCCCTGAGCACCCTCCTCCCTTATTAGGAGTAGCTCTTCCCGCGGCGCGGGAGCGCGCGGGAGGGCGCCGGGAGAAGCCCGGGACAAGGGCGGGACCGTCTGTGGCCGTCAGGGGCCGAAGGAGGCTGGGCTGGGCCCACTCTCTTTCGCCTGAACTTTTTCGCTAACACGTGAGCCAAGGACTAGACCACCACCATGCCCTCACCTGCACTATGTGAAACTCCAACAATGGTGACGGGAAATAGCGTCGGGACATTGGACAATTACTTTAAATCCACCAAGAGGGAAGGGGGCAAAGAAAGCTCCTTGGAGATGCGTAGGGTAGAACGCCGCCGCTCAATTGAAAGCATGAAAACTAGACCCCTTAGCGAGATAACTCCCTATCCCATTTCCCAAGAGGAAGGCATCCCTAATGATAGTCAAGATTCACTAACCCAAGATGGCGTCCCCCTTTTGTTAAGGGATATTACTACCACCCAGGGTACACTGTTTGAAGACACCACCGAGGCCATACCACCCTCAACCTTTACCAACAAGGTTGTCGATCTGGCTACCCAACCCCCCTCCCTTTAAATAAAACCAAGAAAAACAAACCCAAACATACTGTAGTGGTGGAAATGCATGGCCCCCCACCTAGTAAGCGTAGAAGGCAGACGACGAAGGGACAGGGAAAAACCAAAACTTCTTATTTAGATTTTGGTAAAAAACATAAATCTGTACCTACCCCTGCTATGGCTAGAGATAATGTGAACATTATCCCTACCAAGGATACAAGTGCTACCGCTGCTGTTACGAGCAGTGACTTAGCGGCTAACGCATCCAACCAAGCTCCCTCCCCAATATCTTCAGGGACCATAGAATTTCTATTACGCTCACTCTTGCAGCCCATTAGTGAAAGCCTGAAGAAAGTAGAGATTAGGCTTACCATCTTGGAGGCAACTTTGACTACCCTGAATACCACGGTCAGTAAGCAGACCAGAACCATGGGGGCCAACCCACCCAAAGGAGCTTTTCCCAACAAACAAAATCCCCCTCCCAGTACAGGACAATCACAGCGCGCAAATTTGGGAGCCCTACAGGGCGCTGTCACTGTCCCCCCCTTGCAGCCACTTATGGCCATTTCAGTCCCGACCCCACGAAGCATCCCAAATATCACGCCTCCTCAGTTAATAGACCCGGCCATTCTCAATTTAGACCTCGGTATAAATCATGGGTTTCCCCCTATTGCCAGTATTCCTTCTCCCCCTCCTGGCCAGCCCGCTCAAAGATCGCGGAGACCAGATCTGCCACCGGAAGCCAACACTCTTATGGTGGTTTTAGCGGGTGCTCCCCCTCTACGAAGGGGTGAAAATGAAGATTTCCAATCTCTCAAAAAGAAAGTCATTAAATGGCTCAATTGGAACAGACCCCTACCACAACACTTTAATAGTGAGATCATTATGGTCAGAAGGGTGCCATGGTTGGGGAAGACGAGGAAAACAATTATGGGGGACTGTATAATGGTGACCTTCAGGGACCCTGGCACTGTTCTACACATCTGTGCTGGCTCAAACAGATCATTGGATTCCACCATACAGACCTTACCAGTCTCCTTCTTTTTTCCACCTACCCGTATGCACGATGATTGGCCACAAGGAAACTGGACGAGGGTGGATCGAAGACCAAGACACAAAGAATATGCCCGATGCCCACATTATCAGCCACCTGACACACCCTATTTCCATTTCAACCGTTTTAACTGTCTGAGTGGGCTTGAGGGGGTTGATTGACTGTCCATCAATAATCCTGCGACCTGGGCCAATGGTCCTTGTAGTCCTCCCGAGCCACTTGAATCCGCCTTGGACAATGCTTTTGATGGAATAACTGGTGCAATACCGGGAACTGTCACCCCCCATCTTCCCACCCCGGCAATTCCAACCATTGACCATCTGAGACTAATTTGCTGGAATGTAGCCGGACTAGACAACAAGCTGGCTGATCAAGATTGGGAAACGTATATTGAGACTGGGGATGTTTGTATGTTTCAGGAGACCTGGGCAAGGGAGGATTATGGGTGCAAAGGTTATCAGTCATTTTTTATCCCTGCTAGGTGGGAGGGAAAAGGACGCCCTTCTGGAGGGCTCACAACCTGGGTGGCATCCCACCTAGGCTGCGAGGCCATACGGTTACCGGTCCCCTCCAATGACATCCTCGTGGTTTTATTGTCCTGGCCAAATCTAGCAAAACTTGTCCTAATAAACATCTATTCTAGGCCAGTTGGAAATGCCAGGGAATCATCCACTATAGATGAACTTTCGGATTACTTATCCAAATTACCTAGTGATCTATCCTATGTAGTAGGAGGGGACCTAAATTCTCATTTCGAGCCATTACCAGGCCTGTTAGAGGGTTTCCCAATGGAAGAAGAGGCCAGGTGGTGTGTGCCCACGGTAGAAGCTCCCCCCCGAAGGCATGGACTCCTGTAGCATTACAGATCACAGCCCTTGCCCTGAGGGTTGGAATTAGAGCCTGTAATGGGCGTATTAGATCCGACATACCCAGCAGAACCACCTATAACAGAGTGGGAAGAGAATCTCGCTTGGATTATGTCCTGGTACAGATAGTGAACTGGCCGTCAATTCGAGACTTTAGGGTTAGGGAAAGGCTAGATAGTGATCACAATGCCCTTGAACTTGATCTCACCCATCCTGGGCTCCGAACCCGTGCGGCATCAGGGGAGGGGGTCCAACCTGAACTTCTCCTGGAAAACAACAGGAGAAGGATTAGGTGGGAACAAGTGGCCTCAAGTGAGGGAAAACTCCCGAGGCTTTATGCAGGGATAATACCCATTCTGGAAACTGTGAGAGACTTGGCTACCAAGGTGGGAATTGAGGACTCACAGGCCAAATTACACCAGGCCCACGAGGATCTTATAAAGGCTGCGGCTCCCGTCCTCTTTAGTAACATGCAGAACTCAAGGAGGGAGCAGCCGTGTAAATCCTCATGGTACAACGTAGCCTGTAGAAGAGCAAAGGGGGAACTCCTTAGAGTAATCAAGGAGGGTCTAGGCGGGGAACCGCTAGGAGAACTTAGGCGGGCATACAAAAAACTTACCGCCCATGCTAAAGCTGAATGGGAAGAGAGTCAATGGGAAGAGCTCACCAAGTCCCTAGCGACACAGGACCACCAAATGTTTTGGCGAATAGTAAGTGGGGGGGTCGGGGAATCTACACTCGGCAATCGAGCCAAATATTGCACCAGAAGTGTGGCAGACACACTTTCAAACCCTCTATAGCTCTGAACCGGGAGAACCCACCACCGATACCGGTGCTGGGTGGCCCGATTACGAGGGAGATCCAATAACATTGGGCGAGGTTAGGGCTGCAATAGCAGGACTCACCTCGGGAAAGGCGCCAGGATTGGACGGCCTACCCGGGGACCTATTCAAACAGGAGCCCAATGTATGGGCGCCCTACCTTGCCACGCTGTTTAACGGAGTCCTCAGCGGCATGGAAATCCCTAGTACTTGGCTGGGGGCGGAGGTGGTCCCCATTTTTAAAAAGGGCTCGCCTCTTCTCCCAGCCAACTACAGACCAATCAGTTTAATTGATGTGGCGCAGAAGCTGTTTGGTAGGGTATTGTTGAACCGACTCCAAGATTGGGTGGAAGAGTTGGGTGTCCTTAGTCCGTACCAGGCGGGATTCAGAAAGGGTGTTTCTACGGTGGACCAGGTTTTTCGATTAAATATCATTTACTGGAGGGCAGCGGTATTCGAGGGCGGCAGCCTATACACAATTTTTGTGGATCTGCGGGCCGCGTTCGACCTGGTGCCCAGAGGGAAACTGTGGAGCGTCTTGGCTGAGATGGGGGTTCCCCCGGATATCCTGATAATCTTGCAGAGATTGCATGAAAATAACTATGCGCGAGTGAGGTGCGGGAGGTCCGGGGCTCTGACAGATAGATTCCCCGTTGACCGAGGGGTTAGACAGGGTTGTGTGCTGGCACCGACCCTGTTCTGCCTCTTTGTCAACGGGGTGATCGCCCACCTAAATGCAACTGAATATACTGACGCCCCTAAATTGAACGGCAGCAGGGTGCCTGCAATTATGTTTGCAGATGACACCCTGCTGCTGTCTAAAACCCCAATGGGGATACAGAGGATCCTCGACTCATTTGTGGCCTTTTGCACTGACAGAGGCCTAGAAATTAATGCGGCCAAAACTAAGTTTATGGTTTTGAACCCAAGTCATAAATTGCGCCCAAATCCGCTATTGGGAACCTCGCGGCTTGAGAGAGTTTCCACCTTTGACTACCTTGGCGTAACTCTGAACGAAACTATGTCTTGGGGATCACACCAGAGCAGGGCTAATCTAAAATTGACACAGACCACAGGGGGCATTATGCGGATGCTAAATGGTTCCACATACCGACCACTGGGGCCTCTTATCCAGATCTAAAAAGCGCAAGCAAGGGGTGCTACTATGTATGGGGCGGAACTGTGGGGACACACACTCTGTCGTAGTCTGTCTCTAACAGAGAACAAATTCATTAGACAGATAGTCGCACTTCCGCCCAGCACCCCGCTACTTCCCCTGAGGCTAGATCTGGGCTTGCACCCCATAGCTGACGAACTAGGCTTGAGACCCATAGCCTTCTGGCGAAGGCTGTGGAGTAGCAACGAACTTCTCGCCTATAGGGCGGAATTAATGGGGCTATTGACCAACCCGAAAGCACTATCGATCCCCTGGATAAAATACATCCAAAACTCTTGTATGGTACTGGGGCTTCCAGACCTTTGGTCTAACCCTGCTAATGCCTCATTAAATATCTCAAGGAAAGGTTTGGCTAGTGTTTATCATGAATATAAACTGGCCACAGCCATAGGTAGTCAGTCCGAAGGGTCACTAACTTCTGTCTTTTTGCAGAGCAAGGATTTGTACAGGCACGAGAGAGTTTTAGATGCAATCTCTCCCGTGTTGGCCAGGAAGCTGTTTCTCCAATGGAGATACGGCACACTGCCTTTACGATCTTTTACCAGTTCCTGGTCATCGCCTCCCTCTACCAAGCAGTGCCCGGCTTGCACTGCGGCAGAGGAAAGTGATTTACACGTGGTCCTGTTTTGCCCAGCATATAAGGCAGCGAGGAAATACTGGCTCTTACCATTGATTAGAAATCTGGGTGGCAGGGAGTACCTTCCAATGTATAGAATCCTAAAAACCGATGTCTCCAGTTTAACTGTATTTGTGCTAGCAAAGTTCCTCACCAATGTTTGGTACACTCACATTCGCATTCTGAAGATGCAAGCTCCCCCTTAATTTTAGGTACACATTTTTAACGCAGTTTTATTAGCATGTATCCCAAGGTTTTCATTGTATTGATCATGTATGTGATTTTATAGTGTTTATACATGTTTTATTGTATATCTTTGATGGCCAATGGCCGAAATAAAGATTGAATGATGATGATGGTTGATACAGAGGTGGTGGCAGTCAGAGTTGAGTGGTAATAGTTTAGTGGTAGTTAGGGTAGTGCGGTGGTTAGTAGGGTGGTGGTGGACGGAGTAAGGTGGTGGTGTTTAGGTTCATGGTAAGGCTGGTGGTGGTGGGTAGTCTGGTAGTAAGGAGGTTGTGGTGTTAGGGTAGATGTTAAGACAGTGGTGGCGGTGATTAGGGTGTTGTTTAGGGAAGAATTGTGGTGAGGACGGTGGTGGTAGTAGTGCGGGTGGTGGTAGTTAGGGTGGTGGTGGTAGAGTGTTGATGGTAGAAGAGTGGTGGTGGTGGAGAGGGTGCTGTAGGTGGTGGTGGTTACCGTAGGGTGATTAAGGGAGGGTGGGTAGAGTGGTGATTATGGTATGGTGGTGGTTAGGGGTGGACCGTAGTTGGGATTAGGGTAGTGGGTTGGTGGTGTTCAGGGTGGTGGTAGTTAGGGAGGTGGTGGTTAGGGTTGTGGGGATGTTTAGGGTGGTGCTAGTGTGGTAGTTATGGTTGTGGTTAGATGGTGGTAGTTTGGGTGGTGGTGGTAGGGTGTTGATGGTAGAAGGGTGGTGTAGGTGATGGTGGTTACAGAAGGGTGAGTAGGGTGGTGAATAAGGGGTGGGTAGAGTGGTGAATATGGTATCGTGGTGGTGGTGGTTAGGGGTGGACTGTAGTTGTGATTAGGGTAGTGGGTTGGTGGTGTTCAGGGTGGTGGTAGTTAGGGAGGTGGTGGTTAGGGTTGTGGTGATGTTTAGGGTGGTGCTAGTGTGGTGGTTATGGTTGTGGTTAGGTGGTGGTAGTTAGGGTGGTGGTGGTTAGGGATAGTGGTGGTGTGGGTAGGGCGGTGGTAATTAGGGTGAGGGTGATAGAATGGTGGTTAGGCTGGTGATGGTTAAGGTAGGGTAGTTAGAGTAGAGTGGGGATGGTCATGGTGGTGATGGTAGGGTGGTGATGGTATTATGGTGGTGTTAAGTTTAAAGGGCTGTGGTAAGGTAGTGCGTAGTGATGGTAGGGTGGTGGTCTGTGCTACTCTGCTTGATTTGTCTCAATGCTTCCTTTTTTGTCTGTCCTCTTTTTTGCCCCATATCTGTTCCTTTTCTATTCTTTTGTTTCCTCTACATTTTCTTAATCCTCGCGTTAAATCTCCCCTTTTCTCTTCTTTGTTTTTTTTACCCTATCTGCAAACTTGTTGGTTTCTCTCCTTATCCATATTTCTTCTCCTGATTAATAATATACATCTTTCTAGTGACTCCCGGTGCCTTTCATTTGCTCTTAATAATTATATTCCATGTTATTATTTTGCTTGAGCAGATGTGTGTGTCCTGCTCTTCTCACTCTCATTATGTGTGACCTTGTTTACTCTATTGTTCATTAACGCAATGTTTTCCTACGATGCTTCTGCTCTGCACTGTACCCTTTTCCAGATGTTGCTTGTTGCTTTTATATAATGTCCGATCCCTAAATTCTCTATGCAGTTCCATGTTTTTCAGTTTTTAAGTTGAAGCAAATGCATATTCCGTTTCTAAGTTCAAGCAAAGACATTGGGAACATGCCTAAAGCTTGCCTAGGAATGCATTTTGCCAATTGGTTACCATTGGCTTCACTCTACACCACACCATGCCACTCCACGACACTCTACCCTACTCCACTGCACATTTTTCTACATTATCTGCCACTCCATTGTATTCTATGTGAAGCCATGGCACTCTACGACAGCCGCTCTGCGACATTCCACACCATTCTACGACACACTTTTCTCCATCTAAGCTCTACTCTGCATCACACCACTCTACTCCAATCCACACTGCAACACTCCACACCTCTCCCCCATGACACACCGAGACACTGTACGCCACAATAATCTACTCCATGACACTGCTCCATTCCATGCCATCCTACGACGTTACACTCTATGCCACTTTCTACACTCAGTGCCACTCCACTCTATGATACTCAATGCCACTCCACTCCAGCCAATCAGTACCATTCCACGGAACGCCTCTGCACAATACTCTACGCCACGACATTCTACTCTACAGCACACTACTCCACTGGATTCCATTCCAGTCCGACACTCTGCTTCACTCTACTCCCTGCAATTTCACTTTTACAACACTCTACGCCTACTCCACTTTAAGCCACTATACTCTACACCACTCTACGCCACTTTACTCCAATCTACGCACTATGCAACACTTCACTCTGACACTCGCCTTTACTCCAATCCATGCCATTTTACGCCACTCCAAGCCATTCCACTTTATGCTGCTCCACTTTATGAATCCATTCTACGCCTCTCCACTATACACCACTTCACTCTACGACTCTCCACTTCACAGCACTATATGCCACTCTGTGCTACCCCACTTTACCGCATTCTACTTTACACTCTACAACAGTCACTCCCCTCTACTCCACCGTATGCCACTCTACTCTGACACTTCGCTCTACAGCACTCTATGCCACGCCCTCCACGACACCACTTCACTTTGCAACACTGTCACTCAACTTTACGACACTCTATGCCAATCTACACCACTCCACTTTTCTCCACTCCGCTCCAATACGCCACTACTCTACTGCACTCTGCCACTCCACAATACTATACCACTCTCTACACCACTCCCCTCTGACACTCTACTCCACGAAATGGTACGCCACTCTACTGCACTCTATTCTGTTGATCGATCAGGTCGTACTTGTATTGCGGGACTTGTCACCCGAGAGGGTATTGATGCGTTGCTGCATGTTTCAGTCGAAGGGCCAGGTCTTGAGCTCCTTCCTGAAGGTCAGCAAGGGTGCTGTGCTGAGAAGGAGAAGGCCATCAACCTCAAATTCACCAACCACCTGGAGAGAAACAACCTACTGGACCCCTCCCAATCAGGCTTCAGAACCAATCACAGCACCGAGACACCGAGGCTCTGATCGCCGCAACAGGCATCATCTGCACCTTACTGGATAGAGGAGAATCAGCTGCCCTCATCTTCCCGGACCTCTCTGCAGCTTTCTACACCGTCTCCCACCACACTCATCGATCGACTATGCCTGATTGGAATCCCAGACAGTGCACTCAGATGGATGGCATGCTTTTTCACAGGACCCCCCCCCCCAGAGAGATCACCTCCCTCCCTTCACATCGCAAGCCAAGCACACCATTTGCGGTGTCTACTTGACACTTTAAGGTGGCTTCATGTTGTGCATTGGTCAATGACCTGAAGGCAATCAAAAAGTTTTGATGTTTTCATGTCCTTTGGGTTTTCCGATTTCAGAAGTTTCTGCATGCCATCTGCGGAGTTATAGCAGGTGATGTCAAACCCATTGATCAGATCTGGTAATGATTTCATGTAGATATTGAAAAGCACGGGTGAGGTGATTGAACAATGAGGGACTATTACTTTATTGATGTGTATTTTAAAAGAGAATGTAGGAAGTAAGTATAATATTTGTTCTGTTGTGTAGGTGGAACCAGGACCCTTGCCCTATCTATAAAATTGAGTGGGCTCCCTTCACAAACTTAAGAGGCGGAGCTACCTAGTTTAGCTATAGATGAGACAGGTCGGGGATTCCCTCCTTGGACGTCACCTACCCAGTCGGTCTTTAGCCAGACTTCCTTTCGACTCTCCTGTCGTCTCTTCCCGCATCCTCCCTCTATTTATGTCTCTCCTTCTCTCCTCTCTCAATGTATAGAGACTGAACTATTTTGTCTGATGCCCGATGGAGCTACCTTATTTAGCTATAGGGGAGATGGGCTGCGGATTCTCCTGTTGGTCGTCACCTACCCAGTCGGTCTTTAGACAGACTTCCTTTCGTCTCTCCTTGTTGTTCTCTTCCCTTATCCTCCCTTTCTCACCTCCCCTGCCCCTCCACTACTTTTCGCTCTCCTTTCTCTTCTCTCCTAATGTATTACCTATTTTTTGATGTATTGTGTCATTGTTGATCTTTTGCTGTTACATTGTTGATTCTCATGTAAAGCGCTCTGATACCTTCGGGTCTAGCCAGCGCTATATAAAACTCTTTAAATAAATAAAATAAGTGGCAGAAGGGTGGTGGGGGCAGGGTGGTGATACACATACTGATACAGGAAAGGGAACGGAGAAGAAGCAAAAACAAGGACGATGGAAAAGAATAAAGTACCTCAACCCTAGTGCGAGCAGTGGAAGGGCACTAATAAAAAAAAAGCAATCTGCACTTGGTCCTTGCTCAACAGAAGGGAGAATCTCCACGTACGTGGCATTACAGCCTGCATGGAGAACATGCCCAGCTTCCCATTCTCTGGCTGAGCACCGATCCACGGTGCTCAGACCAATCACAACACTGCACTGCACTGCAGCGTTGTGATAGGCTAATGGGAGGCTGGGAGCCGGTGCTTCCTGTCCTGTGGGTGAAGAGGACTGAGAGAAGGAGGAGGCAGCGGCAGACAGGTGAGCATATTTTAATTCTCTACTCATCCTCCCCCCCCCCCCGCCGGTAAATACCAGCTGCCCCTGGAAACTATAAATGCTGACCAATCAGGAGCCAGCAAATAAGAGTGACAATGACACAAATGAATGGTTAACAATGGGTGGGCACAATGCCATTTTTCATTTACAAAATGTCTTGCAAGGGACAGCACCATACGAGGTCTTAGGCGAGACCTAATCAGCACTTCTTCGTTTTCAAGACTCAATTTAAGACAATTTAGATGCATCTGACTGGTTACTCCAATTATACTATTTGCCATTTTAAAATAAATTCAGTGTAATCATGCTGGACCTTATGGTTTCTAAAGCTTGTTTCCACTGATACAAAATATATTATTTTTACTGAAAGATATTATAAGAATTTGTTTGGTAAAATTCATCACACAACGGGTTGGTAAGAAAACACGCCTAAAAATTAAATGACTAGAAGATTAAACTAATGTTAACAGTGGGTAAATGGGACCACCATGATATAAACAGAGGTAATCATTAGCACACAAACAAAATTACTTTACCCAGTAATACAAATGTGCTGCTCTTGGCAGATTTTAACACACGTCCATCAGTATAGATGTCAAGAAACTTCATATAATATACCTTTATCTTAAACACTAATTCTAGGTTATACATACTGTGGTATTCATGTGCAAATTACATTATTACATATTACATCAGAAGAGGCAAAAATCAATTTCTAGGGCATCATTTCCAGCAGAAGTAATGGAAACATGTGGGTCCAAGAGGCGGAAATAACTTCGATACAATTCCTTGATGTAAGAATCTGCAATACTCTTTTTGTAATAGGTTATGTACATAAAGTGAGAAAGGAAAGGATATTTGATCATTTCTATATACCGCTATGTAAGTAAGGGTACGTATAGACAGGATCTCTCGAATTATGCAGCAAAGAAAAACCGAAGTAGGCAGCAAGAAAACACAAATCATTCAATAGGGAAATTAAAATGATGTGGCATATTGAGCCAAAGGAAATTGTGTGGCATATTCTGCAGCATTATTATCTGCATATTTGGACATTTCAATACATTGATACAAAATTGATCCTAATGCTAAAACTAATTACGCAGGTTTCTTAGAAAAATACTATATCGATTCAACAGATAGCATTCAACATGTTACTCCCCAACATTTTTTTGGGGTGGGGGGGGGGGGTCAAAGCACAGGAAAAGTCATTTCATAAATGCAGTGCTTTCAACGCTCCAGATAGTGATAGATTGTGTAAGAAGGCATTCATCATATTGCACTCAGAAGAAAAACAGCCTAGATATAAACATTTATAGTAAAAATTGTTTGACATATTCATTCGGGACAAGCCAGTTAGTTGCGTTCTGGAACGCGTTTCCAATTCCTGGTTCACTGTGTTTAACAGAGGCCATTCAGAGAAAAAAAAAAAAAGCTTAGACAATCACCAACAATTAGGATGCTAGAATATGTCTTTGTTCGATGACATCTGGTTGGATTGAACATCCTTGAGTGACATCATTCACCAGATGGCCCCTTTAATTGACATGACATTTGGAGGGACTTCTTTTCCAAAAAGAAAGACCTTCAGAGCCAGCATGTTACATTTCAGATTTGTAATGTTCCTGTCTGACCAACAAGCTCTTTAGGACTCAAAATGAAAATATTGGC
Source organism: Lissotriton helveticus (assembly GCF_964261635.1). Classification (NCBI taxonomy): domain Eukaryota; kingdom Metazoa; phylum Chordata; class Amphibia; order Caudata; family Salamandridae; genus Lissotriton; species Lissotriton helveticus. Next base: position 139,080,685 of record NC_136063.1, on the reverse strand, counting down.
AAGATCCACAGTGAAGATAGTTTATATTGTTTCAAATCTCACTGTCGCCATGCTAAACAGCAGTAAAGACTCAATAAAAGATAGTAGAAGGCCTTTAAATTTAGGACCAAGGCACTTTACTTCCAAAGGAAGTTTTCTATTCGTGAAAATATTAATAATAAATTACATGAGGAATGGTAACATGCAATAACAAATAATAATGCAATAAAAAACGAAGTGGTGGGCAACGAAATAGGTGGGTAGTGCAATGTTGCATGAAAACCAATCAAGACCACCCATTTGATAGTTGCAGCTCGACAGTTACCTACAAGATACATATTAATAATAATTCAAACTATCATGAAATGCATTTGTTGATGTTTCGACCCCACTGTCGTAATTGTGACAGGGCAATCAACAGGGCAAAGCACTGGAGAGATTCAAACAGGCCCTTAATATAGTGGAGCTAGAAACATTTCTTTTGCTAAAATCACAAAGTATACAACAGATATGTTGCAGTGATGGTCACTGGAATTATGCAACTCTGTGGCCGCAGAGTTTTTCACATATTTATGGATGTGTTGCATTTGCCACTTAATCCATCATATGCTGTATTAGCTGCAAATTTTAACCCCAAAAAAAATTCTACCTCAAATGGATAAAAAGTCAAAGGCTATTCACAAAAGTGGAGTCGTCACTTTTCAGTTGCTTATTAATGTGTTCAGGAGTTAAACAGGTACTACTGACGGGAATCCTTTGCCCATGCAGTAAGAACACGAGTAAAAATGTGCTTCATTATGTCGCATAATTTATGTCTTCTTGCCGCATAGTAGAGTCAATCCTGTCACATAAGTCGGTCCACCCCTGCTGCATAATTCCAGTGGCCCTGGCTATGGTTTCTACTTAACTCGTGTTTCACTGTAAAGTATCATAACAAAACATAACATAACAAAATATAACATAACGTGTGTATTTGTAAAAGCGCACGTTCACCCATAGGTATCTTGACGCTGGATAACCGTTGATTATTGTTATCCAACTCAATGGCACTATCCAACTCAATGGCACTCATTTTATCGACCTCTGATGGATGAAAGGCTGATTGGACCCGCCAGTATTTGACCCTGTGTCCATGAGGTGGTGTGCAGGCCCCTGCAGTAGATCCATTAGTCCACTGAGCTCACCAGACATGGCTAAATTAATTAACGAGCATTCAAACCCTGTAATTCCTAATATGGCAAAATTCAAATAAACACACAAATTATTGTAACTCTGAATACCTTATGTATAATTCTAAATGCATAACTTTTGCAACATAGTGCCTACTTACGAATCCTTTCTTTTCCAGCAAAGAATAACCGTAAGTGGCAGTGATAATCCTTCTTTCTTGGAAAAGTGATACGTTCAAAGTTTGCTTCACAACACCACCCAACTTTTAGAATACATCTTTGTACTCCCCGTGCCCTTGAAACAACTCGGATGGGAAGCAACAGAGCAGCACAATGGAAATCCTAGATCAGTGTAGCAAGGTCCTGGCGGCAGCAACATAGTAGCACGACTGCTTAGCAAAGCCTGGGCGAGGAAGGACAGCTAAGCTCAGAAATCCAAGATGGCCGCCATGTCTCCATAACTAAGTGAGGGATCATGGTCTGCTGGTAAATGCTGTTCATCATTGGGACCCAAGTGTGCGGTGCATTCTCCGCACTCGTGAAGCCGCCAATCTCCTGCAAGTACTGCCAGTCCTTCATTCCCCAAGATGGACTCGGCGCGAGCTGGAATATCATCCCCATACTTGCTGAGGCTTAGACGATAAGCTGTGTCCCCCAGCCATGCTTGCTGACTGCCCTTTCTCCAGAAACCCCGTGCATAAACCTAGCTACAAGGCAACTGAGTGCCAGTAAATCCTTGGGCAGTGAACAGATTTCCATAATGAGGGATGCTCCTCCCCCACACAGGGTGAGACCCTCCTCCAATGAGAATCCTCCTTCACACAGGATGAGACCCTCTTCCATTAATGTCCCCCCTCTTGAGGAGCTTCCCATCGCATACGCTGAGGTGCCTCCCTCACACATGAGTCTGTCACTGATGCTCCTTCCTCGCACAGGATCAGATGTTCCTCCACTGGTAGTCTTCCCTCACACAGGATAAGATTTGTATCCACTAACACTCCTCCATCGCACAGATTTAGAGCATCCTCCACCGATACTACTCCTTTGCACAGCCTGTACCTCCTCCACTGATGCACCTCCCTCACAGGATCTGACCCTCCTCCACTGATGCTCCTCCCTCACACATGATCTGACCCTCCTCCACTGATGCTCCTCCCACGCACAGGATCAGATCCTCCTCAACTGACCCTCCTCCCTCACACAGGATCAGACACTCCTCCACTGATGTTCCTCCCTCGTACAGGATCTGACCCTCCTCCACTGATGCTCCTCCCCTCACACAGGATCTGACCCTCCTCCACTCATGCTCCTCCCCTCACACAGGATCAGACACTCCTCCACTGATGTTCCTCCCTCGTACAGGATCTGACCCTCCTCCACTGATGCTCCTCCCTCACACAGGATCTGACCCTCCTCCACTCATGCTCCTCCCCTCACACAGGATCTGACCCTCCTCCACTCATGCTCCTCCCCTCACACAGGATCTGACCCTCCTCCACTGATGCTCCTCCCACGCACAGGATCAGATCCTCCTCAACTGACCCTCCTCCCTCACACAGGATCAGACACTCCTCCACTGATGTTCCTCCCTCGTACAGGATCTGACCCTCCTCCACTGATGCTCCTCCCCTCACACAGGATCTGACCCTCCTCCACTCATGCTCCTCCCCTCACACAGGATCTGACCCTCCTCCACTGATGTTCCTCCCTCGTACAGGATCTGACCCTCCTCCTATGATGCTCCTCCCTCACACAGGATCTGACACTCCTCCACTGATGCTCCTCACTCACACAGGATCTGACCCTCCTCCTCTGATGCTCCTCCCTGACACAGGATCTGACCCTCCTCCACTGATGTTCCTCGTACAGGATCTGACCCTCCTCCTCTGATGCTCCTCCCTGACACAGGATCTGACCCTCCTCCACTGATGTTCCTCGTACAGGATCTGACCCTCCTCCTCTGATGCTCCTCCCTCACACAGGATCTGACCCTCCTCCACTGATGCTCCTCCCTCACATATAATCAGACCCTCCTCCACTGATGCTCCTCCCTCACAGGATCAGACCCTCCTCCTTTGATGCTCCTCCCTCACACAGGATCTGACCCTCCTCCACTGATGCTCCTCCCTCACATATAATCAGACTCTCCTCCACTGATGCTCCTCCCTCACAGGATCAGATCCTCCTCCACTGATGCTCCTCCCTCACAAAGGATCTGACCCAACTCCACTGATGCTAATCTCAAGCACAGGATCAGATCCTCCTCCACTGATGCTCCTCCTTCACACAGGATTTGACCCTCCTCCACTGATGCTCCTCCCTCACACAGGATCTGACCTCCCTCCACTGATGCTCCTCCCTCACACAGGATAAGACTCTCCTCCACTGATGCTCCTCCCTCACACAGGATCTGACCCTCCTCCACTGATGTTCCCACCTCCCAGAGGATCAGTGACTCTACTCCTCTCACAAGGGCACTGCCTTCTCTAGTGATGTACCTCCCACACACAGGAATAGTCAGTCCTCCAGGGATGCCCCTCTCTCTAGAGGACGAATGCATCCTCTACTGAAGCCCATTCGTCTGGCTCCCAAGTCCACCCACCTTTTCCCCAATCTGCGCTCTTAGGACAGCGTCTGCTAGGACAGCGTCTGCTCCTGGAACCTCTCCACTCAGGTCTAGGAAGAAAAGGCCAGGAGGACTAACATCAAAGGACACAGATCTTCCACAAGTGGGAAGCAAGCGGGGCTCAGAAGAGACGTGTAGCACTCAGTGGCCAGGCTCATAACAGGTTCCAGGAGAATAGATCACATTACTCTGAACTTTAAACTTCTTAATTGGCTCCCATTTGAATCCAGAATCCAATTAAGGATTGCATGCATGACTCACAATACTCCTGTATACTTAGCCAAGAAATTTGAGTTATACAGGGGCAAGCGCTCATTAAGAAGCACAAACTCCCTTTTACTGAAACCTCAGAAGGTCAAAAAAAGAAAACATACAACTGCTTCAATTTAGGCCTTACCTCTACAATTTGGAACATTTTACCTACGGAAAGCAGGACAAATCCCTCGTCCACCTATTTAAAGCTCTTTTTTTAAATATATATTTTATTGATTTTCAAACAGTCAAATCCGGCTTACAGTTAATCATTACCAAATGGATAATCAACAATATGCCATGTCAGCTGAAGCTTCTCTCTGTATCCCCACCTATTCTCACCCCCCCCCCGCCACCGGTGTGCCTATATTGCATGGCCTAACAACAATTCAAATACATCAGAATTCAATGCAATGGTGAACATGATCAGCAGTGATATAGTACAGGTCATAGCATATTTACTCAAAGATCACCATCAAGTCCAGTGATCATATCTCTGTTCTTTCCCCCGTACCAAAGCACTATGTAAATCTTGCACTTCCTCCGAGTCTGAACCCTCCCCTGACTCTGAATCTGGTGTTTCCAATATCACAACCAAGGCTTCCCATGCTCTGGCCACCTCTAGTGCCTTTTCATTATTCGTTCGCAGAGCCTGCTGTAGCCTAAGTTTGCCTTCACTCTGTGCCCATTTGTGCAATTCCGCCCGCCATCTTCCCACCCCTGGCCCCCTCGCTGATTTCCAATGCATTGTGATTTTCCTCTTGGCTAATACAAGGCTCAGGTCTATAAATTTACTTGTCACTTTCGTTTTGGTTGTATGCGGGAACCAATGCAATAAACAAGTGCCCATGTCTGGTTCTAATGTCCGATCAGTTATATGACACAGTAGTCTTAGCACCTCCGTCCAGTATGTCCCTAACCTCGTACACCCCCAGATCATGTGCTGAAAGTCAGCCCCCTCTAAGCTGCATCTTGGGCACTGAGCCGCGGCGGCAGTGAAGTATTGATTAAGCTTGGCCGGCGTCAAGTACGCCCTGTGCAGAATATAGAACTGTACTAATTGGAATCTAGCATTTCTCATACCCTTCCAGGCTCTCCTAATCAGTTGGACCCACGTGTTTTCCGGGATTTCCTTGCAGAGGTCCCGTTCCCACTTCCCTTGCAACGTGCGCAGCGGCTCCTGAGCCTCAGTTACCCTGCACCTGTAAAGGCACGTAATGGCCTTAACAGTTTCCACCGCCATCATCACATATTGGCACACCATAGAGGTACGTGGTTCCAACAGACCCATCCCCCAATAATGCTGCATAGCTGAAATAAGTGCTGAATGCAGCAAGTAATCACCCCGTGGAAGATCGTATCACTGTTGAAGGGCCTGAAACTGTAACAGAGTTTCAGTTACGTAGAGGTCTCCCAGCACTTGTACTCCCAGGTAGCCAACGGCGCCCAATCCCCACCACGCGGCAAGGCTGTGCACATACTCAGCGGTATCTCCGGAGCATAAGGGCGACTAAATCCAGCCCGACGCTGGCTCCGATTCCAGCACAACCGCAGAGTCCTCTCCTCAGCAGTGAGCAGTTCAAGACACATCTTCTGACGGAGCAGTATAAAGGATAAAACATATCGTGGGATCCATCGTCCTTCAGGGCCATCTGGGCCACTGAACTCCCGAGCCACACCCTGAGTGAGCCACTGCAACTGCACCGCCAGATAGTACCATTCAAAATCTGGCGTGGCCAAACCTCCGTCAGCTCTCGGACGTATCATTGTGGACATAGCAACCCACCGTCTGCCCGACCCCCAGATAAATCCCCCCGACATAGAGCGGAGCTGTCGAAAGACGGAGCCCGGCACCCAGATCGGCAATGTCCGAAAATAATACAATAAACGCGGAGCACCACCATCTTCAGGAGTGCCACCCGACCCGCTACTGAAAGTGGCAACGAACTCCAAAACCCAAAACTACCCCCAAGTCCGCGTATGGCCCGACCCAAATTACCCTCCAACAAATCCTCTGGAGTGTGATAGACGTTGGTGCCTAAATAAGGTAAACACTGGGGTTCCCAACGGATGTCCGCCACAAGCAAAGGATTCAGCGTAGTCAGCGCCACTGGAAACAAGCAGGTCTTCTTCCCAGTTGACCTTCAGCCCAGAATACCGCCCAAACCCCCGAAGCAACTCTCTCGCACCCTCCAAAGCTGTATCCAAGTTGGTGAGATAGATCAACAGATCATCCGCATATAGGGAAATATACTGCATGTCCCCTCGAAGCTATAGGCCCGGATAATACCTCCCCAATCAGGCATGAGCAGCCAGTGGCTTAATGGCCAATGCAAACAGCAATGGAGAGAGCGGGCACCCCTGTCGCGTGCCCCGCCTCACCCGGCAGGTCGAGGAGATCGTCACCCCCGTCCGCACCAGAGCCGTCGCTGATCTGTGAAGGAGTTCCATCCATCCTACAAAGGCTTCCCCAAGCCCAAACTCGCTGAGGATCCAGTACAAATATGGCCACTCAAGACTATCAAATGCCTTCTCAATATCCACTGAGAGCACCGCCGTGGTCTCACTGTGGTCTTCACCCAATATCCGCAACAGCCGTCACACATTAGTCACGGTATTGCGCTTGGGATGAAACCCGCCTGATCAGAGTGTACCAGTTGCGTCATATAAGGAAGAAGCCGGGTCGCCAGAATCCCACTCAATATTTTATAGTCAGCCGTTAACATAGATAATGGACGATAGGCTGACCTAGACAACGGGTCAGTAACGGGATAATGATAGCCTCACGAGAGGAAACCGGTAACCTACCGACCTCCCGGGCTTCTCGATAAACAGCCAGCAATTTGGGGGCCAGGAGATCGACATAAGTAGAGTAAAACTCAACTGGTAGGCCGTCTGCACCTGGGGTCTTTCTACGTGCCATATTCTTTATTGCCCCACGTATTTCTCCCACTGTAATCTCTTGCCCCAACTCGTCTCGCTGGTCATTCTCAAGGCGCAGGAGTTGTACCTCAGCTAAGAACTCATCCAACCCCTCACCTTTTCCCCGCAGTTTACTCTCATAGAGGTCCGTGTAGAAAGCCAAGAACATCTCATTAATCCCTTGTTGGGTATATTCCTGTACACCCGCCGGAGAGGTCAGTGCCAGAACCGGCGTCCCCCTCGGGGCCGGGTTGGCCAACCACGCCAACAGGGAGCCTACCTTATCTCTCTCCGCATGTGCCCGCACCAGATACCACTCTTTGTGGTCGAAGCAGCGCAGTCTCCCTACCAGCGCCGCCACCCCCTCTCTCGCAGCCAAAGCTTCGGCCTGCGCTTCCGGGTCCTCCAGATGAGCTCTCTCAGCACGACGCAATCGCAGTTCCCCCCTCTCTATGTCCGTCAAAAGAGTCTTCCTCACTCCTACTGTTTTAGCAATACACAGGCCCCGTACCACCACCTTAAAGGCACCCCACTCTAGGGCCAGGGTCGAGGCCGTCCCTTCATTCTCAAGGAAATAATGCTCTATGCTCTCCTGCATCTCTGTACGGAATACCTGGTCTTCCAAAGCCTCCGGGCGTAATCGCCAAGTAAGGATTGGGGGCCGTCCGCTAGACCATCGTAACACCAACAGCAGCGGGTTATGGTCCGATATTGTTTGCGCCAGGTACTCGCAATGGCGGACCAGCGCATGGACATCTGGAGAACACAACACCGCATCCAGCCGGACGTGCAAGTCATGTATTGCGGAATAATAAGAATAATCCCGCTCACCCATATGCTGCGCTTGCCACCTATCAATCAGCCCCCACTCAGCCTGCCAGTCATTCCGGATCTTCGCAAGCTTATGTATAGGTGCCTGGGATAGCGGTGGATGAGACCTATCCATCTCAGTATCCGTGACGGAATTGAAATCACACCCCAAACAAGCATTTACAATGCAACGGTTTCGCCTTTGGAAAAGTTAGAGCTATTGGCATTGTAAATGACAAAATTTGTATTTATGTGTTGGTTTTGAAAACAGATAAATAAATGGATTGTCATTTACATTGCCAATAGCTTAATCTCTCGCAAATGTGAGACCTATTGTACCCTACGGACGAGCTCGGCAGACAGCAATTACTACCATCACACACACCCAGAGCCACACACACACCCCCAGAGCCACACACACCCACCCAGAGCCACACAGACCCACCCAGAGCCACACACACCCACCCAGAACGTAAAGGGCATCGCCCTAAACCGGTAGAGTACCAGGGTATGAGAATTGCATCTCTTTTTAGGCTCAACGCAGTGCTTTAATCTGCAGGTGTTGACTGCCTGCACAATTTACATCTGAAAGTGAGTGTACGTGTCCTTCACAACACTGCTACAGGACATTTTGTACCGACACTACGAGTAGCAAGGAAGTGATTTCCTGGATGAAGTTTGCTCTGTGCATTAGTCGGGCTAACTTGTTGTGTGACCTAGAAGGTAAGAGAAAAACTATGCGTAGAAAAACTCTCTATTTTCTTGTCAAGCTGAGGCCACCAATGCAGTGGCCAAACATGATATTCTTGTCAAGCTGAGGCCATCAATGCAGTGGCCAAACATGATATAAAAGCGCCCAAGGACCAGTGCCTTCCTGCTGTGCGTCAGTCGGGTCTGAGGCAAGGCTGACCGACCTACCTGCCTGAGACGCACTTCTCAGATGCATGTTGAGGGTTAGGAAGGGGCTCGCGCTTTGCATCCTCACGAGTGGGCGTACGGAGTGATGCCTTAACTTCCGGCCGGAGGTATTGCTTGATCCAGGTCACGTGTTTGGAAGTTTTTGCGGGGTTGTAATACAATTAGTAAAATGGCTGCACCATTTGTCTTTCTAAGCTTGCAGACTATCTAGTTTGAGGACCAGAATATCCTGGTAGCCACAAAAGTTTGATTTCTGGCATAAACATCCCTTCAGCAGAGAAGGGGACCATTAAGGGAGCGAAAGCCCGGGCACACGTGTGGTGAGTGATGGTCCTTTTAACAGAGAGGTTTACTTGCCCTTCCCAGTTAGGCGTACTCACCCCAATTCTCTGGGTTGCTACCACCTGGTTATCAAGATTGCAATTTCCGAAATCTTGTAGTTGCCTTAATCGGGTAGGGGCCTCTGCATAACCTGACACACCTATATTTCTTTTTTGTTACACTTATTTTTTCAATTGAGTCACTACTAAGTTGTTTAAGATACATTTTTTGGGGTACAGGAGTGTTTACTCGCGCCCTATCTCTCTTGTTGATATTGTTATGTCTGTATGATAACCACGTGTTTGGCAACACGAATTTGTTGTCTTAGTTTTGTCAACACTTTTTTTATGAGCGTTTATTTGATTTGTAATGTGTTTTATTTGAAATTATATGTCTAATAAATTATGATTATCTATTTGAATTGGTTTTGAAATATAGGCTTCTTTCTTTCTTTTTATTCTTTTTTCCTCCTTTTCTTTATTTGTATGAATTTTTCAGTATTAATCTGTAGTTTGCCATTGAAACTGTGTACCTGAACCTTTTGTTAGTTGTTACTACTATCCGTCCCTGGTTCAGGGGTATTGGACAGCCTCTGTCGTTGTTAATGATGCCCTCACCCAGATCAGCACACCCATAGCAAAAGCAGAATACGTTATATAAAAAAGCTGCCCCCTCCAGCGACGCTGCAATGCCTTGCCTTCAACACAATCCACATGGGTTTCTTGGAGGAAAGCTATCTGCGCACTTCTACGCCCCAGATAAGCATGAACCCTGTGGCGTCTTAACATTGTATGCATCCCCCGTACATTCCACGTGATCCATTTTAACTCAGGTAATGTCCCCATAGCACTGGCTATGTTTGTTCCACAATTGCAATCCCTGCATTGGCACACCGGCCGCTCTAACTACCTAAAAAAAGCAACAACAACCCCCCAACTCACCCCCTCTCCCCTCCCCAGAACAGGCTCTAAACAGCTAGCAGCCATCCAAACCACCCACTAACAGTCTCCCTGGTAGCTACCAGGGGTTCACTCTAAGAGTGAAACTAGGGGGGGGAGCTCTAGTGCCTAGGAGACCTGGCCCGCCTCCCACCCGCATCCACCCATCAAATCCCACCATCAACCGCCTGGTGCGAACAGTTCACCACCCAAGTCTGCCAAATCAGTAAGCCTCTCCTAAGCACCCCCATCCCAAGACCACAATACTTATTTCAAGCTCTTGATGCTTGGATTCCTTCTCCATGAGCGATTAACCTTCTTCAGCCTGGCTAGTGTTGGGTGGACTTCCAGTGGCTCTTAGAACTGTTAAGCTCAGTGTTACACTCTACATATGTAACTCGATGGGTATTCCTTCTCTGATTTCCATTTGTTTTCTCCTTTCCCGATAGAGTATGACTTGATGGCTATTTGTAAAGCGCTCTGATACCCGAATCGGTTCATGTTTGCACTATCTAAAACTCCAATATAAATCAATAAATATATAGGGTAACTGGAGGAAGAGGCCTTTGTCCCTGTGATGAATTGTAGTTCCTCCTTTACTAGCCCTTGGATGGCAGGGTGCTGGCTAGAATTTGTTGCCAATTGCATCAGCGCTAGAAGATGGAGAAGCGACAAACCCTAAAAGGGGTGGATGAAGACTCACAGTCAAGCAGATTGGAAGCACTTACAGCACATTTAGGTATGAGAGAGCAGCACGAGTTGGTAGGTGTCATGGAGGACACAAGTTGGCCCCCAGGTCAGTCTTTGGTCTTGAGGCGAAAAAGCTGCAGATGCAGAAAGGTTCCGACTCAAGATGGCTGTTGCGTTTACTTGGATGAGAGCATGTCCACGCACCACAGGGTGCCTACGCAGCAAAGCGTGCCCACGCAGCAGAGCGTACTCACGTGGCACAGCGTGCCCTCGCAGCACAGCGTACTCACATATAACAGCTTACCTATGCAGCACAGCATGCCTATGGAGCATAAGACTTACTCGAAGGGAAAACTTGATACACTTAATGCAAATGAAGACTATCAGCAAAGGAAACAGACACAAGTTCCCACATGTCATTTCCGGGTGCAAGGTATGACGTCTTGATCTTCACTACTGAGCTCTGCCTACAATCCAAGGCCTACCTGTGGCTCCGACAGGTCACGTGTGCTGCTAAAGTTGCCCATGATGGTTCCAGAAACGTCAATGACAAATAAGAGGTGCGGTTCATACAGTGTGCCACAAATATTATACTACACAGTTGTTGGAAAAGAAATAGAGCACTTTTTTCTTCAAAGCTTCATGCATGTAAAAACAGTAACTGACTTGTAAGGTGTGCCAGTGTGGTTTTAAAGACTCATTGAATAGGCTTAATATGCACTTTGTCATCGAAACACTTATTTGGTTAACCAGGCCATGTGGATCAGAATGAAATGTGTAAACAAAGCACTTATTAGGCTCGCCGTGCACTGTGGATAACCAGCCAATGTGTACACTAAGTACGTATTTGTTGGTTTAGGTTTTTCGTTAAGTGCTTTGTCTTTTCCTGCGGTCACTTCGCAGCACATGGTCGCCAGGAGGATGGGGCAACAATGGAAGTTCAAACTGAAGGCTATTGAGCCAGGGTGAATATTTGTTCACCTTGTTTACAAAGGAGAGTGGGTGTTACCACTGCATATCCAAAGGAGGGTGCCGGTAGAGAGGTCCTTACAATTACCTATCTAACAGCGAATGAACCCAGAGTGCCGCTTGTGCATATATAATCAAACCATACTGAGAGTAGAGCGGTCCTTGGGTTTATATAAGCAAGGTAAAACGAGCGAGCAGTGGTTCATACGAATATATCTTTACAAAAGAGATCTCAGAGATGCTTGTGCTATTATATCCAAGGGAAAGTGAGCGTAGTCATCCTTATGCTCATCTATCCAAATAAGCGCTAGTGCGCAGTCGTTGTGCTCATCTATCCAAAGGAGCGCGAGTGCGTAGACCTTGTGCTCATCTATCTAAAGGAGCGCGAGTGCGTAGACTTTGTGCTCATCTATCTATAGGAGCGCGAGTGCGTAGTCCTTGTGCTCATCTATCCAAAGGAGCGAGAGTACGTAGTCCTTGTGCTCATCTATCCAAAGGAGCGCGAGTGCCTAGACCTTGTGCTCATCTATCCAAAGGAGCGCGAGTGCGTAGACCTTGTGCTCATCTATCCAAAGGAGCGCGAATGCGTAGACTTTGTGCTCATCTATCTATAGGAGCGCGAGTGCGTAGTCCTTGTGCTCATCTATCCAAAGGAGCGCGAGTGCCTAGACCTTGTGCTCATCTATCCAAAGGAGTGCGAGTGCGTAGACTTTGTGCTCATCTATCTATAGGAGCGTGAGTGCGTAGTCCTTGTGCTCATCTATCCAAAGGAGCGAGAGTACGTAGTCCTTGTGCTCATCTATCCAAAGGAGCGCGAGTACGTAGTCCTTGTGCTCATCTATCCAAAGGAGCGCGAGTGCGTAGTCCTTGTGCTCATCTATCCAAAGGAGCGCGAGTGCGTACACCTTGTGTTCATCTATCCAAAGGAGCAAGAGTACGTAGTCCTTGTGCTCATCTATCCAAAGGAGCGAGAGTACGTAGTCCTTGTGCTCATCTATCCAAAGGAGCGCAAATGCATGGTCCTTGTGCTCATCTATCCAAAGGAGTGGATGCATGCTGTCCTTGTGCTGCTATATCCAAAGGAGAGTGAGAGTGACCTCATCCTTGTGCTTCTATATCCAAAAAAGAGTGAGCAAAGAGTTGTCCCTGTCCTTCTATATCCAAAGAAGAGTGAGCGTACAGTTGTCCATGTGCTTCTATATCCAAAGAAGGGTGAGAATAGAGAGGTCCTCGTGCCCATATATCCGAACAGTGTGAACATGGAGTGATCCGTGAGCTCATATACCAAACGAATGTAAGCATGGAGTGGGGTCTGTGTTCATACACCCAAAGAAAAGTAAGAGTGGAGTGATGTTTGTGTTCATATACCCAAAGGAATATGGGACTGGAGTGATGCTTGTGTTCATATACCCAAAGGGACGTGAGTAGCGTGATGTTTTTGTTCATATACCCAAAGGAACGTGAGTAGCGTGATGTTTTTGTTCATATACCCAAAGGAACGTGAGTAGCGTGCTGTTTTTGTTCATATGCCCAAAGGAATACAAGTGTGGAGTGATGTTTGTGTTCATATATCCAAAGGAATGTGAGAGTGAAGTGATATTTGTGTTCATATACCCAAAAGGAATGTGAGAGTGGAGTGATGTTTGTGTTCATATATCCAAAAGGAACGTGAGAGTGGAGTGATGTTTGTGTTGATATACCCAAAGGAACGTGAATGGAGTGATGTTTGTGTTCATATACCCAAAGGAACGTGAGAGTGGAGTGATGTTTGTATTCATATACCCAAAGGAATGTGAGAGTTGAGTGATATTTGTGTTCATACACCAAAAGGACCGTGAGGGTGGAGTGATGTTTGTGTTCATATATCCAAAGGAATGTGAGAGTGGAGTGATGTATGTGTTCATATACCCAAAGGAATGTAAATGGAGGGATGGTTGTGTTCATATACTCAAAGGAATGTGAGCGTGGAGTGATGTTTGTGTTCATGTACCCAAAGGAATGTAAGCGTGGAGTGATGTTTGTGTTCATATACCAAAAGGAATGTAAGTGTGGAGTGATGTTTGTGTTCATATACCCAAAGGAACGTAAGAGTGGAGTGATGTCTGTGTTCATATACCCAAAGGAGTGTGACAGTGGAGTGATGTTTATGTTCATACACCCAAAGGAACGTGAGAGTGGAGTGATGTTTATGTTCATACACCCAAAGGAACGTGAGAGTGGAGTGATGTTTGTGTTCATATACCCAAAGGAGCGTGAGAGTGGAGCGATGTTTATGTTCATATACCCAAATGAACGTGAGAGTGGAGTGATGTTTGTGTTCATATACCCAAAGGAGCGTGAGAGTGGAGCGATGTTTATGTTCATATACCCAAATGATCGTGAGAGTGGAGTGATGTTTGTGTTCATATACTCAAAGGAACATGAGCATGGAGTGAGGTTTGTGTTCATACGACCAAAGGAACATGGTAATGGAGCGATGTTTCTGTTCATATACTCAAAGGATTGTAAGCGTGGAGTGATGTTTGTGTTCATATAAAAAAAAAGGATGTGAGCATGGAGTGAGGTTTGTGTTCATACGACCAAAGGAACGTGGTAATGGAGCGATGTTTCTGTTCATATACCCAAAGGAATGTGAGAGTAGAGTGATCTTTGTGTTGATATACCCAAAGGAACATGACTGGTGTGATATTTTTGTTCATATACCCAAAGGAATGTGAGAGTGGAGTGATGTGTGTGTTCATATACCCAAAGGAACGTGAGTGTAGTGATGTTTGTGTTCATATACCCAAAGGAATGTGAGAGTGAAGTAATGTTTGTGTTCATATACCCGAAGGAATGTGAGAGTGGAGTGATGTGTGTGTTCATATACCCAGAGGAATGTGAGAGTGGAGTGATGTGTGTGTTCATATATCCAAAGGAATGTGAGAGTGAAGTGATATTTGTGTTCATATACCCAAAGGAATGTGAGTGGAGGGATGTTTGTGTTCATACAGCCAAAAGGAACGTGAGAGTGGAGTGATGTTTGTGTTCATATATCCAAAGGAATGTGAGAGTGAAGTGATATTTGTGTTCATATACCCAAAGGAATGTGAGTGGAGTGATATTTGTGTTCATACAGCCAATGGAAAGTAAGCATAGAGTGGTCCTTGTGCTCATTTAGACTGAGGAATTAAGTACAGTGTTCCTAGTGCTCATATATCCAAAAGAATAAGAGTGTGGAGTAGCTCTTAAGGAGAATAATTGCGTATATTCAAATGGACTGAACATAAAGTGGTCCTTGTGCTCCTATACCCAAAGGAGTATGTCTGTGGAGTGGTCCTTGCGCTCATATATCAAAAGAGAGTGAATGTAAAGTGGTGCTTTTTTATTTAACTATCCAAAGGAGAACGAACTCAGAGTGGACTGTCTCACACTCCATATTTTAACTGTTTGGAAACATCTGATATTGCCTTTTTTCTGACTCATTCCCGCTCTCTTCTCTGGTTTTCTGTACACACATTGGGAGTTCCACGCCAGGCATTAGTGTGAGTCTCCCATGACCTGTGATGGGCCACTGAGGCTTCAGGAGTGCCCTTTAGAGACAATTCCTCACTACACCTTGGCAACAAGTGCCCAGGTTTTATAGACTGGTTAGTGTGTGAAGTTGCCAGGCCTCTCTTCCTATGAGGCTTGGACTCAATCTATGGATCCATATAGTTCAATGCCCTCGCCCTAGGTAGCTGAAAGTAGCTGAAAGTTCTCTTTTTTTTTTTTGCTGCAGAGTTTTATATAGCCAACTAGACCCGAACCAAATCGGGTATCAGAGCGCTTTACATAGCACCAGTTACGTTACATGAGAACACACATTCATTTTTAGGCACAGAGAGATTAAGTGATTTGCCCAGAATCACAAGAGGTTTGGCGTAGTTACCGAGACTCGAACCCAGATCGCCAGGTCCGAGGTCGAGGTCTTTAACCCTGCTTGAAGTCTCATGGCTATGCTATATAATTAGAAGCTTCAATATTCGTTGACGACAATGTGTCCATAAGCCATGTCCCACTCCATGCTCAAACTCCAAAGAAAATTCACCATACATTACAGCTTTTAAATGTTGACAGATATGTTTCGGTCTTTTTCCTTGGAGTTTGGAGGGGCTTCTCCAGGGTGACACAGTTCAGATCCCTGATATATTATCCATGGTGGGTTACTGATAGATGGCTACTCTTTCAGATCTGTGAGAGTGGTACCTGATTAAATGGCGTGGTAAAGTAGTCCCAAAACCCATAACTCGGAGGTGCAATGCCTCTATTATCTAATGTTTAAGGAATATATAAAAACTGGGTCGTATCACATTTTTCACAGCGTGAAGCAATGGCAGACCTCTTTTAACACGGTTTTGCTAACTTGATGTGTGCAGCTTTTTAATACAAGGGCTAATGGCAATACATCCTGGAATATAAATGATATCTGTTGTTTCAGGGCTAATAAAGCTGTGCAAGGCCCAATAAAGTATAAGGTAATCAGAATCATATCGCGCACTGAGGCCTTTGTACCTTATAACTCGAAATTTAATCAAACTTAAGATACGGTTCTCACTAAATAGACGTATGATTCATCTGTTTTGTTACTGCTACACGCAACTGGCAACAGTTCGGAATAGTAAACATGTCTCGTGGCTATCACTGTAGGCTGTAAATCATTCAAAAAGACAGCTGAGCTGGCAAACCCCACGCTGGGTCCACAGTTTTCTGACGTGCATTCTTCAGCCTTCAAAGCCATCAGAATACAACTTCCCCCTAACGCTGTTCTTCTAAAACTTTACAATTTTACATCAATTATTTCAAAAGAACCCTCTCTCCCTCTGAAATGCTTACATTCACCTGTTGCACTTTATTTTATATTATATATTTATTTAAATTTTGTATAGACAATTAACCATGCCAAAGGCTGGTGAAGTACTGCATAATATATAAACATAATACAACATCAAAGCATAACAATAAACACTACAATTTATCAGAACATTACTGTAACGTCAACGATAAAAAAAAAATCCGAAGATAGTTGCGAAATCCTAAGGCTAAAAGTAGTCAAATAAAAAAGTGTTCAGGTATTTGCCAAAGGACTATTGTTCAGCACTGGGCTTTTTTTTTTAACCAAAATGAAAAGAAACCGACCTTTTGGCAGTTTACTCCTGAATTGACAAATTCAAATTAAATTTCCAAAATGATATTAAAAAGCGTCTTTAATGGAAACAGTTGCTTGTGAATCCTTTACAGGCACAAATGAACTTGGAGAATCCATGACTTGAGTATGAAAATACAACAAGCAAAAGGTAACATAATAAAATCAATAAGTCATTCCCAGCACAAAGATTTAAAAGTGAAACATATGTCAACATTTTAATTAAGGTGGGGCATTACGTCACGTTATTACACTGTAGATCAGAAAAAACTGTGCACAGACTAGTCCAAGTAAGATTTTTTGGGGCTGGTGTGCATGTACTTCATGTGATACATGGGGGGTACCCACACATTTAGACTGTTTTTACAAGCAGATAGCACTAAAAAGTATGATAAAAATGATAAACAAAATTTAAAAAAATTGTGTACCAAAACTCTAACTTGTCTTTTAATAATCGTTTAGAGAATTTCAGAACACTAAGCCTACTTTTAAAGCCCATAAAATAAATTTTTATCTAGGTCAGAAATGTCCAGATCAGTCAAATAATATGTATAAAAATAAAAAATCAAATAATAATAAGAGTGTTTCATATAGCGCTTGTTGGAAGTACTTTGCAGTTTTGTGGTGATGTAAGTACCAGATGGAATTCTTACCACTTCAATAGTATTTATTCCATCAACCTCATACGGATGCAGGGCTCAGTTGGTGTAGATTAAATAAAGAAGGTTAGTTGCAAGGCGCAGCTGAACATGGAGGTACCATAAATTTGCAGCAGTTGCTTTACTCAATGTGCTCCCTCGCTGCCATGCTGCTTCCTTTCCTATAGGATTTAGGTATTCGCTCTATAATATAAAGACCTGCTCAGAATATGGCTATATGAAAACTTGCGATGATATATTCCGTCTCGAGGTTCCCAAGTTCCGGTGCCACAAATTCTCAAGCTTCACTCTAGAAGACTCAACGTAGCTACTACTGCCTGTGTTTAGGGCAGATTCTACTGGTGGAGATTTATACTACTGCCACATGGGCGCCTCTCTACACTTAACCAGGCTCATCTATGAAATCTGACGTAAGGGCTGAGTCCTAGGTGGGAAGACACTATTCCAACGCAATAAGTCCAAAGAAGCTAGACTTTAAGTTGCTAACACTATTGCATTAGGCTTTGGCCGCCAGGTGAGAGAAGGAATGTTCTCTGCTTGCCTTGGCGGATCCGGGGGTGTCTGCAAGGAAGAGGGAGGCGGATCGCTGGTGTCTGGTCGGTTGGTGGAAGGTCATTCGTTTGTTGATGTCTACTGGTCCTTTGTTGTGCATGAAACCGGTCTCTTTAACACCTTGGCTGCAGCCGGAATTCCGCGCTGGTGCTGGACATTCCGATCGCGGGCGAGGTCATGACGGCTCCCGGCCGTCATCAGCACACGCCCACCGTGACGCATGATGACCGGGAGCCGTCATCAGCACCGAAGGGGTTAAACTCTGCTCCTTGCACTATAGGAATCACAGTGCATATTGTTATTGAGCTCTTCAGTGTGAGCACACACGCCTCTGATGCCTAGGTAGCTACGTTTGCACTATATATACCCATTGGCAATGGCGGAATCAAAATAATTGACACCAAATAGTAAGGGATGCTACAAGGCGTCGCTCCACAAGGCAACAAAAACAAAGAACACCGTTGATGGATCTACATCACACTTTCGTGCAACGGTCTGTTGAAGAAAATTTGCTCACATGCCAATCAAAATCTGAAAATAAAATGAATTGCCTGTGAATGGACTGTGAATCACATGTTCAGTCGGTCAGAGTGTCCCCCAGCAAACAACTGGTCATGGCTTTCAGAAAACTGACAAGCAACAAATTTAGAGACTAAAATGCAAGGGACTGTAAGTCCATACAAAAACAGAGAGCATCGAGCTGTATGAAGACTGAGCTCGCAAGAAAGGAAGAAGACAACATTCAGACTGGAACAAGAAAGGAAACTTCTCAGCTAAGCAACCTGATCAACACCTTCTCGTCGCGGGAGCAAAGGTGTGACAGAGAACACGTCACAGACGTGCACTTCATTTAGGCATGGATTAACATCAGCAGAAAAACATGGCTGAAGCGACCTAAAGTGAGAATTAATGAAAATGACTATTTCGAACACCACAGCATCAAATGACAGATGGCAACAGGTCTCTCTCTCTTCAACAAGCAAACTGCACACTCGTGGTACAAGGGCAAGGCTGCATGCAAGGGATGGGACGATGAGCGACTGCATAAGCTCTGCTCCGAAGGCCAACAAACCTGTCCTCTATATTAAACATAACACTCAACCATTCATTCGGCAGCCACTAATCTAGTATAAACCCAGATCATGTTGGAAAATGATGCAGAACTAGCCAGAAACCAAAGAAAACCCCCTCTAAGGATTGTTTTTGTGCAGGAGTGGTTACAAGCTATGTCGGAACCAGTTAACAAAAGACAACACAACATACCACCACAATCCGGCCTCTCTGCTTCACCCAAGAGAAACAGGCAGCTAGGGCCTGGGCTGCTACAGCAACTATGGGGGTAATAGGTAAGGCGCTCAGTAGAACCTACTCAGTAGTTAACTCTGGACAAAGTGCCCACCAAGCGAGAAATGACTGGCTGTAGTTTTCTTCGCGACAGTAGATCGTGTGTCCACAGTCCTTTGTTCTGTTTTAAATTGGAAATTAGAGGAGAAAGTGATCCCTTCCCTTCGATACAACTGTGGACTTGGTCTATCGGCTCCACGCACAATGATAGCGCTTCGAAGGTCGACCACCTCAAGTAAAATGTGAATGTAATGCGAGCACCGACCTACATGTGGGATTGTGGATGGTGAACGATAGCAAAAGAATGTAACTACTAGAACATAGATGACCCATGAATGGTGGGTTGACTTTCCGAGATCTCAAACACCTTTTCACACTCTTCTTACTGCTTGTGTAACAGGGAATGAAGCAGACACAATGCACTTGAGTCCTGATTACACAAGCACCTTTGCATCAGGGCAAAGTAGAGAAACGTTATGGCTTTCTTCGGCTGTGGGACTGAAAACTGCTGGCATTACAGCCGTCTTCGGCCCGGCTTGCTTGAATCCTGATGGTGCAATGAGCAAGGGACTCATGTCTGAGCATACCCTTCCACACTCATGGTGGCCAAAATAATTACAAAAAGGGGGTGGTGATGGACAGAGTATCTGAGTTAATCAGAACACTCCTACCCAGTCAACAGATCAGGGCTTGATCCATCACCGTTTTTTAGCTCACTGCACCATCCCAGTTCAGAACCTGGCTATATGTAAATTAGTCTGTCCCTGGCCCAGTGCATCATGGGAACAGGGCAGACCAAACTACCAAGCCAATTCTTCACTGGAAAGGAAACAAGCTTCCGGGGACCGGTTTCTGGCATTACAGCCGTCTTCGGCCCGGCTTGCTTGAATCCTGATGGTGCAGTGAGCAAGGGACTCATGTCTGAGCAAACCCTTCCACACTTATGGTGGCCAAAATAATTTCAAAAAGGGGGTAGTGATGGACAGAGTATCGGAGTTAATCAGGAGGAGTATGGCTGAGCCCTCACCGCCATCCTACACATATTGTGACAGGTCTGAAGAATGCCACTAAAGCCTGCTTAGCTCTGGTGGAGTGGGCTCGGATGCCGGGTGGAGGGTCCGCACCATGTACAATAAGCAGTGGGAGATGTAAGATGTGGCAATGGTTGCCGAAGCAAACATCCTCGTCGCCAAAATGTGTTGCAGAACTGGACACTTCAGTCATGCGGTTAATGTATAAGCTTTTATTCACGAAACGCTGTGTTATGGGCATCCCTAGCCAGCCAGCCTCACAACCCACAAACCAGGGAAGGCCACACCAGAGTAGAACGCCATGACAATACAAAACACCGCCAAGTCAGAAAGAATTTGTCAATCAAATGCAGTGTTCTCTCATCCAAGGATGCATGCGGGGGCAGAACAAATGTGAAGAGAAAATCCAGGGGCATATTTACAAGGAGCTTGAGCCGCTGCTGCGTTTTTTTTTTTTATGCAGCTCACAGCACTTTCTTTGCTCTATATTTACAATGTGACACATCAAGACAGATGCATCACTTTTCGTCGAGATGCGTCAGGTTTTTCCTTTGTCAGAATCATCTGCGTCACGTTAGAATTAATATAGGCAAGGTAGACATTCCTTCGTAAAATCCGCCGTAAAACGAACAAAGTGGCATTTATGACTCTTTCCAAAAGTTATGCATTGTCTGAAAATGGGCCGCTGCACTAGAGATGCATCAAAATGTATATGCCTTTAAAGCCCAAGCGTAGGAATGACGCATTGGCTGTTGCAGAGGAATTTGATAAGCTGAAGTGAGCTGAAACTGTGTAATATGCAATCAAGTCACATCCCGTCAACAGGTAAGTGCACACATAAATGCAGTAAATCACACAGTAGACACTATTAATGACGTGTCGCACGGGCGGATTGGCAAGGCGGGCATTCGGGCATGGGCCGAAGGGCCGGTGCCTCAGTGGGCCGTTTTTTTCTCCCCTGTCCCAGTCCACATAGAGTGGACTAGGAAAGGGGAGAAAAAAAAACGGCCCACAGAGTGCACGGAGACAGACAGAGAAAATGAAAGCAGCCTCGCTGTGCGGCCGGACAGTGATTGTCAGCTGTGGCCTCTCCTTCACCCCTGCCCTGCCAAGCAATCAAGCTGAGGCTGGGATGGGGAGGGGTGATAGTTTGCAAGAATCGGCCTCCCTGGGGGCCAGGTGTTTCTCAGGCCTTTGAGCCATTTGCACCTCGGCCCCCTGGGGCCCATGCAGCCCAGAAACGGTGTTAGTCTTAACACCTCGCCCACAGCCCTTCACATTCAGGGCATAGTGGGCGAGGAAGA
This sequence comes from Lissotriton helveticus, assembly GCF_964261635.1. NCBI lineage: Eukaryota > Metazoa > Chordata > Amphibia > Caudata > Salamandridae > Lissotriton > Lissotriton helveticus. Next base: position 139,059,037 of record NC_136063.1, on the reverse strand, counting down.
ATGGGTCTTGCTGTGGGGGCCAGGTGATGTTTGGAATTTTTTACTTTTATTTATTTATGCGATTTTATATAGCGCGGACTTTACCCGAAGGTGTCAGAGCGCTTCACACTAGGAACAGCAATAATACATGAGGAGAAAAATTACAAGTGGACAAATTACAAAAGCAAACATTAAGTTACATGAATCAAAAGTGACAATAGTGATCAACCAAAATACATGAGGTAGCAATCGGTACATTACAAGAGGAAACTGTGATATGTGTGCAGGTTACAAAAGCGTACAAAGTACAAGTAGAGGTATAATACTGCAATAAATGGCAGACACTCCAGCACAAGAACAAACGTTACGTAGGCAATGGTGGCACTTGTGCAAGTATCTAAAGCAAACAAAAGTGAGAGGTAGCATACAGTGCGATACCAGAGAAAAGTGACGTGTGCAAGTTACAAAAGGGTACCATACACAGGTACAAGGGTAATACTACAGTAAATGGTAAACACTCAAACTGCCAGAACACACTGGGAAGGCACTTCCCATGCACCAGCTTCACCTCAGCCTCCCCCCTGGCTACCTGGCTACCTTGGATGACCCAGAAAAATGTGTTTTGTGCTCCCCTGCCAGGACATTTTCCCGAGGCCTGGAGGGCTGATTAATTTACTAATTGCAGGGGCCTTACCTCTGTTCATGTGCTCCTGAGCTGAAGGTCTGGGGAGGGCTAAGTAGGTTAGTAATAGCAGGGGCTTTGCTGCTTTTCAGGTGCTCCTGTGCTGGAGGGCTGGAATAATTTTGTGACAGAAAGGGGCCTTGCTATTTTTTTTAGTTGCTCAGCATGTAGGCCATTGTCACCTTGGCCCTGTGTCCTGTGCAAGAACAGTATCCTCCCACTTTCATTCCTTGTCTGTGCAAATGGTGTTTCATGAAAGGGCACGCCCCTTGAATGCGGGCCACGCCCCTTAAATATGGGCCACGCCTCTTGAATGTGGGCCACTTTTCCGTCAGTGCCCGGGCCGAATTGTGATCCCAATCCGACCCTGGTGTCACACATACATAGGCATAGTGGTGCACATAAGTATGCGTAACATCCAGGACCAATGTAATAGAGTGCAAGGTGAGTTTTTCACTTTTGACACTCTATTACATTAGTCCCCATGCAGTCAGCTACTTGCGTCAGACAAAAGTGAAGCATCACCTCTTTTTTTTATGCATTGCTGTAGTTGTATCAGTTTTATGACCAGCTACAGTAATGCGCCACTTTTGGGCTGGATACCTTGAGGCATTCCAACCACAGATACATAAGAATTTCTGACCCACCCATGGGACTTTGCGCCATGGAGCCCTGTAATGTAAATATGGTGCCACCATGGCGTCGTAAGGTTTTTTGATGCAGACGCAAGGAATTTTGACACATGGCTGCCTTTGCGTACCGATGTGTCATTTCTTGTAAACATGCCCCCAGTTCTTCAGGTAAAAATCAGATAACATCACCCCAGTGGTACATAGTGTGCAATTCCAACGGTACCTAGTGCAACATTCCAGTGGTATCTAGTGCACCATTCCAACGGTACCTAGTGCACCATTCCAGTGGTATCTAGTGCGCCATCCCAACGGTACCTAGTGCACCATTCCAAAATGGTGCCTAGTGCGACATTCCAACAGTGCCTAGTGCGCCATTCCAACAGTACCCAGAGGCTCATTTACAAGCCCAGTCCTCTGCCGGAACGTCACTTTTAATGACGTTCCAGCAGCGTACTGGGTTTACCCAGATCTATGAGGCCACGTAAAGCCACCCTGCGTGACTTTACATGGCCTTGCAGATATGGTGTGAAGCAAGGCAGCGCAAGTCGCTGTGTTGCCTCACACTGTGATGGGGAGGCATGCCATGGGCGTTACAGTGGGTATTCCCACGTAACACCCGTGGCAATTGGCACAAAAAGCTGTAAACCTGGGAACACATCAAAGGCCTACGCCTCCCCAGGAGAAGCGCAATGAGGAGAAATAACGTTATTTGTCCTCGTTTTTTCCTCTTTCAATGTGTGCTGCATTCAGCAAAAATGATTTAGTAAAACACTATTTTGAATATGTCTGATTCATGATTTTGATACCTTTTTGAGTTTTACCTATATAAAAGTGAGTGGAGCACTGTTTTTCTTGTTTTTTTAATGTTTATTCCCCCCTGGTGGTGTTTTCTCCCATTATCAGTTTACAGGGGCCCTCACACCTTCAGGGCCTGACAGGCAGAAACAGGTGCAAACGGCCTGTCAGATGATGTTTGGCAAACAAATAGGCCAGGAATGGGGGACTGCCCTGGCCTACTCGTGGTGGCCGCGATGGCTGTCATGTTGGTCTTGCAAGTGTCCACATGGAGCCCGATTAAGCAAGATGTCTAGAATAAGAATTTGTATCATGCACGGAGTAACTGCACAGATTGATGTTCTATGGAAAGACCCAACAGCAGTACCTTGGGTGCGCGGTCCTTTTCTGTGCTCTGGCTGTCGAGTCGCCAGTGCTTAATTTGAGCCATTGGTTTTCGGTGCTCAGCAGCAGCACTTAATTCTCATCAGCAAAGCTTCTGTTAGTCTGCCACATGGTGGCACTGTCTGCCAAATTTGAGTAGGAGCACAACAACAGCTGCTTATTAATTTAATATACATGAACAGTCACTAATATGTCCAACCCTAGCCATTCTTGTAGCTATGGGGGCCTTGAATAGTCTGAATTGTCACACTTGTTTGAGTGTGATGGTTAGTAGTTGTGTTGGTACTGCAATTGGCAGTGCTGGCAGGGCCAATGGATGGTGCAAGCTGCTGTGTCCCACTGACGAGTGCCCTGGCACTTATTGTTTTATAAATTAACCACTGCGAGTCCCCATCGGTGCTAGGTCACCCAAGTCCTCAGAAGAGAGCCCGACATGGGCCAAAGCCCACTCTTCAGGAACTAGGCACTCAAGGATGGAAATGATAGGGCTGGGTGGGGGTTCATCCCCACCTAGGGGGTTTTTGAAATCAGATGGACTAGAAAAAAGACAAACCAGAGCATCCTTCTTGGCCTGTACATCACGTCGTGCTGCGGACAACCAGACTCCCACCAATTCAGCAGGGTCGGATTGGGAAGGCGGGAAGTCGGGCACTGGGCGATGAGGCGGTGCCACAGGCTCATCTGTAGGCCCTTTTTTTAGGGTCTCCGTAAACCGGCCAACAGAAACTTACTGTCTTTCCCGGTCCACGACAGACCACTGTAAAATGTAGTCAGTCTCATGGGCACTCCCCTGCCATGTTGTCAGGGGAAACTGCATTTGATTGACAAATTCTTTCTGACTTGCAGGTGTTTTGTATTGTCATGGCGTTCTACTCTGGTGTGGCCTTCCCTGGATTGTGGGTTGTGAGGCTGGCTGGCTAGGGATCCCCCCCGTTCCGATCCGATGCCTCCGAGATCATCTGCGGCATCCCTCAAGGATCTTCCCTCAGCCAGACCCTGTTCAACGTCTACATGGCTCCACTAGCACACATCGCCCGTCAGCACAACCTCAACATAATCTCCTACGCCGACGACACTCAGCTGATCCTCTCCCGTACCAAGGACCCCCGCACTGCCAAATCCAACCTCCACCAGGGAATGAAGGACAGCAGCCTCAAACTGAACACAGACAAGACAGAAATCCTCATCCTCGGGTCCAACCCCTCCGCATGGGACGACTCTTGGTGGCCCATGTCACTGGGGTCCCCCCCAACTCCCACCGACCACACACGCAACCTGGGAGTCATCCTCGACTCGAAACTCTCCATGACCAAACAAGTCAACGCAGTCTCCTCCACCTGTTTCAACACCCTCCGGATGCTCCGCAAGATCTACAGATGGATCCCGACAAACACGAGGAAAACAGTCACCCAGGCCCTAGTCAGCAGCTGACTCGACTACGGAAACGCCCTCTACGCCGGAGTCTCGTCCAAGCTCATCAGCAGACTACAGAGAATCCAGAATGCCTCTGCACGCCTGATCCTCGACGTCCCGCGCCGCGGCCACATCACCCCCCACCTGAGGAACCTGCACTGGCTCTCCGTCGACTAAAGAATCTCCTTCAAGCTCCTGATCCACGCACACAAGGCACTCCACAAAACCGGCCCAGCCTATCTCAACAGTCGACTCTCCTTCTACGTACCCAACAGGAAACTCCGCTCCGCCGACCACGCCCTGGCCACGGTCCCACGCATCCGGAGAACTACTTCCGGAGGCAGATCCTTCTCCCATCGTGCCGCCAGGACCTGGAACACCCTCCCCCTCTATCTGCGACAAACTGAAGACCTGCTGACCTTCAGGAGACAACTCAAGACCTGGCTCTTCGACCAATAGCAGCAGCACCCCCCCCCACTCACTCCTCCCCCCCAGCGCCTTGGAACCCTCACGGGTATGTAGTGCGCTTTACAAGTTATATGATGGATTGATTGATTGATTGATTGATTGATTGAAGCGGAGGGAGGGGCAGGCAGCTAATCAAGCCTTCTTGCCAGGGTGCCTACTGCCTGAAAGAAATGCAAATGTGGACAACTGGGTAATCTGCAAATGTGAGGGGTGCTTAGGAATCGTTCTGGCTTTAATTGATGGACGCGCTTGACGCTTTGTGATCATAGAGATGTATTCTTTTTGAGTGGTAGTGCAAGGGAGCTACCAGCTGAGCTGTGAAGTGCTTGCTTTTAAGGGACAATTATATTTAAAAAATGCCTTATGTACAGTCTTGGCATTATTAAAATTTACATTTTGGAAACACCATTTTATCTTATACCTTTTTGCACATTTTGTAGCAGTCTACCTTACACTATGTGTAATGCAAGTTTAAAATAATGACTTACATAATTCACAGTGCTTTCTGTCACAGTCTGTGACGTCGTAGCACTAGCAATACACAAGTTCTCCATCGCACCAACCAAGATATAATTCTGTGGTTCTCGGGGTACACACAGACCTCGGCAGTGCATTACCTCTGCAGAGGTTTCATAATGGACTGTATTGCATTTCCCACTGATAAACGTAGTTTTGTTTTGTTTATTTTTCATTTAAACTGTGCGTCATTTTATATGTATCTACCTGAAGGAGAAAGACCTAAAAATAGCAATACCTTTGACCCCGCCCCCATGCGCACTAACTCCACTCCTATTGCATGCAGCATCACAGTCCCGATACTTTTTTGATGCACTTTGACTGCTGAGCAAAATACAGCAATAATCAGGATGCAGCTGGAGCCAGAGACCAAAGGGCTCCGGTGCAAATGCACCTGTTGCACTACTAAGAACCACAATCCTGATAAACTTCAGTGGTGCACAGCTGTCCTTCCTGCTTTCACTGCTGTTTATTTTAAAAGGAGAGCCGTGGTGCTAACATCCTGGAGAGTAAAACTGGTGTTTCTCACATGCCTAGGCCAACCCACGCCACTGTAAATAATTGCTCTGTCAGAAGTTATCAGGGTTTCTGTGGAACCGTCACGAGGACACAATGGCACAGGCCAGGGCTTTACAACAATGCATATGAGGCAGATGACTGTTTAACCCCTTACCTCCCAGGCCTTTTCACCCCCAGTGCTGAGCCCTTTTTGGGCAGTTTGGGGAAGTTAGTGCTTAAGGCTCCATAACTTTTCCCACAAAAGGTATCCACGTCAAATTTGTGTAATATTTTCCCAACATCCTGCTGATTCTAAAGGTACCCAGGGTTTGTGGATCCCCCTGGTAAGGACGGAGAAAATATGCAAAATATTGCTAGTTTTGGGGGGAAATAGGGATAAAGTGCTCTGGATAAAAGGGGCACTTAGCATTTCTCCACCCAGCTCTGGATAAAAGTGTCTGGGGTTTTTTCCCCTAAAAAAGGCATCGACCAACAGTTTGCTGTGCTAAAGCCATCCTCTTTTCAGCTTTCGGGAACATGCAGAGCTGAATAAAAAAAAAAAAATTACCATAGTTTTGGCATTTTTCTAAGAGGTCGCCCGTTTCTCTTATTTTTTGTGCTCTCAGCCTACTGCAAATGTTGAACTGCACGGAATGTGCTGCACTGAAATACTTTTTTTTTTTAAAGAAAAAATATTAAAACGATTATAAATGTGTAGGAACACGTTTCTCAATCTTATCTACCCACTTCGACCTCTATTGGTCAGCCTGGCATGCACACCCAGATGAGGAAACTAATAGCAGTCTCGCCAACTCTTTCTCAAGGTCTTGGTCTCTAGCAGTGCCATACGCTTGCATTAAATAAAGAATATTAGAAATGGGATTTCTGGTTGGCTAGGGTTTGCACCCAAGTCAGGCAGAACCCACCACCCTAGTTATGGTAAGGGAGTTACACATTCAAGATAACCCATGCTGACCCCCTTTATAGCTTGGCCAGAGCAGTCAAGCTCACCACAGAGTCAATGTGTACAGCATTTGCACAACAAACACACACCAGTGACAAAATAAACTCCAAAGAAGTGACTCCACAAAATTTGATATAAAAATATGTTTCTGTATTGCATACAAACATAGAACAAAACCACATAAACCAATGATCACTTTGCCAACTCGGCAATTGTCAAAATATCACAGTTCGTGCAATAAGATAAAGACTTACATGTTGCACACGTCATGAAAACACCAACACTGCATCGGACTTGTAACCAGACGCTGCTGGCTCTTTATGCTGCACCTTGCTAGGGGGCTGTTGTGCTGCCAAGATGCTAGGGGGCTGTTGTGCTGCCAAGAAGAACCGCCATTTGGACTGCCTGCTTTGTTATGTGGCCTGCTGCCAGCTGGGCTGCAGAAGGGACTGCCACTTTGCACTGACTGATGTGCTGGCCTGCTGCCTGTTTTCCCTGCTCGTGTGGCCTCAAGTGCTCTCCCAGGAGCTCAGTATGTGGTGAGCGTTGTGGTCTGCTCCTGGCTTTGCCTTGTGATTGCTCTTCTATCTCCAGAGGACTCCTGATGTTGGGGGAAGAATTTGCTTTTGATATACCTACTACTAAAACGCATGCAAGTGCGATGCTAATAAATGTGTAAATTCTTAGAAGAATCCAATTGCAAGCCATGACTGCCAGAGGTTAGCCTTTTTAATTAATTTCCTCAACCGTGATAGGCTGCACCAGAAGTTATCTTTGCCCAAGAGAGAGCCATGCTACAGCTAGGTCATTAAAATATTTAGCAGTTTCAGCCTCTCCGGCAGACTCGCGGTCGGCGTACAGGCATTCATTAAAGGGTGCACAGGATGCAAGTATGCCTGGCGCATCATGGCATGCAGTACCAACCTCAACCAAAGTCTCCACCACATGCAACTTTGCCTAGGGTTCTTTTGCCTTGATAGCTTAGCTTTGGCCCAGTATGCCAGCCTCACCATACGCTTTTTCCTTCCATCGCTAAGACGTATATTGTACCTCCTGCTCAGCTATATCATCTAATTAACTACTTGTTCACGTATCTCTGCTAGGATGGTCGGGCTTGGATTAGTCTCATACTCCTGTGCTGCATTAGGGATGCTACTATGGCCTTAAGTTGTACGTGTATAGATTTCCAACCCGCAGCCTGGAGACCTATGCATGCACCTCTGATGCTCACCTTGAACACCTCCCAAATTATGTCAGCGCCCTCCACAGAGCCCACATTGCTTTCAAAGTATTCAATTATCGCAGTCTTTATTCCTTCTTTAAAGATATGATCTAGGCCTGTAATCGCCATTGAAATTGTGGTGGGTATTGTGTATTTATAGTGACATACAATAGGACAGGTGCGTGATCGGATAGCGTTTTGGGCATGTGTTTAATTGTTCTCGTCCATGCCTTCACTTCTCTCGTCACTAACCAGAATTCTAGCCTAGACCACAGACTGTGAACAGTTGAATGAAAGGTTCCTTCTCTCCTCACTCGATTCCCCAGTCTCCATAGGTCAATATGACCATAGTACTATATGCCCTTGCGAATCACAGCTGCTGCCTGTTTAAGACTCCACATCACAGTGGTCGACCCGTCTTTGTCGGAGTCTAAATAAGTGTTTAAGTCCCCAACCCAGATAACAGTAGATGGCATTCGCGCATGGAGATTCCACCAGATTTGTGCATAAAACTCAGGATTGTGGATATTGGGGCCATATACATTAACAATAGTTATCTGTGTGCCACAAGCTGCCCTTGCATTATTATATATCTCTCCTAGTCGTCTGTCTCTGAGTACATCAGGACAAAGGGGAAGCCCCTTTTAATCAGCACCCTTACCCGCGTGAATATGAGGAGTACAATGAAGTCAACTTGACACCAGCCCACCTGGCCCCTATGTCTTGGTCTGTATGTCGAGTGAGATGCGTTTCCGGGATCAGCGCAATCTGAACCCAGTGCCTGTCCAGATACACCAGCACCTGTCACATTTTCTCATGGTTATTAGGCTCTCTGACATTCTATGTTATGAAGGCAATGTGACCTGTGCTCGTAGTTGGTGTAGAGTGACCTGCATGCTCAGCCATGGGCCGAAATCATGGAGTGGAGAGCTGCTGTGGCAATGCACTGTTTCTGGTGAGCGGTATCATAATGGCATAACATTTGGACAACACAAATCCCCCTCACCCACTTCAGCATGCCAATCATGCTAAAGTCATCCCCATTCGAAACCAGCAAACAAACAACAGCATTCTCAACATGACAAATCATAATTACTCAACCGCCTATAACATAGGCGTAAACTTTAGAGGTGCACCCTCCGGGGGCCACTAGAGGCTCAGCACCCCTCCCCAAAAGTGGAGATGGCAGGGCTGAATATGTGGACCCCATGAGTCACGTGATGGCAGAACGGGATATAACATATGGGAACAGTAGACCAATCCTGTAAATGAGATCATGGCCAATGTGCACCAGTGACATTTTAACAATAATCAACCATGTTGTATAAATGACAGTAATACAGAGCACAGAATTTAACCAGCAATGGAATGTGAATGTCAAATCATTCAGTGAGGACGTCCTCCAACATTAGGGCCAACATTCCAGTTCTTTAGCCTTATAACTGCCCGCACTGCCGCCCACCGTGGTTACCTGCATGGACTACTGCCATTTTGTGTACTGCATGATGTCCTCCGAGTCTGATTTGTGGCAGTTCTTGTCAGGGCGAGCCAAGGTTTTGATAAAACCCATAAGCTCTTTAAGTGTCATGAAAATGTTGTGCTTGCCTTTGTGCTGGGTACAATATTGCATATTTGTGGTTGGCAGTTTTTTTTTTTACTTGTAGGAACTCCTGTCTTAACGCCTGAACTGCAGCTGTAAAGTCAGGGTAGAACTCCACCTCATTATCCTGATATCACGTGGATTATGTTTACCGTGCCAATCACCAAGCTGTATCACGGTCACAATAGTTTAATAGTTTGGTGAAAATTGGATACAGAGGTGCCCCCACACCATACATTTAATTCAGCATGGTTTCCACATACTGTTCCAGATTACCCGTGTTTGTGGATTCCGGTATACCTGCGATTCGTACTTTATTCTAGCGTGATATGGCTTCTAGATCTTTGTTTTTGGTGTCAACAGATTTTAGTCCATACTCCACGGTAGTAATTCACTGTTCTGCTTCAGTGAAGCGAATGTCCTGTTTATCTAGTTTGGACGCCATATGATCCATACGTAGATTAATTGCATCAATTTTGCCGTTGATTGACAGCAGGCTCTGCTGCATGGCCCAGGGTACTTTCTAATGTGGTGGTGCTCCTCGAGGGCAGGTCTTGCTCAGAGTCTGACAGTGCATAGCGTTGGGTCTTCGTGGATCGACTATCCTCAAACATTAGCTTCAATTGTTGCTTTTCCGATTTCCCCATGTCGAGGTGTTGTGTCTCAAGCAACCAGACCCGTCAGCACTCGTATAGGGCAAGTGCCCGTGGAGAGATATGCCCACCCCGGACAGGTGCACCCAGGCTGGATGGTCACTACTTTCTCCTAGGGTGGTTAGTAGTGTCAACTGCCCCCTTGCAACCCACGTGGAGAAGCGACCTCCACCACCAATTTGTCACTGTCTTGTTGAGGGTATTTGACGTGCATTACAAATCTGGATAGGGAACTAAGCCGTCATCTTTAGAATGCCAATGTAACCCTATGAATTGAATCGGGAGACCCAGGCCTTTCGGGTCACCGTCTCAGTCCAAGACCATGAGGCCCGCTCTCTTGTGTGTAAGCCCCTGTCAGCATTTGCACCACCACATATATGTGCCCACTTGGGAGCCAGACACCATTTGTGCTTAGATGGTGGGGCATCCTTGCTATCCTTCCACACCAGCAGAGGAGCCCCAAATACACCCCAGAGGTAGAGTCTGACCTATAGTTGATCCCCTTGTGTGAAATGCAGCATTGGTGAATCAGACAGTAATGTCCCAGGGAAGCCCTGCACTGTATTGGCAGGTGTTCTCTTAACTCGCAACAGCAGATTCTCAAGCCCACAGTAGGTCAGCAATACGGCATCTTTCACCAGCATCCGTTCATAAGAAGAGCGTCAAATCAAGATGTACTACTCACTGGTCATGCACTTACGTGCCATGCAGTTCACTGGAAGTAGGCCTCTGCAATGTCTCTGGTAGTATCGGTCACCCATGTACAGCGGCCTCAGTGATTACCGCCGACATGCACAGGAGGCCAGTGCTGCAATCTCATGTCCGCAAGTACCACTGGCTGAGCAGCACGGCGATCGCGCAGCACGGCTGGTTCGCAGCCACTTCAGCAGCGCAGTCCGTGCCCGCCGGCCGACTCTACCTCCAGCTGCCCGCGCTGCTCCTCACTGCCACATCCTCGACTTGACTTCAGCAGGCCCCACTGCCACTTTTGGTTTCAATGGTAATGGCGTGCAGCACGGAGCAGCACTCTGCCTCCCGCGTTCCGGCTCAGCCCCCACAGGCACTTGTCCCGGTACCCATACGGGTATACTCACACTTCTCCCATAGAGGACCAGAATGTCATGAGCCCAACTCTCAATCACTGGTTCCGCACCTCCGCCCTCTTCAGTCGTGGCCGTAGGTGCACTCAGCTGGCTTCCAGATAGGCAGCAGTATAGGCAGCACACCTAACAACTAGAACACCGCCCTGTCAGCAGGCCTCAGCTTCCACTTTCTATTGTAGTAGGAGGCAACCTGGTCTCCTCTCCGTTGTGTTTCTCAACCTTACAGCGGCATCTACGTGCACGTTTTGTAGTCGTAGCGGGTCACTGGGTGGCAAGGGGCAATAAATACCCCTTTACAGCAGGCAATGCCAGTCCAATTACAAGATTATGAGCGGAATAATAACACTGGCCAGCAGAGCTACAATACAGTATGGCCACCTTGCCATGAGCTCTCTAGACCCCCCCCCCCCCACACACTCCCTTCGCCCTCCAGCAAGTAACTTTAAATGCAGTCAATGTGGCAGTACACTGCGCACGCACGCCCTGAAGTGGTAGGCCTGAGACAGGTTTGAAAGGCTACTTCTGTGGGTGGCGCAATCTGCACTAAAGGCCCACTTGTAGCATTTAATTTACAGGCCCTGGGTATATGCGATACCACTGTACAAGGGACGTACAGGCAAATTAAATATGCCAAACAGGTGTAAGCCAATCATACCATGTTTACAGGAGAGAGCACATGCACTTTAGCACTGAATAGCAGTGGTAAAGTGCCCAGAGTCCTAAAGCCAACAAAAAGAGGGCCCGAAAAATAGGAGGAAGAAGGCAAAAAGTTTGAGGATAACCCTGCAGTAAGGGCCAGGTCCAACAAGGGGCATATCTTATTAATTCTTTCAAAAACTATGTTGACTCCTCAGGTTGATGTTAGGGGGCCTGTTACACTATGTGCATAATTACAAGTTGCACATTTCTCAGGGAATGGGGGGTAAATATGCAAAATACCATGAAATTTGGAATAAAACCCCATTAAATGAGGATTTAACTTGGTGGACTCATGTTTCCAGTCATAAAATCACACGGAAGTCTCAATACCGATGTGGTTTTAAAGCTTACATTTGTTACTTGTTCTAAGCAGATAGTAAATGCATGCAGCGACCCGTGGGTGGGGGTTATCGAGGGGGTCAGGGAGCAGTGGCGGCTCCTCCACTTAGCCCCACTGCACCAAAGGAATAATACAATGATAAATAACTAATGTTATTATCATTTTCTTTTTCCTTTGGAAGTCATTGGCGCACGGGTGGGGCTGGCCAGCGAAGAGGAAGGAGTGGTTTGCGCTCCTTAAGTGCGCATGACTGCCTGGCCAGCCCTCTGGGCCCAGCCAAGCAGTCCTGAACACTTTGCATTTTCCCCACCAGACTGCATTACACAACCTTGTGAGGAACATGCAAAGCCTCCCGGTATCCTTCTGAGCGTTGAACCACGACGCTCAGACCAATCACAACGCTGCATTACAGCATTGTGATTGGCTCAGGAGAGCCAACTGCCCGGCTGTTTCCTGCTGCTGCTGCTAGTCGGGACTTGGACCAGAAGTTGAAGAGGATGTCCTCAGAGATTACAGACAGCAGGTTCAGTCCTCTTCTTATCTTCCTCAGGTCTAGGAGTGTTCTGAAGTAGGTGCCAGGAGACACCACATGTATGCCTGGCACGAGTGGGTGGATATGACGCCTGGGTATGCTCTAACCAATGGAGTCAAAGTTCCTGGGGCAAATCATCTAAAGTTTGGGCATTTTCAAGATGGCGAAATGCTTCAGCCATACTAAACCTGGGCTCTGAGGGCTGGAGGGTGTGAATGAAAAGAGATCTATGGTAATCCAAGTGCCCTCCCACATCCAACACTAAAATCCAGTTTGAGTCAGCAAATGTACCTCCAATAAACCTACAGACAGAAGTCTGGTAAAACAAATGCAGTGGCGGTTACTCAGCTAAGGGGGAGGAACTTTGCCCCACTGACTGCAAAAGGAAAAGTAAAATGATAATAACCCAACATTAATAATGTTACGTCATTATCATTTTGTTACGAGCCAGGTTAAGGTGGGGGAGGGGCTGTGCTACATGACAAGCAGGGGGAGGAGTGGTTGGTGCACTTAAGTGTGCATGACGTCTTGACCGGCTGTCTTGGGCCAGCCAAACAGACGGGGCACTTAGCATTTCTCCACCTGGTCATGTTGAACAACCCGGGAGGAGAATATGCACAGGCTCCCAGTCCCTGACTGAGCGCCAAACAAGCCCACTCAGACCAATCCTGACGCTGCTGTCATGCTGGTGACAGCAGCGTAGTGATTAACTTAGGAGAACCTGTGTGCTGACGGGAGCCAGAGATAGAAGGATCGCGGAGGAGAGGCGGCGGCCGTACTCCAGTAAGTTAACTTTTATTTGACTTATTTATTTTGAATCCACTTCTCTCTGCACCACTACTTTTTCCTAGCAACCGTCACTGAACAAATGTAGTGTTTCAGCAACCAGACAGTGTATACACAAGAATTGTTATGTCATCCTGCTTCTCTTTCTTTCAAGTGTACAACAACTTTTATATGTAAAATCCAGAGACAGAAATCTGGTAGGACAAAGCAGGGTTCATCAGAGACCAGACAGTAGATACACAAGAATTGTTTTCACATCTTGTATCTGCCTTTCAAGAGTGCCCCAAAGTGTTTTAAGTAAACCAAGCAGATCTGTCGAGCAGGATTTGTATCCTAGAGTGTCATATGTGAACCAAGCCCATCTATCGACAGGGCCTGTCACTAGAATGTCGGAAAGGATGCTTCAGACGCGTCCCTTTAGGCCCCAGCCTAACCTCGCACAGTAAAACAAAAGTCAAGGTTTGACGGTCTGTGGTTTACAGAGATTCATATGCAGGAAAGTTGTTTCAAATCTCCCGAGCCATCCCATCAGTCTTCCTTCTCTTGTTTGTTGAAGCTTCTAGGCACCGCCATTCACCTTTAGTCTTACCCTGGCTGGCTCACTGCTCTAGCGGAAGGATGGACTCTTTGAAATCTGACTCTCTGCCGCTCTCACATACAGAGCCAGGCTACTAAACTTTGGCCAAGCAGCCTCAAGATGCTTACTCGATGTTAAGGATATCCAAGTGAGATGGATGTACTTGTGGAGTTACATAAAAGCACCGCAAGATTCTGCGGAGTTCTGCCAACAGGTGGAAAATATGCAATTTAGCGCCAGTAATGCGAGTAGCGCTGAAAAGTCAGCACGGATGGCACCATGCGGTGCCCAAGAGTGCGCGGCCATTCTAATTAATTTTGCTGCTGCCCTAGTAGGAAATATTCTCGAGAAGCAGCAAATCTACTTGAGAAGCAGCCCTCTGACGGCGACCGCCCATGTTAGAAAATTGTGCTATGGGATGCCAAATCCCGCTCGCATTTCTGGAGCCTCGCAGGAAAAAAATTCCTCCACACAGCGAATGGTGAAATTTGGCCAGAACTCCACACTGCAAGAGTAACACAGAGTCACCAAATTCCACAGGAGGAATGAATCATTCCGCCCACCCATGGTTACAAGACTCCATTATACACCAGATTCGTGTGCAGGGCCCCCTGGTGGCTAAAACTAAAGTTAGAATGTTATGTTAATTAGATTGGTAGAGCTTGGCTTTTCACCCGGCAGGGTATCCAGGCGCTCTGACATTGGAAACAATGACCAGACAAGGTACTAGGGCAAATGCAAAGTTAGGCCCAGGTCGAAGACAAAAAAATTGCAGTTGTTGAGAAAAAAGACAAATCTCTTCAACTGGTGCAAAAGAGTTTTAAACGGTTTGATGCTTAATACAAAAAGGTATAAATGCGTTCTTCTTGAACAATATATTCCATTTAGATTTATATTTTGAAAAATACTGGCCTTCGAACTTAGGGGCATATTAACAAGGGCTTTATCTCCACTTTTTTGGCTTTAAAAGCCAAAGAAGTATAGATAAAATTATCGCCCTATCAACAACAGGGTGCTAACGTGCAAAATCGCATGTTAGCACCCTTTTTCACTACCCTTCCCTTTGCATCTCTAATGAGATGCAAAGTCTGCGTTCCAGAGCAAAATAATAGGAGAAATGTCGCTAAGCGACATTTCTCCTATTATCTCCTATTATCAAGCCTCACGCTAACTCTGTTAGAGACAAAAAAAGCAGCACTAACCACGGTTAACACTGCTTTTTTACATCTGCTAATTTTCAGACTTAGCCATGTAATCCAATGGGAGGTGATTACATGGCTAAGTCCACCATGGGCTATCAACAAGGATATCCCTATCCTTGTAGTTTTATCGCTGCATTACCAGCGATAACCTCCCAAAATGCCACTATTGCTGGATTTTTTATCGCCTAGGCGGTTAGCGTTGTTAATAACTCGATAACCAGGCGATATTATCCATCGATAGCGGGTGTTAAAAAAATTAACACTAGGTGCCCTTACCGTTAATTTTCCCTGTTCCTTGTTAATATGACCATAACGTTTTTCCAGAGATGCTACAGAATTTTAAGCTAAGGGCATCTATTTGTTTCAAGCTAAATGTATTCCTTAGTAAATGTTTCAGACTTTGGTTTACATTTACCATTCCCGAGAGTGACACCCCTGATTCTCTCAAAAGGGAAAGTTGTTATCGTGTCATCTACTGGACACAAAACGTGACAACTCCTTGCCCCGGGGATAAACAAGAACATAGCTCCTTTCCCGGGAATGCAGCATTTCCTGTAAGGCGCTTCATTGCACCGGTTCTACAGCGCCAGGCTGCTGCAGCGCCTTCAATCAATCAATCAATCAGTGCTTGTTAAGCGCAACTACTCACCCCCGAGGGTCCCAAGGCGCTGGGGGGAGCTGGGGGATGGGGGTGTTTGCAGGTTCGTACCGAAATAAAAACCAGCACGATTATTTTATTTTGGTCACTTTTCTGCTTGATTTTAGGTGGGCACCCCGACCGAGCCCCACGCACATTCCATTGCAAGCCGACACTGACCGCCACCTTCATCAAACCAGTGCCCCCGGCAGAACCCCCAAAAATGTTTGCGACTTCCTTGGTGGAAATTATAAAAACTTCCTGACTTTCACCCGAGAAAGCGCTTCCTGGCTGCGGGTTTACGTGTGGAATGTTTTTGAGCAGATAATGAATCAGAGGTCTGCTCACCACACACCTGCACCTCTCCAGGTAATGTCCACGTGGCTCGAGGGCTCAGGGCCCTTCTTCGAACCACAGGCCACGCGTATTGAAGATTCAGGCGTGTTTAAAGTCGGGATCCCCACAGCTCAAGTTTGGGGGGCAGGTAGCACTGTGAATCGGTTCATGAAGGCACGGAATTTCAGCAGGTAGAAGAAAAGAGTATTTTATTTGGATCAGACCACTGGAATGTTGGGAGCGCCTCTAAAACAATTAAGTGGCGCAGGGCCAATAATGGATGGCAGAGGCCTGGTGCTCCGAGATTCCAATAGTTGTATTTCTGTTTCACTTCAGGTACTCTGGAATGTTCTACTCTCACTCTAAAGGCTTTAATAGCCCTCTTCCCTTCGCTATCGGGCTATAACCCTTGTTAAAAGCCCTGCTCCCTCATTACAGGCTGTCAACTGCAGCTTAGACCTAATGGGCTTTAATGAACAGTAAAGGCCTAGAGGCCTGGCTTTTCGCAGAGAGCTATCTCTCTACCTCTCTTCCACTATCTCCCCTCCCCCTTAGCCAGTGTTAACAGGTGCATTACTGGGACACTCTAAACAAGGGCCTCACTGACAGGAGCAAAATACGAAAAAATTGGCTTTGTACACTACAAGGAGAGCGCTCCAATGGGAAAAATATATTTTGCCTGGAGTACTAAACATACGTGCACCGCTCCTGTACATGCGTAGGTTGAAGGTGCCTAGTTCTTAGTAGGCTTTGACATGACGATATGAGACATTTAGCGCCAAACTGCACGCATGCAAGCAAGGAAAGGCATGTGGGAGTAGACATAGCAAGATTTGCAGAGTTTAAAGGGCTAGGGGGGGTGGGTGGGGGGGTGGTAGGGTGGCGACATGTGATCGATGAGGAGGAATGGAGAATGAAATACATGAGAATGAAGGCATTATTCCTACAAGGTGACCTTGCCGCCTCCTGACTCACACCCCGGCCTGAGTTCCAAAGCGTCTAGTATCACCTGCGCCTTGTTTGCTAACTTTTCTCTACAAAAGAAAGCGCTATCATATCAGAGCCTATGAGAGCAAGCACTTCACGACCCCGGCACAACACACACGCACATTCCTTATCGGCACCTCTTGCCTTTGAGACCTGTGGCTAGGGGGCATTTGAGGCCCCTTTGTGCCAGGCTACCCGGGCTCTCAGAAACCGGATGTCCGCCGTCCAGAGGGACTCTCTTCCTGCTTATTAACCAGCATGAGTCATAAGTAAACTAGCGTTCTAACAATCTAATGTCTACTAACCGCACACGGCCGAACAATAAACAATCGAGCGATGGAAGCTCAAAAACATGCGACAGGGAAGTGCTACTAATGGTAAAAGGCGCTATGCACTGGCTACTAACAGAGGATGTCAGTATTAGGAAGCAGCAAGGCTGCTTTGCAGAGATCTGCCAATGGGACGCGGCACGAGCTGCCCTCGAGCACACAAACCAGAGAATACACCTTGTTCAATTCCAGAGCGTCACAAAAAATACATTATTTGAGTTACTATATATGGTCAATAAAGCCTTTGGGCATTATCACAACTCTGTACTGCTGAAAAAAAAAACTTCAAAACAACTGATGCCCTGAATATGGAGAGCAAACGGAACAAATGATGGACAGAATGCTGAACAATGCAAACATTGACCCCCCAGTCACAGATCTGGGGTTAGTCTATAATTCTTTAGCTCATTTCGCCACCCCAGTTTAGACCCAGCCATATGCAAATCAGTCTTGACCCTGTGCCTCGTGGGAATAGTCCAGCCCGAATTGCCAGGCCAGGTCCTCCCTAGACCACAAACAAGCATCCTGGGACCGGTTTCAGGGCATCACCCCTCACCAGCCAGGCTAGCTTGAATCCAGACTGATTTGCATATGGCTGGGTCCTAACTGGGGTGGTGTGGTGAGCAAAAGAATGATGGATTAAACCCAGATCTTTATGACTGGTGGTGAATGTTTGTATTGTTCTGCAGAGTCGGACAACTATGCTGGCCTGTGGCGGTAAGGTCAGGATTGGTGGGCATTTTTACGGTTCTTAGTAGGCATCACCATTGTCAGTGGTCTTTCATGGAACTCCAGGGGGCGGTTACAGCCGGTAGACTGGAGGGCGTGGGGGTGGGGAAGTTCAGCTTCCGGTAGGCCTTTGGGCCAACCCCTGCACAAGGGCATGGGCACTAAAGTTGGCACTACAGCACAGTCCCTTGGAGATATTATTGAGGGCATAGGGGGTTCCCGGGGAACATAACCTTCTGAGGAACTGGGCCTCCTGAGGAAGGTCACTACATTAGGAGGGGTTGGACCTAGTACATAGTTGCACCAGTTATAACCTTGCCTGAAGGCTCAATTCGGGATATGAAGAAAAGGTAATAATGTTAATAATTTAGTTTTATTTCAAGAAAGGCAATGCATTAGATAACATGTTAAGGTTAGCCATTTTAAATAATGTATGTATGTATGTATGTATGTATGTATAAATCGTTTTGTAACGCGCTCTGTTACTTGGGAGTATCCTGGCACGATGGGAACGAGCAAGAGGAGAACAAACAGGAATCAACTTATGTCACACTCTTAAACAGATGGGTTTTGAGATTTTTCTTGAACTGGGCTAAGCATTGACTGGAACGTAGGTGAAAGGGAAGGGCATTCCAGGCTCGGGCTGCTACTACTACAATGGACTGGCCTCCTAGCCTGGTTCGCTTAAACCGGGGGAGGGTAATTTTAAACAGAGAGGATGATCTAAGAACTCTTGTAGGGGCATAGAGAGTAAATCTCTTCTTCAAATAGGCAGGTCCTTGGTCGTGCGTGGCTCTAAATGAGAGCACTAGGGATTTAAAAAGAATGCGTTGTGGTACGGGAAGCCAATGAAGGCTGGACATATAAGACCGAGCGCTCTTCCATCTCGGGACATTAAAAAGGAGACGGACAGCGGCATTCTGAATGACCAGCAGACGCTTAACCAAGTAGGCAGGAATGCTACTAAACAGGGCGTTCGCATAGTCCAGCCTTGCTAAAATGAGCGCTCGAGCGACAGTCTCCCTAGCCTCTCTAGGAAGCAGTGGAAAGAATTTTCTGAGCATTCTTAAAGTAGCAAAGCAGGTCCCGGATAACTTCTTTATGTGGTCCTCAAATCTTAGATCCTCCCCAAACCAGTTCCCAAGAGTTTTCGCAGGGCCACCCGTCACCTTGGGGCAGGGAATATTCGGGGGCCACAGCGAATTCCTGAAATCAAGGGGGAAGGAGCCATAAAAGAGGACCTCCGATTTATCCTCGTTACATTTTAACTGAGCCAAGGTTAGCCAACGAAAAACTGAAGACAGGCAGAGCTGGACCATAGAAGTGTCCAAATGATCGTCTGGCCGAGTAAAGAGTAGCTGCGTATCGTCAGCATACCCTATGATCTTAGCCCCGTACTGTTCCGCTAGATAAACCAGGGGGGTGATGTAAATATTGAACAGTAGGGGACTACGGGTAGATCCCTGTGGAACCCCAGTAAGAAGTGGTTTAGGCTCAGAGGCATAAGGTGGCATCCAGACCTGCTGTGTCCTCCCAGAGAGAAATGAGGACAGCCAGGCCAGGACATTGCCGCCAATGCCAATTGTGGATAGCCTGGCGATGAGGAGTGCGTGGGGGACGGTATCGAAGGCGGCAGAGAGGTCCAGCAAAATCAGGACCGCTCTGCCGCCCCCGTCCAGACACTCCCGAATCGATTCAGTCATCTCTACCAGCGCCGTCTCTGTACTATAGGCCGCTCTGAAGCCTGACTGGGCTGGATGCAGAGCGTTAGAGGTCTCAACAAAACTCTCCAGTTGGCGAAAGACTACTTTCTCGCATATTTTAGCCAATGTGGGCAAAAGAGAAATGGGACGATAGTTTCCTGGAGCAGTGCCATCCAGGCCAGGTTTCTTCAGAAGCGGCAGGAGCTTTGCCTGCTTCCATTTAGCAGGGACCTCTGCTAAAGAGAGAGAAAGATTCACTATCTGGGTAACATCCCTACAGACAATACTGGCCACACCCGAGAGTACCCGGGCAGGGCAGGGGTCGGAGGGAGAACCAGATTTAAGGGACTGAAGCAGGGACAGGACATCGCACTCCGCAGCCATCGAAAAGTTCGTGAGCTGCTGAGTTCCACAATGGCATGGCCGGGTAGGGGGGCCGTCCCCTAAACTGTCAGCCGGTCGCGCAGAGAGTAAGTCCTGCTGAATCTTTGCTATTTTATTTATAAAGAAGTTAGACAACTCATCACACCATTGCGCAGAGGACGGAAGTATAGTAGTTTCAGCAGCCGTGTAAATACATTGTATACAAATTTGGTGTTGTAATGTGGTGGATTGATAGACTGTTTTTTTCTGGATATTGTAAATATTGTAAATATGAAATTTTTAATTTTGTTTGTATGTTTTGAATAAAATACGTCCGAGGGTTTACAAGCCCTACCCTAAGACACAGTATTGGTGTTCATCCATGCCTCGGGGGAGAGCGGAAGGGGTTGGGATCCCCATGGGGTTAGGGTTGGTAAGAGATGTCAGTACTGGGGAGGGGACTTGGCAATACCTGGCCATAAGGAAGGGGGCGGGAGGATGAGAGAGGATCGGACTGGAAATACAGCAACTTTGCTGAGCGGTCCTGGGTTCTTAGGAATACTACACCCACCGTGGAGACAACAGTAAACTTAGGCTGTCGAGAAAACAGTGAAACTCAGTGCGTCGAGACAACTGTGAACTCAGTGCTTCGAGACAACTATGAACTCAGTGCTTCGAGACAACTGTGAACTCAGTGTGCCGAGACAACTGTGAACTCAGTGTGCCGAGACAACTGTGAACTCAGTGTGCCGAGACAACTGTGAACTCAGTGTGCCGAGACAACTGTGAACTCAGTGTGCCGAGACAACTGTGAACTCAGTGTGCCGAGACAACTGTGAATTCAGTGCGCCGAGACAACTGTGAATTCAGTGCGCCGAGACAACTGTGAACTCAGAGTGAATCGATACAATAGTGAACTAAGTCCTCTACCCTCTGGTGCCCGTCTACCTGCTGCCCTCTGTTTGTGCCTCCTCTGCTCATGTCTTGCTCTGTTTTGCCCATTTCTGTAAAATGTTCTGCCCTTTATTTTGCCTGTTACTGCTTGTTTTTCTGCCCACGGTTTTGCCTGTTACTGCTCGTTTTTCTACCCTCGGTTTTGCCTGTTACTGCTCGTTTTTCTGCCCTCCATTTTGCCTGTTACTGCTCGTTTTTCTGCCTTCGGTTTTGCCTGTTACTGCAAGTTTTTCTGCCCTCGGTTTTGCTTTTCCGTCTCATTTGCTGCTCTGTTTTGCCTTTTCTGCTTGTTTCTCTGCCCTGTTTTGACTTCTCTGCTATTTTTACAGCCATCCGTTTAGCCTTTTCGGTTCCTTTATCTGCGCTCCGTTTTGCACTTTTCTGCTCTGTTTTACCTTAATCTGCAGACTGCTACTTTTTCAGCCCTCTGTTTTGCCTTTAGGCTCATTTGTCTGCCCGCTGTGCCTCTTCTGCTCGTTTTTTGTTCTGTTTTGCCTTTTCTGACTGTTTTTCTCCCTTCTGTTTTGCCTTTTCTGCTTGTTTTTCTGCCCTCTGCGTTTCCTTTTCTGCTCGTTTTTCTGCCCTCTATTTTGCCTTTGCTGCTCTTTTTTTGCCTTTTCTGCTCTTTTTTCTGTCTCCCGTTTTGTCTTTTCTGGTCATATTCTGCACTCTCTTTTGCCCTCTTCTGCTCCGTTTTGCCTTGCCTGCTTGTTTTTCTGTCCTTTTGCCTTTCTGCTCGTTTTTCTGCCCTCTGTTTTGCCTATTCTGCTTTTTTCTCAGCCTTCCTTTTTGTCTTTTCTGGTAATATGCTGCCCTGTTTTCCTACCTTCTGCTCTGTTTTGCCTTTTCTGCTTTCTGTTTTGCCTTTCTGCTTGCTCGTTTTTTGCTCCGTTTTGCCTTTTTCTGCTCATTTCTTCCCTCTTCACGCTGTATCCCCAAGACCGGTCACAGGGGAAGCTGGCACGCCGGAGACCTTGCACCCCAGTGCGCAATTACCTCCAGGAGTGACAGTGCCCCGCTCTACAAATGCGGATGGAGAGATTGAGCCTCACAAGATAGGAGTCCAACAATTCTTAAGGGATACCACATATGGCTATGTGTGCGCACGTGAAGATGTTGCATGCACACATATACGTCATCTGCCATAGCGTCGTCACACACACATGTGCGTAGTGGCTCTGTCAGTGCTTGCTAACTCTGCCTTCTTGACTGCCACCCTCTAGGTCTTGTTTGCTCAACTCAACAAAACCTGAGCTTTTATCTTTTATGTCTTTGACTGATCCCAGCCTTAAGCCACATCTATTTCTTACTCCCTGGTAACCTCCACCCCTCCCCCTAAGCCAGGAAACCTCTGGGTACTGCATGATATAATGAAGCGCTTAGAAGCCTTCAGAAACACCAGTCACAGATGTCAGCTGCTCAACACTGCATCTTTTTTACATTACAATGAATTTTTATCACACTTGGCAAGCAGAGCAAATGTCATTGCATCTGGACATTATGGCAAGTGGCATTAACAAGACACCAAAGAGCAGCAAAAAAGAAGAGAGGTGCTAACCAGGAAAGGTCCTCAAAGACAGCTGAAGACTCCCCAGGGGTCCTGGGGGTAGGAGGCTGGCGAATATGTGAATTCAAAGGGATACTCAGCTTGGGGTTCAGAGAAGCCCCCCTAAAAGTAACCTATTCTCGTATAGCCTCTGTCTCTCAGGACAGGAAGTTTGAATAAGGCCATAGTCTACCTTGATGGTTAAACAGGTGGGCATCACGAGACTGTCGCGATTTGCCGGTCCAGGAAGGACCTGGCCTGGCAGTGCGGGCTGGACTGTTCCCATGGTGAGCAGAGTCAAGACTGATCTACATTGAGCTCGTTCCAAACTGGAATGGTGTGGCGAGCAAAATCAAAAAGATTTTTATTTTACAGAGTTTTATATAGCGCGAATTTGACCCGAAGGTATGGGGTATCAGACTGCTTTACATAGCACTAGTTGTAATACATGAGGATATATTCATTTTGTTTTTGTTAGGCATGGGGAGATTAAGTGATTTGCCCAGAATTACCAGGGCCACTGGAACTGTGCGACAGGGAAGGACCAAATTATGAGGCACGGTGGATTAAATTATGTGGCAAAAAAAGACAAAGTATGCAGCGTAAATTATCACGTTTTGTGATAGCATTACTTTTTTATTTTGTCACTTTTACACATTCTAATGCTGGCTGTACAAAGGTAACACCGACCTACTACTGTTTTAACACCAAAATATAGCAATAGGCAACATATAGGTGGTCCAGTCAATCTTTGTGAAGGGCCTTCTACTCTGCGACAACACGTTGCTGCATTTTTTGTAACTTTTGATCCGTGTGACCTAAAATACATTTTTGTTCAAATCTGCAGATTACCCACCAGATGATGGATTATGTTCCACATGCGGCAAATCTACAAATATGCGGGAAATGCAGCATCCTTAAACTTTGCTTTGTGGTACGAGTGGTACTACTCATCACACTTCTGACCGTGTCACTCTTTCTCGGAGGGATGGCATTTCCCCCATTACATGTTCACAGCTGCCTGAAAAGAAGTGCACTTCAGTGCCAGGATTCCAGGGACATTCCTGTATTTTTATGTCTGTCAATTTTGCGAAACAAATAATCAGAAACGTACTGCATGCTTTCCAAGGCCAGACCTGTAGGCTTTGGCAATGCTCGTTGTGGATAAAGACCAAGGAAGCTGCTACCAACGTCACCTAATGCAACCGAGGAAGGCGCGCAGTGATGCACTGCCAATGTAGAACCAGAAGTGATGAGTGTGCCAGGTTGAGCTGTTGTATTCCTCAAGAGACTCACACTTGTTCTGTGATGTCCTTCGTTCGACCACAGCCTCGATTCAGCAGGAGCTGCTGAGGGCAGGGACATTTCTCTCTCAGCTCTGCTGGGCAGGAGCACTCCTTTCAGCGCCTGTGACTAAAGGCCTGGGTTACTGTAATCTGTACAGAGCACAGGGCTTCATGCCTTCAACTGTGTCTACCTTGTCTACCTATAGTCGGGGCCAATGGAATTATGTGGTAGGGGAGGATTAAATTATGTGGCAAGAAAAGTCATTAAGCCGCGTAATGTGACAAATATAATGTTAGTATTACCTCATTCTTTTTGGCATTTTTGAACATGGCAACACGTGCTGAGCAAAGTTTCCACCTCATTAGTACCAATTTGACCCCCACATATAAAAATAGGCAACAGAAAAGTGAAGGGTGTTTCACTGCACGGCAGCACCTGTTGCTGCATTATTCATACCTTTTGATCCGCTTGAGCTCAAGCTGAAATTTACAGATTATGCAGCTGATGATGGATTGTGTAACAAATGCGACAAAACTATAATTATGCAGAAAACGGCACAGTCACAAAATTGCATAATTCCAATGGTCCTGCCTGTATGATACTTGCCAGGGCAGGGCAACCCCTCTATTCACAAACCTACCTGCGGCTGCATAATACCTGGGGCGTATTTACCTTCATTGCACTGGGCGCGCCTTTTAAAAGGTGTGCCCAGCGCAATAAAGGAAAATGCAGCATATTATGATGAATGTGCTGCCTGGGGGCCGCGCATTCATGTGAAACAAGCATTTACAATGCAATAGGTCTCGCAGTTGTTAGAGTTTGAGCTATTGGCATTGTAAATGGCAATGTCTTTTATTTATGTGTTGGTTTTTAAAACATAAATAAAAGGCATTGTCATTTACAATGCCAATAGGTTAAACTCTCGCAAATGCGAGACCTATTGCATTGCAAATGCTTTTTTTTATGTAGTTGTCTGTGAAGTTCCACTTGCAAGTCATGGAGCATGCCCAGGTCAAGCAGAATCTGTGGTGTTTCTAGACAACTGAAACAGCCAATTGTTTTATGGCCATTTCTTGCAGGGGCTTCACAAAAAACAACCACGAGGACTGACAGGGGAGACACCTCAGCAATCCTGCATATTAATGTTTTAGGAGAAAAGATAGTTGCAAAAAAATACTAGGCGTGACCGTCTGGACAAGATTGGACAAAACCAAAGAAAAACAGCAGTCTTTTCCACGTTTGGGGTGTCTTTAAAGCCCTAGCCTAGCAACATTTTAACTGCACTCTGCACTCTGCACTCTGCACTCTGAATCTGCACTCACAATCTGCACTCACAATCTGCACTCACAATCTGCACTCACAATCTGCACTCTCAATCTGCACTCTCAATCTGCACTCTCAATCTGCACTCTCAATCTGCACTCTCAATCTGCACTCTCAATCTGCACTCTCAATCTGCACTCACAATCTGCACTCACAATCTGCACTCACAATCTGCACTCACAATCTGCACTCACAATCTGCACTCACAATCTGCACTCACAATCTGCACTCTGCACGCTCAATCTGCACTCTCAATCTGCACTCTGAAACTGCACTCTGAAACTGCACTCTGAAACTGCACTCTGAAACTGCACTCTGAAACTGCACTCTGAAACTGCACTCTGAAACTGCACTCTGAAACTGCACTCTGAAACTGCACTCTGAAACTGCACTCTGAAAGTGTGCTTACCCCTCTTCTAGTGCACTTCCTCAGAGGTAAGAAGCACTATATACATTCAGCTACAATACAATACACGCCTTTCGCGAAATTATTTTCTTCCTTTGGTTGTCTGCCCTGGACTATATATATATAGATATATATATATACTACGTGTAGAAAACAAAAAAAAGCTTAACACAAAAAAGAGACAGGACGCTTTATTACAGTTTTATAAACATCAACTTTATCGACTGTTAACACCTCTCTTGGATCCGAAAAACCCAAACAGGAAATCACGATGATCATCACAAAATATGTAATTGCACAGACAAAGCTTGAGAATACTTTCATCGTTAATAGCCCATAGCCAACAGCAAGATCTCAAATACTCTGTACCCAACAATACCTAGGGTACACTGCTAGATTGATTTAGTATGGCACTGGAAGGAGAGGTGTGTGTACGAGGCCTATCATACTGTCTTCATAAATGTAAAAAGCCTACCTGTTGTGCTGTTCGGTAACTTTGCCCTACGGTAACTTTGCCCTACGGCTCCGAGAATATTTGCTGAAAGAACAAGCGGGAGGCGGCTCGGGCGCAGCACGTCTTCCGGAGACGTGCGCGTCCACAGAGCTGAGTCGGCTCGTGCACAGGCCAGTAGCGGCTCGTGCACAGCTCTAGACTCCCTTGCCAGTGAACACGGCGACTATAGAACTCGCTGGCGGGAGCGCTTCGCGCTCCAAAGCCAGCTCGACCTAAAAAGGAGTGGCTGCCTTGAGGCGCTCCGTGTTTTCACAGTGCAGGCAGCACCCGCCTGCACCTTTAGAGGGGATTAGAGATCCCTTCGCAGGCGGGTGCAGTCAGTGATATCTGAGGGGTACATAGGACCTCTTTTGCCCCCTCCAGATGGCCTGCCATCAGGGGGCACACTGACAGTGCGTCACTTTTTAGGTGGCACACTGTCAGTGCGCCTCCCGAGAGCTTCTTTACCTCGGCACCCATGCCTGTAATACAGCGTGGGAGCAGAGGGAAAGGGGTTTCCTGATTTGTATCGGTCACACACCCATGCAAATGAAGGAATGCCCCCTTGATGATAGCACTGAAGCTATATGTGTGCCAGCACTATCGGTATTACAGAAGGGGCCGCGCAAGTGTCTCCTGTCCCTTCATCAATATCAAAGTGCCCCGGGGGCATGCAAAGCGGACACAGACACACATTGTGCTCCCGGGGCACCTTGTGTTATAGGGCCCCCTGGTCTGCTTGTGAGGGGAGACCTCAGGTTCCCATGTGACGTGGGCAGCCACCAGTGACGGCCACGGACCCTTACACTATTAATGCCATAAAACAAACACTAATCTGCATTCTTTGTGGGCCCAATGTCACTCCTGGGACGGTCAGACCTTGAGCGGGAGGGCCCTGCGCACCCAGCACCATCGGCTCTGAAAACAGCCCTTGTTGGCCTGTAAACAGCTGTGTGCTCGCCACTGTTTGGAGTTTCTACATAAAAAGTCTCTGCTTGGCACCTGCTGGAAGCAGAGTCCGTCCCCATTAAGTTAATGGCTCAGTAATTAGCGCACTTTGTGCTGTAAAGGGTTCGGGCTGAGCCTGCGCCGCGCCTTGAAGCTGGCAGCACTTGGCGGTGGCGCTGGAGGGGGCACGCGAGAATGTCCAGCACCAGCCAGGCGGCGTAGGTCTCTCGCGTCATCCTCAGGTCAGGTGACAGGTCATTAAATTCTGCGACCCCCTGTGGCGTCTAGACGTAGCTCTCCCAATGTCAGGGTTGCCTAGTTTTGGACTCTAACTCCTGCCCTTTATCCACCTCCCGTCTCTTTAGCCCACTCTTGCTGTCTATTTTTCCTCCATACTTTCTCCCTTTATCACGGGGCAAATGTCTCTCTTTGTCCCTGTTGCCCTCCTGCTTTCTGCCTTTGTCAGTTTTGCTGTTGTCCTCTTCCCTCTTTGTTAGTGTTTTCCTATCTTTCTCCTCATCCTTCTTTCTGCCTTTCTCCGTTTCTCAAACATTCTTTCTTAGTTCTTTCACCCCGTGTCCGCTTTCCCTTTCTCTACCTCACTTAGTTCCTGTTTCCTTATCTTTCTGTTCCTGCCTTTGTCTCAGTTTCCCTATCTTCCTCTTCCTCAATTGTCTCCATTTCCTTATATTTCTCTTCCACCTTTTGTCCCCGTCTTTCTATCTCTCCTTTGTCCCTGTTTCCTCATCTTTCTCTTCCTCCCTTTGTCCCGGTATCTTTTTTGCTCTCTTCCTCTTGTTTCCGCTTTTCTCTCTGTGTTGTTGTAGGAAGGTGGAGTGTTATGTGGTGTAGGGGTTATGCCTCATAATACTATCACATAATACTATCACAATACCCCAAAGATGGTCCATGGATTCACAATAATATTACCCTAAACTCAGTCCTCGTAGAGTGGCAAAGAGCAGTCAAGCTTTACAAGTGGAACATGTGTCTAGCATTTCAGAGTACAGATCAATAATTGACATGATTCAAGAGAAATTCAACAACTATTTTCTTTAAAGAAAGCAGATTTTTGTATAAATTTAGACACCAAACGAAGTCAATCGGATAAGTATAACCGGAATTACTGGTTTTAGAAGCAAAATTAAATTGGTACAAAATAGCATTGCAAAACATTATAATTGCGGTCAAAGGTAAAAAGCACTAGTGACAATCGGTCACTTGCAGGTCGTGCTGCCTAGAACCCAAGGAGGATAAAGGTGATGCGGTGAAGCCACAACAGTCACTTAAATGTTACATGGCTCTAGAAGCCTGGGTGCAGAGTTGACTGCCCACAGTGCTAAAGTTGGCGCTGCGGTGGGAGCTGGTTTTACTGCTTACACAGTGCTGGTGGGGAACTGGGTGCAAAATTCGACAACGACAACACTGCTGACGTCTGATGAAGGTCATGCGGAGTTCACTAGAGGTGCAGCGCCGCGTAAAGGGGGTAGTTACCGGACTGGTGACCAACAAGCCTTTACATAGGTAAGCTCAGCAGAAAGTTATTTCGATGTCTAGAGGAAAACGGTAGCTGATTAAAACTTGCTGAAGGTCAGGACTACTTTTCCCACAATGAACTGGGCCATCTACTTTAGGATGATCAATCAGAGAGCCCAATGGCCAGCGATTCTTTGGTTCTGGTATGTTGTGTTTACCTGCGGGTGCAGGGGACAAGCTCCAATAGTCCAAGGGAGTCTGGAGTAGCCTTTGGCTCTAAAACGGGTCGCTCTGTCAAGGGGAACCGAGCTTTGGTCCAGGATGAGTCACAGTCGTGCAATTCCAGGAAGGTTGCCACAGGTGCAGAGTATCACGTATTTGCTTTGTACAGATCACGCTGTCACAGACATGGGTCTCCTCTTTGTCCTTTGTTGCAAGTCAGATCAGAACTGAGGCTCTGGTGTCAGATTAGTTAGTTAGATTTAGGGGCATTAGGGGAGTGGGTGCTAGTGGTCAATGGGCTACTAGCCCCAGCGGCTAATCGCCCTGAGGTGAACACATCCGGGCATGTGTGGGTCGCCTTTTCTACCCAGAACCCCTCTATTCCACCCCTTTTGAAAATGGCAGAAGTCTTACTCAGCTGTACAGGCCAGGTAGTGCACCATAGGGGTGTGGCTAGCCTGCTGGGGGGTGTGCACCTCCTGAATATCTAATTGTCCCACCTCCTTCCCGTCCAGGCCATTGTTTCTGACTCCTGGGAGAGTTCACACCTCCTGGCAGGGTCTCAGATTCCTGAACTGGTGACAAGAGCTGTGGGCTGGCATCCAGGCACAGGAAAGGCTGGGACAACCAGATGGGCAACCACTAAGGTAGTCACCTGGGTGTATGCCACATCGTCCTAGACAAGAGATTCGTGCCAGGGGTGATGAGGCACGCTGTTTGATACCAAACATGACATACTTCAGCTGTACCATAATGGAGCTGGCAACCTCCAATTTGCCCGGGTGCCAGCCCATGTTATTCTATTAACCGGGCATCACTTGAAGAAACCTTTAATGGCAAAGGCCACTGCAGGACATATAAAATTGCACTTACATGTCCACGCCTATAATATAATGAACCCTGCCTCCTGGGCTCAGGTGGCTTTCCTTAGGGGAGACTGGCACATATTAAAAATAATGCATTGACTTTGCCACACATGGTGAAGACAAAGTTGAGTCCGAGCACTTGGCACTGCTCCTGTAGTCTGTAATGGCAGGCCTGCTGTCAGTAGTTTACTTGGGTCACTCAGGGTGGCACAAATAGTGCTTTAGGTCCTGGTGACCCCTTTAGCACACATGCCCTGAGTGCCACTGATAACATACATTAGGGACTTATAAGGGGGTTACAGTCATTGCCAATTGGGCTTACCATTTCACATAGATCAGTTTAGGGAGCCAGCACTGACACTGGGGTCTTGGCAGCAGGTCCGGGTGCACTTCCAGAGCCATAACCATCAGCATTGGAGCAAAAAGTGTGGGTTGACCATACAAAAAGGGCACTTTTTCTACAATTGTCCCTTACTTCGGGCAGCGCTGGGCGCAGGAACACCCAGCAGATGCTAATTTATGTTCTCATTCAAATAGTGAACTGTTGTCATCGTCCTACGCAGTCCTATCCCTCATCACTGCCCTGTAAGTTGATTTGCGTGCTCAAGCGCATGGTCTGACTCCAGAGACCTCTTGTAATGGCCTGAACCAGTAAAGCCAACATCTCCAAAGTGGTGATTGCAGCTTTTCAAAGCTCCATGGGCATGAGAAAGTGAATGCCACTGTAGCAATAAAAAGGTGAGACACATTGGCTTTGTCAATTCTCTATCCCTCCAAGCCATGCATCTGGAGAGAGTCATGACATGTTTTTTCTGTCTTTACCAATGGCTTGGTTGGTTGTTTTGCTTTACAGCTTCTCTGCTATGTTTCAGTTTGAATTGACCTTGAGTATTTACCTCTTCACTGCAGGTGGTCCTGTCCCACAACGGTGCTATGGGTTCTTCCCAATCTGGCACCATACGTTCTGGCCCCAGGCACATTATTGGAGTGTTTGTGACTGGTAGGTGCACCAAAAGCAAGTCCAGCCCGTTAGCACTAGTCGGTGCTACGTCAAGATGCTGGTACCTGCTTACTCTGTTCCTCTCTCCCTTTGCAGTCGACATTCAGTGTCACGACTCATTTCCCATTCAATTGCTAGACCTGCTCGGTGATGCACATGTGATGGTGCCTCAGCACCTGGACATCCTGCATCTCATCACCGGACAGTGGTTTATCCAGTTCTGAAACCTGGTTCCTTCCTCTCCCACCATCCCATTAGCTCTCCATGGCAGCTACCAGAGCTTATCGTCTCCCATAAAAAAAAGGGTGTAGGGTTCACCATTAATAGTCATCCTTCCCATTTCTTCAGAGGTGCACCTAGAGAGATCTGGGCTGCTAAATGCCAATTCTCTCCTTCTTGTACGTCAGCTTTCCTCCCTGGCCACGCCACAGTTAACTCTCCAATGAGGGCGCAAAAAGACGTTTAGGAGGGTGATCCCACGGACGGAGAAAGAATAGTTTTAGGAGAGGGTGTGGGTTTGAAATGAGGGGGATACCATTAAAATCTGTGGAGACACTTTACTTCTTATGGGGTGGCTAAGAGTGAAACCACTGAAGTCTGTGTAGACACTTTACTTCTTAAGTGGGGGCATGAGTGAAACCACTGAAGTCTGTGGAGAGACTTTACTTCATGAAGGGCGATTAGGAGTGATATGAGTGGGCACAATTGAAGTCTATGGGGACAATTTACTTCTTAATGGAGGGGGACAATGAATGAAACCATTGAAATTTAAATCCTGCTTCAGTGGTAAAAAAACAAATCAATCACCAATCAATCAATCAATCAATCATGCCATTTGTATAGCGCACTACTCACCCGGGAGCGTCTCAATATTCTGCATATAATGTGTCCGTGAGATAAAGAATTCAATGTGTGATGATTCAGAGTACTTTTGAGATATAAAAAAGTCCTCCATGCGTTGCAAAGCAACCACTCCTAGGAGGCGGAATGATACACCAAGAAACCAATAGCATGAGGTGAGAGGGACCTAAATCACTGATTGCAGCCAAGGCCATCCTTCATTTGATAACGAGATGTACCTACACCAGGAATGTGGCTGGGTTAGGTTCACTAAGCTTTGGGAAACATAAAGCCATTAATGGAAAAGTGTCCCTTCACTGGATTCTTTGACACTGACCCGACCTTAGAACATAAGAAGCAATTCTGGGAGTGTGCTGTAATGAACGGGCACAGACAGTCCAGAGGAACAAGGACGCTAACTTGAAGATGGTGTAATGGGGCGACCTCACTCAGGGTCCAACTAGTAAATTGATAAAGGCACTTGGAAAGAGTTTCTTTATAGGAGCATTCGGTGTATTTTATACTCATACTTTCATCTGGAGGTCACTTGTAGTTAGAACAATAGATAAATCCCTTAATCCAATATGCAGCTTTCTTAAGTGTAATAAAAATGGCTTTATCCTAGCCTAAGACAACCTTTCAATGATGCAACACCAAGGAAATTTGGCTTGAGAAGAAAATGGCATAGGGGCTCATTTAGATCTTGGTGGACAGGTTACATCGTAACATCGGTGATGGATATCCCATTCACCAAAGTATAAATCCCATTATATCCCATGGGATTTATATCTCTGCGGGTCGGATACCCGTCACCGTTGTGATGGAGTAACCCACACGCCAAGATCTAAATTAGGCCCACAGTGTTTCTTTGAATTTCTTAAAGTGCCAACAGGTTGTCATATAACTAACTACATTGGAACCTTTTCAGGCACTGCAAGCACAGCACACAAAGTATTCGGGACAAGCTTGCAGGATAATTTAGATATGTTGACCATAGATTTGGGCTATCGTTGGCACAATTCAAGTTTTAAAAAGAGGATTTGCAGCAAATTTAAGAAATGAATGTTGCACATTATCCAGACATCACTCTGGAATGAGGTTCTTTCCTGCCTTGGTGTGTATTAAAACCACACCCACTGGGAGAGAACAAGAACACGAGAAACTTCCTGCACTTCCGCCGCGCCCGATTAGAACAGAGCAGGACTTAGCTCCTGAGAACCAGGAAATACAAGGTCCTGGCTCTCCGGGAACAAGGAAGGCCGAGTTAATTACAGCTTTCGGCACTTCAGTCACACTGCCCGGCCCAAAGTGCACCTCACAAGATACCCTTTGTGGTGCGCGCTAAGGTCAATGTCGTGCACCTCGTTTACAGAGAAGTTACTTTGAGGCGCTATAGTGTTGAATTTCTACAAAGCCTGAAAATATGAAATAACGCCTCATGGACTTTTTTAGTTTACTGATTCAAGTTGGAAGCAGTAAATAAAATGAAAAATTGCGCAAAAGTGTTTTTTTCTTTTAAATGCAACGAGGGTGGAGGGATGGTAGCAACAGGGGGCGCACATGTGAAGGAAAGCAACAGGACAGCCAGGGAGCGGAAGGAATAATGCAGATGCATTGGGGGGTTGAGGTCTGAAATAACTGGGATGGCTTGCTGGGCGTAAGTCACACAGAGGGCGTGGGAACTTAGGTTTTAAGTTCACCCATGAAGGTACCCAGGCACTGTCCATAGGCACGGGGAGATGAAGCGATTTGCCCAGTATCACAGGATGTTGCAACAATGCCAAGACTCAAACCTGAATCCACAACTCCCGAGTCGGCAGCTCTGGCCACTGTGCCCCCCCCCCCCCCCCCAAAACGGACAGACAGCAACAGGGCGGAAGCAACAAGGATGGTAGGGGAGAAGAACTGGAGTGGCGAAGTGATCTAAAGAACGATGATGGATTCAACCCAGATCTGTGACTGGGGTTGAGTGTCTGAAAAGTTTCAGACTTCCGTCCATTATCTCCTTGTGTTTGCTTTGTTTACCCTAATTTGGCAGGGTATGCCTAGACATGGGTCCCTTGCTCACTTTGACACTGCATTCAAGCTAGCCTGGCTGATGAGGGGTGCTACCACGAAACAGGTCCCAGGATGCTGGTTTCCGGTCCAGTGAAGACCTGCTTGGCAGTGAGGGCTGGACCGTTCCCATGAGAACAGGGTTGTGGTATCCCATGACGCTATGTCATTTGGAATTTATTTATGTCATTTAGATTGTGACCATGTCATCTAGAATGTTTTGGATTGATTTTCATGTACCGTTACTGAGAGGTTGATGCTTTGAGAACTTCTTCTCCTACCAGTGGTTGTT
Organism: Lissotriton helveticus; assembly: GCF_964261635.1. Lineage (NCBI taxonomy): Eukaryota > Metazoa > Chordata > Amphibia > Caudata > Salamandridae > Lissotriton > Lissotriton helveticus. Next base: position 139,025,200 of record NC_136063.1, on the reverse strand, counting down.
AAGCTGTTCCTCTTACAATAAATCTACCTGGAACCTACCTCTTGTGTGGTTGCACTTACTACACATTTATTGGCGACGATTGGGAGTACCAGAATTAAGAGGACAGCGTTCACACGTTTCAAGCTGAGCAAAATTTACTTTTCGCAACCTTCTGAGAAGAACTCTTCCACAACAATTTTTTAGACTTTATTGGGAGAACTTGTCCGATTTGGCTATACTGATGTAAGTTTGTTTGAATTTACTTTGGATTTATATTGAGCCCTGCATCTGTACGATGTCTTATCGACCGCAAGTATCGAGCGGTGTTTTCTGTCATTAAATCGGGCTCTCATCTGTTCATTTATTGGGATTGCTTTGCTGAAATTATCAATTGAATATGTATGCGAGCGTTTTCCAGAGCTATTTATTTAAAAAAAAAAAAAAAGAGGAAAACTTACTTGCTCGAGCCCCTGTGTTCTGTCCTCGAGATTCGCATACTGGTCGAAATCCTTGCAGTGCATTCTGGGATACCTACGTCATCGCGCACTACAAGACGCTTACGGCGGCCATCTTTGTAAAGCCTGAAGCATTTCTCCAGTCTGCATGTGAGAACTTCGTGTCTTTTAGGAAACTTAACGAGGAAAGAAAGGTCCTTTTGCTATATTTCTAGCGCACTTCTTTGCAAACATCTACGGTGATTTGCACACCTTTTTCCAGATCGTCAAATTTAAAAAAAAAAAAGAGAAAGAAAAATCGATATTAGCAAATCTACATCTACGGTGATTTGCACACCATTACTGCTATTATCAGGTTTTTTGTTATTATTTTTCAATATTAATCTTTATTTACAACATGTCAAATATTGCTGCACCTCCTCATTTTCTTCAAGTTGCAGGTGATCCTAACATAGAATGGGATCTCTGGTACCCTATGTTTATCGCTTATGTAGAAGTTTTAGAAAAAGATGATTGTTCTGCAAAAAGAAAACTTGCTCTTTTGAGACATTGTCTTGGGGGTGCTGGCATTAAAGAATTTGACAACTTACCACCTTTAGAAGATGCTGGTGATATGAATGTTTTTGATAAAGCCGCTAAGCAAATGAAAATTCGCTTTGGTAGAAGAATAAATACCGTAATGGAAAGGTTCAAATTTTATTCTCGTGAACAGAAGGCTGACGAAACTATTGAGGATTACGTAGCAGCATTACGTTCACTTGCTTGTACTTGTTCTTTTGAGACTATATCATATGAGCAATTTCTTAGAGATCAAATTATGATGAAAACTAAAAGCAAAAAGATCAAAGAAAGACTTTGGTTAGGGACAGAGACTACTTTAGCTGCAGTAGTGAATATAGCTAAAGGAATTGAACATTCTGAATTATTTGTGTCTGAAATTAGAGGGAAAAATCAGAAGACACATGTTCCTGACGTAGAAGTAGCTATTGTTAAAAGTCAACCTAATTCGAGTGTTTCCAGTAGTAAAACCAATTTCAAGAAAGAGTATGTAAGAAATGCTAATGATAATAGAAGTTTTGTGAAAAGGGGTACTATACTTTGCTATAGATGTGGAAGTTCCAGCCATGTAGGCAATTACAGAGGTTGTCCTACTTGGGACAAAATCTGCGTAAAGTGCAAGAAAAAAGGGCATTTTGGTAATGCATGCAGGTCAGGACAGAGAATCAATTACATTTCACCTGAAGAAGAGGTTCTTAATAGTTTGAACTGTGTACTTTCTGTGGATGAGTATGATCAAAAGAATTTTCCTTCTTGTACTATCTTGATGGATGACAAACCTGTTGAAATATTTGTTGATTCCTGTGCCTGGTACACCATTATTGGCAAGGACATTTTTGAACAATTGTGGTGCCAAAGGGAATTATTAAGTCCAGACATATATCCTGGTGGGTACACGGGACAAAAGATTGCTCTAGAGGGTTTTTTCTGGGCGAAGTTAACCTTCAAGAATTGGGAATTCAAAGCAAAAGTTTACGTTGCTACTAAAGGTGTATCTATTCTCAGTTGGCCTCACCAACGTGGCTTAGGAATTAAATTGGATCCGAATGCAGATCCTCCAGTTTATGTTGATGAGCCTCATTTTAAGAAGTCAACAACTGACTCTATGGTGAATTTAACCATAGAGACACCTATTTGTGTTAGTTTCACTAAGAAGGTTTTGGAAAAATTTCCGGAAATTTTTGACGAGAGATTAGGAAAATATGTTAATTTTAAACACAAAATCATTTTGAATGATAACGCTGTTCCCGTGAGGCATAGAGTGAGAAATGTTCCTTTAGCTTATAGGCCAAAATTAAAGGAAATGTTAGATGATTTGGTAAAAAAGAATATAATTGAGCCAATCGAATCGTCTCCTTGGGTTTCGCCCATTGTAATATCACTTAAGAGTTCAGGCGAACTTCGCTTATGTGCGGATCTTCGCAGTCTTAACAAGGAAATCTGGATAGATAAACACCCCTTACCTAATATACACGAGTTGATTGCTGCATTATCTGGGGCTACTGTTTTTTCTTCCATCGATTTGGCTAGCGCTTACCACCAAGTGGAGTTACATGAGGACTCCAGGAAATTAACTGCGTTTGTTACCCCAGAAGGGATGTTCCAATATTTGCGCATGCCTTTCGGTTTGGCCAGTGCAGCCTCTGTTTTCCAGCGTCTAATGAAGGAGTTATTGATGGAATGCAAAGGGGCCATAGCATTCCAGGATGACATTTTGATTTTTGGGAAAGACAACATTGAGCATGATGAGAACCTAGTGTCTGTCTTAGAAAAAGTTAAATCTAAAGGTCTCACATTAAAACTCACTAAATGCAAGTTTAGACAGGATAAAGTAGAGTATCTAGGCCATGAAATTTCGAAGGATGGTATCAAACCCAAGGTTAACCATGTTCAGAGTATTGTCAATGCTTCTGCACCTAAGTCAAAAGAACAATTACTTTCCTTTTTAGGTTTGACTGAATTTTATGGTAAATTTGTAAAAAATTATTCAGACATTGTACATCCATTAAGGACTTTACTAAAAAAAAATGCTAAATTTGAGTGGGGCAAGGAACAACAGGAATCTTTTTAAATTCTTAAATGCAAAATTGTTGAGGCCCCATTTTTGAAACCATACTCAGTGGGCAAAGAATGCATTGTCTATGTTAATGCGAGTAATGTTGGGTTAGGTGCCGTATTAATGCAGAAAGATAGGTCTGGTGAGTTTGTTGTGTCATACGCCTCTAGAGCTTTACGTGACGCTGAAAAGAATTACTCAACTATTGAGAGAGAGTTACTTGCCTGTACTTGGGCATCTCAGCACTTTAGACAATTTTTGTGGGGAACAAAATTTTCTTTAAGAACTGACCACAAACCTTTGATCACTATGTTGTCTGCAGGTGGGGCAAGAGTACTTACTGCTCGTTTAGCAAGGTTGGCAGCCAAATTACAAGAATATCGCTGCGAAGTTGTGTATGTTCCTGGACGTTTGAATGTCCATGCGGATTGTATGTCACGTTTTCCTGCAAGTGTTACCGTTGGTAAAAGTGTTGATTGTGATGTTGCATACTCCCTTGCAGATGTGAATGTGGTTTTAAATCAAGAGGGTTCTCTAGTCTTGTCCGAGAAGGTTTGGTTAGAAGCTATGGAAAGTGATGATGTTTTGAATCTAGTTAAGCAGTTTTTGACTAAGGGTTGGCCTGAAGAAAGGAAACTTTCTGGTGAATTAGCGTCATTTTACAAAGTCAGGGATGAATTAATGTTGAGTCAGAATATTATTGTCAGGTCTGATAAAATTATACCTCCTTTGAAACTAAGGGAAACGATTTGCAAATTAGCACATGAAGGACACATGGGTATGTCTACAACTAAAAGGAGAATTAGAGAGCACTACTGGTGGCCTGGTGTCGATTCTATGGTGGATAACTGGGTTAGGAATTGTTCTCCTTGCTTGTTGAGTGACAAATCTGTGAAGAGCGTTACCGTTGACACGTCTCCCATTGAATATGCCAATGGTCCTTGGCGGAGATTAGCTATTGACATTATTGGACCTTTCAATTACCAATCTGGTAAAGAGTTATTCGCTTTAGTTCTAATTGACTACTTCTCAAAATGGCCTGAGTTAAAAATTGTTGAGAGAACTTCTTCTGAACATGTGATTGATTTTCTTGATGAAATATTTGCAAGGGAAGGTTTACCGGAGGAACTTATTTCGGACAATGGTCCACAATTCATCAGTAGTGAATTTCAAGATTTTCTCAGTAAATGTGGCATTGTGCATAAAAGAACTTCGAATTACTTTCCACAAGCTAACGGCCAAGTCGAGAGGTTTAACAGGGTCATCAAGGAATCTTGCCAGTTGGCTGTGAAGAGTGGTTTGAAGTGGAAGAAAGCTCTTCAAGCGACTTTGTTGACTTATTGCTTGTCTCCTAACTCTGTGACTGGTTTGTCTCCATTTGAGTTGTTACGTGGGAGAAAACCAGGTTCTCGACTTTTACCCTGGTGGTTAAAAGGTGATTCTTCTTATGAGGTGGATTTTAAAGAGTTGAAGGATAAAATTGGAAGATACCAGGAAAGGATGGTTCAACAAACTTCCAAGAAGAAGTATAATATTTGCAGAATACGGATTGGTGATTTTGTGCGAGTAAAGTTAGGCGGACTATTACACAAGAAGGTATCTAGATGGTCTGATCCTGTCAAGGTCATTGAAGTTTTCAGTAAAGCTGTCAGAGTGGAAGGGGGGAAAATATGGAATTTGCGAAGGATTTCCCTATGTAAGACTACTGTTGTTCCTTTCACTCAAAAGACCATTTTGCAGAGGGAGGAGCTTGGCGGGCATCCGAGATGGCCGCGTGAGCACAGCGCTCCCCGGACCCCCGCCACTCCCGGCATAATATCCTGAACTAATCCTGATTTTCTACGAGGATTTGTGTAGAGGACGTTGGGCTGATCTACCTGGACTTTTTGGAATTTTATTTTGACACCGGGTGCCGGAGTTACGGTGCTTCGAACTTTTGAGCTCCGCCCTTGCGATGCGCCCGGGACTGGGTGAGGCTCAGTGGCCGTCTTGGAGTTGAACAACAACGGTAGGGGGATTGGTCTTGAGGGTCCCCCTCTTAAGTTTCGGTTTCGATTCTGCCTCAGACCGAGACAACAGCGAGAGAGTCTGGCCAGGGCTGGGTCCGGGGCACGAGACGGCGGTCTGCCCTTTGCCTGTCCTATTCTCCTGTTTGGCTGGCTCTACCCCGGCGACATCCTTGTTGCGGCCCCTTGGTCTCGAGGCCTCACTTTCTGGTGGCCGGTCCGTTGGACCTGGTGAATCTCCTTGTGACGCAGTCTCCAAAATGGCGGGCAGAGGGGACCGGGAGACACGGAAGACGAAGACGCCTCTGCGCGGGGGTCCGGTCCAATCTAACGTCATGGACCGTTATACCCACTCGAAGGGGTCCCCCGGAGCTGCCCTGCCCGGTCCCAGCGCGTCTGACCACATCGTGGACACGTCAACGGAGCCTTCCCTGCAGGACATCATGGGAGCCATTTCTGGCATGAGGGAGGCGATAAGCCAACAATACGAAACCCTGGCCCACAAGATTGACACCGTGGCCATTGATGTGACCTTAATTCGAGCCGATCTCTCCAAAACCAATGAGAAGGTGAAATCATTGGACCTCAAGTCATCCAGCCTCACGCAAGACGTTTCGGAGATACAGACGGAGATTGGCAATCTCCGTAGGGTGAACGATTTCATGACCCGGCGCTTGGAAGACTTTGAGAACAGGGCACGTCGCTGTAATGTTCGCGTGGTTGGTGTTCCGGAGAATCCAGAACCCCATTCGTTGATCTCCTAGTTGAGGACCTGATCCAAAACCACCTCTCTCCATCTGGACTGAGTAAATTTTTCACAGTGGAGCGTGCACATCGTGTTCCGGGGGGCCAGGGTAAGCCGGGCGCCCCGCCGAGGCCTATTGTTGCAAAACTTTTCCACTATAGGGATCGGGACGCTATCCTGCAAGCATCGCGTGTGAAGGGCCCGGTGGCCTTTGAGAATGCCACAGTGAACTTTTATCCGGACTTTTCCCAACAGGTCCAGAAGCAGCGGATGGGTTTTCGTGGTGCCAAGAAGCGTCTTCGGGACATGGGGTTGCGCTACGCTATGCTTTTTCCGACCAGGCTGCGGGTTGAGTACAATGACCGAACTTTTTTCTTTGATCGGCCTGATGCTGTGAATGACTGGCTGGACTCTCTGCCTGCCCGATCTCCTGAGACTGAGTCCGATGCCCACCCGGGCGGTGCTGAGGGTGGTGTCGAGAGCTGAACGATTCGTCTAAGCCTGGGACCTTGTTTTGCGTGATCTCTCCAGGATTATATGCCTACGTTCCTCTACTGTCTAAGTGATTTGTTATGTGTGTTTCTCCTCGTTGTTGGTCTCGCTCGGGGTGGCGGGTGGGACGAAGCCTTTCCTCCTCCGGGGTCTTTGTGTAGAATAGGGGTTCTTGGGCGACAGGCACACTGCAGGTTGGGGTGGCTTTTTAGCTTTTTGCAGGGGTGCAGGGTGGGGGGTGTTTTCTTGTTTGTTGGGGGGTGGGCGATTGGGAAGTTCGTTGTTTGTGTGTTCTGTTCTCAAGGCGACTCTATCCTGTGTTTGATGATGTTTTTTGTGTCATGCTCATTGGTGGGGGGTGCTGGCGTTGCTGGGTGGGATGGGGGGTAGCGGGTTGAGATTTGTTTCGTGGAACGTTAACGGTCTGGGGGATCGTATCAAGCGGAGTGTGGTGTTGAAATGTATACGACGTTTATCTCCAGATATTGTTTTCCTGCAGGAGACTCATTTGGTGGGCAATGTTTGTCATGCGATGAATAGGTGGGGCTATCGCCTCGCCGCACATTCGGGGTTTACCTCGGGTTCTAGGGGTGTGGGCATCCTTGTTCGGGCTTCCCTCCCCCTGGCTATCGATGATGTGATTCTGGATGATCGGGGTGATATGCTGTCCTTGTAGGTCGCTATGAGGGTCGTACCCTCTCCTTATTTACTGTTTACGTGCCCCCTGGCCTACAGACTTCTACCTTTTCCGATTTGGGCCGTGTGTTGTTGATGGCTGGTGATCTTAATTCTGTGTTTTCTGGCCTACACGATCGTCACCCCCCTAGGGATACTCCTGTGGCCCAACAGTGGTTGGGTGGGTTTTTGGACACATTTGGCTTGGTGGATTGCTGGAGGCTTATGCATCCTACTCAACTTCAATACACTTTCCACTCTGGGGCCCATAGGAGTCTGTCTAGACTGGATTATTTCCTGATGCCTGCGGCTCAGTCGCCAGCAGTGCGTGAGATTATACACCTCCCCAGGGGCATTTCTGACCACTCTCCGCTCTGGCTCCGTTTTGAGATTGGAGTGGAGGCGGTGGGCCGGGTGGCTCCCATCAACCCATGGTACCTTACCTCCCCCGAGACCCGCGGCCTTTTGATTAAGTCCTTAGACGCATATTTTCTGGATAACGAGGGGTCGGTCTCCTCCGCGGTGTCCCTGTGGGAGGCCTTTAAGACGGTGATTCGTGGGCAGGCCCTCTCCCTTATTGTTGAAGCTAAGAAGGCGAGGAATCAGGAGGTGGTGGACCTTGAGGGAGAGATTTCTGCTCTGGATGCTGCTTTGGAATCAGGTGTCACATCTGCGAAACTCCACGCCCTGGGTCTGAAACAATTTGCCTATAAGTCTATGGTCACGGATGCTGCTAAATTGATGTTTCGGGAGCAACTGGGTCGTCTGTATGATGTGGGGGACAAGGCGGGTAAGTTACTGGCATGGTTGGATAAGAAGGAGAGAGCTAACCGTGTGGTGCCCGTGATTCAGTCATCGTGTGGTGCGAATGTGACGGACCCGATTGGAATAGTTGAATGTTTTGCTGAGTATTTTCGTGTGGTTTATGCCCCGGTGTCTGTGAGAGATGTGGCTGACTCGCGCCTTCTGTTGCGCGATATAGCTCTGCCCTGTGTTTCCGATTTGGATCGTGTAGCGTTGGAGTCCCCCTTTACTATTGATGAGATAGCTACTGCCGTCCGTTCACTCCGTTCGGGCAAAGCATTGGGCCCGAACGGGTTGCCAATTGAACTGTACAAGCTACGTCCCGATAGAGTGGCGCCCTATCTTCGTGCCATGTTTCTGGAGTCCCGGGAACGGGGTATTCTCCCTTATGATCAACGTCTGGCCACTATAGTTGTCATCCCCAAGGAGGGTAAACCGCGGGACCTTTGTTCATCTTATAGACCCATATCCCTGCTGAATGTTGAGCCCAAGGTATTGGCTAAGCTCCTTGCGACCCGTCTCTTGACGGTCATTACTGACTTGGTCCATCCGGATCAATCCGATTTATCCCGCATCGCAACACGGCTCTCAACCTACGTCGTCTCCATGGTGCGATTGCGAGGGCGGGGCTTTTGACGGAGCCGGCCATTTTGGCATCTTTAGATGCCTCCATGGCTTTTGACACGGTGGAATGGCCTTATCTTTGGGCGGCTCTTGAGAAATTCGGTTTTGGACCTGAGTTTATTGGTTGGGTGAAGTTATTGTACACTGAACCCTTAGCACAAGTGGTGGTGAATGGTAGAGTTTCGACCCCGTTCGGTCTTGGCAGGGGAACCCGTCAGGGTTGCCCCTTGTCCCCGTTGCTTTTTGCACTTGCCTTGGAACCGTTGGCTCGCTTAAGGGGATCCGTTGGTCACCGGACTTTGAGGACCGCGTCTCCCTTTACGCGGATGACATTCTTTTATATCTCACTTCTCCGCGTAAATCTCTGACAGTTTTATTTGATGTTCTTACTTCATTCGGTGCCAACTCAGGCCTCGTTATTAATTGGGCCAAGTCCTGCGTATATGTTCTTTCAGGTGTTTTGCCCCCATTGCCGAGCAGACTTCCTATTCAGGTGGTCCAGTCTGGCTTCAAGTATCTAGGGATCTTCATTACGTTGGACTCCTCACTCCGATTTCAGCGGAATCTCCTCCCCCCGTTGCTTAGATTGCGACTGGACGTGGCCCGTTGGCGCAAGCTCCCTTTGTCCCCTCTGGGCAGGGCGGCTTTGTTTAAAATGATGTCCTTGCCGCGATTCCTTTATGCACTCCAGAATTCTTAGGACGACATCCCCAAGTCCTATTTCCAGGAGATTGAGAGTCTTCAAAGGCAATTGATCTGGGACGGGCGTCCACGTATTGCTCTCGCGAAACTCACCATCCCTTGGTATGACGGGGGCATGGCGCTCCCCGACATCAAGAGATATTATTGGGCTTCCCAGTTGTCTGCCATTAATCACGTGATGTTTTCACCGGATCGTAATCCTGCCTTTGAGATGGATAGACTCCAGCTGCCGGGTGGGGACTTTAATAGAGCGCTTTATTCTAGATCGGCCGGGCGCCATCTTGTGGGCCCGTCCAGGACTGCAGTCACTGTGTGGCGAGCCGCGAATGTGAGTTTGGGATGGGAGGGTCGATTGACGCTGGCGACGCCGCTTTATGCCTCTGAACGTCTGGGGTGTCTCTGGTCTACTAAGGGCTTTGACCGCTGGGATATGATTGGGATATGTAAGGTGGGTGATGTCTGTTCGAAAGGTAGTGTGAAGTCATTTCAGGCCCTTCAGGCGGAATACGGTTTGAATGGTAGAGAATTTTTTCGATATCTGCAGGTCCGACACGCCCTCGCCTCGGTCCTGACTCCTGATGAGACCCTGCCCGAGTCTTCCCCCCTCGAGGATCGTGTCCTTGATGGCCACCTGCCTGATAGCACCATTTCCCTGATCTATAAGAAACTAATCAATAATCGAGCGGACTTATTGGTCCGGCTGCGGGAGGTTTGGGTCGGCGATGGGTTGGAATTGGACGACGAGGATTGGCAATCGGCGCTCTCTTCTCCGAAAGAGGTAGCCATCCCTGCCCGTCTCCGTTTGGTTCAACTTAAAATCCTACACCGGGTATATGTCACTGGTCCGCGTCTGGTGACAATGGGCTTCTCCCCGGATGGATTATGCAAGCATGGTTGTGGGTCGAGTGCTACTTTTCTACATATTCTTTGGGAGTGCCCAGTGGTTGCGGCCTACTGGACTGATGTGCTTGCGGTGATGACTGCTGTGACGGGTGTTGCCTTGCGGCCGGAGCCACGGCGCTGTCTGTTGAATGTGTGGGAACCCACCGACTACTCTGTGGCCCAGACTAGATGGGCTACCTTGGGATACATGATTGCGAAACGGGACATTGCGCAACTCTGGGGCGCGTCACGACCCCCTGAGGTCTCGAAATGGGAGGATAACATGGACTGGTCCATGTTTCGTGAGAAGACCGTGTATGTGGCCAGGTGCAGACCCAGGGCGTGGACGAAGATTTGGGGCCAATGGAATGAATATCGTGGGGATATCTGTACCCCTCCCATGGTTGGCACTACTGATGTTGCCCTATCTCCCTAGGCTGGCGTTCCTGAACCCTTTCCATACTGCTCTGTGATTTTCCGGTTCTCCCCGCTGCTCCCCCCCCCCCCTGACTTTGTACCGTCCCCTCCGCCCTTGGGCTGACCTTGATTACTGTGCATTCGCCTTTTTTAGTGTTCGTTGTTTTCATGTATAAAACAGAAACTTACTATGCTCTGTACTACGCTTGGAGTAATGCTTTGTGATTGATTTTTGCCTGACCTCGGAAGTGATTTTCTGCTTCTTTCATTATGTCTTACTATTAGCGGCCAGCCCGTGAGGTTGTAGGCCCATTCTTGTATTTTTCTTTGCTTGCTCGAATAAAGGTTTTTGAAAAAAAAAAAAAAAAGACCATTTTGCCAGAGAAGTTTGTTTCAAACCGTGAATCTGGTGGATTTTCTGGCACACATGAGGTATATGACAATTTAGAAAATAAGTTTGTAAATAATTTTGATACTGTGATTAATTCTGATGTTACATCTGATTCTTGTGTCGAAGTCGACAACCACTTACCAAATGTTGATTGTGAAGAATTTCCGCTAAGATGCTGTGAGCGTGTAAAAAGCATTCCTTCAAAGTTTAAAGATTATATTAGAACTTAATTCTTTAATATTTATTTGTTTTTTTTTCTCACTTGGGTTTTTTTTTTTTTTTTTTTTAAAGGGGGGAGGTGTGTGGTATCCCATGACGCTATGTCATTTGGAATTTATTTATGTCATTTAGATTGTGACCATGTCATCTAGAATGTTTGGGATTGATTTTCATGTACCGTTACTGAGAGGTTGATGCTTGGAGAACTTCTTCTCCTACTAGTGGTTGTTAAGCTGTTCCTCTTACAATAAATCTACCTGGAACCTACCTCTTGTGTGGTTGGACTTACTACAAGGGTCAAGACTGATTTGCATATGGCTGGGTTCAAACTGGGGTAGAGAAGTGAGCTAAAGAACGATGATGGATTCAACCCAGATCTGTGATTGAGGGTGAGTGTCTGAAAAGTTTCAGTGCTCCGTCCATCATCTCCTTGTATTTTCTTGGTAGAGGAGAAGTACACAACACCAAGAGAGGTGGAGGTGGGGGAGAAAGCCCACAGCTGAGAAAGCAACACAGGGGAGAAGCTCACGGGACAAGCGTAACTTGGAGGGGTGATGGAGAAGCACACGGATGAGAAAAGCAACACAGAGCGTGGCAGAGGTCAGAGGAGAAGTACACGAGGGACACAGCTGAAAAACACATGTGCTCTCATGGAGTGCTTAACCAAAAAGAAAATATTGGTGCTTGAAAAGTAAGCAGTGAAAGACAAGTAATAAAGCCATGCTTCAGAAGAGGAACAGACACATAAGCTGTAGGAAAGCCCACATAGGCTAACAAAAAGAGCAAGCAAATGAGAGTGACACTAAAGCCAGCCAATAGTAAGTAATATGCGGGTTCTAAGCCCACTGTAAGCTGACAATAGGTCTTTTCACAAAGAGACAGCTTGTCTGGTATCTGGTAGATGAGAAGTTAAAAGTGTATCAGTGGTGTTAGAGAACTTTTTCGGGTTGTCATGTCCCTTAGGACACACAAGAGATTGCTTTAAGGAGACTCCATGATTTTCAATAAAGTTGATTTTGTGGTTCCATTTTCTGGCGTTTGGTAGAAGCAGATAATGCAGTTGGTTTAGTTCTAGTGAGACCTAAACATGCACTGGTGATCCAGTTAACTATGGATTCCTAGGAAGATCCGGTGCTTAGAGACCCTGTAACCATACCAGACACAAGAGGTCTGTGCAGTAGTATTTTCAATGGGTGACAACGGTCCTGGCACCCTCCACCTCAGTCCTAAACCAGTCCCTGGTACTTCGAGTTTTTGAAGAGGATACAGGTAACTATTGAAATCTCCCAGCAGGCTGCAGTGTACCCTCTACAAGTTATGTGAATTACAGTTATACAATCACATTTCTGACTAAGCTGGGGTTGATAAATAATCCCACGTCTTCAGCCTTGCGGGCCTTGAGCCACCTTCCATCAGGTGCACATCATGGCCAAAAGCTCACAGAATCTGGGAGATCACAAAGTCCAGTGCTCCATCAAACTCCAAGCATCCCCAGTCAGACTTGAAGGGGGATCAGGGGTGGTATGGGTCAATCTGACAGTGGGGAGGAGGGTGGATGTTCCAGCTCTCAATCCTGTCGCTTCTATGCAGTGACCGATGAGGTCCTTGGTCTTTCCATGTATGTAAGCAAGCCAAGCGTAATGGGGGTCTCTCAAGCCCCAGGTGCCCAGTCGGCATAGGCATGATTCCAAAAGGAGAACTAAAAGGCATGGGAGTAGTCACAAAAAGAAAAAGTCACTATTTTCAAAGCCTTGACCCACAAGCTCGCTATTTCTTGTCTTTTTAGGTCTCGCCTACACAGCGCGCATGCGCTGATTAGGGGGAGACCTCTTGAAATCGATTCGGTTTTTCGCCCAAAAACGTGGACGCATTGTATTGCTTTCAATGGCAACGCGTGCACGTTTGGCAATTCCCTTGCGGGAGCGAGCTTTGACACCATCTGGTTCCAATTAACTTGCAAACAGATGGTGCCCCTGCTCGCTCCCTCAAGGGAAACAGGCGCAGGCCCCCTCGTCTCTCCCCTCCCCCACACACACGGCATGTCTACCTTCACACACGGCACAGACTTCCCTAGATAAAAGCATGGGTAAATATTTTAAACCTGGCTCGTTGTTTAAAAAGGCGGGCGAGTTATTTTAAGCGTGCAGTATTAGTCCAGCAGCAGTCATTATTCTGCTGTGAACTTTGGCGACAGTTCTAGGCAAAGTGGGTTGATTTCATTCAGCCAATCCAATCCTTTTAAAGCTGTTTGAAATATAATAACTCATAACACAGCTGAAGAACAAGCACTTTGTAAATGTGTTGTGCAGATGCTGGGGTCACTATAAGTATAATGAAACTTTCACTACATAGTAAAAATTTGAATTCCCCCAGGTTTAATAAAAAAGCTGCAATTCAACGAAATCTCACACTCGTGAATCAGTGCGCACACTGCACAGGTGTGACATCATTCTCTTCGAATACAGGTTTCTTAACACTTTCTGTTTCTTTGGAGAATGGCCAACCCGATAAAATTGCTCCTTAATTAAGCTACCAATTTGGATTATATGCTATAGCGATTTCCAAAGGCGCAAAATTAGCTTACAATGTTTATAAATGTAAATATGCAGATTTTAAGTAGCTGAGCGCCTGCTTTGGGCTTATTTCGGACGTACACAAATCTGCTAAACTGGGTCCATTGACGATCACATACGGATCCTGCGAGGAAGCTGGGATCGTCCTCGGATCTCCCAGTCCCCAGAATCACTGCTCAGCTATCTGCTCATCTCACGCTGGGATCGTGTTTCTGGTCTTATTGCTGTGAGCTGACACATGTTTGCACATTGTTGAAGACTTGTGACACATTATTTAAGAGGTGTCCCCGTACACCGCAAGTTTATCACCCTGCACAGCGGTTAATAAGGGTGCTTCACAGCACCACCTCAGCATGAGGTTTAGCAAATCGCACGAAATCCGATATAAAGTGCGTTCTCCCCAAAATGAGCAACACCCGACAGACTGTTGCCTCGGTTAAAATCGCGTATTTTTAAAAAACTTTGATAACATTGAGAAACAGTGACTGAATGAACCCTGGCGTCCTGGGCATCATACATAGAAGAAAAGTGTTAAATTACCACAAATAACAAGAACTTTTTAAAAATTCCATTCTCTGCCATCTTTTGGTCACAACAATGTCAACAATAATACCCTCCCCCTATCCAAAAGATACTGCGAGGAGAGCCCATTGCCATTTAAGTGCGCCACTTAATTCATTTACTCTCTTTTATCATTTTATGTAGTTCTCAAGGTCTATCTGCCTTACGAAGCGCTGCAGTTATCGGAGACTGCTTCAAAGTGCTTCGACGACTATAAAAATGAAAAATAACACTTCGTTGTGCCGACAGACCTGGCCGCGAGGACGTGTCGCTGGCAGTCGAGGCCGTGAATCACCGGAAACCAGGGCTGCCTCGGGGGCGGGTGACACAAAGCAGCTCTGGGGGCTCTTCCGCATGGGGGCAAGGGCACAGCAGGCTTTAAAGGTACTAAGTGGCCCGCATCCTTTAACTCTCCGCACATGTGCTTTCTGTATCAGAGACACAGTGTAAACCTTCGCCCACAGCAAAAAACTCACTCAAAGCAAGCACAACAGCCCCAGCTTTCTTATTGCACGGTGCAGATAGGACGGTGTGTGGTCTGCACGGTCTTAAAGCGTTAGTGCGGTGCTGTACCAGGGCGATGCAGCCTGGACTAACATTTTCATATATGTTCTAAGGCTAATGGTGATCAGCGTCTCTTCCAGCAGGTTAAGCTGCAGGGTTCACCTGAACCTAAGAGGGAGCCCCGCAGCGGAGATCTCTAGTGTGACCTGCCGCGGGCGCCCAGGGAGATCACACACCGGATGCTCAGGTCAGATGACTTCTTGCGTGTGACCTTCCGCAGACCAGCAGCCCCGCGGCTGAACCCCTTTTTTTGGCGCGGGGCTTCATGAGGCACACCTTGAGGGCGCACAGGAGGTGGCACAACTCCTTTAAAACCACTTTCATACATTGAGCGGTGCAGCAAAACAGATAACACAACACCCCCGTACACAAACTAAAACCACACACTCTTCTTGATAATGCAGATATAATACTGGATTTATTTGGGGGGCACCAGCCTACTATCTGGTTTACTTACAGCCATAGCATGGTCTGAGCAGGGAGGTGCGCAGCTCCTCATGCTGCATCCTGTGTCTGCGCTGATGGTTCTGCCAAAACTTCAGCAGTTGAACGGCCGCGCCTCCGTTGTATCTGTCCTTGGCTGCCTGCCCTTGGCTTAGGGACGGGCTATCAGAAAGACGGGCTGCACATCATTTGGGGCAGTGGTGTACGTGTGGTAGGTTTTTTCAAAGAATCTAGGATCCTCTTTGAGGAAGGTCTGAGGTACTGTTTACGAGGTTTTAAAGTTTATTATTTGGGACATGGAATACCTGTCGATGTTCTGTAGCTATTGGTTCAAATATGTAATTCTCTTTTCTATCATTTGTGCCCAGAGGCAAAGGCTTTTTGATTTGCTAGGTTCAACAAATCATGTTGCAAAACTCAAAATCGGCCACGTGACAGAAGTATGGCAAACAAAACTAGAATCCAGGTACACACCTGCCCTTATCTAAAGGCCCACCATTGAGTCACAAAGACCACCCCTTAAGAAAACAAGCATTGGCATAGTCAATAGGTCTCGCCTTTGGGTCTTTATAAGTGTTAAGTTATCCAGCACAATATCCTTGGTGCAACAACATCAACCGTTGCATGGATAAACACGTTTAAGGTCCCAAAGGCGAGACCTATTGGCTATGCCAATGCTTGTTTAAAGTAGAAGGTGAACACCCACAATGCTCTTTTAGGATCGTCACTGAATTCCACAATGAACCATTCTGTATTCCTTACAAAATGCGGATGATTTCTGGAAGAGCGGTCTTGTGTGGATTTTCCGGCTATAATCCTGGCAGTATGCGGTGGAGTGTTTTTTCACCAGACCGATGGAGGTGTGATAACCCATAATCACTACATAAAAACAAAAAATAAAATAACAGAATTATAACTTAGAACTGCTACCCCGGTACAGATGTCAGCAATCAGGGTTGGACTGGAAACCAAAATCAGCCGCAGCAAACATTTTCAGACCGGCCCGCCACTGCAGAAGGGTGTGAGTAGAGTAAGACTTCAAGGGCATGGTTGGGTCATGGCAGTCCTTCCTACTCTAAAACCAGCTCCTTGCCCTGCAGTCGACTGGGAAAATGACGCGTAGCAAAATGGCCAATCCGGCCATGTCCTCAATGGGCTGAGCACCATGGGGATAAGGTCTGTCGAAGAGAAACCATTCACTTAAGAGCAAAGACAGGCCTCGCCCGCGAGACTTCTCACAGGCTGCTCGACTGTTTTCAGCCCCTGGGCCTGTGCCACGGTGTGCCCAGTCACCCTTGGCAGGGCATCAAGAATTCTCCAACCAGAGCTGAAGTATTGCTTTCCGAGTAGCTTTTGGCAGGCCTGAGCGGATCATCTGGTCTCGCAGGAAGTCTAGAAACAAAAGTTTCTAACTCATAACCAGTGCCCTGCTTAGAAGTTCACCCCTCACAGCTTTCAGTTATCAAACAGTCCTCCCAAGCAGTCAACGAAATGTGAACCCTATTCGAGCACCACTTAGGGCTGACTTAGCACAGCCTCACTGGAATGGCCAACCTTCCCCGCATTTTGAAGAAACAATTGCAAACGGTGTTCAAAGAGATGAAAGCTACCTGCAATGCTAGTTCTGTCAATGCGGTCTTCATGTATGGTTCCGCCATTTTCTCCGCCCACTGTAATTGTAAATTGTATTTATATAGCGCTTTCTACTTTTAAAAGGTGTTGAAGCGCTTTGCGGCCAGTCACAAGCAACCCCAGAACCCAAGGTTAGAGGTATATGGGTAGTAGATTAGTAATATGTGCTTACTTTTTACGGATGATTAGTTGTGTAGGTTAAGTTTGTGCTCCTAAGATCTCATGCAGCTACTCCAGAGTTCTGACCAGAGATAGATGAATTGAAGTGGACCAGTAAAGGGAAGATGACAGAGGTTGCTGGGAGCGGTGGACATGTGCGCCTGTTAGTGGGATGAACTGGATAGGAAAGAACCTTGAAGCTATGTTTGAGATTCCATAGTAGACAAAGGTTTGAGTCAGACATTGGCATAAGACTAGGAACTCGAAAAGTTCTACCACGTCTAAAGCTTCACATCCTGTTACCATGGCAACCAGCATCAACAGCACCAGCATCTTCACCCTCCCCACCCTCCTCAGTGAGTGATCAAGTGAGTGATCAAGCAACGCTACAAAGTACAACGCGCGTGAGGGCACAGCGTTCCATACCTAGACGTAAATACCAGAGCCAACCAAGTTTGCCTCTTAATGCACAAACCACGGCTTCTTTTATTGATTCTTTTGTTTTTCTATATCGTGGGCTCTGTTCTGAAGAAGGTTCAAACGCTTTACAATTTTGGCTTTTGCATTCAAAATAATGAAATAGTGAACAATGTAGTATGGAGCT
Source organism: Lissotriton helveticus (assembly GCF_964261635.1). NCBI lineage: Eukaryota > Metazoa > Chordata > Amphibia > Caudata > Salamandridae > Lissotriton > Lissotriton helveticus. The sequence goes on along the minus strand of NC_136063.1, from coordinate 139,007,658 downwards.
CACTTCAGCTGTAGGGAACAGACTGCACTGATAGTTTACATTTTTGATTCTGAAGGAGGGCTCTTCACTATGAATTCACAATATGTAAACAGCACAGTGTATATGATCACATCACATCTCCTAACCTGCAACTCCACACTATTCTCTCCAGAATATACTTACAGACTAAAGAAATGGGATGTTGGACGCTACATTTGGGACAACTGGAACAAATACGTATGTGCAGTGTTGAGTCACAAATGAAAAAGAATGATACACCATGCCTGTTTGCACTGGCATGCACTGGCATGTCTCTAACCTGCATCATTTTTATGTGCAAATTCATGAATGCCTCCTGTAAATGCTTGCTGCACCCGAAGAGACACTTACAGATATGTGTCGTCTCATAGACAGAAATGTGGTCATATCCCTTGAAATAATGCATTGGGAGGTTCTTTAATAATTCGAATGCCAAAATGAATTTAACATTAGCAGAGGGGTGATGTAACAACGCCGACAGGGCCTATAAATAATGTAAAGATTTGAAAGTTGTAATCCTGTTTTTACAGTTTAAAGTACCTTAACAGGTATAAAAGCGAGCTAACAAATAAAACTCATGCCCAACACTAAAATGCGGTTGCGAGCTGTCACCGGTAAAAGGCAGACTTCACTTCCAATTAAAATATCACAATAAACTTCCTTAGACACATTGTACGTTAACAAAACTCAAAATCTGAGCAAATGGTGTAAGTGACAGAAACTCTAGTCATCTCATCTGTAGTTAAAAGACCATAAACAAGTGCTTTACATGGGCCGGTGCTGTAAGGCGCTTCTTCAATTTGAAAGTACTTTTCATGGGAGTGTGCCCTCGCCTCTCAGTGGAATCAGATCCTAGAATAGTGAGTCGAGTACCTGAATGTTATATTTTAGATCGTTGCTTTACCCAACACCAGGCAGCAGTTTTTAAGAGATTCTGAGTTAAGAATAAGAAAATAATAAACATACACAATGTTTAAAAGCTCACTTTGATCCAATCGAAAAAAATCAGTGAATACATTTATGGCTTTCAGGCTCGTGTAGGCCTCTAAGTTTGGGAGATTTTAAAAATGCCCAATAGGTTTATTATTATTTTTCAGAAAATGTGTTTATAAATCAACACCGTTACCTGGCTAAAGCTGAGAGAGGATTCTCGAATTGACCTGTAAGTGAAGACATGATGGTTCGAGAGCAGCCCTAGGATGTCATGTTGGGGCACCGATGGTCACAACTGTGACCTACCTGGCTATTACCCAGCGACCCCCATGTTTACAAATCTCAACTCTGGACCCAGGACACTTGCAAGCACAAACCGAATGATTAGTGACGCACTTCCTTCACACACACCAGGAGGAGTCTTCTGAGAGTCCATGGCTGAGGAGTAGGAAATCAAACAAAGCTGACCAAACAAGAATTTGCAATGCAAGAAATCTCGCATTTACGAGAGTTTAAGCTGTTGACTTATTTATGTGTTGTTTTTAAAACAGATAAATAAAATGCATTGTCATTTACAAAGGCACTCGCGTAAATTCTCGCAAATGCTAGACCTATTAGATTAAAAAATCAAATTGTGCTATAAAAATGTTTAAAATGCATTAGAGGAGGCCATCCTGCCTGCAAAAGCACGTAGGACAAAGCTATTTGAGAAAATAGTGCTCGGAAGCTGCATCGCCATAGGAGGTTACAAAATGAGACAAGGTGGTACTAAGGAGAGACTACTAGGCCTATTGACCAATGAACAGCCACAGTGGACAATGGCACAAGCCAATGAAAAGCATAGGCGGAGAGTGGGAGGAGCTTCATGTCCCTAGACCCCTGAAAACAAAATGTAATTGGAGCTCCAAATTGTACACCTGGAGGTTACTTAATGGTGATTAATCTTAGAGTGACAAAATACTCAAATAATGGAATACTAAATTCTGCCTGAGATGTTTTCTATAAACTTTAGGTAAAGTGGAATTTTGTTCTGCAAACAGTCATTACAACAGAAGAGGTGCAGCGACCACTCCCCTGCTTCTAGGTCTTGAAAACCAGAGGTATTTTGGCACGTCTGGCTTGACTCGTGTTCTATGCCTCAGAACATCAATGCCCAAAGTTTACAAAACGTCTGTTGTGCATTTACAAGATGGCACCAGGCTGACCCCAAAGAAGGTAAGCGCATGGAGGCCCACAGACTCGGGCAGGGGTAGACCATGAAAATGGGAAGACCCAATCACATCTTAACTGCCCCATCACATCTTAAGTGCCCCATCACATCTTAACTGCCCCAGTCTCCCAAGCATTCCACTGGGGGTAATGTCATTGTATTACTTTCACACAAAAAGCCAATGGGACAGTGGCAAGCATCTCATACAATGTTCAGGACAGCACTCCTACCATGAATTCAAAGTGCCCAGACGTGACATGTAGTTGGGCATCACTGTGCTTACATCAGCACTTCACAACAGGACACAACCATTTACATCCAACAAAGCACCATAGCCAGAACTCAATACACAAATTCAAGGCGGCCCAACACGACACTTAGTTGGCTATTTACGAGCATAACTGAAGTCTCACCTGGAAACATCACCCACACATTTTCTACCCCGATCAAAGTTATCCACCAAGAAGACCCACACACAACTGGTAAATCCTTGGCCATTAACACAAAATTCATATACCCTTAGCTCAATGACCATGCTAAAGCAACCAGACCAAGAAACAGACTAAACATCATCCCCATCTATCGCACAGCAACACAAGGTCATTCAAACTCTGGTCTGTGATGGACATTGGGGCTGCGTCTCGTAAAGTCACACTTTGAGGTCACACCGGAGACCGGCTGTACCGGACCCATAACACGCATGAGGAGGAAGAGAAGTCACAGATGGGAAAAAGACCTGTGACTAGCCAGGTTTTAACTAGTCATAGCAAGGCAGGGCCAGTTACCACTGCCCAGTGAGACCAGAGGACTGACTATTATGTTCTTCATTTTCGTTCACAGCCATTAAAAACTGGTGTGTGAATTACTGTGAATTATTTTATATTATTGCATCAATCGGCTGCGGTGGATTGCAGTATTTCAGGCACTGAATTCATAGACAGATGTTAAATTATTTTATTATTTTCCAAGGAGTGTTCTCCCGCTGCGGAGTACTGTATATCTAATGGCAATGCCCATTGTGAAATATCAGACAGCCTGCACTTGGCAACAAGTGTTTGCACAGCCTCTGGTTTTACTATGGTTTATGTATATTTAAGGGGAGTCGCGTAGTGCTGGTGGCACTCACTGCAGCATTGGCATTTTAAAATTTGATGAAATAAATATTGTTTGAAGATTATTTTCATTAACTTATAAATTAAAAATAAAAAAGAGTGGAAAGACATATCCATATCTATCAATGTGTGCTTGACGGCTACAATGTTCGATTTGGAAATGTCTGCAAACTGGACATGCCTGTCCTGGTCGCAAAGCACCAGTTGCTGTCTGTCCAGACTTTCTCTGCAGTTTCACTCTGTGGGCTAGCTTCTAGGTTTGAATAAATGCCATTGCCCGACACGTCTTCGGTGAGACTAATCCCCACCAGGCGGCATAGAACACAAAGTGACCAAGGGGCTCATTGGGCCTGTGCACCCCCAAGCCACGGCAGAATTACAGAAGGGCCCACATGCGTTCGCACAGCCCCTTCTGTAACATGAATTGTTTTGCAAAACACTCTGCAACTCCAAGGAGACCTTTCCTGATTTGCATGGAGGCGCGGCCTTATGCAAAAGAGGTTCCATCAATGACCTTACAGTGTATTACAGACACGGGCGCAGAGGCAAAGTCAACATCAGGAGGCGCACTGATCTTGCACCTCAGAAGAGGAGCATCTTGTATCCCCAAACCCTGTGGGCAGCGTTTGCAGGGGCTATTGAGGACCCAGGGACCGAAACAGCATCCAACCCCATTCATGTGCGATCACACACTGCACCCATCTATTGGGGGGAGGCGAGGTGAGCCTCTCTTGAAATCTAGGCTGGACCAGCTGGCAGCGAAAGACAGCAGAAGGGTTTGAAAGTGTGGCCCGGTCACCGCTGTGCTCTCCGTAGCACCAGCACAACCTCCTCGGTTGACACCTTATTGTGGCGCATGAATATTTTCCTATAATCCGGTGCTAGTTCATGTTTCACACCAGGTTCACCAGAGTCAAGATGTGCCATGTGAACATGCCCAGGGCTCATGTCGGGGTCCCACTCGGGTGGACAGCGTCCCCCCACTTATTTTAACGGGGGGGACACCGTCCCCCCTGCCAAACAGCTGGACTTCACTCTTGGGCCTCTCGGGGACGAGGAGCTCGGCACCTTTTGTGACATCACTTCCTGTCGTGACGTCACTTCGGGTCACCAGGGAATCCAGTGCTGCCGACTGAACCGGCCACCCCCTGGTTCCAGGACCCCAGCGCGACCCCAGCGCGACTCGGCGCACCCAGTTACTTCGGAACCTAAGGTATATGAGGATTGATGGTAATCCTCCCTTTTGCCGCCCGGACTATTGCTCCAGGACCCCAGCGCGACTCGGCGCACCCGATAATCCCGGGAACACTAGGTTCAAGCGGAAACGTGGTAATTTTATCCATTCCGCCCCCGGTCCTTGAATTATTGTTTCCAAATAAATTGCTTTAATCCCGGTCCTGCTCCACTGTTTATCCTAAGCTCGTATGAGAGCTCTTAAGTCTTCAGCCCCTAGGCTAAAGAGGCTCATATTTTAAAAAGGCAACCATTGTTTTGTCCTGATGATGGACCCCAACACTTAATAAGGGGGTCCGAAACGTCGTCGACTCTATGTACCATATACTTATACAATGATTGACTACACTGAATTATGTAATGGTACCAACTAGAATCTCTCTGATCAATTTTGAAATTTTCTAGAGATTGTTGATCTTGCCTTGCAAAGCCCTTTTGTGTATGTTGTCTGTGTTTATGTATTGTCGTGGTTGGGTACAGGCTTGTGCCCCACGCATGTGAACTGTTGAAGGTGTATTTTTGTCTTTCAAAAATCTTTATTCAAATACAAACCTTGAAGACCTCTACCCGGCTGGGTATGTCTTCAACAATATAGAACTGACTGGGTCTATATTTATTGTGATCATTCTTTGTCTCCTTGCTTGGGACCATTGTTGTTTTTGTATGATATACTCCCCGAGGTCCCTCGCTGATACCAATTGGGGTCCCCTTGTTGTTTAAATAGTCACTTCGGGTGACAGCGTCCCCCACTTCTTTTTTTACGACTTGTGCCCTGAACATGCCCATGAGAAGTAACACGGTAATCCACTGCCAGGTCAGTAATCGATCGATCACACGGGGAGGTGAGGATCCAGTGGGGTTTTACCATTCAACGAGATAGTAACACTCTTCTAAAAGCAGTGCCTAATATGTACTAAATAAATAAGTGTGGGGGCCCAGGTTTTTCTTATGAGTCTGCCAAACAGCAAAACAGCCTAGTTTTTATGTAACCTCTAGACTTCTACTACAATTCTATTCCTGCCGCTTCATCTCACTTAGGTTCATCTTCATCCTTGCTTTTACCCTTTGTCACTGTTTTCCTATCTTTCATTTCCTTCTTCCCTCTCCCCTTTCTCTCTCTTGTCCTGGGTCAAAGTCTGAAGTCCTGGTCTTACACAGAAGCCCGCCTCTCAGAGCCTGATACACTTGTGGGTGAATAGCAGCGCTTTACAAATCCTGTTTGATTGACTGATTGAAACATGCGTGCTGGTAGCCACCACCTGCACCCGCCTACATAAAATAGCCACTACTAAGATGTATAGATCAACTTGTAATTTCCCATTATGGGATCTTGAAATGGTGTTCACAGCTTGGAGATGTCACTTTTCCCTGGAACTTTCCCTGGCACTTTTTTCTGTAACCCTGCAAAAAACGCTTCGACGATTGCCAGACACCGCTTGCTGCATTGGAGTCAGCAGCCCAGGGCCAGCGTTAATCAGCTGAGGGTCGTGGAGAACTTAGAAATTAATAAATGTATTCATAATTCATTCAGTGGCCTCGCTATTTATTTTTTAGCTTTGTGAGCCCACACAGTCTCATCATGACCAGAGAATGTGGCTGATGGCCAGGGCACAAGTCCTAAAAAAAGAAGTGGGGGGACGCTGACGTCACGACAGGAAGTGACTTCACGAAAGGTGGCTTGCACCGTCAGACTCATTGCCTCCCCTCGCTCACCCTTTAGATGCGATTGCATCAGAGAAGACAGCGCGTGAGCAGCGTTCTGGATGAGCTCCGATCTCGCCCCAGAGAGGCCAAAGAGTGAATGTGTGGCTCCATTTGCTCCAGTTATCGAGCTCCCGGTAAAATAAGTGGGGGGACGCCGTCCACCCGCGTGGTACCCCGACTCAAGGCCTGCTGATGGCAATTTCTGCCATAACAGGCGCATTCTGTTGCTGTCTGTGTAAGCGCCGGGACACACCATTCGGGGTAGCTGCGCGCTATATTAATGTTTTTATTATTATTATAATATATATGTCATTAAATAGGCCGCCGGAAGTCTGTTAGGATTGGAAAGGTAATTCACCAATGAGTACATCTGGAAATTTAATGAACCCCTCTGCTCTTAATCCTTTCCGCACTGTGCGAATTTTCACGCTGTACGGGGGGTTTTATTGAGTGGGAGGGATTCGGACGGCACCCAGCCGTCGTCAGCACACGCCCACCGTGACATCGGACGGCCGGGGGCCGTCCGAAGCACACAAGGGGTTAAAAGACACTGTTGAAACACAATGAGGAAGGTGACCTTGACTGATGAAGGAAGTCTACCCTCTCTACCTGTGGAAGAAACACTGGACAAAATGACTTCTAGGAGCGGATTTCAGAACTTGGGGAGCAAGTTTCCCAATTCAAACTCTACGAGGTGTGAGACCAGGTTGTATTTGGACAGTGTCCTCTGCTTCCTGGAAGCAGGAGCTGCACACAGGGCACCTTGTCATCAGAAGCTAAAAAGGCTAGTCCCAACAAGGGGACCTAGCCCACGGGTGTTTGCAGACCATTGCACAGATGTCCAGACACAGACGTGTGGCTGCAAGAACCATGTTGTAAGGAGCACCCCAACAACTCTTTTCAAGAAAGTTACCAAGATAAATCCAGAAGTAATCTGCAAGGACAACTGCTTGAGAACCAATCACCCTACTGGCAGGCCATTTTTTATGAAGTCTGCAAAATCCCCATAGACAGGGTGACTGACCAGACAGGCAGCAGTCTTCGTCCAGTCCAACTGGCCTTTTGAGAACATGTATGCTTATATTTACTTGTAGTTATTCTTGGTATGCTGAAGCTCTCTTGATATTAACTAGACTGTTCTTTTGGAAGGTTGCCAGCGTAACAGAAACTAACCGTGGCCCACTATTCCCCAATACCTCAACAAAATGCTTATCCTTTACTTAAACATGACTTGGGCATTTGAGTTTTTTTGTTTTTTTAATATAATGAATAACATTTCTTACAATTACTCCTATATTTTGCACCGGTCAAGCAAACAAGGATAAGCCAAGGTTGCCACCTTTGAAATATGGTTACCTCTGAAAGGGTGCACAGAGGGTGCTATAGCAATATGGAAACTCCTCCCAACCAGACCTAGGCATCTCTTTCCAAGAACATGCTAGGAAGGACCATATGTTGTTATAAAAAGGTAGGAAAGTTAGACTCACATCTTCGCCCAGGTGGTAAGATTAAAGGGTTGGGTGTACATTTTGCTATAGGATAAACTTCCGCCTCGCTTCACAACTGAAGCGGTAGATGGCCGTGTCACTGGCATAAACAATGGTTTATAGGCGTGCATTGTACATCTCAGCCTGGGGGTTGACGGGTAACCCACAATTTGACCTCATTGAGTTCGGAATGGCAGGCGAGCGGCGGGTCAGCACCAGCAAAATTCCAGAAAATCCATGGGTAAATGTTTCAAGCTGGGCCATAAAGATTCTACAAATCTAACCAGTGTGAAGATGTGAGAAATGAGGAGGAAAACCAGAAGGAAATTTAAGATAACTCTCCAAAAATAGAGCTAAAGCATGGGGGCTACAGAGAATCACAGGAAAGGAGAAACAGATTCCTAAAGAGGAAAGCAAGAGTTTGATGGTTTTATGCGGAGGGTGCGCTGGGATTGTTTGAGCCCTGACAACCATCTTCTGCACAAATACCATCCCGGCTTCAGGTCACGCTGGAGCACGGAGAACACAACCTTGGACTTCACAGATGATGACCTCCTGACCACAGATTAAGATGCCCCCTGCCTCTTGATACTGCTGGACCTCTCTGCTGCCTACGACAGTCGACCAGCTCATATTCATACTCACCCTGGAGTCTCAAATGGGATTCACCATCAGTGTAATTCACTAGTTCTGCTCCCGTGGTTCCAACCAACACCAGTTCCACATGGGCTCCTCGGGTCCCAAAAGATCCCATCACCTGTGGAGTCTCCCAGGGTTCCCAACTGTCCTCAGTCGTCAAACTCTACATAGAGCCTCTTTGCGCTCTACCGAAGATAACAGCATCAAGAATCACCAATACGCCAATGATACACGATTCTACTTGAAAGTCTGCTCTACTTCAGACATGCAACACCTCAAAAACTGTCTGCACAACATACAGATGTGGATGCCCAGTTCCTACCAGAAGTTCAAGCCAACCAAGACAGCATTCCTGTTATATGCCAAGAAAAGCAAATAAGAAACAGTACAAACCTGGCTCAAAGCCGTGAACGTTCGTGGCTTCGAACCCCAACGTTCACTGAATGGCAAGTCACTTACATTCCCCTTGGACACCAACCTCGCCGTCAAGGGAAATTATTGCTAAAAAAAAACAAAGACTGCTTCTAAAGAAAGTGAGACCTTCTCTTCCAGAAAGGGACCACTATTCAAGTCTTGGTAATCTCGCATCTGGGTGGTGTTAATACTCGACTCCATGGACTTCAAGACTCCATAATGGTCCCCTTTAAAAGCATCCTACATGCTGCAGCCCATCTCATACAGGGCCTGAAGAAATCAGATTACTTCACTGCGATCCCGATGGAACGCCATTGGCTCACTTGGCCGGCCGCACCAGCTTCAAAACCAACTGCATTGTTTACAAAGACATCACGACCAACACACTTGCTTATCCTGCAGCCAAATGTACAATCTCTGATGGGTCTCAGCTTACCCGAAGCCAGGAACCCATCAGACTGAAGACTAAGAAGTGTAAAAAAGAAAAACACAAGGCAGCAGGACATTCACGACTATGCGCCCAGGATCTGTAACATCCCATATCCAACAAGACCGCTACCAACGCTGGTCCTGTTTAGGAAAGAGTTGAAGTCTCACCTCTTGGAAGAGCACTACAATCACAATTTGTTAATCTTCCATAACATAAATATGTCTCCTACAACTCATTGACTTTATGGTTATCTTTGACACTGTACAAAGCTCTGCATTCTTTTGGCTAGGTTCATGATATTGAAATACATATACACACATACTTACCCAGTGATTATTTTGAGCTGGTGGTTTCCCGTGCTCAGCACCGTCCCTTAATTGTCAACACTGGTACTTATGACAGTTTGCCACATGGTGGTGCTGTCTGTCTAATTTAGAGATGAGTACAACAATAGATGTTCATTCATTATACATTAAAAATAACTAATACCTGCCGCCCAAGCCATTTTAATAGCTTTGGGGGACTGGTATAGTTTGCTTGTCACACTTTTAGGAGTGTGATAGTTAAACGTTTTGTTAGCACTGGCAGGGGCAATGAGTGGTGAAAGCTGCATTGGTTTGCTGACTGATTTTTTTTTTTTTTTACGAATTAAGTACTATACATACCTGACCACCAGAGGGGACCCAATCTTCCAATAACAAACATTTTGCAGGTGTTTAGACGGTGAACAACCTTTACAATGCAACTTTTACCACGCAGTGCCTTTACGACGCAACTTTTACAACGCAAACCATTACAACGCATTGCGCTGGGGGTGCTCTAGGATAGGGAATAGGTTTAATGTACTATCCAACACCTTCCCTACTATCCACGGGGACTGGAGTTGGAATAGTAAATTAAACTATTCACTATCCAGAACCCAAAAGCATTATGCGTTGTAAAGGTATTCGTTGTAAATACCGCGTTGTAAAGGTATGCGATGTAAATGTATGTGTTGTAACATCATACATCCGTTTAGACAGTAGCTATTGTCTAGGTGGCTAGACCTACAGACTAGCTACCCTTGGTCTAAGATGCATATGAGCTCAGTGAGAAAAAGGGGTGTGGGTTCACTCTTTCTGCGGGTGGGCTGAACATTGATGAAACTAAAATTCTGGCTATGGTGCCTGCCACAATGTCAGGTACCTCCAGAAGGTCTTCAAAAAAGATATCCTGTCCAGTAGCAGCCTATAATTGAACTTCAACTTGCACAAAAGTGCTCAAATATTAGACATACTGCATCATAAACAGCCTGGAAAGTTATTAATACAGCTTGGGACCAGTGCCCACCCAACCATATTCTAACAGCGAAATCATGGTGTCAGAAGTAGGACAGTGAAACAGTAAAATGTCCTCTCATGTAATTTCATTAGAACGCTGCATAAAATACCCCATCTTCTTTCACCGCAAAATCAGCTTACAAGAAACATGATTTTATTGGCACCGCTAGTCATTGCTTGTAATTTTCAATTTAATACAACGCAGGTAATTTCACTGGCTAGCATCAAATATCAAAAATGACCACTGCAGTCGAAGAAGTGATATCAGCTGGAGTATTATAGGGAAAGGGATCTCACAGAGAAGAAATGGGATAAATATTTAATGGCACTAATTGTGTTACATCATTATCTCTCAGTTCCTATGACAAGACAACTTCATGTTATTAAATATGCACCGTAACAGAAAAAAAACAATTGCCCTGAACAGGTGATGCTTAATGGGGGTGTCGTAATTCTGCCACCACGAACCCACGCAGTTAACATCTTCTCGTGTTACACCTGAGCCCCTTTCCGTTCAGCCTCATGTTGTGACCTCTTGGAGTATTCTTAAACTAAAAAATGTGAGCTCGTCTTCTGTATTGATTCCTTTTGGGAGTATGAAGGTCTCCATCCGATCCACTCTCTTGACTCACCTTCTGCAAACTGCACTGTCTTTTGTTAGCATAAATTTGGAAAGTCTCCACACTAACTTTTGCCATTCAGCAGAAGTGGACTGCAGAACTGGACACATGTCTCCAAATGACACCTTATTAAGTTTGTGCACGGAGTCAAACAGCATCCGGGCCTGCAGGTGCACACCTTCCTACCCATTTCTATGAGCCTTCCAGATAAGCAGTGTAGCAGGCCTTTTTTAAAATTTAAAATAAACTCAAAATATTTTAGCTTCCTATGCATATTATTTATGCGGCATTCCTGCCATCCCCTCTTGCAGGCAGCATTACATCACATTCACACTGTCAGTATCCTGAAGAAGTACTCCAGATATACAGCTCAGGAGTGCCGAAACACAGTAAAAGCATGATTGCTGCTTAGCCTAGCGTGCTTGTCACCAACAGGTGACACAGGTATGTACTGAAACTAGGTTCCTATTTGCAGCTTCGCAGCTGACAACTGTCTACTGCACGGCAATCACACTGGACTGCACAGTCAACAGCTGCTGGCCTGGAAGTGAGTAGGCGTGAGAGTGAAGCAGGCAGTGGTGAGGTGTTTAGCACAGAGCAACTCACTGTTGGTCTCAGGATGCCAAGGGAGCTTCTCACTAACATCCATCTACATTTTAAGCACAGTTTTTATCATTATGCGTTATTAGATGAATAGATGAATACTACTATCTTTTTCCACTCTTGCAAAGCAAACTTCTTACAACAAATTCGAAATTGCAACTATGCTCCATTTGTAAAGTGCTCCCACCTCACAATAATATCTGGAAAGAGGAACCCAACATTTCATCACCTCTTTCCACATGCCCTGGTAGCACTGTGTTGCCAGTTGTAGGTCACGAGAAATCCTAGCTCCACACATTTATCCCTAAACAGTGATGTAGGTATGAGAATTGCAAGTTGATTTTTCTTTCAAAGAAAAACTAAATTAGAAAGGCAACTTCAAACACTACACCCGCATGTTTTTTTAAAAATCTGAAGGACACAAATTGTGCTTTTTTGTTAGCAACACAGGTACACCTGTTGAGGCAAAAAAGCACAATAGCACATAGTTGTACCCAAGGCAGGTAAGAGATAAAGGCAAACCTTAATGATATCGCAGCTTCACCGGCTGCTGATTTTAACATTGTTTGTTTTCCTCCATTGAAAAACGGCTCCAAGGTCCCTCCTGGGGGCAGAGATAGCCAGGGCTCATGAATGTTAATGAATATCCCATGATGTAAAAGGTGGACACATCAATTACACATGCAAAACAAAAAAAGCCATCACTGCCCATCCTTTCATGGTCATCAATGCATCAACATTTCAAGCGACAACACACACTCATTGACCCCCTAACAACATTACAAGGGTGACCAGTTGAGTCACCCCATCAACATTGATTAGTGAAAGTTCTAGCTTATATAAATCAGTAAGACCGCAACACTCAAGTCATTTGCTGGATGCCGCCACCAGTGCCTACATGTTGTGAGCTGGTCATAATGAATGTCTATTTTCATGAAATTCCTGCAACATACATGCTTAAATTGTGGTACCACTGGTTTGCAAGACAGACAGCTATGGTGTTAAGAGCCTAGGACCAGTTCTCGATCGGTTCACGGGGGTTTTATATTTCAACATCGAGCATTTCTACCATGTGGCCACCTTACAAGGGCAACCTAGAGGACGTGGGGCTGTGAAACAACCGAAATTGAGACACATCACACATCCGTGCTGAAGAGCCGTAACCCAACTATATCGAACCCCGCCGGGATCCTGTGGGTAGATACCGGGGTACCCCGGGCTAAATGGGACAAGGATATTGGTTGGATTTTGAAGACCGGGCCAAGATTGTCAGTTTTTCTGCATGATACTAAAGCTACTAGTTAGTATGTTCTGTCAATATTCTTATTGTCCCTACTTTAGCACTGAGGCATTGCTGAAATGTTTTATGATACCATTGGCAATATACACAGAATAATGTAAAGTGAATTTCAAGTGGATTACTGTTCTATGCTGACAAAACAGTAAATGTTATAAAAAAAGACTGCTGTGCCTAAATCAACATAATTTAATTTCCTTCACTTAATTTACTTGCCACTAAGATGCTCACTTGAGAAATCTTCTAATAGGACAGAGCAGAGGCCGAGACGTAGACAAGAGTGCACTGGCTTCTACCGTATGGCGTGAATTGTCGCAATTGTAGGAGTGTGGCGGCTAGCAGTTGTGATGTTACTAATATCGGCAGCATAGCAGGGGCAGTGTTGTGATGCAAGCTTCAAAAGCCTTCCGCGAGCCCTGGCACAGTGGCACTCAGGGCCGACGCTAGGCATGGGCAGTGTGGGCAGCTGCCCAGGGCCTCGCACTAAGCCAAAACCCAGGGGGGCCACAGCATCCGTGTGAAAGACCACACTTCCACAGTTAGCCGCCCTGCTCCTCTGAGGCCCCCTGCCCCACACTATCATATTATAATATAAAGAGGCGCCTTGATCTTGCTGGTGAGGTAGTGGCGGCATTCCAGGGGGTGCAGTGGGGGAAGAGACAAGCATAATGGGAAGGGGCCAGCAATTATGTTACCTCACAGTGCGGGGATGGCGCAGCGCCCCTGTTAAGTACCGGCCATTCTAGGTGACAGAAGGCCCCTTTGTTTATTATTATTATTATTATTATTATTATTATTATGCGTTCTTATATAGCGCTCGATTACCCGTAGGCATCTCGGCGCTTGCCTTGGGAACCCGTCCTGGCTACCCCCAAGGTGAAAGCCAGGCATCCCGCCGCGGGGGGGGCGTAGTGAAGATTAAGCAGGCTAATGCCCAGAGCTGCAGAGTGTGAACCCATGATTCGAGTAGGCACCGAAACGAGAATTATCGAGTCCGTGGATATTTGGGCTCAAGACCCTGCTGCATCAGGAATTGAACCCTGGTCCCGGGTCTGACCTCTGCTTCAGGGTCTGCCTCCTCTAACCAGTGAGCCACACTTCTCCACCTCCACCTGTTTAGATAAGGAGAGGTGAGTGAGGGGAGGAGGGAGCAGCCAGATCGCATCACTGATACCGATTTTTTTTTTTATGGAAATGTGCCTGCTCGTTACTGCTCCGAGGCTTAGGGGAGAGGGGGGGGCCTTCCTTGGGTCTCAAAACACTTGATGACACTGTAAGGTCCAGCTGTGGGGGGCCCCCTTCCCTGGGCCTCTAAGCGCTGGAGAAGCAGCAAGGCCCAGGTGTGGGGGGGCCCCCTTCCCTGGGCCTCTAATCGCTGGAGAAGCTGCAAGGCCCAGGTGTGGGGGGCCCCCTTCCCTGGGCCTCTAATCGCTGGAGAAGCTGCAAGGCCCAGGTGTGGGGGGCCCCCTTCCCTGGGCCTCTAAGCGCTGGAGAAGCAGCAAGGCCCAGGTGTGGGGGGCCCCCTTCCCTGGGCCTCTAAGCGCTGGAGAAGCAGCAAGGCCCAGGTGTGGGGGGGCCCCCTTCCCTGGGCCTCTAATCGCTGGAGAAGCTGCAAGGCCCAGGTGTGGGGGGCCCCCTTCCCTGGGCCTCTAAGCGCTGGAGAAGCAGCAAGGCCCAGGTGTGGGGGGCCCCCTTCCCTGGGCCTCTAAGCGCTGGAGAAGCAGCAAGGCCCAGGTGTGGGGGGGCCCCCTTCCCTGGGCCTCTAATCGCTGGAGAAGCTGCAAGGCCCAGGTGTGGGGGGCCCCCTTCCCTGGGCCTCTAATCGCTGGAGAAGCTGCAAGGCCCAGGTGTGGGGGGCCCCCTTCCCTGGGCCTCTAAGCGCTGGAGAAGCAGCAAGGCCCAGGTGTGGGGGGGCCCCCTTCCCTGGGCCTCTAATCGCTGGAGAAGCTGCAAGGCCCAGGTGTGGGGGGCCCCCTTCCCTGGGCCTCTAATCGCTGGAGAAGCTGCAAGGCCCAGGTGTGGGGGGCCCCCTTCCCTGGGCCTTGTATCCATTTTGTAGTGCTGCTATGCTAAGAGCAGATGAGCCCCAGGCATGTCATGATGGCCTATAGATTTACTTCGAAGTATTTTGCCTGTCTTTAGGTCTCATGTCTAGAGCCTTGGGGGCATGCCCCTACTTCTTTAATTTAATATATTTAGTTCCCCATGCTTTTTCATTTTAAACACGCCTCCCAGGATGGCAGAAATAGCCAAAGCCTATAGATAAGGCTTGGCTGTTCGGGGCAAGGAGGTCAGACTGTCATTTTCCTTCTTGCCCAGAGAGGACAAGGACAGTGCCCACTTCGCTCTGCCGCTGGCAGCTGCCCCCCCCCCCTCTTACTCTTTGTCTGTCTTGCTCCTCCGCACTTACTGAAAACCGTAACTTCAAGAAATGGGTATCACTCCCTCTTATCTCTTTTCTTTATTTGTTCTTCCGTGAAATTAATCCAAAAAGAAAAACACTTTTGCTAGAAATTTCGTCTTTTTTAGAAATGTTTCTATTCCAAAGTGCAGTCTCAGGACGGAGAGAAATAAGTTTCAAGATGGGAAATATAACCAAATAAAGCAAGACACAGTGGGTTGCAAAGTGGCCTGATTGATTTTATTCAAATCCAAACACATTAGCACCACATTACAGAGTTTACCAGTGAAGCGCTATTTGTGTTTTCTAGTCTTTCTTTGAACAACATTGTTTTCCCCGGTAGAGAAGTGCAACACTCCTGGAGGTACTGAACTACCTGCTTGTAGGGTGGATTGGATAACAAAATGTCCTTTCCTGGGACTTGTAGGCACATCCTTAACTTTTCAGGCAAAAGCACTCACTGATTTCTGAATAATAAGTGCAAAAGTGTTAAGGTAACTAACTATGTTGTTCCTTCTTACATTTCGCATTGTTTCTTAATCTTGCTTTCCCTTGAGTGTTTGCTTTCTCCAGGATGTTGTAACTTATGTTTTTTCAGCAGCATATTGCTCTTTTCTAGTGCATAATTTCAATTGAGTCACAACCAGGTGTTTATAGCGGGGCACAATTGGGTTGTAGCTGAAAGCAGTGTGAGTTTCTCACAGTGGGGCAGTATGGTGTTCAGTGGGGGAGAAGATGTGGCACTATGGCCAGAGCTGCTGAATTTGTAACTGAGGAACCAAGTTCAGCCTTCATGACCTGTCCGCTAGACAACTCTCCTGAGGGAGCACATTCCCATGCTAGACTGTCGAAGGCCCTGCAAGACCTTAGAAGCCCTGATGTCTTAGCACCAGCAGGTGGACCCTAACAGTGGCAAGCATGGGTTAACCTTGAAAGTCTGGCAATCATAATCCATACTGAAGTTCACCTCCAGTTTTGCACGGAGGCCTACGAAGCAGCACATCATAGTGCGACTATGACTGTCACTGAGGTCACAGGACCCTTGAGCAGGGAGGCTCTAGGGCGTTGCGATCGGTACAATCGCACCTGGCGCTGACTTCGGGTGGGGTGTCATGTTTGCAGGTATATAATGTTTTTAAAAGCACTTAATGCCTCCTCCTGGTCTCCAGCAATTTCCGGCAACAATAAAAATATCATGATAACTCTGGTGATTAATATTCTTCCTAGTCAGAGATAGAGTTTTGTCAAGTGGAAGTTTTGATTCGTGGAAAGGTAGTACAGACGGTTAATGTGCCTGCTGCAAAGAACACGTACTATGCAGAACACCAAGTGCACATAATATATATAGGTCAGTGGGTTACTGCTTTTGTCAGAGAGAGCCTTTTGTTTGTTGCAGTTTATAAGTCAAAATCCTAACAAAGAACAGTGAGCTGTTAGCTGTCATCTTATAGCTTGATGCAAACTGCAAGGTATAAATTAGAGCATTATGTTTTTCCCTCAGTCTGTGAGTATCCTAATGTTGCAAAATGGGTTCTTTTAGGTAGAAATCAATTCTGGTTATTAAGGAGAACCCTCAACCATGGTGTTACATTCTAAATTCATAGTTTGTGTTTCTCCTGAACAATCACTATTAAACTTCACTTCCTACTAGTATGGTTGTCATGTGTTGTCATGTGAGTCCTTTGCCGTACGTAACATTTCCTATAGAGTGATTTACACACATAGGATTGATTGTCTCTGTGTAGTGTATGTGATATTAAGTGGGGGAGAGGAGTTAGCCTAACGGCTAGGGCGCTCGACCTCGGGATCTGGGTTCGAGTCTCGGTAACAACGCCAAACATCCTGTGATTCTGGGCAAATCACTTAATCTCCCCGTGCCTAACAAAAATGAATGTGTCCCCTCATGTAACGTAACTGGTGCTATGTAAAGCGCTCTCATACCCGATTCGGTTCAAGTTTGCGCTATATAAAACTCTGCAAAAAAAAAAAAAGTGCTCTGACTCTCTACACTGGTATCAGTGACACTGTAAATCAAATTAAATGCATCTGAGCGAGAGTATGGTTATGGAGACTTGAGAGGCACTGCTAAAGGGTGTTAGTGAGGGTATCTGTAGCGGAGGGCGTCATTGGAGGGCACCAACAAACATTGTCGCACAGTGCTTCACCAGCGCTAAAGCCGGCCAGTACCACTTCCTACAGTTTAATACCAAATCAAAAACATTGATTTGAAAACCCCTTGAATCTACAGCATACCTTTACTTTAAACACACCCAGATACTCGACCTTCCCTAATGAATCAATACCAGGGAGCCACTCAACAAGAATAATCTAGAATGTTGGAGTTACTCTTTCTTCATTGTTTGATTGCAATCTTTCCTTTTATCTGCTTTTTATAAGAAATGTAGATTTGCTCACTTGTTTTCCATGCTCTCATCCCCTCAAGCCTTGTGAGGAAAAGAGAATAATTCTGTACTCTAAATCCAAAAGCACTGGTTCTTGGTTCTCAGCTGCCCTTTTGTGTTATGGTCAGTGAGGTAAATAGCTTTCGAAGTAAAATGAAAAATACATTTATCTGAACTCAAATTCATCTTGCTATATATTCCCTTTTGCAAAAAATGTTCCCAGTGATGCCATTCAATTTATTTTCCACAATGCTGTGGGATTTTTATCATGCGCTCATCTGGAAACAATCAGTTAACATGGAGTAAAAAATATCCATTATTTTGAGACCTGCACCTAGCTTTTCCATCTAATGTGACACATCTAATCCATTTCATACAGTTTTAAAATATATGGACTTATTGCATTTGTATATTTATCTTTTTGTCCATGTTACTGATATCCACATTAGGTCTCTTCAGTGACGCCAAATAAGATCAATAGTCCTGCTATGTCACTTTCTGTGATATCAATCCTTGTGATGTTACGTGCAAATTAGAGGGGCCTCACATCCTCCCTTTCGCCCGGGGCCCCAGAAGTTCTAGGACCGGCCCTGGTGGCACTTATTTATTTTTTACAAATGAAGCACTGGCACAGTGAACACTTTGAACTCAAGAGTTGCACTTTGGTGCTTAGAATGGTGTAAGCAGTGCACGCTCAGGGGGCGGAAGGTCAAGGTTATTACACACCCCAACAACGCTACAGACAACCGGCCCCGCCTTCTGGCTTCCTGCAACCAAAGTCATGCGTGGCCCACGGGCATTACACAACGGGCCCGGGTCAAGCGGGGGTGTGACGTCAGCGATGCACGTGCGCGCGCAAACTGCTGCCCGGTCAACATCAATCATTTTAAAGCCCTGATCAAACACTGATAGCGGCAACACCCGCACCCTCAACCGGTTGCTATCAGATCTCGATCATCAACAAAACGTGAGTGTTCTGAGCGCGCCGTTGAGTGGGCGAGCGTGCGCTTGTTTGCCAATAAACAAGCGCCAAAAGGTGTGCTGCTGTCACACCTCGCCTGGCGTGCGAGAGGCAAGGTCTGTGGATGGGAGGCGGGTGGCTGGGGGAGCTCAGGCCTCCTGCCCCGCCGTGGCGCGCACTCACAGGCGCAGCTTTCACAAGAGCCGGGTTGTAAAATTATTTTCTGGCATATGAGGAACAAAACATTTCACCAAACAAGCATTGGGAATGCCAATCTGCTGAAACTGACAAGGCTTCGTCAGTCATTGGTGAGTTTAAGCACTCAATAACTAGAGATGCACTCTAGCACTCACCCTTGCACTTGTGCATCCATCCGTGCACCACTGACCTCTACTCTCCTACTCACAACAAAACACACAGGAAAAAAAAAAATCAACAAGCTCATGCCAGATAAGTTAAAGGAATAAAAGTAGAAAAACAACCCTACACCAACATGACTGGCATATCGTTTATAAAATTAAAAAAAAACAGCAGCGGAAAGCCATGGTGAAACATTATAGCGCCTAGAGTATAGTGAAATGATAACCCACTCTTAAAGGCCTATTGGCTTTTTAACATGTCTTTTTCATATTAAATTTATCAGCCCTGCAACCTTTTTCCCAACTTTTTTTTAATAACAATAACAGACCTCTGGCATCCGAAATATATTTTCCGAATGAAACAATCACACCTTGACTTGACAATATAATTCACTCAAGCCTTTTCTGTTGAGCATAAGGTTCCCTACAGACCAACTATCACTAAAATAACATTGGCAATATTTATCAAATAGCAGCTGAGGAAAAATATACAATCCCTCCTAAGAGTGCCTACCAAGGATTATCACAGTGCAACTGTTTTAACCCCAGACATTGTCAGAGGAGCAGTGCTTTAAATGGGCCAGTACTGTCCGGTACAGAGTACCAGCACTTTTTTATTTTGAGAGGGAGAGTACCGGCACTTCCCAAGAGAAATGCCATACTTTTAATTGGAGAGTACCTGCACTTCTGGGAAAAAAGCAGGTACTCTGCTACAGAGTACCTGCACTTCAATTTTTCCATTTTAAGCACTGCAGAGGAAGTAACCAAAACACATTTGCCTACTATAGTACTCTGGGAGATTCGTTGTAAGAAAACATTTGTGTACAGGCTTTAACACCTTGTAATACTGATACAACCTAAAAGGCATATTGGCTTCAACATGTGTAGGAAATTGGATTACGGTTTCTGGGGGTGAAACCCTACTCAAGAAGCAACCACAATTCTGGTCAGGGTGCAGACACAAGCAAACCCCAAATTAACCTGTGCTTAACCCTCTGATAGCTTGGCACAAAGAAGTAAAACGTAACTTAAAGGAAATGTGTGAAGTATTTAGGCAGCACTTGAACAGTAATAAAGTGAAAGCACAACACAATAAAAATTTCGAAAGATAGATTAAAATGTAATAAATGATTTGAGACCTAAACAACAAAAATACAGTCACGAGAACCGGAGATAAACAATTTAAAAGAGTTAGATAAAAATAGTGCCTAAAGAGCAAAGCGTCAACTATGGGTATCTGGTTGTGCCGGACTAGGACAAAGTCACAAGTTCAGGCTGACCATGATGGAGCATGGACCGGATACAGGGATATAGTTAGGCCCACTGAACAAAGTACTTTTAATCCTGGTTGCAGAGCGTTGCGAGATCCTATGTCGAGGATGCGTCACACAGCAGCTGTTCCGAAGAAGCTACGATGCAAGGTTCTGTGTTGGAGATAAGTAGCGCAGTGGCGGTTCCGATTAAGCCATCAGCAGGGCTTGCGATGCAAGGTCGTACCTTGTCATCGAGGATACAGTTGATGAAAGCTTGCGATGTGAAATCCTGCATCAGAGATAAATTGTGGAGCTGTGATAAGAGGTCCTGCATCGGGGATGCGTCACACAGAAGTGGTTCCAATGTGGAGCTGCGAGGAGCTGCATCACCCTGCATTGGTTCTGTCCAGAAGTTCACAGCTGGGCCGGCAGAGCACCTTCAGCCCCACTTCCAAGGATCCAGGACTGGGATGGCACCACTTGGCAGGGGCCAAGACGCACAGCAGGCAGAGTCTAGGTACTGGATTCAAGTTAGTTGGAGCCTATTCGGTCCCTGAGGCTCTGATCAGGAGGCCAGCCAACTAGCCCTTGGAGTCACTTTGGTAGTTCTTGGTTCAAGAAGTAGGTCCAGTCCTTTTTTACTCAGGCAGCAGAGTAGCAGTCCTTCTTGCAGCAGAGCAGTACAGCTGTCTTTCTGAGTCTTCCTCAGGTGCAGAGGTATATTTAACAGTTGGGTCTGAGGATCCAAATGTTATGCTTGGTGTCAGCTTTGAAGTTGGAGATGGTTCTGGAAATTTCCAACCCCATTTGCATTTGTAAGTTCCTGCTCTGGCCTTCTAGTTGTATCGGTGCACAGAAGACTTGTGGGAAACTTTTTGAGTGTACGGAGGCTGAGCCTTTGTGATGTTTAAGTGTGGTAGGTGACAGCTCCTCCAGCCCTATCAAGTCAGAGATGCCCATCCTGCCAACACCTATTCCCCATTTGTCCTACTGACTGGGAGTAATACACAAAGACCAACTGCCAGCTACACCTAGTCATGAGACCCAGGATTCAGGCTGCATCACCAAATGGTTGGGACAAGAAAAGGGCAACTTTCTAAAAGTGCCATTTTTAGAATTGTGACTTAAAATCCAACTTTGACATTAAAGAGGGTTTTAAGTTACAATTCTTTAGACACCAAACTCAATATTCCTACCCGCTCCCAATTGAAAGTTACCACTTATTAAATTTACTAAGGTAACTCAATGTTAATCTATGGGAGAGGCAGGTCTTGCAGTAATGAAAAACGATTTCAAGAGTGTTTTATTACCAGGACATGTAAAGCTTAAAAATACATGTTCAACTTTTTAAATACACTGCCCATATTACATCACAAATTGAAAATAGAAAAATTGTAGGTCTTTCAGAATGTACAATTATTACAAATATATTAGAAACCATTCTGCCTGACCAAAACACACTTATTTTACAAAAGTACCAAAGAATTTGTAGAAGAATGCATGAAGTCTGCAGGCATTAGAGATCACAAGTACAACTCAAGAAGGATTAAGGATTCTGAAATTTAACACAAAAAGATCATGCAGCGACAATAACTGGAGTGAGTCATTGCAAACGTTAGACGTGCCGGCAGTTTTACAAAGTAAATGTGCGTTGTGTGTACACCTCCTATTAAGTGATCTTAAAACTGGTGCCTGTCGTTTTCTGAAGTGGGCTTAAACCAGGCAAACAAGTAGAACAATTATTTCTCTTTCCTCCTTTAGCCTGTGGGGGATTATGTGCTTCTCCCCAATGTTAGGTC
The DNA here is from genome assembly GCF_964261635.1 of Lissotriton helveticus. NCBI lineage: Eukaryota > Metazoa > Chordata > Amphibia > Caudata > Salamandridae > Lissotriton > Lissotriton helveticus. The sequence goes on along the minus strand of NC_136063.1, from coordinate 138,985,464 downwards.
TGGTTTAGGCAGTGCAGCTGTTGCTAACTTTATATAATCACCAGAAACAAAGCTTTAAAAAGCATTTTGAGAGACTTACCCTCTGCCCGCACAGTGACCTTTCGCTCTACGAGTTTTGATTTTACAGTAGATGTGTGCTTCCGCTTAAAAAGAGTGCTTGAATTACACTTTTACCTTGTGGCACAGCCCTATGGGGGGGGGTTTAGGGCCTACCCTAGGACCTATATGTATAAAAAAGGAAGGTTTAGGCCAGGAAAATGGTTTATTTAGCCAGGTCAAAATGGCAGTTTAAAACTGCACCCACCACAGGCTGCAATGGCAGGTCTAAGATATGTTTAAAGGGCTACTTAAATGGGTGGCACAACGAGTGCTGCAGGCCCATAATTAGCATTTAATTGTTCAGGCCCTAGGTACAGGTAGTACCACTTCAACAGAGACTTGCAAGTAAATTAAATGTGCCAATTGAGTATAAGCCAATTTTACCATGTTTTAGGGAGGGTGCAACACACTTTAGCACTAGGCAGTAGTGGTAATGTACACAGAATCCTACGACATTAAAAAAAATCAGCAAACATAGAAGAGTAAGGAAAAGGGTTTAGGGGAAGACCCTAAGGCTGACAAGTCTAACAATATGCTTTTCATAATAAAAACAAGCATTTACAATGCAATGGTTTCGCCTTTTGAAAAGTTTGAGCTATTGGCATTGTAAATGACAATTTTTATGTATGTGTTGGTTTTGAAAATAAATAAATAAATGGCATTGTCATTTACAATGCCAATAGCTTAATCTCTCGCAAATGCGAGACCTATAGCATTTGCAATGCAATAGGTCGCGTATTTACGCGAGTTTGAGCTAATGATATTGCAGATAACCATGCGTTTTATTTGTTTCAAAAACCAAAACATAAATAAAAGGTCTCACACTGCGGTCTCTCACACAATGCTGCCTCTCACACACCATGCTCTCCCTAGAAGACTCACACTGCTGCCTCTCACACACCATGCTCTCCCTAGAAGACTCACACTGCTGTCTCTCACACTGCTGTCTCTCCTACACACACACATGCAGAGAGCGACACACACAGCCACACACATACAGAGAGCCACACACACACGTACAGAGAGCCACACACACACAGCCACACACATACATACAGAGAGCCACACACACAGCAGCTAAACCCTGAGCAGCAGCTAACCCTTGCACAGCAGCTGAGCTACACTTCAGTGTGCTGTACGGTTGTCCTAATAACCCCCAACTGATAATTAAATTAAATAAAAACAAAAAGGCCATGTAAAATATTATACAGACGGTTTTATGTAAAGTTTTACTTAGGATTTCTGTCCGGGCATTTGCAGAATGTTAAAAAGTGAACAGATGGCCGGTATTTTCTTTTTGAAAGGAGGCCTCCATAGTTCCCACACTAATGTTATTCGTAAATAAACACTGCCCATATGCATTGTGTTTCTCTTTAAAAGGCAAAGACTTAGCCAACTTAAGCTGCTGTCTTTTTTAAGACCGCCCACTTGTGTGCCGAAATGAGGAAGGCCCTTTGAGTTTGTCTGACCTGGATCAATCACCAAACACCAGCATCTGGAATAATCGATTTATGCTGCCACCAAAGATGTTTATACTACGGTGTTGTGACAACAACCGGCTATGTTAAATAAAAAAAATAGAGAAATCAAGCATGAGGCCTAAATCTATTGGAACAAAATGGGTGAATTAGGATGAAAATAATACTGTTAAAAAGTAAGCACGATGTTACATGGTCACAATGCCTTCACACTAGACACAAGATTCATCAGGGAAGCGGTCACGCTGAAGGGCTCTACATAGACCTGCCTTGATAAAATTTTACACTGCGCATTTGCACATTACAATTTTAGCTACTGGCACGATTTGCTTCGTGGGTTTTTAAAAATTTGTATTTGGATGCTTAACCCCCTTTTGTTATGCAGGTGTATTTCTACTGTTGCTCTTTTTGATTAGCGCTCCCAGCGCTTACCTGGGCACTGCTATCGCCGTCTTCGCTCGCCAGCCGATCTAGGTGCTGGGGCGATTGACGTCCGCCATCTTGAGGTAGTCAGGTCAGCGCTCTAGTCGCTGGCTGCCTCCTGCCCTCCCGGAAGTTATTTAAACACCGGGCAGTCGACCTCACCGATCTAAGGGAAGCGGTCACGCTGAAGGGCTCTACATAGACCTGCCTTGATAAAATTTTACACTGCGCATTTGCACATTACAATTTTAGCTACTGGCACGATTTGCTTCGTGGGTTTTTAAAAATTTGTATTTGGATGCTTAACCCCCTTTTGTTATGCAGGTGTATTTCTACTGTTGCTCTATTTGATTAGCGCTCCCAGCGCTTACCTGGGCACTGCTATCGCCGTCTTCGCTCGCCAGCCGATCTAGGTGCTGGGGCGATTGACGGCCGCCATCTTGAGGTAGTCAGGTCAGCGCTCTAGTCGCTGGCTGCCTCCTGCCCTCCTCACCACCTATAAATGTGTATCCCCTACAGACGGCGCAGTGGGCTGGCGCAGCGGGCGCGCCGGAAGCGCGCCGAAGTCAAGCCAAAGTCCAGCCCGTCCGCGCCGGGCCCTGCCGAGTGCTAAAACCCCTGGTACTGCGACCAGATTGGTCTACTCATCTGCATCTCTTTCGGCACTTCGATCACCAGGCACCGATTTCTGTGCTACCTATGACCCTCTCTCATCTATCGATGTACCCTACCGATTATCCTGCTCACATTGCTCATTTCAGACACACATTGTCAACCATAAAATTAAGGCCCTGACTACTCCGCCTCCTCCCATCACCTCTTTTCACTTAGCACTTATTAATGCCCGTTCCATGTGCAAACATAGGCAAGAAATTGCAGACCTAATAATAGACGCCCACCTGGACGTCCTGTTTATAACGGAAACATGGACGGATGGTGCCTCGGACCCTGACTTGGTTATAGCAGTCCCTAGTGGTTTCACCATTCATAGACAGGATAGAGTAGGTCAGCGGGGTGGTGGGGTAGCAATTATAGTTAGAGACCACCTCCCAATCAGGACCACACCGATACCATCGACATGTTGCGAAGCTCTACTATTCAGTATTAAGCTCACACCCCTTTTCAATTTTAAAGGCGTACTGATATATCGCCCACCGGGAGCACGAGCTTCCTTCTTACTCAGCCTTGGGTCTATATTGGAATCCATAGCTCTGGAAGACCATTTTGCAGTTTTAGGCGACTTTAATTTCCATCTTGAGTCAAGCAGTGACACAGACACTGCATGTCTCCTAGCGGACATGGAAATACTAGGTCTTTATCAACGCATCTCTGTCCCTACCCATGATGCTGGTCACACTCTCGACGGCATTTTTACCAATATTGAGACGCTACATATTGCAGATGTCCTCCCCTTGGCATGGACCGATCATCACGCCATTATAAGTCATTTAGCTATTCCTGACGCCTCTAAAAGGAAGGCTGTTAACAATAGCCCCAAACAGGTGAGAGCATGGAAGGACATAAAGGTGGGGACGCTGACCACATCCCTGGCTAGAACATTGCCACTGCTGTCAGATGACCCTACTGTCGCCACAAACCAGTTCAATAACTGGCTTAATCAGGCCACACTTGAGCTAGCGCCCGTAAAATCTATCTCCCAGAATCGAGCCTCTCCTAGTGCTCCTTGGTTCTCAGATTAACTCAAAAAACAGAAACAATTAAATAAACAAAGAGAAAGACTCTGGCGGAAGCGCTACGACCCAGAAAGCAAATCATCATACAAAGATTCACTGGCCCGGTACAAACAGATGATCGCAGAGGCGAAAAAAACCTATTATGCAGCTCAAATTGAGACTGCCAAAAACTCATGTAAAGAGTTATTCGACATTACTAAACGCTTGTCGGGTGGCATGCACGATCTTACACCACCTCCCTCACAACATCTTTGCGACGCCTTATCTGATTTTTTCTTTAAAAAAGTTAATGACATCTATCAGGCTTTTTCTTTAAACACGGACACTACTCCGCTATCCTTGTCTTCCTCCTCACGGGATAACACACTGACCCGTTTTGTCGATCTTACTATGGATCAGACAAGGAGCATTATCTCAAGGATTAAATCAGGTTCAGCTCTGGATCCGTGTCCACTTAAAGTTCTTATGCCAGTTATGGACACGTTGATACCGGTCATAACCCATGTTTGCAATACCATGTTTAGCTCCGGAATTTTCCCGGCGTCTTTGAAACACACGTTGGTCAAACCTCTTTTAAAGAAAGTCAACTTGAATAAAGATGACCTGAAAAATTATCGTCCGATAGCCAGTCTTCCTTTTCTGGCTAAGGTAACAGAAAAAGCCATGAATCAGCAACTGTCGGAATTTGTGGAGCAGCACCAGTTGCTCGACAACACCCAGTTCGGATTCCGCAAATGTCATGGCACGGAAACTGCTCTCCTAAAGGCTGCGGACGATATCAGAGCCATACGAGACCAGGGGGGGACAGCAGTCTTGGTACTGCTGGATCTTTCGGCGGCCTTCGACACGGTCGACCACAAGATCTTAGTCGACCGTGTCGAACGACTGGGGGTCCAGAAAACTGCGTTGGACCTGCTCGTATCGTTCTTGGCCAACAGATCACAGGCAGTATCTCTAGGACCCTATCAATCATCGAAGGTGTCTCTGCCGTGTGGGGTCCCTCAAGGCTCATCCCTGAGTCCGACACTATTCAATATCTACGTGTCGGACCTTGCTAGTGTCATCAAAGCATTTGGGATGAGCCTGACCTCCTACGCTGATGACACCCAACTGGTACTGGCTATCAAAGGGGACGGTGAGGAAGTGGCCAATCGATTCACGACTGGAATGACGGCAATAGGTGACTGGATGGCCACGAACTGTCTGAAACTTAATTCAGAAAAGACTGAAGTGGTCATCTTCGGTCACCTTTCTCCGGGCTGGTCACCTGTCTGGTGGCCACCATCTTTCGGTCCTCTGCCTAGTCCAGCCAGCAAAGTGAGAAATCTAGGCGTCACTTTTGATGTTGGCCTCAATTTTATGGCACATGCTAATAAAACTGCGGCCACAGCTCATATGAAATTGAGATTGATCAGGAAAATATTACCTTTCTTACCGAACACTGCCGGGAAAACACTGGTCAGCTCACTAGTCCTGTCCTCCATGGACTATTGCAACGCCTTATTACTAAAGGCCCAAGTCCGAGTGATAAATAGGATGCAGTCAATCCAAAATGCAGCTGCACGAATGTTGGCTGGGATCCTCAAGTTTGCACCAGTCGCAAATACCATTAGGGATCTCCATTGGCTCCCGATGCGCAGTTGTGTTAAATTTAAATCGCTGTGTATCGTCTATAAGTCACTCAATAGTCAGGGTCCCCATTTTCTCAAACAGAATCTTCTTCATTATGTTCCAACCCGATCCCTTCGGTCCTCTTATCAGAACCTTTTGACTGTGCCTCGCACTAGAACAGTCACATGGGGCGACAGGCGTTTCCTTGTCGCCGCCCCGAAACTTTGGAACACCCTTCCTGCACACATCCGGGCAAGTCCCTCCTTGTTCACATTTCGCAAACAGCTAAAGACGTGGTTATTTGACCAATAGCCTTTTTTCTTCATTACCCCAGTATGCTGATCTATGCCCTTAATTAGCGCCGAGACGCCCACGGGTATTCGCCGCGCTGTATAAATGTCAATAATAAATAAATAAATAAATAAATTCATGAAATGTAACATTTGAATGTTCATGATCAATCCGTTTACATGCCTTACCCTACCCGTGCACAAGATACAAGAGGTCGGTCTCAGAGTAGGCATCAAGCAGAAACACTACGGAAGTTGAGGGCGATAGGGGAAGCGAAATTTTGACACGTTCAGCATTGCACAAAAATAGTCTTGCGTTTCCGAGATGTGCCCGCAGCATGCGCCCCCTTCCTGTAAGGCATTCCACTGACATTAACATCCAACAGCGCCGACCTGCTTTACATTAAATCATGCGCTTATGCACGGAATGTTCTATTGCGCTGGTGTTTGATATTCAGACATCAATATGCTCTTCTTCTTCCTGGTCATCGTTTTGGGTGGCCATAAATATTTGCAGAACATGCCCATTTCCAGATGATGCCCATTATTCAAAATGCAGCCCTCGCTTGGGGATGTTTGCGTAAGTTTAGTCATCGCGTGTGCAGTAAACCATGGCGTGTAAAAAAACGTCAGCTTTTCTAACCTAAAGATGCGCGACTTCTTGTTCACAAAAAGAGTCCCTCCCCCACCCTGGTGGCTTTGCAGCGGCGGCGTACTTCGTGTCTGCATCGTCCGTCCCTGCAGCCGGTTTCACGCTGACCTCACTGTGCCCATACACTGCACAAACACGGGGGTGCAGATATACTGCACGCCCCCTTCAACAGGGACCTCTGGGTGCGACTCGAAGTCCGGGTGCGGACTGACTACCGGCACCACCTCACGGCCGCTCTAGTTCTCAGCTGGATGCGCCCTTGGGCAGACACGACAGATATGCAGCAGATCCTGTTCTCTACAGGAGGCCATGCGGTGTGAACGAAGCCAGGGTGTGGGGGGGGGGGGTTGGGGACTCACGATGACAGGTGGATGAAGAGGCCCCGGGTGGCAAGAGGGTGGGTAGGGAAGCCACAGGCAGGGGCTTCAATGAAACATCTGCAGAGATTAAGTGGCTGGGCGGGGCAGATCCGGGTTCCAAGGGGTTTGGCGAGGTGGAGAGGGAGGGCAATGTGAAGGGTGGCGACAAGGGGTTGGGCAAGGCAAGCTCGGAACCTGACGAAACAGCCGTCGGGGGTAGGGGTATGCGAGGACAAGCCTCGGAGAACGAGGGGTCTTGAAAGGCAGTCTCTGCAGACTGAGAGGTTTCAACGGTGGTCTTGGGCTCTAAGTGGCTATGATGAGGAGAGGCCGCAGGTGGAGATGGGGTGTGAGAGTCCTCATAGACGGGCAGTGGGACAGCCCTGAGGGGAAGGGGATTGGGAGAGGCGGCGCTGATGTTCAGCGAAGAGGCCCCGGACGGGGGGCTGTGCTCGGAATTGTCCGGGGCTTCTTCATGCTCCCGCTGCCTAGGGAGCAGGGAGCCGCCGCTGGCCTCGGGGCTTCCGGGAGGTGCCCAGTCCGGGGGTCCGGGACATTGTGCCTCGGGGGCCTCCCCCTGTGAAGGTGCGCTGATGGGGCCGCCCTGACTGTCGTCACAAATGGGTTGCGGCTTCCATGGCTGGGTGCTCATCCTCTCCTCCGGGATGTGGGCAGCTATTCCTCCTCCTCCTCCAGCGAAGTCCGCTGCCTGCTCGCTCTCCATGCGGCTGATCGGAAGGTAGAAATGTCAAGCGGGAGGGGGCGGGAAAGGGGGAGGAGAGACGCAGAAGACGGCCGGAGCAGGAAGGCGGGTGCCGGCTCAATGCCGGACCAGATTCGGGGGCGGGAGAGAACACGGACGACGGGAGGGGGGCGGGAGAGGACACGGACGGCGGGAGGGGGGCGGGAGAGAACACGGACGGCGGGAGGGGGGCGGGAGAGGACACGGACGGCGGGAAAGGGGAGGGAACGGGAAACAACGTAACTCCGCCCAGGGAAAAAATCTCGGGAACGCCCCCGAATCTGGTCCGGCCTTGACGGACAGATCCGGCACTCAATGGCTAGCCTCCATTTATGGAGCTAGCCAATGAGAGCCGGGGGACGTTCCCGAACTCCTTATAGTCAACAAAGGATTTCACCTGCGCTGAAAAGCTGCGCAGAGCGCAGCCTTTCGGCAGGCGAAACCCAAAAAAGAGTGAAGTGCGGGGGGGGCGGGTAAGATTTAATTAAGAATCATCTTCTAGCCCCAAATGCCCAAACCAGCAAACTTTCATATTGAAATGTACTCACAGTACCACATTCACACTGTAGCAAATCAAAGTAGTACTAAGATCAGTTAACTTAATGATTTATAACTTTCCAGAAACGGAATAGTTTTACAAAATCCTGGAAACTGCAGCCCACTGAAATATATAAGTTAATGATGCCACACTCAAAATTATGTTCTATCATGTCTCACACATGGCAACTCTTCATGTATTGGAGAAAACGTATTTTATTACTTCAACTTTTTTTTATTGCCTCGCGTTGAGAACTGGTAGTGTCAGACGGCCTAAACAGGGCAGTCAACAAAATGGATTAAAGGGGCTGAAACACACTAGAGCAAAAAAGTAGAGACAAGGTAATAGGGACAAACAGCTAACTGATGCTCATTTGCCTACCCCAACCACACCTACTTTGCCCCAAAAGGCTATCTTTGAAAGGAAGCCAATAATCTGGATTTCCGAAGACAAACTAAACCTAGACTCCCAAATTAGAAAACATTTTAGGTTCTCTCTCCTTTCAGTTCCAGCGAAATAAATAATTACAGAAACAGTGCATGCCAACACTATCTGTGACTCCAGGACCTTTAAACTGCCTTATTACACATATCCAAAAAGCAGCTGTAAATCCACTGCCCCATATAGAGTAAAATGAACCTGTATCGCGAGATTTGCTAGGGATAAAATGGTCACAGATTGTCATCAAGAAGGGGGAATGCTATTCTTTGGAATACTTTTGAATAAATGCAATGAGTCTAGCTGTGAGGGGACTATTGTATATGTATTCATAGCTTTTCTGTTCTATGATGTGTGCTACATCGTATGTGTTTTTAATTGTACTTTTTAGATCATTCATTAATAGCCGAATAAAGAATTATTGATTGTGAGGGTGATGCGATCAACCTTGGAAATCTGACAAAGGGATACTCGGATTTTTTTTGCATCTACCCACGCCCTTAAACATCGCCTACTAATTGCGCGGCTGCATATCCCCTCCTGCCCGGGTGTGATTGTTCTTCTTCCAGTTGATATTTTATGCACTACGCCAGGCAGCGATAAAACACGAGATGGCAGCGATAAAACACGAGATAGATGCGTCCCGCTTTCATCGATCAACTGTCCTCGTGAATAATCGAATCCAGCTCTAGCTAGCTCAGCAAAGCCGGCTACGCATCAACTGGTTTACACATTCGCAGGGACTTACCAGTGAAAGAGGATCATTTTCAGGTTTATTTAGGAGCTGGCGGAGCAATGGTCTAACTTTTGCGGCGCTCTGCTATACACCTAAAACACATACGTAAAAACAGACAGAGCGCTGGTCAGGTGCAACACATGATGAAACAAAGAGGCCCAATTTACGAAGGAAACAGAGGCATAGCTATAGCTAGGTGTAAGGAAGTAGGAGAGCTTGAGTGAAGTCTCCCGCTCACACTTTAGAAGTCTCAAAGCAGTGGCGTAACGCCCTCCCCCTCCATATCATCACCAAGGGAAGGCATGAGATAGAATAGGTTCCCCCTGGAAGCAGCACCCCCTGCCCCGCAAAGGCCTATCTACTCCCCGTCTCAAAAATTCAGGAATTATTAAAAAAAAATGGAATGACAATATTCAATTTGTGAACCACGGATCCAAATAGGCATACACTGAAACTGACCAGCAGAAACAAAGGTAGGTAAACATTCCAAGTTATTGGAATGTGTAGGAAATAAGCATAAGTTAGTTGTTCGGCGCCCATACAGCGCACGCAAAGGGAAGGTGCGGGAGACAAGGCGCGCCTGCCCAGGGTCACCGGTTCCCTCCTCCTAGCATTGCAGCGCCCACCTCTAAGACTTACCCGCGGCGGGTGCACCGACTCCCGGGCGCTCTGCGCCTCTTTGTCCTCGCAGGTGAACTGGCTGAAAACGCAGCAGCAGGCGTCAATGGCACCAGAGGAAGGTTTGAAACAGGGGAGTCGGTCACGGAAACGAGTCCTTCCCTGCCTCTCCTCCCCTGTGAATACCATTGGCAGCAGGGGAGGTGGCACCAGCCAAGCGCCGCCCCCGAGGGGCGGTCACCGCCGCAGGCGCACGCCTCTAGGAGAAGGGAAACCAACCTGCTTTGAAATTTGTGAATGGAGCACGCGGCCAGCGAGTGGTCGAGGTGTGACCAGAGGCCCACACACCAACTGCTGACCCCCTGGCCCCAGGGTCATCTCGTGACAGCTGCAGGACGCGGCTTTTCTCTTTCATTGCCCAAGCTTTTGTGAAATTTAGTTAGGTGATCAGTTAAAGATCGCCAGCCTTCTGAATATTTTATTTTTCCCAAGGTTATGTTTCGTATGCCTGGGGAGCAGGGAGCCGCCGCTGGCCTTGGGGCTTCCGGGAGGTGCCCAGTCCGGGGGTCCGGGACATTGTGCCTCGGGGGCCTCCCCCTGTGAAGGTGCGCTGATGGGGCCGCCCTGACTGTCGTCACAAACGGGTTGCGGCTTCCATGGCTGGGTGCTCATCCTCTCCTCCGGGATGTGGGCAGCTATTCCTCCTCCTCCTCCTCCAGCGAAGTCCGCTGCCTGCTCGCTCTCCATGCGGCTGATCGGAAGGTAAAAATGTCAAGCGGGAGGGGGCGGGAAAGGGGGAGGAGAGACGCAGAAGACGGCCGGAGCAGGAAGGCGGGTGCCGGCTCAATGCCGGACCAGATTCGGGGGCGGGAGAGAACACGGACGACGGGAGGGGGGCGGGAGAGGACACGGACGGCGGGAGGGGGGCGGGAGAGAACACGGACGGCGGGAGGGGGGCGGGAGAGGACACGGACGGCGGGAAAGGGGAGGGAACGGGAAACAACGTAACTCCGCCCAGGGAAAAAATCTCGGGAACGCCCCCGAATCTGGTCCGGCCTTGACGGACAGATCCGGCACTCAATGGCTAGCCTCCATTTATGGAGCTAGCCAATGAGAGCCGGGGGACGTTCCCGAACTCCTTATAGTCAACAAAGGATTTCACCTGCGCTGAAAAGCTGCGCAGAGCGCAGCCTTTCGGCAGGCGAAACCCAAAAAGCAAGCCTTCTGCCTTTGTCGTAACATTACATAGTGAGCAGACCAGCCTTCTTTATAAGCCAGTCACCAAAACCAACTCAGGGCTACCATATTAAGCATTAGCTGTGCCACAAGGTAAAAGTGTAATTCAAGCACTCTTTTTAAGCGGAAGCACACATCTACCGTAAAAACTCGTAGAGCGAAAGGTCACTGTGCGGGCAGAGGGTAAGTCTCTCAAAATGCTTTTTAAAGCTTTGTTTCTGGTGATTATATAAAGTTAGCAACAGCTGCACTGCCTAAACCAGACCTAACATTGGGGAGAAGCACATAATCCCCCACAGGCTAAAGGAGGAAAGAGAAATAATTGTTCTACTTGTTTCGTGGTTTAAGCCCACTTCAGAAAACGACAGGCACCAGTTTTAAGATCACTTAATAGGAGGTGTACACACAACGCACATTTACTTTGTAAAACTGCCTGCACGTCTAACGTTTGCAATGACTCACTCCAGTTATTGTCGCTTCATGATCTTTTTGTGTTAAATTTCAGAATCCTTAATCCTTCTTGAGTTGTACTTGTGATCTCTAATGCCTGCAGACTTCATGCATTCTTCTACAAATTCTTTGGTACTTTTGTAAAATAAGTGTGTTTTGGTCAGGCAGAATGGTTTCTAATATATTTGTAATAATTGTACATTCTGAAAGACCTACAATTTTTCTATTTTCAATTTGTGATGTAATATGATAATTTGTTTAGTTTAGATTTTCATGTACTCGAAAACCCACGACCTAATGCCATTATATAAATACCTAAAAGAACAAGCTTTGGCAAAACCAACAGGTCTGACTGGGGAAGGTGGCCTTAGACCCTCAAATTGCTTCTTTTGTTTTGTCATGGTTTTTGCATAACTTGATATATATAATTTCTATTAATATAGTAATGCTTTTTAGTCTTGGACCCCATGATTAGGTGTCTAGGACTCCCAGGAGTCCACGGGCCACAGGTTAAGAAAATCTGGTCTAAGAAGACATGCGCGCTAAGGAATCCACCCAAAATTGGGAGAGGAACCAATGAGAATTGAAGCATAAAACCAAGCCCACCGAGGAAGAGGCAAAGAGCAGTCGACAGCAATGGGTACAATAAGCTGTAGGAAATGGTGAGGTGTTGGACCAGAAGGGGCAGCTATACACTCAAAGAATTAACAGACGCCACACATAGATGGAACCAACCAGCAGAGACAGGCCATAAGGCTCAAAGGGCTTCAGCCCCCCCATCGTGTGTCAGCCCGGGCTGAGACAGCTTCCCCGGCTACACACAGACAGTTTTTGAGCTGCTGTAGGCTAGCTGGTCTGGCGCTCGTCTAACAGCAGCCACACCCGAGTACTTCACAGGTCTTTAAAAGACCATTAACTTGTTAATGAGGCTTTGTTGTTTTTTATCCCCTTCTTTTAGCCCCTGAATCTTCACTCTGCCTATTGCTGGAAGAAATAGCCCCCCCCCCTCGAAATTTTTATTTGCCCATCCCCCCCAAATTTGGCTCTAGGTGAGGGTGACTAAGAAACCAGACAGTGAGGGCACCGCTCAACGATTATTCATTGAGGTTACAGAACACACGGGGTGGAGGAAAGGGGTGTGGTTCAAGCTGGATGTGGGGTGGGGGGTAGAGACCCAGACAGGACTGTTGCCACCAACAGGTGAAAACAGAGAAGACGGCCTGAACACTCCCGCCTTCTGCATGGACAACCTGGCTGCGTACGGATGCGGCTAACCAGGGAAAGGGCCTTAAACTATGGATGGCGAGAAGTAGTGAGGGTTGGAGCAGGGTGAGACAACTAGGGCTTGCGTGTGTTGAGAAACACAGGGCGTGCAGTTGTTCAAATGAAGGTTAGTCCCCACAGTCCCATGTGGGTTGGAATACCTTCAAAACCAGGCCAGTCGTAGTACTGACTGCACTTCAAACTTTTTCTCTCAGATATACAGGGCTTAACATAGGTGGCCATTTTCTAATTGTTAAACCTAGGGCTGACCAGGTGCCGGGCGGAGTCTCAGTGGGCATTCTCAAGGCTCAAAGCACCAGTTAGTTGCCCCGTGGTGCAAACAGTGTGGAAAGGAAGTACTTCTTCTGAGCATTAGCTCTCTTTGTACAGCTCTATTTTGGTTTATCTTTGGGCCACCAGCAACATTGTGGCCGCTTAGGGCCTGGCCCTCTTAAATGAAATTAACATAGTCAAACCATTTAATAAAATATTTATGGGAGTTTTGCAAACAGTCAGGGAGCATCAAAGGGACTCAAAAGCATTTCATAAGATTCTGCTGAAATGCATTGGGGCAACAACAGCGTCAAGGATAAAGTGGAAAAAACAACACTCACCCTTTAGAAATGAAACCGCAACAAGCAAGAACGAATCCCTAAAATAGCGGGGACCTTGGCAAATATACAATACAAATATTTCAGTGTTTGTTTTGTATATAGTTATGAACAGTGGCATGTCTACAAGAAACACATTATCAATAATCTATCTAAAAACATCAGTGTGCTCAACAGGAAATGCAGTCTCCGTTTCCCAACAGTTCACTGAGTGCCAGAAATCTAGCAGTAACTCGAATGATGCAGAACCCTGACATTTCAGAGCCCCAGCCCGTGGCTACAGAGCCCTTGTGTGTTACTGGTCCAAGGCCCCAGAAAACTGCTGACTCAGCCTCATTAGTGATGCAAAAATGAATCTGCGACTTCTGCAGCTGTGTATTTTACTGGGTATTAATATATGTAGTTACAACCATTAGCTAATGAGCTAATTGGCTATGTAAAATAGCTAGTGGGTAAAAATCCATGTGTGAAAATATATGTTGGCTTTGTAGAGAGTAGGCCTGGGCAGTGAACTCTGCTGCGTTCGAGGAGTTTTTCGCACTCAGCAGAGCACGAAGAGTATTTTCCTCGCTCGCCATTGTTAAGTTGGCGAGCGTGAACATGGAAAATCAAATGCAAGACCGCCTCCCAGCGAGATTTCTCAATGCTGGCAGTGGCAGATGGTCGCTACCACTCACGTTGAGAAACTTTCCGTTCGCGTTGAGGAAGCTGCAGCTCGAGTAGAACATCTACTCGAGCGGCAGAAAGAAGCGGGCCCTCTTGCGCTGCACATGGTGCTGTTCACACTGATTTTCCATCACAGGAAAAACACCCGGCGCTAAAAATCAGCGAGAACGACGCAACCCAACGCAAGAGTTTTTTGGTCACTTCGTGGAATTTTGTGTAGTGAAACTCCGCGAATCCTGACCCGGCCTAGTAGAGAGGCATTGTGGAATGAATTCATTATGCAAATGAGGAAACACTATTCGCCCCTAGTGTCAGCAAACCACCACTAGCCCACATTGGGGTCCATGCCTGAATCCTCTTAAGATTGTATTAGGTTAATTTCTACTTTTTGATAGCTATGAAATGGATATGATCGGTCTCGACTTTGTGCTGGAGCCTGAAACTTGCAGCAAAAACAACAGTTTTTCATATAAAGCAGATGGCTACCCTCGAAAAATGGCAAGAACTTTAGGCGATTGGAGATAAAACCATAACCAGGACCCGTACTCCCAGAATGGTTTGCACTGGTAAGTAGGGAAAGCATTGTGCAAGACTACTTTAAGGACAAGATATCTTCACCGCTCGCACTGATGATTCTTGTTAGTGCTACCAGCTAGGCCTGGGTGAGATTTTAATTACGTAAGAGAAATTCCCAAATTTTGATTTAAGACAAAGTCTCAAGATTCCACATCATGCAGTTTACAGTATTTTTTCCAATTAAGAGCGGTTGGTGCAGAATTTATGTTGCTAAGAATAATGCTCAGCTCGAAACACTCTGCTGCCAGTATCTATTGTAACTTTTTTTTAAAGCAAGCACACCTCATATAGAAAAAAAAAGTCATATGAAATATCAGTAAATCGGATTTCATACTGAAAGCATAATTTCACGTAATGGTGAAATTTTCAAGCAATTTCCCAACTTTTCACCAAAAAAATGTGCTCCTTTTGCACACCTTGAGTTTACCACTTATCGCTCCTTGCCTGAGGGACAATTTTAGACAAAAGCAGGCAGTGTATGGGACAGTCCTCAAATGTGGATGAGCCAAATGGGATCGAATGAAATAGAATTATGGCTAGATCTTACAGGAATTGTACATTTTACCAAAAAGTTGGGGATTCCACCTTAAAAATCTGGGCACGTGGCTCATTTCCGATCCATACAGTAGATTTCCTTAGGGTGTATTCAAATGTCCAAGCATCTGCTAAACTGATGCACATTGGCCTCACTCCCCCTGCTTGATGCCAACACAAATGTTGCTAATTTGAGAAAGTCCACCTATTAAGATGATGAATCTCAACAGGAGAATTATACGGTGCAGAATTAGCTATAAAGTCAAGACTGCCTCGCAGAAGCATGTCAAGTGAGTTATATTTCATTTTATTTTAGATATTTGGAACAGCACAAACTAAGCCCCAGGGGCGACTGGGATCAGAATAGAAACAAGCATCGAAAATCTAGCTGAAACCAGATTTCAGAAACCAAGATGTGATGAGGTGGCAATATGAATTTAGCCCACTTGTAGACAAAACAAATACTTTTTACATTATACGTCCTTGTGTATTAAACTACACATATTTACAACATTAGGCATATGGCGTAAACATTTTTTGACCAGTAGCACAAGATTTGCAGCCGGTGGTGGAAGCAAGGATGAGACTACAGCTCTTGAGTGTGGAAGGCAAGCATTTAAGGCACTATTTTCCTCATTGCAAAAGGTCATAACTAAATAAATACCATGGAGTTTGAAATCCAAATGTGCAATTTTTAGGCCGGACTACAAGCATTCCAACATGCCAGTGCCTAATGGAGGTACCATCCAAAATAGGCTTGTGATGCAGGAAGAGGAATTCCTGGCCTGCTATTGGTTGAGCGACCAGTGCCATGCTTCGTGAATGGAGTGCGGCTTCTTAACTGTGTTCTTTCAGAAGCACTTGCTGTTTTCATTGACCCGGACTGGTGGAAAAGAAATCTGCTCTTCGTATAAATCATTCAGGTGTGGAAATGCATTGCCTTAAGGTAACTAGGTTCATCTTTCACATGGCCCATGACGAGGATGAATTTAATGGGACCATTTGAATATGGAGCAAAGAAGGGTGAAGTGAATAAAAATATCTGAAAATGTTACTTAAGAGACACTATTTTGTTCAAAATCTGGGACACCAAAAAGCAGAGAAGTCTTAAAACAGCATAAATGCATGTCAAATCATAATGGACAATTGTTTTTCAGTGAATGAAAAACATGCCAGATTCTCATTAAGATCAAATCTACATTTGATTTTTTAATTCCTATCTATCCGCCAATGTGACTCGTTGCAAAATAGCTCAGGTCATGCATGACAGCTTGGGATAGGTCTGGTATTTTTGGCAACAGGTGTTTGCATTCTGGGATATAAAGTTTTGCTTTTAGCATTGTCTCATTCTGGAATATGAAGTTTGCTTTTACCATTGTAAAATTCTGGAATATGAAGTTTTGCATTTACCATTGTCCCATTCCGGGATATCAAGCGTTGTTCTTACATTGTACTCGTAGCCTTAAAAACCGCAGCATGCAGGCTGATGCGGGACACAAAAGGCCTAGTGCTGCCTGAAGGCATTAATGCTCCTCTGGTGTGCATAAACCAATGCTGCTCTGCTGCACTTCTCCTCGTGCCCCTTGCACCACACCACCCTACATTCTGCTGGTGCACAGCACACTGTGGGACTGTCGATCTGTGTGCACGGGTGCTGGTCTGGGCACAGGGGTATCTGAAAGTTTTCCCCATGTGAAAATATGGCAAGTGGGCATGATCTGTGTGCTGCTGCTGTGCGCATGCTCTATACAAAAGCCATGCCTATTGGATTTGACAATGTGGCAAGAAAAAATAAGTATTCAGTAATCGACTTGTGCAAACCGATACCAACCAACTACTCCTTGGATCTCTCAGCTTGCTGTGCCCCCAGATTATTGTGGGGTAAATGCGTCCTCGTGGTTCACGGCGCCCGCGCCACATGTGTGGCAGGACATGTCACAGATATCAAGCGGATAAATACAGCAGTGCTTTGATGACAGGAGCCTGCAGCTGCAGGGTGTGTGAAAATGTGGTGTTTCAATCAGGGTAGGACTGAGCATTTACTTTCATGTGGTTTAGTAGTACAAGATCCCGTTTTCCTCCTGGATACTCGTAATTAAATGTATTTATGCAGCCTGGGCCGGCCTTGGGCATGGGCGAGCTGGGTCGAGGCCCGGGCCGCCAAATATTGCGAGGGGCGCCGCAGGAAGCCCCCTGACTTCATGCCATGCAAACAGAAGCTCGTCCATCCCACTTGGTCTCAATCGGGTCCCGTTAAAGGCTTTAGTTTACAACTTAATGTACCTCAGTGTAATTGTTAGCACCCTATTAACTCCCTACACTTCTCCCATCTTCCTCCCACTTCCTGCCATCACACCGCAACGACCCCCACCCCCACAACAAACACCACATTTTCTTTCCGCCCAGGGCACTGTCCCAGTAAATCCGAGTTGGGGCGGCCCTGTATATTGCACTTACTACCCCTGACAAGGCATTGAAGCATTTTTTCAGCTTGTAATGCGCTACTCTGAAACCCAAGATTAGTAGTTAGTATGTTAGCACATTTTGATTTGTTTGTTTTTCTTGTGCATTAGTTCTGGTAGGTTTGTGATTTTGATTTCTTATCTGTTTAGTATAGTTTGAAGTAGGGACAGAATTATATATTGCAGTTTCAGAATTGGACACAGCAAAGGTTCCTCCATTAGGACGGAGGAGCATCGTCCCGCCACTGAAAGCAGCAAAAAAGGGGGCCCAACACACTGCATTGAGACCCGCGCCAACCAAAACCAAGGAACTCTTCACCATCGTCAGAGAGTTCACCTGCATGTCAGCCACTGAAAACCCATTCCCTTCCTCACAGGAACTCTGCGACGCCCTCGCCGACCACTTCCACAAGATAGCAACCATACACAGAAACTTCGATCTCCAACCCACCAAGCTCCTCAATATCCCATCAACCACTTCCGCCAACCACCCGCTCACCACATGGGAACAGCTTAGTACACCGAACACAAACACTCTAATGAAATCCATCCACTCAGGAGCACCCACAGACCCATGCCCCCACCGACTTTTCAACCTAGGAAGAGATGAGATCAGGCACGAGCTCACCAACATCCTTAACACCGCCATCGACACAGCCACCTTTCCTGACGTCTGGAAACAGGGAGAGATTAGACCGCTATTCAAGAACCCACGGCAGACCCCAGCAAGCTCTAGAACTACCGTCCCATCTCACTGCTCCCATTTTCCACCAAAGTACTGGAGAAGGCCATCATCCTCCTCCTCACCAAACTGCTGGAGAGAAACAACCTGTTGGACCTTCCCAATCAGAATTCAGAACCATTCACATCACCGAGATAGCCCTGATCACTGCAACAGACGGCATCCGCATCCTACTTGATAGAGGAGAATCAGCCGCCCATATCCTAATCCTCTTTTCCGCAGCCTCCGACACCATCTCCCACCACACACTCATCTATCAACTGTGCCAGATTGGAATTACAAACGACACGCTCAAATGGCTGACTTCCTTTCTCACAGGGCACACCCAGAGAATCTGTCTCCCTCTCTTTACCTCTCAACCCAAGCATACCATTGGTGGTATCCCTCAAGGCTCATCCCTCAGTCCAACCCTCTTCAACAGCTACATGACGGCACTCACGGACATCGTCAGAACCCACGATATCAACATCGTTTCCTACGCTGATGACACGCATGTCGTCTTCTAGCTCTCAGCAGACCACACCACGAAAAAGGCCAACTTCCACAACTACATGAAGAACGTCTAAGCCCGAAGGAAGAACACCTGCCTGAAGCTCAACATGGACAAAACTGAAGTAATGATCTTCAACAGACACACCTCCCTGGGGAACGACTCCGGGTGGTTATCAGAACTCGTAGCCACCCCCACTCTAAAAGACCACGCTTGTGCCCTTGGATTCATCCTGGACAGCGAACTCTCCATGAAATGTCAGGTCAATGATGTCTCCTCAGCCTGCTTCCACACCCTCCACATGCTCAGCAAAATCTTCAAGTGGCTCCCCATTAACACCAGGGAAACTGTGACACGGGCCCTCATTGCCACCCAACTACGGCTCACACTCTGTGCAGTCACCACCATCCAACTCATGAGGAGACTCCAGACAATCAAAAATGCAGCAGCCAGACTGATCCTCAACCTGCCAAAGAGGACCCACATCACCGAGCACCTGAACGGCATCTACAGGCTCCCCATCCCGAAAAGATGCCGATTCAAGCTCCTAGCACACGCCTACATAGCCCACCACGACCAAGGACCTACATACATGAACCGTCGCCTGAATTTCCCCCTACCTCCCAGGAACCTTCCCTCCGTTAACATAGCTATCACACGGGTACCACGCATCCACTGCTGCTGCACCAAAAGACGCTCCTTTCCATCCTCGCTGCCAAGTCCTGGAACAACCATTCCCTCCAGCTCCGCACCTCACCCTCACTGACCCACTCCAGGAAGGGACTCAAAATCTGGCTCTTCGACTGACTCCACGACACAGCACCTGAATAGCCTCGCGGGTGATAAGCAACGCTCTACAAGTACTGTATGATTGATTGAGTGATTGAGTGCAGCAAACATGAACAATAAAATGGTAACAAAACAAATGTATTACCATTTTATTTTTCATAATGGCAGCCGATTTTGAGTGCAGGGTCAGCAGCAGGGAGGAACAGTGTGCGGGTGCACTTCAGTTTAAAAGGCGCATGTCACTTTGGCCGGCTGTCTTGCGACGGCCAGCCTGACATGCACAACCTAAACACCCAACCCTAGCTGGGTGGAGAGAATGCACTGGACCCCAGTGCCTGGAGGAGCATCACACCAGCGTGCTCCAGCCAGTCCTGGTGCCAGCTGACCATGAAAACTAGATGAGCTGGTCTAAGTCATTATGTCAGCAAAGGGGGCAGGAAGTGGGTATGACAATAGAGTGGGTGGGCTCCAGTCTCAGCAAGAACTTGCATTCATGATGTAGTCTCTGGATTTGTATGTCGGGTGCTCGCCTTTACTTTGGGCGTCATCCTACCGAAGCTTGCAGTGTTCTTGTTTTTAATAAGAAAAAGCAAGTTGCTGCAAGCCACATGAACACAAACCAGCCGGGCATGCGCCAGCGGAGGGCAGAGATAGGACCTCTGGCTGCCTACCATAGGACATACATGTGTCCTTGCGAGGAGAACCTTGTGTGAGAGGTGAGGGAGTTCAACAATTAATTAGTGTTTTTATTAAGAACATAATTATGTCTGGCTCCGCCCTTCTGTGCCTTTGTTTGATGTGTGCATCCTGTCATTGACTGGGAATCAGAGCAGAGAAACACTTCAGGGCCTGGGTTCCTGGAGGAATTGTAGGTGTGCACGCAAGAGGCTGCAGTTTGGTGCGTTTACGAAGAACCATCAGTTTTACCTCATTCCATTTTGTCGTGGGTGCTGCAAGCTTTGGGAGCCTTGTAGCCAGCAGGAGAGCTAGAAATGTAAATAGTAATTTTGCATCAGGGACCGGAAGGGCTGGATGAGTAAGCAAGTCACATATTCGCCCCACCAGTTTTATTTGGTGCTAGCCACCACTGAGTGGACATATAGTTTTCTGGCCCCATTATCTAAAAATGTGTTGATGGAGGGGTAGCCACCCTATTAACACTCCTGCAGAGTGCCATAGTGGCCTGCTTTAGTTTATAAGGGCGGGAAGTCTTCAATAGTAAGACCACAGTAGACAGCTGCCTTAGGTCACCACCATAAGAGACCACAAGGGGGCACCAAACTTCAACAAATGTCCTCAAAAAAGGGTCTGGTTGCTGTAGGAAGAGGAACAGCTAAATGGCAAACTGCATCTTTCATAGTTTTCTGAAAATCTTGTTCAGCAACGGATAAATGGTGACCTTCAAGCAGTTTCTCTCCTGTTATTCTACCGGGCTAGTGGATAGCAAAGAGGCCTTTGTGGTAAGACCAATTGTCAACTGAACTTCTCTAAGCAGGAGAGGACATGCCTGAAGATATTTGTACATATTGTTCAATGTTTGATTGCATTACATGGATGTCTCTGTGCATTTTTGTGTTTTGTTCCTCAGACAGGGCTTTTGTTGGACGCCCATCTGGTCTCGCACGGAGAATAACATCCGCTGGTTTTGATGTAGGGGCCCTGTGCGCTACAGTACAGAGCCCCCGTGGTTTCAGTAGGGCATTTGGTAATGGCTGAAACATGTTGGTACAGGCAGATAGGGTAATGGAGATGTAGCTTCACCTATATACCCATTCTTCACTTTTACTGTCTTGGGGGTGGGAGTGGAGAGGCAATAATAAATATACATGCACCCACTTAAATAATTTTAAACTTAATGATTTCTGCTATACGGATTCCTGCATTGAAATATTATTTTTTCGATATATTAAAAAAAAAAATAAGCACTCCACTCGGAGTGTTGCTCTGCACCAGGGTGTGTTAGCCGCCCTATGATGAAGCATGCGACTACATAGCGGGTGAGGGCAGTCTTAATAACCCTTTGGATTTCCCAGTAGGTTTCTTTCTTTCCTTTTTTCTCCTCTTTAATTGTCTTTCGATTTGTAAATTCCCAACTCTCCATCTCATAAGCTGGGATTAGTCCTACTCAAGGAGTGAGGTCTATTCACCAGAAAATCACCACAGAAGGGCACACAGATCAGTCGAAAACAGGAATACGCACAATCCTACCAAAACGTAACCTAAGTGCACCAAAATGATCAACCTGAAAATCAGCTACCCAACAAAACAATATGTATTCTTTACACCAGTGCAACAGTAAATGATGGTCAACTACAGGTGCCAATGTTTGCTGCAAAGCAATAGGCCACACTGGCTGCCTGGCTTTCACCTAGTGAAGCCAGAAGCATGCCTTCATGGATTCGGGAAGGACTATTTCATACATCAGCACTATTAGAGAACTGTAGACTATAAAACAAAGACGGACCACCACGACTACTGTTCAATTCATGAAATATAAAATCGTGGCCTTCTGGACACATGACTCCTACCCCTCAACCCACATTAAACTACAATAACGTAAAATAAAATGGAAGCAGCTTGCAAACTAACCAGGAAATTAGAACTTTTACTCTAGGAGCATAATAGACCATAACTGGTTTTCTCAGAAGCTCCACTTGTCCTGAGGTGTACAAAAAAACCATTGTACGGGACAAAAATCATGGCAAGAGGCAAACAACCAACCCACGCTTTAATATATAAAACCAGTAGAGTCGAAGATCAAAAACGCTCAACTCATCGGTTGATCAACACCATGGAGTCAGGATACCAACAATGGATGTGGAAATACGAAATAAAGGGGAAATCACCAGATTCTCCAACAAGGACGTCAGTGTAGTCATGTGTATGACAATACCCCATGGAAATCCAGTGATACAGCATCAGACAAGGTATGTATGTGAACACTTTCTGGCCCGGCACAGAGCACTGAGGACCAGAAAATAGAAATACTTTTAATGGGAGTAAGTGAGCATGATGTATAGTCATTGAGTTTTTAAAAAACACTGAGAACAGAGCCGGATGAGCAGCAGGGCCGTTTCAAAGATTGGTCCAATGGACAAAAATGCCTCCCTTTTCCTAAGATTAGGATATCCAGGGATCCTTGCTTAAAAGCTACCTCTCTCGGAGAGAATTGCCTACAACCTACCGACTACTCGCACTCGCCCTTGCGGCCACTCTTAACTATATTTCCCCTGTTGGAATAGACTTTAAAGGGGTCATCAAGTGTAGAGAAAAGAACGGTTCTCTGTGCCCAGTCCTGCATCTGTAACAATAGGTGTTCTAGAGCGTTGCTTAATTTGATGACGTCAGCTGGGTTTTGTGATGTACTGTGACATCATTCACTAGATGGCCCCTTTAAACCCTTCCATGCAGCCGCGATTCTGCGCCTGTGCGGCAGAATCGCGAGTGGGCGGGCTTATGACGGCCCCCAGCCGTCATCAGCACACGAGCCCCGTAGTGCATGACGACTGGGGGCCGTCATCAGCATGGAAGGGGTTAAGTTCTAGAATGTGCTGATCAGATGCACACTTCAACTATCAGCTTCTTCTTGATACAAAACTGTATACCATTCCAGTTTACTGGTACCACGAAGAACAGTCATGGACACAGACACGGATGCACACACTGTGGTGCATGCGACACATTGTCCAGTCAAGGCACCACCGCCTAGGATGCAATCCTCAACCACAAGAAACAAACCATCAGTGTGTGTAGTAATGCGGCTCCTTTAAGGTTTTAGAATACTGAATATGAAACCTATGACATGTTCTACTGTATCCTGGAGAGACGGGGGTTCTAATTAGGCCAGTTGGAGCCAGGCTGACAAAGAGATCACGTCTCTCCAGGCTCTTGACAATAAATCATCTCAAGATACTAAAGGTGTTGCTCGTTTCCTTTTTTGGCAACCAGACAAGAAGGTCAACAAGATTGTCACTTCTGAGAACAGGAAATGAAGTAATCAAAGCATATCACAGCGCAGGTGTCATTAGAGCGAAGACTTTCAAAAGGTGTGTGTCTTAGTCAAAGGAAAGCACAAACAAAAATCAAAAGTGTTGCAGGGATCAGCACCAAAGGGTACATTTTTAGACTGAACTAATGGCTGCGTCTTCTTTAAAAAAACTAAAAAAAACTAGGGTAAACATTTGAAAAAATTTAAATACATGCATACAGCTGAACCAAATGTCTATAGAAATGAGTTCTTTTACCCTTAGTTTGAAACTGAGCTAGCCCTCTAATTGGCTGCCAGAAGGCAAACGTTTTATCTCCATTAGACTCCAACACTCGTCAGGGTGAGCAGGCAACACCCCCGGCAGCGCCAGATATTCTCACCAAGGAATGATGAAAAAATGTGCACATTTCTTCTGGCCCGCCTTTCATGTTTGGTTGTATGTCGGAATATCGATCTGGTATAACAAACATGGACGCCTATATGCCAAGTGCAAAGTAATGCTGTTAACTAATATTATTAACTCTAATGGGCAACATTTTTCTAAACTATCATTGGGACTTTATTGTTTTGTTGGACTATATTTAACCCTCAATATTCTGGTACCATGCTTACGGAGGGTGTGTCGATCAAAAAAGAAATCGCTTGCACAGGTATGCAGACCACTGTTTGTGTCCAAGTAATACAAAAAGGCAAATAAATAGTCAAACGGACCGGGTGTTGCAAACCCAATCCACAGGCAAACGTTTTGGCCTGTCCCAATAGACACACTGCAGACATGGTATCAGTGCTTAATTTGAGCTGGTGGTTTCCGATGCTCAGCACCAGCACTTAATTGTCAACACAGTCACTTATGGCTGTCTGCCACATGGTGATGCTGTTTGCCTGATTTAGAGATGAGAACAACAGTTGATTATTAATTAAAAATACATTACATTACTAATACCTATGATTAACAGTAACAGAAATACCAATTCAAGATGAGATGTTTCAAGGGATCACACTGGAAAGATCTGATACAAAATCTTCCCGAACTAGGATTCTTCTGATTAATACCTATTTTAACAGATTCGGCGCAGCACGAGGGAAAAGGTTGCGCCAGCCAAGTGAAAACCTGGATAAAATCCTCTCTGATCACGTGACCTATGAAACAATACTCTGCGGGAATTTCAACTTGCGAGAACTAGGATTGACTTGCACTGGCTGCTCACCAAAAAATTGTTTAGGTAAATAACTGGACAACCCGCTGAAAAAACACAGACTGCAGTTCATACAGACTACAATTGAAAACTCCAATCCATCTCTTCAGCTTCCGAAAACTTACAGGGGCATAGGTACCATTGACTACGTGTTCTCTTCAGGAAAACTCGTGGAACATCTTGAGAGCTTTTAAGTACTCTCCTTACATGAGAGCGACCACCTTCCACTCCTCACAACCTTTAACCTCAGTTTAGCCGAACGGGAAAGCCATAAGACGCTGGGCAACTCTCCAGGATGAAGCTAAATTCCTAATTCAGTCAAAAAGTGTGGCCTGGTCTGTGCGGAGAAAATACAATTGTGGAAAGTTGCTATAGGACAGTCCCTTCAGGTCAAAAGAGGCGAATATATATTAGCCCATTGGGAACCAATAATCAGGGGCATTTACAAATCAGTAGCCAATCCTCCAGGTCGTGGATGCCCTTTGCAAACATTTTCCAACAATAACAAATGTATCTTGAACAGTTCACAGCAAATCCTAATAATGATGAAAGCGTGACATAATACCCATAATCATCACACCAAAGTCACTCTGGGACAAGAACTGAGGGGGTGGTAGAAAACAACACAAGCGATTGATATGGTCAGAAAAATATCAGCAGAAGGAAAAGGAGTGGCAACATGTATACTCACTTATGGAAGCCTATCAAAAATAAAACACGTCAAGATACCACCACAACCCACGTCATTGATGACCCAAAATGGGCCCTGCATGCAACAAAACAGTACACAATCGAGCACCCGAGTGCTCCCTTACCCTTACCAGAAAAGTTAAATCTCATGGACTGCTAAAAAAAGGTGACATAATGCTCACGATCAATGAGATCATAGAAGTTATACATAAAACAAGAGCATCAGATGCACCTGGCCCAAACGGGTTCCCAGCGAAGTTGTTCAAAGATGATCACGTACTGTGGTCAGCAACACTCTCCCCACTGTTCCGCTCATGTTTTAAACTCTGCCAAGTCTCTGACAGCTGGAAACGGTCAATACTGCACCCAATTTTCAAAAAGGGCGGCAAAAAGAATTCCTCCAATTACCGTTTGATCGCACTTTTGGATATAGAGGCCAAGATATACACCTCAGCCATTTTAAAAGATCTGGCGTCATGGCCAACAACAAATGCAATAATCCCATTTTGCCAAACAGGAATTTGAGCAAATTCCTCCATACTGGACAATATATTTACCCTTTCCTGTCTCATCCAATAGGCAAACACCCAAAAATCACTAGCTCTCTATGCATGCTTTGGTGACTGTTTGTCGGCATTTGACCTGGCGGATAGAGGCTTCCTATGGAGCAAACACCAGGCGTGGGCGATTCCAAGCAACGTGATTAACCCCTTGCGTGCTTCTGTCGGCCAACGGTGGTCGCGCATTACCTTCGTAGTGCTGCGCAAGTCCGTTAGCCGCCCCACAGCCCTGCCCACTCCTCTAAACCACCGCACCGCGGCGGAATTGTCGGCCCGGTTAAGCAGTTAATGCTATTATTGCACTCTGTTCATTAACTTGGGTGAGGTTCAAGCTTTCTTACACTGCTTTAACAAAAAAGATCAATACCAACTGAGGTCTAATACAAGGATGTTTGCTAGCCCCAAAGCTCTTTAACTTATACATGGTAGGTATGTCTACATCACTGAACCACACCAACCCGATTTCCCCAAAAATAGGAACAACCGAGATTACGATATTACAGTATGCAGAAGATATAGTTCTCCTTGATAATTCAAAAATATGGATCCAGAGAGCCCTTAATGCCTTCCACACATATAATAAGACAAACAAGATGATAGTAAACATTTTAAAGACAAATGTGATATCATTTGGAAGGATGCGCAAGCAAACTAATAGTCACTGGTCCCTTGCTCCCCTAAAAATAACAGGAGCAAAAACGTATAACTACCTGAGCACTTGGCTTTCAGCAAATGATGGACCCAAAATGCATCGGAGTTATCTTAAAGATAAGGCCGCACTAATTATCACCAGACTTTGGCAACTGAAAGCCCTACTTTAGCCCAAATCCGAAGAGTGCTTAGGGACCCATATCCATCCGCCATCACCTATTGCAGTGTGGCTTTCCTGGGACTACTTATCAAAAGCATGGAAAAATTACATCTAAATGCCTATAAAGAGTGTTTAGGCAGCCACATTACACCAGGGAATCGCTGGTAAAATTAGAATTTGTCCTAGAGGACCTAATATGGGCTCTATCCTAAAATATTACCATAGGTGCATTACGGCATGCCTGGTACATTGAAGTCTGTCCTTCAAAATATATTCAAAACCAAAAACAGTCCCTGGAGCACATATTTAATGGCATCAGCAGACGCCCTTCAAATTAACGTAAGCGCATTAAATTCTCCATCGCTCTCACACACAGCAGTAAAAACCATACTGAAGAAACAGACAAGATTTCTTTCGAAATTTGCTAATGTGGCAAATATCAAGAGCAACCCACTCTCACAAACCCTGGCATCCTCGTATGACAATGAATTCCAGGTTGGCCTAAAGCCACAGCCATATCTTAGTTGTTCAATTGGGAAAGCTTGCATCACTCCAGTCTTTGCTTGGAGGATGCTAACACTGCAAATCAAAGACTTCAAGCCAAACTGCTCACTCCTCTCCAATATTGTGAATTACAGGCTGTGTGGCTATAAACTTGAAACTTTCCCGCACTTACTCTGCTGCTGCCCGTCGCTACTGCATTCTAGAAAGAGATCACTAAAGCCACTCTCTAACCCATGGCTGAAGGACTTGCAGCGACGCCACGACCTAGACTTTTAGTACCATGGTAGCATCGGAACTGCCAAGAATCGGCAAATACTTCAAGGTGGTGCAGGCCTGCTTAAAAAAACACAACTAAGTGCAGCGATGACTAGCAATTAACAAAATGCTCCCTGACTTATTTGCAACAGATTTTAAACAATTATATGATCTTTTTTTGTATTGACTGCTAATTTTAAAATATGCATTTTATTTTTTTACATCATAAGCTTGTGAAAGTTACATGGCCCACAAAGATCCATCCCAAAGCACTGTGCACTTAAGCATATTCGCAATCGACTTCAAACAACCACATTGTCATCAAGACAACTATAAATGGTTTTAAATCACTTGTCTTTTTATTTCTGTATGCCATATGGCATTATAATGAACTAACTACCTTTGAATTTTCTTTCAATGTTCTATATTGTCTTGTTTTTAATTAATCATACTATAAATATATTATCACCACTAAATACCTGTCATCCAAGCAGTTCTTATAGCTTTGGGGCCTGGAAGGTTCTGAAATGTCAAACTTGTAGGAGTGTGATTGTTAGATGTTGTGTTGGTGCTGCCACTGATGAGGGCCCTGGCAATTATTTTACAAATTAAGCACTGCATGCTATTAAGGCTTACCAGGCCCTGTGCCCTGTGCTCAGCACCCAGCGGGCATGACTGCTAACCACGCCCTGTGGGTACTATGGACAGGGATCCGGAGTGTAGGACCGTTCACTTCTGGCCTACATTTGCAGAAATTGACAGGAGAGATGCACCAACGCCAGAGTCAACCGATGGCCATCCAGGAAAGAACAGGAACCTCAGCAAGGGGGCCTTGAATGACGTCATAGAAGGATGCAAACCCAAGCAGGCATCCACCAGGGGACATTCTAGAACGGCTGCTGTCTGGGACAGACATTCTAGAACGGCTGCTGTCTGGGACAGTTAAAGGGACAGACATTCTAGAACGCCTGCTGTCTGGGATAGTTAAAGGGACAGACATTCTAGAACGCCTGCTGTCTGGGATAGTTAAAGGGACAGACATTCTAGAACGCCTGCTGTCTGGGATAGTTAAAGGGACAGACATTCTAGAACGCCTGCTGTCTGGGATAGTTAAAGGGACAGACATTCTAGAACGCCTGCTGTCTGGGATAGTTAAAGGGACAGACATTCTAGAACGCCTGCTGTCTGGGATAGTTAAAGGGACAGACATTCTACAACGCCTGCTGTCTGGGATAGTTAAAGGGACAGACATTCTAGAACGCCTGCTGTCTGGGATAGTTAAAGGGACAGACATTCTAGAACGCCTGCTGTCTGGGATAGTTAAAGGGACAGGACTGAGTAAAGAGGACAGTTTATTTTCTCTAAACAATGAGCGGCCTCTTTAAGTCTAAGAGCAGTGACTCAGTCTGATTAGATCTTCAATTGCTTCCGTTTTGGTAAAGTTGCTCTGGAGTCGAAGGACATGATCTATTTTCGCAAAGCCGCTGCCATCTTTGACATTTTGTGGCAAAATCAGGCGCGCCTTCGTGAATGCTTGTAGTAAATGTGAATTTAAGGAAAAAAACTTGTCTGAAGTGAAAATGTATTTTTAACTCCCTCCGAAATAATTGAACGCACAGCCTTCAAACATAGGAAGTAAAAACCAAACTTTAGGATTCTAGCTATGAGTGAGGGCGAATGTACTAGACACCGTATGAAACGTGAAAGGGACATGGGACAGATGCAACTGAGAAGGAAGGAGGCCAGGAAATGCCAGGAGGGACAAGCCAAACAAACAAGCATTGGCAAAGTAAATTGTTCTGGCTTTAATATGCTAACACCCGGAGTGTTAGTTCATTGGCTTTCACAAAGTCTTTTTTTTATGTGAAAACAGAGGAGGAACAGTGGATGTGAGAAGAATGGAGAAAACAATAGGAATATTCATACAGAAAAAGAATGGGAAATAAACATCAATGAAAAATCAAGAGGATTAAGAATAATGGTTAACATTAAAAACCAAAAACTTACTACAAAGAAAAAAAAAAAGGTATGCATTCTACCGTGCAACGCATTTATGAGATAATTTATTCTGTTGCGAGTCAGTGGATTTTTTGGGGATGCAAAATAGTCCCTCAAGCACTCCACGGGAGGCAGAATGAAACACCAAACAGCCAATAGCATTAGGTGAGAGGGAAATACTATTCTGGGCGGAGCCAAAGCCCACTCTTTGTACACTTTAAAGAACTGGTAACAAACAGGCCATGCAGAAAGCTGCCATGTCAAGACATACCTAAGAGGGTTCCTGTTTCATCCTCAGTAGGCCTGGTCTGGCCAGGGAGGCACAATTAACCACTTAACCGCGGCGCGAATTACGCCGCAATGCGGCGGTTTAAACGAGTGAGCGGGGCCGCGTCGGCCAAAAGACGTGCGCAGCACTACCGAGGTAGTGCTTGCGACGGCCATTGGCCGACGCGCGCAGCGAAGGGGTTATGTGCCTTAATTCACTACCACCGCACTGGTAAAAAAAAAAAAAAAAAGCAGTTGCACTCCTACATAACACAGGTGCGGTCGCAAAGAAAGTGGGCGCCCGTAGAAATGTGAAAGTGGGCGCCCATGTTGTTAATCTCAAAGCAGGACTCGTGCTGAAACCTAAAGTGCGGCGCCCAGGGCAGGGATGAGGAGTTGTGAACCGTGGGCACCATTAGTGAGTTTGTGTTAATTTTGTCAGTCGCGCATAACAAAATAAATGAGTGTCTGCCGTTCTCGAACCTGAAAGTGCCGCATGGACGTCTTAAAAGCTCTTGCAGGAAAGCATGTTGTGTCTGCAGTAGGACAAAATAATTAAAGAAAGTAGTGCTCACAGACTAAATAAATGTTCCATGTAACCACACAAGTAAAAAGTCCAGTCCTCGTGGGAGGTTACAAAGCAGACAAGACGTTACTAAAGAGGGACTAACAAGCCTATTAACGAATCAAAAGCAACCATTTGGAAAGGACAGCAACAGGAACCAATTGAAAAGATGGGCAGAGTGGGTGGAGCTTCAAGTCCATACCTGAATACAGCATGCCTCGCAGACCTAAAAACAACTTAACAACACACAGTCAGCAAGTCTACACTTCACTTACCTTGGGAAGAGATAACGCAGAGGGCCAGAAGAACACAGTCACAAAGGTTGCCTTTTTATTTGTCAATGACAAGGGGCTAGAATAAAAGGTGAGGCGATCTATCCTTGTGTTTGTCTGTCAACCCTGGTAAGACATAACCATGTGATGTGTACGTGTTCCATTGTAGGTATTCACATAGCACAGATGTACCCTACAGCCATGGAGAACTGGGGTTACCCCTGCCCCCCTCAATTCATCTCCATCCTGTTCTCAATGTCCAGACATTACCAATCATCAACCAGCCTGGGCCCCTGGGACAGAAAGTTTTGCAACGGAGATCGAAGGCCCCACGCTCCTGCCTCTTGTGACAGGGTGTGTCCTCCCTGATGGGACTGACCCCTTCTTGTAGAAGGATGTACCCTTACACGTCCCATGAGGCCATATACATTTTGCACACAACCAGTAAACCTAGTGAGGTCTGCCTCCCTCTTTTCACAGGCCATGCCCTCGCAAGCAGGTTGTGGCCCAAGATTTGCCTGTCTATGGTTATTGGGTCTGCTCTACAGGTCTGACCCTCCTCCCTTTTATGCCCCTCAAAAGTCCTGTGTGCCCATTTAGTCATGCCTGCCTCCTGTGACTGAATGTGCCCTCATACAATGGATGAAACACTAAAAGCCACTTCACGCCCTCACAGTCCATTATGGCCCAAGATTTTTCACTGTCTCTTGTAACTGGGTGGCCCTCTCTTGGCAGAATATGTCCTCTGAGACCCTATTGTCGCGTCTGCCTCCCTTAATGGGGGATCCCTTACATAACCAGTAAGGCCCTGAGGCCTGTCAATCTCTTGTGACAGAATGCGCCCTGAAAAGGGTCAAGTGAATCCCTGAGGTCCTCCCTACCTTGTGTGACAGGATCTGCCCTCACAACCTGTGGCGCTCCACAGGCCTGTCAACCTCCTGTGGATTGAATGTGCCGGCATGACCTGTGAAACGCTGCAGCCCTCCCGGCCTTATGGGACAAGGTGAGCCCTCGGATATTCACTAGGGCACTCCAGGCCTAAGCACTCCTGAAACAAGAAACCCACTCAAACAGAACCCCTGGCTGAGAGACCCCTGGGCAGCAAAGAGTGTAGAAAAAGCCTCTGGTGCAGCAAGGAATTCAAACTGCAGGGCACTGTGTGGATAAGCTACCCACACACAGCCCACAAGAGACACTGGGCTGATGCCAGTCCTGTGCAAGCACTGCAGGGCACAGCTCTCAAGGGCCTGCGTGGATGCTGCCAAGGCTCAGCGTCTCTGGTTTACCCCCACACAGGGCTACAGTCTACTCCTGGGTGCCAGCACCTGTATGGCTAACAGGGCAGCAGCTCTAACACAAACTCTGCACAGCTGCGGATGTACTGATGGGCACTGACAGGGCACAGTGCGCCTAGCTTACCCCCGCAATGCAGGTATGGTTGGCACTGACCCGTCCGGGCTAAGTAGGGCAGAGAGTGACTGCGCCACTCGCACACTGTCTCCTCTTACGCCGCATGTGGGTGCCAACTAGCCGGAGAAGACACACGATGCCACAGGACGCCGACGGCGGTGTTTGATGATTACCCATGCTGCGGCGGGCACAGAACAAAAACGCAAAAATAGTTCCACGAATAAATGCCAAGGTGGCAAAAGTGGAATACAAGGGCCAAGGCTTGGAGCTGTGAGGAAGCGTCGGGCCTGCTGCTGGGTGCAGAGCGGGCGTCTCGTGCCAGCAGCGGAATCTAGGTCACGAGCCCCAGGCGCGCGCGACGCGACGCCTTCCTTCACGCGGCCTCCTGCGCCAGGTGGGAGGAAGAGGTGGGAAAGGGCGGGAGGTGGGCGCGGGATCGGCAGCTGAACCTCAAGTATTTCTACACCCTGCTCCCTGCAGGGCACGCGCAGTGCATGGACCCCCCCCCCCCCCCTTGCTGTGCTGTCTGTCTGTCCAGTCCAGAAAGGGACCATAAGTGTCAGCCAGATACAGAACAAGGGTCCTGCCCCCCTGCCACACTGTAAATGGACTGTCTCACCGGCAATGACGTCAGAGTTACACAACAAATGCCCTGCCACACTGTTAATGGACTGTCTCACCGGCAATGACGTCAGAGTTACATTACACGGGCCCTGACACACTGTAAATGGACTGGCTCACAGCAATGACGTCAGAGTTACATTACACGGGCCCATCCTCGCCACACTCTTAAGGTTGAATTGAACAGTGTCACCGAAAGTAACGACACAGTTAAACGGGCCCTTCCACTCTGAGATTTGCCTAGCCCATGCCGCCGGAAGTGACGTCACCTCGGGCCCCTGTGCTGCAGGCCTAAAGCTCACCCTCGCCATATGCCCTACTGCCCATGCTGCAATCTTACCCATTGCTGTTTGACAGTTTTCTCCACACTGGCAGCCTAGATTAGTGGCATTTTTACTGGAGAGAGAGAAATACATAAGTCCCAATACCTTTTTTGAAATTGTGTAGTCTTTTTCCAGAGTGGGATTTGAGGAGGGTATGACTTGCGCTCTTGTCTTAGGAAGAGCAGTCGTTCGGTTGGTTGATCAGGGTGCGGGACACCTCATCTAGATGCATGTGTGCCTGGTGTGTTAAAATCCACAGAAGGAAGGGCGCAGTTCTTATTCCTCTGGCAGGGGTCCCACCAGACTTTGGCCTCAGCAGGCAGGCGATGAGGACTCCTCCTGCGCTGTCCCTCCAGTGCCGGGGGCCTTTCAGCACACCAGCCTCAACAGCTGAGATGGGGGCATTCACAGATACCTCAGAAGACCACTGGTGTCTGGCAGACATTAACAGACATCTATGTGGGGGCGTTATGAAGGTGTGCCATCAAATCTGGGATCCCAGAAATATCCTGGTCAGAACACCAAATCCCACGGCTGAGGAGGTGGACCGGCGCAGCCGGGTGTGTGACCCTCATCAACCCAGGCGTAAATGTACATCAGTTATGTCAAGTTGTAACTCTTTAGACACGGACAGGGGTCTGGCACGACCATCCTGTGAGGCCAAAGTGCGTGAATCACCATGGAAGCGGTGGTGGATGTGGGGCCAAGCATCTTCTGAGCCACTGTCTGCGAGTCCAGCCTCTAGTGGGTCTTCCTGTATGGAAGTGTCCGAAGGCCTGGAAGGCTCCCTGTGTTTACCCAAGGCGACTTATTTTGAGAGCCAGCAGCCCAGCATGGCCTCGGGATTCTGCAAGCCAGAGAGACCCCGTGCCAATCAAGGATGGACCCTACAGCAATCATGAAAGAGACCCTAGGAGGTGGGACAACGAAGGAAGAGCTAGAGGTCCTGCGAAGGCACTGCCTGCTTATGCCCACTCATGAAGGCCACTGGGTACATTTGGGCTCGAGGCACGTTCACCCAGGTACCAAGGGGAACCAGCGCAAAGAAGAACACTGAATACTGTGTTTTTAAGACCTAGTCTTGCTTTCTTTCCAGTGTATTTCAAGAGTTTAACACCCAGCTTGGGATGTGGACTATCAATAGTTTTTAA
Source organism: Lissotriton helveticus (assembly GCF_964261635.1). Taxonomy (NCBI): domain Eukaryota; kingdom Metazoa; phylum Chordata; class Amphibia; order Caudata; family Salamandridae; genus Lissotriton; species Lissotriton helveticus. The sequence goes on along the minus strand of NC_136063.1, from coordinate 138,951,356 downwards.
AGGGAAGGAAGGTGAACCAGAAAGAAGTCAGTAGGCTCCAAATATATCCCCCAAAAAATATATCCTTTATTGTAGCAGTAGTTTAAAATTGGACATCAGCCAATGCGTTTCGTTCCGAATGGAACTTCGTCAGGCCTCAAATATCTTAATCTCTGTCCGATTACTTTGTGTATGTCGGTCAATATTTCCCAAAATTCAGTCAGAGCAGATAAGAACCTGAATTCACAAGCAACAGAGAATGTCGACCAATACAGTTCCAGTGTCCCACAATATTCCAAAAGAGGATGGCCCAAGATGTAAGCCCAAGTCCTCCAAATCCACAAATAAACTGAGTCGTAAAAGATAAACACTTTCAACATTTCAGAATTCCAAAGGTACAGTTTAGCGGCCAATAGTCCTGGTCAGTGTGGATCAATAATTTTGGCTGCTGATGCTGAGACCTGCGGACCAGGGTTCCTGCACAGACAAAATATGGGTGGCTGCGGGCACACTGAATCGTCTTCCGACCTTAATATTGCATATTTCTAAAAATATTACACAACATTAAAATCCAGCTCTATAGTAAGCGGTCTTATTACACCCTGATGATCTCTGCAACCCAGACCCATGTTCTGTGTACAGCACTTCTAGTCAGAGATGCTCACATCACAATAAAATGTTCTAATACGTGCTGCGTTTCCCCTTTGACCTAGGTCTGCGTTGCATCAAAAGCCATGTGCCGCGGTGAGTTATAGATAGTTTAGCATTACAAACGCGGCGGTGTGTCTAGTTTTTTATGGGGCTATTTCACAGTATGGATTGGTTCTCTCGGACATTCAGTGGCATGCACCTTTCTTTTTCACCTGCTGAATTATTATAGGAGTTATTGTGTGGTTTTCTGTTGGGGTTACCCAGTGGTGTGTAGATCTTTTATTGGATATTTATTGGTCGTGTACCTTTGCTTTTCATGTCCCGAAATGTTACCACAGTTACTATGTGGTTTTCTTTTGGTTAATCTGTCGTGTTTGGTCGCTTTTATTGGATATGCAGTGGATCTCTTGTTCAGTCTTGTGTACCTTTTGTTTTCAATGCCTGAAGTTTTATTACAATAACTTGTGGTTCTCTATTGTTTTTTCAGTGGTGGGCAGCTCTTTTTTGGGGGATATTCAATAGTTTTGAGTGATTCATTTATGAGACATTTAATGTTGCGCACCTTTGCTTTTCATGTCTTGAAATGTTACCACAGTGCTACGTAGTTTTCTATTGGTTACTCAGTTGTGTGTGGTAGCCTCTATGGAATATGGAGTGGTTTATAGTGGTTCTCTTATTAACCCCTTTAATGCTGATGACGGCCCCCGGCCGTCATGCACCACGGTGGGCGTGTGCTAATGACGGCTGGGGGCCGTCATGAACCCGCCCACTCAATAAAAGTGCCGCACAGGCGCAGAATCGCGGCCGCGCCTTAGAGGTTAAAATAATTAATTGGTGCACACTGCACAGGTTTCCTTTTCACGTGCAGAAGTATCATTGGAGTTATTGCGTGTTTTTTCTGTTGATTATTCAGTGGTGTGTAGAACTTTCATTGGATATTCAACAGTTTGCTGTGATTCTCTTACTTATTCAGTGGTATGTACCTTTGCTTTTGATTGCCTCAAGTTTTATTAGAATTATTGTGTGTGTGTGTGTTATTATTTATTCGGTGGTGTTCAGCAGCTATTATGGGATATTCAATGGTGTGGAACGATTCTGTTATTAGACGTATTCAATGGTACGCACCGTTGCTTTACATGTCCTGAAGATTTCTTAGAGATTGTGTGTGGTTTTTATTGTTTATTCTGTGGTGTTCAACAGTGTTTATGGGATATTAAATGGTGTGCAGTAGTTTTCTTATTATTTTGTGATATGCATTTGTTTCTATTTTCATGTTCTGAAGTTTAATTATAGTTATTGAGTGAATTTCTATCAGTTATTCGGTGGATTGTTGTAGTTTTGTATGAGCCATTCCGTGCTGTGGAGTGGTTCTCTTATTAGACTTATTCAGTGGTGCACACCTTTGCTTTTCATGCCCTAAAGTTTTATTAGAGTTATTACGTGGTTTTCCATCGGTTATTCGTTGATGTGCACCTTCAGATTTATCAGGGTTACTGATTGACTTTCTGTCGGATGTTCAATGGTGTCCAGTAGCTTTTTACAGGGATTATCCACTGGTGTGAAACAGTGTTACACGGTTGTAACTATTTTCTTAAGGATTACCCACGGTTGCGCACCATTCTAAGGATCGCTCAGGGTTGCGCACCATTTAAAGGTTTGCTCAGGGTTGTGCCCCAATGGAAGGATTTCTCAGGGCTGCGCCCTATTAGAAGGATCGCTTAGGGTTGTGCACCCTATAATAAGGATCGCTCAGGGTTGCGCACCATTATAAGGATTAATCAGGTGCGCACCATTCTAAGGATCGCTCAGGGTTGCGCACCATTGAAAGGTTTGCTCAGGGTTGTGCCCCATTGGAAGGATTGCTCAGGGCTGCGCCCTATTATAAGTATCGCTCGGGGTTGTGCACCCTGTTATAAGGATCGCTCAGGGTTGCGCACCATTTAAAGGTTTGCTCAGGGTTGTGCCCCATTGGAAGGATTGCTCAGGATTGTGCGCTATTGGAAAGATTGCTTAGGGTTGCGCACCATTCTAAGGATCGCTCAGGGTTGCGCACCATTTAAAGGTTTGCTCAGGGTTGTGCCCCAATGGAAGGATTGCTCAGGGCTGCGCCCTATTAGAAGGATCGCTTAGGGTTGTGCACCCTATAATAAGGATCGCTCAGGGTTGCGCACCATTATAAGGATTAATCAGGTGCGCACCATTCTAAGGATTGCGCTGGGTTGTTCACCATTTTAAGGATGGCTCAGGGTTCACCCCATTTTAAGGATTGTTCTGGGGCGCGCCCTATTATAAGGATCGCTCAGGGTTGTGCACCATTATAAGGATTGTTCATTCAGGGTTTCGCACCATTCTAAGGATTACTCAGGGGGGCACACCATTCTAAGGATTGCACTGGGTTGTGTATCATTCTAAGGTTTGCTCAGGGTTGTTCACCATTATAAGGATTGCTCAGGGTTCACCCCATTTTAAGGATTGCTCAGGGTTCACCCCATTTTAAGGATTGCTCAGGGTTGTGCACCATTATAAGGATTGCTCAGGGGGTGCAGTGGATGGTGTGTGGGATATTCACTGCTCTGCAGTAGCATTTACTAAATTATACAGTTATGTTTCCGTGACACGATGTACTTTTGGGCTATGTATGCTCACTGAGTGGGGTGCATTTTAAGTATCATTCAGCTGCATCAGGCGGCTCTTCCGGGCTTATAAAGGGGGGGTGCACTAGTCAATCTAGTAGCTATTTGAGGCAGAGTACCGTTGTAACATTTACCTGCTCTTACACGCTTCCTGGTCCATGCTTTGAGGTGGACAAACGCTGCCCTGATCTGTTTCAGACTTCACTGGTCCACCACAGGATTGGGAAACACCCTGATCAAATACATTAAAGATGGCGGGCACTGCAGAAGAACAGCAGCGGTACAGCTGTGGGATCTTCCTGGCAGGAGTCATTCGTCTATTGATAAAGCTTAGCCCTGCTCTTTTGGTTTTACTAAAATTATATATACACTTTCTCATAGGAGCTTTCCAGTCAGCCTTTTCTTCCATTCGACTGTTGTGTCATTCACACTTTCTCCACCCACCACAGAACACTATAAGAGGCAATGGGGGTCAGCCTACTTCAGCCTCTGGAGGACGTCACTGTGAGTGACGTCATCGTGGCCTTTCACAAGGAACACATCCATACACAAAGGAGTTCCCTTCAGGGTCAAAAGATAGTATGGGAAAGTGTGCTTTTTGAACCCAACAAAATATCTTTGCTTTTGACCAACATATATTTGTTTAGAATTTCAAAGGTCCTAATAGCTTCCCCAACAACAGAGCTTTGCAAAAAGCATGACAAAACAAAACAACCATTGACAAGGCCAACATGCAGGAAGACAATGCCAGACCTACATTGGCTTTGCAATGTTTATTTATTACTTTTGTTTTTTTCGTGTGCCTCTCCCACTCCCCGAAAGAAAAGACAAAAATACTGTCTAGCTCTGTGTTTTGACCCAACCAATGGAAAGCCTTGCTTTATCATCGTCAGAGTCTGGTGGATGCTGTGAGATGATGAGTCATGTATGTAGAAACACACTTTCAAGGATGGGCGACCTTCGTGTCTATGTCAGTCCTAAGAATGTCGAACTAAAGCTGCTTGGAGATGCGGGTCTGTCGCTCTCCCTCCATGGCAGATCAGAGCAAGAAGAATAAGTACTTTACTGGCCATCAGGCAGCTGCTGACAAATTAACCACATAAAATATATGAATTATTACAGTAGGTCGAGTATTTGTCGTTTCAATTTAACAGCTATTTCACTCTTTCTTGCTGCTCTCCGCAGTTTTTGGCAAGTTTTTAAGAAAGATGCAGAGTTTTTAACAAAGACTTTTTTCCCCTTGAGGAATGTACCGAAGTGGTTGTCCGTAATAACTTTTTGGGAAGATTTGCATATAGTGAGCATTTGACACAAAGGCATCGGAGCACTTTACAGAAGCACAAGATGACGTTACACAAGGTCAGTTTCTTTATTATTAAAGCAGGCCGATTATGTAATTTGCTCAGGATCACAGGGTATATAACCGATGCCGGGACTTGAGCCTGGTCCCCCACTAGGCCGCACACCCTCCCTTTGATAGCAGAACATTGTAGAGAAAGTGACTCTCTCTAGATTCCACTCACACCCTGCTCCAGTCGAACACATCTGGGTTTGCATTAGTCAGCAGGACCGGCTTTAGGGAGGTGCGACCGGGGCAGCCGCACCTGGTGCTGAGGTGGGGGACCCGCTGTATTTGGAAATAACTTATGGGTTTAAAAGCACCTGCTGCAGAGTTCCTATGTGTCTATCAGCTTTTAAGGAAACAATACAAATGTCAAGAGAACTCTGGTGATTAATGTTCCTGCTGGCAAAATATTGAGTGAGTTTCAACTGATCATAAAGTACCTGTACCATGCAGCTATCAAACCTGAATTTATGTAAATGACTCATCGAGTCACTGCTTTTGTCACAGAGATTCGTTTGTTATTTGAAGTTCATAAGTTACAATATTAATATAGCACAGTGACCTATGAACTGTCATCAAAGATGCATGCAAACTGCACTGTATATGTTAGAAAATTATGTTTTCACCAGTCTTTTATTTTCCTAATGTTGCTCAAAATAGTTTGGGTATGATTCCATACTGATTAGTAAAGCCAAGCTCAACCACTGTGGTATGTTTTAAATCCTGAGTACTTGGTTCCCCGGAGTAGAAACTCTTAAAATATACCACCTACCAGTATGCTTGATTCATTGTCTGTGTATAATGTGTATGTGGGATGCAAGGTGCTATGATTCTCTAAACTGGGTTAAGTAGCACTATACAACAAATGAAATTCATGCAGGAGAGGTAATGGGGAGAGGAGGGGCACCGCTGGAGGGTTGAAGTGAGGGAATACATGGAGGCGGTTGGGGGGCACCAAAAGATTGCTGGACCGGATGTCACCAGCGCTTAAGTCGGCTCTGTTGGTTGGTGCCTATTTTTTTTTTTTTTTGCAGTTTTGTATATTGCGAACTCTACCAAAAGATATTGGAGCACTTTACACGAGCACCAGTTACCTTACACAAGGACACATTCATAATTTTTTGTAGGCACGGGGAGATTTGGTAATTTGCCCCGAATCACAGGATGTTGAGCCGACGCCAAGACTCAAACCTGGTTTTCCAGTTCCAAAGTCAGAAGTGGCGCATCACATTTAAAGTATTCCATTGTGGAAATGCGGCACACCGGGAACACGTGTAGCGAGCTATTTACGTTTATTTTTAATTTATTTATATCATTTATAGAGCGCATGAATCACCCCAGTCGGAGTATCTCTGCTCTGTAGTTATGTTTAGAATAACAAACATATGTTGCCTTTTGTTGCTTTCTACAACTATATGTTCCCTAGCGACCACATGCTTGGTGGCTGTGAGTACCGTTAAGTACTTGTTTTTTAATGTACTCCTGTTATATATATATATATATATATCTGGCAGCTGTACCCTGTCGTAAAGCTTCCTGGTAATTTCCGGGAACTTCGATTTTCCCTCTTCCACCAGAGTGCGCTTTCTTTAATCTGTACCAAAGCGGACATACTACTTCACACAGCACACAACAGTGTACGTTTTGTGCCAACGCTAAAGCCAATTTAGCATTTTAAAGATTGTTGATAAACCCAAATGTCTGTCTGTAACTTAAGTTTGTGGTTCATCAAGTGTTTATTTCTAGCCTGAGGTCACTCAGTCTGTATTTCTGTGTCTCTCAGTCTTTAATTCTATGTCGTTGGTTCTGTATTTCTAGGTCACTAGTCCTGTATTTCTAGCCTGTGGTCATTGAATCTCTATTCTAGTCTGTGGCCACTCAGTCTGTAATTGTATATCACTAAGGCTGTATTTCTAGTTCACTAGTCTGTACCTACAGCCTGTGGTCACTTAGTTTGTATTTCTAGGTTCCTTAGTGTGTATTTCTTGCTGTGGTCACTCAGACTCTATTTCTAAGTCACTAGGTCTGTATTTCTAGGTCACTAGGTCTGTATTTCTAGGTCACTAGGTTCTATGTTGCTAGGTCTGTGTTTCTAGGTCACTAGGTTCTATGTTGCTAGGTCTGTGTTTCTAGGTCACTAGGTCTGTACATACGTCTAAGGTCACTAAGCCTATACGCCCTATATATGAGAAGTGGAGAAGGATTTGGGAGATTAAAGATGGCTCCACAAGTGGGGGCCGGGGGCCCTGGTTTAGTGAGAGCATCAAGGCAGTACTCTCAGCAGCTGTGCTGGGGCTGCCTAAATAAGAAAAAGCCCACTGTGCTATTTTGTAGGTGCTTGCGCCACACACGCACATGCCTAAAAAAAATAAACCGCTGCTTTTTTCTGCCTTTTCAACTCAGATCGGCAAATGAAAAGAAAAAAATGAACGAAAGCGTTTTATCTTTTTTAAAGAAGGTGGGGAAGCAACATGGCTGGTGGGGCACAAAAGAAACGGGAAACATCCTTTACGACGCAACTTTTACCACGCAGTACCTTTACAACGCAGGATTTACAACGCAAGTCATTACAACGACTTGCGCTGGAGGGCGCTTTAGAATATGTAGTAGTTTAATTTACTATCCAAAACCTTCCCTACTATCTACGGGGACTGAAGTTGGAATAGTAAATTAAACTATTCACTATCCAGCGCCCCCCCAACGCAAGTCGTTGTAACGACCTGCGTTGTAAAACCTGCGTTGTAAAGGCATGTGTGGTAAAAGCATGCTTTGTAAAGACATACATCCAAAGAAACACAGAAGGATGATGAATGGAAATACATAGGGGTCTGGAAGCGGCATGGATGGCATGGGGGAGCGAGTGGGCATGAGGAAGAGCAACACGGAGGGAGGGGAGAAAAGCAAACTGGTGTGAGAGAGATTCTGAGATAAAGAGAGACCATTTAGAGCCAGGAGGGGGGAAAGTGTACAGGTAAGAAAGCAATGGAGGCAGAGAAATAACACAAGGGCACGGGGGAGAAGCACAGGAGCAAGAGAGAGCATAACAGCGAGGGGAAAAGAAGCCCACTAGGGAACCAGCTAAAGATCAAGGGAGAAACACAAGAAGAGAAAGTCCACAGGTTAACTAATGAGAAGCAAGAGAATGCGAGTGACAATGAAGCCAGCCAATGGTAATCAAAAGGCGGGCTCTAAGCCCACTGTAAGCTAACCGTACATCTTGCAACGGACAGCAAATGTTTTATTTGATTCTATATTTTAATGTTCATGTTTACCAACATGTCCTTTCTTTCATATGAAAGAGCTACGTACCAAGTATTTAGGTGGTTTGTGGGAAAGCTGATGGCGTGACCATGTATTATAAGGAATACATGTCAGCCTGTTATTCATGATAAGGATATTGCAAGTCACCTCGGAATTCCATAACCTTAAAAGAAACTCGGGCTTCAGACTTATTTCCCTTTATGGTCATGGAACTCATCAGTGACTTGCAATATCCTTATAATATACGGGGGTATTTTATCCCAAGTATCTAAAACTAAGCATGTTCTAACATGCTCATTTTCACATATATGGGATAAACAACCTCCCTAGAGACAGAGAGAAGTGTACTGGTGGATCTGTCCAGTACCACAAAGCTAATAAAAGGTTGGTCCTGGGTGTGCAGTATGTGAATTGTCACACTCACTCCCTGTACCCAGCCAATCACCTGAGCCCACTCTCTACTTTGGAAAAATGTATTAGACCATTCAATATTAGCATGAGGAAGCCTCACTGCTAGTGCAAAACCCTTAGAAATGCCAAATATGCCCGTCTCTGTGCCACAGTGTTCTTGTATCAGAGCAACGTCACTATTAGTGAAGATAGCTGGGAAAACAACTCAGTGGGTTAATGTAACTGCTACAAACTATGTGTAACCCTTTCAAATTACAAAGTTCGATAAATAGAGTTGGATAATAAGAACTGTTATCGATGTTTAATTGCTCGGTGCGTTCTGAACAGAAAAGTGACCAGTTTGTTATTACCAGGGCCACAGGAATTATGCAGCAGGGGAGGGCCCAATTATGTGGGAGAGTTCACTAAATTATGCAGCGAGAAAATGTAAATATGCAATGTAATGCGGCACATTTTGTGATAGCATTATATCATTATTTTGTCATTTTCAGTCATGGCAACATTGTCTGGGCAAAGATTTCACCTTATTAGTACCAGTTTACCAAATACAGTAATAAGCAACTGAGAGATGACCACTCATTCTATGAAGGGGCTTCCAATGCACGGGACATGTCACCACATTTTAAGTAACTTTTGATCTGTTTGTCCTGGAAACATTTCTTTTTGTTAAAATCTGCAGATTACGCAGCAGATGATGGAAATGTTGCTAATCCATAATTATGCGGAAAACGCAGCAGCCCCAGAACCAAATAATTCCTGTGGCCTTGTACATTTTTCATGGTGAGCTCAGCAGCAGAATGTATATCAAAGTACCACTGAACTGTTAATGAACTTAGGAAACTCAGCCATACTTGAAGCTAAAGAAATGTCCTCCTCTGGTTATGTAGGCGCATTGGTGATTGTGACTGAAGCTCCCAGAAAATAACATCACAACATGGTAGTTTCATAAAACGTAAACTTAAATGACCCCAAAGAGTACCTTAGCAGCCAAAATCGTCCAACATTAAACGAGAAGCTGTGGGCCCACTATTCTAATCACAGCGTAACCTTTATACTATTGTGTGATCCTGGGAAAAAAAACATTTCAACTTCCTGTGCCCCATGTCCCTTTCCTAAAACAGGAGCTCCCAGAAATAGAAAAAAAAGTCCTACTTATGCACCAAATAAACATGCATTGGTAAATCCAGCCAGTCTGACTTTTTGTCAGGGGGAGAATTCGGTAATAGTTGGGCGATTTTGTACGTTTGGCATCTGCAGTCCAAAAAAGAAAACGCCATAAGGAAACAACATCTTGGGCTTCAACAGTATGGAAGCTGGGCGTGGGGTCCCTGTGATGAACAGGCAGCATTAGCAGGGTAGAGCTGTGCTCTCAAAGAAGAGTGTTAATAAAAATGAGATGTTTTAAGTGTTGACTTTAAAAGGAATACACAAAAAGCATAGAATAGGACAACAATACAGAATTTTCGTGGCATTTTTAAAGCAAGTCTGTGTGCGCACACATCTTTACTATGTGAACAACTGATTCAACAACATGCTATGATTACAGCAAAGTAAAATAAATGAAGGCACGAGGGTGATTGGTTACAAGCACTTTCAGTCTAAGGCATCCAAACATCATGCATTTCCTAAACGGATATGAGGTTAGATCAGTAATTTTAATGTCTTGTCCACAAAGTGAATACATTAAAGAACACACACCGGCTCTCAATGACAAGCTATACATGATGTACCAGCTGCAGTCTTAGAAAGACTACTTGATGTTCCATCCCCAAAACCTAATGCAGACACAAATTGTACAATGTAAGCATCCATGAAATGCTATGACCTTTCTGGGCAGCCCATCAAAGCAATAGAAAGCCGCAAAAAACACAAGAAAGCCAATGGCTGAAGGGGGCTAACCCAAAGTGCACTCTCTCTGTATTTCTTCAGAAATATACAATATGAACTGATAAAGTTCTTCTAGACAGGTAAAAGTGTCCTTAGCCAGACCTAGCGATAGATATTTTTCAAATTAATGGAAATGCGGAAATTGAGAACAGCATGATGCGTCTATTCTCACGCTCTCCGTACAGCTCATGCGCAGTGATACTTGACACACTGTGCAACCACCACATTGTTCAAACCTACACACATCAAAATGACCAAAATGTCTCATACGGGCAAAATACAACTCCCACCCTTCCAACCAGCCCAGGAACCTGATACAAACCAGAGCACAACCAGGGGTATTACGCCCTATAGAAATAATGCTACCTGACCCCACCTTCCCCAGAAAGCTTTTGGGCCTCACGATGACGTTGGCAGGCGCTATGTAATAAAACAATGCACTTACAGACGAGTTCCTGTATTCTTTCAGGCTCACCTCAGCATGAATCCCCTGCCTGCTAGGGTGCCTGCTTGCACTTCTCTTCAGAACAGTAGGCACGTGTCTGCACTGGTTTCACACCTAACCTCCCAGATTTAGATGTGTCAATGACTCCAGAGGGCCATTAACGGAGACACATTAATAGCCTTGCCTGTAACAGTGATGGAGAAAGCACAGGAGGGGCTGGCTGCATTTAAACTACTTCCCAGCTCCCTGTTGTGGCCCATCTGTACTCAGACTATGCCCCAGGCCAGGGTACCTGTGGTACAGTCTCCCTCAGTGTGGGGCAATAGCTTTGCTACAAGACACAGGGGGCATCTGGCAGTTTTTCTAGACCTATACAGAAGGAGTGTGACAGTTTCCTGTAAATCCTTGAGTATTGTGAAGAAGTAATAGTGGGCTCTCGTTTCCCTAAGATGTTTGGGTACAACATATACCCTACTAACGTCCTCTCTTAAATGTTTTTAATCTTGCCAGAGGTATCCAAAATAAAGAACCCTGCGGGCATCTTTAATCACAGAACCCTTAGCAATAAGGACTCCGCTAACAAACAGCGCTGAGCCCATCCACAGGCATTAGGTGCAGCGGGTGAGGGCCCGATGATGAAGCATGCCACTGGTGGTACCAGTGGGTGAGGTCCCTTTTATATAATCTAAGAGATTTCAGCATTCTCTACCCTACTACCAGGGACATCTGGAACGTAGATACAGCGGAACCTAACTATACAGGAGTGACCTGTTCTTGTGATAGGGAGAGTTCAGACTGGGACGATGAGGGGCTCCCTTAGTTATTGCTTTTCACTCCCTCCACTGACGCATAAAACTTTCTGTACTGTATTGAAAAACTTTTGAAATATAAAAAAAACTTTCCCTAAGTCATACAAAGAAGTGCTGTCATTTTTCTAAGAGATGGTCACGGAAGGGTGGAAGGTTGCACCATATACCCACAGTGGAAGAGGTTCTACAAAACCACTTTCATTTGTCAGCAAACCCCTGTAAAATGACATATACCATTATACATCAACACTGACTTAAAAAAAAATATATGCAAAACAAATAACCTCTTCCGATAACTATGTGTATAGAAGTGGAGTGCACCTATCTGCATTTACTGGGGTGTTAGGAGTACCCACTGATTCAGTATTTTTATTCGTTTGCATTTAGCCCCTCCTATTTCCTCTGATTGGGACTTTAGCCATGCTCAAGTCATGTCGTCTGGGTTAGGGGCCTCGTAGGTTAATTTTACCACGACACAGGTAGATATGACGCACTATAGCTCAACCTATCATTATAAGCGCTTGCCATTCAGGGGCGTAACGGAGACCCCCCGCAGTGCGGGTGGGGGCAGGGTCTCTTGTTTTGGAGGGCCCCTCACTTCTAAGCTATGCCATTACATGCCTTGCAGAATGTGTGCATGGCATGGAATAAGACAGAGTTAAACTATAGGAAAAGCCTCTCTGTTTTCCCAAGCAGGCCCCTGGGAGGGGCACCACCGTTTAGACCCCCCCCCCATTGAGCCCAAGAGCAATAATTACCTGTGCGATCTGGGAGATTCCAGGGCTCTAGTCACATTCTGCTAGGGGGTGCCATCATTTTGCGTTATGCCACTGTGCCATTGCATTGTCTCCAACAGAACTCAGAACTTTTCAAAGTTTTGAATCTAGCACTCCCACTTTCAGTTATTGCATCTCTAGCCCCACCCACACCGGAGAAGGTTCTTGTGATTGGGTAACAGGATTTCCAATCAGAGGTTAGTTTCAGTATCACTGTAGTCAGGGTCAGCATTTTATAGGATGACCTTGGGCAGCAGTCTTAGAGCGCCATCTAAAGTTGGTGACAAATTACTACAAAAGGCATGGTAATCCCTAAAAAAAAAAACAAAAAAAATGTTTTGCCTAGAGCGCTGAAAATCTTTGCACTGTTCCTGGTGGTTCATTAAACAATATATATATATATATATATATATATATATATATATATATATATATATATATATATATATATATATATATATTTATTTATTGCGAGAGACAGAGAGAGGGTGGCTCTGGCTATGTGGGTAGCAGGTGGGTAGCAGAGAACCTCATGTGCAGTAGGGTGTGTAGAAGTTATGGTTGAGTAAGGAAATGTATAGGATATCAACATCAATCCACAACAAACAAGCACTTGAAAGTCACATACCTTCTTCCACATCGTTGCGGGCAGCCGCTTCTAGTAGGGTGATGTTTTCAGGGAAGAAGACCCGCCGCTCTCCCTTGCTGCTCCGCGCCTTCTTAGCACCCGCTTTGCCCTTCTTACCCTGGGCTTCCTTCTCAAACTGCGCCCACTTTTTGAGCTGTTGGGTCCTCCGCTTCTGGGCATGCTTCAGGCGCTCCTGCGTGCCCATGCGGCTAACCGCCGGCATCTCCGTCAAGAGCTCCAGGTGGTCCGCCATGGTTGCCCCAAGGACGAGGTCAAGCCAGAAGTTTCAAGTCAAGGCGCGATGGGCAGGCCACGTCAGCGCAGTAGTGCCTTCCATTGGATAGGGGTACAAATGGAGAAGGTCCTTGGTCGCTCCATGCGGTTGCTTCTCGTGGTCACACCTATAATCCCAAACACAACACGTAGCATCAATGTGATGGCCAAGGCCTGGCTAGCCCAGCTCAACAGGCAACCCGCTTTGCAAATGGAAAGTCCAAGCAATGTGCACTTTTCAATCAACACAACGAAGATGTGAAGAAATGGCCAGTTATGGTTTTGATTGTCTGTCAAAGGAAGGACCTAGATTCAGAAGATGGAGTTCAGGAAAGGCCTAGGGTCAGTAAAGGTTTCTAGTCAGGGGCAACCCAAAGGCGTGCTCAGGGGGGTAAAAGAGGGGGGGGAGGTCAGAGACGGCCTCGGGTATCAGGCACGGTCTGGAGAGTAAGGAAAGGTCTGATGTCAAGGAAAGTTTCCAGCCAGGAAAGGTCTGACGTCAGAAGAGACAGCAGGAGATGAATGGGTCAGGAGAGGCCTGGGAGTAGTATAGGGTTATCAGTTTGGGGTCTGGACTCTGTGGAGTGTTCAGTTCGAGGTCAGGGGTCTTGAAGAAGCACGCGGTCCCCCTAAGAGCACACCACAGTCTGGGGAGGGTCTCCAGGCGCCACAAAGTTTAGCGGGACCGAGCGCAGGAGGCAGGAACTCCTCCAAGCGGGCAGCACGTCTTCATTCATCCTGGGAGACGAAGCTCATGTGTAGGCGCCTGCCTCGGCCTCGAGGCGCTGTCGGTCTCCCCTCCGGAGTGTGAGGCGCCCCAATGCGGTCTGCCTGTCCTCGAGGGGCTGACAGGGGCTCCCCCACAGCAGCACGGCGGGGGGAGGGGGTGCCTGACACCCACTGCTGGCCCCTCTTCTTCCTGGGGGGCAGGGACTCCCTCCAGGGGGGTCTAGGGCTCAACAGCCCCTGGACCCGCGCGGGCTCCGAGCCTCCTGGGCTGCGGACTCCAGGAGCGCCCTGGACCCGGGGATGCGGATCCGGTGTCACCGGCGCGGGAGGCGGCACCCTCGCTGCCCCCGGGGGCCGCCACGCAGAGCCACCCCCTGCCTGCCTCCGGGGGGCGCAGACACCCCTGGACCTGGCCTGCACCCGAATACCGCTCCCGGGGCCACCGCCGGGATCCTTCGGGGGGCCCTGGGGGGGCGCGCGCGTGCAGCGGGGGGGCTCAGCCCGGGCTCCGGACCCCCTGGCAGCGGGCTCCTCCGGCCGTCTCCGGGGGCTCCTGGGGCTCGGGGTCCGGCTGCACGGACGGCGCTGCCCCGGCAGCCACTTGTCAGCCTGGACCTGTTGCAGCGCTCGGACTCCGCCTCCTCCCTCTCTCTCTCTCTCCCCGGTGCTCTCCACCTCTCTCCTCCTCTCTCCTCCTCCTCCCACCCCCGGACTCTTGGAAAGCTGAGCCGCTTCCTGCTCGCCTCCTCCCGCCCTCCGCCAGGCAGGGCCCGGGGCAGCGCTCCAGGGAGGGGGAGAGGGGGAGAGTGAGAGGTCACACACGGGAGAGACAGGCACTGGGGAGGAGGACATGTCACGGAGGGAGATGACCCACAGAGGATAGAGAGGGGCTGGCATACACGAGAGAGAGAAGCAAACTCCAGAGAGGAGAGACAGGGAGGGAGGGACATGACCCACAGAAGAGAGAGACAGGCGGACTCTAGAGAGTTTGTTCTTGTGCCTCTGTGTCTAGCATATTTTGCAGTATTATACCTCTAATTGTACTTTGTTTTCTCTTTTAACCTGCACACTTGTCACTCTGTCCTCCTGTAATGCACTGTTTGCTACCTCATGTATTTTGTTTGCTCACAATTGTCACTTTTACCTCATGTAACTTATCGTCTGCTTTTGTAATTTTTGTTCATTTGTAATGTTCTGTTCCTATTGTGAAGCGCTCTGACGCCTTCGGGTAAAGTCCACGCTATATAAAAACGCATAAATAAAATAAAATAAAATAAATAAAAGAGAGACCGGAAGGGACATGACCCACAGAAGAGAGAGAGGGGCCATGACACACAAAAGAGAAAGGCAGACTCTAGTGAGGAGAGCCAGAGAGGCCTTGTCTCACAGAGAGAAGAGAGGGGTGTGTCATGCACACGTGAGACAGCCAGAGCCCTTAGAGAGAGAAGGAGGCAGAGAGGGACATGTCATTCACAAGAGGCGCAGGCAGGCCCTAGAGTGGAGAGGCAGGGAGGACTTGTCAGACAGAGGAGAGAGAGAGAGAGGAACATGTCGCCCACAGGTGAGACAGGCAGGCCCTAGACAGACGAGGCAGAGGGGCAGGTCACATAGAGGGAAGAGAGGGGTGTGTCATACAAAGAAGAGACAGATAGACACTAGGGAGAAGGGACAGAGAGAGACAGTCAGCCGTTCTTGCTGTCCTACCAATGGGGTAGGAGTAGGCCTGCAAATTGACAAACAAACTCTGTCGCACTTCGTGGAGTTCCACAAGCAGCAGAGTGCGGTAAGTTGCGCCGCTCGCTCTGATTTTTAGCGCAGGGTGTTTGTCACATGCTGGAAAATTAGAGCGAACCGGACCCCATGCAGCGCAAGAGGGCGCAGCTTCTTTCTGCTGCTCGAGTAGAAGTTCTACCCAAGCGACCGCTTCCTCAATGCGAGCAGCAGGTTTCTCAACGCGAGTGGCAGTTTTCTCAATGCGAGCGGTAGCGACAAGCTGCGACCGCTCGCTTTGAGAAATCTCACCAGGGGGTGGTCTAGCATTGGATTTTCCCCACTCACACTCGCCTGCTTAACGTTGGCGAGTCGTGAGATAGGAAAACTCTGTGACACGAGACTGAGTTTTTTTAAACTTCGCGCTCTACGCGGAGTGGAAAAAACCATGCAAACTCTATGAAAAAAGCATGGTGTACAACCCAGGCCTAGGTAGGAGACGCTAAATTTTTGGGGAGACAAGGATAGCCTCGAGGAGAGCAGAGTCAGAGGTCTGGCTTGGCTCTAGGAGTCAAAGCACAACTGAGCCATCACATTGGCAACACCCGTGATGAAAAAATATGATAAAGAGTTTACCAGTTTAAAAAAAATATTTATTACAAAATTTCTGTTTCTAAATTAAGCACATACGATTGTACCACTGAATTTAGTGATATTTATTAAAAGCATTTAAAAAAAAATATATATGAAACATTGAGGAGCACGCTTATGCCCTGATATCGCTGACATGAGTTACTGAAAATGTGGCAGTTTGTCTGTTTCTCTATGTTATTAAATCTAAAGGATTAATGTATATGTGATTTTTCTGTACAACAGAGATCTTGTACGTAACTATTTTAATGTTTTCTCAAAGTAGTTTGGTAAGGAAAATGCTACCTAGTGAAATAACGCAATGGTCCATGGATCACACAATTTGGTCAAATGGGGACGCGGGATTTGAATCCAGGTTTTCATATTGTGTAGTTCAAAGACCGTAGGGTTACATCATTCTCTTTTCTGTTGAACACCAAAGATCAGTGCTTTGTGTTCAGTTATTTCATTATTGTTATTCTGTCTGTTAGTGTTAGTACATGAAGTTTAATACTCTTTTTGCACCTTAACTCAAACTGACACTTAAAACACACATATATATATTCGTAGCCAAAAGATTTACAGGTGCTGTTTTATGTTTTGAATGTTTCCACGGACACTGAACATCAAACACAGTGACAGAACCTGCCTGTCTCAAATCAGGCTGAACTCCTCTACTGCCCCCTTGAAGAGTTGTAAACCAAAGAGCAGCACTCACAGCCCGCATCCATGCAGGCACCAACAGCAGCAAGGAAATATTCGCCATCGTAAAACACTTCACCTCGCCCAAAGCCACCTCCAGCAACTTAACCCCTCACAAGACCTCTGTAACAAACTCTTGGATTTCTTCTGTGACAAGATTACCTCCATATACTGCAACTCCACTCTCAACTGGGTCCTGTCTTCCTTGTAAATTGACTTCCAATCAAACTCGAAGAACGGACCCTGACCGCATGGCCCGCCATCACTATGAATGAAACAGGTGCCAGCGTGGAGTCCAGAGCTTATTCTGACCCCTGGCCCCATCATGCCTTGAACAAAGGACTCCTACCAATCAGATAAGCTCTAGGACCCATTCTCAAAGTCTCCATCGACTAAGCCACCTTACTGGATGCCTGGAAACATGCAGCGGATCCAGCCACACTTGCCAACTACAGAACAATCTCCCTAATATACTATGCAGCCATGGTCCTTGAGAATCACATCCATAGATGTGTCACTGACCACTTCATCAATCACCAGCTCCTCGCTTCCACACAGTCCGGCTTTAGGCCTTACCATGGTACTGAAACAGCTCTCATCGCCGCCTCAGACGACATCAGCATGATCCCGGACAGAGGAGACTTCAGCTCTCCTCCTCCTGAATCTTTCTGCATCTTTTGAGACGGTCTCACACCCCATCCTCTCCAGCTGCCTGCAAAAGATTGCCCTTCAAGGAGATGCTCTCTGTGGGCTTTGCTCCTTATTGACAAATAGAGCTCAAGCTGTCAGCCTGGCACCATGCTCTTCGGAAGCCCACAAACTCATCTGTGGAGTGCCTCAAGGTTCATCCCTCAGCCCTACCCTCTTGAATGCATACATGACTCCGCTGACCGACATCATCCGTTCACATGACATCAACATCCTCTCCTACGTTGACAACGTGCAATTCATACTGTCCATCTCAGACAAGAACCCCAGCGCAAGAAATAAGTTCACTGCTGCATGACCAAAATCACAAGCTGGATGAAATTCAACTGTCTTAAGCTCAACACTGACTTTACAGAAGTGGTAATCTTCAGCAATAACACCTTGCCATGGGACTCCACCTGGGGCCGTATTATAGGAGACAGCGCACTCCCCTTGTTAACACTGAGTGCGCCTTTCAAAAGGAGCTCTTGGCACTAACAAAAAGAGTGCGCTGTATTATGTTGAATGAGCTACCCCCAGGGCAGCTGCAAATTTGTGCATTCAAGTGCAATATGGAGTGGCCTTGAAGCAGTTGCTCCGTGTTTCACTGTGCAGGCGGCAGCCCTTTTAAGGGGGATTAGAAATCCCCTTGCAGGTGGGTGCAGTGAATGACTGCACCCGCCTGCAAGGGGATGTCTGGGGGTCCATGGGACCTCCTACCCCCTGTCCAGATGGCCCCTGACAGCTTCTTAGCCTCTGTGCCCGCATCTACAATACGGCGCGGGCACAAAGGCAAAAAGATTCCCTGATTTGCATGGGGCCACGCCGCCATGCAAATGACGAAATGCCCTCTTGGGAAAGCCCTGGCGCTGTATGTGCGCCAGCGTTTTTAGTACTACAGAAGGGAGCGCACATGCGTCTGCGGCCCCTTCTGTAATACCAAAGTGCTCTGGGAGCGTGCAAAGGAGGCGCACACTCCTTTTGTGTCCTTGGGGCACTTTGTGTAATACTGCCCCAGGTGTCCTACAGACCTTGGACCCACACTACCCCCATCACCCACAGCAAGACACACCTTATCCTGCCTCCACACCCTAAAGTTACTGAGGAAGATCTTCAGATGGTTCCCAAGTCACAGCAGAAAAAAACTTTACTTACACCCTCATCACCAGCAAATTGGACTACGGAAATACCCTCTACGCCGGAATCCCCAACCAACTCACCAAAAGACTACTACAAACCAGCCAGAACTCTGCAGCCAGACTCAACTTCAACCTCCCGCGCAGAACCCACATCACACTGCTTCTCAGGGAGCTCCACTGCCTCTTGACACACAAACATTCTCAGTTCAAACTCCTTACACACACATGCATGGCACCAACAATCTTATCCCCTTCCACCAACCATCCAGACACCGCCGCTCCACTGGACTCTTGCTTGCACACATCCCACCCATACACAGAACCAGATCCAGAGGCCAAGCCTTCTCTTACATCGCTCCTAAAGCGTGGAATGACCTCCCACCACACATAAGAGCCCCCTCATCTCTTCTGGAGTTCCACAAAAAACGGAAAACCTAGCTTTTTCTATATCCCAACCGTAGGTTCGATTGCGCTAACACACCTGCTCAGCACCAAACACCGGGTGATGATAGTGCACTCTGCAAATACACATCATAACAAGAGCAAAGTCTACAGGTGATCCAAGACTTTTTTATTTTTTGCTAACTCTTTCATTGCTTTTCACTGGGGTGTTGAGTCTCTCCTAATAGTTTCTCTAGTCAGGAGAGCCTGCCGCAGTGCTTGAAATGGAAAAATAGAAGTGCAGGTACTCTGTAACAGAGTCTCTAGTAAAAGAGAGGGACCCAAAGACCCAAAGGAGTAGGGTACCATACGACAATTGTCAAAACGGAATTTCCCCTTTGGGCTATGATAACAGGAAGTACACGATCACAAGCACTGCATTCAAATCAAGTAGGAGCAAAGGAGAAAAAATAGCACTGAGTAGTGACACAATAAGTCCTTGAAGCAACAACTCTAACCAAGATAGCAATACATGTGATAGAGTGAGATTGCATTGTTTGGACTATTGTATCTTCCTCAGCTGTATAGGAATTATATCTTCCTTTCTTTTGTGTCCCACCTGTGATGTATATTTTTGTGTAAACATTTTTTTTTAATGGCAATGTATTATTGAATATGTTTTTAATGTATATCTGAATACATTTTGCATACTTTTTTGAATCAATCTAATTTTTATATTTTCTCCTTTGCTCCTACTTGATTTGAATGCAGTGCTTGTGATCGTGTACTTCCTGTTATCATAGCCCAAAGGGGAAATTCTGTTTTGACTCTGTAACAGAGTACCTGCTTGTTTATGAGAAGTGCGAGTACTCTCCAATTAAAAGTATAGCATTTCTCTTGAGAAGTGCTGGTACTCTCCCGCTCAAAATAAAAAAGTGCCGGTACTCAGTACATGACATTACCAGCCCATTTAAAGCACTGACCTGCAGTCACATTAACATAACTAGTGTCTCCCGGGTCCTTTACTCTGCTGTCAGACCTGCTGTGCCAAACCAAACTATTTGACAAGGGCGAGGCTAGACGAGCCCGCCTTTAGGGGCCGGCCCCCCGGCCCACGCACCCCATTTGTTGAGAGTAGCCGGTCGGCCACCCTATGGGAGGCGACCGGGTTGGAGGAAGTCCTTCCGGTTGGCCAGCGGTGACGCATTTCCGGCGCGGGCGGGGTCAGAGGCCGTGACCTATTTAGGTCACAGTCTCAACTCAATCGGCCTCTTTCCTCGCCTGCGTCGTGACCTGCTCGCACCTGCTGGACCCCTACCCCCAGGCTCGTTAGCCTGTTTTATTTAACTTAACTTGCTACGTATTTATTCGGCCCTGATCCGGTAGCTTTCCCTGCCCCATATTTGGCGCCTTTTCCCCTCGTGGTGTCGAAGGATTGACCGACGGCGGTGCCCGGAGAAGTGCGAGCAGGACGGTGCAGATTCGTGGACAGAGCGGCGGTGATTAGCAGCGACCAGTGCGGCAGGTAAGGGGTCGGGGCTCACGAGGCTGCGTGCGTGAGTGGG
Organism: Lissotriton helveticus; assembly: GCF_964261635.1. Classification (NCBI taxonomy): domain Eukaryota; kingdom Metazoa; phylum Chordata; class Amphibia; order Caudata; family Salamandridae; genus Lissotriton; species Lissotriton helveticus. The sequence continues at coordinate 138,930,715 of NC_136063.1, read as the reverse complement.
TCTCGGGGTTCGCCCTGCTTTTGTTAGGCTTTACTTGTTACTTGGGCGTCTCTGGGGCCTGCTCAGGCGGCAGCGTGCGATTGTTTATACGCAAGCGAGCTCTGACGCCCCGTGCCTGCCGCCTTGGTGCGAGCTGCAAAGGCGGGAGGGGGTTGGCAGTAGCGGCGCTTCGTAGGGGCCTAGCGAAAGAGAGAGGTCCTGTAGTGGGAGCGAGAGGCCCTGTAGGCGCGCAGCCGCGAGCCCATAATTTTTCCCGCGCGCGAACTCGGCAGACAACATGCCGCCCAAAGGCCAGAGTCAGAAGCGCAAGGGGAAAGATCCCGAAATCGCGCAGCTTCTGAAAGCCCTGTTATCGAAGCTAGATGGCAGCGGGGACAGCAGCGAGGGAGAGGGAGATGAGGTACCCCCTGAGCCTGAAGTGGAACCCGAGGTGGTAGAGGAGCGTCCTCGGAGGCCGGGTGTCCCCCCCAGAGCGGCTTTCCCTCCATTGATTAAGAAACCCAGAGTGCAGAAGCAGGGCGGGCGAGGCAGGAATGGGAAGGCTGTAGGTCGGGCGAAGGCGGCTCCTAGGGTGGTGCCACTTGAACCTGATGTTCTGATTATACCCCCTCCTAGACAGCCCGAGGTACCACCAGCAATACCGCCCAACAGCCCTCAGGGTTTACCACCTACGCCCGCTCCTATAGTTCCACCCGAGGACAGGACGGGGGTGATTTTGGAGGAGATTCGGGGCGCGCTGGCGGCCCTTACGCCGGTCCCGGTCACGGGGGGAGGGGTGAACTCACCTGGAGCAGCAGCACCAGTGGCCCCCCAACCAGCAGTACCAGTGGCTCCTCAACCGGCAGCACCAGTAGCTCCTCTTCCAGGTGGTGCAGCGCCAGGCCCGCTGGCAGAGATATTGGGAGCCCTTAGAGCATTAACATCAGGTCCCAAGGGGCAGGAGGGAGGGGGGCTGGGGCGACGCCGGTGACGGTAACCCCCACCCCCATGCCAGGAGCAAGTGCCGCAACTGCGGCAGTCGCTCCATGGGCGCCAAGTGCGTCCGAGGACCCCACCCTTAGCGAGATTAGGGCGCAGCTGGCTGTACTGGTCAAGGCGCAGGGATCCAAGGAGCAGTTAGGTCAGCAGACCACCGCATCAGGGACGGTCGGTCCCGCGCCTTCAGGAGGTAAGCCTGAGGGCAAGAGTAATTTACTAACCGGTGGGGCTAAAACTGAGGGAGGGCAGGGTTATGTGCTGTCCAAACCTGGCCGATTGGCTACACATGTGTCCCTTGAGGTTAAAGAGAAGATCTGGAAAGGGGAATATGTAGATATGTTTTCTCTCATTCGACCCAAAAGATGGGAGGTAGAGTCCAAGGATAAAGATGGTAAGGATGGTGCTTCCAAGGATAGGAGACCGAGAGTGGATGAGTCCATTACAAACTGGCTTTTTGGTTTTCAGGTATTCATGACGGTAATGATTGAAAAGAAACCAGAGCTAGCGGCATCCTTGGTGTATTATATGCATAAGATTTTGAAAGCACACACGACCCATGGTGGCTCAGCTTGGTTGGATTATGATAGGGACTTTAGATGGGAAAAGGTGCAGGACCCTGACATGGGTTGGGACCAGGTGGAGGTCAATGTCTGGCTGGAAAGTGTAAATGGCAAGTCAGGGGGGTTTCAATCGATTAGGCAGCCCTTTCGGAGTTCACAGGGGGGGGCCGGTGAGAAAAGAGGAACGTGCTGGGCCTTTAATAGAAAGACATGCACCTGGCCCACAGATAAGTGCAAGTTCAAACATGTGTGCTCCTACTGTGGTCATCACTCCCACCCAGAGTTCAAATGTATTAAAAAATCCAAAGAGAGAGGGGGAGGGGGTAAGGAGATCAAGCCTCCCCAGCCTTAAGTTGCCCACTCCCGTGGACATTGGGAGACTGATTTATTGGCTGAATCAGTATCCTGACCGGTCAGCAGCCGAGTTATTGTACCTTGGTTTTTCAGAAGGTTTTCGCATACCAGCTCAAGACGTCCCCCCTGTTGAGTATTGCAATAATCTGCTTTCTGCACGGGCCCAGCCAGCAGTGGTCAAATCCAAAATAGACAAGGAATTAGGGTTAAGGCGGGTGGCAGGTCCTTTTCTGACTCCCCCCCTGCCGGGTTATGTGTGTTCTCCTTTGGGGGTGGTCCCCAAGAAGGACCCTGGTCAGTTTAGGATGATCCACAATCTGTCGGCGCCTAGAGGGTCTTCAGTGAACGATGCGATTGACCCTGCCCTTTGTTCAGTGACTTATTCTTCATTTGATGCCGCTTTAAAGAAGTTGAGGGACCTAGGCCCGGGGGCCATTATGGCTAAGACAGACATAGAATCATCCTTTCGCCTTCTGCCGGTACACCCGGAGGATTACCACCTATTGGGTTTCCAGTTGGACGGCAAGTTTTATTATGATCGGTGTATGCCTATGGGGTGTGCCGTGTCTTGCAGATATTTTGAGACTTTCAGTTCCATGCTCCAATGGCTGTTCTCATATAGGACAGGTTACAGGGGGGTCGTGTATTACTTGGACGACTTTATGGTGATGGGGCCTGCGGCTTCTGCTGACTGTGGACAGGCTTTAGAACAGTTAGTGGCTATGTTTCAGGAGTTTAAGATACCCCTGGCCCCTGGCAAGATGGTGGGCCCGGCGACATGTATGTCCTTCCTAGGTATAGAGATTGACACAATGGCTGGTGAGTGCAGGTTGCCCCTCGATAAGGTTCAGGCTTTTTCTCGCGCCATCGAGGCGGCGTTGTCTTCTCCTAAAGTGACTTTGCACCAGTTACAGGTACTAGTGGGCCAGCTAAATTTCGCCCTAAGAATCATCCCTATGGGACGCCCTTTCTCGAGATCAATTGCAAGAGCGATGGTAGGCCTGTCCCAAAAGCACCACAGGGTCCGCCTCAGGGTGGAGGTGAAGAATGACTTGAAGGTGTGGCAGAAGTTCTTGACAAACTTTAATGGTTCTGTCGTTTGGCCAGCACCTGCGGTCTCTAGCAAGGAACTGGGGTTATTCACGGATGCGGCTGGGAGCATTGGTTTTGGGGCAATCCTGGGTCCCCATTGGTGTGGGGCTGAGTGGCTAAGCGAGTGGCATGAGAGAGGTCTGACTAGGAACATTGCATTCTTAGAGTTGTTTCCGATCCTGGTAGCAGTGACCATTTGGGCTGAGCACTTCAGGAATAGATTTGTGATCTTTTGGTCAGACAACATGGCTGTGGTTGAAGCCATCAACAGGCAGGGTGCTACATGTACACACGTGTTGAGATTGCTGAAACGTCTGGTGTTGGAATGTTTGAGGTTGAATTTACTGTTCAGGGCTGCACACATTCCGGGCGTTGACAATCACGCTGCTGATGCTTTGTCTCGTTCCAAGTTACAGGAGTTCCGGAGGTACCACCCGGAGGCGGAGGACGAGATGACAGTATTTCCCCCATCACTGTGGAGGATTGGAGCCCCGCTCTAGCGGGGCTGGTAGGTGCCTCACTGAGTGACCGCACTCGGGCTGGGTATCAACAGTGTTTTTTGACTTACAGGTCATTGGTGCAGGAGGCGGGCTTCACAAGCTGGTTCTCTGATCAAGCCATGTATTCATTCTTGCAACAAATCAGGGATCAGGGCAGGTCTCTCTCTTATGCTAGGGCTCATATCTGTGCGGTGGGATTCTTTGCTAGATTGGCGGGTTCTCATGATCCTGGGTCCTCTTTTGTGGTTAAGAAGGCTTTATCAGGTTGGGCCAGGCTAGAGGGGCCGAGGCGAGATTGCAGACGCCCTTTAGATGTGAGGACTCTGGGGGACATCTTGGGAGTATTACCTAGACTTTGCACTGCGGCATACGAGGCCAAGTTATTTGCAGCAGTGTTTTCCTTGGCCTTTTATGGGGCCTTCCGCCTGGGCGAAATTGTAGGGTCCTCTCGTAGTAATCAGGATGGGGGGATCCAGTTTAGGGATACAAGGATTGAACATGGTGACCTGGTGGTGATCCTTTCAAAATCTAAGACCGACCAGGCAGGGAAGGGGCGGTGATTCAGCTGCGCCCCGCCCTGGGGGCCCCGGTATGCCCGGTTGCCTGCATGCAGGAGTATCTAGCCATCCGCCCTAGTGGGGGGGGGGCAGCCTTGTTCATCCATGAGAGTGGGGAGTGTGTATCGCAGTTCCAATTCAAGGCCGTATTGCAGAGGGCCTTAATAGATCTGGGGCTGGGGGGCGCAGGTTACTCTTCTCATTCCTTCAGGATAGGGGCAGCTACTTTAGCGGCAGGAGCAGGGTTGTCATCTACTGCGGTGAAAAAGGTGGGCCGCTGGTCGTCTGATTGTTTTAAGCGTTACATACGCCCTGAATTGCTTTGACAAAAGGTTTTGGCCATGATTTTGCTTAACTTTTCTATTTCCTCTCTGATTAGTATGCCAAAAATGGTGGTGTGGGTGTTGGGTCACTCGTTCGTGCGGTGGGCAGCTGAGCATCTGCGACGGCGCCGTCTAAGGAAACCACCGAGTTTGGTCGGGGCTGAATTTCTATGGTACGGTGTGGGAGGAATGCGCATTCGGCATCTGCGGCGGCTGGTGGAGGAGATTAAAGTACGCGGGGGACAGACGTCCCCGGACCTAATCATCATCCATCTGGGCGGCAATGACATGGTGGGCCATGGACGCTTGGCGGTCAAGGAGGCGCTCCTCGCTGAATTTTCTTGGCTTGGTCACACCTTCCCACAGGCCAGGATTGCATGGTCATGTATGATCCCAAGGAAATGTTGGGGCGATGGCATCAGGGCTAGGGCTTTGAACGTGTCGGTGAGACGGCTGAATGGTGGGTTGGCAAAGTTGTGCTCAGGGACGGGCCGCTTGCTGCACTTACCTCACAAGATGATTTCGGGCCCAGCTATGTTTCACCAGGATGGAGTGCACTTGTCTGACATTGGCATGGACGCTTGGATTAATGGGATCTGGTCTTTTGTGCTGCATCTGCGGGAAGGGGGGAAGGGCGACGGACCTATGGCCCCTAGTCACCCTTGTGGCGGAAAAGAGACATTGGAACACTGATCTAGATAGATGGCATAGACGGGAGTCCACCTTGAGCACTCCCTTAGGCCAGCACTGAGGGGAGAGACGGTAAGCTCTCCACAGGGGGATGGAGACCACCGGTTGGGGAGGCTAGGGCGACAGGTACGAGCCTCCTGGGATCCTGGGCAACCTGGTGGACGAGTGGTGGTGCCCTGGAAATGGCGGACAAGGTCTCGAGGGCTGGGGCCCATCACTCTGTGGCGCAGGTGGGTTGCACCTCGCGTGGGCATCGCTTCCTGGGGAGAGCCTGGCCAGAGGGCCCCTTGGTGCTGGGGGGATACTGACATTCTGATGGAAAATGCATAATGATAATGTACAGTTTAATTTTTGTGTTCTGATGATGAAGTTTTTAATAACGTTTTGATAATTATGCAACGTCATGTTTATGTGTGTTGATATTAAACATGGCCGTTTTTTACACCCACCCAATCTCAAGTTTTAATTAATTGGTGGGTTACAGGAGGGCGTGGAGCATGCTGGGGGATCCGGTCCCTATAAGCAGAGGTTCAACACCTCAGTGACCGAAATGAAATAATGAACACATCAAAGATGTCTTCCAGCCCCCACAGAGCTCGGTTGTTTGGTAACAGCATTCAAGGAGGCAGGCGTTGTGCAGTAGGGGTCAGAGACAGGCTCTGTCTGCAGCTGGTTGTGTTTTAGGTGCTATTTCATAATCTGGGGAGAAGGAGGAGTTACATCCTGTGCCCCCCATGGTCACTACACCCATGTCTCCTCCTCCTGTCTTCTTCTAGGCAGGCCCCAGGGAGCACTTCTGGGAGAAAGGAAACAGAGCGAGATGTCACACTGAGGAGAGACAGAGATGCAACAGGAAGGGGGAACAGAAAGGGACATGTCAGTCAAAGGAGAGACGAACAGGCCCCAAGTGGAGGTGTGCTCAGAGATGAGACGTCTCCTGCCCTCCTCTGCTCGCCTGCCTCCACTCAGGGCAGAGGCTCTTGGGAGAGAGAGAGAGGCATGTCACATGGGGAGATACAACCAGGCAGGCCACAGAGAGGAGAGAGTAACACAGGTATTTGGAGGGCGTGAGGGGGAGGGGCATGGGAAAGACAGGCACTTGCCACATAAGAGAGAGGGATGTCAGGCTCACGAGCAGGAGGGACACGAGCAGGAGGGACACGCAAGGGCGATGGCGCACACAGGAGAGACATGTCATTGGAGAGGGCAGTCAGTCAGGCCCTAGAGAGGAGAGGCCGCGTGGTACATGTCACCCACATTATAGGCAGTGAGCAGGGCTCGAGTCGGGGTATCACGTGAGTGGACGGCGTCCCCCCACTTATTTTACCGGTTGGACGCCGTCCCCCCTGCCAAACAGCTGGACCTCACTCTTTGGCCTCTCTGTGCCCTGGCAGTGAGGGATGTGTTACACACAGGAAGGAGGTCACACAGAAGAGAGCGGGGCATAACACAGAGATAACATCACACAGAGGAGGGGAGGCCACACAGAAAAGAGACAGCCGCTCCTCTCTGCGAAGAGACAGGGGGATGTCACTCAACGGAGAGGGAGAGAGACATGCGTCGGACTCCTGCAAAGTGAGAGAGGACACTGCACGCTGAGGGACAGACAGAAGACTCCTGTTCCCCAGTAAAGAAGACGGAGGGCGAGGGTGGACACTACAGAGCCGAGCACGTGTTCAGGCTACAACCTCCTGCCGTGAGGCCCACCTCTTCCACGCCCCCCTGGAGGCGCCTGCTCGTGTGCGGGGCCTCCCCTAATCCCGGCTTAACCCACAACCGAGATGTCACGAAGCCACTGAACCATGGGCCTTTGTCTCGCTCCTCACAGCGCCCAGAGGCAAACGCAGCGCTTAACATAACCCCGTTTATGAATATTAACGTTGTTGTTGTAATAACTATTGAAACTCGTTTTTTCCCCTCGCACTAAATTCCCATCAGGTGGGGCTGCCACCGGTGTATCGATGAGGCCCGTGCTCTTAAGGGGAGGCCAGCTGAACAGAATGTGTAAACATGTGCGGACGCTGCTGTTTTATTTCCAATCCCACCCTTGGACTTCCAGGACTCAGGACACGTGTGTAATGCTGTCCACCCTGGGCCCTCATGCATGAACAATCAGGACACAGATAGTTAGTAGAACTGGCCCAGGGCACGTGCGCCCGGTCCCTTTTATTGCCAGGGTCACATGTCCTGTGACGTCTGTGTTGGATGGGTGCAGAGGCACAACTAGAGCCACATTTCGGGGGGGGGGCTGCTTAGAAAAAATTTCAGGGGGGAGGAGGGGCTGAATCTCTAAGCAATAGGCAGAGTGGAGCTGCAGGGGTTCTTAGAAAGGGTGAAACAACAACAAAGCCTCATTAACAAGCAAAAGGTCTTTAAAAGACCTGTGAAGTACTCGGGTGCAGCTGTGTGTGTGCCTGGGAAGCTGTCTCATCCCGGGCTGCCACACACGACAGGGGAAGGGGGGTGGGGGAGGGGGTGGGGGCTGAAGCCCTTTGAGTCCAATGGGCGTTGCGCGCCTGGATGGGTGTGGTGTAAGTCAGCCCTAGAGGAGTGGCTGGTAAACAGAACAACTAGACCAGTAACCAGGTCACTACAACGTGGCTGCGGCAGGTTTAAGAGTGCTGTAAAAGAGTCCGGTGCCGGGACTTGTTGCAAGTTTGGTGTTCTGTTTACGTCTCCGGCCGCTCCTTGGTTTCTAGGAACGTGCTGCGTACTAGCCTATAAGTGTGTATGTATGTAGTCTTGCCAGTTATACAAGCTCAAACGTAGCACTGGCTACCAAGGGGCAAAACGTGCCAGTATCTCAAGAGCTACCTTTCAAGGTTGGGTTTTTCTGGATTCTGGTTTCTCTGGAGTTCTCTGGCACCTCATAGTCAGTGACACAAATTCTTATTTTCGAGACCAACACTTGAGGCCAGGGTATTGTGGTGCTCCAGGAGTCACTCATGTCGTTGTGGCCATTGGATAGTTGTTAAGGACTCCTAGAAATTCAGTAGGAGTTGTTCCGTGCACACAATCCATGGATCAGACGCAAGGACACCCATTTAGTTGTACAGTCTGTGTCATTCCAGGAAAGAATAGAGACTCTCGAGTATCATAACCCCAGATATTTGAATTTGATACATCCATTCCCCACGAGGCCGATCTGGCATGGTGGTAAGTAGTCACAGTTACGCAGATACACTAGGACCAGTGCATGTATGTAGTTCATCCAGTTGATTTACGGACCAAGGATGATGGCAGGAGTTCCGAATACATTCTATCTACACTTACCCGGACCAGATTACTTGTCCGATTGAGATTTTATTTATGCAATATGCCAGAACACTGAAGGATATATACCGTATATTAAATATATATATTTTTTAAGACACAGGTTGTATGGGACCACATATAGGTTTTACCTGTAATGTGGTGAATTTGTCTACTGAGATTTGTGCTTGCTCTGAGGAAGTCGTTGGGTGATTTGCCCAGAGACGAAACATGTGTCGGCTATTGTCTACATTTGGTGATGTCATCAATATCAACTTACCACCAGGGAGTTATGTGTAACACATCTACAAATGTGATAAGAATAAAGGAAATAAGAAAATAAAGAAGATAACTTTTGAGAATACTTTGAATACGGAAAACTTATTGGACTGATAGTTTGATATGATCTAACTTTGAATGTGAATTTGTCCCTTGCTCGGGAACGATACTTTGTTTAGTCCATCCAGTTGTAGATTATTCTTCATCTCTATTCCTTTTCTTTATCTTGTAGTCTACTGGACCTGTATTGGTCAGGTTCAATAAAAATATAGGAACCTAAGGACTACAGTACCAGCGCGACCACAGCTAGTATTCATTAGAACTAGCAACTAAAAATGTAAGGTCTTAACACAGTTCCTTGTTCTACCTTAAGTTCCACTGCAGCAGAAATGGATACAGACACTCCTTAAAGGTCCAATCAGTATCTGTATTTTTGTCTTGTTTTAGGATTAGGTTCCATCCTTTTAAAATACTTCTTTCACTATCATCATAGTTTGCTATTTCAGTGGAACCATCAATCTAATGGTATTTCTGTTTTCCCTACATGTTCTTTGGTATGCAACTCCTTTTAGGCTTTTATAATGCATGTTTTCACATCTCCAGATACTTCTGGATTATAAGCAACACGCTATACCACGGATAGCATGTAAAGGTTTAATCCTTTGTCTGTCCTAAATTAGCAATATTTTTTTCTTTCAGTTTCTATAATTCGATCACACTTCTTTGCACTTTGGTGTGTTTCCTTTTTCCATATATCCATGAAACAATAACTGTGGGCACTGTACTCTGTTTGACACCATGAGTAACTTCATGTGGTACACTACTCACGGATCAGTAGTGTATAAATCGTTTTTATCCAGCTGTATATAGATACATCCATACTAATATAATAAAGAGAGAGCCCAAACCTTTGAGGCGGGTAATCTCAGAAACCACAGCATCAATCACAACACCCTATACAGGGCAGTTGCAGCAGAAGGACATAGGCTATGCAGACGCCCACCATATACACATGCAGACCCAACACCCTTAAACACTATCCCATCTTAACCCTATAAATATACCCTGTACCCCAAAACCCAAACCTATCCCTAAACCCTAAAAATACCCCTGTACCCCAAAACCCAAACCTAGCCCTGAACCCTACAAATACCCATGTACCTCAAAACCCAAACCTACCCCTGAACCCTAAAAATACCCCTGTACCCCAAAACCCAAATCTAGCCCTGAACCCTAAAAATACCACTGTACCCCAAAATCCAAACCTACCCCTGAACCCTAAAATACCCATGTACCCCAAAACCCAAACCTAGCCCTGAACCCTAAAAATAACCCTGACCCCCAAAACCCAAACCTACCCCTGAACCCTAAAATACCCCTGTACCCCCAAACCTAGCCCGAACCCTAAAAATACCCCTGTACCCCAAAACCCAAACCTAGCCCTGAACCCTTAAAATACCCATGTACCCCAAAACCCAAACCTACCCCTGAACCCCAAAAATACCCCTATACCCCAAAACCCAAACCTAGCCCTGAACCCTAAAAACACCTCTGTACCCCAAAACCCATACCTATCCTTAAACCCTAAAACTACCCCTGTACCCCATAACCCAAAACTATGTCTGAACCCTTAGAATTCCCAAACACCCCAAAACATATACCTCAGTACCCCAAAACATATACCCCTATACCCATACTTACCTTATCCAAACATTTAAAAAAAATCATGCTTTTACCATTCATGCATTTACAGCGAATTTCGTTGTAAATGTATGGGTGGTAAAAGCATATAAAATGTAATGCCATGCGTTATAATGGCATTGCGGAGTCATGGTACTTTCGTAATGAAAGTGTGCGGAGTGATGGTATGCGGAAAGAAAGTTGCGGAATAATGGGTGTTTACCCTCCCCCGGTAAGTACATTGGTGGCACGGCGGCCCACAAGTTCTAGAATTGCGAACTTTAGAGCTGGGGAGCTACGTTCGAATCTCGGCATCAGCTCAACATCCTGTGATGCCAGGCAAATCGCTTTGTCTCCCCGTGCCTACCACAAATGAATGTATTCTTCTGTAATGTAAATTGTGCTCATGCCATGTTGTCGAGTTCGCGCTCTATAATATTGCAAGGAAAAATAAAGTAGGGAAACTCGAGTTCACACACTACTGAATGCGCACTCTTAAGTGCATCAGCAGTGCACTGTGAATCGGAGCGTTTCACAGGCCTGTCACAGATAAGAAATGCTATCTAAATGAAATCCTACAAAACAATATACTACTGGCCGGCAGTAATTCATACCCGGACAACGTCGGGACGGGCTACTAGTTTATTATAATAAAGCTGTAGGCATTAAAATCTAGGTTTTTTGTTGTCTCTTGTTTTTCCAGTGTATACTGTGACGGAACCCTGACTAAGGTTTTGCCCAAACATGCGTAGTGTGTCAACATACCACCAGTTGTTTGATTATATTCAGTCATCTTTAGTGTGCATTATACACAAAATAATGTTGTCCAATAAAATTTTGCAACTTTATTGATAAAAAAGAGAATTAAATAATATTCTATTATTATATATTAATATAATATTATATAATTATAGAATATTATATTATTAATATAATAGTATATTATTATATTATTTTATATATTATATTGGATTGAAGAATTAATTTCAACCTTATAAATAAGGAAGCATTCTCGTGTTTCCTAAATAAGCTTGAGCCGTCTAAACAGCTTGATGCTAATTCTGCTGCGGTGCAGTTATCTCAAACCTTAACATTAGCAATGGACTCCCTTGCTCCGGTTAAGAAGCATTATTCTGCAAGACAAAGGCTTTCTGCTCTCTGGTTTACAGAGAGACTTAGAAAACGTAGACAGGGATGTCGTAAACAGGAGAGGAGTTGGCTTGCTTACTTAGAGCCCCTTGAGAGGGAACGACATAAGCAATTTCTGAAAGATTATAAGGCGGTCATCATGGAAGAAAAAAGATTATACTTTTCCAGGGTTACCACCTCCCTGAAATCTTCTAGGGATCTCTTTAAGATCATTATTTCTCTCATCTCCCCGCAGGTATCTGATCCCTCTGAGGCTTCACAGGAACTCTGTGAGAAAATTTCGTTTTTTTTTTCAATCCAAAATTGCTGATATTTATACTCTGTTGGAAACAGCAAACTCCAGTATTAGGCCCGAAACGGTAACTTCTATACCTCCCGGTGAGATCCTGCCTTTGGGGGAGTTGCCCAGGCTCCTCATCTTCCCTCCCATGTCATTTGAGGTGACCGATAGGCTTCTGGACCATGTTAATTCAGGTTCCCCTCTAGACCCCTGCCCTCTTAAGGTGTTGAAAACCTATCGGGAGATTGCGATCCTCCTGTTTATGGCAGTTATGAACGCTGCCATTTTGGAGGGAGTTTATCCCTCGCTGTGGAAGATAGCAGTGGTGAAACCACTATTGAAGAAACACTCCTTGGATCCTGGTGAGTTGAAAAATCTTCGACCGATCTCTTTGCTTCCCGTTCCCGCCAAGATTTTGGAGGCTTATTTAAATTTCCATCTTAGCACTTATCTAAAAGACCACCATCTTCTGGATGGTTCTCAACATGGTTTTAGGAGATTCCATAGTATGGAGACAGCCCTGACAACAGTTTTTAACAACACCCGGACTCAGATTGATGCTGGCCATACCACTCTTCTTGTACTTTTGAATCTCACCGCAGCCTTTGACACTCTGTCTCCTCATAGGCTGGTGGCTCGCCTAGGTGAGATAGGTGTCGGAGGTACTGCTCTGAGGCTCCTGGCCTCCTTCCTTAGTGAACAAGAGAAGAGGGTAAAGCTGGGCCAGTTCTTTTTAGCCCCTAAATCTTTGCAGTGTGGTGTCCCTCAGGGCTCTTCTCTGAGCCCTACACTCTTTAATAACTATGTGGCCCCGCTAGCAAAAGTGGTGAGATCTTTTGGGCTGGAGGTGTTGTCCTATGCAGACGACACGCAAATAATGGTCTCCATAACGCAAACTGTAAAAGATTCTGCCCTCAATTTCAGGAGCTGGATAGTGGAAAACCTTCTAAAGTTGAATGGAGAGAAGACTGAGGTCTTGATCTTTGGGAGCAATCAGGATATCTGGTCCAGTGACTGGTGGCCAGCTTCGCTGGGAGCCTGCCCCTGCCCAGTTTCTCATGGGAATAACCTAGGGGTTATTGTGAATAATGCCCTCTCTCTGGATCTTCAGATAAACGGGACCGTCTCCACCTGTTTCGGCATCATTAGAATTCTTAGAAAGATCTCCCACTACCTTTCTTTTGAAGCACGCAAACAGGCTGTTATGGCCTTAGTAACGTCCAGATTGGACTATTGTAATGCTCTTTATCTGGGCATTAATAAAGGTCTTATTCACTGTCTACAGATGGTGCAGAATGCCGCGGCCAGGCTGGTACTGAACCTTCCTAGACATCATTCAGTCACGGGCTCGATTAAGATTCTGCACTGGCTTCCGATGGACCATAGGGTCACTTTTAAGATCTTATGTTTGACTCACGAAGACTTTTATGACTCTGGCTCTGAGGACATTATGGCGCCTGTCCAGCATTATGCTCCCACGAGATCCCTTCAGTCTGCGGCCAAAAATTTGCTCACTATTCCCAGATTTAAGAAGGTTAAATGGGGCGGCAGAGCCTTCTCAACTGCTGCGCCCAAATTGTGGAATTCTCTTCCAGTAGAACTTTCTAGTTTGGTTTCTTTACCACTATTTCGCAAGGCCTTAAAGACCTGGCTTTTTTGTCGTTCCTCTGTTTAAGCATGTTCTTCCTCTCTCCGTCTCCATCCATTGATGTTCGCATCTAGCGCCTTGACGCTCTTGGGCTAAGTTTCGCGCTCTACAAGTCTAATTTCATTTATTCATTCATGTATCCACTGTAAATGTGCGACAACAGTTACCTTCTTTTTTGAGATTTTTGCACATATGTAACGTTTTTTATAAAATTGTTTATATTTTGTTTAAAAAAATTCTACCCCCAAAAAATATTCTGAATAAATAATTTGATAATATTAGTATATATATCATCCTATATCTTTTTCTATGAGTAAATTATTACATCATTTCGGTACTAGATTTTCTTGCTCACGCCAGTATTTTTATCGCCGTGTTGAGTCTTTTTTTCATAATCCGACACAAGGACTACCATTTACTGGGCATCAATGACACACGAAGCAAAAGAGACGCTCTTGCAGCACATCATTGTAGCGCCTTGACACCAGATTGAAACCACGTGGTTGAATGTAGTGCTTTGCAGCACTGGGCAAGGATCAGTTGATGCAGATGGACCATGCCTGCCAACCAGGGTCACCACTCTAGACTGCTCACATGTCATCATCGTCTTAGAAAGATTCTCTGCCCTGGCATAGCGGGTCCCGTTTCTTTCGAGCAGGTGGCAGTCTCCAGAGGTGGGCATGCTAGACCATGTATGATGACGTATTCCTCGTTGTATTGGAGGTCTATCTGGTCTGCAAATAATCACTATCCATTTACAAAAACGTCAGATCAAACAAAACTCAAAACTTCTCATCCCTTGGCCTCAGCTGGAGGGGAACAGGCCCAACACCGCTCAAGAGTTTAAAAAACACTCTTGAGGTGCACACAAGTCAGCCGGTAAGTAGCTCTTCACAGTACTGTGTGTGGAGGCTCAGTATCTCATCAGTTCAGTCTCACTGGGCAGGGGTCAAGCTACCAATCGGCGATGGCCTTTTCTGAAATCCGAGGAAGCGATTTAAACAAAGAAGGAGGGATTTCTTGCAGGCTAACTCCCAGGTAAAACTGGGTAAAGCTGGCAGAATATGTACTCGACACCCAAACCAGACATCAGAAAAATAACTCCTTATATGGTCAAATACGATGCCGGCTGTTGCTTATGGGTGGAAGAGAGCCCCGTCAGTAGGATAACCCACAAGTGGTGAGTCAACATATCAGCGATCAATTATAGACGTTGTCCACACATTAACTTAATCTTACTACACATTCTGAGGAATATTTATCTACAAGAAACTGCGTGCATTTTGCCCCGGAGGTGCAACCTGTCTCCTCCCCTAGTCCCCATGAACCTAGTACTCAAATGACCAGCTCCTATACTTGGCACCAGGGTAGTATCTTGGATCAGAAACCACAGGTGGCAAAATAAAGGAGGAGGGGTTTTGAAGAGGCCTCCACCATGTCGCAGGACACCGCAGCAACATAACACTAATCGCAAGAGTCAAATCAGCCATCTGTACACTAAAGTCAGCATCCACCCAGGGGCTTTTTCCCACCCACGTCTATGTGTCATTGCCAACTGGAGCAGTCGGGTACCAGAAGGCGCTACCTACTCTTGGACACTACCATCAACTGTTTGTATGGCACAAATAACACAACAGGAGAACAGCCATGCCACACTCCAGAAACGGCGCCAGGTTTGTCGTTTGGTGAGCCTCACCAGGCAATGACCAATGCTGGGCATGCAGTGAGCAGAGCCTGCGGACAGCTACGAGGGTCAGCCAGGGCTGGGCACCTTGATGCCGCAGCAGCCGAACAATGGCAGTGCATCCAGCCTCCCAGCAGTCTACACCCAGAGGAAGAAGGACTTCGATCTTATGCACCCACACCCTTACACAAACTAGATACAAGGGAGATGTACCACAACATCATGGTGCTGTCATCCCCCTGTGTCAAAGGAGGGGGCTCACCCGGTGACTTCAAGACACCGGGTTTGTAAACCAAAGCACCCTGCTTGGTCTATCTCTGTGAAACAATGCACCGTGCCTGGTGATAATGTACAAATATACGTAACCGCAACGCAAGGCCGCATTGTAAAGCCTTTCATATTGTATATATATGCAAAATATAGATTCTGCTGTACTGAGCCCTGGTGGCATAGACCAGTTGTAAAGAAGATACGCTTGTAGGCTTAAATGTGCTCAGTTCTTTATTGCCACCACAGCTCTCAACCAGTGTTTAAACAGCTACAGAAAGCCCCACAGCGCAACCATACATTCCTGTTGTGATGCATTCTGCTCAGCCTGGTTTCATGCAAGACTGCACATCAAAGGCTCATAAGACGTGCCAATGCCATCACTGGAGTGAATGACATGTTTTGTGGTAAGACATCTGTCTTACTTACAGTTTTGGAAAATATCCTATATCAGTTGCTAAATCAGCACTGGGTCTGAGAACACACATCTGTGTTGTTTTTCCCTCCTAAACACTGCCATTTCTTTGGTGCATACAATGTAACCAGCAATGATTTTCTTTAAGTTACACTGGTGACATGAGACTTTATCTCTCAGCTTCTTAGACTAACTTTTGATCTGAGTGCCCAGTGTGCAAACATACTCTTTCCTGTAAGAAAATATTGTCAAGTGTAGCTTTTTATCTCTACCACTGTGTCATAGGGAAGTGCTGATACTGTAGGAAACGAGTCCGCCAGAAAATAAGGTTACTGGTTTAGTGGTGCGACTGGCAAAGACGACCAGAAGGGGAGGGTTGAGAATGACCTTAAGGATGCGGACCGCCTGCTCACGCCCCCCCCCCCCCGCAATGCACTGCTGATGATGTCACATATTGCATCCTTCATGACATGGTCAGTGACATCACTGACGACATCTCAAATGAAGGAGCGGAAAAGGAACGCCAGAGAAGCCTGACGATGGACGACCAGGAGGAGTCGAGTGAGGAAAAGCGAATTGTGAGGAGCCAGGAGGAGAGGGCAGAGGGAAGGAGCTACCTGCCCAACGGACCGAGGGAGACGCGGAAAGATGCTCGGTCTTCGGCAACCATAAAGGAGGAGGCGCTGTGAACTTATGCCGCAACCCTTATCCACGATTGTGGCTGGAGGCAGGTGGTTTGGGTTGGTTCAAAAAGTGGTTTGACTGGTGGGGAGAGCCTGGGGAAGATGGGAGCCCGCGAGGGACGAGAACCTAGAACCAGAAGAGTAAAACCCCGTGATACTATGGTTAAAAAGTTGGAGGGTTACCAAGCATGCAGAGAGACCATCGTGGTGACGGTGGCACTCTGTGTTTTCCTTAAACCCCTTCCATGCTCATGACGAGCTCAGCTCGTCATGCAGTACACTGCTCGTGTGCTTATGACGAGCTGAGCTCGTCATGTTCTATGGGGTTTTGTACATTTCAGCACCGGGGGTGAATTCCCATAGCATTGAAGGTGTTAAGGGAAGGTAAAGAAAGACTTGACTCAAAGTTTATTTTGTTTGCCCTGAGGCATGCACCTTCTTGGGGCGCTGATGATCTTAAGGCCATCAAGTAGACCGGAAAGGAAGATGAGGAGTTTGGACACATCTAAGATAACTTATCTTGCTGGAACTAAATCCTAAAAAATATGAGGAGACCTTAGTTTTCTTTTTTTATGTCTTCTCTTTTCCTGGTCTTGACCTTCCCTGTACTTTTAAATAAACAACCTTACATGCCAATTAATTCACCCTCTTTGGAAACTCAAGAGGTTGAGAGGTATGCTCTCACATCGCTACCTGCCACAATTAATGGATTAGTTGCTCACACAAAGATGCACAAAAAGTGACTCTGTGTCTGAAGTTCAAAAAGGTGCATCACAAATACTTGGTGTATATTGTGCACCAGCTTTTTGCAGCCTGCTTTCATTTTGCTGTGTGACCTATGTGCTAATAGGTCATGTCACAAAATGTCCAGTTGTTTCACCAAACAAATGATGGTCGGAATGCTGACAATGCAAACATTCTCCCCAGTCAAAAGATCTGGGTTAAATCCAGTGTTTTTGGAGAAGTGTGGCTCAATGGTTAGAGCGGCAGACCCTGATGCAGAGGTCTAGCCCGGGACCAGGGTTCAATTCCCCGCCTCGGTGGGTCTTGGGCTCAAAAATGCCACGGACCTGATAATTCTCGCCTCGGTGCCTATTCCAATCATGGAGTCCCACTCTGCAACTCTGGGCAATAGCTTGCTTAATCTCCACAACGCCCCCCACAACGCTAAGGATGCCTGGCTTCACCTTGGGGGTGCCCAGGAGTGGACACCTCACAGGGAAAGCCAGGATGGGTTCTACAGCGGTATTCGTACAAGCGCCTTGAGACTCTTGCGGGTGAGTAGTGCGCTATACAAGTATCAATTTACATTTTTTGCCCACTACTCAACCCCAGTTTTGACACAGCCATATGCAAATCAGTCTCAACCCTTTGCCCCATGGAAACAATCCAGGCCGAACTGCCAGGCCAGGTCCTCCCTGTCAGCATTCCGTCCATCATTTGTTTGCTGTAACACAAAATATCCAGTTGACAGGGTTGCAGAATGACTATTAATAGGGCAGGTGGCTATTGCGACCCTCTGTGATTGGCTGCAAACTTAAGGATGGTGGCCTGTAAGGGACAGTAGGCCACTATTTTTGTGTTTGTGTTCCTTGAAGGAAATGGTGCTGCTTAAAAAAATATTCCTATTTGGGAAACTGCAGCTGGTTCAATGGACCAGTGTGACTCCTCCCAACATCACATGGCATGTTCCAAGGTGTCCAACATTGAGGAGTTTGCAACGTTCCAATGATTTGCATTTGCAGACCATTCATCCATAACATAACAAGCCACTATCGAGAAGGGACACCTTTTTAAAAAAAAACTTGCAGTTATAAAGCTTTACCTTAAGGTATTGGAGCGCTTTACATGAGCACCGATTACATTACAGGCATGTGGAGATTACGTGATTTGCCCAGAATCACAGGATGTTGAGCACCAAAAGCCTCCGCCACCGCCCCTCTGGCGGCGGTGGCGGAGGCTTTTGGTGCCCAGGTCCTATCCTACGCTGACGATACCCAGCTCCTGTTCACGTGCAGGAAGGGAGAGGCGTTTGATGGGGCAAAAATCAGGGACTGCCTTAGTTCTGTCTTTGCGTGGTTCCAACGGCATAGCCTAAAATGCAACTCAGACAAGTCTGAGTTGCTTTTCTTCGGCTGTGCTCCTGATCCATGCTGGAAATCATGGTGGCCTCAGGACATGTTTCCTCCCGAGACAGTATCAATGCAGGCCAAAAATCTTGGTGTGATCTGTGATGTTGACCTGTCCTTTAGATCCCAGATCAATGCACTATCAGGGAAATGCTTTAGCATCTTGAGGATGCTTAGAAAATTCTTACCGATGCTATCACTGCAATACAAGAAAATTGTAGTTCAGGCATTAGTAGGATCACGATTTGATTATGCTAATGCCTTGTATGTGGGACTGCCGAAATATTTGTTGGCAAGATTACAGATAGTTCAGAATTCGGCTGCAAGGGCTATCTTTGGCCTTCCACGTAGAGCCAGAGCCTCCAATCTGCTCAAGGAGTTACACTGGCTCCCTATTTCTAAAAGAGTTATTTTTAAAACTCTTACTTTGGCGTTTAAGGCCCTTCACTCTGTAGGCCTTGAGTACATCAAGAAGAGAATGGCTTTTTATGCACCAAGGAGGATGTTGCGGTCGGCTTCATCAGCCACGATGGTGGTCCCGCCTATTAAACGCGCCTGGATGGGTGGTCGGTCCTTCCGCTACTTAGCGGCCCTCCACTGGAATGGGCTCCCGATCTCTTTGCGGAAAGCCAACAGTCTCCTCATTTTTAGAAAGGAGCTGAAGACGTGGCTCTTTTCTGCGTGATCTCCATGACCACTTATGAGTCGCTTTATGGACATCCTGGTCTCTGATCTCTTTGCTAAAGCGTCGGGACACCCTCTGGGGTAGCCGTGCGCTATAAAAGAGTGCGCACATAACATAACATAACAGACGCCGAGGATCGAACCCAATTCCTCAGCTTCAAAGTCAACAGCTCTGACCGTTAGGCCACCTCCTCTCCCACCCCGTTGCCCACCACTTCCTGATTGTGGTTTGAAATGGGCGACTAACACCATTTGTTGAGTTGAAAATGCGTTTCCTTCTCGGGAAATGGATTTAGTTCTTAGCAAAAAGCCATTTTATGGTCTAAAAATATATGATTGTGCAAATGGCAGTGTTTGCAGTGCTTTAAATGGGCCGGTACGTAGTACCGGCACTTTAATATTTTGAGGAGGAGAGTACCGGCACTTCTCAAGAGAAATGCAATACTTTTAATTGGAGAGTACTGGCACTTCTCAGAAACAAGCATGTACTCTGGTACAGAGTGCCTGCACTTTTTCTCCCCATTTCAAGCGCTGAATGTTTGTAAAAGCAAGACATGTTTGTCCATCAGGCCCTCTGCCTCTCACTGCTCATTGCACGCATAAGCGCAGCAACAACTTTGCACAACCCATTCAAAGCAGCCATCCCGGCCCCCATAAACAACTGCAAAACTGCTCCCACACAGGACGCAGTAGAAGCATACACTCTTCCAAACTAGCACAGAGATGGCAGTAACCTCTTACTCGTCCGCCATGCAGCGCTTCGAGGCCTCGTCAGGGGCCTAGCACTACAATACAACCCTCTGCTCCTTGAAGCCCGGTCTCCTAGCAGCGAGCAGGATAACGGATGCACAGGGCGCCTGTTTCCCTCAGTGTTTGATGCTTCAAGGGAGCTGGAAAGATGAAAGAGGAGGTGGGGCTGCAGTATTCATGCAAGCCCCGCCGCGCGCCCACCGTGATCCTTCCACACAGCTCGGTGTCGCCTCGATTAACCTTCCTGCCTGGCGGGGGCTTTGATCCGCACTGAGCACTGTGCGCAGCTTGGCCGAGGCCATCCTGTCTGATGCGTGCACCTGTGCAGCTGTGTTTATTGACCAGCAGCCATTTTTAAAGGTTGACATAATATTGGCCACGCAGCGATCACTGCACTACCTTCTATGTGACTCACAGTCAGAAGCTGCGATTATTAGCATTACACAGATATAATTTTAATCCCTGGTCGCCTGCACCCTACGCACACGTGTGCAATTCCTGTTTTTACATTTTTGAGTCTAAAGTCACACGTTATGTCACTCATGCATCTAGTATTGTTGAGTAGCAGGGACTTAGTGTAGGAGGCAGTCTGAAGGTTACTTCCGCATACTGTTTTGTCACACTTCATAACGGTCATTATTAGGCTACGAGTATTCTTTCCATGGGTCTCATTTATACGTGCCCGGGTAACCCCAATTTGGGCACAAACAAGAATACGATTGCCAATTCATATTAGAAATAGTGCAGAAATAGTGCACTCTCCCTGTTAGTCCTGGCTTTTTCAGTGGGGTTAACTCCAAACTTTTTGCTTTTTGGCCTCCTGTTTTTTTACCCTGTTTTGTTGGTTTTAGGATTCTGGGCACTTTGACCACTGCTGATCAGTGCCAAAGTGCATATGCTCTTCGTGTAAATTGTTATTATGGATTGGTGTTCCATGATTGGCTTCTTTGACTTACTACTAAGTCCCTAGTACTGTACACTGTGTGTGCTGAGGACCTGTGTGGCAAATGCTGCACTGATTGTGCCAACCACACAAGCAGCCTCGCAAAAGGGTCTCAGGCCTACCATTGCAGTGTCGGTGCGCAGTTTGATACTGCTATGTTCACCTGGCCAGTACACCCTCTTGCCAGGCCCTAACCTTCCCGTTTCTCACATGTGAGTCCACCCTAAGTTCGGCCCAAGGAGCCCCTGTGGGCAGGGTGCAGTGTATATGAAAGATAGGACATGTCCTGATGTATGTGGCATGTCCTGATAGTAAAATACTGTCAATTTCGTTTGTCACTATTGAAAGGCTATCCATCCCCTTGGATAGAATGGGAGTTTATTTATAACATCTTATAAGTATAACTTCCCATTGGGCAAGATGAAAAGATGGAGTTTAGTACGCCTGAACTAAGAATATAAAAATGCATTTTTTTGTAAAGATGATTTTTATATTGTGTGTTTGAAAATGCCACTTTTAGAAAGTAGGTGTTTTCTTGCTTACCCATCTTGTATGCCTCTGTTGGTTTGTAGGTTGACTGGCTTTGAAGTCACAGGGTTGGGGATGTGCATTCACTGTAGACAGCCACTGGGGAAGTCGAGGTGGGTCAGGATAGACCTGGGCTGCATTTAGAGTAGTGGGAGGAGTTTACCTTGCCCTTGAATGGGTCTGGTCTGCCATACACAATGCTGTCTTCACCTCCCGTGGGGAAGCTGCACCAGATAGGACACAACTGGTTTTGACTGATCACAGAGCCTCTCCACCACCAGAGAACAAATACAAATGCTGTATAAATATTGGGTCCTAGACCACAGAACTTTAGATCACTTTTGGACATCAAGAGGAACCTCTGCCAAGGAGAAGAACTGGAAGAAACTGGAGGAGGAGTACTTCCCCTTTGCTGTGTGATGTCTGGGGTTGGCCTGCAGTAGCTGTTTTCTGCCAAGGAGAGAAACTGTGTTTGTATCCTGCTTGAAAAGTATCTCCAAGGGCTTGGAAGTAGAGCTTGTCCCCTGTTTGAGAGGTCTCAGGAACAGCAAAGACCTCACCATCCTTCTGGGCACCGTCTCTGGAACCGCTGGTTTTAGTAGCCACAGAAGAAAAGGGCAACTCTGTCACCGTGTCGTCACAGGATTCTGTGTCCTGAAGGCCCCGCAGACGGCACCGCCGCACTTTGCACTACATCCTTGGTCTCAATGACTCCGTCTGGACAATCATCCCTGAGCCGTTGCTTGCACCGCGTCTTGTGGGCACCGCACTCTGCACTGCCTTGTTTCACCCTGCCTGGATATCACCGACACCGTCGCTGCCAGACCTGAACATCGACTGGCTCTATTGTCTGAACCGCAACCTGCCAGCACCGCAACGAGCACCGCCTCACCCTGTATCGTAAGCCTTGGTCTCACCGATGCCATCTGAACGATCCTCACCAAGCCACTGCCTGCACCTCTTCGTGAGGGCAACGCACCCTGCACCGCTTCCTTTTTTGCAACGAAACTGCAGCGGTTGCCCCAACCGACTCGCACCAACTTGTCGGCTTTAACGAGACAGGTACTATTTACAAGTCTGTCGACCCTTTAGCAGTCGGCTGGATTTGTGAGACTCTGTCATTTTCAGCATTGCAGTAGCCCAGGACGGAGCTACTGACTCGGAAGAAGTGTTTTGTGGATATTTCTACAATTTTAAAGTTTTCCTGCAACACTGTATATTTTCCAGAACTGTACTGTGGATTTTTGTTGTTTTTGGTCTTGTGTGGTTTAGATAAAGATGTGCTTATTTTTCTAAACTGGTGTGGTGTCCATTAGTAGTGTTTTCACTGTGTTAATGAATGCATGCACACATGTCTTACATACTGCCTCTGAGAAAGGTCTGTCTGCTCATGCCAAGCTACAAACGGGGCGAGCAGGGATTATTTTAGAAGTGTATCCCTCATACCTAGGAAGAAGGGTTCCTACTTGGCCAAAGGTGCAAATGATTTCCAACTAGAGACTCCCATTTCTAACACTCCCTAGTTGTTTTCCCTGTGGTGCAAATCAAAGGAAAAACAGTGAAAAGAGGACAATGATGCTTATGAACTGTGAAGGTTTGCTTGCGGAATGGAGATTGAAAAAGGCAATCTATGTGGTAATCGGGTGCACAGACTTAGTAACTGCATGTTATGCATCAATCTGACCTCGCCAACTTGGGATCATGTCATAGTCTTGATTCGGGGGAAGTACCACTACCATGGTGTTGGTATTACTGCACTACTATATCAAGGTACTCACAAAGAAAGAAGAATCCATGTATGACTTCTAAAGAATTCCTTCCTGCTCTGCGCTCCATGCAGATCAAGGGAACCCCCATTGGGGAACTTGAGTGGGGAGTTGCCTGAACAATAGACAAGAGAGTTAGTGGGCTCAATGGGCAGACTCATTGCGCCATGCAGCACCCTGTCGCAGGCAGAAACAGAATGATACTCAAACAGATCAGTAGCAGATGAGGGCTGACCTAAACACCCTCATCTATGCTAAAGTAGTATGCATATGAGCAGATTTTCATGTATGTTTTAACAACTGATTTCATTACAGGAGGGAGCCTGACATTCAATTAAACGCATTAGTTCAGTTCAGTTCAGTTCAACTTTATTTCGGCTAATAGCCATAAAAGCAGGAAGTACAGACAAGAAAAGGGCATTTACAAACAGGAGCTAAAAAAGTACATTTGACAACAATTGATCACAGGACACATAACAATTAATATATTGTGGGGCAGAGTAACAATTAATTCTGTGCAATTAATTATGCATATTACATAAAATCTAATTAAAACCATTAAAAAGGTTAATTCCTTATAAAAAGCCAGAGTAAAACCTAGATTAAAATCTTTAAAACCACATGATTTATACAAAAAGTAGATTCAGTGCATTCTACGTTATTACGCATTTCGGGAGAAGACTACAGATTTCATTATTACATTATAGTTTATGTCCAAAACGTTTTCTAATAAGGAACACATTGAATAAGAATCTGCTTATACAAAAAACCACCAGTTGTGAGGTATTAGACCTTATAATACGCTCAGCCTCTTTATACGTCCTGACACCCACATTTTTACACAAGGGTTTTATCCAGCGCTGTCTAGGTGACGCATAAACAGAACAGAAAAACAATAGATGGACATCATCTTCCTTGGCCTTTAGTGGGCAAAGGGTACAGATACCATCCTCATTGCTATCTCCCCATTTGCATGTATGAGCATTGGTCTGTAATACCCCATATCTAAATTGTAAATATAAAGTTTTTGATAGTGGTGGGTTTATCTCATCCATAAACGATTTGAATGCAGCACTATCTTTTATGGATAAAAACTTCTGAGTCAATATACCAGTAGATGGGCAATGAGATGGCTCGTCATTAACATGAGACCAATAGGTAGTTTTTAAAATCTTTTTACACACAGAAGTCATATTATGGGGTTCGTCCCAGAAATGGGACAGCCCTAGCCTGGTACACCAATGTTCAATGTGTTTTAGCCATGCAATTTTCTTGTACTCATCAATCTGGGTAATTTCTATCAATCCATTTTTATAGTAACACAACTCAGGGGTTGTCCATAACCTTTCCCAATACATCAATGGCCTAAGAGCTGCTTGATGGTCTGTCCGTTTAAGATCCAAATCTAGGAATACTGGAACTAGGGGGGTTCTAGTTGGTATTTTTTATTACCTGCGCACAAAGTGGTTTTCTTCCCGTTCAAAGTTGTGTTTACAGCAATGCCCCCAAACCTCAGCACCGTAAAGTGCAGCCGATTGGGCCTTTGCTTTAAAGACTTCCAGCGCCGGTGTAATGGCTTTAGAGTCACTAGCTCTGTGCACTTTTAGAATAGGCATAGAGTTTTGCTTGAAAGCCACCCTACTCTTTGTCAGGTGTCCCTTCCATAAACTGTTGCTGCCCAGTGTAATACCTAAATAGTTAAAGCTCTCCATATATTCCAATTTTTGTTTATTTAATGCCAAATTTTTCTTAAAAGACTTTTGTGGATTTATTGACATGTATTTTGTTTTGGATGAGTTTATTTCCAGCCCCTTCTTTTCACAGTAACCATTAAAGGAATTCACCAGATTTTGAAGGCCCTTCGGGGTCTGTGAGATGAGGATTGTATCATCGGCAAAAAGTAATGCCGTGATTGCCTCATCTCCTAACCTTGGAGAGTCATGGTCACAGTCCCTTAAATACATGGGTATATCATTAACGTACAGTGAGAATAGCGTAGGTGCCAATACACATCCTTGGCGCACACCACAGCTTACAGGTATTGGCTTTGATAATTCACCATCCTTTCCCCATCTAACTTTTGCATAGTTCTCTGTGTGTAATCGAATTAATTCGTTAAGTAGCTCACCTGGGACCCCCATGTCTCGTAATGTTATCCACAGAAGATTCCGTGGAACGAGGTCGAAGGCGGCCCGCAAGTCTATGAATGCCACGTACAAACTACCCTTCCTTATGTTAATGTACTTCCAGCAGATGCACATGAACCTGAACACTTGATCTACTGTACTAACTTTTGGTCTGAACCCTGCCTGGTATTTAGATAATATTTGGGTCTCATCTATCCATTCTAACAGTCGATTTAAAATATGCCTGGCAAAAACCTTCTGTAAAAGGTCAATTAAACTAATTGGGCAGTAATTGCCCGGATCATAACAATCTCCTTTTTAAATATTGTTACGATTTCTGCCCCTTTCCAACTTTCAGGGATTGGCGTTCCAGCCACTATAGAATTACATACAAAGTTGATGTATGGTCCCCATACTTCCACATCGTGTTCTAATAAATCTCCAGGAATTCTATCCTGTCCTGGAGCTTTGCTCGCCTTAATAGCCCCTATTGCCTGCATAGTCTCCTCCATACTAAATTTTAATGGCACAATACTCAACTAAGCATGGGCGGATTTTGCGGATTCGCAATCCGCGAATTTGCGGATTTGCGTATTTGCGGATTGCGACAATACGCAAAATCCGCGAATTCTCGCGGATTTGCGGATTTTTGGGGGGGGTGTGTGTTCGCACGGGTTTCTGCAAGTTCGCGAGGGTTTTGTACAATTTCGCAAATTGAGAACTTACTTGTCGGGTCGCCAGTTTTGCGAACTTGTTGTTTCTACGTGCCCAGCCTGTTTGCAAGGCTTTCTTCATCACTGCCACCCTCTGTCACCACTGGCACCCTCTTTGGTCACCCATGCCACCCTCTGGCTCACCCATGTCACCCTCTGTGTCATCACAGCACCCTCTGGTTCACCAGTGTACATTATTGGGGCAAAGCACTGCCTTCCTCTGTCAACACTGGCACTCTGGTTCACCCATGCCACCCTTTGGTTGGCACACCCATGCCACCCTCGGTGTCATCACAGCACCCTCTGATTGACCAGTGAGTGTACATTATTGTGGCAAAGCCAAGCACACCTGCTAAGTGCTTTAAGTTTTGCAAACAACAACACCTGCCCTGCCCCAACTGACATTAATGAAGGCTGGCACCTGCTTGTCTGCTCCCTTTCCTTTTTGTTGCAATGTAAAGTTTTTCTAACAGGATGCAATGGCATACTTGTAACTATTCTGTGACTGTCAGAGCAGGGTCACACAATAGTTGCAAGTAGGCAACCGGATTCTGGAGGGCCCCTTCAGGAAGCACTACAGGTAAATGGTTACAAATGATGAGCTCGAACTTTTGCACCTGCTTGTTGGTTTTGCTTTTGCAAAACTCGTTTTTCGGTAATTTCGCCCTATTCGCGAGGCGTGGCGTCGTGCGAAATCGACCGTGGAAGCCGCAAACTCGTGCGAGTTACCCCAAGGTTGAGTATGGGCGCCGCCATTTTGTTTGCGTGAGGTATTTCCGTTTCCGCCCGCTATGTGTAATCTCGCGCAATGAGCGCCTTGCGAATGCAAGTTCGCACGAGTTCGCGAGAGAAATCGCGTGCGAACTTACTTACACGCACGTGTTCGGGCCGCCATCTTGTTTTTCATTCATTCCTATGTGTCTGGGCATGGTGTTTCTATCCTCTGTATATCTCTGCCATCCTTTGCTTGTTTTAATATTTTTTTGATCTATTTAACTTTTTTTCTATCCCTCTAGTTTTCTAGGTCTATATTTTTGTGTTTTAGGCTACTTTTGTTTACTTTTCAACTACTTTTTTAAACTTTTATTTCCTTCTTCCCTACTCTTATTCTTTTTCATTTTCCCTCCTTACTGCTAACACCTGCCCAGAACATGGTGAAGACAGCTGTCAAGCTGCCCAAGACGGGCACCGCAGCTCGAGCCCGGCTCCCGTGTGGCCGTTTGAGGGCGGAAATGGTGGTGCCCAGGGAGATCTTCAGCCCTGAGGAGGTGGGCTCAATCGTTTTTTATGTGCAGCGCCGTCTCCCCAGGACCATCGCGGCAGGCGGCAGGATCGCTGCTGGTTATACCAACAGCCAGGAGCGACGGAAGCGGTGGGGGCAGGTGTGCCGGGCCCTTTTTGACATCACAGGGGTCCAGCGCACCTACAATCAAGTGACCCACCGCTGGACCGATATCCTGGACCGGGAGCGCGACCTGCTAGACCTGCTGGGAGTGGAGGTCCCCGGGCTTGGTGAGTAGTAGTAGCAATTTTTTCATCACTCACTACTCTGTTTTTTCTCCTGCTCTGTGTGACTGTGTTATATTGCAAATGTTTGCTTTAACTTTTTTTCAAAGAGCAATAATGCTGCTGATTACATTGATAGGAGAGGTAAATTAATATTTCAAAATCTTCTGTGCATTTCAGGTGCACTGTTCTCCTTCTCTGTGGCGGTGCCACTGCTTATTTGTTTTCTATTTTGTGTTCATTTAATTGGGCTGAGTAATGTATGAGTGTACTTTACAGAACTGCGTAATGCTAGACTCAAAGGGGCAGATTTACAAGCCCCTTGCGCCACGTTTACGCTGCCTTACCTGACGCACAGCGACGTAAACGTGGCGAATCCATGCGAGTCATGTACAACGAGATGCATCTAAGGAGATGCGCCACGTTAAGGCCTGGGCCTGCGCCACAATGGGTGCGTTCCCACGCAGGGGGGAGTGGGGGGTGTGGGGTGGCGGTCAGGCAGCTGTGCGCCTCGCAATAGTGCCTGCGTGAAATCTACAAGATTTAACGCAGGCACTTCCGCGACGCTGCTACGTCAATTCTTTATGCCTGCTTGCTTGAAGCAGGCGTAAGGACTGATGCGGTATGTTGAGTATTGGGCAGCCCTGAGCATTGCTATAGTTGCATCGCGCCTGAACGGAGCAAAAGAGCTGCAGGGGGCTTGTAAATCTGCCCCTAGAGTAGAGGCTCAGGTGCAGTCCTTCCTTTGTAGCCCTCTTTTTGGCTGAAATAGTTGGTTCTTGATCTTTCTAAATGTTTGATTTGGTTGACAAGGACATCGACAAGCAGCAATCATCAATGTTTTCTGTTCTTTCTTTCATGTTGTACATCAGGTCCACCCAGGGGCAAGCGGACAGAAAAAGCGGATGCAGTGGCTCCAAAGGAGGAGGATGCAGGCCAGGGCGGCGAGTGCTCCTTTGCTGGCCCCAGTAAGTTTTCATTTAAATATAAAGGACCTATTGTTGTCCAAGCGTTCCTAATTTAATTTTTTTGAAATAGTGTTTAGATAGGAGCAAAATCCATAATACTACTGTTGCAGGGACAATTCTCCACAAACCTAACTATGGACACCAAAGACCAGAGTAATAATATTTCAGAGTGACGTGTTTGGCACACTGTATAAACCTGGTAGTGTCAGCGGCACGGACTCCTCCTTGCAAAAATTACAAAACCTTTCGCTCAGTCACTCGAGTCTGGAGGACCAAAAACCACAGAGTCTATTCAAGTTTAAAAGCTTTATTAAAAGTTAAAGTAAACACATATATTAAAATAAAGTTAGCTGGAAATGGAAAAGTGCTTGGTGCTGAGTTGATGAGTAATGGAACACATTTCTTGTGGTCGAGCCGAGCTTTCACCTGGTTTGAAGTTGATGTTGCTCTTGTCCTTAGAAGTCCAGTTTCTGTCTGTTCAGAGAAAAATGATGTGTGTTAAAATTAATCAAGCATTCATCAATTATGACAAACAAATGCAGCAAGACAACAGCCTTCCCTGGAAGGAGGGACATTTTTACTTTAGACTAGAGTAGACAGTCAATTAATTTTTCTGTTGTTTTCACATTTCTTCATTCATAGACCAAATACTAGTGAGTGGTGTAATCTAACATTCTTAAATCTACTTTGTAGGTGGAACATCTGGTGGCGGGGCCAGCTCGGATGTGGTGGTGATCATTGACTCCGAGTCCGAGGACCACTCTGGGGAGGAGGCGGCGCAAGAGGACCAAGAAGTACAGACTGTGAGGAAGCAGACAGTGGCGGTGGCGAGTACAGGTAAGCTGGATCATGGTACTATCTGACTCTTAGATAGGATATGATGTGTATCCATTGCTGGCCCAGTGACAAATTACAATATGGTAATTACAGCAGGCTGGGACCGACAGACAGATAGATGCAGAGACAGAGAGAGAGGAAGACAGAAGGAGAGAGAGAGAGGGAGGGAGCCAGAGGGAGGGTGAGGGAGGGAGACAGAGAGAGAGAGACAGCGAGGTAGAGGGAGACACAGGGAGACAGAAAGAGGGAGACAGAGAGAGAGAGAGAGAGAGAGAGGGAAACAGACA
Organism: Lissotriton helveticus; assembly: GCF_964261635.1. Lineage (NCBI taxonomy): Eukaryota > Metazoa > Chordata > Amphibia > Caudata > Salamandridae > Lissotriton > Lissotriton helveticus. The sequence goes on along the minus strand of NC_136063.1, from coordinate 138,901,087 downwards.
TATCGCCTGGGCCTGGTGCAGATGATACGGTTGCTGGTGTGGTTAACGGCTCAGAGGAAAAGTCACTCACTTCTGCCAGATCTCTTTCATATGAAAGAGCATCAAACCAAGGATACAAGTGAGTTGTGGGAAGGGAAATGGTGATTCAAGCGCCCCCCCTTGCCCCTCCCTGCGGACGCCCATGATACTGGCCTGAATAGTTTTGTACTGCGCTGGCTAGTTGCTAGTTGTACTGTGACACAACTTCCTGCTGAATCATTTTGTGTTAATCATATTCTTAAAGAGCATTGGTTACATATTATGTCTTTCTTTCTTCATATAGTTGGTAATACTAAAACCTCTAAACCGACGAGGAGTATGCTGGCTGTACTGGCCCGGCAACGGAGGCTGGAAGCAACTGTTGCCCAATATCGGCGGCTGGTGGAACTGGAGGGGGACGACACGCAGTCCAGTGCATCAAATGTAACATCTGCATCCTCCTCCGTGACCCCACGTTCTGCCGGTAAGCGCAGTGCTCCAGCGAAACGGAGCCGTGCTGGCAGACGCCACCGCCAAGCAGCAAAGGCTGCACCTCACAGCAGTGTAAAGGCTCGCTTGCGCCGAGCACTCCGCAGAGTGTCCGACCTAGAGGCGGAGGTCCAGAAATGGAAAGACTATCAGAATGTGGTGGAGGGCCTCCGCTTAGATCACGCCACCCTCCAGGAGAAGTACGATGCCCTGGCCCTAAGGCATGATGCCCTGGAGGCCAAACTCAACACCTTGCATCCCTAGAGTGTCCCTTGCCCCTTTTGTAGAGACTTTTGGGGGGTGGGAATTGGGAGTTGGGGTTTTTGGGGACTTTTGAATGACTATTTATTTGTTGGGGTTAGGGAGGGTCTTGCGGGAGATTATTTTGTTAGGGATATAAAAATATACTTTTTCAAACTTTATCTGAGCATACCTGTTTTTTTACTACTTTTGAGCTTGGTGGGTGGTGGTTTTGCAGTAAGTTCATTTAACTGAACACTGTCATCGTGTTGGTTGACGTGTAATAGGCCAAATGTTTTCCAAAGTAAATGCCTGTCACAGAGTTTGTTAATTCAAGAGCCCTAGGACTTTACTACTAGTACCACTGTCACTCTCTCGCCTCTCCTAATACTCCATTTATACTACCTCCCACCCAAACGCTTATCTTACCTGTAATTTGTGTTTGAGGGCTGGCTCCACCTGGAATTCACAGTGTCCTAAAGCGTTCTGCAGCAGGGCCCCAACTGGAGTTTCCCGGCGTGGATTTTCTGCAAAACAAAAGCAATCAACATTAGAAATATGGCAGCGGTGCTCACAGACCCCAAAATCCTAGAAGCCCCACAGACAGCACCCCGAAGACAGGCAAGCGAGCAATAATAACACCTAAACGTTCACGTGTAATCGGCCAAATGTTTTCCAAAGTAAATGCCTAACCAATTTCATCCCTTAATAGACCTTGCCAGCAATGGCCCAGCCAAGACCCGTAAACCCAAATGCAAAAAAGTCACACTTAGCAAAATGTATTTAAATGAGGACTCACTACTTCCAGACAGTCCCTCTTTAGGGGACTCGTCAACGTAAGTTTCTTCATTGTGCAGATTCCAGGCATCAGCATTACGGGAAATGGATAGGGTGAGTCTGGAGGAGGAGGATAGACGACCAGGACTGAGTTCTTGTCAACTAACTGTTGTGAACCTGAGGAATGCTGCGGCATCAAAATCAAGACAGTTCTGCTGATGGGCTTGTTGTTGCTTGTGATGGGGTGATTACAGTTTTGTTGTGAATGTGATCAAGCACTTGCTAAAAAAAGAAAGACAGACACACAGGAATAAAAGGGAATAAGGACTAATGTTACAGTTAATGAATCATTGACTCATTTTCAGAACTCGCTGTCAGGGAAGCAGAGCTCGTCCTCAAACTCTGCAAATTGAGTCGGTAGTACTTCTGGTAACTGAGGAGAACTTTCCTCAGGTAGGTCGGTGTCCTCGTCTTCTTCCTGCGTGCATTCTCGTACTTTGTAATCTGGTGATATGAAGTGCTGGTTCATCTTTCTCATGGTGAGCCGCTCCACATTTGCGGGCAAGAGGCGGGACCTTTTGCAAGTCACAATGCCACCAGCAGAACTAAAAACCCGTTCTGAGGACACGCTTGCGAGTGGGCAAGACAAGTAATTGATAGCCAGGTTGGTGAGCTCTCGCCATATTTTTCTTTTCCCATGCCAATACGCCAATGGGTCCTCAGTAATATTGACCGCTGTTGAGTCATCCAGATAGGCCTGCACCATTGAAAGAATGTCCTCCCGGATTCCTGTACTTTGCACTTCTGTGTGCTTTCAGGGACAAGGAAACCCTAGCTCACTTAGCCAATCCGCTTCAGACATATCGCCTGAGCCTGGTGCAGATGATACGGTTGCTGGTGTGGTTAACGGCTCAGAGGAAAAGTCACTCACTTCTGCCACAGGCACAGCTGCAGAAGTGTTTTTTTGGGACGCCTGATGGCCTGCTGATTCACTAGTAGTACTGTCTTCTCCTACAGTTTCCTTCCGCTCTCTTTCAAAATGAATGGCTGACTGAGCTAGCCAACCTTTGTACTCTGTAACATCTGATGTTTCAAAAGGAATTATTACTTTGCCAAACTATGGCTTTTTGGAACGTGGATCCAGAATAGTAGCACAAATGTAGTGCTGTTGTTTCTTGATATTTACAAGCCGTTTATTGCTAACTAGGCGTTGTAATAATCTCTGCGCCAACTCATATGCTTCATTCTTTTAATTCTGAAGACACCACCTTGACTTGGTGCTCGAGCTTCAGCAACAATGGGATAGCTTTGCTCAAAGAACAGTCCTCCCTGCTGACGTCACGCGTGAAGACCTCAAAAGGACGAAGCATGTCTGTCAGGCTTTTAACTAGCTGCCATTGCTCCACCGCTAGCATCATTTCTGTCGTATCACCACCCAGGTTGTAGAAATACTCATTGACTACTGGAAACAGCTCATGCAGACGCTCAAGCATGTAGAAGGTTGAGTTCCAACGTGTTGCCACCTCCTGGATAAGTGGTTTCACTGGCATTCTACGTACATTTTGCTGGCGCCTCAGCTCCTTCCGGGCCTTAAAAGAATGGTTGAAATGTGTGCATATTCTTCTGCAGATGGTCAGTATTTTGTCGACTGCAAGTTCTTTTTTCAAGAACTATTGCACGACAAGGTTCATACAGTGCGCCAAACACGGCACTCTGAAATAGTAACCGTCCTCCATGGCCTTAACTACATTGCTGCCGTTATCAGTAGAAACATAACCAACCTTGCATTTTCTTGGGGGCAGCCATTGCGATATTTTTTTGTTAAAGTCATCCAAAATGTTGGCTGCAGTATGACTTTTCTCCATGCCAAACATGGCTAATGTTGCATGTTTACGAGCACCCTTAAAAATCTCGACCAAGTCACCACCTGCATTTATCTGTTTTGCAACCCCTGAAAAAGAGACCCAGTGTGCAGTGATGCACATGTAATCAAGGGCTTGGCAACTGGTCCACATGTCTGTTGTCAGGTGTATAGTGTGAACAGCACTCTTCTGCAAAGCTGCCCCAACCAACTCAAGCACCTCTTTATGTAGTGCTGGAACAGCAACCCTGGCAAAATAGTACCGGCTAGGAACCTTCCATTTAGGGGCCAATGTTGCCACGAGTTCAAGAAAACCCACACCTTCGACAAACGAAAAAGGGAGAAGGTCCACCGCCAGCATTTTTGCCAGCTTAGTGTTATACAGGCGTACAGTTGGGTGGTTGCGTTGAAATTGCGCATCTGAGGAGAACATGGCTGAAATGGTGCGCTGGACAAATTTACTGGCTGATGCTGATGCCTTCTTCGACCCACTTCTGCTCAGTGTTGACATTTTCCGCATTGGTGTGTCTCCCAGACTCTCAGTGTGCCTCCTATGTGTTCCAGAGGGTGTGGTGCTGCCAGGGGTACTGGGTGCAACCGGACAAATGTCTAATGCTTCTTCTACCTCCCCGTCATCTTCAGATGAAACACCTAGTATGGGTATATTTTGGCCACTTGCCCTTTGGGATTGCTTTCCCTTGATGTTTGCTAGGTGCGCAAACCATTCGACAGCGTGCCTTCTTTTAAGATGACCTGTCTGGCCTCCGGTTCCATAGTTGGTACCAGTCTTACTACGGCTAACTCTAGTCTTACAAATGCAACAGATGGCTAGGTTATCATACTTTGCATGGACACTAAAAAAGTTCCAAACTGGGGACTGGAAACTTCTGGTTTTGCCGCACGAGATGAAACTGCCAATGCCAGATGAAGCAGTGGTGGATGAGCCTTGCAGACATCTACTGGGTTGTGCAATTAATGCAGCAACCCTACTTGAGGGAGTCGAGCTGGATGGAGTCCCCCTCTGGGGAGAAAATATGGGAGCTGTAGGTTTTGTTGAACTTGTTGTACTACTTGACTGCTTTGGTGGTGCTACCTGTGCCACGTCGCCAGGGTCACGCTCAGCATGACGTCGGGATAGGGTATAAATGTCTGTCTGCTGCATGGCCGGTGTGGCTGGAATGACGTGTGTGATGACTAGGTCATTGCTGTCATCCTGTTCATCAACATCAGAATGAACCACTTCATCAAGTCAGACGTTCGGATCCATAAGTATGAGCTCTCCGGGGCCCTTCCTTTTAACATTTGATACCTTTCGCAGCTCATGGTGTGCCTCCCTCTCTGACGTCGGAGATGGGTGCCAATCTAGATCCAGATCATCATCTGATGGAGCGGGGCTTGAAGAGGAACTTCTACACACACTCCTTGATCTTTTCTTTGGTGGGGAGCTGGGAGAAAATGAATCATCAGGAGGAGTGCCTTTGTCTTCCTGACATGATACCCCGGCTCCAAAGTCAATTTCCTCCTGTGCCCCTACTTCTGGAAGAACAACCATTGTGGGCACTTGCACCGCTCCATGCGCCGCTACATGGGCCTCTTCACTGATTGCTACTTGCAACTCTCCATAGACCTCTCCTTCTCGGCCTTCTCCTTCTCGGCCTTCTCCTTCTCGGCCTTCTCCTTCTCGGCCTTCTCCTTCTCGGCCAGCTCCTTCTCGGACAGCTCCTTCTCGGACAGCTCCTTCTCGGACAGCTCCTTCTCGGACAGCTCCTTGCGCATGTACTTGTGCTTGTACTAGTAGCCCATACAGTTTTTGTTGCGGCTTTGGTTGTTGAATAGTACTTGTGAGATGAGTTACAACCTGTGTTGATGGTGTGCTGCTACTTTCTTGCGATGAGCCAACATCACTGGTCGTTGGTGATTGAACCACTAAACAGGCTACCTGTGCAGCACTCATGGTGGGCCTTTGTTTTCCCCACAAAAATTTAGTGGTGGTGCCACCAGTCTCCTTGGTAAGTGGTGCCACTTGCTTCTTCTTCTCCTTAGTAGAGACATCTTTCTTGCTAGAGGACCTACGGGCACCTCTTTTTGGAGCCATCTTCTTCAGATGTCGGAACAACAGGCCGCAGCAGGACTTCTTCCTGGCACTGATGCTCAACGATGATGCAGATTTATTGACTTTATGCACCTACAAGCAAACGAAGACAGAGGAACATCAGTAAATATATGTTGCATATGTAGCACTTCAATAAATAGTTTGCAAGTAGGCATTTATGAATACACACGTGCACACCACACAATATGGAAATTTCAAAATTAAGAATTGCTAAATTTTTGGGAAACAGGAATTTAACATTGATCCAAGAGAGCACACACACAGAGAGGGTTATAGTTTCATGTACCACTGACTCCCCCTGGGCACAATGGGTGAAAGCAAGGCAAAATGGGTGCAGGCCTATGGCACAAAGCTCACTGCCTGCCTTCAAAATGGCCGCTTGACCCCCATCCACATGGCCAGGACCATGCCCCAAAATGGCCCCCACCAACATAGCCAGCCCCCAACCCCTACTCCAAAAGTCAAAAAACACAACACCAATCTAATCACCACAATCCAATGCCATCCATCAAGTTTCAGAAGGTTTAAGCTGCCTGCTGGTGGTTTTCTGGTGCAGAATTGCAATGTTTGCAATTTCGCGAGTGCGAGATTGTTGCTGCACGACGCGAACGTGGCGAAAAATCAGCAAAATCCGCGAACAGACCGATTCTGGGCCCCCTGGGCATGATAAAATCACAGCACACTGGGTGCAGGCCTATGGCACAAAGCACACAAACTGGTTTAAAAATGGCCCCTAGACCCCCACCCACACGGGACCAGGCAATAAAATGGCCCCCACTCACATAGCAAGCCCCCAACACCACCCCAAAAAGTTGTAAAACACACAAAAATCACAACAATCCAATGCCATCCATGCCCTGGCCAGAATAATGTTAAAATTAAAGAAAACAGTTGTATCATACATGCACCCATAACTAAGCCTGGTAGTTTTCAATTCATGTGCAGAATTGTAATTTTTACTATTTCGCGAGTGCGAGATTGTTGCTGCGCGGGACGCGAGCAGTGCGAACACAGGCACATTTTTTTTTTTTTAATCCGATTTTCGGGTAATCCGCGGGAGTTCTAGGCCCCCTGGGCATATGAAAGCAATCAGAGCAGACTGGCTGGCCCGATTGACCCCATCCACATGGCCAGGACCTGCAGGACAATGCCTCAAAATGGCCTCCCACCAACATAGCTAGCCCCCAAACCCACCCCAAAAAGTCGAAAAACATAAAACACACACAAAAATCACCTCAAACAAACAACATCAACTTATCATCTTACTTGTGAAATCAAATTTCGAATCCAAAAGTAATCCAAAAGGCCTCAAAGCCAAATCTCCAGCAGCATCCACAAAAAGTAATCCTTCCCAGTCAAGATCGAATTCAAAGTGGCCAGGAAATGGAGTAAGTAATGGGAGGAGCTTGCTGGACAGGAACAGGAAATTGGAGACTGGGTCACTTCCTTCACCCCTCCCCAATTGTAATTTTTTTAATTTCGCGAGTGCGAGATTGTTGCTGCCCGCGCCGCGGCCCGCGAGCAGTGCGAACACAAGCAAAAAATCCGCAACGCGCGGATTTGTGTATTTTCGCCACATCCGCGAGAGTTCGCGGATTGCGGATTTACCGAAAATCCGAAAAATCCGCGAGCGGAACGGATTTTGCGCCCATGCTTATACTCAACTCTAAATTGAATTCTGGATTTTGTATGTGCAACCCCTCTACATCTTCTGAGTACAGTTTACCAAAATGGTCGCACCAAGTTTTTTCGTCTAAATAAATGTCCTTGGGTGATCTACCCTTTCTGTTCCCTTTGGATATTAAGCTCCAAAAGGTGCCTTGTTCTCTTAGTTTGGCTGCTATTAGTAAATCTTCCCATAGTGCATCATCCCAGGTTTTTTTCATTTGGGACAAAATTTTATTATACATTCTCTTATAAAATGGGGGGTTTTAGTTTTAACGGCCTGAATGAGATTAGATTTTGCTGTGCGACATTCCTTGTTGTACCAAGGATTGGCCAACTCTAAATGATTTGGGGTCTTTTCTCCTTTGTAAGCTTTGCTCAAGAGGGGGCCTAGAGCATCAACCAGTTTATAGTGATGGTCTAAGACACCCTGGCTGCCCAATAGAGGATCCTTACAAGATGTAACAGTATCAGAAAAAGTATTATAGATATTTATCATTACATCTTCTTTAGACGAGATATTGGGCCATCTTAGTGCACGTCTGTTATTAGATATCTGTGGTTCCCCAGAGAAGCTATTTCGTGTAACCTCCTCATCTCGATTGGATGTAAAGGGATGTGAATTTATCCATAATTGGAGTGGGACGTGATCACTCTCAGATCTGGTGTCTATTTTTAGATCAATGAGTAGGTACCATAAGGTCAGGGAGACCAATATAAAGTCTATATGTGTCTTGCATTTGTTTTGCAGAAAGTTGGGGCTGCCGGTCTGTCTG